>NC_134592.1:31616250-32892500 GCF_037038515.1 Microtus pennsylvanicus | reverse complement strand
ATTTTGAAGAATTATGCACATATATTTTTTACTTGCAATGCAGTTTTCCAAAGTTTGCAGATATGAAAATATTGATGCATTGTCCCACTGACAAACACCAGAATGTTTCCTGGTGTCATTTGTCTTTCATTTCTTTGCCATTATAAAGAATGCCTTTATTAAGAGAGATGATAAATATTTCTGAGATTAAAAGGCACAGTTTCAATTTTATTCACACGACGGTATTATTTTCCTAAAAGCCTGTGGCAAATTTCAATCAGCTATCATCATTCTGCTTAGTTCCATTTTACAAAACTACCTTGAATATTGAAGAACCAAACACGAGACCATTATATTAGTATAAAATACATTGAATTAACGCATCAATGACTAGCCCTTAAAGGAGATACAGATGAAGTTCCGGCAAGCCTCTGGCCAGACCTTACATTAGGGATAAACTCACTGAGCACTGTGGATCCACTAATATAGCTCACACTTGATCCTAGCTCCTGTGGCACATGGGAGTCTCATCATAAAGTGCAGCGTGGCCTTCTCATGCTTAGGAACACCAATCAGCCTGGCAGCACCAGGCTTGGGGGTGTCAGTCATTTAAACACATTGACATGTCAGCAAAGGAAACAGGAGGACAAACCCGGCAATACAAAGGACACTTATTTATAGTATGGGGGCTGAAGCAGGGCAGAGCGTCACCTTTTCCACTTTTGCTGGGGACATGACTATTGAGTGACTCATAATTTTGAAACTCTGAACATGTCCGTGAGTGACTCAGATGACCACGGAAGTGCTGCAAGAATTGATTTGGGGTTTGCAAATAAAGTTGAATGAGTTGGCAAATTTATAAATATAGACTCGACGAAGAATGCGATGACTACGCATTTCCACCTGCAGCCCTTGTCTCGCCATCATCCTCTGTCCTCATTCGATGCTATCGCGTTTTACATTTCGTGATTGTATGTGTGCAGTGTTCCCTTCTCGATCATGCTAGTGAGCTCGAGTACATTTTCTTGCTTATTGTGCCTTTCAATGCAAACTTCTCTGTCCATATATTTTCCCTTTTATCTCACTAAGTGGCTTTTCCCCATCCATTTGTAGAATTCTCATTAATTAGCATGATGTATAACCTTTGCCATTGGTTATGCAAGTATTTTTCAATCCATCTACTGTTTCTCTGATTTTGATGGCTCGTTTTTAATAATCAAATATCTGCCTCCCTTTTGTGATGTAAACCTTCCATCTTATGTCTCCAGAAGTATATGAAATTTCTCCTTTTATCCTGAAAATTTGATTGACATATATTTACAACGAAGTCTAGATTGTTTTTTTGTTGTTGTTGTTGTTGTTGTTTGTTTTTTGGTATGGTGTTGGATGGGTTCTGTGCTGCTTTCTTCCAGATGAACTTTCCCACTTATGCTGATGCTAATTAAAGTTTGGGGCCTGGAAGCCCATGGAAGAGAATGGAAAGCCCTGGAGGCCATGATATATAGTGTCTTCTGGCACCATGCCGGGAAAAGACTATCTAAGCTCAACGATTCTATCTGAATGTATGACTGCATGCCAGGTACCTCTCAAGTCAATTAAGATGCTTCTGAAAGCATCACACAGGTGGCATAAGTAACTGCATTCCTTGCTTTTGTAGAAAAGAGAAAAAGAACAAGGTAGAATGGGTCCTTGCCTTGATTACTGTATAAAATAGCAGGTTTTGTTATGGCTTTTCCATATATGTGTATCATTGTACTTCATATTCACCGCCTTTACCCTCCTGTCCCTCCTTCTGCTGGTCCTCTCCCTCCCTTTAAACAGTTTCCCTTCTGCTTTCTGTACAGTCGTGCGTGCGTGCGTGCGTGTGTGTGTGTGTGTGTGTGCGTAGATAGGTATATAGATAGATAATAGGTAGGTAGATGGATAGGTAGGTAGATAGATAGATGATAGATAATAGAGAGATAGATAGAGAGATAGATAGATAGATAGACAGACAGACAGACAGACAGACAGATAATAGATAGGTAGATAGATAATAGATAGGTAGATAGATGATAGATAGATAATAGGTAGGTAGAGAGAGAGAGAGAATGAAACCAGATTGGAAAACATATAGGCTTCTTTCCAAGTTTCTATTACTCTTGTATAACAGCCATGCTAACCTTCCATTGTTTCAGTTTTAATGTATGCTTGACCACAGTGAGCACCAGAATGGGTTTTTGTATTTTTCTACTCTATTGGTTCAGCGTGTTTCAAGGATGTGCTGCTTTCTGCTGTTGCTGGGACTGCCTCAGCATCTGCTTGAACCTAACATTGCTTGTATTCCTCCCTGTTCATCAGGTGTTTGCCAGCAGCAATGAAAGCAAGGTTTTTCCTCGTTTGTGTGTGGTGCAGGTGGTGTGTGTTATGCATTGTTATGATACTTCTCTGGTGGTTTGATGGCATTTATAGAGGGCTGATATTCCATGGTGGGTGTGAATGTCAGTCTGTGATATAACTGAGGGTAATTATCCTATCTCACGTTCCTGGCTTTGCAGCATCCAAGCCTGCTCTTCGCACATCACAGAGGTTCTTTTAGCCACCTTCTACCCTCCATCCATTCCTTTCTACTTAGCCTTAAAGTGGGTTATGTTTTTACAGCTAAGAGCAACAACTGCTAAAATGTTTGTGCAGACAGTCATAGAAACAGGTATCTGGGGTTTATTTTATTTTATTTAGTTGCATTCAAAGACATATGAAGAAAACATTTCTTCAAACCTGACTGTGGTTAATTGGAGTCAAGTATCTGAAAAACAGTGTTTTGATGAATTCAAATGCTGCATCTATATAATAGTTTAAAGAAGTGTACTGTGTGTTGAACGATATGGACAGGTGGCATTTTTTCTTTGAGTTGGGGTCAATTCCATTAAAAATATGCTCATGTGTAGTTCTGTGACGGAGTTGTGATGGCAAGGGAAGGAAAATAATACGGTGATGTATTGATTTCGTTCCCATTGTTGTGATACGCTATTCCAACAATATCAGTGTAAGGCGGAAAGGGTGTATTTTAATTCACAATTCCAGGAACAGTTCACTGTGGTGGGGAAGTCAGAGTGGCAGAAGGCTGAAGTGGCTGTTGTCACACCACATTTGCACGCACGCCGCTCAGCTCCGTCTTTCCACTTGCAAAGCCCAGGACCTAAGCCACCAGAATGGTACCGCCCATGGCGGACAGGCCTTCCCACCTCAACTTCCATAATCAAGATTATCTTCCACAGACACACCCCAATGCCCGGTTCCCAGGTGATTCTAGACTCGAGTTTACAATTATCCCTAACCACCGGAGGTAAAAGTAGACAAGTGTCCAGGCTATTGCGTTCCTGTTGTAGCTATGGTATCAGAATACATTAGCGTGCTGGTGGGGTTCGACTTTCTGTGTAGTTTATGTCAGAGCAGTGGGAACTGATCTACTGACAGGAAGCCCGCAGTGTGATAGTTACTGCATTTATATGTCGGATTTCATGAATGAACATCTTAAATGTGAATCTTCCCCTCTCATCTCCCAGAAACTTCTCTGCCCTGCCTGCAGCAACAAGCCAGATGGTGAGTATTTTTAGGGTGGGGGTCAGATCCCAGACCAAGGGATTCCCTAGGCGAATGGGAACCATCCTGACATCCATCCCACTAGCCTCATAGAGAACTCCCTTGGATTTGCTTCTTCACATCTGCCTGAATACTTACAACTCTCTATGATGCTATGAATATTGCATTTTCATTATGTATGATTTCTGGAGTGACATTTAGCCAGTCTAGGAGTCCCCAAAATTTAGTGCATGATGGAAGAGATCCAGCTCCTCCTGTCTCTAGAGTCAGCACAGTGCAGGCTAGCGACATAGCTCAGTGATAGAGTGCTTAGCACTTTTAAAATAAAGAATGAACAAACGAATGAATGAATGAATGAATGAATGAATGAATGAATGAATGAAAGAAAAAGATAACAGAACCCTCATCACTAAAAACTGGGTCCACTTTGAGACTCTTCAGGTTTGGTTCAGGACGCAGTGGCAGACTTGGCTTCAGCAACAGCAGCTGAAGAAGCATAGATAAGTTTGCAACGCAAAAGGACAGAGCAGTTGTGTGAACTTCAGAACGTCTTCAGTGAACTCATTCACATGGACTGAGGACTGGAAGACACACTCCTGACTCACAGAGAGCTCAAGAGAGCTCTGGACCAGAAGGCTCTAGGATCCCGAAGTGCTGAGTTCTTTCCTGAGGCTGCAGCCGTAAACAGATCATCTCAACCGAATGATCTTCAGCCCCAAAACTTTGTGCTCATTAAGGTTAAATACGTCCTGAGCACTTTTGTTTATCCCATTCATTTACTTTAAAAGACTGTTCTTTCTAGCCCACAGTTCCTTATTGTGGCTTCTGAACAAATTATAAACTTTCTGTTTGTAGAATCCCAATTAATGAGGCCTAGCTTCATGCTAATTAAAACTCCTTAGAATTCTGTAAAGAGCTCCTTCTCGAGAGTTCAGACTTGTTGATGAAATTTTCCCATTAGGCTTCATAGTGAACTTGGCAAACAAATGGTTGGCCCGTCAGCCCTACAAGGAGAACCCTTGGTATTCTTGACTGTTCCTCTAATTTTTCCCCCTGTGGGAAAATTCACTGATGGAACAGTCTAATGAGCCTGGCCGAGACATTATCTTACAGCTAGCTTCGCCGCATGATGGTGTTAAACCAATGGGTGATGTCGTATTGACGGTCCATGATTAGATTCATTAGATGATACTTGATCACACCTCTGGTCGTCACCTCTAATAGAATATATTAAAGTCTTCATTCATTACAGTCATTAGTCCTTGTCGCCGATGAGGTGGTGAAGAAATCTGCTTGGGTCCCGCTTCTAATTAGTGCCTTAAGTGGCATCTCCGCTTGGAACACAGATTGGTTGTGTTTCAAGGGAGCGTGACCCATTTCAACGCCTTTCGTGAAGATGTCGTCTGGAAGATTTGACTGAAATAAACGGGGTGGGGTGATCCCACCTAGTCAAGTAGTGATCAGGGGCCGTTTAGATGGGGGATGGGTCTCAGCCCGGTGATGGGAAGGAAGGGAGGTGATTTATTGCAAAGGAGAGAGGCCATTGCTTCAGTGGATCCAGAAAGAGGGTCTGCAGTAAGTTGGTTTGCCCCACAAAGGGTAGGAGGGTGATCCCCTGCATCAGAACACTTTAGGAAGCTTATTTAAAACAGAAGCCTTTGCCCCCTCCTTACCCCTAGCCCCTTACTGCCTGTAACAGACAAGTGAGCTGATTCTCCTCCTTACCAACTACAGCACTCAAGAAGGCACCCTGTTCGGTGCCTAGGCAGCGCAGTAGAACCAACCTTGTTGGCAGAGACATGGGTGAGACAGCCCTAAGGGTATGAATGTGTAATAGCTGGCCACACCCTCCATCTGCCACATGGTGGTGAGGGCAAGAGAAAAATGCCCTCCCTCCTTGAACTGCCTCCTGTGGTGGGCAAGGGAGTTAGCCCTCCCCCTTGCTGCTGCAGCCCTCCCCCATCAACACCTTCAGGCCAGCTCTACTGGGTTGCCCAGGCAAGGTGTAGGAGAACCAACCCTGAGGATGTAAAAGCCGGAGAACTGGCCCCGCCCCTTGCTCAATACTGCAAGGGTTGAACTAGCCAGGGCAATGATGCTCACCCTAGTGGTGAGAACAGAGGAGAGCTTTTGGGCTGCCTAACCATGTATCTACCCAGGCCGGGAGCCAGGGTTATGTATTGGCCCACCCCATCTGTGATCTGCTAGAGCACAGGGGTGGGGTGAGGTGGCAGCTGTCGGTCCTGCATCCCTGGGTCTGCATGACACAGGGCAGCAACAGGATGTCCAGGAAGAGTCCTATGGAGGGCTCATCATCGACAGTGTAGCAGAGACCAGGGGCCTCAAACCAGACCAATGATTCTTTGCAATGAATGCCTACTTGTAAAAATTATGGATAAGGGAGTTTACTGTGGAACTCACTGTTACACACTGCAGCTTCCATGACAAGGTTTTCCCTTTCTTTTTCCCCCACCTTTTTTCTCTTAAATTTTATTTTGTTTTATTGGTGGGGGGAACCTGGTGGGATCAGGAGGCATGCTGTGAAAGACACAGAGAATAAATTTAAAAGAAAGTTAAAGAACGAAAGCCCTGCTGGGCAAGGCAGCACACACTTTTATCCCAGCACTCGGGAAGTCAGCAGAGGTGATCACAACTTTAAGGCCAACCTGGGCTATAGAGACCGTTCCTCAAAGCACTGAGGACTGGGGAGGTACCCCAGTGGTAGATTGTGCTAGGTTTGATCCCCAGCACTGAATTAAAAAATAGAAAAGGAGATAGGCACAAAAAAAAAAGAAAGAAAAAAAGAAAAGAAAAGGAAGCCTAGAGATTTTGTTCCAGACCTTGAGGGGGTAGGAAGTAGCTATGATTTGCATGGTTAATCAGCACCTGGGGCTCCTCCCAGGCTCACTTGGGGGTTGAAAGCCACCTCAAGAGACACCTTCAAGAAGGGGCAGGCAGTGAAACAGGCTGGGTGTGGGAAGGCATCAGAGCATTTGTCATGGAACCCGGAGAAATATCTCCTCTTTGTGTGGCGTTGGGATTTTTGCTCCCACCAGCTGCATAAGCTAATGGGGTGGGAAGGTCAAATTTGCAGCTAGTGATGAAAGAATTGGATGTGTACTTCAAAGGCTTTGAGGTTTGTGCTCTGTGTGATATTTCTCTGTCTGAGCTGGCGGTATGAAACCCTTTTACATATTCTACAGCCACGTATGATGGATACGCCCAGATTTATTTCTCCCACTTTTGAAAATTGTGCATTAGGAACTCAACATGTTTTTCCAGGCATCTCACACTTTGAAAATTATGAAAGGCATGGGTCTCGATGCCCATAGATGGGAGCATATATGTGCAGAGCTTCACACCGCATTTCTAAGAATTTACAGACCCCTGGCCGTGGACTCTAAGAATCTTTGACCTGAGCTGAAACCACTCAGTTCACTGCTCTGTGCGCGCACACGGTCCTTCCTAGGAAGGACAGAGACAGTCTGGGAGTGGATGACTTGGATGTACGTGACGCCCAGGATCTCAGTAGTTCTCACTGTCTGATTCACATCTTTAACCCTGTCAAAAATGCCACCAAAATGTTTGTTTCCTAACGACATAAAAATGTTACTGGTTACCTGTCCTGGGCGACAAGTCCCCAACTTCCCTTTGTTCATTCACTGAAGTTAGAGCCATATTTAGGGAAACTTCTGTTGAAGGCATTTGTAATGAACGGATGGGATTCCACGGTTTCTGTTTAGCCCGAGCCTTTCTGTATATATTCTGCTTTAGTGAATGAAGCTGGTGCCCCTAGTGTGTGTGTGGCCATTTCAGTTAATTTAGAGAATCAGGTAAGTTGCCCCAAACTTGATCTGGGTCTGTTGTGGATCATATCTTTTAAATTATTCACTTTGAAAAAAATAAAAATACACCTAAAGCATCATATCTAATGTGAGGTTGTAGCAAACATCCTATATTTATTAAAAAAATAAAATGCCAACTGGGCAGTGGTGGCACACACCTTTAATCCCAGCACTTGGGAGGCAGAGGCAGGCAGATCTCTGAAGTCTAGGCCGGCCTGGTCTACAGAGCGAGTTCCAGAACAGCTAGAAGAGCTATTACACAGAGAAACCCTGTCCTGAAAAACAAAGTGAATAAATAAATAAATAAGTAAATAAATTGCTGCTATGTACTCAAATCTGTTCTTTTTACTTAATATACTTAAGTATTTATTTTAATAAGTTACATCTGTTGTATCATGTCTACTGGCTTCTAATACTCTGTAGTATTTATATATGCGTTATTTTCAAACATGCCCATTAATGAACACTGGGGATTATTTTGTAATGAGATTTAAAATTTATCTTTCTGCTCTCACTACCATTAACATCAGGGCTGTTTGATGCTGTGAAGTCTGGTCTTGACGTCTCTGAAGAAATGGGCACTTTGTAGAATCCAGTTTCTTGCTTAAAAGCAAATTCCTCAGAGCTAAGGGTGCTTAGATGTAATTTTGGCTTTCCACTTTATTCTTAAAAACTAAGAATGAATAAACATTCCAAATCTATAGCAAATGCCCACCCCTTCCCCATGGATAATCGACTTCAGTGCCAGAATTTCAAAGGGGAAAAATATGAAAATATTACTGAAATAATGTTTAATTAGGCACTTAGCCATTCCTAAAATTGTATTTTTAATTGGTATATTCTTTTAAAAAAATTCAAGGTTTATTTTTATTTCATATACCTATGCATATGTGGAGGGAGGGTATGTGTATATGAGTGCAGTGCCTATGAGAGCCAGAAGAGAGCATTGCATCCCCTGGAGCTGGAGTTACAGGCAGTTGTGAGCTGCCTGCCATGGCTGGGAATCAAACTCAAGAGAAATATATGCTCTTGACCACTGAGCCATCTCTCTGGTTCTAACCAGTTTGTTCTTGTCTAGTCTATTTTAGCAGCTGTGAAATATATGTCATTCCATTCCAAAGTGTAGCAGGTTAAGAACACGATTCCTCCGTCTTCTAGCTTGCTAAGCCGCAGAACATGGCTAGGTGGGCCTGGGTGGATGGAGCTTTGAGAGAATGCAAAACTTTTCCTGTTAACTGTGATTGGATGCCACATTTGGAGACCTGAGTACTGTTTTTTTCACATCCTGTAAACCCTGCAAATCCTCAGGTGTGTGCAGGTGTCAGCGAGCCAGAGGCCTCAGAGGATGGCAGCTTGATCGGAACCATGCCCCGCCTCAAACCTCTGAATTAGAATCTTTAAAGGGTCCCCAGGTGATTCTTATACACTTGACACTTTGAGAAGCACTGTAACCCAGGACACCAAATATATCAGATTAAACAAAGGAGTTCATAATCCCCATCCACGCCTTCTCTCTAAGTACCGAGGGTTCTTTCTGAAGGAAAAGATCCTTTGGTTTCATGATCATGTTTGGTGGTAATCCTCCTTTCTTTCCTAGTAGTAGTCAGTGTTTTGGATGATGGTCGTTGTAAAGGCTTTGGTACCCTTTCCCCACGTCAATCATTGAACAAACTACCCACTTTCCTCCATTAAAATTGGGCTGCATCCAATTAAAGCCATTGTAAGTTGAAAACATCGTGAGTCAAAGTGCATTTACTAGTCTTCTAAAATGTTAACCTGTGAATAATTTTGACTGACAACGTCTGTATGCTTTCGGGCCAAGTTCTAAATGGTCACTTCCCTTACCACACCCAATCCCACACAAGCCATTTCCCTGTACACAAATGAATGGCTCTTGAGAATCAGGCCCCACCAGGCAGATCTTGACCCTAGTGGGGGAAAATCACACTCCTTGTAATCACTAGATTGCTGGTGTCCGTCAGATCCCCCAGGCTGGGTGTCTTATTTGCTTTCCTGTTGCTGTCAAGAGTCAGCTGCTGTGATATCTCTGTGTACCATTCTGCCTGCTGCAGCGTTTGGAATGGGATGGTAAGATTTCCAGAGAAATGTTGCGATTCCATCTATTAGTCTGTGGGGAAGGTAAAAATAAATAAATAAATTAGAGGGGGAACTGCTGTCTCGTTGCCATCTTTCCCCTGAGACATGGTGTTGTTCTGCATTCTACACATAAGTTAAACTTGGTTAAATTGCTTCGACCTGTTTTACTTTCCCAGGTCTCACTGCGATTTCTCATGGAATTCTCTTAGTTGTTCATTGTGGGCTAAGTCTCCTTAAGAATGTCCGCTTTGTAAAAACAGGGCAGTGGTGGCACATGCTTTTAATCCCAGCACTCAGGAGGCAGAGACAGGCAGATCTCTGTGAGTTCAAGGCCAGCCTGCTCTACAAGAGCTTGTTCCAGGACAGACTCCAAAGCTACAGAGAAACTCTGTCTCAAAAACAAAAACAAAACAAAAAGTATGTTTTGTAAGAAGAGGTCTTTATTTTATTCACTACAATGTTGCCAGCACCTGAAGCCATATAAGGAACAAAGGAGGCAAGGCAAGCAGATGAACGTTTGCTATACTAAGAGAGTCCAGCAAGCTTTCCATTCAAGGTGTGTCTGGCCCTAGAGACCACATCTCACCCCACCCTCAGCTTGATGAAGCAGAGAAAGGGAGGGAAATCTGAGGTGATCTGAGCTAAAATGACATTAAGTTAAATTTAGGGAGTCTCGAACCGGAGCTCTCGTACATGCTTCTTCTTAAGTAGTCAGCCTGGTGAGATGGCTCATTTGATAAAACGCTTGCCACATAAGCATGAAAACTTGAGTTCAATCCACAGAACCCATATAAAAAAGGCTATAACAATCAGGGCTGGAGAGATGGCTCAGAGGTTAAGAGCATTGACTGCTCTTCCAGGGGTCCTCAGTTCAATTCCCAGCAACCACATGGTGGTTACAACCGTCTGTGATGATATCTGATATCCTCTTCTGGCATGCAAACATACATGCAGGCAGAACACTGTATCCATAATAAATAAATAAATAAAACCCTACAAGGGAGACAGAGACCAGAAGATCCCTGGATCTCTCAGCCAGACTAACCTAATGATAAGGCTTTAGTGAGAATCTGTCTCAAAAATCTTGGTTGAGGGCTCTTAAAGAACAATGCCCAAAGTGGACCCAGCATCTACGGGCACACACACACACACACACACACACACAAACACAATGGCCTGGGGAGACGAGCTGGTGAAGTATGGAAGCAAGAATTCTGAAGACTTTTTCTGGTGTTATTGAAATTAATCTTGATGAGTAATTTGTCCCATTTTTATGTCTTTGAAGGTAATATCTGAAGCCAGATGAGTCATGCAATTTCTACTTCCTTTATCATCTTCCCCCCTTTTCAGTTTTCCCTGCATGCATTTCTATCTATAATGTCACACTCACAGATGACATTTCCTGGCAGCAGCCACCCACAGTTTAGGTCTTGATGTCTGAGAGAAGAAAATAATTTGCTATTTTCCAGCCCTGAACCCAGAAAATGACTAACCGGCTCCACAAGATCTATCCCTTTGCTGGTCGATAGCGCTTTGCTGGGTGCGGTGGTTAATTTTTGTCATTTGACTGCATTTGGGATCACTTAGGAGACAAACCTCTGAGCTTGTCTGGGAGGGGATTTCCAGAAAGTTTGAACCAAGGAGGGAAGGCCTTGATTGTGAATGGCACCGTTCCTTGGTTTGGGGTCCTGGAGTCCGTAAGAAGGAATACAAGTGGAGCACCAGCATGTGTCTCCGTGTTTCCTGACCATAGATGCAATGTGACAGCTGCCTGACCCTCCCGCTGCCACAGCGAGTTGTTGCTCATCTTGCTTTCCCTGCCATGATGAAGTCTTAACTGGAAGCCAGAATAAGCCCTTCCTTCCTTAAGTTGCTTTTAGATGGTGTATCACAGTGATGACTAATCAAAATAACTAATAGAATGGATGTCCAAATGGATTCTATATATTTTGTGAGTAACCCACAAAAATCCTAACTCAAGTGCCTACTATGATCTATCTGATCTTCCTTTAAAGGAGGTATTGAATATATTGTTTTAGAAAAATAACTTTTTCCTACAAATTTTCCTAAAGAACCTCAAAGTATATCTTTTTTAAAAGGTTTATTTTATTTATTATGTATACAGGGTTCTGTCTGCATGTATGTTTGCATGCCAGAAGAGGGCACCAGATCTCATTATAGATGGTTGTGAGCCACCATGTGGTTGCTGGGAATTGAACTCGGGACCTCTGGAAGAGCAGTCAATGCTCTTAACCTCTGAGCCATCTCTCCAGCCTCTTAAAGCAATATCATGATCCAAATAAATGCAGATGTTTACTACGCAGAGTTCCAGACCTTCTTCAGTAACTGAAGGGTGCAACAAGATTTCCATGACAGAGTAAAGCATATATTCATTCAGCAACACATTTTAAGATACCTTAAAATGGTTCATCCGAATGAAAAGGAGAGTGGTTAGCGGCCATTCCCAAGATATCATTAAGATCATTTTCAAGAGCTTGGAGGTGTTGGCGCATGCCTTTAATCCCAGCACTCGGGAGGCAAAGGCAGACAGATCTCTGTGAGTTCTAGGCCAGCCTGGTCTACAAGAGCTAGTGCCAGGACAATTGAGGTTATTACACAGAGAAACCCTGTCTCAAAAAAACAAACAGAAAGAAAAAATATTTTCAAACTAACTAATCGAAGGTGGTCGTACTGTGAGTACCTATGCATTTATTGATATTACCATGCACAAGAATGGGCCACAAGATATACAACAAAACCAGCTCGAGAGTTTTATTAAAAAAGAGTAGGGAAAGGGAAAGGAGGAAGTGTATGTGCCTGTCTGTAAGAAATGTGGCAGAAGAAAGGAAGTGGGGCTGGCATATCTGCCTTTAAAGGTAGTTCAGTGTATGTAGGGGCTTGCATAACCATGCCACGTATGTGAATAGATGATGTGGCCCCCGCAGTCCATAGATTACATAGGACGTAAGGCCCTAGGGTGACTAGGCATTTTGCCTGAATGCTAATGGCACACATGCAGCCATGGGAACCCAGAAATGCTAGCACCTGAGGTGACTAAGCATTTTGCCTGAATGTTGACAGCAGTGGGATCCCAGACGTGATATAAAAATGATAAGACCACCTATATTTTGCAATTCATTTTGCTATCCATGTATCCATCCTCTTTTGTGTATTGTGAATTAAATTGCACAAATCAGTACACTTCGCCACTCAAGAGTTCAACCTGCATACCATTCATTATGCAGTGATCAATATGTTTTAAGGTAAGATTTACATATAGAGACATACACAGATGCTAAACTTTCCATTCCGTGCCTTTTGACAAGCACGGAATGTGTAATATGGGTCCTGATTGAATTACAGACTTTGTTTTTGCCCAGATGCTAATGTTTATGCTAATGACTTTTCCCAGGCAATTCCCAACCTACCTGTGTAGAGAGGCAGCCAATGTTTGGGTTTCTTGGCATAAGTGATTTTAGCCTGTTCTAAAAATGCATATAGTTCTAGAATCATGCAGCATGTATCTTTTGGGGAAAGTACATACCACATAGGCTATTTTTTAAAACTCAGCATCTTTTTTTTTTGAAATTCATCTCTTGTATGTATGTGTTTATGTCCATATTTTGCACTTGTCTTATGCTAAGTCAGTCTACTTCTGTAAAGGACCTAGTAAGTAGGCCTACTATATGAATAGGCCACAGTTGGCCTCTCAGTTCACTTGTCCGTGGTTACCTGAGTCATTTCCCATTTGCAGTTACCATGAAAAAAGAAGTGCTGTGTGCAGTCTTATAGACACGGGTCCCACTGTGAACACCTCGAAGTATGGAGCCTACTAAAGGGTCATGCATAGTCGGTGCTTAGTTAAATGTTACCTTAGCATGGAATTTCCATGACATGCTGGGTTTTACAGTGTTCTGGTTATTTCTGTCTACTGAGCAGGCGCTGAGAAGTTAAGGAGCTGGGCCGTTGGCTGTGGGGGCTAAGCTAGAACCTAGTTTTCTGGACCTCATGTCACTTCTGTCTCCAGTGCTCCCCAGAGCCAGCCTGCCGTTGTTGTTACTGTCCTTCCTCCTTTCATGCATGGTCTTGGCACTGAGGCCATTATCTTAAAGAACGCTGGTTTACGCTTTGACAAAGCAGAATACCAACAGCTATGAGGATCTCAACCCCTGGTCACTGGAACTTGAGAACTTCTCTCTCCCAGACCACCTTATTTTCTTCCTGTTAAGTCTTCACTATGAGAGTGGGGCAGGGCAAGGGGAGGCAGACATCAGAGGAGGGGCAGGGGTTAAGAAATGGCCTAAGTCTATCTGGCGGTTCTTATTGGTCACTCGGTTCTCAACCCACGAGTCACAACTCTTTGGAGTTCACACACCCTGCATATCAGATATGCACCTTACAATTCACAGGACAGTAGCAAGGTTATAGTTAAGTAGCAGTGAAGAATTCTATGACTGCGGGTCACCACAACACAAGGAACTGCATTTAAGGGTCCCTGCATTAGGAAGGCTGAGAAGTACGGCAGTAGAGAGTGAGGAAACCCCAAATCTGGGGGGGGGCTCAAAGTGCTGAGGAGAGCATGTATAGGAAAGAAAAAGGAAGGAGTAAGGAAAAGTTACAGGTTTGTTTTCACTAATTCAGAAAAGCAGAAAGACTTGCATCCCTACATGCCTGCAGCCCTTAAGTTCCTGCACTAGGTGAGGAGATTCTGGGAAGCAAAAGTATAGTATCTCATGGAAGAACTAATTAGTCTTCCCATCTCGTTAGCATGTCGCAGGGGAGCCCACCTTCTTAGGAGTGGGCCCCTAGGCAAAATGGGCCTGGAATGTGAGGTTTCTGTCCAGGTTAGACAGGGCCTATCCTTGTGGTTGGTGCTTCTCTGCTCTGATAACATGGTAAGCAATGGTTAACCCCTGCTGTTGAGAGGATGCCTTTGGGGCTGGGTGTAGCTCAGTCGGTAGAGGGCTTCACTAGCAAGGAAGAAGCCCTGGATGCCTATAAAGTGGGCATGGTGGCATATGCCATAATCTCCAGCACTGGAGATGTAGAGGCAGGAAGATCAGAAGTTCAAGGTTATCCCCTGCTATAAGATGAGTCTGAGGCCAGCCTGGGATTCCTGAGACCCATTCTCAAGACAAAATCCAGACCAATCCAAACAGCAAGAGGCACAGGAGGAGAAGAAAGACTTGAGGTGAAATTGTGTAGGCAATGGGGATTTGAATAAGTGTTGGTCA
This sequence comes from Microtus pennsylvanicus, assembly GCF_037038515.1. Classification (NCBI taxonomy): domain Eukaryota; kingdom Metazoa; phylum Chordata; class Mammalia; order Rodentia; family Cricetidae; genus Microtus; species Microtus pennsylvanicus. The sequence goes on along the minus strand of NC_134592.1, from coordinate 32,877,763 downwards.
AATAGGGGTGCCATTCAGCCACATGGAGATTATCCAAGGTGTACCCCAGGCCCCTGTGGTTTATACTGCAAATGTGTTTAATTCTCTCTGGACTCTGAGCCACCTCTCCAGTGTTTGCTCACAGGATCCATGCTAACAAGGAAACATTTTCAGTCTGTGACTTGGTCTTTTTCCTTTTTTGATGTATTTGTTTCATTGTTTTTATTCTAAAGGGAAAAAGATACTCACCTGTATGCTTTTCTAGGTCTTAGAAAATAAAATGCTTACACTTTAAGATATTTCCGTCTAGACACATTTCCAAGTATGCATAGTCAGACAATTCAGATCACGATTCTATTGTTTGATTTTGCCCCATGGCATTTAATTTAACTAATCTTTATTAACAGACATACAAATTATTTGTAATTGTTCCGGTGAATAGTAAGTAGCGTGTTGGGTAGTTTCTCAAATAAATATTTGAGAGCTTCTCTGATTGCCTCCTATAATATCTAGATGTAAAGACATGAAAATTGCCTTCCAGAAAATGGTGCCAATTGCAGGTCCACTAAAAGCATTTCCCAGCGCCTGTCTCATTGCAGCAACGCCACTGAATGGATGGAGCCAGATGCTGATGCTCAATGCAAATAATACATAGTTTTAAGTGCAGGAATCCGGTGGGTGAGATACACCATAACGGCAAATTATGTTCTATTTCATTTCAAAGTTTCATTTTGCTCTTGTTGAATGAAAAAACTTGGAGTGGGGACGTGCATTATAAATTAACTGACTGGACAGTTGACAGGAGGAAGGGAGTTGATTCACACGGGTCTAGCTGCTGGTAATAGTAACTCAGTAAAGAGCTAGAGGCAAAAAATCGGAGGGGGTACAGGTTTGGTCCTCAGTGAGAAGCAGCCTTCCTACAGTGCCGGTTCTGTTAGGCTTTGCTGTGCTAGTGACATGTATAATATGTCACCATGGCTGCTAAATCTATAGGAAACCCCTTGGTGGTTGTCTTAACACCCCCCTCTTTTTTCTATTTAAACACAATGCTGCCCAAACCGCTGGATAATTCATAAACAACAATTGGTTTTGCTCGGGTTCTGGGATCTTGGACCTCTGAGAGCATGGCTCCAGCTTCCTGCAAGGGCTTAAGTACACACCATGTGGTAACCCAGCGGAAGGACAGGCCGCTGTCATGATACAGAGAGAGCACAAAGCGGGCCTATATGACTCATTTTTTTAAATTTATGACTGAATACCCGAAGCTAGGAACTTTATGAACAAAGATTTATTCAGCTCACAGTTTAGAGAGTGGAAGCTCAACGCTGGCTCCCACGGAGTCAGCCTCTGGTGAAGGCCTCCTTGGCTACATCACAAGACGGCAAAAGAGCAAAGAGGAAACAGGCTGCATGCAGGAAGGGCCAAGCCAAGTGGGTGGGCTGGCTTTGCTTTGTAACAGCTCAGTCCCTCAAGAGCTGGCTCATTACAGAAGGGCCAACGGCACCCTTGCTGAAGGCAGCTCCACCTATTACCTCTCATACCCCCACCAAGGGCTACCACATAGGGGACTGAGCTCCACCACATGAACCTTGAGGGTCCACACTCAAGGCATAGCAAGGCCAAAGTGACAACAAGCCCATCGTTTTTGGTAACTAGCCAGATGGGAAGCATTGACAGTTACATGACATCTGCAGAACAAAAGCATACCTCGACCAGGACTGCTTAATCGCACACGCTTCCTGTCTTTGGCCCCAATTCTTTCTCTATTTATTTGACATAAGTCAGTAACCCAAAGACAGACTGGGGAGGAGGGATGGTCACCGAACGCTTGATTTGTTCCTCTTTCTAATGGGGCCACACTGAATATATCTCTCCCAGCTTTCGTCATTACTTTTCTCTGTGGTTGACTACTGGAATAGGTCCCCAAGCCTGTCTTGTGTGTGCTGTCAGAGGCCAAGCTTTTGCCTAAAACTCTGGTTTCAGTATCAATACATTTGCTCATTTCAAAGGGGGCAGGGCGGACTCTTTGGGTCCAGGTCCTTGTTCTCATCAATAAAAGAAGTCATATATGACTGGCCACAAATGGCCAATCAGCAAAAAGTGTATTTAGAAGAGAGAATGCTTGAGAAACTGGGTATGTGGGTATAAGCAGCAGTCTGGGAGACCTCCTGAGGACCCCATGGTGGATAGTGGTTTTGTTTTTGTTTTGGGGGCTCAGGTAATATTTGTTGAGGGGTCATTTGACAACTCTACCCTTTAGTATAATCACATTACATGATAAGTTATAGAGATACCCAGGGTACATGCATGTTGTTGACTTGAAGCTGTGGGCCTTGCTCAGTACAGCCAAAATTCCCCTAAGTCTGTCCTTACCAGTAGTAAGGACACTGTCAGTGGAAGGCCTTCCATGAATCTGGTAGGAGTTTTAGGGAACTGTTCATGCCCTGGCCTTGTGCAGCTGGTATCTGTTTGGAAGATCTGGTACTCTGCCCTTTCTTTGACTGGCTATTTGGAAGATCTGGTACTCTGCCCCTTCTTTGACTGGCAAGAAGAGCAATTTGCCTCATATGTAAAAGAGGGAGGGGGATAGTATAGTGAGGGAGTTGACCTTGACTACTGGTCTCTGACTTCCTGACTATAGCCTTTCTCGTTTGGAATGACCATGACTTAAGAAGACAAAATAGGCAGATGTGGGCATAGCTGTATTGAGGAGTGAACATGGCTTGCAGAGTTCTAAGAATTTATTGTATACGCCCCAACACCAAGTTCGTTTATTCCAAGTTGAAGTCATGGGAAATGGTTAGAATTTCTGAGTCACATGACTAGGAGTCCTCAGTTAAAAACATGAGGGATGAACAGTGAATCTAACCCCTCATTTGTCATCTGCCCAGGAAAGAGTTATCACTGAAGCAAACGTCGGTCCCTTGAGTCTTGTCCTGCCCTTGCTTCAAGCATCCCCCAGTCGCTTTATGGCTAATAAAACAGGAAAGCATCCCTGGAAAAGGCATGATGGGAGATAGTGGGTTACACACCCAAAAGGAAGGTTTGTTGTTTAGAACAGTACCACTCAGGGAGCCCTCTGCCGCATACCTTCTCGCCCATGTTCTCTGCTTTCTGATTCTAGCCTTCTGCTCGGCATACATGAGTAGCTCATTTGGGTGAGAAAGTATTTCCAACCAAATAAACTCTCTCTCCCTCATTCACATTTAGCCTGAAGGTTGAGTGCATTCTACTGAGTGAACCCCTGGTTCCTTTCTATTTATTCAAGGAAGGGTCATTTAAACATGCCCCCAAAAAAGCACCTTTGTGTCCACCTTTGTAACCCTGGTGCCTGGTGCTGTGGATTCAGATGTTCAGTCTAGGGCAAAGGGACTTGCAAGCTCTGGCACTGTGAGAAAGCTATAGAGGAAATACAATTTAGTCCCATCAGAGAGAGGGAGATGGGGGTGGGGGTGCCTGGGAGCTCTGAGCCCAGAAATGAGAAATGTGACTCTCCAAAGGTTTCCTGGAAGCTTCCTGTGAATTTCAATCCTCAATATTTTGTTGGCTTGGATCAGTGAATCTAATTATATAGAGAAGACAGAACAGCAGCTGTATTTAGCAAGTTGGAAAAGTCCCCACAGTCTACCCTAGGAACAGCTAAGCATATGGAGCCCTGCAGAGCCCCTGAAGGTTCTTTATTCTGTGACTGATATCGACGCCGGAGCCCCAAAGCACAGGGAACAGACAGAGCTGAACATGACGGCAAAGGCCGCCCACATGACCTCCGGTGTGTGTCCCATGCCTTTGTTCTTCATCTTTTGTTGCTTTTTCTTAATTTAGAGATATTTTCTTTCAGACTAACCTTCTCGGCTATCCAGTCTACCCGCCCTGAGCAAAGGAGCCGTACTTTTTTTATCCATCCCCACGGGGCTGATAAGGTGTGTTCTCTGCAGCTCTGTCTTTCTGGGTGGGTGTTTTCCACTCTCCCTGCCTCCCAAGATGAAATGGATTGGCTGTACCTGGGCTCTTAATGTCAACCTTTTCACTCTCCCTAGTGGAGACTTTGCAATGGCTCCAAGGACAACAGTCTACCTACCGCCGTCCCTGGTCCCTCCCCCATGCCAGGAGCCTAGTGGTCTCAGACCTTCTGGAGAAGAAAGGGCGGTGGAGGGCTTGCGCCCTCGTTTCATCCTTTGAAGGATCACCCTAGCTTCCGTTTCCAAGGCTTTGGTGGGAATCCAAGGTGAGGTGGCCAGTGTTCGCTGGTGCCGGCAATAAGGTCACACTGTGCCAGGTTTTAAAACAACGATAAAACAGCCTCAGAGGCTGTCTGCTTTGTATTACCACCTCGTTTCAACAGTTCTAGAGGGCATGAGTGTAGATAAGGAACAGGGTCTTTTCCTTCTAACTGCCTAAGGCTCGCTGGCTGGCTCCCTGCAGCAGAAAATAAACGAAGAAAAGAGAAAGCACACCAATTTATTGCGCACACCTTTATGTGATAGAGAACCTTCATAAAGGGAAGACTGTGAGTGAAACAAGGTCGGAGGCTGCAAGCAGTGGCTTTATTTGGACCTGCAAATGCTCATCTGGTCAGAAGCAGAACTTGGCGTCTCTACGTTTTATTTAGCATCTGACTTCTTAGTTGGCTCATTCTCTTCTGCGCTCACCCTGGACTCCAGAAACAACACTTTGTGGATAATTATCCTTTAAAAAGATTACATGTTGTTTTAGTTACGCATCTGTGTGTGTGTGCACATGTACACGTACAGATGTGCAATTGCCCACCTAGGCCAGAGGAAGCATCGGATCTTTGGGGCTGGAGTTACAGGCACTTGTGAGCTACACAGAATGGTACTGGGACACAAACTCTAGTCCTTTAATGGGGAATTATGTCACCATGGGGCTATCTCTCCAGCCCTGGGATGATGGAATTAGAATCTGCAATCTCTCCCCTTGCAGCAATGACTATATCCTTGAGATGACCAATCCAGAGACAATAATCCACTAGACTACAATTTGACCAAGACTTTGCATCCTATCATCCTACCCTCCTATAGGCAGAAGTTCATGTCAGTACCTCCAAAGATAGGCGGAGATGTTTAAACTCCTCTGCCCGCCCCCGCCAATGACCATACTGATTTCGGAAATCCTTTCCATTGTAATGAGTATTTCTCTGTCCCACCAGTCAGATCCCAGATAATGACACAGAGACTTATTAGTTATGAAAGCTTGGCTTGTTTAGTTTAGTTAAGGCTTGTCCCACTAACTCTTATAATTTAAATTAACCCTTTTATATTAATCTATGTTTTTCCTCCTGGCTTTTTACCTTTCTTTCATTCTGTAGATCCAATTCCCTCCATGCCTCCTTGGTGTCTGCCACTCACCTATATTCATCTCCTACTCCCCCCTCCTTGGAAGTACTGCTTATACTTCCTGCCTAACTATTGGCCATTCAGCTCTTTATTAACCCAATCACAGTAATACATTTTTGCACAGTGTATCAATATCCCACAACATTCCATCATTACTTTTGCTTGACTTTTGTGGGGCAGGTGACCAGACTTAGAGTTTGGCCCTGGCCCATGACTACAGAAATATGAGGGGTTAAGCCTGAGAGCTTTAATTCTAGGGTTCATGAAGAATGGAGAGGAATAGACCAATGGCATGGGATGAAGAAAAGTGAGAGGAAGGGTAGTAAATAAGAGTGTCGTGAGTGTGAATGTTCCATGCCATAAACACAGGCTTGTGCCCTTCTACAATCTCAGAACAACAAAAAATTCACAAGTTACATCAGTTGTATTGGCTGCGATTTGCCAACTTTCCTGCTTCCCTTAGCAATAGGCCACTGGCAAATACAGATTCTTTTTATTCTAATATTAACTCCCATTATATCTTACCCTGGCCCACCCATCTACACATACACACACACACACACACACACACACACACACACACACACACACACACTGGTCAATGACAAGTCAATAGGGCCATGATGATATTAACATCAAGTGTCCTCTTTATGGAGTTCAGGGGAGGGTGTTCAACCCCTTGAACTGGAACTATAGACGACTGTGAGCCCCACGTGGGTGCTGGGAAGTGAGAGCAGCAAGTGTTCTCAATCACAAAACCATCTCTCTGGCCTCACATTTGCTGAGCTCCTGCTGGCTACACAGATCCTGCCATCCCCATCTGATTCTCTCCTCACCAGATTATCGGCCCAACAAGTCATCATCCTGGTAAAGCTAACGTCTAACGGGACAGGAGGAGATGCTCCCCCACCCATTACCCACTAGTTCTGAGCTGAGACTCCCTATAACAAGTGTCTTAGTTAGGGTTTCTGTTGCTATGGAGAGATCCCATGACCACGGCAACTCTTATAAAGGAAAACCTCTTATTGGGACTGACTCACAGCTTCACAGAAGGGCCTCTCTAGGCCTCTATGCAGGGAGCCCTTGCTGTATATCTGACCTTGGGGGCTTTCCTTAGTCTTGGAGGGAGATTCTCTACCCCTTGCTTCTATCCTTGACTCTAAAGCCAGAACCACATGACCAAAACTGTCAAGTTCTTCTGCTTGCTGAGGCTGGAACACAATCCCCTTACTCAATTACATCTTGATAGGAATTTTGTTTTCCATGGTTTCCTTCACTGCTTAAGCTTGGCTGTTCGAAAACTCAATCTGTAGACCAGGCTGGCCTCCACCTGCCTCTGTCTCCTGAGTGCTGAGATTAAAATAGGCACCACCACACCAGGCTCTGAGCTTTTTCTCTGATTCATTCTCTCAAGCTTAGCTGGGTAGGCTCTTGCCCCGAGGTCACCACTCCCTTTATTCCATCTAACATCAGGATTTTCTTTAATCTGTTTATCTCCTTGAATATAAAATTCATTGGCATTCCATTTCCTGGTGCCCCTTTTCTCCTTGAACTGTACTTTTTGCATTTTTCCTTGCCTAGCTTGCTCCTTTTCAATATAGATCTTCATAAGAGCAAACCACATGGCAAAGTCAAAGCCAGAGTCTTTTGGAATCTCCTCTGCAAATGCAATTAATCCAAAACTCTTCAATTTAGCCTCAGGCAGATTTTTTTTTTGGACAAGGGCAGAAAGCAGCCTCATTCTTCACTCTTCACCAAAATATCACAAGTTACAGCCTCTTGATTTTAGGTGTACCAACTTCAATAGTCATGGGACAGACCCATTGTCTTTTCTTTGGTAGCTACCTAGTCTGTGGCATTCTATGACAGTCACAAAATTTTGTTGTGGGACAATGGTCTGGTACCCTGAAAAGATTTGTCACTTGTATTTTAATAAAATGTTGATTGGCCAGTAGCCAGGCAGGAAGTAGAGGTGGGGCGATGAGAACAGGAGAATTCTGGGAAGAGGAAATATCAGTCTGCAGTCGTCACCCAGACACAGAGGAAGCAAGATGAAAAGGCTTCACTGGTAAAGGTACCAAGCCATGTGGCTAACACAAACAAGAATTATGGGTTAATGTAGGATGTAAGAGTTAATAAGAAGCCTGAGCTAATAGGCCAACCAGTTTATGATTAATGTAGACCTCTGTGTATTTCTTTGGGACTGAACAGCTGCGGAACTAGAAGGGACAGAAATCTTGGTCAACATAAAGATAAAGAGAGGGCTGACCTGTCCAACCTCCCCTGTGAACAGAGTGAGGGATCCATTTGTATTGTATTTTTCAGTTTAGATTGTGCAGTAAAGTGGTGATGAAGCCAATACTCTCAGTCAACTGAGGACAGAGAAGTGAAGCAATTGTTCAAAAATACATGCATTTCCCTTTGTTTCATGAGCACCATATTCTTCTACAAAGTCTCCCATGATTTCTACTTATGAGAATTTTCTTAGAATCCTTCTGTTGTGAATTTTCATACACACACACACACACACACACAGACACACACACACACACACAGACACACACACACACACATACACACACACATGCTTTAAAATGATTCTTTTGTATTCTTTGCTTTCATGTGCATTTGAAGTAAATGAAAATCCCCAGAGATGTAAACATTGACAAGAGTTTACAAAACAGAAGAGTCCAGCTAAGGGGCACAGGGCACCCCTCTAGTCCCAGCTACTCAGGAGGCCAAAGCAGGAGGATTCTGAGTTTGAAGTCAGCCCAGGGTACACACAAGAAAAATCCCACCAGCAGGTAAAATGGTTAGTGCCAGTCATCAGCTTGGAGAACTCTAGCGCCAGCGAAATCTGGGACGAGTCTGTGGGAGATTCCTAGATAGATTAAGTGAAGTGAAAGGATCTTCTTGAAGTGTGGATGCCATCAGTCTGTGGGCTGGGGTTCTGGGCTTCAGGAAAAGAAGTACTCGGGTACATTTATCTCTCTGTTTTCTGGCCGTGGATGCAACATGACCAACCTCCTCCTACTCAGAGCACCGCACTTTCCCTGTCTTGATAGACAATATTCCCCGGAACCGTGAGCCCATATAAACTGCCCCCTCCTTATGTTGCTTCTATCAGTGGTGAGACAAGTAAACAATGCAGTTGGGTATATTTATGATGTAAAGACACTCACAGGATCTGGGAAAGGACAGGAACATAGTCTGGTTTTCAAAATTAAACTATTTTCTTTAACCCAGGGCAGAGCCGTCTGCAGATCTGAATTCAAGTCCTTTCTAACCATTGGGTATTTTATGACCTTATTTTATTTAATGACTGATTACCACCCCAAGTGGGAAATTTGCTGGACAACTAAAGCCAGTTCCTGAGTGAGAAATACCATTGGATTGGAGACAGAGATGAACTAAATGTGTGATATTAGTTCTTGTACTATAGGATGGAGTTGCCTGTGTATTTTCTGTCCACAGATCTGAGCAGGAGTAGAAATCGCTGGAGGGTTAAGAAAAAAACAAAAACTCAAGGAATTCTAATGTATCCAAAATAAAGTATTATCTGTAAGCTAAACATGTAATATGATTTGCTCATGTGTATAAACAACATTTATTTCCAAATGTACGTGTGGGCTTGATTGACAGACAATAACGAGCTCTTAGAAGCTTTTCAGGGCTGAGTATAGCTCAGCAGCAGGCTTCTAGCATGTGCAAGGTCCTGGGATCACCCGAAATAAACAAACAGACAAGCAAATCTTTCTATCAGGTACTTAAGACATAATGGATGATGTATTAAGTCCCAGTGTAACAGAAGTTAGGGAGACATCCCTAAGTCAGACAGACACACAGATAAACAGGTGATGATAAGCTATGACACCAGCGAGGTTAGTATCAGTCTCATCGTGTCTGTCTGTGGTATGCATTCCACATAGAAAGAACACGCTGTAAAGCGAGCATGTCTGCCCCCATCTCTCTGTGAGCCAGTACAGACACGTTCATGTGTTAATTAGCAATCCCAGGAGAAAAGCGCTGTCCTTCACGCTCTCTCGGAGTTACCTTCGGATAGAGTGTTTGCTTACAATAATGACCGTGATGTTTTAGCTGAATGTGCATCCTCGGGGTGGCGCTGCTCCAAGGAACACAAGAGCTATGATTCGGAAAATTGGTATGGATCAAAATGCATTATCATGAAAGGCTAGGAAATCATGATGCAATTTATTCATTTATCTAGCCTCCACAAAATGTTTAGAGAGATGAAGTGACTTGTTCTGGATCTATGCTTTATTAAATTTCAGTCTAGTTTTGCTGCCGTTGATGGTGGTGGTGGTGATTTGTGTGTTTGGTTTTGTTTTTTCGAGACAAGGAATCCCTGTATCCCTGTCTGGTCTAGAACTCACTACATAGACTCCTTTCCGCCCCCCTCCGGCATGGTGACTACACCTGAGTCTACTGCTATTTTAGCCAGTAATTGTGGCTCTACAGCCAGGCCGGACTTGTATGTCCCCCTCGATCTGCCACCAAATCAGCTAAATCTCTAGTGTCCTATTTGTCAATAAGACTTAGGAGTCAGAGGCTGGGGTGAAAGCCCAGAGAGGTTGAAGAGCTGACCTTTCCTCTTGACCAGTGTCTCAGAGAGAAATGGTCCTGCTCCACCAAGCCAAAAGAGACCGCCACACTCCAAGTCCCTCCCTCCTACTTCCTGTGCATCTCTCTATGTGCATCTCTCTAGCCATCCTCCAGACTCCCTTGGACTCTATAATTTTTTTCTGTCCACTTGTTGCTGGATCTGCCTCCTGACCCAAGGTTGATTTTATTTAATTAATGTGAACATGAACTCGGAGTCCATAGTGTGATTGAATATCTTGAAACAGTATCCCAGGCTAGTCTCATTGGCTTGCTTCTGCCTCCTGGGTGCTGGGACTCAAGTGATGTGCCTCTGCGTCTAGCTAGGATTCTTTCTTAAGGTCTCAGGCATACGTGTTGTCAACCCCCACAGCTCAGTAGGACAAGTGTGGTCAGTGGTAATTTTATCCCCAAACACATTTTTTGTTCCTGGGAATATTATATCCTGGTAGCAGTCAGAGGACTCACGGCGGCTACGTGTCATGTCTCATTCATGTCATCCCTTCTGCATCAATGAGCTTGCTTTCCACCGTGACAGGCCACCTGACAGAGCAACTTAAAAGGAAGAATTGGTCATGGGTTGGGAGGGTTGAGGCCATAGCTGTACTTGGGCAGAATATCATAACTGAGGGAACATATTCAAGCTCCTGCTTAAGCCCCTGCCCCTACTTGCTTCAAGATGAACTATGACCTGGAAGCGGAACTACACCCCTTCCTCCCCTATGTTGCTTTTGGTCAGAGTGTTTCATCCCAGCAACAGGAAGGCAATGAGGATACTTGAGGATGGCTTCCTCCATCTGGGCACAGCTCCTAAAGTTTCCACCACCTTCCGAAATTCCACCCCCCATGACCCAGGGACAAACATCCAACACACAAGCCCAGAACAGACATTTCACATTCATGACTACACTTGGATGGTGACTTTCTTTGGAGAGTAAAATGTGAGCAGAAAAGATGAAGTTATCTGCCCTCACGGATGCTACTACTGGAGCTGTATATCATCAAGCCCGAGTAGGCCTTTTGTTTGATAGCTTGAACCTGTGACTCCCTTTGTTTGTCCCTTTTAGTATACAGCCCATCCATAATATAGCATTGTGTGCATGAGAGTTGTTCTTTCCCACAATTCCTGTCCCTTCTCTCGGTTCTGGTCAGTTGCTTCTCTGTGTAATACGTTAGTCAGCAACCTTAACTTATTGTACACTGTTAGCTTTTCTTAGTTCTTTACGCTCAAGAGAGGGCACGTACAAGAGAAAAACTAGCTTTACATATCTCAAGACTAAATATTGGAGACCCTCCAAGACAAAAGGCAGATGCTTCCCCAGAAAACTCAGGGAACATCCAGTCCCTGTGGGTAGAGCTCTGGACCTCAGGGAGTCAGAGGCATGAAGGGAAATTTCTCCTGTCCCATCTGAGATGAACTGACTACAGACAGGTAAACAAAGACAGGATACACAAGTTTAATAATATGCCCAGGGGAGAGTCTGAGCATATGACTAATCAATAGCTCAGTCAGGGAGAAATGCTTGCAGTCCTATCTTCATAAGACAAAATAAAATAGAGAAATGCAAGCAATTGTGAGGGCCATAAGTGATTATTAGGGATAAGCAATGGGCCTGGGAAACAGGAAGGAACTTGTGAAATTAGTTTCATTAGAATTTGAATGAACCTAAGAGACAGACATTATTTTGTGCAAAGAGTCCATCCAGGTGTGGCTACATTCGTAGGTGTTTATTCTATAGATAATGAGTTTTTCACGAAAGTGAGGAGAGGTAATTATATTCTATTTTTTGGGACCCAAGTTTTAAGGCAGCAAGGTCTCCTGTGCTGATCCAGACAGGAAAGAGATGGGAAGCTGAGGAGATGTCAAGGAGCTGAGCTCCACACAGCATATGAAGGACTACCTGAAGGAACCATGTTCTGAGTTCCAGCGGGGTCGGTGCTCATCAGCACATTAGCAGTGGTCATGCTTCCGGTGTGCACTTCCTTCCTACACAGCTGAGCCTGGATACAGATCAAGACACACTTGAGTTTATAGATGATGTTAACCTGTTGACACTGTACCAAACGCCTTAGATAATCAGCTTATGGAAAAGGACAGAGTTATTTTTGGCTCACAGCTTCAGAGGCTACAGCCTGTGACAGGTAGACCGTGATGCTTTGGTGCTTATGATAAAGCAATATATCACTCCGGCAATGTGTAGTAAAACTGACCCAATCCCCTGACAGAAAGAAAAGAAGAAAATGCTGGGTCCTTAGTATGCCCTTCCAGTTCACGTCTATAGTGACTTGAAGACTTTTTACCAGATTCTACCTCTTAAAGTTTCTACGACCTCCCAAGCAGTGCCGTGAGAGGGCCTTTGGGAAACACTTATCCGAACTATAAGTTCCTTAGAGAGAAGACAGCTCTTCCCCTTAGGGGAAGATGGGGATGGGGGGTAGAAAGGGAGGAAGGTGAGGAAGAGACAGAGAGGGAGAGAGGGAGGGAGGGTGGAAGAGGAGCAAGCACCTTAATCAAAAGGAAAGGCTAGTGGTCAGATTTACAGCTGGCCAGCTTTAACAGAGTACCTGACGGCTGGCTATAGGGCAATCACGGCAGGTACACAACGGTCCAGAATAGTTAAGGGAGATTGGAAGTATGGGTTTAGTTGATTACTCAAGAAGAGAACCTGATTGGTTCCTGAAATTAGGGTAAAAACAACCCCCTACACTTGCATGCGTGTGTCTGTGAGCGCGCACACACACACACACTAAGATACCAAAATACCAGGAGTCATATAGTAACCATAGTTCCATTATTAAAGATCTGCTAAGTTTTGTAAGAGTGATTTTTGCAGCAGTTCAAGTTTCTTTGATATATATTAAGTTTTAAATTCTAAAAGATCAAGGTAATCCCTCGCTCTCAGACAACAATGCAACACTCCATTCAGCTTTAGAATCTCACCTGACTAACGAGTGAGTACAGGCAATTGCTAACCTAACGGTGTGCGAACTGGATCAACGCCTATCCAGGACCTCTGAAGGATATGTGCACACCCTCAAACATATCAGCATGCCCAGAGGAGACCTCAGAATTAAAGCCTTTCATCTTAGGAGTTCACTGTTGCTCCGGAAACCAGAATTAGCTGGCACTCTGTCTTTGCTTTGTTCTGGTGAGGTTGTGATGGCCTGAGTAGACCGTTGTGTAGACATTTGCCAGACTGACAGTATGTCCTGACAAGGGTTGAGCCAAGTTCTACACAACACTTAGATTCTTCCAAACTGTTTCTTAGCCTTTCCCCTACACATGTGGGTCCCACTGATAGCTCAGGAGTCAGACAATACTGAGGGGCCTTGAAGACTGAGTCCTTAAGGCGGGATGAGAGGCTGGATGGCCTTCATCACGACTCTAGTCAAAGGCCAGCACACCCATAACCAGCCCACAGACCCCCTCTGTCACCCAGTATGGAACCCTGCAGCTAGAAGTGCTTGGGAAATGGGGAGGTTCTGCCACAGGCAGGCTTGAAGCCCTGTAGCTTCAACATTGTTTATGGGGAAAGCAACTAAGAAAAGGGACAATACTGAATCTGAACAACGAATTCCTCAAGACCTAGGAACATCCTGTGCTCTTATACGGTTATAATTTAATCCAAATACGTTGGAGCCGCACCATAATTCAATTGGAGGCAAACAGCGACTTTGTGCATGGCTGACTCATTTTAGAGCTCTCCGGAGATTTGATTACAGAAGAATTCAAAGAATTCCTTTGCGTTCTGCCTCCCTCACAAAGCCACCCTAAGGCCTGGATTTGGGAGACTCTGTTACAGCAAGGTAACTCTCTTCAGACAAGCTCAAAGACACCCCACGCTGTCTTCATGGCGCACAATGAAATCGGGGCCCGATACATTGTATCTCATCAGATTCCCTGGCCCAGTTCTCAAGCTGGGGTGCCAATTCAAAGGCCAGGCAGCTTAGTTACTGTTACAAGAACGCCAGACTTTAATGTCTTCAGAAGGGGTGCCCTACTCTGTACTCTGTAAGGGGTGTCACTGATTGGGTGACTGTACTATGTTCTAGGGAAACAAACCACTTTACAATTCAGGGGCTGAGGCGGGGAATTTGAGAAAGCAACTCCCTCCCAGGGGTCTACAGGGGCAAGTGTAGGTGGTAACTGAGTTTCAAATTTCTGCTAGGCACTCTTGGTACTTTTGCTTTGTTTTGTTTATGTGTGTGTGTGTGTGTGTGTAATTGTGCACTTATGTGTGCAAATTCTCATGGATGTACATTGCTGGATGCATGTACATGTGAAAGGCCAAAGGTCAGTCACATGTCTTGTTCCTTAGGAGCTATCTATTGAACTTGTGTTTTAGACAGGGCCTCTCATTGGTTCAGAGTTCTCTGAGTAGTTCTCTGATTGGCAAGAAAACACTGGGGGATCTTCTTGTCTCTACCTCCCTAGTGCTGGGACTATACATGCAGCTCACTTAGTGCTTTTATTACTACCGAGGAAAACTTGAAGTAGAAGAGATAGGCTGGGTCTTCACGTTTATTAACTATCAGGTTAGCCTTGTGAAGTCTTGATTTATCCATTTATCAAATAGGACTAAGAAGGCCTCTTTCACAGAGGTGCCTTAAAAAGTCATTTCTCCTCAGCATTGTGTCATGGGGGACTCGAGGGAGGCCTATGTGTTTGTATACATAACAGCATGATGACATACATTAAGAGGAGGTAGGAGAAGGTGGGGTGGCCGTGTGGAGTGAGACCAAGAGGCCGCACCTTTGTGCCGATCTGAACGTTTGCTGGGAGTGGGCAGGCCCCAGCTTCGATTCTAGCTTCCTAGCTGCCCTTAATCTAGGTCGGTGAGATCAGCTACAAGCTAGAAATGGGGAGATGCACCGCCTTCGGTGCCTCAGCTGAATGACGGTTCTCAAGGTCTGCAGAGACCAGACTGTGCATAGCACAGCCAACAATGCCGCCTAATGTGTCTAGAGATTGCAAACTGGCAGCCACACATGCCGGCATATGTGGGTGGTTTGTTTGACTTTGTTTTGGCTTGATATCGACAAATTTTTGATGAAATATATTTTAGAAATCAGATTTCACAATAGCTGAATCCTTAATCCTCCTTCAAAAAGCAGATGCTCAGTACACACCAGCACCAACTAGCCATTTGTGGGGTCTTTCTAGTGCAGCGCGTGGTTTCAGGTTTGCCACAGTCCCCTCCGGTCCCTGCTGCCTCACTTCCTGCGTTGTTTATCTCACGAGGCAATTTGGCTTCTGATATAATGAGTCCTATCTAAAACCCCTGGTGGTGGGTTCAGCAAACATTTTACAAGCCTGATATTCCCAAAGGGGGCTGGTTCACAGAACGTGTAGGAGCATGCTGGCACATGGTACAACACCCTGTTATAAGAGGAGGGTAGAGTTTGGATGCCGTTAAAGTGCCGTGAAATCGGGTCACTGTTGGGAACGTTGCTTACTGCGCAGGCGTGTCAGGTAGCTGAGTAAACAGCCTTGGCAGGCAGGGGTACGCGTCTTCCCACGCACCCCCCCAGCAAGGCTTACACGGAGTATCCATCCTAACTTCTCTTTAGTCAAGCAAAAAACGTAGTATTTCCTTTAGGTTTCACATAGCTGAATGTTTTCATCAGAAGATGACACCTAGCAAGAACGTGACTTCTGTATTCCATTACACGCATCCAGAATGATTCGCTTACTTCAGTATGTAACTGTGGAGCCTATGATATCGGAGGGTTTGCTTTTATTTTAGCCTTTGTCTTTTTTGTTTTAAAGACGGTTGCCACTATATAGTCCAAGATAACCTGTTACTCACTTTATTGCCTCATGCCTTGACCTCACAATCCTCCTGCCTCACCCGCCCAAGGATGAAAATTATATGCCAGCCTTCTTAAAATTGGTATTCTTGTCAAGGTTTGTTTCTGGCTTCTACACTGCAGTGAGATGTTTTTAACACCAAGCTACTACTTTTCTAGAAATACAACTTGAAGTGAGGATGTTGAATGGGGCTTTCCCAATTATAAAAAGAAATAGAGGCACCAATGCTAAACATGGCTGCCAGTCCCTGGTGTTCTAAAGTGTGTTGCTAGGGGCTGGGGAGATGCTTCCCGTTTTGAGTGTTGATTGTTCTTGAAGAGGCCTAGCTTTGGTTCCCAGTTTCCACATCTGCCTTAACTACACACACACACACACACACACACACACACACACACACACACACACGTGCACAAATAAATAAATCTTTAAATTTTTTTTTAGACATGGATATGGACACTTAATGGAAGGGGTCAAAGGTGGCCCAATGACTGGCATTCCATTAGAGATGCCCACATGGGAGATGATTGGTGATTCAGCAGACACCTCTAGCATGCTGGGACATTTCTCCTCCCTAAACTGTGGGAACTAAAAGGAGTAGGAGAGTGCGCTCTCTCTCTCTCTCTCTCTCTCTCTCTCTCTCTCTCTCTCTCTCTCTCTCTCTCTCTTTCTCCCCCCCCTCCCCCGAGTCATCTCTGCTTGCCCTGACTTGAGTGGGAATAAACGACCACCTAGACCCAGGCCCTACCCTAAGAGTTGCAGCCCTGGTCACTGGGAGACCAGCTTCCTGAACAAAGCCATCTGTGTGGCCTGTCTGTAAGTCTGTAATCTCTCCCTCTTGGTTTCCAAGTCAGTGTATTTGCTCTTAGTTATTTGTTTACTTGTCCAGAGAGGCTCAAATTTATTCATTTTATCGAACACTGAGAGGTTCTAGTTAATGTCACCTGGTGAAAATCTAATGGTGTCACTCTGGCTTCTCTGAGGGTTGCTCTGGGGACTCTTCATATACGCAGCCTCATCACCCCCTGGAGACTAACACCTTTGGCCTCAGACTCCTTCTAAAGTTTTCCAGCTTTGGGTCTTCTGCTGGGGTCTGAGCATCCATGATCCCTTAAAATCTTAACTTCTCAGACAGTGCTACTCAGGGCCTTGGGAGTGGTTGAGTCATAGAGGTTGGCTAGCAGAATGGTCCAGGACCTGTTAGGCAGGCTTTAGAGACCCTTCCACCGTGTGTGGACACAGAGACAATGACCCTCTGCAGAAGAGAGCAGGCCAGATTCCAGGCTACAGACTCCTTAACCTTTCACTTGAACTTGACCAGAACTGTGTGAAACAAGAGTCTATAGTTTATCAGCTCCCCTTTCCCCAGCCTCTTGCTATAGCAAACCCAAATGGACCAGACCACCAGTTACAGCTCTCCATGTGACCGTGGGCACCGGGTCCTCCATCTGGAAGTCCTCCGTCAAGGGTGTCCTAGAACTGAGCTTCCGTTTTGGAGAAGCTGTAGTGTGCCGAGCTTGGGTTTTGTACTGACACCCTGACGGGTCTAGGGTGACAGCCAAGGACTCCACCTCATTAACAGTCCTATAGTGAAGCATTTGAATATCAACACTACGTGAGATAAAGAAGGGCCACGGAAGCCTCGTGTTCCTTCAGCTCTTGTTTTCCACAAATGGGTTGTGAGAAAATCTTGTTTCCAAGACTCTGCTTTTCAGAATTTTAGTGATATTTCATTTGTATATTAATAAATAAAGCTTGCCTGAAGATCCGAATGCAAAACTGTCACACTAGTCAACCAGACAGGCCAGGCAGTGGTGGCCACACCTTTAAATCCCAGCAGCCACACTAGTTAGCCATAGAAGGTGGGCAGTGATGGTGCACACCTATAATCCCAGCACTAGAGAGGAGTATAAGGCGGGATGAGACAGGAACTCTCTCTTTCAGTCTGAAGTTTTCATGGAGTTAAGAGCTCTCTAGTGGCTTAGCTATTTTGCTTTTCTGATCTTCAGGTTGAACCCCAATATCTATCTCTGTGTTTTTATTATTCATGCTACACAGAATTATAAAAAGGGACTGAGTGTGTACTTGACTGTACTTCATGAGTGCTCAAGAACAGGCCTGGTGAAATCTTGGTGCCTTTGACAGCTCTCACAAAATGCAGAACCAAGAAACACTGGAACATAGAGAGCTGAGCGGCACTTTCCAGCATTAAGGCTGTAAATAGGTCCATGAAAGTAGATAGCTATGAAAAGTTGACTGTGCACACACCTTACACATATGCTATATACATATAGTCACCGCACATGCACACACACACATATATATATGCATATATATGTATATATTACATATACACACACACATAACATAGCATCCACATATAGCAGAGGGGAGAGAGAGAGAGAGAGAGAGAGAGAGAGAGAGAGATTTCATTAAAATTGGTTCAGTCTGTCTCTCAGGTCTAAATCTATTTCTAGCAGTTCTCCTGGGATTTCCACAAAGGGACTTTCCAAGCCGTCTCTCTACACAAAAACGAGGCTATATTTACAGACATGAAAATGACTCTAACATCCAAAAAAAAAAAAAGACTTAATTTCCCTCTTGGAATCCTCAAGCTGAAGCTACGTTTCAAGTTTGCCATGCATGGTCCCTCCCAAGGAGAGTCAGAGGGCAGAATCAATTCTTGCTTTGCTAATATCCCTGCCAGCTTGCGTCAGCCTTTTCCTGTCAATCATTCTCCATCACAGCCATGTCGGTTATCCCAGCTGTCAGCTCCAGAGTCTTTGATGTACTTCAACAAATCATGTTTTCAATACTTGGTAAGCACCAGCATGTAACATTAACCAAGTGTCCAGGGTGAATGACAGGTCCCTCTGCCTGACGACCTCTCAGGGGTGCTGAGGAGGGTCTCAAAGATCATCTTATTAATTCAAAGGGTCACATGTAAGCTGCTATGGTATGGATGGGACTATGTTATTAGAATTATGGGAATTTACTTTGCAGATGTCCAGTGTGAAGGCTTCAGGTCAGCTAAGTGCCCATAAAAAGCCCTCAGTGGAAAACACTTGAGGATTGACTCAGGAATGGTTAGTTAGGAATATTGGTGCAGGACTCGCTGCTCTTGCATGAATAAGGTGTGTAAACCAGTAAGCTGAGCACCATCAGCAGGGTGGCATTTTCTGTTCAAGTCTGTTGACCCCACATCTGTCTTTCCACTTCCTGAAAAATACTCAACCAGGGGATTGTTCAGTGTGCTCTAGCGTAGAGAATATCTCTTGGGAAGCTGCAGCCAGGTTGTGGGGTTTTCTGTGTGTATTGCCATGTTTGTAGCGGTTTGATTTCATCCGGCTAGGAGAGAGTGGCCAAGGTAGGGTTTATGACCACCCACTTCCCGCTACACTCCCATCACAGCCCACTGTGACCACCAGAAGCCACACAGCCCTTCACTGAGAGCCACACTGGCCCGCACTGCCTCGCTCCAGTGGTTTTCCTTGTTGGGAGTCATTTCCCCTTTTCTCCTTGTCCACACTTGCCTCTCACACTTGCAGCTTCCTAGCCTGGTCCATCTCTAGCTGCCTCCACGTTCTTCTGGCTGATGTAGGTAAGTCTCACCTTAGCCGTTCCATCCAGCCTCAGGTTCCAAGTTCTGTCCAGTGTCAGGCTCTTTCCTTTCTTAGCTTTTGCCAGCTACCCCACCTCTGACCTTTTCGATACGTCTGAATTTCAGCCACACCATCTGGGGGCAGGATAAGCATCTCACTTTTCGACTTCCTGCTCTATTTGTCTGTGCTGCATTACCTGGTACATACAAACCACAAAGCTTATCACGTCTTACAGCTGTGTGACCGGGAATTCCTGTGAATTCAGCTGGGCCTTTGTTTCTCTCGTGTGGCATTGGTGGAAACCACTCAGTGGTTTCAGTTGGCAGCTGGATCTGCTGGAAGCTTCAGGATGATCTGGGTTACGTGCTTGGCACTTTGGTGGGGAGTTCGGAAGGCATTCTCAACTGGGACTGTCCACTGGCATGCCCACACGTGTTGGTCTCAGAGGGCTCAGGCTTCCCTGAGACTGGGGATTTCCAGAGAAAGGAAGTAGAAGATGCTGGTCTCACAGACATAGGCCCGGTGTCACATGGTCCCCAAAGTCCTGGTTTTAAGAGAAGAGAGCCTTGGCTTTACCTCCCAGTGCATGCACAGCAGGGTCCGCTGCCATTGGTGGAGGTCCAGAGCTTGCTTCTCTTGTTTCTCGCTAAGATCTGGGTGTCCCCTAAAAACTCCCGACTAAAATTAGCTCACCATTGTGACAGCGTAAAGAAGTGGAGCCTTTTAAACTGGATCAGCCTTGAGGGCTCTGCTATCATTATTGCAAGAGTCAGGGTTGTGGGAGTGAATTCATTGTAACAGTGACCTCTTTGACTTGGGTGGGCATTTCCTTGCCACTTGATGCTTTCCACCATGTGATGTAGCAAGAAAGGTGTGCCAGATGCTGGACCTAAGCTCTTGGACGTGCCAGCCTCCAGAACTATGAAGACTCACCGCCCCCCCCTTATTTGTAAGTTGCCCAGTGGCAGGCGCTCTGTAGTGGCACCAGAAAACACCGACCAGCATTCTTGGTTTTGTGTTCCAGTTCCCCACAGCTAGAATGCCTCAAATATTTTTGGTCTTTATGTCAAGTATAAAGAAATATAAATCAAAAAATTATTTAGTGGAAGAAGTTTCCCCCTCTGGTCACTTTCTTGAAGAGATATCATGGCTTTGGAGAACAGTTTGAGGCCTTTTATGTTCACTACCTCGAACTTGGGACTAAGCTGGTAGCAACGTATGAGTTTCTTCCGAGGCATGGCAAGTTATGGAACATGGGGTGCTACTCTTTCTGCCCAGGGAACAGCTGAGTCGAGACTAAGACAAAAGCAGAAGCAAGATTATTTATCTCAGGGCCAGCACACTACAACCTACGTATCTTGGCACCTCTCTTGTTTATGCCCTGATCCGGGAATATCAAAAGAAGAGTGTCTCCTGAAACACACATACACACATATGTGCGCACACACACACAGAGAGAGAGAGAGAGAGAGAGAGAGAGAGAGAGAGAGAGAGAGAGAGAGAGAGAACAAAAAAGAAATAGAAAATTCAAATTTCCCTTCCTACAAATGAAATCTGGAACACAGCCTTGTTGATTTGCTTACAGGTTATTGTGGCCATTTTTACAATACACAGACAAGGACAAGTGGATGTGGCAGAGATTAGCTGTCCTGCAAAGTCCAAAATATTTACTATCTTACTCTTGACACACCAGTAGCATTTATTTTAATGGAGCCTCCCTGAGATCAAATGCATTTTTTCATAGCTGGACTTGAGGTTCAGAGTTCTAGCAAGGAAAAAAATGCAGAGCTTCTCATTGGATGATACTATAGCTTGGGTGTAGAATGCCCCAGCCCCCCCAGTGGCCATGTGTTGAGACCTTGGTCCCCAGATTTGCATTGTTTGGAGGTAGTGGAAACATTAAGAAACAGACTCTGGTGGGAGATCTTTAGGTCACTGGGGAAGTTTTCAAAGGGAACCATGGGATTCTAGGCTCTCCCTTTTCGCTCTTAGCTTCTCTGTTACAGGGTGCACAGTTCTGGTTTGCCACCTGCTCACTGCTCTTGCCATCTAACACGCCTCCCGATGCCACAGAGCAGTGGGTCTGCCTGGTCATAGGTCATAGGTCATCTAAAACTGGGAGCTTCCACAAACCTTTGCTCTTTATAACCTAATCATCTCAGGTATTTGTTATAGTATCACAAAGATGAACAACACAGATGCCAGCGTGACTGGGGGGAAGGGTAAAGACTATCAAAAGCATCATGAGTAAATACGTCATCAGTCCAGTTCCATGGAGAAAATGGCTTCCAAAAAGTCAGAGAAGACACCAATTATGTGAACTGGGAGAAGAATGAAAGATTTTAGTTGTTCTAATATTCTTCTCAGTTGACTCCCTCCCTTCGGTTCACTGTATCTTAATGACTTTAGATACAGACTAAGAACTATTTTGTCTCAATACCCCTTGACTTCTCCCCTAAAACACAGAATGTGAATATTCTGTCGCTGTAGTTCCGGGGACACTGGTGATGCAGCATCATGTGTCCCCACGCTGTTGTGCACACGCATGCACCGCCTTAGAAATCACATTGGAAGGAATTTACCTTCCGTGTCTCCCTTCCCCTGCCCACAGTCTCCTGTTTCTAAATCTCCTGCTCCTTGACAGTTCTGTCTTGCCATCCATGAGTGTCCCCTGCAATGCAAAGCAGACGGTTCTGCTGCTGGCTCTAGTTGCCACCCTGGACCCAGTTCTGGTCCTAGACAAGTTTATCTTTCTGGAGCATCACTGGTGCCCTTGGGAGTTCATCTATTTATTTACATTGTTTAGGGGTGGGCGTGACGTTGTGCCGTGGCGCATGCGGGCATCAGAGGACGACTTGTAGGAGTTGGTTCTCTCCTTCTGTCGCATGGGTCCTGGTAATCATACTCAGGTGCCAGGCTTGCTGGCAGATAGCTTTAGACACTGAATCACTTCTCCAGCCCAGGAGATATTCTTGTGTCTTATTGATAAGCTGGTCCCCAAATGTAAGCTTTTCCCAGTAGTGTGGTATATAGAGGTTTCTGCTCCCCTATTTTTCTATTCTATATTGGTCTCTAAATTTTTTTCTTTTAAATTTCATAGCAGTTGTCTTTTAAAAGCTCAACACTCAGTCTGGTAAGCAATGAACTTTCTCTCCTGCCTGATGTCTCTGTCTTCGGGCAATGAGCTGACCATTCTGGGGTATCAAGCACCAGAAGGGTGTGCTGAGAACTGTCTGCCAGGGTGCTGCTTGGTCACTCTCCCCGGAAATGGGATTCCATTCACCAGTTACAGGTAATGGACTTTTCCGAAGTCCATCAGCCCATCTTAGACATGTTCTGTGGTGAGGAGAAGGGGCGGAAAAGTGGAATAGCCCTGGGAGACTTTTCATAGCTCCTAAATGTGTTCCCCAGCCAACGTTCATGTGCTAGGAGTCTAACCCCCTATGGGACAGTATTGAACAACAGGCTGGAGAAGAGGGGACAGGCTGGGGTTGGAGTGAGCAGGCAGATGCTATACTTAAAGGAATGTGTTAAGGAACAATCAAGACTCTCCCCCTGGTACAGACACGCTTGTCTTCTGCCATGGGATGTCACACTTAGAAGGCTCTCATGAGATACCAGCACCTTGATATGGGATTTTTCAACACCAGAATGAGGAGAAGTAAATATATCAGTCTGTAGTAGCCTATTCGGATTTTTTTTTCTGTTACATAACTTGACACCAGGAAGTGGATCACGTGACAATCCTCTCAGCCAGGCTAACAAGACTCCTGCAAACCTATAGAACCAGACAATGTCACTAAGTAGAGTGGCCGGTGGATACACAGGTGGTCCTTAGTCCTGGTCCCATACCTGCTTCATCCGTGTCCCTCATGCCCACGCCTCATACACTGCTATATGATTCTGTTTTGTTTATGTTTTCCTTGAGTCCTACTTTTAACCCTGCAGAAGGCAATTTGTTGGCTCCTTTTAAAAAATATGGTATGACTTTATTACCTCTACCATTTCCACCCAGTTCCAAGTCACTGTCACCGCTCACCTTGATTGTTGGTGGCATCTTTCCACCCATTCTCTGCCGTGTGCCCTTTCATTCTGAAAGCTGAATTGTGATCAAGAACCTAGATCACAGTTGTGACCGGCTGCCTATCCATTGGGAATCTCATTGCACCCCAAATTAATGTGGGAAGTCCTTCTCTCTATGGTTAATGAATAAAGAAGCTGCTTTCGGCCAATGGTCAGGCTGGAAAAGATGCATAGAGGGAGTAGGTGGAGTCAAAGGGAAGCCATGTAGCCGCCAGCAGAGAAAGACTCAAGCAGCCAACTGGAACCTTGCCGGCAGGTCACAAATCTCATGGTAAAATATAAAATAATAAAAATGGGTTAATTTAGGATGTAAGAACTTGTTAGGAATACACTAGAGTCATTGGCCAAGCAGTGTTGCAAATAATAGAGTTTCTGTGTGGTTATTTTGAGTCAGGGCGGTCAGTGAAAGCAACCTTACCATTCTCTTCTGCTTCCAGCACCCTAGCCACCTAACACTCCTCATTCTCGGTTGCTGCTTTCTTTTTCTCCACAGGGCTACTCACAATCTCACTAGTTGCTTATCATCTGCTTCCTCTATTGGGATTGGAAGCTGCATGAGGGGTGTGGCTGCTGTCTGTGTGATCAGGTGCCCTACTTTTATCACAGGGCCCAGCACATAGTAAATGCCCCGTCAACCTTAACGGGTGAGTGCACGAAGCCATGAGGTTATCTTAGGGCTAGGCATCCAAGCCCCTTTTCTCTTCTCAGCTCCTCTGCTGAGTTTTCTCATGAATATATATACACATGGGAAGTTTAGCTCATTATAGGAAACCACCAAAGAATGCATGTACAGAAAGGGAAGCAGGCTTCTGGTTTTTGAAATCCACCGGGGCATTGATATTTCATGGTGACCAAGACCAGTTCCCTGACACATAATCCTAGAAAGAGAGTCTCCCAGATCTGTACCTCTGGGCTGTGGTTGGCATTTCTCGGGGCCTTAGCATTTCTACCTCTGAAAAATGGAAATCAGTAGACAATATTGCTTTCGCTCCACATGAGAGAAATTCTATCATTTGGTCCATCGAGTTAAATAAAACAGCCTGCTGTTTTTAGTTTGTGTTGCCTCCTTCTGAATGTTTGTCAAGGGCTTAAACTCTCTGCAGACCAGAACAGAGTTTCCAGTCTCTTGATTTCTTCCCTCACTGTCCTAGGTGCAAGGCCCTGAACTCGGCTGGTGGTCAGTATGCTTTGTCGGCCCAACAAAAGATAAATTGCACTGAAGTCAGAGTTCTCCCTTTGTCTGAAGTCTGTTGTCTGGTAAAGTAGTGGGAGGAGAGGAGTTACATAGGCTACATCAGAGGCCACTACCCTTCTAGCTGCAAAGACTGCCTGTAACGATTATCACTCTGATCGATGGATGCTTCTGTTGTCCGTGTTTAAAACACACAGGCCACTGTCACAGGCCATGTATCTCAATGGAGTTCGGGGAACGTCTTAGCATTCTGTGGATTGGTGGGAGGTTTCAAGTTCAAAAGGCTTCTTAAGAGAGGGGATCAAAATTAAGATTTATGCCTAAGGCTTGGACCAACTGGGCTTGGTTAATGTCAAGAGAAAGTGAACAAAATACATGAAATGAAAGAAAATGGAGAAGAAAATGCCACTCCATGTCCTAAAACCACAACCTCACATAGGGTAAGGCATTAGAAAAGTAGAAACATTTAATTATTTTGATCTTAAAATGTTCTTTTAATGTACTAAACATCACATTTGGAATGTAGCTCAGTCAGTAGAGCCCTTGCGTCGCATACAAGAAACCCTGAGTTCATTCTTCTGCACTGTGTAAACCAGTTGTGGTTTGGAATGTATTTGTAAATACCAGCACTGGGGAGGTAGGAGCAGAAGGGTCTGGAATTCAAGGTCATCCTCAACTATATAATGGCTCTCAGGCCAGTTTGGGCTACATGGGACCCTGACTTAAAAAGTAGATAATACATTTTAGTAATAACTGGCTTATTTACCTTTAAATATGAGTTTTATTAAATGTACATTATTTTAGTATAATTTTATAGATATTATACAGTTTGATAGAATGTTTTCTTCCAAGAGCACATTCTTAATTTGATAGAGAAAAATAAGAGTTAATACTTTTTCTTCTCTGTCTCTCTCTTCACACACACACGAGGTGGGGGGAACCAGGGTAGACATATACACACATAGAGAAAAGATAGAGGAGATGCATGCACACAGACACACAGATAGATACGTGCACACACACACAGAGACATATATGCATACACATATGTATTCCCCCTACACACACTTTGTCTTGGTGACATACAATGTAACTTTAATATTCAAATACAGCCCTGGCCCTTTAATCTATCTTAGAGGACACTGGAGCTTATATTTTTTAAGAAGGCAGAAAATAAAAAGCTAGAATTCCAAACGTAGCATATGACATAGTCCATTAAAGTTCCAGGTTCGGTGCTGTGCAAGGAGACCATTGGTAGAAATCCAGAGGGGGTTCCTCGGGAAGGGCCTCAGAGAGGGAATCTTGACAGATGGGGATCGTTTAGCTTAGGGTCTCTCTCACGCCTATGGCTCTGCTTTGCCTTCCAAATGCTCCTGTTTGCCAAGTTTCAGCTTGTGTGCAAAATTTTTGCTGCTCAGCCGTCACCTAAAACGAGGCACCTGCACAGCATGCTGGTCCAGAGAGAGGAGTGAAGCTGGGTGACATCCAGGACAAATGAAGTCCTCCAGGGCAGAGGGAAAAATAAAGAGAGAAAATGAAATGGCGTCGTCCCAGGGACTGCCGACGCGAGAGGCTGGGAGACGGGACAACTGGCAGAGATTCCACTGTGCTGTTCACTGTCAACTGTCCAGCTTCTCAAATGTCACCCGAGGACACTGCAACAATTAGCATGCCGCCAGACAAACGCACAGCGACTACACATTCTGGCTTGCTTGGGGGCCACAGTGGAGTCTTAAACAAAAGCAGTTTCGGAGGCACATCCTGGGCCAGGCTTTCCGAGAAAGAGAAATTACGCTGCCGTGACGAGCGGTTCAAATGGCAGCAGGTTTGCCTTTCCAGCTCTGTCTGACACCAGGCCTTGAAAGACGTCTTCATTTGTTGTTGGGCAGCTGGGGAAAGTCATTAGGAAATTCTCCCAATTCTCTGCCTTCCACACAGCTAACCCTAATCCCAAGCCTCCCTGCTACCAAAAATGATCTCATATTTATTTATTTGTTTGTTCATCTATTTATCTATTTAGTGTGGCACTGAGGGTCAGACCCAGAGCCTCATGCATACCGGGCAAGCACTGTTTCATTGAGCTTTATTTCTGAGTGCTAGGATTATAGGCAGATACCTCTCTCTCTCTCTCTCTCTCTCTCTCTCTCTCTCTCTCTCTCTCTCTCTCTCTCTCTCTCTCTCTCTCTTATGCATGCATGCACACACATATGCACCCTCACACACAAATTAATTCAGCAGCTCTCGGCCTGTGGGTCATGACCCCTGCAGGGGCTACAGATCAGACATCCTGCATATCAGATATTTACATTGCAATTCGTAAGGAACAGTAACAAAATAACAGTTATGAAATGGCAATGAAATAATTTCATGGATGGGGTCACTGTATTGAAGGGCCTCAGCATTACGAAGGTTGAGAACCACTGAACTATTAATTAACTGATAAGGAAGAATTGATTTCTTTCTCCCTCCCTCCCTCCCTCCCTCCCTCCCTCCCTCCCTCCCTCCCTTCTTTCTTTCCTTCCCGACGGGGTCTCACTATGCAGCCTTGGTTGACCTGGAACTCACCATGTCGACCAAGCTGGCCTCAAACTCACAGAGATCCTGTGCCTCTACCTCCTTAATCCTGAGATTAAAGATTTTTGCCACCACACCTAACAGAGTTGATTTCATTTTGGGGTGTCCTGTGCATATATTTTTGTGAGAGGCACCGAAGACAAGGTGTTCCATTCAGTCAGGGTCGTAGGTTCTCTGGAGATTTATGGGTCACCTATGAACACTGGGTGTTATGTTGATTGCTGGGTTGAGGTTGGGAAGCCCATGTTTTTCTTCTAGGTTTGGGGGTGCTAGAGGAATATCGGTGATGCTATAATAGTATGTTAAAATGGGGGAGCAGCAGACAGTGAGACATGGCTGACTTTATGCAGCACCTACTCTAGATATGACCAGGTTCAAACCTAATCAATAGGAAAATGAGCCAAGGAGAGACTAGGGCCATAGCTATCTATCTAGGGAAGAGACATGTTGTCAACAGCAGCTGGTTGGCCTGATATAGGCACTGCAACCCCCACGTCAGTCTTCTCTGGTGTCTGTGGCAAACAGCCACACTTTGTGACGTATTGGATTGGGGTTTGGAGCCCAGTGATAGAGTCTTAGCATGCATGAGGGATTTGTCCTCAGCACTGAGAGATAGCGTGGTGGTTTAGAATAGCACAGCTCCGTTCTCCTTCAGTTCTGGAGGGGAGGACATCTGGCACAGGTGTCACAGGGCTAAAATCAAGATGCTGACAGGCTGTGCGCCCTTCTGAAGGCTCCAGGGAGAATTTGTTTCCTGCTTTCCCCAAGCTTCTTGAAGCTGTCATCTTTCACTGGCTCTTTGTCCCTTCCCTCTTCAAAGCCAGCCCCAGGAAGCAGAGTCGTTCTTACATATTATCATGCTGACCTTTGACCTCTCCCCACACACATAAACACATGGCTTTCGTCATCTATTTTTAGGCTCCTGTGATGTCATTGGTCCAAAGTGGGTAGTCTCCAGGATAGACTCCATCTTGTAAGGACAGCCATTAGCAGCCCTAATTTCCTCCTGTCATGTGACCTGACTAGCACATTGGCTGGTTCAGGGGGAGAGAAGGAGGAAGGCATCTTTCATACCCTATCATATACTCTTCCACCCAGTCTGTAAAAGCCCTGGTGGTGATAAATATGATCAGTGCTGGAGAGCAGCAGCTCCGAGGCTCAGAAGAAACTAAGGTTGCCTGGCTTCAGCCAGGAATGACTTGAGTTCTCCATTCTGTATGCCAGCTGCCATTGCATGACCCAGCAGGACAGTGTAGTTATAACCTCCAGGGAATGTCCTGAACCCCAGAGAGGCTTCCCTGTGAACATGCACTGCTGCCGTTCCTGCATCCGATGCCGGGGTTATGAGCAACATGCTATGTGACACATAGCTCAGTCTGCATCCTTTCCCTGTTAGCTCTCTCCTGGGTCCAGCCCACCTCTCCGCCCCAGTGATGGCAAACACATTGTCTTCCTTAGTCTGTTTTCCCCCTAAATCGGTAAGTGCTCCAAAAGAGTAGTGCAAGAGAATTTGGGTGAATAATTTAACTATGGTTGTGAAGGTAAAATATAGCTTTAAGAAAAAATTGACTCAGAGGTGCATGAGGTCACATGTGATCAAACGTGAGCCTCCAGGCTTTCAACAACTGCAGCTACATCGTGGGGTCAGAATCTCAAGCCTAAAATGAAGTCCCAAATCATCATTAGGCAGGCTCCGCCACCACTCCCTTTCCTCTTTTCATCAAAGAAGTTTGCATATTCACATCACTGAATCACCTTTCTCTTCCTCCTTCCTTCCCCTTTAATCACAACAGAGAGAAAAAAATTTCCAGCCAGGCATTAAATTGGGTCAACAGCTAACCCAGCATGAATATAGACAGCAGGGCTAGGAAGTGGTGTGTGTATGCCCAGGAAATGAATACCACCATGCTGCCTGAGTCCACACACCACGGAATAGTGCAAGGGGCCCTAGTAAGATGGGGAGTAATAAAAGATGCAAGGACGTATGGGCACCAGCAGCCAATAAACACCCGTGCCTTAAGAAGGCATTGGTTTCACTTAATGACTTCTAATACTTCCAGGGTAATCACCCAAGGTAATCTTTGTCACCCAGAGTGGGCCTAAAGGACATCTAGAAAATGCCACAGCCTTGAGCGCCTACGAACTGCTCTGAAACCACTGATGATGGTAGCGACACAGGGCCGCCTCCGCCTCCGTTCTCAAAGGCTGTCGCGGAAGGCAGGTGGAGAAAGACGTCCTTGACCCTGCCGTGCGCTCACAGAAGTAGAAGCGGCAGCACACGGACCTTTGCTAGCTGCAAGAGGACAGCCATTTCCTGCTCTGCTGGGTACAATGGCTCGGAAAGGCCCTCAACAGCCAGGCATCCTACCACTAAACCGTGCCAGTGGCTGTTAGGAAAGCTCATACTGTTGGCTCTGCCTAGATCAGTGGTTCTCAACCTATGGTCCTCAGCCCCCCACAGGGGCCACATATTAGATATCCTGCATATCAGATATTTATGTTATGATTCATAACAGTAGTGGAATTACAGTTATGAAATAGCAAAAATAATTTTTGATTGGGGGGTTGTCATTTTGTCACTTGAGGAACTATATTAAAGGGTTGCAGCATTAGGAAGGTTGAGAACCACTGCCCTAGGGATCTGAGTGAAGGGTCTTTTCTTCCTGTGTCATACCCTAGACATGGCTGCATGCGGCTTTTAGTTTCTCCACATAACCCAGCAGGGGCTACAGCAATGCATTAAGGCAGATTCCAGCATCAGCCCTTGCTGTCCCCTTGGGCACCACTCCAGTCCTCCCATTTTTTGAAAGTGAACTCACAGGGCAAATATATACATATATCTATATATGTATATATATATATATATATATATATATATATATATATTTCTTTCCTTCAAGCTTCCCAAGGCTTATGCAATAGCTGGCATAATGCCCCCTCAATGACCATGGCCAAATTTCCAGAGCTTTATGTTACTCTATGTCTTTAAATAAAATGGTGACATATATGTTAACTTACATGGAAATATTATCCCGAACTATGCTATAGTTGACCCAAAGGAATCCCTAAGCAGTGGGAGGAGAGGCAGAGCCAGAGAGACAAAAGTTGTGGTTGGAATAAGGTGGGGCCTGAAGCTGAAGGTCACAGGCAGCCTGGAGAGTTACAAAGAGCAAAGCCGTCCAGCCTCTCCTAGGAGCTCCAGAGGGAACCCGACCTCTGCAGCCACTCCAGACTGCTCATCTCCAGGAAAACACTAAATTTGTGTTTCCTAAGTCAGTACGTTCAGGATCGTGTTCAGGCAGCAGTGGAGGCTGCTGTAACTTACCCTGTTTTCTTCCTCAGGATTAGCCATGTTACAGGTTAACAGCTACAGAAAGCTTACCATAACACATCAAAGTTCCACCACCTTGGCTCCAAAAAGTGCAACATGATATAGCAACTCCAACTGTGGAATTTACTTTCAATTGTAACCAACAAAAATGCTCACTTGTCTTGTATGATTGTTATCTTTGGAAGATTAGCTTGCTATTTTGCTGTTCTGATTTTTTTTAAAAAAATCCCTTTTAAGGAAAACATCATAATTTTGAAACTAAATGGCACAGCAATTAAAAATTTAAAGAATAAAAATCTAGCATTGTGGCAATGCCATACTGTGTGATCTAATAGTGAATGAGAACATGAATATTTTTGCCCAAAATGAAAGTAGAAGAAAAGCAAAGATAGCCATCTAAAGGAAATCTGGAGTTTTATAGGGGCTGTGGGGTAGGAGCTCCAAGGACAGACACGCTATGCGTGATCTCTGGTTCAGTTCCTCTGGGGCTAGGTATGTTACACGGCACAGATTTAATGACAGGAATGGTATTTGCATGGGTCTGACCTAAACATACGGCCCTTTAAAAGCAGAGCATGTTCTGTTTTCATAGCAAGGGAGGACATCAGGTCGGAAGCATGGGAGCTGGTTGATGTACCCCTGGGGATTTGAAGACTGGAGAGACCGCATGTCAGGGGATGGGCAGCTTGCAGGACCCTGGCCTGGCCTCGATTTGCGGCCAACAAGCTTCAGTACTGCAGCTACAGGGAGCCTAATTCTGACCACATCGAGCTAAGAAGTGAGTTCTTCCTCAGCACCTCCAGCTGGAAACCCAGCTCAGCAGACACCCTGAGAGTAGCTCTGCGAGGTGCTGCTGCATGGAGACTGGCTAGCATTGCGTTCAGTTTCTAGACCAGTGCTTCTCTACCCTCCTGAAGCTGCAACCCTTTAATTCCAGTTCCTCGTGTCGTGGTCACCCCCAACTATAAAATTATTTTTGTTGCTACTTCATAGCTGTAATTTTGCTACAGTTATGAACTGTAACGTAAATATATCCATGTTTCCCAATGATCTTTGGAGGGGGCTCACAGCCCACAGGTTGAGAACCACCGTTCTAAACCATACCGTGGAAGCCTGTCCCTGATTGTCCTCAGAAATCACTTTTTACTCATAAGTCCTCTGTTCCTCAAAAGAGCAAACATTGGTTCTGGGATGATGGTAATTGTTAAGAAGATCTTAATTTGCATCTAATGCCAGTTTTTATATGGAGGTAGCTGGGCAAAAAGATACCTCAAAAGCCCTATTGGGAGCGGAATACTAAAGAAGGTAGCGGCAAATGCTGACCCAGAATAAACGTTAGATATTTGGTTTCCCTGGGTTTTGCCTGTCTCCCTCTACTCTATGAAGGTGTGGAAGGAAGGGTCTGTTTTGCTCTCTACTGTAACCTAAGCTCCTGGAGTGGTCTTGGGATCTCAGAAAGGTTTCATGAATTTACGAGGGCGAAGGGGGTGGGCAGCTTCCCTGAGTGCTCACCCATACCACACTGAGCAAGGTTTCCTAGCAGCGCCACCTCCAGGATCTTCCCGACAAGTCTGAAGTAATTTACAGGGCAGTTGGGGCCTTTTTCTGCCTTGGGCTGCGTTGATGTAGCTGCAATGACTCTTTGTTAAAGACTTTGTCTCCAACATAAGGATGTTGAAGGGCCACTGTCACTCAGTCCTTAGCAGATGTAAAATGGGGAGACGGGAACAATGATGAAACCCACATCAGTGCGGCCTTGGTGAATGTTCTGGTATCCCGTCCTCGCCAGGGAATGCAATGTCTGACTGGCCTAGGAACTAGAGAAGCTGGAGGAGGGGTTGTGGTCCGGCTTGGCACTGCCCTACAGTTGGTGAGCAGCAAGTAAGCCGTGGGACGTGGATCTGCTGTGTCACTTCCGCCCTCAGATCTCCTCCACGAAGGTCTCCCACAACCCACTCTAGCCAGAACTACAGCAAGGAATTCTGGGAAGTGCATCTGAGATCACCCCAAGTTGACATCTTATAAATTACCAGTCTTTACAGGAAAACTATGTCTAAGATTGGGAGAAACGAGGGCCATTACTAGTACTTGAACGAGCAGTCAGTCAGTGGCTTTGAAACAGATGTACAAAGGGCCAGATATTGTTGATGAGAAAAGATGCTGATGTGGATGTGGAAGACTGGTACGGTGATGGGTTGTTGAGTCATGTGTGAATAAGAAAGGAGGGCAACTGTGATGCCTCTGATCTGGGTACA
The DNA here is from genome assembly GCF_037038515.1 of Microtus pennsylvanicus. NCBI lineage: Eukaryota > Metazoa > Chordata > Mammalia > Rodentia > Cricetidae > Microtus > Microtus pennsylvanicus. Next base: position 32,844,964 of record NC_134592.1, on the reverse strand, counting down.
GAGCATAGATGAGCAGGAGAGAGGGGAAGGTAGCAGACTATGTGAGTCGGAGTGGATTCGTCTGGGATGCAAGGCCTGTGTAGGAGGTTGAAAGTCAGAGGTCAGACCAGCTTCCTGGGCAGAGACCACTCGTGAAATGCATGGTTGTTTCAGACTTGGGGCTTGTATCGTTAGAGGACACCTTGTTCACTGCCTATATAAAAGTGATTGAAAAGTTGAGCCTTGTTCTACATTATTTGAAGGAGTTTGAGATCCTTGTCCTTCCCAATCTCTTAAGATATTTGTGCATTTTTTCTTGTGTGTGTGTGTGTATTTATAAGTGTGTGGTGTCTGTGTTTGCTTACACACATGTGCCTGTGCAGGGAAAGGGGTGGGTTGGTGCTTGGCCTCTTGGGCATTAGTAGAGACTAGAGATTGATGGTGGGTTGTTTTCCTCAACCTCGTCTCTGCTTTAAAAAAAAAAAAAAAACAAACTTACTTTATGTGTATGAGTGTTTATCCTACATGTATGTCTCTCCACTGATAGAGATCCTAATGTCTTCAGAGGCCAGAAGAGGATATTGCATCACCTCCAACTGGCATTACACATAGTCGTGAGCCACTGTGTGGGTGCTGGGAATCCAACCTGGGTCCTCTGCAAGAGCAGCCAGTGCTCTTTGCTACTGAACCACCTCTCTAGCCTCTGCCTTAGTTTTGGAGACAAGGTCCCTCCCTGAACCCAGAGCTCTCTGTTTGGTGTAGACCAGCTGGCGAGCAAGTACCCCAAGACCCACCCATCTCCACCCACTGCCTCCGGCACTGAGGTTATCAATGCAGCTGGCACCTCCAGCTTTTCCATGGGTGCTGCAGATTCAATCTCAGGCCCTCATGCTTGTACAGCAAGCGCTTCACCCACCAGTCCATCTTCCCAGGCCACTAAACATCAATAATATTTACCTGTATTTTTCTTCAAAAAAATTAATGGATCTTATCATTCATATATGGCCAGAGGCAACTGATAAATTTGAAACTAAAGTTGACTTGTAGTAAATGTGTAGGTTGTCAAAATAGCCGGGATTGGAGAAAGAAAGTTACAAACAGGACTTATTTCAGAACTGAGGTATCACGAATGAAATCATATATAGAGTTTACTGATCCTGAGTCTCTCCGGGTTATGACTCAAAGACTGTATGTGTGGGAGTCAAGTCTAACATGGACCAGGTTGTATAGCTGAGATATCCAACTTCACACTGTCTACCTGGGATATGGCAACAATGATTTTATCTCACAGAACATCTGTAAAAACCTTATCTACTAATATAGTCATTCAACAAGTACAGAGGGCACCCACTCTAGGTTAGACACCCACTGTGCCGGGGACATAGGGAGGAAGAGAGAGACAGCGACCTTGCTCTCATGGAAGTGGCCATGGAGAAGAGAAAGAAAGCAAATAGTGTATCATTAACCTCTTGATGCCCAATATCCAAGAAGCCATGGTTCACATGTGTCCTGTTCTGTTTGCCATTCCTCTTATACAAATGTGGAGGCAGAGGTGCCTGGCCCGAGACCACTCTGCTATCAAGTGTCAAGGGGGAGACTCAGCCTGGGTTCTGACTTCACAAATCCCTCTTCCAGCGGGAAACACAAGTCCCCAGTTCACAGACTTCCAACAGTAAACCAAGCACATTATCTCACTAGGACAGATGGTGATGACATTGTACTCACAAACATCGACGTATGCAGATGCTCAGTCGGTGACAGGAAACGTAAACATGGTCCCAGCAAACTCGTTTCCTGAAAGTTAGCTGATTTCCATGAACACAGAGATAGTTAGGGTGTGCTAACGCAGAAGTGAGATGGGTGGGTGAGCTGGGAAGCGGGAAATCAGCAAGATCCTTAGGGTAAGAGAACGCCCTGGAAACTAGCCAAATCTGAGAGCTGCCCGTGTTATCCACGTTACAGTAAAAAGTGAGGTTGGGTTTCTGCCACTCAAGTGATAAACTCAGTAAAGAGGGTAAAAGGAAGAGGGGGAACCATGTGACAGCAAGCAGCTGGGATGGGAAGTCAGGCCTCTGTGAAGGGGAGACAGCTGAAGAACAGAAAGGAGACAAGGATGTCAAGTCTCAGGAAGGCCACGCCAGGAGAGGGAACAAGGGGTGAGAGGCCCAGTGGCAGAAATAAGCTTAGTCCTAGAAGAGAATGCCCAACCCTATTGGCAAGGGCTGGCAAGGGCAGGGACTGGAAAGGCAGGAAGGAACCAAACCCTGCAAGACATTGAGGCCTACTGTGATGCAAATTTTATGGAAAGTGAAGGTCGCCATTGGAGGATTTTAAGCAGCAGGGCCGTCTTGTTTGTGTGTATTTTTAAGCCACTGTGGCATTACTCCTAAACTGTTCGTGACTGTTGATGATTGCGCAGTGACGCACTCATGCATGCCAGGCTTGGAACAGAAGAGGCAGGAAAATGGAGGAACCTCTGGATTGTGAGAAAGAGTAAAGAAATGGGTCAGACCCTGGCTGCGGTGCAGACTTTGGTAGACTACTTTGACACTGTTAACAGCTGCCATGTGATATTATGAGGTAGCTCCGTGGTCACCCATTTATACCTTCTCTTCATAAAGTGTCTGTGTCATTTCTGCAACTTCATTCTTCTTGGTCACTGGGGTGCCAGTAGGTTAGCACCAGCTGGTTTTGGAATTACGACAATGTTTGATTAATATCAAATCCTTTTCAGTTCCTGAAGTCAATTGCTATGCCTAAATTATCAGAAAGCATTGAATATCTGACTAATGACCCGGATCCCGCATCTGTGGCAGCCACGAGAGGAGTTAGGAGACAGGTTGGAGCCCCAAGGAAGAGGTAACCATCTCCTTTTGCCTGCATTGGCCATGCCTGGTTTTAACCACAGCCTCAGAGATCTTGCTTTGGTAGGATCTCAAAAATGGTCAAACTTTGCTAGAGTTAACATGCAAAGTGATGCATATTTAATGGGCACAGCTTGACGAGTCTGGACATAGGCAAGTACCTTTAGTGCCATTACAACCATCAGAGGAGCAAACCTATGAATCATTGCCAGACACTTTCTTATTTCCTTTTCTTCATTTCTACTTGTTTGTGTTATAAGACCATGATTTAAAGGATTTATTTACTTTTGTGTACATAAGTGTTTAACTGCAATGTCTGCCTTATACCACACATGTGTTTGATGCCCAAAGAGGCCACAGAAGGCATTTGCTCTCCTGGAACTGAGTTATAGGCAGTTATGAGCCACCATGTGGGTGCTGGAGATAGAACCCAGGTCCTCTGCAAGTGCTCTTAACCTCTGAGCCATCTCTCCAGCCTCCATAAGAACATAATTTTAAGTATGTTCTCCTAGCTCAGTTGCTAGAGTTAGCTGATTCCCAGAGCTGCATAAACCAAGTACAGTGTCACATGCGTGTAATAAATACCAGCAGTGGTGCATGCGTGTAATAAATACCAGCAGTGGTGCATGCGTGTAATAAATACCAGCAGTGGTGCATGCATGTAATAAATACCAGCAGTGGTGCATGCATGTAATAAATACCAGCAGTGTCACATGTGTGTAATAAATACCAGCAGTGGTGCATGCATGTAATAAATACCAGCAGTGTTGCATGCATGTAATAAATACCAGCAGTGGTGCATGCATGTAATAAATACCAGCAGTGTTGCATGCATGTAATAAATACCAGCAGTGGTGCATGCATGTAATAAATACCAGCAGTGTCACATGTGTGTAATAAATACCAGCAGTGGTGCATGCATGTAATAAATACCAGCAGTGTTGCATGCATGTAATAAATACCAGCAGTGTTGCATGCATGTAATAAATACCAGCAGTGTTGCATGCGTGTAATAAATACCAGCAGTGGTGCATGCATGTAATAAATACCAGCAGTGGTGCATGCGTGTAATAAATACCAGCAGTGTTGCATGCATGTAATAAATACCAGCAGTGGTGCATGCGTGTAATAAATACCAGCAGTGGCGCATACATGTAATACCAGCACCAAGGAACTAGACACTAGAGGATCAAATTACAAGGTCTACAATCTAGGTTACATGGCAAGATCTAGGCCAGACTGAAATACATGAGACCTAGTCAGAAAAAAAGAAAGGAAGGAAGGAAGGAAGGAAGGAAGGAAGGAAGAAAGAAAGAAAGAAAGAAAGAAAGAAAGAAAGAAAGAAAGAAAGAAAGAAAGAAAAGTTTAAAATGTAAAGCTTCATCTCTGGTAAATAATAATTCCTAATTTCTTGCTTCTTGCAATCCCTGCATCTACCCTACCACTTTCTGTTTCTGTGACTTTGACTGCATAGAACACTCATAGAAAAGTATGATAATTAGTGTTTGTTCTCCTCCTGTCCTTAAAGTTCATCGCACTGCATCCTATGGCCTTTGTTTTTTAAGCCTGGATTGCATTCTACATGGTATATATGCCACACTTTAATCCATGTGTCAGTGGACATCTGAATCTTTTTCTATAACTTGGCTGTTGTAAAGAATGTTTCCGCGAGCTTAGGAGTGCAAATCTGATTATAGTTGCTCTGGACCGCTCTATGCTGTTCCCACAGCAGGGGCACCATCTTACATCCCCACCAATTGTAGACACGAGTTCCTCTACCTCTTCAGGAACACTTATCTTTAAAGCACAGCTATTTCAGCTGATGTCGGGTGAGACCTCATGGTGATGTCAACCCCATCTCCTTTATATTAGTGGTATTGAATGCTTTACCCCGGGGCACTGCCCATTTCTATGTCTTGTTTGCATTGCTGTTTAGATCGTTGGCCCATTCTTAATTTGGTGTTTTTGTGACTCCTGAATTTTCAGAGTCTTTTCTGTTTATCATTAACTGTTAGCAGCCATACGGTCTGCCAAGGCTCTCTCTCCCGTTCTGTAGATCACCGTTTCCTGTTTTAATGATCTCCTCGGCTAGGAAGAGGCTTCTTAGTTTCATGTCATGCTGCTTCATTTTTACTTTACACTGTATTTCAGTTTCACCTTCAAAAATACCCGCCCCGATTCATGACTTACAGCTGTGCTTTCTCCTGGCAGCCGTATTAGTTCTGGACTTGGGTTTCAGTGGACTCCTCGTTGGGCTAATTCAGGTATGGGCTGAGAGTGGTTTAATTTGATTCCTTTGGATGTGGATATCCAGTTTTGTGGGCATGAATGTCCTTCCCCAACTGTGTATTCTTGGCCCCGGTTTACTTCTCGGCTGTCTGTCCCTTCCCCTTAGCCCATCTGTCTCTATGCCGGTGTTATGTAATTTCGATTACCATAGCTTTGTTATGTATTTGGAAATGATGAACACGGTATTTCCAGGCTTGTCCTTTTTGTGAGTTTTATTGATTTCCAAGTTTCTCTTGTGGTTCTGTATTCTAGGCTTGTCTTTCTGCCTTCGTGACAAATGCCTCTAGGATTTTGGAGGCAGCATTTAACCGAGGAGCTGCTTTGGGCCTTTTAGCGGTATTAACTCTTCCAGTCCACTAAGACTCTGTTTCCCTGTGTCTTTCTTCACAATAACTGTCAGCATGTTAGCCTTTCCCTGCCTGGCTTACATCCATTCCTAAGTTTCCTTCCTTTTGTGCTGCTGAAGTGGGACTGTTTTCTTAGTGTTCCTTGTAGGAGGCTTGTTGTCGATGCATAAAAATGCAGCTGGGGTTTGGGTCTTGATTTAGTACGAGGCAGCTCCGCTTGCGATCATTTAAATTTTGTTGAATATTCAGTGCCTTCTACATACGAGTCTGTCATCTGCGGGCAGAGATCATTTACTTCTCCTTTCTGATGTGAATGCTTCTTGCTTCTTCTTGCCTGATTGCCATGGCTAGACCTTCCAGTATTGTGGGCAGAGTAGGCATTCTTTATGGTTCTCAGGGGAAAAGCCTTCCACTTGGGGCCATTGATCATGATGTTGGCATAGGCTAGTTATGTATGCCAGCTTTTATATGGAGATGAATCTTTTCTATGCCTAGTTTGTTAAGAGACTTTTTTTTAATTGCCTCCATGACTGGGACAGATTGGCTAGAGAATCTGTCTCAGAGGTAGCAGGAACCTTTTTGTTTCTTTGTTTACTTTTTGTTTATTTGTTTGTTTTTCAAGATAGGGTTTTTTCTGCATAGAAGTAGCCTTGGCTGTCCTGGAACTCACTCTGTAAACCAGACTAGCCTTGAATTTAGAGCTCTGCCTGTCTTTATCTCCTGAGCATGCTGGGATTAAGGGGTTGTGCCACCATTGCCCAGGTAGGAACCTTATTCTTCTGGGTAGGACAGGGGTGTATTAGACCTAGATGTCTGTTGCATGCTGCCATATCCCAAAGATGAAGGCCTGGAGAGAAGCTAGTCAGGATGGGTGCCAAAGGGCAGGGACAGGTCCTGTACCTATCCCCTGGTTAATGGTGATGGCTTACTGTTATCTGGACCCAGAATGCTTTGAGGGTAAAATCAGGAGTTAGGCTGTGGACAACTAGAAGGCTAGAAGTTTGCATTTCCAGGAAGCACTCTCAAGACTACCAAACACTGGTACTCTTGAGAGGTGGGCTCATGTTTGTCCTCCATGTCTTTCTCACCCCGACAGACATGACCCCTTAAGACAGAACTTTTAAACTCAGCCATGTACCCAGTTTTACTAACTCTAACTACCTGAACCTAGGGTCCAAGAATTGGATCCATTTGTCCTAACATTTATAAACAGCAATGTCTCAAGGAATCCAGACGTGCCGGTGATGATAGTGAAGGCTACCAACATGTTTTAAAATGAAGATTATAACCACTTTATCCAACAGACTAGAAAAGAGTGCCCATCATTTTCTGATATTGATCTTTAAACATCCTTCTACCAAGGAAGTGGCCTCACCCTTCAGTTGGTAGCTCAGGAAACAGTTTTGGTTTCTTGTGGATGTATGAGTGTTACGGCCACATCTTGGATCTCTTCACCTGCTCTTTCTGTATGATTCCTTCAAGTTCTGCGTTCCCCATTTCAGGGTAGCTCTACCCTTCCACTCTTTCTGTGATACTAAGTTTGTCACGATGAGAACTGATTTGTTTACAACGCTGTCTGTTGATGCCTTGCCTGTATCAACGCCGAATGACTAAAGGCTGCTTCCTGGGTAGCACAGCTAAAAAGCATTCTACCCTTCCCATTAGCAAAGATCCTCTGGACATTACAGCTCAATCTCTCTATGCCCAGTCGTGTAGAGGGGTCCGTATTCACACTCATCCCAGGAAGCAGTTGCTGCTTCTCTGTCAGAAACATTGGAGCAGAGGTGACTTACTAAGACCTCTCTACCACCAGTGTCAAAGGTGAGGCCCAACCCTTGGTCAGTATGGCCAATAGAGTCTTCTGACAGAAAGTGGAAGTCCCAATTTTCATATCCCTCTTAGGACAGAAAACACAAGCTCCCAGTCCCACATCCTTATACAACTTAAGTGGAACACGCTATCTTATGGGGACAGATGGTTATGACTTTAAATAGTCAGAAAATCTAGTTAGGCAGCTGTTTCCCCGATGACAAGAAGTATAAACATGGCCCTAATGACTGCATTTGCGGAGAGTTGCTGGTCGCTCATGTCGGAACTGTAGCTTTTACTGTCATTCTTCAAGCTGTATTTAAAAAAAAAATCAAGCATGAAGAGAATTGGCATTTAAAATGTGTTTACTCTTCACCGTCAAGACAAATAGAACCTTTCACTCAAAGGGATGGATATAAAGTTCATTTTGGCGTGGGAAGTCACGAATGAAGGGCAGGGAATCAAGATATCCTGGGAAGAGCAGGCCCATGAAGTCCAGCAGAACCAGCAGTGCCCAGGATTCTACAGCCACATAACGGCTATGACTGCGCTGGTTGTGAGGTCTCGGGCATCCTACACCACAGACTACAGCAAACCCATTCACGGGGTGGGCTCCTTCTCAGGACCAAAACATCATTCCTGTCACTTCCCTGGCCCAGTATTTGATGCAGCCACTCACTTTCCCATGATTCCTATGCCCTATTATATTAGAACCTAGGAGGTGGTGGCTTTTTCTTCCGTTTTATTCTCACTGTCCCAGCTCCCTTCCTCTGCGCTCAGTGTAATGTGGGTTGAAGACCGCTTTGAACTGGTTCTTGTTGGGTGAGCCTCTTCACTGAGGCTCAGCTTCAGGAAACTCAAGGCCTCCTAAGTCCTGCTTCTAGTTGACACATTGAGGGTTGATCTGAAGAGCCCTTGCCTTGCTCCCAGTGCTCTTTCATTTGCTATAGAAGCCGCGGAGGGGCTGGGGGAGGCCTAGGAATACAGCGGAAGAAAATACGTTTAATTATAAATTGGCCCTCATTAGGAGGGTACCTTTCAGGAAACGTTCAACTTGTGCTTACCTTGCCCGAGCTTCTTGTGAGTTAATTAGAAGCAACTACACTCACCAGTGACAGCACCACGGCTGGCTGGATTGTTTGTAGCTTCCGAATACGTGGAAAAGGAAGAAAGATTTGAAACTCAGCCGTTTCAAAGGCAGAGAATTCTGTGGCCTGTGCCTACAGAATTTGAGGTGCTTCTGCCTCAAAGGAAGACGCCATGGAAGAGAGAGCAGTTGGGGTGAACGTTCCTCCACCTTCTGCTCTTTACCGGATGACCACAAAGTCTCCGACTCAGCCTTTCTTCTGTTCACCCGAGTCCAGGCTCAGCTCCCCACTCCTCAGGCAGGCAGAGGCCCATCCATTCCAGTACTCTCCCAGATACCATCGTACCAGCCCTCATTCCCCAGGCTTTGAGGGCCAGGCCCACATTTGTTAATGACCTCCCTATGTTATTCCACCAGCAGGCAAGCCGTAGTGGCTGTTTGTCCCGGGCATACCTTGTCCCTCTTCCCCTGTAAGACAATGTAACTACACTGTCTCTCGTACTCCGTTGGCTTTGTATTAAACGTAGTCCGAATAGATTTCCCTGCTCGCTGTATTTAAAGCTTTCACAGGCTCTGTCTGGATCTTATTCATCTTTGGAACCTCACGACCCCAGAGTTATCTATCCAGAGCCAGGGTTGTGGAGTGCTTGCTGAACCACTCCTCCCTCTCCTTGGCCACACACAGAAGGGGGGAGTGACAGCCACACCTCTCGGCACTAAGGAAAGGGAGGACGGAATGAATAGAAGAATAGAAGGCAAAACCCACACGAGGGGACCAATGGCATTAAGAGTGGCTGAGACATCTCAAACACTGAATGAAACTCACCTGAATCTAGAGTCCCGAAAGTGAGGAGTTGGTCCTGCCAGTAAGGCAGCTCCTTCCTTTCTCTGTTGAGCTTTTCCCCATCAGACTGTTTTAACAGTGCCCTCTACAGGCCATTCTTAAAACTGCACCATTTGCTGCCTTTAACACCCCAGACTTCTAAATTTACCTGAATGCGGTTACATCAAAGGGATGTTTTCTTACTGCACTCCCATCTGAACCCCTCCGCATATACTGGGGTTTGTGATAAGCCACTACCATATGACAACTTCAAGAACGTTGTGTTTCGATCCCTAGTCATTAGTCCGGACCCCTGGGTGGATTGCGGGTGACTGAGGCAATGCGGGAAAGTGGCGAGGGGACTTCTGATCAAGTCCCTTTGTCAGAACTGCAATTGGCACATAGGGTTCTCACAGCCAGGCTTGGGCTGGGGTCACAGTGAGCCCTAGGGCTGTTCTGCTCTCTCCCCCCTACTTCGCTCCTACTCTGCCTGACTGCCCTCCCCACCGCCAACTTCTTTGCTCCTTCTGTCTCAAACACAAAATCCCACATATTCTGAGTCGTATACCTCACACCATGTTTTATTTATAAGCAAATCTTGACTAGCCTATGGATCACACTGTTCCTTCTAGCCTCATACCTAAGTATAGCCTATCCTGGCATGGGCTAGTAGGTCCTCCTTTCCTATAAAAGATCGATACATGTCCACTTCTGTGAGCTAGGTGGTCTCTGTTGCAACTTGTCCCCTCTGCGCTGGTAGCACCTCGGACAGCAGAAGGCAAATGGGCACAGCTATGTCCTGGTAAACTTACCAGGAGAAAGAACTGACAAGCTGGGTTTGGCCCCCAGGTCCTCATTTGTAACCCCGGGGATATACTATGGCCGGGCCATGATGAATATGCAGAGACCACTGTCATGTGACCACGACTGGGCAAGGGGGACCTGAAATCTAACTCATCCTTAGCTTCCCCACCCCTCCTACCACTGGAGCACTTATCATAGCCAAGGGTCCTGGCTGCTCTCGGGCTGTCTCCCGGCAGAATGAACGCCCTTTTTAATTCATGTGCTTGGGTCGACTAGAGAAAGATAACAGCAACATCATAACTTGCATACTTATATAATAGCCCGAGGCTCCTCCAGCCCCTTGGGGATATGTGACTAGACCCCAGGGGATGCCTGAAACCGTGCATAGTACCAAAGGCTACACACACCATGATTTCCCAGTACATGCATACATCTGACAAAGTTTAATTTATAGGCACAAATAAGATTAACAACCACAGACAATGAAACAATAATTATAACAAGATGGTAGAGTAAAAGTGACTTGAATGTTCTCTCTTTCTCTCTTTTCACACTCCATGTACTGTTCCCTTGGCCCTTGTGATGTGAATGATGAGGCATCCACCACACTCTGTTGATGTGGGAGTGTCATATATCAATCTGTTGATTTCATTAGCTAAGCAATAAAGAAACTGCTAGGCCCATTGGATAGGCCCACCCTTAGGTGGGTGGAGTAAACAGAACAGAATGCCGGGAGGAAGAGGAAGTGAGGTCAGACTCCACAGCTCTGCTCTCCAGAGCAGACGCCTTCAGAGAGACGCCATGCTACCTGCTCCAGGGAAGACGCACGCTATGAAGCTCTGACCCAGGATGGACATAGGCTAGAATCTTCCCGGTAAGCGCACCTAGGGGCGCTACACAGATGATTAGAAATGGGCTAAATTAATATGTGAGAATTAGCCTAGAAGAGGCTAGATAGAAATGGGCCAAAGCAGTGTTTAAATGAATACAGTTTGTGTGTAATTATTTTGGGGCATAAGCTAGCCGAGCCAGGTGGCTGGGGTCTTGGGGACGCAGCCCCGCTGCCGCTCATATTACTACAACTCTGTAGTCATAGCTGCTGTTAATGTCTGGAGTGAGAGCCAGGCATGCTGGCACACACTTTTAATCCCAGCACTCGGGAGGCAGAGGCAGGTGGATCTCTGTGAGTTCAAGGCCAGCCTGGTCTACAGAGCGAGTTCCAGGACAGCCAGGGCTGCTACACAGAGAAACCCTGTTTTGAAAAACAAAAAAACAAGAAAAAACAGAGAGTGATGAGAGTGAACTTAGCATGAACTCATCTTCCCTTCTTCACAGTTCCACAGGCAGAAGATCGGGGCCTACTGCAGACCTTAGCCAACCCAAGTCAAGGGCTTTTGGCTCTGCTTTTAAAAGCAGGCACTCCATGGTCCTTTTCTTTGCTGCTTCTGAATCTCCAGAATGGTTTCTCATACACAGTGGGACCATTATTTAAGAACAATGAGTTATTTGAACACAAACAGAACTGTACAGCCACAGTCAAGCTCATGAGTGAGATTACTGCTGACGAATGGGTAGGTAGTGCATGCTCATGGACCCTCTGGGTAAAAAGACAATCCACATCCCAGCATGGAGTGAGAAGTGATAGATTTCTTCATGCTATTCAAATGTCATGAAATTTAGAACTTATGAATTTTCCCTTTAGTAGTTTTGGATCATGGTTAATCATAGATTAACTAAAATCATGTAAATCACTGTTACAGATAAAGGAGAGAGAACTGTTTCCATGAATATAGGTACACAACATATCTCCTTTCATGTTAATAGCTGTATAGATTGTTATTGTGTAGGTTATATACACATGTCATATATGGTATACATGTGCCTGTCATATTTATCATATATCATATATGTAAGTATTGTTTGCATATGTGCATATATGTGTGTGTATGTATGCAGATATATACACACGTGAAGAGAAACAGATTTATTGGAAGACATTAGCGTGTATGCTTATAAAGACAGACAAATCCCAGCGTCTGTAATGTGAGTGAATGTGAGCATGCAAGCTAAAGACATTCAAGAGCTGGCAGTGGTGCTCCCATGTGAATCCAAGGCCTGGAAAAGAAGGGGAGTTGAGGCTTCGAGTCTGGTGCAAATACCAGCATGTTCAGGACCCAGGACCAGCTAATCCTCATCTGGAGGCAGGAAATAGTCCATCTTCCTCTTGGGATAATCAGCTTCTTCAGTGCTATTAATGGGTTGGGTCTCGTTAGTGGTTGTGACCAAAACCACTATATAAAAAGGAAGACAATCTTTCTTGCCTCAGTCTACCTTTTCAAATGTTTACCTCCTCCAGATGCAGCAGTCTCACAGATGCACCAGAATAGTGTTTGAGCAAACCACTGGGCACCTATGGCCAGTCAAGTTGGCATAAAGCCAACTCACAACTAGTTTACACACAGGTGTCCTGCACTAGCAGGTGTGGCTTCAAGGCCTGGCTCTCTGTCTGTGTTAGTGTGAGTTCACTACTCCAGAGACGCAGAAGTGCGCAGACACGGAATGGGAGCGTATCCCACTTAAGACCATTTGCTGACAACGAATAGAAACCTATTGGTTGTAGGAGATGTGTTTGTGTTGCTGCTTCGAGACTGCCAATGGAGTTTGGAGGGCAGAGTCCACAGCAACTGGCTGGAGTGGACCACAGAGTTTGTGATGAACTCAGAGGAAGTCAGAGGGACACACAGGAGGAGTAAGGGGAGTCTAGGGAGATGTGAGGTGTGAGGATGTTTTTGATTGGGGAAGGAGAAGAGAGCAGGTGATCATTTCTCCATTGCTCCATGGATCTCTTAGATTTGTTCCCTAATATTTAACTCCCAAGTTCTTATTTATTTGTTTGTTTGTTTGCTTGTTTATTTTGGTTTTTTAAGACAGGGTTTCTCTGTAGCTTTGGAACCTGTCCTGTAACTCGCTCTGTAGACCAGGCTGGCCTCAAACTCACAGAGATCTGCCTGTCTCTACCTCCTGAGTTCTGAGATTAAAAGCATACACCACCACCCACCTGAGTTTTATTTTTTAATGAAACAATAAAAGAAGTGGCAATACTTACTCATTCTCTCAGGCCAATGAAGGAGCTGTCAAAACTAGTTTGATCATGTTCTGCTTAAATATGATCTGTGCAAATGGGAGGGAAATGTCTTGATTTTCTTGGTAAAGGTCTCCCTTTGGATCACATGACCATTACTGAAAGCAGTAGAGTTGCATGGCTCAAGTGTAGCTGCAGTAGCTTGTGCCTGGAACTGGGAGTAGAAACAAACCTTCAGAAATGTCCACCGGGTAATTATTCCACAGAATGAGAAATCCCCCAAACAGTAAGTCTAATTGGTTAGGAGTTTATCAAACATTGTTATAGTTTGGATAGGACGTATTCCCCAACCCTCTAAAAAACAAGCTCACATGTTCAGGATTGAAAGTTTGGATATCAGCTGGTAGAGTTACTTCAGAAGGTTCTGGAAAGTTTATGGGCAGGGACCTAGCAGGAGGAAGTGACTCACTGAGAGGCATGTCTTCGGGGACATATTGTCCCTGGCCCATCTGCCTCCTCTCTCTGCTTCCTGTCTACCATGAGGTAGGAGTTGCCTCCACAACCTACTCACAACCACCATGATGTTCTGCCCAGGTACACAGGACAACTGTGTCCTGAGACCTCTGAAACCATGAGCCTAGGTACATCTTTCCACGCCTTCAAGTGGTTTATGTTGAGTGATTACAGCAATAGCAAAGTGATTAATAGCGCCTTTTCTTTCCTCGGCCTGGGTCTTACTGAGTTCAGGACAGCCTTGAGCCCCAGAGTCTTCTGCCAGATTGCAGGCACATACCACCATGTCTGACCATGGTTAGGTGGTCTCATTCCTACAGTTCTCAAAACTATAGTCCTGCTACAAAACTTGCCTCATCTAAAAATAGTGATTTAAGCAACCAGTCCTCAGCTTAGAATGGTAGAACATCCACAGGGGAAGGAAACAGGTATAATTTTTCCAATTTTAACATCAGAATACTCTTCTTGAATAAAATCTTATGTAAAGCTTCAGTGCATACAACCAGAAAGAGCCAGCTGTTCTAGTACAACTGGGGGAAAGAAAAATCAAAACTGACTCTTATTATTCCCTTGCTGGAGTGCTGCCTTCCTCAGAGGTGGCTGTTACAACACCTTTGGGGACCTAGAAAGCCAGCGAGCTCAACCCTCTGCACGTGACAACAGAAGCATGAGGAAATGAAATAAGTTGGATAATAACATCTCCTACCAGTTTTTGTTGCTATAAAGAACACTTCCTAGTTGCCCTACTATTAACATATACGTGTGTGTATGTGTGTGTGTATGATATTTTAGAGATTATAATTTAGAATTATAAGACTTATCATAGCATTTGTTTTTGGTCTTCCATTATCTCTAAGCAGACAGTGGGAAGAGTAAATAAACATACACACACAAAAAAAACCTGCTGTACACATTCATTCCTGTGTCAATATAATAGCACACCAGATGTACAGTTAAAGGTTTGGGTGGTTTTTCAGTTGTTTGTTGGTATCGAGGTATATTTACATACATGGGTGTTAAAATAAATGGTTTGATCTGCTCTGACAAACCCATAACCAACAGGTCAATCCAAAACTTTGATCCGTTCTGACAAACCCATAACCAATAGCTCAATCAAAAACTATTTCTCTCTTGTTCTAGAAAGTTCTTTCGTTATTCATTCAGATAAAGCAGTTAGAGGTGGATGTCTCTCACCACACTTAGTTTTCAGTTCTGAAATTTTGTATAGATGAGCTCATACTCATTCGTATCTGCTTTCTTCACTTAGTAGAATTCCTTCGTGTGACATATCGATTTTTGCTCCTGATTCTGCTCAAGTAGTGTTCTCTTGTATGCATGGCTGTGCCACAGTTTATCCCTTCCCCCATGAGGGACAGCTAGGCTATTCCTAGTATTTGGCTTGTGAAAAGGCTGTTTGGAAAATTCTTATCTAGGGCCTTTTTGGACATATATTTCCAGTTCTCTGGGTTAAAGACCAAGTACAATTTTTTGAAGTGATCAAAACAGTCCGTGTGTGTGTGTGTGTGTATGTATGTATAAAGATTTTCCATATATGTGTATACGTGTGTATGTATACTCTTCCATATGTGTGTATGTGTGTATGTATAAAGATTCTACTATATATATATGTGTGTGTGTGTATATGTGTGTATGTATAAAGACTTTTCCGAGTGTGTGTGTGTGTGTGTGTGTGTGTGTGTGTGTGTGTGTGTGTGTGCACGCGCGCGCGCGCGCACGCTCATATGTATGTGTATAAATACTTTCCCAAAACGGGTGTTCTTTCTACACAGCTGTGTAGTAGAGGAGCACTCTGGTTGCTCCATCTCATCCCAGCGCTGGCATCTTTGGCTCTTTACATCTCCATCATTCTTACTGGAGGAGAGGTTGCCGTGTCTTACCATGGTTTCAACCAGCATCTCCCTCTGAGCAGTAAGACCAAATGCCCTCTCACACACTTGTCCGCCTCCATCAGTATTTTGTGAGAGACCCCACTTCAGCCTTTTAAATACTTCTCACTGATCTCTGTATCACTAGCTCGTGGGAGTTCCTCATGCATCTGGAATACAAGTTCTTTGTTCACTCTAAATCTGGCAAATATATCTTTCAGTTCCAGTCTGCTTTACTAAAAATGTGTTTTAATGAGCAGTTTTCAAATTGTGGACATTTTTTTTCTCTTATGATTACTACTTTCTGTATTTGGGGAAATCTCCCCCTCCCCACTAAGACATAAAAGAGTTCTTTTACATTTTCTTCTAGAAGATTTATAATTTGAGTGCATAGATTTATATCTGTGGTCTGCCTTGAATTGTGTGTGCATGTACTCACACATATGCACATATATGCATATAGATATATACACAGTGGGTTGAGATTAAACTTGGTCTTCATTTTACAGGCTGATAACCAGTCATTCCCACATATATCCATTGAGATTTTCTTCTTTCAGTTAGGTGTCTTGACTGACACTGATTTCTCCATATACTGTGTAAGTACCCATGTGTACCTATGTGTCTACTGGGAAACTTCCTATTTTATCTTCTTATTCTCTTTCTCTCTCTTCTAATCAATCCTGTACCCTTGTATTCTGTGGATTAAGTCTGAGCTCAGGTAGAATAAGTTATTCAACTTCATTTTTTTTTTTTTACTTCAGAAATGTTTTGGCTCTGCCAAGTTCTTTGAATTTCTGCATGGATTGTAGAATCAACTTTTCTGTTTTTTTGTTTTGTTTAATTTTGTTTTCAATTTTTTGAAACATGGTTTCTCTGTGTTAACATTCCTGGATGTCCTGGAACTCACTTTGTAGACCAGGATGGCCTTGAACTCACAAAGATCCTCCTGCCTTTGCCTCCCAAGTGCTGTGATTAAAGGTATGTGCCACCACTGGCTGGTCTAGAATCTAGTTACTAGCTTCTACAAAACAGATAGCAAAATTATTCTTTAGGATCCATTAGATCTCTAAGTCTGGGAAGAAACAGCAGGCTAACGGCATCAAGTATCCTAGTCACTGAACATAGTATATCTCTTCATTTATTGGAAACTTAGTTATTTCTCCAGTGACATTTTATAGTTTTCATATTACTCCATGTATGTCCTGCATGAAAATTACCTAAATATGTTGCGGGAGGTCCTCCCACTCTTTTACGGGGTCTTGATTATGAATGCCTCTTGGTGTATATTTTTTCTACATCTATTTAAATGGTCATGTTCTTAATCCTTCTAATCTATTCCTAACTCCAGCAACATAGGCTGGCTGCAGGATGGTAAGCAGCCTCCTGGGGTGAGGCTCACTTGACCACAATACATTTTGCTTCCCATGTATTGGTCCATTTCATTTTTAAGGCATGTTCTAGTCTTTCTGTGTTAATATTTATGAGAAATACTTGTAATTAACGTTCTTTGCTTGTAGTAGCTGTGTTTATTTTGGTATTCAGTTAGTATTGACCTAACTCAGTAAGCTCGAAATGTTTTTCTCTTTTTATGGAAGAATTCATAGAAAATTTTACTAATTTTTCCCCTTAAAACTGTAGTAGAATGTGTCAATGAACCTTCCTAGTCTGGAAGTATGCTTAATGGGAAATGTTTAGTTGACTTCATTCTTAATGGGGCTACTTGGGTTTTCTACTTTTTCCTAGGTAACATTGACTATTTGCATCTTTTGAGGGATTCAAATTTATTTATTATTTATTTATTTATTGGATAAATTGGTTCGTATACAGATCACCTTTTTTCTCCCTTAAGCTTTTACATTTTCCATGCCATGCAGTCATCATCTAGTAAATGTAGCTTGATGACTTTTTTGTTGCAAAAATTTGTACACTGTGAAGATGCATTGCTGTGGTTGGTGTGATAAAGAGCTAAATGGCCAATAGCTAGGGAAGGTGAGAATAGGCGGGACTTCCAGGCAGAGAGAGGGAAATTGGGAGAAGGAATTTAGGTGCAACAGATTTTGCCAGAGACTCTGATGAAGTCAGACATACGGTGCAGAACAGAGGTAACCGAGCCATATAATAGGACACGGGTTAATAGGAGCAGGTTAATCTCAGTTATACGAGCCCGTTGAGGAAAAGCCTAAGCTTAAGACCAAGCTTTCACAATTATTATTAAATCTCCGGGTCCTTATTTGTGGGCTGTTGGTCCGAAGATAGTCTGACCAGAAAGCTTGCTGCACTTTTTAACATACTCAGTTTCACTAACATCAACACAGTCATTTTAGAACATTGTATTTCACTCAGACAGAAAGCCATTGCACAATTATCCATGCCCTTTTTTCATTTCCCAAGTCACACACTACCCCTCCTCTACCCTCACTCTCTATAGAGTAACCCATTCTGAACTTTTGACATGGTGTGACCATATAACATATAGGCCTTTGTGACTGGCTTCTCTTACTTTGCATGATGCTTCAAAGCTCACGTGTTGATATGAAAACTCACACACGAGGTTTTTAAAATAATGAACATGATTTTTCATTTATCTCAGAAAGTAGTAGAATTGCTGGCTCATCAGGTAGAGGCATGCTGAAGCTTCTGAGAAATGACCCAGATCCTTTTTCAAAATGACTAAACCAGGTGGCATACACAGAGCAAGGAGGTGAAGGTTCCAGTTTCCATGGGTGTGAAGCAGAACCTCATTGTGGTTTTGCGTTTCATTTTTCAGATGATGCTGAACTTACTGCTCACTTGGCTGCATCTTCTCAGAGAAATGCCCATTTACCATATTACATTTTTAATGACTATGGAATCAATAGTGATGTCCCTTCCCACATCTCTGAGATCGGTGATGTGTCCCATCTCTTTTTCTCTTAATTAGGAAAAACAAAAAGATTCTTCAATGTTATTGATCTTTTAAAAAGTATTAAATGATATTTTCCTATTCGTACATTTTCCATTTCAGTTATTACTCTTTTCTTAAACCAGCTCCAGTTTTCCCCTTACTCTGAGTCTAATTTGTTCACCAAACCATTTAAATCAACTATCTGAATGTTCAACACAGGAGATTATTTGTAGCCTGTGTTCACCCTGTTCAGGAATCACACAAAGACAGAAAGAGCACAGAATGCCTTCACTGTGTTTCCTGGCCTTCCTGTGTTCTTACTGATTTTTTTATTTACAATATGTGCATAATAATCACAAAGCCTGTGGAGATTTTGGAGTTTATGAAATAGACTATGGGATAGTCCTGGACACTTACCTCCTCCTCCTCCTCCTCCTCCTCTTCTTCTTTTTCTTCTAATTCTTATTCTTCCTCTTCCTCTTCTCCTCCTCCTCCTCCTTCTTCTTCTTGTCTTCTTCTTCCTCCTGTTCCTCTTCCTCTTCTTCCTTTTTCCTCTTCCTTCTTTCTCCTCCCCCCTCTTCTTTATTCCTCTTACTTCCTCCTCTTCCTCCTCCTCTCCCTTCTCTTCCTCCTGTAGTAATAGGGGCGGCAGGGCTGCGTCCCCAAATCCCCAGCCGCCTGGCTCGGCTAGCTTATGCCCCAAATAATTACACGGACACTGTATTCTTTTAAACACTGCTCTGGCCCATTTCTAATCATCTGTGTAGCGCCCCTAGGTGCGCTTACCTGGAAGATTCTAGCCTAAGTCCATCCTGGGTCGGAGCTTCATAGCGTGCGTCTTCCCTGGAGCAGGTAGCATGGCGTCTCTCTCTGAGGTGTCTGCTCTGGAGAGGAGAGCTGCGGAGTCTGACCTCACTTCCTCTTCCTCCTGGCATTCTGTTCTGTCTACTCCTCCCACCTATCTTCTAACCAATGAAATGGGCCGAGGCAGTTCCTTTATTGCTTAGCCAATGAAATCAACAGATTGATATATGACACTCCCACATCACTTCCCCTTTTTCTGTTTAAACAAAAAAAGGAAGGCTTTAACCTTAACATAGCAAAATTACATATAACAAAACAGTTATCAAGTAAAAGTTACATCAGAAACATTTATACATATAACAAAATTGACCGTAAATCTCTATCAATAAAGCAAAATCTATACTAATGCAAATTATTCATATCTATATCATATCCCCCTTTAAATGTAAAAGAACATTTATAAACCATATTTGGGAACATGGGCGCAGTTTTTTCTCTCCAAACTGCTTCCTGCTGAATGGGGGCGTCGTTAATTAGGTCTTTCATGGTATAACCTGTGTGCTAGTTTCATTTCAGTTGGCAGTTGAGCAAAGCAATTTTCTGAAGATGTTCACAGCAACCCTTCAGGAGGACGTGGTCCATCATACCAAATCGGAATTGAAGAAATGAACAGGGTCTCATCCTCTGTGAAAACAAAACAAGAAACTCCTTTCCAAAGCATCATGTCCTTAGATCCAAATTTCAAAGTCATACCCTCATGATATCCGTTCTGTTTCCATTTGGCAGCCCATATAATGAAATTTCTCTCTGTACTTAGCTCCTTTACAGTCAAAAATTTTAAAGAAAACACAATGTACATAATCCAGACTTTCTGTGAATTTTTCATTTTTACGCAGCTTATTTTTCTTTATTTATTTTAATCTCTTAACTATCTGTACTCTGTCTCTTTAAAGACTTTACTTTTACTTTTTTCTTTTTAAACCATTAACTTTATTCTCTATATTCTTTTTCTTCTCTCTCCCAAGCCAACGTACATTCATCCAACAGTGTGACTCATTTAGCGGTCTGAATCTGTCCTATTGTGAATCTACAATTTTTTACTATCCAGGAGCACTTTTGATTTGCGCCTTTAAATCACTAGGCACTTAAGAATCTAAGCTGTGACATTCCTACGTTAACTTTTTGCTTTTTGAGCTTATATCTGTAGACCAGGCTGTCTTTGAACTCTCGGAGATCGGCCTGTCTCTGCCTCCCAGGCATTGGGATTAAAGGTGTTTGCTACTATACCTTGAACTCACAGAGATCTGTTTGTCTCTGCTTTCTAGGCACTGGGATTAAAGGCGTGTGCTACCACACCTTGAAGTCACAGAGGTCTATCTCCCTCTGCCTCCCAAGTGTTGGGATTAAAGGTGTGTACACACAACAACTCTCTTCCTTTTTTTTGTTTTTTGCTTTAAGAACTTCAACTTTCAGCTTGCATATATTTTTAACACACTTTAAACCATTCAGAAATTTTCTCTGTCTTTGAATCTCTCTTTACTGTATATCTCTCTTTTTCTGACCACGTGAGTCTTTAATTTGCCAAGCAATCTCAGTAGGACTAAAGGCGTGGCTTTGACGGCTGGATCCTTAGCCTTCCAGCCTCATGGCTGAGGTACTGGCTGTAGCCATGTTTATAGCCACAACTGGCGTTTCAAGTCCCTGCCAGCCAGAGAGCTACAACAGACAACACTCAAGTCCTCTCTCGGTAGCCAGCCCTCCTGCCTCAAACAGTCAGAGTTTGCCCTGGCAGGATGGCCCAGAAAGCTGGCATTTTTAAACGGCACAGCTTTTTTCCTGCTAAGGTTGAAAACCGAAAAGCATGCGTTCAGCTTTTCGTCAACACTATTTAAGTGTTTCGTGGCAGGACCTCTTAATGAGCTGCAGGCTTTGCAGCTGAAGCTGAGTCAGGAAAATTTCAAAATGGAGGACGTACCATTTTGTGCTAGCTCTGGGGCCGCCAGGTAGGAGCGGCACTCAGCACTTTAATTCTGAGACTGAGCATACAGCACAGAAATTCTTTTCATCCAAGTTACATCCAAATCTGACACGCAGAGCACTGCGCAGTCTGAAAACACGTCCCTGTATGGCGGCAGGAATCCGCCATGCTCTTCCGCCTGCCTAAGCCTGATTCTGCCTTCTGCCCAGGAGCAGGCGGGGAGCTCTGAGTCATCCCACGGTCTCAGAGCACTCTCCTTCCGATCCCAAGCGGGAACACAAACATAAAGCCAGAGTTTGCACTGGCGGCAAAGCCCTAGGAAGCCACACTTTAAAATAACGCAGTTTTTTTTCTGCTGCTGTTGCTGAATCAGGAAATCTCTCTATAGCAAGCCACCAACAAACAGCAAAAATCTGTGTTAAATGCTCTCTCCCTTATTTTTAAGCCTTCTCAGGTTTTTTAAGTGGGTTTAGTTAGCCACACGTCTGGGCGTCATTTGTAGTAATAGGGGCAGCAGGGCTGCGTCCCCAAATCCCCAGCCGCCTGGCTCGGCTAGCTTATGCCCCAAATAATTACACGGACACTGTATTCTTTTAAACACTGCTCTGGCCCATTTCTAATCATCTGTGTAGCGCCCCTAGGTGCGCTTACCTGGAAGATTCTAGCCTAAGTCCATCCTGGGTCGGAGCTTCATAGCGTGCGTCTTCCCTGGAGCAGGTAGCAAGGCGTCTCTCTCTGAGGTGTCTGCTCTGGAGAGGAGAGCTGCGGAGTCTGACCTCACTTCCTCTTCCTCCTGGCATTCTGTTCTGTCTACTCCTCCCACCTATCTTCTAACCAATGAAATGGGCCGAGGCAGTTCCTTTATTGCTTAGCCAATGAAATCAACAGATTGATATATGACACTCCCACATCATCCTCCTCTTCCTCTTCTTCCTCTTCTTCCTCCTCTTCCTGCTCTCCCTCCTCCTCCTCTTCCTTCTCTTCTTCTCTTGAGACAGGGTTTCTCTGTAGCTTTGGCAACTGTTCTGAAACTAGCTCTTGTAGACCAGGCTGGCCTCAGACTCACAGAGATCCACTTACCTTTGCCTCCCCGAATGCTGCCATTAAAGGTATGAGCCTCCACCACCACCTGGCTTGATTTTTTTTTTAAACTAGCACTACAGATGATTCTATTTCCACAATAGGACATACTTTTGAAGAGGACATACTTTACCCTACTTACAGGTAAATACAACCTGAGGTTCAGGAAGGTTAAGTTGCTTGTGAGCCTGAAATAAATCTAGAGTTGAAAGTTATGCCAGCCCCATGTGCAGAGAAGAAACAAGGCCACGAAAGGCAGTTCACTCTTCTGTAGACTGGTGGGAATGTTCAGTCTTAGCTAGTCACAATTTGATCAAACGAGTTTAGGGAAGGCAGCGAGTTTTTCTTTATTTGTTAAGCACCTGGAATTCGGTAGTCTTTCCTTGAGTGATATGACAGAGTTGTGTTGTGTCTGTAGAACTACATATAAGCCTCTGTCAGTGAACAAGTGTCATGGATAACCAGAAAAGAATGGCAGAACCGGTATTTGAAAAAGCATGACCACAGAACTAAAGAACTAAACGGTGGGCTAATGCTTGGTTTCAGCTGTCTTTCAAAAGCTACACAGGGTTCTGTAATACGAGTACAAACTAACTCATTTATCTTGCGTGCTCTAGTGGACATGTCTCCACTCTAGTTCTATAACCATGAGCCAGGCTTTAGGGAAGTCTTGAAGAATTAAATTCCAACAAGCTGGAAGTAGGAATCCAAGACCATTAACATTTAGATGTATATAGACACTGTCAAATTGCTGTCCTTACACTTCGTTCCTGTGCAGAGTCCCACAGGCAATTTGAAAACTGTGTTCCCATGTCTTCCCCGAGCCATAATCATCAGACTCTCTGATCTGAGCCAAACAGACAGGTGAAAAATGTCAAATCCTGTGGTTTTAGTTTCCACCCTTCTTGGCGGCAAGAGGTCATCTGTCTTCACAAGCTTCAGCACCATTTGTATTTCTGGCCTTTTCCTTATTGACTCAAGGAAGCTTCTCTTTTGTTTATATAGCAGGTTTTGCTGCCCAGGTTTTTATTCTACTTTATATTGTCAAATGTATCCTCCGTTATGGATTCTGGCTTTTGAGTTAGGCAAGAGGTACATTTTCTTCTCTGTAATTGTATAAAGAAATTCTCCTGGTGTTTTGGTCTCTAAGAGTGTAATATTTCCATTTAAATCGTTAATGCATCTGACATTTATGCTGACATGAGATATGAAACAAAGACCTGAAACTTTGCATTTGCAGTTGATTTTCTTCCTGAGAATAATACATCTTTTCCCCTGCAAATCTACAATGTCATCTTTATCAATTATTAAGAGACACAACTTCTGGCCTGCATTCTGTTGTGGTCTCGTCTCTTCGACACCAACACAAGAATTCATTTTAATCGCCACACATTCAAAATGTATCTAATACTTGATAGTATCCACGTTTGTATTCTGTCTCCTATTTCTTACTTGATTTCTTTTTGAAATGAACTGTAGAGTCATCTTCTCCGTGGAAAAGTGAAGTTGCGATTTGGGGACAACTGAAAGCCTTTAAAGCATTAAAGAGAACTGACTCTTCCTAACTAAAGGCAGGGTCTCCTGTGGCCTAGACTGGACTTTAACCCATGGTGTAGGTGAGGATGACCTCGTGGTCCTGCCTCCACCACCTCTGAGCTGGTACTGCATGTAGCTGTGCACCGCCACGCCTGGTTTGTGTAGTGCTAGGGATCCACTGAGTTCAACCCCAGCCCCAGAAGTTGGTTTTGCTGCCTCTGAATTTCAATCTTTCTTGTGCCATCACTTCCTACTCGTTACCCTGTCTTCTGGTTACTTGTGTACAGTTGTCTAAAATTCTCTAGCTCCTAGAAAGCAGGTTGTTTCACCTTGCCCAAAACAAATGTTCTCATAGTTCTGTTTAACTAATTATTAACTAACTAATTAATGTTGATGTGTATTCATATGTACTCAGATAAACTAGAGATGTAAGCATCTACTCAAACAAAATATGCATTTTCATATAGAGCCCTTAGCCATAAATAATAAATATAAATCCGGTGGATAAGATATCCATGCCCACATATTGGCATGTTCAGCTCTAGCTTAGAAGGGGTGTGATATTTATTTACCTAGAAATTGTTATCAAGGAAATAGAAAGGGAAAACCACTTACACCAAGATCTTGAACCTGAATACCCACCTCAGGTCTCTTCATCTAGATGGACTGGGAGAAATCAACTCACTTCTTGACTTTTTGGTTTATCTTCAGAATCTTTTTCTCTAAAAAGCCTTGCTGGACGAGAGCAAGTGACTTGAGTGTCGGGATTGATTCTTCATAATGTGCAACTGGTTTTATCTAGTGCGGGCTCTCGATTTTAATTCATATTTGTCAGGCAGTGCTCACTGTGCATCTTCACTGACAATGGATTTTCATATGAGCATTTGTGACAGGTCCCCCATGTCCCTACCTCCTCTATTCTTTCTCCTTCTCTGTAGTTTCCTTTGCTCCCTACATACGCTTACTTCTACGTCACGTCATCTGTACACACGTGATTTTATATAACTCTGTGAGATCTAGGAGGGGCCAAAAAGACGGCTGAGTGGTTGAGAGCCCTTATTGCTCTGGCAGGGGACTCGAGTTCCCAGCACCCACATCAGATGGCTCACAACTGCCTATAACTCCAGAGGAGGTCAGGTGCCCTCTTCTGGCCTCCAATCTCTATTCTCTCTCTCTATCTCAGTCTCTCTGTCTCTCTCCTTCTCTGTCTCTGTCTCTGTCTCTCTCTCTGTCTGTCTCTCTCTTTTTCCCTCTCTCTCTCTCCCTCTCTTTCTCTCACATACACAAACATACACAGACATAAATACAAATAAAGTAAATAAAGTAAAAAATTATCTAGAAACCACAAATGAGAGAAAACATGTTTGTCTTCCAGACACTGACTTAATTTGCTTAATAAGATTGCAACTGTCCACTCCTTAATTCAGGTTCAGGTTCTCCATCTATTAAATGAGGGGTTTCCTGTGCTTCACCCGCTCACATCAGAGATTTACACACACACACACACACACACACACTCAAAAGTCTGTTTTCAAAACACACACCTCTTTTAAAGAAGAGCTGGGTTATTCCAGAACAGTCTGCCATGAACCTGCCACCCGCTCCACCCCCCACCAAGGCCTGAGAAGCATGAGTGGAAAGGGACACTGACATTGGAGGTGGGGACATGGATGCCTACCCTCCTCTGTTGCGTTCTATTATAACATTTCCCAGGGCAAGCACCACGGTTTGTAATCAGTTTCCCACCCAGGACCTCGCCATGAGTGTTAGCACACCGGCCAGCACAGACTTGGCTCTTGGTATCCCCATAGTGTGAATGACTGAATGGCAAGGGAATGAGGAGCAGATACACTATGTCTTGTCGGGAGATAACCCATGACCTGACTTCCACACTGGACTCTTCTAATCCTTCAGCATGCCCAAGGTTGGTGTATGCATATTTACACTCGACTCAGGAAAGCTTCCTCTGCCTAGCCCTCAGGCGATCTTGTGAACTTTAGGCTGCTCACTTGATAAATATGATTTTATTATTAATTCATGCGTCTGGAAGAACACACGCGTTGAAAGCCCCAGCAAAGCCTTTTAAGCTATATGCTCTTTCCAGGAGGTAATTTCTTTCATGCCCAAGACAAAAAAGGCACTCGTGAAGATAGCAGCAGACTGCCCTCTCAAATCTCTGGCCAAAACCCGCGGAGGTGAGAATCCGCGCTTGCAGGCCACCTGTGCTGCCGGTCCACAATCCCTTGCTGCTGTGCTAGCAGAAGTGAGCTCAGAAAATGTCTGCCATCAGAGATGTATTTTCAGGAGCGTGGCTGCTCTTTCCTCCCAGCCCTCCTCCCAAGACATTTTCTAGACTCCTTCCTGTCACCCCTCCTTTCCCCAACATCGCTATAACTTGAATCTTTAGGATGCCCGGCAGCTGTCCAACTCTGGGAGGACAGATTCTCTCCTTTGCCTCTCCATCTCATCTGCTCTGCTCTGTGGTCATGAAAGTCATCCATGATTGTTCCCTTACACACCTTCTTTGTCCCATTGTCCCCAGGTTCTTGTGCACTTCTGAGCCAGGCCAGGCACAATATCTAAAGGCGGTCATGGACGGCCGTTCTAAGGTTGCCAGGCATTTCCTGGCAGGCTGTCAATGGGAATGCTTGACGTCAGAGAAACAGCAGTAGTGGCAGTGGCCGAGGAGGTGATAGAGAGGGTTTGTCTCTTGTCTGTGCGCTAGCAAAGGAAACTGTAACCGCTTCCTTTGAAGATTACCCCCTTGGTAGACCACGCTGAGTTCTGGCCTGGAATAAACTGATTCCCAGGTTCTGGTTTCTTTCTCCCCATTTCAGCCCTCATTCCTCAGAGTGAGTCTTTATTTTCTGTTAGGAATGGTAAGGGACATCCTTAGCTTGGTTCCACAGACAAGCAGGAGGAAAAAAACTGGCTCTCTCTAGGTTGCTACTTCCTACTTAGCCAAGTCTTGACAAGATACATTGGCTGAGTGATCTGCATGGGCTGCCCTTTCTGGAGGCAGGTCCCACCTTCGGATTCTGCAGGGCAGGCTGGAGTCACACTGCAGGAAGCTGCTGGCTGCCTTCCCGTTTGTATCCATAATTTACACAGAGGGAGCTCAATCCATAGCTCACCTTGCCTAAGCCTCAAAGACACAGCCTGTACTGGAGGGAAGGGTAACAGACCCCTCCAGGGACTGATCTCACCCTGAAGGTCAGACATCAGTTTTTGAGGGTGTAGTATTCTCAGATCCCAGGAGAGTGTTGGAGGAAAATCATCAGACGCTTCCTTTGGGGTTCCTTGCAGTTCCCACAGGCATCCTCTAAGAGGCAGCGCCTGCCCTGTCTCAGACTTCTTAGAGTTACCCCAGAGCAGTGGCCCTCAACCTCCCTAATGCTGCGACCCTGTAATACAGTTCCTCATGCTGTGCTGACCCCCCACCATAAAATTATTTTGATGATACTTTATAACTGTAATTTTTGCTATTGTTATGAATCTTAATGTAAATATCTGATATGACCC
Organism: Microtus pennsylvanicus; assembly: GCF_037038515.1. Lineage (NCBI taxonomy): Eukaryota > Metazoa > Chordata > Mammalia > Rodentia > Cricetidae > Microtus > Microtus pennsylvanicus. The sequence goes on along the minus strand of NC_134592.1, from coordinate 32,817,674 downwards.
CCTCACCCCCACCCTGGCGGGGTCGCGACCCACAGGTTGAGAACCAGTGCTCTAGAGGGTAAGGAAAGGAACAGTGCAGAGGCCCTCCATGAGGCACAGTGCATCTAAAATTTTCTGGTCCCAAAAGGACCAGCCCTTTGCGCCACAAACATATTCTAATGGAAGTAAAAGAGAAGCAAAGAGCCTCCTGCACAACCGGTTCTGCCTATTTCGAATCTTCAAAGGCTTGTAATAACCTCCATTATGCCGCTGTGCGATTCTTATCACACAACCTCAGATGCTTACATTTTTAAAATAATTCGCCAGCAAGAACCAAAGTCAGAAGTAAATGCTAAAAAGACTTGGCCAGATCGCTGATGTTTAATGCACGAGCATCAAAGTGGGGTGATCCTGCCACTCACAGTCAAGAGAGCCCCCCTTTTATTAAGATGGAGAAGAAAACATTATCGTCACTACACTGTTTTTCTCAATCAAATGAATTCAGCATAAACATATTACAGCCCAGCCTGGGACAGACATTTCCTGTGGTTTGTGTTTGTCCTTTTGTTTTCCTGTGATGATGACAAAAAGCATCTCTGGGATCCAGAACATCTTCAAAGTGTTCCATTCATCCTTCTCTAAGAAGGTCCACTGTTGGGCTTCATTATAATCACTGGTGTACAGTTCATTTGCATAGCAAACTCTGGCTTGATTTGAGAGCAGTGACAAGCCAGAGTTGTCACTTCTGAGGAGAAAAGAAAGAAAAATGACCTTTAGCGCTGCAGTTGGAAATTATAGAATCCTGCTTCCCGCTCCCTGGCTAAACCAGAGATTACAGAGGTCAAGGTCAATTTCTTCACGTGCTTGAGGCAGCAATCGGAAGCAGTCCCAGCCCCAAATGCAGCTCTAGGGGTTCTCGCAGCGGAAAAAGCAACAATTATTCCTGAGTGACATGGATGCCCACAGAAGGGCGCCGACCCCGGCAGCCTGAAGTCTCAAGGCTGGCTCTGCCTACACTATACCCGGCTGCTCCCTGCAGAGTTTCTGACTTAAACTTCTGCACAAATATACAGCTTCTCGGTTGGGCTCGTAAGTTTTTTTTTTGGTTGTTCATTTTGGAGTGGTTTGATTTGGTTTTTGATTTCCAACCCTAACTTTCCTTGACGGACACTTGTTCCAGAACTTGGCGATAAAGGTGCCCACTAAAGCTCCAGGACAGTGCTTCTCAGCCTTCCTAATGCTGGGACCCTTTAAAATAGTCCCCATGTTGTGCTGACCTCAACCATGAAGTTACTGCCATTGCTACTTCACAGTTATCATTTTGCTACCATTATGAATCATAATGTAAATGTCTGACAATCAGGCTCTCTGATTTGCCATCTCTGCCAAAGGGTTGTTCAACCCTCCACGGGGTGGTGACCCACAGGCTGAGAAAGACTGCTATAGAGCCAATCTTCACGTGGCCTCCCTAGCACATGTATTACTCCACCAAGAAACATCCGTGCCTGTAAAGAATGCTTTGAGAGCGCCTAAAGTCTCTGCTTTCCAGACACCGCGCTGAGTGGCTCCATCTAAGGCAAACTCGTTCACATTGGTACAGAATGGCCTTGTGGTTGGAATGGCCCTGTGACTGTGTGGGCTTGAGCTCAGATTGTAGCTCTGCCACCTGCATGCCAGGTAGGATCCTTCTGGGCAAACTTCATCAACACCTGTGCCTCAGTTTCTCCTTTGAGGTTAGCATAATATCATCTCCCTCTTGGGGGAGCTAATGGTTGAAATGACACAAATGACAGCCTAGAGAGGCTGCCTATTTTGCAAAGCATTGTGGGCAAATGAAAAGGAAAGGTCCTAGTCCACCCTTCATAAAGGACATCAAGATGGTGACAGCAGGGCATTAAAGCCAGTGTGGACCTTCTGAGCCCTGGGTTGAATTGACTGCACAGGTTACGTGCTCTCAAAGCCACCAGGCTACAGTTCCTGGGCAGTGGTGGCCTGCCACCGGCAGGCACAGAGACCGCTTGCTTTTCTCTTTCTTCCTCCTTCCCCGTCAGGGCTATAAGGCCCCACAGGACGCTGGCTCTCTCTGCACACTGCTTCTGCTCTCTCCCAGGCTCCTCAGGATGCTCCCCTCTGCTTACCCTGAGCCCCTCATGCCCCCAAACCAAGTGATGGGACTGAGAGGGGATGATTAACCAGCACAGACCTTCCTCCTTCATGCCTCCATTTCCTGAGTTCTTCCAAACAACACAAGAAATGAAAGAAATAGCAAATGTCATAATGCATAGAGTTGTGTGCCTTGTGGGACAGGGAGCAGGGGAAGCAACAGACAAAGTAAACTGAGGCAAAGAAAAAGGGTCAAAGAAAATGAAGGTGTGAGAGGGAGAAAAAGCCTGCAGTTCCCCTCCCCCATCTAAGCATGATTTGTTATGAAGTCACTGCAAATCTTTCTTCTCATGGCTTTGGACCATTTCCACACACACACGCACACACACATATATATATCACACACACACATATTCATTCTGTGGGCTTGATTATGAGCTTTGCAGTTAACAAAGGAATTTATGGCTCATTTTAGTCAGGAGTCCCAATATCTGAATCTGACTATGTCGAGTGTATTCTTTTTTCCAAAATAACCCTGTATTACTGTATCTGTGGCAAATGTGTTTTTCAGTCCCAAAATAGCAGGAAGTCATAGTGTGTCTATTTGGGTGGGGTGGAGTGCTCCTAATAGGAGGATTGAAGACAGATGACTCACTCAGGCAGCTCCCTGAGTTTCTGCCAGCTCTCAACTGTTCTCTTGGCTTTTCCTTCATGGTCACAAGATGGCTGCTTTGGCTCCATCCATCACCACCAGGCTCAAGAGAAAAGGGAGTGTGGGAAGGAGCAGCGTTTCCTTTCCCTCCATACTTTAGCTCACAGACTTCCGCGTAGGTCTCTTTGGCTAGACTATGGACAGAAACACTCCTAAAATGGGACTTTCACTTTTCTACTCACTCTGTTGGTATGAGAAGAAAGGTCAAAAAATCCCCAATGCTGCTCAGCATGGTGACACAGAGATTGTCAGGGACAGAGCCTGGTCCAGCCTTTTCCATCCAGAATGTAACCATTCCATCATGTTTGCCACTTCCCATTTAGGCAAGCAGACAGAAGTCACCTCACCTTAAGAAATTTTGAAAGCAGAATCAACTTTCCATGCTTTGCCTTAAGTTTCCTCAGATGGAACCTTCCTCCACATTCTATAAATTTGAGGTATCTCCTTCCCGTGAGCAATTCTGTGTGTCTGAAGTGTCGCGGGAGGCATTGCTGTAGTCTTGCAAACACCTAGCAAGAACTATGTAAGACACTGGGCTCTGAGCCCTTCCAGCCCCAAGCTTCCCTTCATATCTTCAGCCCACAGCAGGATTATTTTTGGGGTAGGAACTATTTATATATGAAGGTCATATTTGGATGCCCTTAGTAATTTATTAGATTCACTTTCCAGAAGCAAACATATCTATAAACATCAGTTTCAGAGATTAGAAACAAAAGCCAGGATGGAATTTCCCTGGGGCATAGTCACCCCATGTGGCTAGCACAGCAGGGAAGCTGAGCTTGGAATTCAGTCCAAGGAAGAAGAATATCAGAATTTGGGGATGGAAATTTGTTGCTGCTAAGGGGGACTGGAGATAGTGTTAGCACCAGCTCTTCTTCCTCTTCAGCTGGAGAATATTGTGCTAGGAATTTGTTGTTGTTGTTGTTGTTGTTGTTATTGTGTTTCTCTTAAATGCTCCATGCAGTAAATTGGAAGTAAAGCACCTGCTGAATGTTTAGTCAGGCCTTGAAGTACTGAATAAATCATGAAATCTGTAGGTGAACTGAATAATAGCCACCCTGGAGAGAAGTGTAATTCAGTGTTGACAAAATAAATCCCCTTACTTTTTGTGTGTGTGTGTGGGGGGGGGGGATCATTTCATTTTAGTAAGAACGTTGGGTATACCCAAGGTAGGTAAGAGTTCTGCCACTGGGAGGTTACTGAACATAACAACAGTGTTTAAGCACAAGGAGTCACGTAGATTTGATAAGTCCCCACACACTAAATTTTCACCTATCGTGTGTGCCTAATTAGCTCATCTTGCCAAGATGAAGAATCAAGACTTCAGAGGTGAGGAAATTAGAATAGAAGCGCAGAAACAAGGCTGGGAAGGAAGAAAGGCCATCCATCCTTGCCCATAAGGGTGTGCCGCTCAGGCAGCGTGGGAGACCCTGCACACTGGCTAACCCAGTTCTTAGCACAAACCTTGTCTGCTTCCTGTAGAGAGGCCAGAGACCTCAAATCCCCAGGCTTCCCCTGTGGCATGAAGTGTGTGACCCTGAGATGCCCATCTGTTTCATGAAACAGGCAAGATTCCCTGGGTACAGGGAAAGCCTCTAGGTCCTTTATCCTTCTCCATTCCTCTTTTTCGGTCATACTGTCTTTGTTTCTCCACACCAAGCAGCCACCACAGGGCAGCAGAGGACATCCGTTTGGAGGGACACTAAAAGAGAGCAAGTCTGGGTGGCTGGTGGCATTCTTCAACACTTGTTTTGGCCTTAGACTCCCTGCTGCTAGTTCCCTGTCCACAAGTAAAGTAAGAGTCGCTTGATATAGTTGAGTAAATTACTGGCATTTTGTAGTTTGGGGAAAGGGTGTTGAGGATGCATGTAGTGAGTGGCTATGCACACATGAGTGTATGTGTGTGTGAAAGACAGATGAGGACACTGGCCTTTGTTTTGTTTTGTTTTTTATCATTCTCCACCTTATTGCTTTGAGACAGGGTCTCTCACTATAGCTCATCTTTATAACTAGGCCAGCTGACTGGCCAGCCAGCTCACAGGATCTGCCCGTCTCCACCCCCTAATGCTGGGATGACAGGCACATAACCCATGCCTGGCTTTGTAATGTGGGTGGTGGGGGTTAGAAATCAGCTCCTTGTGCTTGTACAGTGCTCACTCATACCTACTGAGCCATCTCCCAACCTGGGAATCTTTTTTTTTCTGACAGGCAGGAATATAAACGAATCAGTAAACCCCTCATTTCTTTAGAAGCCATCGGTAGTAATAAACACACTAATCTGGAATTGAAATATGTCTATGTGTAAGGCCAGTGTTGATTTTAAAATAAGAGCGTTGAGGCCATTAAAACAATCACTTTTAGTGGCTGAAGTGCAAGGCACAGACGAGGTTTGAGCCCTGGCTACTATACTTGCTAAACAACCTTGAGCTAAGAAGATTAACCTTGCCAAATCTCAGTTCCTGGTGAGTGGTTGGGACCTACAGTAGCTCTGTCTCATAGAGAACCAAAAGGCATCTGGTCCAGGACCAGGCATATAGTAAACACTCAGTGACATTACTGATGATGTCACAGCGAATACTACTGTAACTGGCCTGGCAGAAACGAAGACACACTCTAAAGAGAGTCCCTGGGTCTGACTATTGGACTGTTGAAACAAAGGACGTTTCTTCAGGAATTTCAGGCCACTGCCTGCTGATCCGGATACAGAACACTCAGGTATCTCTCCAGCACCATGTGCACACCGCCATGCTTCCTGCTGTGATGTAATGAACTAAACCTCTGCAATTGTGGGCAAACCCCAGCTGAATGTTTTCCTTTATAAGAGCTGTCATGGTCATGGTGTCTCCTTACAGCAACAGAAACCCTGAGACAGTTCTCTCTTTACACTGTGTTAGTTACTTGTCTGTTGCTATGATAAGACATCATGAGCAAAGCAACTGTATTAGTCAGGGTTCTCTAGAGGATTATAAATTATAGGATGAATTAGAGAGGGAATGGGATTTACTAGAATGGCTTACAGGCTGCAGTCCAGCTAGTCCAACAGTTACTGTCTACCAAGAGAAGGTCCATAGTTGTTCAGTCCATGAAGCTAGATGTCTCAACTGGTCTTCAGAATATGCTGAAATCCTGAAAAAGTAGGCTCTATTGTATTTCCCAGTCTATAGTATTCTGTAATACAGCGTGGCCAATTGTCCTAAGGGTCCATTTTCTATTATAATCACAGAATAAACACCTCAGATGGGGAGATTTATAAAGGAAAGGTTTTCTATTTAGCTCATGGTTCTGAAGGCTGGCAACTGCATGCAGGTGGTTCTGGCTTCTAGTGAGAGCCTTATGCTATGCTGTACTGTAGTGGGAAAGAAAAAGCAAGCCAGCTAACGCAAGGGGGAAAAAAAGAAACACAGGGGTCAACCTGTTTTAGTAAGACCTACTCTCATAGTAACTGATTCTCATAATAAAGGCATCCATTAACCCACTCCCTATGATTGGATACCTTGCTCAGCCTTGATGTGGCTGGAGATGGGGACGGGGGAGGGGGGGACTTGGTCCTGCTCCAACTCAAAATGCCAGACCTAGTTGACCCCCCATAGGAGGCCTCACCCTCTCTGAGGAGTTAATGGGAGTGGGGAGGAGTCTGGGGGAAGTGAGAGGAAGGGGAAGGTGAGCGAATGTGGTTGGTATTAAGATGAATGTAGAAAAAAAAGAAAGAAAAATAATTATATCCATTAATTAATGAATTAATCTATTCATTAATTTCATTCCATCCTTATGACCCCACGATCTCTTTTTAGGAGGCCTCACCTACCAGTCCTGTGGCATTGGGACCTAGTTTCCAGCATGTGGATTTGAAGGGCACATTCAAACAGTAACAACACAGCGTGGAGAAATGGGGAGCCTCAGCCCCATCACCCTACTTTGTGCAGGGAGGTTGAAAAATGAAAGACTTTGCCACAAATATTTCTGGGTTTGATTCCTCTGCAGGACATTAACTTTTCATGGACCCCCTGAGCTACGTGGGATTTTCAAATCTATGTTAGTGACAGGGTATTTAATTTCAGATCCACAGGGCCCAAGGCTAAACTCGATAATAGCATGCTCATCAGGAGGGGTTACAAACGTTCTCATACATGCTGCTTGTGAGAGCCAGAGGAACCTGACCAGATGGGGGTAGCGGGGGTCCATTCAAGTTCTCATCTAAACCTGCAAGGGATTATTCTGAGCTATTTTTAGGTTTTGATGTGTTGTATGTTCCCCCAAAAGATGCAACTTTTGGTCCCTCCCTGTGCTTTCCAGAGCCAAGTGGGGGAGGGGCACCCTGGAGCTGAGCCTCCTCTGCTCCAATTAGTTAATCCATCACTGACATGCGCACATAGGGCTGGCCTAAGCCGGCCAGGATGTTAAGCAGAGCCCAGCCGGGGGTCAGTCCACAGAGGGATGACATCAAGGTAGCTGGTCTGCCCAGGGCTCTCCTGGGCCTAGAGAGAAGGTTTCCTGGCTGAAAGTATAGGTCATGAAAATTCAAGATGGGATGTGGGAGCCACCTGGAATGTTTCCCTGTACCAACTGCCCTGGCTTATTGTTGTAACTGTCACAAAGCTTAAATCTACCTTGTTTCTCAAGAAAATCAAGCTATTATTCCAACGCCCAGACAGCAACATTTCTAGCAGCTTGCCAATGTAGAGTTATGCTGATTATCTAATCTCTTGCATTCCTGGGCACTACTGCAAGGAGTTAAATGATGCATGAAATCACCTGTCAGCCTGCGTTAGACAGGGCTGTGTTTGCACACCCAGCAGCCCCAGTGAATTATTTAACCAAAGGGACTCTTGGCTCTGCATCAGGCTAGACATAGTTCAGCCTGAGCTACTTGGGAGGCAGCTGGGAGCTCCTTAGCTCCTCCTTGGCTGAGAAAACCATCTGACAGACACTGTAGGCTGTTGCCAGGACCAGGTCTCCTTGAGAACAACTTGAGCTAAGCTCCTACAGGCTCCAGATGGCATGCGGCACCAGAAAGAGCTTTGCAGAGTCTTGTAAGCTTTGCCAAAAAAGAGAGACAGGATTGGCCATCTTTCAATCCAGGTACAGGGCTTGCCTTCATGCTGTGAACTCAAGGGTTGTCACTTGGATTTTAGAAAGCCCATTTAATAACACCCCTGGTTCCCGTCTGAACTTGGAACTGATGTGAGAGAGAACGGGAAACATGAGACCAGTGTAGATCAACATACCATCTACATCACCCATGGCCTACATACCACCTACATCACATCGCCCATGACCTGGCAGAGGATATAGGGAGCCCTGCTGCCACGTGTTGCCATTTGGAACTTGAGTAGAAGCAACTTCCTAGCCCACTGCCAAGCAACCACAGCCTCACTCGTTGTGGAGCAGGACCTGAGTCCCTTTTACTACAGATGTTGGAAAACAAAAATGAGTGAGACTTTCTGCGAGGACCAACTCCTCAAAGAAAGAAGCCAGAGCCCGGCTCACCAGACACCCGCTTTGCCCACACAAACTTAGCAGGTTACCTTCCCCAGGCCCTGTCTGAGAAAGAGTGGAGGCTGTGAGAAGGGACAAGGAGCACCAGGAACAAATCTTCTTTGGAGACGATGACATCCCACATATTCCTGGGGAGACAAGGCAGGCTTTATTCTGGAGGAGGGAATCAGGGAGACTTAAGAGATAGAAAGGACTTAGAAGGCACGGTCCTCTTCTATTTTGCAGGAAGAAACTGAGGTACAGAAGCTTTTGGGACTTGTCCCTAGTTATACAGCTGTGTGATACCTTCTATTCTCCAAGGTGTGAAGAATACCTCTAAGGGAACAGCATTGCCGTTTCTCCCCCTTTGTCTCATTGTGAGTGGCCAAAGGACCTCTTGGTTCATGAGGCTCCAGCCCATGTGGGTCTTATGACAGATACCCATCTCACCAGTCCCACCCTGCTTAAAGGACTGTAACAATTGGACTGTTCTGCATGGTCAATGATGACTTATGAAAACCTATAACCTGAATAAAGTCAAACAAAACTGCCTGAGTGGCACTTAGACTCTGAACAGACGGTTGGCAAGGCAGCAACTCCCATCTGAGTCACAGGGCAGGACAGCAGCTTGGGGACAAGCATGATGCGATTATACTGGACTAGCATGTCCCTGAGATCCCGTGGAAGTCTTTGTCAAGCCTGCCTCTACAAAGACTCACAGCTCTTCGGCTCTTTGGCCATCTTCCCCCTGTCCCCTGGACACAGCCTCCACCAGTGTCTGTCCCCCACTGGTCCATCCCAGTATCTAAACCCATCTCCACCATCCCTGGTCTGTTCCCTTTCTGCTCCACAACTGGGCTGAGCTACAAGCCGTGACATCCTTTGCTCTGGGCCCTACCCCAGCCACCCAACTGTGCTAGGAAAGGCAGGAAAAGGCCCTCGCCATCATACCCACGCCTTAAGAGAGGCAGGCACACTTGCCATCTCTTTCCCCAAGGCCTCTTGTTCTGTCCCCACCAGGGAAGTTACTGCACTCTAAGCAACAACTGAGTTTCATCTCTGGCATGCAAAGTAATCTACACACACACACACACACACACACACACACAGAGAGAGAGAGAGAGAGAGAGAGAGAGAGAGAGAGAGAGAGAGAGAGAGAAATTTCCATTCTCATCACATCTTCCCATCCCCAAATGCCCTACCTGTTGTCACAGGCTTTTAGCTATCAGCAGTTGTTACCATATATATGGCAGAAGCGCCTCTGTCAGCTACATGTGATCACCAGCAGGACAGACTATTAAGTCCTTCTCCATGTCATCATTACCCCCCAAAACCTCTACCTCCCTGCTCCCCAGAGTTCTCCAGGCTCCAGGGGTGGCCTAAAGTGACACGATATTGACATCTGAAAGGAGGGCTCTGGGAGACCCAAAGGGCATTTTAAGAAAGCTTGCCTCTATTTTTAATGGTAACTAGCCTTCTCAAAAACTGCTCTAAGGCCATGATATCACCCCTGATACTGACGCTGACCCCCACTTCTCCCCAAGGGTAGACTGCCCGCCGTGAAGCCAGTGATTCCCAGAGCTCCACACCTTCCACCTCTGCCTCACTGAAGCTGGACACCTAGGGAAGTTCCTGGGACAGACTAGCAGTGGAAGGCAAGGCACAGCTGGCTACCTTCCTCCCTAACTCCTCCCCTTTTCTCCACATGGAAACATCACTCACTTTGCTGGCAGCAGGAGAGTGTTGAGCAGGGCTCAAAGACACACTTGGGTTTCAGGGAAATGAGGGATGTCTGTGTGAAACTATAAATTTTGTTTCTACACAATGCTCATCAAATCTTCTCACGAGGAGACTGGGGAATCTCCTCCACAAAAAGATGTGATGTTCTTGGGACCTATTGCCAACCACATGTAATCAGACCACCATGGGAGATTTTTGAGGTGAATGCCTTCAGTGTCTAATCCCCTGGTTTGCTTTGGCCAGTGAATCCAATCCCTCACTCTTATCCCTGACATCAGACACAGAGTGAACTTCCCGAAAGCCAGAGCCGTGGTGCAGTATGCTGTGTGACTCCCTAGGAAATGGGTAAAATGCAGGAAGTCAGATTAGTTAATACAGCACATGAAACATGATCTCATTTAGAAATAATTAAGCTTTGAATGTGTGTGTGTGTGTGTGTGTGTGTGTGTGTGTGTGTGTGTGTGTAGAAGCAATGGGGTTAAGAGAGGAGGGACAAGAGGGTTAAGAAGTGGGGGAATGTATTAAAAATAACTGGAAAATTTCATTCCCATGATCTGTAAAGCAATTGCAGGAGAATATTTGTTCTCAGGGCTTCCATAACTGTCACAAGCTCTGATAGCCTAAATAATGGAAATTGTCTGGTATTTCTGGAGACTGAAAGTCCCAAATCATATCTTGATAGGGTAATTCCCTCTTGGGGTTTGGCTCTATCACTGTGACATAATACTGAAGATCAACATTTATGGTGGCTCATTGTTCCAGAACTTTCCGTTCATGTTCAATTGTCTCCATTGCTTTTAAACAGTGACCAGGGTAGAATCACAGGGCTGATAGGGTAAGGCGGGGAAAGAATGCTCACTTCCTAGTGGCCAGGAAGCAGAGAGGCAGAAAACAGCACTTGGGATAAGACAGATCCTTCAGGGTATGTCCCCGTGAGCTAGTGCCTCTAAGCAGATTTAATCTATTGATTAGGTCAGTGCCTTCATGGCCCAATCATGATCCAAACACCCTATCTCTGAATATTGCTTTGGAGACATAGCCTTCAATATGTGAGCCTTCCAGGGGCAGTTGGTAGCCAAAACACAGCACATCCCAAGCCCCATTTCTTGGGTTGTTTTCTCCTTGTGAATTCATACCATTATTCCTATACTCATGCCTGTCTTTTCACGGAAGTTTCCCCCTCCTGTAATAATGCCAACTATACTGTATGAGAGTCCACACTGATAAATGTCACAGATTCATATACTAAAGGCATGATTCAACCCATAAAACATGCAGATTAACAAAACCATAGTAAGAATGACAATTCAGCAGGAAGTTCCTGGATAGCAGTTGAACCACCCTTGTGGAAGTTACAAATGAAATGTGGCCATTTTTAATGCCCTTCTGCTCTAGAAGTGCCTACACCACTCATTTCCCTAGTCAGCATCCATCCCCAGGCTCTGTAAGAAGCCTTTCTCCTGAGACAAAAGGCAAAACCTACCCACTTCAAACCACTGGGGTCAGCATTCCCAGTCTGGTGGCCTATTGAATTTTCATGGTTCCTTCTCTCGTCTTGGTCCCTTAGACTCCAGAACCTACAAGAAGAAAGAGAATAGAAAGTTGTCACCGTCTAGTGAGGAGGTACCCCAAACTCTGTAACAGTTCTCCCCCTCACCCCCTGGGTGGCTGAGGAGTAGATAGCGACACACCTGCTAACATGAAATTTTCAGAGACTGAGAAAATACTTAAGATCTGAAAATGTACATGGCTCCTGGCCATGTACCCCATAGGGGGAGCCTGGGGACCCAGGGCTTCTGCAAGGCCCTACCTAGCTGTGTGCGGGCCTTACTTCATGTTTGTTTCCCTTTCTCTTGCAGAAAAGCTCAGGGAGACAGTCCGCAAAAGTCACTTAATATTGGCGATTAACAGAAGTAATTGGCAAATGACCCTGCTACTCTCCCGAGAGCCACCCAGAGTTCATCATCAGATACTGGTGTTTATCCCACTGATTTTTCAGAGTGAGGCTTACAGTCCGTCAGACACATCCTAGGGTTGTTCAGGCTCCTTCTGAGTCAGACTAATTTTAGAATTAAATCAGATAGATACATACTTTATTAAACCCCGTTTTCTTGGGAGATTAAAAATTAAGATTCTCTTCTGGTCCATGATTGCAAAAGGAAAAGGGCCTAGAATCTAAAAGTATCATTTCCTGGGGTTGTACAAATGCATCCTTCCTCCATGAAGGCGTGAGCTTCCCTTTTGCAAGGTGCTACCTGGGAGCAACAAAGCTCCTCTGAATCTCTTGCCATGTAGTGGAACCTGGAACACGAGGCATGCGGTATTGTATCAGTCTGTTTTCTTTCCCTATGACAGACTATCTGAGGCTGGACCACACGTAAAGAAAATGGCTTGGTTCATAGTTTTGGGGACTCAAGGGCATGCACAATACCAGCATCTGGTGAGACCTTCATGGCTGATGGCAGGAGACTATGAGAGGGGGTTACACAGGGAGACAGGACCCAGAGAGGTTATGTGACCAGGCTTACTGGTTTTTTTTTTTTAATCATTCCATTCTTGCAGGAACTAATGGCGATCCCATAAGAACAGTGTTAACCCTTTCTTATTCTCAATGACCTAATTACATTCTGTAGCCCCACCTCTTAAAGGGTCCACCACCTCTTAACATGTTCTAACTCATGGTATTTAGCTATTTGTGTTCAAACCACACCCACACCATGCCAGCTGACAGCAATAAGGCTGTCTCAGAGAGCCCAGGATGAGTTTGCAAGGAAGGACATGTTGTGTGAAGATGAAGGAAGAAAGAACTCAGGAGGGTTTCTGCAGCTGAGAATGCCCATTGGCACAACGGGCTGCAAGGATGCTAAAAAAGCAGTTTAATGCCAAATGATAGAGGCCTCTGAACTTCACCACAGAAGCTTGGCATCGCCTCTGTAGCCTTGGGAAGCCAGGGCAGGTTTTCCAGGAGATGATCTGTATAAATTGCCCTAGCCCTTAAATGTGCTCGGCCACATCTGTCCAGTTGTTGAGTCTGGATTAGGGAAAGGTGCTGAGATATGGGCTGGGAGGAAATGAGCCAAGAAGGGTGAGCTGTCCCTGAGTCCAGAGGGTCATTGCGGTCAGAGTGGCATCACGGTTTTGTTATCCTTGCTCTTCCCCATGAGGGAGAAATCTTAGAATATTCTAAGCTGATGGATAGCCTCATTCTTCTTTGAAAACAAGGCCATCGCGCTTTGTACAACAGTAAGGGGGAGGCAAACACATATTGAAACTTCAATGTTTCTGTAAAAACTCAACAGAAAGGCACTCACGTTCAGATTCAGAGCACTTCACAGCGCCCGCTGAAGAATTTGGATTGTGTTTCTGTACTGGCCTTCATGTTCAATTCTCTCTGGAGTGATAGGTTGGAAAATGTAGCTGTGGAAAATCTGCATTGAGAAATGAGGAAGAATCTTAGTCTCTGCCTGTGCAGGATGGGATGCTGGAGGTCGTGGGTCACAGAGGCACCTGAATATCCTCTGATCAGTCTGGTCCAAGGAGACCAAGAAGGCCACAGAGGAAATCTTGTCAAGTAATAAATGGATGCGTTCCCACCATCCTGCCATCTTCCCTAAGTGGGCTGCCTCAAGTGCTGGCTGACTGTTGGGTTTTATTCGTTGAAGAGTTCAAAATGACAGAAAGCAGTGTAGGAAGGTCTCCCACTTCCTGCCAAGAGGTGTCCCAACCTGATTTCAGAAGCAATACAGAATATCAAATGTTTACTAGTGGGGGGAGGGGCTGCACCTTGTGTATTTGTTTTCAATTATGTTCATAATAAATGTCAAGCTGAGTGACTTAATTGAAAAAATAAAATTTATCCTCTCAGAGTTCCAAATATCAGGCATTTGAACAAGGTTTCTCTGGGCGAAAATCAACATGCTAGCAAGGGTGTTATTTCTTTGTATCGGTCCCAGGAGAGAATTTGTGTCCTTCTAGAGGCTGCTTGCATTCCTTGGCTTCTAGTTCCTTCCCTCATGTTTGAAAGTGGGAATCCCTGTGTCTTTGACTCTTTTCTACTATTGCATCTCTCTGTAGCCAACTGTAAATAGGAAAGTCCTATGCCATCAATAATTGTGAACAAATGGGATACACCTGAAAAATCCTGGACACTCTCCCACCTCAAGGCCCCTAACCTTTATTACATGACTCTGGTACCATATTAGGTAACACACTCTTGAGGTCCAGGGATTAGGCTATGCTCATTTATTGGAGAAGGGCATTTTTTCTATTTTTCATACCGTATGTTAAGCTATCATGTACAGGATATGGGCCCACTTTCTGCACCCTCTTCCATGCCACTAAACACTTAGGTGTATCCCAGCTTCCCCCAGAAATACCCTTATCCACTGGGGTGGAGATCCAGGCAGCTAAGTATGGAACAAGGGCACCTGGCTTTTCTACTACTAACCTCACTAATTGAGAGTCTCATGTGTCCTTGAGCTAGTAAATTACCCCGACACACACACAGAGAGAGAGAGAGAGAGAGAGAGAGAGAGAGAGAGAGAGAGAGAGAGAGAGAGAGAGAGAGAGAGAGAGAGAGACATCCTTACCGGCCTGTTGCTTAGTAAAGATGTCAAGATGCAGACAACACACAAATCAGCGTCATTTGAGGAAATGATAATGAGGAATTGATGTCTTCAGCAGTGCTGGAATGTTTCTCTGGCCAGAGTCCTTGCTCTCCATCCATTGCAGCTGGCCTTTTGCATTCAGACATTCCAGTCCTTGAAGTCCACAACCTCCCAAGAGATCAGCCCTCTTGTTTTTCAGAACAACAGAATCCTATACAAAAATGACCAGGCTGCCTCCAGTTCAGCCCTCTTGCCACGCTCAAGGCAAAGATGCCGTTCCCTGAAGCGCCATGAAGCTGTTCAGTCACTGCCATTCTTTCTGGGTTTCTCTTTAGCTAAATGTTCCTGTATTTGGAGATTGCTCATTTTCCCTGCCACCCAGACCCAAATAATCACACAGAAACTTTGTTAATCACAGCACTGTTCGGTCAATAGCTTAAGTATATTCCTAGCTAGCTCTTACTTCTTAAATTAACCCATTTCTATTAATCTGTATATCACCCCAAGGCAGTTACCTACCAGTAAGGTTCCAGCATCCTTCTCCTTCAGCAGCTACATGGCATCTCCTTGACTTCGCCTACACTCTCTCTATAAATGTCTTCCAACCTGGCTATATTCTGCCCTGCCATAGGCCAAAGCAGATTCTTTATTAACCAATGACAATAAGGCATATTCACAGCATACAGAGGGGAATCCCACATCATCCCATGAAAGTAACTTATGAAATGCTACCTGTGGTAATATCAAAACCCAAAGCAATCAGTGATTTTCATCCATCTGCCTGGCACAGCCCAGATCATGCCGGGTCTGATCCTTGGGAATCCAACTCCAGTCTCAGCTGGTACTTGGGTGCCTCTGGAGGTTTTCCTTGAATGTAGTTTCTAAAATTTATGAAATCTTGAAATGACTTTTTACGGAACCCAGTCTCAAAGCAAGATGCCCTTAAGTGTAAATTCCAAATTTACTTTAGTCTGAAGTTGAGTGGGTGAGATTACGGTACCCTCAAGGCTCTTGTAATGTGCTGAGCACCGTTCAGTGCTGGCATTGGAGGGAAATTCCTTTACGAGTATAGAACTCGTTCATTCATCTGTTTATTGCTGCATCCAGCCAATAAATATTTGCTGAACACTTACTATTAATGAGGACTCAGTGGTGAGCAAAACAGTCTGATGGGAAACACCAATACAAATGGGCATGATAACTGAAATGATAAAAAGACAGGGGTCTTATAGAGCTTGTAACAAGATAGGTAGATTTTTAAGCCATGCTGTTAAATGCATACATTTCCCCTCTTAAGACTATCACACAGGTTACAGTGTAGAAAGCAGAGGAGCCAGGGCCTGCCTGTCCTTTTATAAATGTCTGTAACCATGGGGTCTATGGAGCATATAGTGTTAGTTGATTAGCCCAATCCCATTTCTACCCTCCTCCCCTGCCTCCATGTAATACAGGGGCTGGAAACACCAAGCACCTTCCCCTGCCCCAGCCCTCCTCTGAGGCTCCAAGGAGCTGTGTGACTCCCTTCTGGCCTGAGACTTGAGAAGACACTGGGGTCTTCTAGAAAGGAGCGTGCTTTTCCTTACTAGAGGAACAAATGCGAACTCTCCATTTTGTCCCCCCATTAGCAGAAATGTGGAGCCTCTCTGTGGCAATGTCAGCTGCCATCCACACAAGCTGCTCCTAAGGGAGAAAGCTCGCGGGCTGTTGTTATTGTCATTACCCACACAGTGGTTCAAACAGTTGGTTTCCCTCAAAACTGCTTAGCAAGCATCGTATTAGCTAGAAGACGGAATCCCAAGATACCCTTAGAACCTTGAACTGGGATGGGAAAAAAATGGTGGTGAGTTGTGCTGGAATCCATGCCAAGAGCCTCCTCAAGTCGAATCCCTTAGTGTTTCACTTCTTGGGCCAACTGTCTCCAAGACATCCTTAACCATAAGCCTGGATCCCTGAGTTGCTAATTGTAATCATCCATTATGACTGAGAAGGAATTCTTCTTCCTGCTTTTGGTGTGCTGTGTATGCGGTGTATGTGTGTATATGTGCGATATGTGTAGGTGGATACGTGTGAAGATGAACATTCATGTGTGTGTGTACAGGTGTCTGTATGTGTCACGGTGCACATGCGGAGTTAAGAGGACCATCTTGGGCATTAGTTCTCACCTTCTACCTTGTGTGAGATGTGGTCTCCGTGACTGTTCACTGCTGTATGTGTGAGTAACTCGCCCATTCTTCTACCTGGGGATTCTTGCGTCTTTGCCTTGCACCTCATTATAAGAGCACTAGGGTTACAGATGCACACTGCTATCCCAGCTCTATGTAAGTTCTAAGGGTTCAAACTTGGGTACTCGACTTGTTCAGCGAGCACTT
This sequence comes from Microtus pennsylvanicus, assembly GCF_037038515.1. Taxonomy (NCBI): domain Eukaryota; kingdom Metazoa; phylum Chordata; class Mammalia; order Rodentia; family Cricetidae; genus Microtus; species Microtus pennsylvanicus. Next base: position 32,800,689 of record NC_134592.1, on the reverse strand, counting down.
TAACCCCTGAACTGTCTCCCAAGCCCATCTACCTGCCTCTTTAACTGTAGAAAGTCACTCAGGGCCTGGCATTAAAAGTAACTAAGTGAACCTGAATACATTTAAGGTTGGATATATATATATATATATATATATATATATATATATATATATATCCAGATCTTTGGGAGCCAGATGGGCTAGGTCACATTCAGTGGAGCAGATACATTTCATATGGTGAATTGTGATTGTCATCAGCCAGCTCAGATCTCTGCCTCTAATCAATTTCATTCATTCACAGACACAAGGAAAGACTAGGTCTTTCATTAAATGCAAGAGCCACAGCCGAAATTTCAAAGTCAAGGTGAAACATTTAGATGAAAAGACCTCCATGCCAGAGGCATAGGGCATCAGCTTATTTATGTTTATAACTTTTATATGTTTATAACTTCCTGCCCTGGAGTTGGAGGCATTTTTCTTTTCAATAATTGCACCATAATTTCCCCATACTTGACATTTTTTTAATTCTCCGCTGAGGAAACAATGCATGAGATAAATAAATTAGTTCATTGAATCATTAAATTGCACAAACAGTACTAATATGGGCCCTTTGTCATTTCTGACAGGACTGTCATCCAGAAAGCAGAGACGAGCAGGCCTGGGCTGACCAAGAAGGGCCAGTGCCAGGGCCTCTTGGGTGCTGCATCTGTGTCTGGTTTCTAATGTCATCTGCCTGATATAGTCTGTAAAAAAAAAAAAAATCAGGACTCCCCAGACCTACCCAACTCCAACTCCAATCTGTGATGTTGCCATTCCTCAGACACGGGTTAGCCCTGGGCAGGTCAGAGCAGGCCCTCCTATTCTCAAACCAGATTATCCACTTAGTAAACCCACATATAACTGTAGAGACGAGATAGTGATGTCCAGAGGTGTGGAGTCACGCAGAGGTCGCGGGTCTCTCTAGATCGTAGTCCAGTGTTGCGGTCCCACTGTGGCTTCCATGTCTAAGAGACCATCGCTCTTCTTCCCTCCACTCAGAACTAATTCAGTGAACTGCCTATTGCTTCTGAGAAAGAAAGGCCACTGGCTAGTGCAACGGCTGCTGTACTTCTGATGTTTGGGAAAGTGTTGTACCTGTTTATCTGAGCTGGGTGCTGAGCTCCTTGGAGAAAAATGCCCTTATTACTGGGGCTTACCCAGGCAGAACCAGGCAAGCTGGTTTCTCTGCTTCACCTGGCTGTCAGATAGGGGCCACCTGCTCCTTGATTGGCACAGGAACACATAGGTCTAAACACATTCCCTAAGACACGGGTCTTCATATCAAAGGATGTCAGGGAGCTTACCGTGTTATTCCCTGTGAACAAAAGGTGTCAGAGTGAGATGCAACCGAACAGTCAGGAAAATAGAAGTCAGTCTGTTCCTGTCTCCTCATCCCCAGGGCGATGAAGGAGGGTGCTAGCTAAGGTTTTCTGATGACCCCAAAGGGTGGAGAGCTTTCTGTTTTATAGAGCCTGGTGATATACTGTATCCAGGCAGACTCGGGTAGGAATCCCAAATTTCTCACTTAGTAGCTCCGAGACCTTCTGGACCTCGTGTTAACTTCTTTGATAAAGAACTTTGAAACATGAGGAACAAATTAGACATCTATGGAAGATACCTAAGGCAGATAAGCATGAAGCAGATGTTTGAAAATGCCCATTAGTGCTCTTATAAGCTCCTGGGGCCTTCTTGGTAATTCTCCAAAGCCCATGCCAAGGAATTTCAGAGAGAGTGCTGTAGCGGGTGATGCTCCAGCATCAAGCAAAGCCACCAAACACTTGTCTATCATGACAGTGGGATAAGCAACCACCACCGGGACAGCCTGTAAGAGTTTTAAAGGAGATGGTAAATGCTGTATATTAAGTTTCTACATTCTTAAAAGGGGTTGGTTTCAAGGCACCAACTAAATCTAAGATACATCCATTCTGATCGCCTGCCAAATATCCGTTCCGGCTTTAGCAATTTTTGAAAAGTACCTTTTGTCTTTAAAGTAAGCATCCATTGAGTCAGCAGCATAGAAACATTGGCTTCTTGCTTCTGAGTGAGCATGGAAGCCAGGACTGCACTAAGATGTGGTTTTGGTCCTAATCACTGAAAAGTCTCACACCTTCCTCGGGACATGAACTATCTGAGGCCAATAGCAAAGCTGATAAGCACAGCCATGCAGACACAGATGCATGGTAAGCCCGTGCTCACACGTATTTGGGAATTGCAACCAGGTAGGCCTATGATCAAAGGTCAGTGGGTAGAGTCCCTGTCCACCATGAGGTCAGGGCAAGGACTACAGTGTGTATCAATACCACAGCGGAGTCAGGCATGGGACACTGCAGAGTTCTTTTTCCATACATCCAATGCTGCAAACAGCTCAGAATGTAGTCCCCTTTGTAATAATGTCATTCCAGTGAGGAACCAGCAGTCCTTTTTGCTATGCTAATTTTTTTATTCGTTTCTTGTCTCCCTGTGTAGCATGGCTGGCCTTGAACTCAGGATGCTCTTGTCTCTTCTTCTCTAGTGCTATGATGACAGGCACATGCAGCCACACCCAGGAAGATTGATTGGCCTTTTGATCTGGCTATTACCTCTGATGAGCAAACACTGCTAGACATATTGTGGACCAACATAACAAGACATATGTCTTCCTCTTTAGTAAATATGCCCTTCTGGGATTTCAACACATGGGGAAGCAAGAGGGCGGAGGAGAAAGAAGCCAGACAAAATTCCTCTGGGTAGCCAGTTCTTCCCTTCTGGCCCACAGTAGCAGAGACTGAATGTTATTACGATCTAATGCCTGCTCAGATGTCTAACGGAATTGAATTATTGGCTCCCTGCCAATCCTCAAAGACTGTGCTGCCTTTCTCATTGCAACCATCCATGTAACTGAGACTTCTGCTTCCAAACAGCTCGCTAGATAAAAGGCATGGGTTACTTTTTAAACGTGACCATATTTTTTCTAGCAGTAACTTTCCTTGGCCATTGATGAGTAATACTCAGGGTGGTTGTCTGGTTGAATTTAGCTAAAAAGCCAGCATTAGCTGAGATGAATAACAGGACTGTGGATTAAATTCCTTCTTAGACTGTAGTTAAGCAGAACACAGGTTTCCAGGCTGCAAGGAATGACTCTCCTGCCTATGAGGTGCTCGCTGTCATCAGAGGGGCTGGGGCCTTAGGAGTCTTTCACAGTCTCTTCTTTGTTTACTTAGTAGTGCTTGGGATGGGTTGCAGGACGGTCTTTCTCCCAGAGGTCCTGCCTGGACTTCCTAATGATTAGCTTATGTTAGCATTTAAAGATAAACCTTAGGAAACTGTCATCTTGGAAGAATCAAACATGGCAGTTTCTTATGATAAAAGCTTAATTTGAATACAAGGATAAATTTCATTACATCCATACTGATGCTCATCTTGGACCCCATCATGAACCCCAATGCACTTGCTCTTCCCTGGGTGCGCTAGCCAGTTGTTCCTATAGAACGTGCTGTGGCCTCCCCACACCTAGCGAACATTGGTACTGTGTCCCACCTGGGTGGGGTTCCCCCTAATTCCTGTTGCTAGCTTTCATGTTATTTACACCAAGACTATTTAATAGAGGCTTGCATTTTTCATTACTGTGCAAGAGAACCACTAACCCCTCTTTTCTTCAACCTCTTCCAGATCGAGGACATCATTACGAAGATGCAAGACGACAAGACAGGGGGTGTGCCCATCAGAACAGTCAAGAGCTTTCTCTCCAAAATCCCCAGTGTCGTCACAGGTAATGCATCCCCCACAAGGCGTCAGGGGCAGCCAGACTTCTAGAGTGGCGTGGAGGTGTCTAGGGGTGAGTCACGCTTTTGTGAGGCCCATCCTACCCTTTGTCCATCGTCAAGAACTGCCCTCCGGTGATGAACCTTTCACGTGCGTGTGTGTAGCCATTGCCTCTGGGAGTGCATGAACTGGCAGATTATCCATGTGGCCTGTGGCAATAAACAAATGCAGAAATCCTCTTAAAAATTAGGCAGATTTCTGGGCAGCGGTGGTGCACACCTTTAATTCCAGCACTCAGGAGGCAGAGGCAGGTGGATCTCTATGAGTGCAAGGCCAGCCTGGTCTACAGAGTGAGCTCAAGGACAGACTCCAAAGCTACACAAAGAAACCCTGTCTCAAAAAATAAATCAGAAACAACAAAAAAATTAAGCAGGTCTCATTTTGTTTGGGGTTGTTTGTTTGCTTGTTTCTTTTGGAATATGATCTTACTGTGTAACTCAGGCTGGCCTTGACCCTATGATCTTCCTGCCTCAACCTCCCAGTGCTGGGATAATAAGTGTATACCACCATGCCCAGCTCCATTTAAATGTGTTTAAAGAAATTCTTATGTTCAAGTTCTATAAAATACTCTTACTAAATTTTTAATTTATTGCACTCAAACTCCTTTTCTAAAAGAAAATTTAAAATATTGCTCTGCATTCTGTTGCCTTTTAGTGGTTCAATATAGTCAAGATTATATCTTTAAAAGTTAAGATTTTTTTTAAAAAAAATTTAACTGTATGTGTTACCACGTATGCATACACATCTGGGTGGAAGTCTCCTTAGACCCCAAAGGAATGCATCAAGTCCCTTTGCACCTGATTGAGAGCCTCCCAGTATGGGTGCTGAGAAGTGAACTCGGGTCCTCAGTAAAAGCATCATGTATTTTCAACTGCTGAGTTGTCTTTCCAGCCCCCTTTTAAAATTTTTGTTTGTGAAATATATTAGACTCATTGCTATAGTTCCAATAATAATCGTAATCACATAGCTTTTTGCCATATAAATAATACCAATATCTTAGAGTCCCCTTATTTTTTATTATTTTATTATTTTTTCATTATTTATATTATGTTTATAATTAATTTCATTTATATTTATAAATAATATTATTTACATTGATATTTATGATATAAATATCAATAATAAAAATACTGATATATATTGATTATATATTCATATATAAATAATATTTATTATTATGTACTAATAAATGAATTCCCCTCCCTGCTCTCCCTCTGTTTCCATTGAATAAGTCATTTTCCTTCAGTTTTCTTACAGAGGTATGTACTCCTTGCTACCCAAACAAACAAGTAAATGAATCTAGGCAAAAGTTTTGGCAATTCTCTCTTTTCCAAAATTTGGCTATTTGCTTTCCAAAACTCAGGGACCATCAGAACTTGGTATCTGTTAAATGCCATAATGGCTAAAAATACACTGCTGGAGCCAGGACTGGGATGGCGTGATCGAGCTGGCACTTTTTCTTGTTGCTGGTGCAAGTACAAAATGGTGGGGCTCCTCTGAGAAAGAGGTTGGCAGTTTCTTAGAAAGGCCGGCATTGCTTACCCCTCCTAGGTATTTACCCAGGAGACATGAAAATGCATCTTTACAAAATTTATATGCGAAGATTTGTAGCAGCTTTATTCACAATCTCCTCAGCCTAGAAACAATCCAAATGTCATTTATCGGACAATCTCAGCAATAGAACAGAGTGAACCAGAAGCGCATGCAATAGCCTGGACTGGTCTCAGCATTGGTTTCCTTGAGTTTTATTTATTTATTTTTTAAAGTCAGACGGAAAAGGTTATAATGTTTTATGCCATGCACATTCACAGTATGGGAAGAAGTAAGTATGATGAAGGAGGGTCATCTGTCTATCTGTTGCTTTCATTGGTTAATTAATAAAGAAACTGCTTGGCCTGATAGGGCAGAATTTAGATAGGTGGAGTAGACTGAACAGAATGCTGGGAAAAAGGGAAGTAAGGCAGTCGCCATAGCTCTCCTCTCCAAGATGGATGCAGGTTAAGATCTTCCCAGTAAGCCCCCACCTAGTGGTGCTACACACATTAATAGAAATGGGTTGATCAAGATGTGAAAGTTAGCCAGTAAGAGGCTAGAGCTAATGGTCCAAGCAGTGTTTAAAAGAATACAGTTTCCGTGTAATTATTTTGGGTAAAGCTAGCTGGTGGCCGGGAACTGGGAGGCGGGAAGCAGCCCGCCACTCCTACTACATAAGTAGTTGCCAGGTTCCTAGGGACAGTTAGCAAGGTGATAGAAATACTCGGTACCCAGACTGTGGGACCAGTAATGTGAACCTGCGTGGGTCCTCCTTCACAAGCGTGTGCACCACAGAAAGCTGCTATTGCTTCATGCTAACCAAAAAGGCAAATAAGCCCTGAGTAATGAGGAGTACTCCAACTCATTGCCCATGATGTCGCTGTTTGAACCCAAATACGGCCAAAGCCCAGGCTGCCGTGATAGACAAGGTGGAATGTAAGCAATGGAAAATTGTTTCACGTGGCTCCAAAAATTAAGTCTGGGATCGGGGTGCCGGCGCTGCCAGGTCTGCCGAGAACCACCGCTCTGATTGTAGACTACCCGCTTATACCATATGGCATAAAGAGAGCACTCTGGTCACTTTAAGGGAACTAATGCCATTCATTAGGGCTTCACCCTCATAAACCACTTCTCAAAGGCTCTGCCTCTGTCCTATGGGGATTAGATCTCAGCACAAGTATTTCACAGAGTCACAAAAATTCATGTTTTAGCAAGTACCAAGTATATCTGGAAGCTGCATTGTGTTTGAAATTCCTCTAAACAGAGTTAAATTCATGAACTATCACGAACTAATATTTTTACTCTGTCAGATTTTATTTAATAGTACAGAATTTGTTTTGTGATAGGACATCCCCTTTTAGATCAAGCTGTCCTTGAACTTGTTATATAGTCCAGGCTTGCCTTGAACCCATAACCTTGCCTCAGCCTTCCAAGTACTGGTTTACACTTGTGTGCCGCCGTACCTGACTCACAATTGTTAAGTCTATGAACAGATTGGTCTGTTGTTTTTCCTACCTTTGTTGATAGTTTAGACACCAAATTTATGCAAGTTTCCTAAGACGAACTATGGAATGCCTCTATCTGCTGATACTGTATTGTTCTCTGAAAACTAATTTCTTTCTGTCTAGCCAAGTGTATAATTTTCATTACTTTTTATAGTTAAAAGTTCCATTCTGTTATTTTCCCAATTTGTTTGCCCACTCGCTCATTTCATTATTAGTTGGGTATCCGCTAAGTTTTAGTTTGTTTTCTCTAGCTGTGATAAACACCATGACCGAAATTAACTTGGAAAGGGAAGGGTTTATTTGGCTTCAAAGTCCACATTATTGTCCATCACTGAGGAAAGTCGGGCCCAGCACTGAAGCAGGAGCCTGAGGCAGGAGCTGAAGCAGAAACTAGGGAGGAACCTGCTTAGAGGCTTAATCCCCATACCTTGCACAGCTTGCTTTTTCCTGCAGCACAGGATCACAGGCCCAGGGTTGTACCCCCCACAATAGACTGAGCCCCCCACCTCTGCATTAATCAATCACGAGAGTGCCCCCACAGACTTGCCTGAGGGCCAGTCTGATGGAGGCATTTTGACAGTTGTGGTTTCTTCTTCCCACAAGACTGTAGCTTGGGTCAAGTCGACAAAAACTAACCAGTCAAGACGTACTAAGTGTACTTTGAACTGAACAATCCATTCAACTTGCAATGAATACTTTACTTACTTATCTTATCAGGATATAAACCCTTTACAAAACAAAGAGCATCTGTATTTTTTAAAATCAAAACCAAAATACTTTAGAGATAAAAATATACCAACCTAGGAATATTGATTTAAAAAAATAATAATTAGAAAGGAGTTAGGGAGGAATGGGGAAGAACAAAAATTCATGTTTTAGCAAGTACCAAGTATATCTGGAAGCTGCACTGTGTTTGAAATTCCTCTAAACAGAGTTAAATTCATGAACTATCACGAACTAATATTTTATTAATATTTATGAACCAAGCAGGTAATAAAAATAAAGCTTTCTAGAATTCACCAGGGGCATCAAGTGCATCGATACATGTTCCGCGACATTCACGATCGTGTGAACAGATGCCTGGTCTTTCAGATAGGCCCTGTTGTAAGCCGGCTTCTGGTCTGTTTGTTTAGAGCCTTGCTGGTATATCCTTTCCTGGAGCTGGAGGGGTGACATCAGAGAAAAGAAGTGTTTTGTGACCTTCAGTCTTAGAAATTAAGCTTATCTGGTGAATTCTTTCAGGACCTATTTAGACCTTGCACGGGAAGCACCTATTTGGATTAAGTGTATGAAAACTACAGCCCCCTCCCTCCGTGGGAAACTTAAGCCCCCTCCCACTATGGTATCCTCTCGATTTTTATCTAGGTCTTCAAATGTTTCCTCTGCTTCATTGGAAGCATCATTATTAAGTATTTACTACAAGAAAATAAATGCATGTAACAAAAACAAAGATACATTGTATCGTTCTAACCTACATTAGGTAAAGGAGGTTCCTTAGCACAATGTGTAGACTTCAGGAAGCTGTGAGTTTGGCAAAGTAGATCCAAAGAGTAGGGTTGGCCAGGCTAGATTTGAGGTTGAAAAGGGCCTCGGATAGTCCTGTTTGAAATAAAGGACTGAAGATCTGGAGAGCTGCAGACAGTTTATAGAGAAAGTAGAAATGGAGGAGTCATGGTGTTCAAGGACTTGACATGCACTACAACCTCCACCTGTTCACCTGTAAGGCACCCTCTACCTAGTCAGGGACAGCCTGCTCTAGCTAGTCAGGGACAGCCTGCTCTACCTAGTCAGGGACAGCCTGCTCTACCTAGTCAGGGACAGCCTGCTCTACCTAGTCAGGGGACAGCCTGCTCTATCTAGTCAGGAGGTAGCCTGCTCACCCACATCTCCTGTGATTCGAGGTTGGAAGTTTCTTTTTGACATTTCAAGGACAGTTTTTTCACTCCTCCCATTAGGAATGCCTAGGTGAGTGCCTAGATCCTTGGGTAAAGATGATAAAGAAATTCCTGGTGCTCCACCTGTGTCTATAGAGGTAGGCATTGGGAAGGCCCCAAAGGAAATGCACAGAAATAAGAGATGGGTGTATTTAGGAAGAGAAGATAAAGGGCAAACCATTCAAACATCTCCCCACTTTTTAACAGAGAGAAATGAGGAGCTTCAAGGGTGAGACCTAGCAAATAAATGTTCCTGCGAGAAAATAGATGGGAAACTGAAAAGGGAAGAACAATGTCAAGGACAAAGCAGAGCCCAATATTAGATCATTGCTGGGGCTCGCTAGCTTGGCAAGGCGCATCTGTAAGAAGCATACAGCTACGCCACGCCAGTTCCCCATCCAGAGGTGTGCATTCTGAGCAAGGTGTCCTCAGAAAGGTCACTTCATGATCATCCTAACACGCTCCTTTCTGGACAGCAGATGAGCCGTCCTAGATCTCCTTTCCTGAACAGTAACTGGTCACAAAGACAATTAAAGCTAGTGGTGACACTCTTGTGTTCCCAGCTTCCAACCCTAACTCCTCCCCACCTGAGCAGCGGGAGATCGGCAGATCCTGGGCAGGATGCCTGCCCTCTCCATGAAAGCAGCCATATCACACAGCCTTGCCCAGCTGCCACTGGCAGCCATTCCAAGATAATTCTCCATCACCCAAACGTCCTGAAGAATTTTCCAGGAACTTTGAAGATGAATTTCCTCCAGGCTACCGTCAGAAACCCAACTCCTAGCGCGTAGGAGCCCAAAGAGACATCTAACCTCACTTGTTTATACAGACAGGAAACCTGAGACCCAATGACATGATGCAATGTGTTTTAAAAAAAATCACAGAGAAAGATCACAGAGGTCACAGATACAGGGCCCAAACTAGAATCTGGATTCCTTACCACCATTGCAAATGACTCCCATTGCCTTGTGAAGACAATTACAGGGTCTCAAGTTGCAACCCTCTCATAAAGGTGTCCGATGCATTTCCCTGAGCAGGAGAATCACTGGTATGGCTTCTTAAAAATACAGTCCCAGGGTGCCCTCTTGGGTTTGGACTCAGACATTTCTGTTTCCAGCATCTTCCCAGGTTGTCTCTGCAACGTGTCTGCATTTGGAAGCCGTAGAAGTCCTGCCAAGTTTTCCCAGCTTCTGCTCTAATAACCTCCAGTGATGAATGTCCTCATCCCTCATCCCATCTTTGGATAACTGTGACCTTTGGAAACTTCTTATAATGAATCCAAAGTCCCTTGCCTCCTCCCTGGTGCTTCATGTCACTCCTCTCAGTTCACCTCTCTCTCTCCCAAAGAGGAGAGATTGCACTGATCAAAGAGGAGTGGATTTCACCAAAATTACACTCACCTGGCCCTCCTCTAGAGGTTTCCTTATTATACAAATAATTTTCAGAAAATACTCCCGGTATACGTGTGCATTTTTTAAAAAACTTATCTCCACACGATTTTCCCATGTGCATTTCTATGTCATTCATAGGCCACAAGTTTGCTGTGAACATTTTACAGTATTTCCCTTTTCTCTATTGGCAGTGTGGTTTAGCAGGGAGAGTTTAGGGCTGCAAGCTGCCTGTGTGACCTTAGCTGACCACCAGCCTCTTTGGGCCTCATCTGGATCCTCATCTGGATTAACTGTTGTCCAAGGTCCTTGTCAGACTCACCTTCCTTGACTCCACAGAAGAAACGACTGGGCATCTTCCTGAAAGGAAAGATAATGTTTAAGCTGGTCTTGGTTGTACTTTGACCACCCTGACCAACGCGACTTCTCTGTGGCACCTCTTCCTTTCATGTGTGCGTTTTCCACTTTCTGCATAAAAGGTTCATTTTAGTAACAACATCCTGAAATATGTCAAGTTGTAATTGTAAAAGGAAGAAGAAAGGAAAGTTCTGATGGTCTTGCCCTTTGTGTCATTAGAATCTTGCTCGAAATGTCACATTAATTCATCTCTCCACAATTTTCATTGCTGGATTTTTTTTCTTCTATGAGAAGAAATGCTAATTTGAATGAAGGACAGTTCATTTATTAAAAGTGAAAATACAGCACACTACCCGCTAATTGTATTCTAAAGTTTATTCTTAAACATTTCTACTCAAAAATGTTTTAAGAGGGACAAAATTTGAGATGAAAATGAAATCTAGACATGTTGTCATCAACTCCAAGACAATGAGCCAGTTTTAGAGAAAGGACCAAGACACTTGAATGGGCACCGTGCCTTGTCCCTGAGTGATGGATGGAGGAACAACTATGGCCACCAGCTTCCTTGGACTAGTTACCTTCTCTATAAGCCCTGGGGGAGTTGCAGGGAGGAAGGAATAACAGCATTATCTTTATATAAAAAGTTGGGATGCAAACCTTAACCAATTTCTCTGTTCCCAAGACACCACTTTCCAGAAGGGGAAGTATCTTTCATTCAGTATCTTCTACAGAATTCTGTCCTCTCTGTTCCTCGGACATAGTCCTTGGAGTGCTGTTTCTCCTGAGAATTCATAATAAATGGAAACACAGGTTGAGTTTATCATTGATGGCATCTGTTCGCTATTAATACCACCTGAAATCTTTCTACCTTTCTGCTAACATGTGTAAACGAAGTGCTGAGAAGAAGGTGAGTTCCGGACTAAGAACAAGGCACTTTTCAGAGTCGCTGTTTGTCTGGTTTCTGTTGCTACACTGGATAGGTGAGATTGGATACGTTATAAAGAAAAAAGGGTTATTCTAACTCATGGATGGAGGCTGAAGTCTGGGTGCATGGTGCTAGCATCTGGGCAGCTTTTGGAGAGAGTCTCCTAATGCTTCAAGTCGTAAGGGAAATGTGAAAAAGTAAGTAGGTATGTCAGGAAGAGAGTAAAACTCATACAACCCCTTTCCCTTTCCCTTCCCCTTCCCCTTCCCCTTCCTCCTCCTCCTCCTCCTCCTCTTCTTCTTCTTCTCCTCCTCCTCCTTCTCCTCTTTCTTCTCCTCCTCCTTCTCCTCCTCCTCCCCTTCCTCCTTCTCCTCTTCCTCCTCCTCCTTCTCCCCCTCCTCCTCCTTCTCCTCCCCCACCCCCTCCTTTTCCTTCTCCTCTTCTTCCTCTTTTCTTCTTTTTTCCTCCTCTTCTTACTTTCCTTTTCTCTTATTCTTCTGATGGAAGACAGTTCTTTAAAAAGAATTTTTTTTTCGCATGCGAGAGAGTACTCATGTGCCATGTATATGTGTGTGGAGGTCAAGGACAACCTTCAGGAGCCGATTCTCTTTTTCCATGTTGTTGAGGCCGGGTCTCCCCCATTTTCTGCTGCTGTCTATGCTACACATTCTAGGCTAACTGTGAGTTCCCTCCCATGTGAGCAGGGAACTCTCCTGTCTTCTCCTCCCGTCTGCAGAAGGGGTGCTGAGATATGGACCACTAACCTGGCACTTTATAAGGACTCAAAGATTGAGCTTGGGTTGTCAAGACACACAGCTAATACTTTACCCACCCAGTGATCCGTCTCTCTGGTCCCTAGAGAAAGACACTTTAAGTACAGATTTCATATTTTCATAAGAATAAAAATAATCTTGAAAACCTGAAAATAAAGCCAACATGAGTGAAGGTTAGGAATTATGTTGGAATTTAAGATCATATATTAAATTGGAATTATATTTATATTACAGAAGAATGATTAAATCATGTCATAGGAAATTACTATCCTTAGAGGTCAAAATGATGAAAAATATTATAATTTTATGTATTTTTCTAATTCTTAGAAAGATATAAGAGGTTGTTAGGAGTCTTTTGAATGATAAAAGGTGAAGTAGTCTCCCATCCATGTGCTAGCCAGGCCTGACCCTGTTTAGCTTCAAAGATTGGCCCAGGCACATTCAGATTGGTATGACCATAGACAAAGATGAAATAGTCTCCAAAAGAACTATAAATGTTGATATTTTGAGCCAAGTGGAATATCTATAAATGAAGAGTATATAGAAATTAGAAAGTGGACAGAAATATCCAACCTCATAGGTAAAAAGTGATATTTTGGCCCAGCTAAAAGGAGAGATAACAAACTATAAGACAGAACAGATGAAAGCTCCCAGAATGTGACCTGCAGAGACAGAAACAGAGAGCATGAAGAGCCTAAAGGTCTGGAGGGAAGGGTGATATCTTTTAACACCTAATCAGATTATTTTGAAAATGAAATCATAGGGCTATTCTTTCCCCATTGCCTCTTTTTCCTTTCTCTCGTTAACTGACAAGTCCAAGCAAGATGGACTGGAAAGAAATCTGTCTCTAGCTAGAGTAAGGGCAACATGTAGAACACGGAACACCAAAGGAAGAGCTTCTGAATAACTAGAGAGAAGAGACAGATTGCCTCCACCTTTGAAATAATCACACAGGTGATTTCTGTGTAAAAATGGAAGCTAAACCATATTTCAGAGGAAGAAAATCTTCAAAGTGTTTAGGGAGAGGAACTCAGAATGTTATATGTAACAAAACTGTCGTTTAACAAAAGCAAAATTATTATACAGGAAACAAAAGCAGTGTACAGTTAACTTTCTTTACCGAAGGGGTTTCTCCAGGGTGTGTTTCAGAAGTACTGGGAAGTAAAGGCATACGAATTGAGAGGAGTTGATGGGCAAGCGTGCCCCGACTTAGTAGTTCTAGTCTGACTCTGTCCGGGGTGATGGCCAATGCCTATCTACATATGTCTTTATGAATCAAGATTTGTCAAATATTAAAATCTAGATTTAACAATTTTCAGACTTGAAAAAACAAAGAACTTCTGTTCATCATAAAACACCACTTTTTAAAAAAAGACAGAAAGAAGTGACAGACGTGGAGAAGACATTTGTAATATGATGTGACAAAAAAATTAGGGTCAGGAATACATGAAAGATGCCTATACACTGAGAAAATGCAGCGCCACAGAAGAAAATGGCCAAAATCCCAAGAAGAAGAAATGTAAGTGGCCATTGACATGTACCACCCGGTTCAATGGCATCCAGAGTCTCAGAAAAGCAAACTGAACCTGTGGGAAGATACCCTTTCAACCTGCCAAATTAGAAAACCTCAAGATCTTTGACTGGGCCAAGTCTGCACGCGTGCACGAAGGAAATGCTAACCTGTATTGATGGGAGTGGGAACCGGCAGCCCTCCTGGACAACAGTATGGTGTCTGTTTACGCTGAACTCTTGCATATTCGTGAGTTGGTGTCTTCACTACTAGGGCTATATTATGGCCTGGGGAAACCTTTGGGCAAGCGCTCGGAGACAGTTGATTTAGCCCCAGTGTTCATGTCAGCAACATCTAGAGAGACCTGAGCATGACTGTTGGCTGTGGACAGAAAAGGGAGACAATGTAGTCAAAAGGGAGAACTGTACACAGCTGTACTCTCTATCAGGGACACAACTCAAAACCATAACAGAGATTAATAAGAAAGATACAAGCATGCCATGATCTCATGTGTATGAAAGCCAACAGTAGACAAAATTAAGCCATGGGTTACAAGGATTCTTAGGCGTTTGGTTAAGAAGAAGAAATGAAAACTTGGATGGAAGGGCTAGCTCTTCTGAGAGAAGCAGAACAATAAATACTAAGAGGCAGAGACACCCAGATCTCAAAGCTGTTCAGACTGTATCAGAACGTGGTGGCCATTTTATTATAATTTTAAACTATGTCTGTACTAACATATGTTGTATACATTTAGAATGTATTTTACTCTATGGCTGAATAACTCTGGACTTGTAAAAGTTGTGTATACATGGCTGCATGTGCACAGGTGTGAGCAACTGTGCACACGTGAGGCTGACTTTGCAAAGCTGTGGCCACACATGAATAGGTGAAGAAAGAAATATGTCCGATGAGACAGAGCTAATTAACATACTCACTTTGGCAAGATGAGTTTCACTTTGCCATGATCTGAGGTATGCCTTGACTCAGAAAGTTAACTTGGACTTTTAGTAGACAAGGAAACACTGACAAAGATACAAATGTATGTGTTTTTAAATGAGCCGTATTAGTTCTTGTGCTTTGTGCTGTGTTGTTGGTTTGGGGGCTATTGTTGTTGTTAGATATTTTTGAGTCAGGGTCTCATGTGGCCCAGGTTGGTCTTGAATGACCTATGCAGCCAAAGACGACCTTAAACTCCTGCCTCAGGGTTTTAGTGCTAATAGTGTAGGAATGCATTATGTATTAGGGTTCTCTAGAGGAAAAGAACTTATAGAATATATATATGAAAGTTATTAGAGAATAGGCTGTGGTCCAGCTAGTCCAATAACGCTCTCTACCAATGGAAGGGCCAAGAAAGGTTGTTCAATCCACTAGGCTGGCTGTCTCAGCTGGTATTCAGTATGTGCCAGAATCCTGAAGAAATGGGCTCTAATGACAGTGAAGGGATGGACTTGCTAGAGAGAGCAAAAGCAGGCAGGCAGAGAGAGCTTCCTTCTTCCGTGTCCTTTACCTAGGCTGCCAGCAGACCGTGTGTGATCTTCCCACCTCAAAAGATCTGGGTTAGAAGTGGGTCTTGCCTACTTCGAACAATTTAATTAAGAAAAAATTGATCATTGGTGTTCCCAGCCATGAGGGTTTTAGTTAATTCCAGACGTAATCAAGTTGAAAAGCAAGAATAGCCGTCAGTTGTTAGCATGCCTGGCTGGGCACGGTGTGTTTTGCCCGCATGCTACACTCCAGGAAACAAACCTGCAAATGACCCATCTGACTGTTCTCTAGTCATTAACCACTTGCCCCATTACTCCACTTATTAACCGTCATAAGCAGGCAATGTGGAATATTAGTCTAGACCCAAGCAATGCTCAAGAAAAAGACAGAGAACTCCATTGTTGATACCAAGTTCTCTCACCCATTGTTTCTTATTTCTCAAGGATTGATCCCTCTGAGGGCAAACCAAGGCAGAGCTATGTGTGGGGTGGGGGTGTGCTACACCACACATACAGACATTAAAGGGAAAGGGAAAGAATTTTTAGAGAATCGTGAATACTAATCACAATTGCATTAAAGCCCATTAGTTTCATGTTGTCACTAAACAGTCATGGTGTTCAAATATTCCTCCCTCCCAAATTATTTTGGCCTAAAAGTTCTATTTAATAAGACTATGTCCTACTTGGACACAAACTTAGATAGCCAACAGTTCCATGGGCGTCTCCCAACATCCTCAGCAATGAGCACTCCTGCCAGTTTGGGATTGGACACAGTCCTGTCTCAAACCTGTGTACCAGCTCTAAGCAATACGTTAAACTCTAAGACTGTGTTGTAAAGATGAAGAAACAGGAGACATAATGGAGTCAGGACATCCCTCCAGCGTGGTCGGTTCTGAAGGCTTGTGGGAGATGACCCCCCTCTCCCTGTTCTCGGTTTTAGGTTTGGCTTTGGTCAACAGCATATATAGGGAAAATAATTCTGACGGGACAAGTGTAATGGCAGTTCATTTGACGAGCTGACCTTGAACTAGTAACACCGTCAAAACCTCTTCTTAACTGGATGCGTCTGAGCCGTGAAGGAGCATGGGAGTATCCACCATCTCAAGCAAGAAGGAGAGGCGGTTCTGTTACACTCGGGCCAGCCTTAGTGCTACCCGGTCATGTCCCCTTTGTCACTGCTGTGTCATCTTCACCTGAGCGCTTACTGGCCATCCGCTTTGGCCACTTCACTTACCCTCATCCTGCCTCAGTTTCCTCATCTCTAAAACAGAGCTATTGGTAGCAGTAGTACTCACTTGATGCTGTGGTTTGAAAGAGCGGTGCTCAGTACTGGTTGTCACTTGAATGGGCTCTGGAATGACTAGGAGACCAGCTTTGGGTGTGTCAGTGATTACCAAGATCAGGTGAATAGAGACAGACTGGGAGACTCATGACCGTGGGCAGCCGTCTTGGACTGAACATAAAGGAGGAAACAAGCCAGCACCAGTCTTCGCCTCTCCCTGCTTCCTGACTATGACCAGCTCACCTTTCCTCCCTTAGCTTTCTTGGGCCAGGTTGTTTGACCACAGCACCAGACCAGAAAAGCTGACAAATACATGCCCTGGGATTTGTAGGTTACGGTGTCAGCTCACTCTTTGGATTTTTGTTTTTTTACATAAAGTATTCGACTTACCCTTCTTTCCTATGAGAAATTCTGCTCAGGCTCTCTGCTCGGCTCATTGATTCCGTCCCTCCCCCTCCCCCCACTGAGCATATGACTGTGGGGCCGGGGAGCGGAGATGAACAACTCATCTAGTTCCGTCTGTTTTCCTCTGACAGAAGGCAACAACCATCTCTGCTCTTGATGCCTGAGCCTTTGTTCTGTAGATGGCATGGTAGGTCCTCCTCGGGGGTGCCTTCTCCACCAGGGGCTTTTCCTTTTTCTTTGCCACAGTACTCACCACACTTTTTTTTTTTTTTTTTTGGTTTTTCGAGACAGGGTTTCTCTGTGGCTTTGGAGCCTGTCCTGGAACTAGCTCTTGTAGACCAGGCTGGTCTCGAACTCACAGAGATCCACCTGCCTCTGCCTCCCGAGTGCTGGGATTAAAGGTGTGCGCCACCATCGCCCGGCTTCACCCCACTTTTTTTTGCCAGGAGCCCTCAGAGATTAAAGTACTTCTGAGGCTCAAAGGCCAGGGCCTGTTTCTTCGTCTTTTGCTATTACTGGTCAGTCCTCCAAGGTGTGAGAACAGCGTACCCTGGCTGCTCCCTAGAGTGAGAACTGGAGTCACACTGGTAGAAGAAGGTGCGGGTGGGGGTGGGAATCACCTCCAAGTCATCGAAATCAAAAGATAAAGTTGTGTTTCCCATTACCCATAACCCAAATCCCACGTCCCAGCATATAGTCTGGGAACATTTGGAAACTGATGGTCGTGAATAGGAGCATACCGGGTGCTGTAACTGTTTAGTTCTCAAGAGTCAATAATTATGCTTGGCTGTTTGTTACTTGATTCATTTAGGTACAAAACGTTCATCAAGACTTAGGGGAAAACCATGAATAAGCCATTCAGATAGTTCATATTCAAGTTGGAATGCTTTTTCTACATTAAGGACGGTAAAGGCTATCTCATGTGGGTAGAAAATGTTGGAGCTGTGTTAATTAACAAGTCTGATGAATTAATTTTCATAAATTCTTTGAACTCCATTGCATATCCCAAAACTCACCATAAGCGTCAAGCTGGCACTTAAAGTTGGGGTCCAAGGAGAGCACACACTTGTGTGGTGTAAGACTCAATCATAGCTCGTAGTGGAGTGCAGGAAACTGAAAAATTCCTTAAGAAAGCAAATTAGTCCTTAAAACTGAGGAATACCAACTAAAACGGAAGGGTAGAAAAAGCCGTGGCTCTATAGGGAGAGCAGACTTTCACATGAGCCACAGTGGTGTCTACAAATGACCTTGCTGACCAGTCTGTTGGGGAGAAGGGCATAATGCCATGAAGTTTTCAGAGTAAATCTCGTCTCGAAAGAATGTAATACAGTGCTGTTTAAAAAAAAAAAAATGTATCCTCAGATCTAGAATGCTTATGTGAAAAAAAAAATTGGGAAGGGAGTGAGGAATGAGAGAAGCTAGGATAAGTGATAATTCCCTGAATTCAGCATCTGCAAAGGCTTCCCAGAAGTCCTTGAGATCATAGGTTGCTCCTTTCTGGGGCTACAGATAAGCATCAGTCCTTGAGAGCCTGGATGGAACTTCCTTCTCCAGGACTGTGTCAGGAGGCTGGGCTCCTAAACCTGAAGCAGAGGCTGACGTTGACCCATACTTTAGCGAGCACAAGCACAGGAACCAGTCATCAGCTAAAACGACTTGCTTATCTAAATTGCTCCTGGAAGGGAGGCGTTGCCCTAACTCACAGAAGTGTTGCTTGCTTCCTCTTCCGCAGAGCCCCACTAAGTTATTCGGAAGACACTGCTACGTTTCCAAGCTTTACTTTCATTTTCAAGCAATCCAAACTTTAAGAAAAAAGTCAAACACCACTTGGTGGTTGCTTCAGTAGTTAAGACTAACAGCTGTCACATTCAAGAAGTTATTTGCAGTAACTGGCCAAGGTGGAGGGGAGTTGGGCTTGCTCTCAAGAGGCATCCAGTATGCATGAGTTAATCGTTTCCAACATATTTTGTTGCAGAAAGGCATTGAGCCAACTGGATGTGGTCAGGAGAGGCTTCATCCACAGTGACTAGTAAGCCTTCTCCCTCCAGGGGGACAGATGTTAACGCTCCAACCTTCAGCCCTATTGTCCTCTGTTCCTTCCCCACCATGCCCTTCATCTGTCTAGTGCCTTTACTCACTTATTGAACTCATATTTCTCATGCCAAGAAGAAAAGCTAACAGCCTACTGAAGAAGGTACCAGGTATAAAGGAAACCACAGTCAAGAATAACCAGCCTTTTCTAACCACTGGAGGCTCAGGACCCAAGGGGAAAAGAGTATTAGGGAAGAGATCACATGCACAGTGAGCATGCGCTGGTGTTCCTGGGAGAGGTGTGTATAGCGATAAAGAGAAAAGACGGGGCTGGTCAGTAAACTAAGATGACAGATTGCTGGGGCTAGCCAGAAAAGCTGGCCGAAAGGGGACATCCAGGCCAAGGGAACATGTTATGGTTTGAGCCTCAAATGTCTCCCACAGGGACATGATTTAAGGGCTTGGTCTTTAGCTGGCAGTATTGTTTTGAAGGCTGTGGAACATTAAGAGGTGTGGCCTGGCTGATAGAAGCGGGTCGCTGGGAACAGGCCTTTAAAGATGATCTCTGCCCCTGCTTCTGGCCTGCATTCTCTACTTCCTGGCTCACACTATGTGAACAAGCCTCCCAACACACTGCTACCACCGTGAACTCAACCATGCCTTCCTTCTCTACTATGGTGGTCCAAAATCCCCCTTAAACACGAGCCCTGAAGTTGTGTCTGTGACACATTTTTGTCACAGCAGTGATAAAAGTGCCACATGCAAAATCTCTGTGGGAGGACTCTGGCAAGTAGGGTGGGTGGCCTCAGCAGAGGGAGGCCTCTAGTGCTGTGGAATAATCCTCTTGCACACTGAAAGTTTTGTCAGTTAAATTGGTTTAATAAAATGCTGATTGACCAGTAGCCAGGCAGGAAGTATAGATGCTGCAACTCAACTAAGGATGATGGAAAGGAGAAGGGTGGAGTCAGGAGACACGAGGCCATTGCAGAGGGAGCAGGAGATGGATGTGATGCTATGTGAATAAAGGTACTGTCACATGGCAGAGCATAACTAGGAGTATGGGTTAACTTAAACTGTAAGAGCTAGTTTGTAATAAGCCTGAGCTATTGGCTGAGCATTGATGAGTAATATTAGCCTCTGAGTCAATTATTTGAGAAATGTCTGACAGGTGTTTGGGGAGGGAGTGATCAAGAAACATCCGACTACACTTTGGCAAGTAGGATGCGTGGCCTAGGCAGAGGAAGGCCTCTGGCAAGTAGGGTGAGCATTTGCACCATAGAGAAGGCAGAAGGCACAGGAAGGGGTGAGGCTGGAGCCCAGGAGAGTTTTCTCTTGAAAGCAGCTGGGGAAAATGTTGAAGGTTTCAAATGAGGATGACATGATCAGATGGGGACTTTCTAAAGGCCATAGAATCAGTTTAATCAGAAAAGCAGATACAACATGAGAGAGTGGAAGAGGGAGAGAGAAAGGGGGAGGAGCATCCTTAAAATCAGACCTGCTAGACTAGAGTTGAGGGGACAGCACTCTTATTCTTCTATATTCAAAGACTCTCCATGCAGTGAACTTCATCGGTAACTGCCTCACCTTAGTTCCTTGTGAATATACTTCCCCGTTAAACTGTAAGTGACAGCTGGGTGAGGTGGTACACACCTTAAATCCCTGTTCTTCAGGAAGCAGAGGCAGGCAGGTTGCTGTGTGTTTGAGATCTACAAAGTGAGTTCTACAAAGTGGGTTCCAAGACATCCAGAGCTTTACAGAGAAACCCTGTCTTAAACCACTAGCAAAAAAATGTAAATGACTTGGGGAATACTTTGTTTTCGGTCCTTTGAACTCTTCCCAGAGCCTATAACATGAATGAGTCACAGCCAATGGCCTCTGCTATTCTTTTCCGCTAGCACAATCCAACAAGCAGTTTTCTGCAGACCCTTTTCTGGCCCTTTTTTAATCTTATAGATTACAGACCCCTCAGGTCCTCTTTAGAGCATTTATTCTCAGCAACTATATTACATGGTACTCAGTGGCCAGCCTTTCTGTGGCCTGAATAAACTCCTTCCTCACACTCAATGTGCCTCCACTTGCGTAGCTGATAGGTGGTGCTTGTCACAGGGAATGGGCCTTGTGTACTTGTTGCTGTAGTCACTCTGGGTAAAGATGGTCTGATCGTGAAATGTTGGAGGTTGAAGTCAAAGAGGCAGGCAGCAAAAGATTGGAATGGACAGGAAGTACGGGGGCCAAAAGCCTTGAGCTAGAATACAGAACAGAAGCCAAAAACCTCTCAGCAGCATAGCTGTCCTGCAGAGAACACTTGCTTCTGTC
The DNA here is from genome assembly GCF_037038515.1 of Microtus pennsylvanicus. NCBI lineage: Eukaryota > Metazoa > Chordata > Mammalia > Rodentia > Cricetidae > Microtus > Microtus pennsylvanicus. The sequence continues at coordinate 32,779,427 of NC_134592.1, read as the reverse complement.
ACACACTGATGAACACATGCCTGACCAGCGGTCAGAGGACTATGCTGTCGACAGGAAAGTAGAGTAGCTACATCCCTAACTTCTGCCACCCCCCAATAAGTGAGCAGCAGATAAAAAGCAGTGTGGGTGAGTTGCAAGGCTGCAGCTTCCCTTCTGCCCTCTGAACCTTACATACCCATGAATCCCATGGGCCACTTACCCAGAGATCCTCAGGAGAGGCACTGTGGTGAAGGTGCCTTAGCTAAGCCATGTTGACACTTATGGCCTCCTAAAGAGCCTAGATGCAGCGTGGAGAATGCATGCAAACCTCGCACCATCCTCTCTAGCTGTTCCTGTACACGATGAGATGGACCTTCTCCATCCTCTTGTCTCTGGGAAACATTTCGAATTTCCAGATGAGCTGCCAACAGGCAAAGGCTGAGACTTGACAGATCAAGAGTGCATGTAGCAGCAATGTGGACCCTCACCACCTCAAGAGGCTGTGGAGGTCAGAGACTCCTAACTGACCGAACAAATAATGAACAACAAGCCTCAGAGATCACAACCTTACAACCTGGGCAAACACTACATCTCATCTACTCATTTCCCTTCTACCTACAAGTTCTAAGCTACCATCCCACACAGGAAGATCTGATGCATTGTGGCTTCCACTTCCCCTCAGGGTGTTGGGAAGCCATAGTCGAGCCCACAGCAAGATAGTCTGAGCTATAAAATGGAATTTGGGAATAATCGAGGTTGTAAGGGACCAAATAGCTCAGTGGCCCTTTACCCTGGCTGCAGGTGGGAAGGACATGCAGATGTCACAGCGTGTCCAGTCTCCAAATTCCCAGGGGCTTTGGGGCGTGGCTCAGCATCACTAAGTGACCAAGTTTCTCGACTACTCGGGGTGTAGAATCACCCATCTACTCTCTAATTCTCTTGTTTTCAAGGATGCTCTAAGTCATAGAGAAATTGAGTGGGCTGGCCAGCGGTGCTTTTTGGGAAAGGAGCCCACATCTCCTGACTCTTCTCTCAGGTCATCATGCTCATAGCGAGAGAAAGAAAAGGAAAACAGGTAAAGTAGAGAATGTATTGTTTAGCAGAATGTTTCACGACGATTCTGTTCATCGTGGAAGAACCTTAGCTGTCAGTGATTCCATATCCTAAGAACGGAGCCATCTTAGCTGTAATATAGTCACATCTCAGTCTAAAGTAGACTGGAGCTAAGAGCTTTTAGGACAGCATGCTTTAAGAGGAACGATAAGGCCTGATGAGATGGTTCACATAGGGGCACCAGTCACCAAACCTGACAACCTGAGCTGGATCCTGGCGACCTACTGGGTAGAAGGAAAGAACCAACTTCCACAAGTTCTCCTCTGATCTACACACACACATACACAACACACACACATACACACAATACACATACTATATTAAAATATAATTGATTTTTAAAACTATCAAAAACCTTTATAAATAATCAAAGTAGTGTTCAATCTATAAGTCTATTCTTATAACTACTATAAATTATTTATTTAAAAATTCAAATCAAATTATTGGAGATTTTTGACCTGTGGCAATAAAATAATGCACCAGGATTTATTTTTTGCTAGCTCTTCCCTTAAATTTTTTCATTATAAATGTGGCCTTTTTACCAAAGTCCTTATTTTTTTTTTTAATTTTAAAATGCTCATTTAAAAAAATTCAGTAGGAGAGGGGCAAAAAAGAGGAGAGGGGAAGAGAAGGGCAAAACAAAGAAGAATCATCCCAACCCCCCCAAGTTCACTATCTATGAGTCAGTGTGTACACACACATGCACACATGCACACAGTGCACACACACACATGCACACACATGCGTGCACACATACATGCATATACACACACATGCACATACACTGTATATAAGGAAAAGACATATCTATAGTATTTATAATATCACTATAGCAGGACAATACTCTGGTGCTTTTTAAATTTTAAAAATATATGTTTAGTTACAGTTTATTTCTATACAGAAATAAAACTAACTGTAATGACACTGGGGGAGCCCTGAACCTAACATAAATGTTTTCTTACTCTCCTACATGTTATTTCCATAGACAGGCCTTGACAGAACAGGCGTCTAAGTTCCTGGACTAACAATCATTCAATTTTGCCAGTGGTTCTAGTTTATAGCGTATCAATCAACACCTTGTTGTGAAAATAAAAGACACTAATGCTCCAGTTTCCCAGCACACTCTCCTTTAATATAGCCAGGCAACCGTCTTTAGAGTCTACATTGTGCAGGGTGCATTCAAGGTATGCAAACCCGTGATGGTGTTTACAGGTTGGTAGAGTGCCGGGGAAGAGCTTGGGTAAGAGACGATTTGGGCAGTTCTGCTCACTAGCCATGAGTCTCGTACTTGCTCGATATGATTTCTGCGTCTGAACTCTTTCCATGCATATAGAAAAGGGGAAGTCTGGCAGACAAGAGATAACCAAACGCTCTCTTAGGAAGTGACTCGATGCTATAAATTCATTTCCTTCGCTGAACATCAGCCCCTCCTTCCCGTGCCTCCTCGCTCCATTTCTCCCTGGCACTGTTCTTCTCCCCAGAGGAAGCAGCACCCTCTCCTTTCCAGATACACAGGGAAGGCTCCTGGCGCCCTGCTTCCTGGCTGCTTCTAAGGAACAGGCAGCAATGGAGAGCGGGCTCCAGGTACAGCCTCTCCCTGCTGCTTCTGTGCAGAATTACCCAGGGTGGCTGGTTTGGAAGCGCATGGCGTTATGTTCTGTCTCCTTCTTTGTTTTGTGGTTAATGATGAAAGCCGCTATCACCCATTATATCAATCACTATTAAGCTGGGAGGATGGAGGATGTGAAGATCAACCTTTTATCTTTGCCCAACTCTACTTTTTTAACTTACGTTATTATTGTTGTTGTTGTATTGTGTGCACATGCATGATACATGTGTGTGGGAGTGTGTGCCATGCTGCGCAAGTGAAGGTCAGAGGAGCCAGTTCTCTCTTTCCACCTTTTTACATGGCTTCCAGGGGTTGAACTCAGGTCAGCAGTCTTGCACAGCAATCACCTTTACCCTCTGAGCCGCCTCGCCACACCCCAGACTCTAATCTCTAAAATACTATTATGAATAACACAAATTAATGATGTGGAAGCAAACCGGGAAGCATTTCCTGGAGAGGTTTAGACATAGACATCGTTAGCTTTTCTCTGCCTAGCTGGGCATGGTCCTTGGACTTGAGAAACAGAAGCAGAAAGATTAAAAGTTTGAGGCCAGCTTGAGTTGTAAAGCAAGACCATCTTAAAAAAAAATCTTTAAAAAAAAAATCTTTGCTTCATGACATATCAGTTGAGTAGAGGGTAGTCTCATCAGCATCCCCAACCCTGATTGTTATACTGAAATGTTTCAAAGCAGATGGGAAAAATCCCTGTGGATGGGTGAGGTCAGTGATCCACCAACCTTACTGCTGCAACACAGTCTCTAACTGTGAGGATGTTGATACTTGTAAGAAGCTGGCCAAGGGAGAGGGCATAGAACACAAAGATCTGGTCTATGCAGCTAGCGAGGTCTCATCCAAATGAACAGGAGTGAGAGTGTGGGCTTTCCAAGTATGTTTTTAATTAATTTTTTAAAACTATATTTTCTCATTTTACATGCCAGTTCCCACTCCCTCTTCCTACTCCCTCCACCTTCCCCTCCCATCCCGCCTCCCATCTACTCCTCAGAGAGGGTAAAGCTTCCCATGAGGAGTCAACAAAGTTTAGCACATTGCCTTGAAGCAGGACCAAAGCTCTGTTCCATATATCTAGGCTGAGCAAGGTATTTCTCCAAAGAGAATGGGTTCCAAAAAGCCAGTACAGGCAGTAGGGATAAATCCTGGTCTCACTGCCAGTGGCCCCTCAGTCTGCCCCAGTCATACAACTGTCACCCACATTCAGAGGGCCTAGTTTGGTCCTATGCTGGTTCCTTCACTGTCAGGCCAGAGCTGGTGAGCTCCCATTAGCTCAGGTAAGCTGTTTCAGTGGGTGTCCCCATCATGGTCTTGACCTCTTTGCTCATATTCTCACTCCTCTCACTCTTTGACTGGACTTTGGGAACTTAGTCCAGTGCTCCACTGTGGGTCTCTGCCTCTGTTTCCATCAGTTACTGGGTGAGGTTCTATGGTGACATTTGAGATATTCATCAGTCTGACTACAGGACAAGGTGAGTACAGGCACCCTCTCCACTATTGCTTAGGGTCTTAGCTAGAATCCTGTGGATTCCTGGGAATTTCTCTAGTGCCAGGTTTCTTGCTAGCCCCATAATGTCTCCCTCAGTCAAGATATCTCTTTCCTTGCCCTCTTTCTTTGTCCTTCCCCCATCTTAACCAAACCGTTCCCTCAAGTTCTCCTCCCCGCTTCCTTCTCCCCTCCTCTTCCCCTTCCACCCTCCCACACTAGCAATTTTCTCAGGAGGTCTTATCTATTTCCCCTTCTGTGGGGGTCTATGTATGTTTCTCTCGGGGTTCTCCTTGTTACTTAGCTTCTCTAGGATCATGAACTATAGGCTTGTTGTCCTTTGCTTTACAGCTAGTATCCATTTATGAGTGAGTGCACACCATGTTCATCTTTCTGGGTCTGGGTTACCTCACTAAGGATTTTTTTTCTACTTCCATCCAATTGCATGCATATCTCAACATGTCATTCTTTTTTCCACTGAGTAGTACTCCGTTGTGTAAATGTCCCACCTTTTCTTCATCCATTCTTCAGTTGAGAGGCATCTAGGTTGTTTCCAGGTTCTGGCTATGACAAATAATGCTGCTATGAACATAGTTGAGGAGGAAGAAAAGGAAAAATTATAAAAGTACATTAGAAAACTACAGAGCAAGCTTTCTGAAAAGCTGAAGATTTTAAAGGCTGCATCCCATAGAGCAAGGAGGATGAGGGAAAATCAACACCAGTATCCAAGATAGGCACAGAGAAAGTATGGAGTCTCAGGAAATGTCCTGTGGTCAGTCACCACCAAAACTATCAGTTTGATTTGGAGTGGCAAGGAGAATGATGTGCCCATGAAAGTCTCGGAGAAAACAGATGGCTTTCTGAAGATATTTAAGGATGTTTCAATTAAAATACTATTTTAAAAGGTGTGGGTAGCAGGTAGAACTATCCAGAGATGGAAAAGCTGGAACCCAATAGGAATAATTAGGGAGAAGGAACGCATAACAAAAACAATAAGAGTCCCGCCATGGTTTCAGACACGACGCAAGCTGACTCTCTGTCATCCTGCTCTGTCATCTCCTGGCTCTGCTTCTCCTTGACTGAATCAGAAGCCAAGGGAAGGGATCCTGTGGTCCAGCCCATCTAAGACAGCCTCATAGGAACCAGAACAGGATGGAGGAAGATGGTGGTCCTGTAGAAATACATAGAAGAAATCTCTCACAAATGGACCAAAGGGGAACAAGAGCGGTAATTATAATAGTTAACATTAAGAAAGGTAATTATCTAACTGGAAAGAAAAGAGTTAACAGTTGAAATCCAAATGGCCAGAATAGTTAATCAACCTTTAGCCTTATACCAGATTGTCTGTGGATCTCTGAATTTTATCTAAGATATGGGGGTGGGGGGTGTAATTGAATTTCCAGGAGGAATCTAAGCAGCGTGTTATTGAACCCACAGTAAAGCTCCTAAGATTAGGAGGACACTTAGGTTCAGGACATTCGGTGTGCCTCTCAAAACTTGGTGGGTAATAAAGCTGCGGGCTGCACAATAGGGTTAGATGTGACCTGGCCTAACATGCTACCTGTGAGTGTCATTGGTGACCCCTTGATGGCATGACTTGAGAGGACCACTTCTCTTTGAATGTTTTATGAATAGCTTGAATGATTTCCCATTCTGTAGCCTGCTGCTTTGTCCAGATGATGCATCCTTTGCCGTGCAGAAGCTTTTTGTTTCCATGAGGCCTTCGTCAGTTAATTGCGGCTCTTACTGTCTATGCTACTGATGCTCTGTTCAGAAAGCTTTCTCCTGTGCCAGTGAGTTCAAGACTCATTTCTACTTTCTCTTCCGTCAGATTCAGTGTATCTGGCCTTATGCTGAGGTCTTTGGTCTTTGGAGTTGAGTTTTGTGCAAGGTGGTAAGTATGGCTCTATTTGCATTTTTCTACATGCAGACATGCAGCCCTCCATTTTGATCAGTACCATTTGTTAAAGAAGCTTTCTTTTTCCCCCAGGGTGTGTTTCTTTATCAAAAACCACATGTCCATAGGTGTGTGGACTTATTTTGGGGTCCTCTATTCCACTGACCAAAGTGTCTGTTTTGTGCCAGTGCCGTGCTGTCTTCTTTGTTCCTATAGCTCTGTAGCACAATTTGATGTTGGGATGCTCTTTTGTTATTCAGGATTGTTTTAGCTCTCCTGGTTTCTTCTTTGTTTTCCCCCACACAAAGCTGAGAATTTCCCTTTCAAGTTCTGGAAAGAATTGGGCTGGAATTTTGATTGGGATTGCTTTTGGTTGGCCATTTTTACTATAATAATCCTAAAAGTCCACGAGCATGGAAGATCTTTCAATTTCCGATACCTTCTTCAATTTATTTCCAGTATCATAAATACTAGCTCATAGGGGGGAAGGCTCTGTGTAGGCACCAGCTCAACTTCTCGGTGTTCAATGAGTTGTGTGGGTGCTGTCTTCAGCAACAAGGTCTTACCATCAGTTTGTGGGGAGCAATCAATGGGCTTTGGTAGTAGCCTGCCTGGGGTTTCCATGGTACCCCTTTGGCCAACAACTCCATTAAATATAACCCATTCTCAGTACTGAAAGTTTCATTTGGTGACAAGAGACGTCTGGTTGAGGCTCTGTCTCTCATGCTAGCTGGTGATTTCACTTAGATCAACTTCATATATTCATCTATTTTAGGAAATTTCTACTGTATTAGTTTTCACTCATTCTGCCCCATTTCCCTTCCCTCACCCTTCTTCCCTGACCCATTTACACAGAGCATCTTGCTCAGCCACTTAAAAATTGGAATCATGAAATGGATAGTCCTAGGGACAAAAATCATTCTGAGTGAGGTAACCCAGACCCAGAAAGACAAATATATGTAGTCACTTTTATGTGGATATTAGCTATTAAGTCAATGATAAGCAAGCTGCAACCACAGAGGTTAGGGTAAGAGTAAGGGTCTAGGGGGAAGTGAGGGAATCTCTCTAGAAAGGTAAAATGTTAGAATAGAGAGTTATGCATAGGCAAGGGGTGAAAGCAGAACTGTATCACTGTTTTGGAGTGTACTGTTTCTACTTATTTAAAAAATAAGGAGGGTGATGGTTTGGTGTAAATCAGGCTGTACCACCAGTAGCCTGAGATAGCTCAACTGCCAAATCTTTTGATCACCTCTCTCTCTCCCTCCTCCCTTCCCTCCCTCCTCCCCTCCCTCTCCCCTTCCCCTTTCCCCATCCCTCCCTGTGATGTAATCTTGGGTTCATTATTATCTCAGGTGCAGCAGACTTTAACACATGTGCACACATACATGCAAGGTAGCCTAAGTGCGTATACCACTTAGTTTCATGCATTCTGGGATGTGCACAATACCAACACCCAGTGGTGAGATTCTCGGGACCTATCACCGTTTCCAAGTGATGCATGACTGTGGACACATATAGAAGACATTAAGAACAGCCAATGCCTGTTTCTCCTGCGGCTGATCCCAACATCAGACCATCTAAGCAAGCAAATCTCTGCCCCAATACCACCAGCCAATCTATGGCCCAATAGAAAAGGTCAGCTCTCTGAACAATGGTTAGAATTAGCTATGAGGATTGGGGGTAGGGAAGGAGGGAGGACTGAAGGAAATGTTTGATGATGCTTCTGTGATGTGCTCTGGGGGGACCCAGACCGAGATGTCCCTTCTGTCTTCGACTTCAGAGTCCAGCTTATGTGACTCACCTTCAGGGTCACCCCTGTTGCTAGTCCCTCTGCTGCCAGCCATGATAAGCTAATTGTTGTTGGTTAGACTGAAGAGACCATGCAAGCAGCTTCTACATTCCTCAGGACTCTGTGTGATCCCCATGGGACAGGCATGACAAAGAGGACCAGTGACAGAATTTAAAATAATCTGGACTGACAAGCAAATTAAAGGGAACATTGTGTAATGAAATCCTATGGAGCTAATTTGCCTCTTGTGTGATAAACACTTGGCCAAAGTAAATTCCAAAGAGTGGGATTAAAGTGTTGGGTCCTGTGTTCAGGCAGTCAGTACACATCAGATACTGTCCATGTGTACACAGAGCCATCAAATGCAAAGGAACATTACCAATTTGTTTCTCCCCAGCCTGGACATGTCATCTAGATGAGAAAGAGTGAAGGAAACAGGGGGCCCAGCGAAGAGACACCTTGGAAGAGATTCCCAACAAGTTAGAGAGAGAGAGACACTATACAGACGAAGCCGCAGGGAAGCTGATGCTGGGATCAGCCGCAGGAGGAACAGGCATTGGCCGCTGTGAAGGAAATGCCTGTGACGCTTCACGAGACCACATCACTAGTGCAAGAAGGAAAGAGAGAACAGGGCTTGGGAGCGAGAATTTATCCCTGCGAACCTTTGCTGCTTTCCAAATCCATTTGCATTCCCAGAAATGTGTGAAGGGATGAGGGTCGCTTGGGAAGAGGACTTCCTAATGGAATCCTTACTGGCTCTTTTTCTTGGAAATTTCCTTGGAAATGACGAGAGAAGTTTGGTTTTGTTGTTTTGTTTTGTTTTGTTTGTAACAGGGATGCAAAGTGACTACTAAATAATAAAAAGCATAAACTTTACCGAGCTACTTATACCCATGAAAAGATACTCCAAGTCAAAGAATAACTGACTGACTTTCAGAACTGGGCTTTTACTGTGAGTGGGACAACTAACAATGTCACCTTGGGCTGTCACATAAGCTTAACTCCTTCACAAAGCAGATCTACCTGCCCAGGTTGTCAAGAGCTTAGACAATGGCAGGCGTAGCCATTGTACATGTGCCTGTGTAGAAACAGTGACCATCTTTGGCCCTTGCAGCCTTATGGCCTTAAGCCTAAATTCATTTAAACTCACTAACTGACTGCCATGTCCAACCTTTTGACACTGTAACAGTTTGGTGATTGACGAAGTTTATGCTTAGGAACCACCTAATCAAGCTACCGAAAACCCCCAAATCTCAAGATGGGTGCTGAGGAGACGGCTCGGCGGGTCACAGTGCTTGCTTTGAAGGCTTGTGGACTCGAGTGTCAATCTCCCGCTCTCATGCAAAAGCTGTGTGTGTTCTCATTTGTGTGTAACCCTAGCATAACAGGGTGGAGAGTCAGGTGGACCTCAGGAGCTCTCTGCCTCACCAGCCTAGACAGAACATGGAGCTTGGTTCAGTGAGAGACCCTGCGTTTTAGTCTCGTTTCTGTGGCTGTGATAAAATACCCTGACAAATGCGACTAAGGGAGAAAGGATTTATTTAGCTCCCAGTTCCAGATGACAGCCCATCATTGCAGGGGTGTCAAGAAGGCAGGAATGTGCAGTGGCCAGCCAGAATGCATCCACAGTCACTAGAAGAAAGAGAATTAATTTGTGCGTGCTTAGGCTCAGCGTTCTCCTCTCTCTCTCTCTCTCTCTCTCTCTCTCTCTCTCTCTCTCTCTCTCTCTCTTTCGTACAGTCTAGTATCCAAACCTAGGGAATACAGTCACCCATCTTCCCATATCATTTAATATAATCTAGATGTGACTATAGAGTGGGCTCAGTGGTTAAGAGCACTGGCTGCTCTTCCAGCGATCTAGGTGTGACTCCCAGTGTCTACACGGCAGCTTACAATAGTGTGTAACTCCAATTCCAGGAAACCCAATGCCTTCTTTGGCCTCCATGGGTACTGTAAAGACAGGCTGCATAAGTTTCTGCCGAAGATCAAAGCTGTTCCTCAGCTGCAGGGCTACCTGCGCTCTCAGTTCTCTCTGACGAACGGGATGTATCCTCACAAACTGGTTTTCTAAATTGCTGACAACCTAATTAAACAGCTTTATGTGTCCAAAAAAAAAAAAGACATGCTGCATAGACATGCATGCAGGCTAAAAGCCCATACATTCTTTTAATTCAGGACAATCCCTACAAATCTGCCTATTGCCACCCCACCGCATCTAGATTATGTCTTTTTGAGACTTTCTTACCAGGAGTTTCTAGACTGTGTCAAGCTGATAATTAAGATAAAGGATTCCAAGGATTTAACTCAGGTGTCAGGCTTGCCAACAAGTGCTTTTTTTTTTTTTCTGGCTGAGCCATCTGCCAACTCCCCACCCCATGCTTGTATCTTCACGAAAAAAGTTGCGAATATGTTAGTATGATATACCACATTAAAGCCTGGTAGGCTAGCAGAATAAATCTGCACACTACACCGAAAAAGAGCGTAACTATCCAGAGGACAGGAAATGACTCGGTGGTTAAGAGCAGTTCCTGCTCTTCCAAGGCACCTACACCAGGTAGTTCACAAGCGTTGTGACTCCTGCTCCAGGATCCAATGCCTCTGGCCTCCATGGGCATCTGTGCTCACATGTACATCCCCACACACAGACACCTACACATAATTAAAAATAGCAAAATAAGTCTTTTTAAGAAAAGGTTAGCTACCACACCTTATCTTCAAGGAAGGAGGCAGAAATGGATGGAGGAAAACACCAAGTGTCCTCCTCTGGTCTCTGCATGTACACATGTAACACACACACATACACACAACACACACACATACATACACACACAGGCATACACACACACATACACACATACACACACATACACACATACACACACATACATACACACACATACACACATATACACACACACATACACACACATACATACACACACATACACACATACACACAAACACACACACATACACACACATACACACAAACACACATACACACATACACACATTCCCCTCATGTTTAAGTTTATGATCTTGTGATGTGCTGCATTTATAGTTATCCTTGGCTGCAACTGACAGCCCAGCTGTGGGTTGGGTATGTCTGCTAGGGAAACCTGGAGCTCAGTGTTTTCTTTTGCCCTGGGTCTTCTTGCCAGCCTGTTAGCCGGAGTGGTCTCGGGCAGGGGCTTGAGTGGCTGCTGGAATCCCATTGCCTTCTGAAACGTGCTGAGCCTTCACTCCCAGCTGTGGCTGCTCTGTTGTGGCTCCCTCTTCTCAAGGCATTGCAAAGCTGCACGTTGACATTCAGGGGCTGTTACTGGTCAGAGGGCTGACCCTCTTTTTTCCCCTAAGGTGGCTGAGGCTGCCTGGATTTGCAGAGTCATGTTACTGCTATAAACAATAAATGAGAGGGGATTAAAGCAGATATTTGCAGATTATCTAACTGTCTGGAGGAAGGATCCTACCTGCAAAAGAGAATGCAAGACACTGGCATTTAGCCAAACAGTGTGTGACCTGTCTAGATTTTTCCTGGCCATGGAAACTGAGGTGGGGACAGTTTTGTGGGGTTGTCAGTGACCAGGGAGAGAGTCTGTGAAAGGGTAGGTGTTCCCTGAGTAGTATCACTTACCTATGGAATGGGGGCAGGTTCATCCATTCTGTCCTTAGCTACCTAGTTACGCCTAATGATGAAACAAAACAAACAAACAAAAAAAAAAACCATTTATCCTGCTAAGTTGCAATCTCAGCTTTTCTTTGATTGATACCTGTTTTTGCTTGTAATTGGTGTGCAGTGATGCAAGTGTATTCACCCTGACATTAGGGCCAAGCCCCCCACACCAGCCACGCTATAGAACTTTCTATTGGATGCAGGTGGCGGTCTCAGGGAAGTCAGTCCATTAAGGCTGTTTGGGAAGGAACACAGAAGGTAGACACACAAGCAGCTTTGATGCAACCATGGGTGCATATCCATCCTTGATCGCAATGGCCAGGTGACTCCATATGGTCAGAGATCAGGCCATAGGAGAATTAGTACACCTGATCATGATAGCTATGATCCGACCAGCGAGGTGCTGAGTGGCTGCTGTACAAGCCTAGTGACCACTGTTTGATCCCTGGGGCCCACATAAAGGTGGAAGGAGGGAACCAGCTCACACAGTTGTCCTCTGACCCCTGGACACTCGTCTCTGACCCCCAACCCCTCACGCTTGCCATCATCACTGTCGCTCTCGGCTGTGTTCATCTCTGTTGAGCATCTGAGACAGCCTGTTGAGCGGGAGGCAGAGCAATAAAGGGAGGTCCAGGCGTGATCCCTGTGGCCACCTTGAACCTCAGGCTTGCTTCGCTCTCTGCCTCCAGGCCTCTTCCCTCTCCACGTCTCAGGAGGGAGTGACTGCTCTTTCTTCGTTCTCTTCTGGAAGAAACTGTGCTCATACTGAGATCTCACAAACTGGCTTGCGCTGGCTGGTCATCCCAGAATGCCCGCTCTTTGAATGTTATTATTTCAGTAGGGTTGGCAAAGTCCTAGCTCCTGAAGACTGCTTCAAACCAACATCTTTTAGAAGGAATTGGGTCTGCTTAGGCCAAGATCTACAGACCTTGGTGTTTTTCAGATCACTTGGTAGTTTGAGAATTCTGCTAATTAAAAATAAAAACCTATTATTACATTTGCTTACTTTGTGTGTGTGTGTGTGTGCTTATGTAGGTTGGAATCTGTTTTCTCCTTCCACAAGGTTGACTCTCAGGCATCAAACTCAGGTCATCTAGCTTGACAAGTACCTTAGCCCACTGAGCCAACTCACCAGCCCTCTGCTATTTTCTTTCAAGTTTACGTTTTTAATGCTTTTGGTTTTTTAAATTTTGATTTTGTTTGAGTGATTTGCCTCCATGTATCTGTGCCCCCATGTGCAATACCACCAGGTGCCAGAAGAGGGCATCAGAATCTCTGAAGCTGGAGTTACAGACAGATGAGAGTCACATGGGAGTGCCGGGAATTGAACTTGGGTCTTCTGGAAGAGCTCTTCATGACTAAGCCATCTCTCCAGGCTCTAATTTTTTTTAATTTTTATAATGATTTTTTCTATATTTATACTAATCATGCCATAGTGAGTTCCGCTGAGAGATCCCAGTGAGCTCTCTTGGCACTGAGGGTAACCTAGACACCATCTAAAGGGACAGCATTTATCCAAAATGTTTGCAAGACATACAATTGCCTTTTGACTGAGGCGATCATCCATCTCATACTCATTTTGTGCTGTGTTGGCAGTCACCAAACACAAGGCAAAACTTCTCATTTTCCATTGCTAGCTCACGGTTGAATGACATTTTTTGTGGACTGAGAGTTTAGTTACTCAGAGTAGATATTGCATCAGGCCAGCACTGGGGAAACGGCTCGGAGTATCAGAGTCACATACTGTGTTAAGTTTCACAGCGGAATGATAAAGGACAGGGAAATGGTGCATTAGGTAACTGGCTCCTCGGTGCCGAGTGAAGCCAAGGAAGGCTGGACAAACAAGGTTTACAGTAATTTGACAGGATTAAAATGCCTAGAGAACTCGATTGTCTAAGGGCGCCTGCGCTGTCCCGTCTGTACCGGTCTCCCCTTGCCAACAGGTATCTTTGGAGTCCTTCTTGGTACATGCCAACTTGAAATAGTTCAGTAGTAGAAAGACCAAAAGATATAGCGACTCCTGCTTTGCTGGGGGCAAAGCTTTGAAGCCACGTATGTTGGGATACACTTGGGTCTACTCTGTAATATCTAGCACATTCTTTCAAAATAATTCACAGACCCCAGGTTCAAAGCCAAAACATACAGATGAATCTTTTCCCCTGGTAAAGAGGAAAAAAAAGACTTTAGATGAAATGAGTTTAACAAAGTTTATTTAAATGCTAAAGACTCAGGATCGGGGCCAGCCCTCCAGATTAGAAGAGGTCAGAGCACCTTGGGAAGTCTGCCCTTGACCCAACCAAGTGCAACTCCCTGGTCACCCTGCATACTGAGCCTGCAGGTACTCAGTCCCCATGGTGCACTGAGCTGGAAAGACCTGCAAGTTCCCTCCTTCCGTAACGAAGGCTTGCCCAGGAGCTCGGTGCTGTCCACGCTCACCCTGGCAGTGGTTTACAGAGCATCTTAGGTGAGTGGAGCCCCGGAGGCGGGAAGACAGGGAAAGCCACCCTTTCCAGTCATCTCCCTGGCTCTCCTCTATCCCATCCAGATTCAGCAGCATGGGCGACACCTACAGGGCAGACATGGTATGGCTGCTCATTGCCACTGTTGAACTTCAGCCTCTTCAGCAGAAGAACTGAGAAAGCAAGGTCACGAAGAGGGAGGAATGGGCATTCTCTGAAATCATGGTCAGGCTGGGAAGACCCAGTGGCAATAGCTCACATCTATCACTGAGCTGGAACCTAGAGAAGGTCTCAGTACCCAATCCTCCTGGAGGAAGCCTCTAAACATTTTTATTCTGCGTGGGTCTCCTCACCTGCTTTCATTCGTCTCCTCTCTTCTCGTGTCCTTGAGTCTCAGCCAAGGGCAACTCTGCAGAGAAGATGCCTGTCATGAGTGGTTGGGTGACTTGCAGCCGTCACACTATGCTGATAAGAAGCCAGGCCGGCGCCAACAGGGGACAAGAGGATGCTCCCCATATCAAATCGTGCAATTTAGCAAATGGCCGGTGGCAGGCCGAAATGATAGCGAGTTCTTCTGGCTTCCATGCACTTCACAGGCTCTGCCAAGTTAATGGTTCTGTCTGAGGTCCCGGAGGCAGAGCCTACTCGGGGAGCCGTTAGCTCAGTTCCGTTTCCCAGCCTCCTGCAGCAGACACCAGCTGAGCTGGAGGTCTGAATGGGCTCAGCCAGAGACATAAGGGAATTTCATTTCCTTACCATGAAAGATCCTGATGCCCGGCAAGAAGTCCCGAGAGGTTTGTATTTTAATGAACAATAGTAAAAAGTACTATTTGAAACCAGCATTTAGTGAGAACTTGTGACAAACCACATACTTTCCCAAGCTTAGATACTGGCTTTCCCACCCCTAAAAGAAGCCATACAAAGTGGCGTGTGTCATGTTCTTCCTGCATGCTGAGCAAGGAGGAGCAGAGAATTGGGAAACCTGTCCAGACCCCCATAGGAGTAAATGACAAAGTCAGGCTTTATATGCAGGCTCTTTGGCTCCAGAGAAGGGGGACCAATAACTATTACACAAAACTGTCTAAGTTGTAGGGGCCCGACGGCATGGGTACACCAGGGTCCACATCCTGTTAACTTAGTATCGCTATTCCAGTTGAGACCAGATGCCTGCAGGAAGTCCCGTGTGTGTGTGTGTGTGTGTGTGTGTGTGTGTGTGTGGTTCTTAATCCAATCAGCCAGCGTCTGCTTCCTGCTGGGTGCTGGCCACTGGGCTAGAGCCGGATGCTCCAGTAGAGAGGACTGTGGAGTCATGAGGGATGGGGACTCTGCCCCTATGAGGTCTAGGAAGACTTCTCTCCAAGGAGGTAGAGAGATTTCCTCTCTACCTGATAGTATGTGGACCGCAGGTTTCCAGAATGTTCGAGAATGGCTGTGTTCTCATAGCCAGTTCTCTCTGTGCATTTACAGTTGTGGTTTTGGAGTTAGTATTAGCCCAAGCCTGGCCCTGTCTACCAGCAAGAATTAGTACTGTTTCATATGGAGAAAGGCTGAAGATTAGGGGATTGGAATCTCACAGACACGAGGAACGTAGGCCCTGCTCAGCAGTCTCCTTACACTGCCAACTGCTGACTTAGTCCCTGTCTTCAGGTTTCTATTGCTGTGAAGAGACTCCGCGACCACGGCAACTCTTATAAAGGAAAGCATTTAGGTGAGGTGGCAGCTTACAGTTTCAGAAGTTCAGTCCATTATCGTCATGGCACAGAATGGCTGCTGGGAGTTTGGTAGTGTGCAGGCAGACACAGTGATGAAGAATTCTACATTTTGATCCAAAGGCATCAGTAAGTGAACTGAGACCCTGGGTGTAGCTTGAACAGAGGAGACCTCAAAGCCCACCCCCACAGTAATGTACTTCCTCCAATAGGCCACACCTACTCCAACAAGGCCACACCTACTCTAACAAGGCCACACCAACTCCGACAAGGCCACACCTACTCCAACTTGGTCACTCTTCCTAATAGTGCCACGCCCTTTGGGGGCCATTTTCTTTCAAACCACCACCTAGCCACTTTAACAAGGAATTGTCACCACTTCCCACCACCAGAAGTCTGGTGTAATGTGATTCCTGCTTCCTCTCCCACTGTCCTGGAATCCATCTGAAACTTCTTTCCTGCCTGCCCATACTTCTTCCTTTGGAACTTTTGTATCCACGATTAACATGATAACTTACCCACAGTGCCAGAAGTTCCAGAAGCACTTTAAACCCCTTGAAAAACGCAGTCAGGCAGCTATTGCCAAAGTTTCCCCTTGACCTTCATTGCTGGCTTCTGGAAAATACTCTAAATGACATCAAACAGATTTTAGATCTGTACCTTTCGAACCAAGAAGTTAAGCAGCCTTCAGAACATCAATGATAATTAATTTAAACGAAATACAAAAATCAATACCATTATCCTGGATCCCAGCTGGTTTGCTTAACTGAAAGAGGGCAGCGCACAAACCCAAGCGACTTTCCAGGGCAACAGTGCCTCTGTGTGGTGATTCTGTGTATTGCATGCCCACAGCGACTGAAAGTACAGAGTGTGGCCAGAAGCAAAGACCTCCCTCAAACCTAAATCATTTCTGCATTAAGCCAACAGGCTTTTTCTGCCAAGAAGATGGATGGAGTTGGAGCTTTTGTATGCTGAGAGTGTTTAGAAATTGGGAAGAATCTCCTTTCCCTCTGAAGCCACCGCAGGCAGCATGGGGAGCTTGAGCAATTTCCAGGGCTGGAGTGTGTCCAGTTAGAAGGCCAGGGGCTAGAGACAGGAAGGGACTGCAGAAGAGAGGAGGGACCAAGTCCAGAGAAAAGGGGAGGAGGGAAGTGGTCTTGGAGGGCGGGTAGAGAGGGAGCACAGGGGCACATTTACCTGGTAGACAAAGCGTGTTAGCTTGCAGGGTAGCTACACATTCCCACGGGTGCGCACAGGCATGCGCGGAGGCCATAGGTCAGCATGAGATATCTCCCTTCATTTCTATCCACTTTATTTTGTGAGCTAGAGTCTTTCACTAAACCTAGACTCAAAGGCGCAGTTAGACTGCTGGCCAGCGAGCTCTAGGGAGCTCCATCTCTGGCCCCGCAGCTCTGGGATTCCAGGTAAGTACCGTGCACCCACCTTTTATGTGGGTGCTGGGAATTGAACTCGGATCCCCACGCTTGTGCAGCAAGCATTTTGCTGATCCATCTCTCCAGCCCAGACAGTTTGGGCTTTCAGACTAGGTGAGAGTTGACAGGGAGCCGTCGTATATCAAAACAGAGCCGTAAAGAAGCGCTACCCCAGAGCAGAATCCGCAAACAAATCCATTTCCCACTGCAAGGGGACTTAGGACACTGGCTTGAGGTTGAGGCTGTTCAGTCCTTCTGGCTTCCAGCTGCATGAGTGATGCTGTCCCTCCAGCAGCCTCCACATCTGCCCGGCCTCTGGGGTTCAGAGGGTGACGAACACAGGATTTGAGACCCAAGGCGGTGTGCTGCAGCTCAGCCTCAGAAGATGTTACGGCTTGGACATGAGAGTCCCCCCTCCCCAACCCATCCTCCGCACGTGTTGGTCCCCAACTGCTGGTGCTGGGTTTGGACGTTGTAGAACCTTTGGGGTGTAGGCCATGACTGGGAACAGAGGAATCCTAGGGGTGGGCCTTGAGGGCTATAGCCACCCCCAGTTCTGATCTGAGACTTCTGAATCCTGTCGTCTACCAAGATGTGAGGAGCCCAGGCATTTTTCTTTAACTACTCTGACATGTATTCCCACCATGATGAGCTGTAGGTACCCCTAAAAAACCATGAGCCAACATAAGCGTCTCCTTCCTAGAGTGGTCAGTCACTTTATCAAAGCATCAAGGCAGTACCGAGTACAGTAGGGTAAGGGGAGAAGGAAGGTGGTCCCCACTGGTACCCCTTACAGCTATCAAACTCCTCTGAGTTTGCTTCTACTCCCTCTCTGTGTGCTGTGAGGGTGCAAGGACTCCAGTTCCTCCTCTGGAGGTGGGGTTCAGGCTCCCTAGAGAACTCACATAATCCTCTGAAATGGGGAATTCCTGTGTTACTGCACAGGTTTATGTGAGAGTTATATACCGTGCCATAAATAAGCACAGGAGATAAAGAGGTTATCGTGTAATGTATTCTAATGGAGGAGCAGGGTAATCTGGTCATTCCTTGTTAGCGTCTGCATTCCTGGGATCCCGAGGCTAGAGAAATGAGAAGTCTGAAGCCAAGCTTTAGGCACATGGCCTTGGGGGCTGGAGTTAAGCCAGTGAGAGAATGAAGCCCTGTTTTCTCTCAGCAGATTCAAACAGGCAGATAGATAGATAGATAGATAGATAGATAGATAGATAGATAGATAGATAGATAGATAGATAGATCGATCGATCCCAGTTGTGGGCCTATAAACTGGCCCTGGAAATAAAAGAGCACCCCATGTCCTTGGAAGAGTGACCTCAGCTCTCATTGTTGCTTGGAACAGGGAGCAGGGCCCCACACCACATGTGTGTCTTCTTGAGGGTGAATGGAGCCACACCTAGAGGATATCAAAAATCCTATCAAAGAGTCAGCTATTAAGACTATATCGGGTAATGCCATTTCATGAGGGAGGCAGATAAGTCTGACACACACTCCTACAAACTGAGGAGCCTCAAGAAGTGCAGACAGCCCCAGACCTCAGGAGACAGAGGTGAGAAAGGGCTTCCTCAGGACCTCCCAGGAGGCTGACTCTGCCCACACTTGATTTGCAACTGTGGCTTCCAGACCTGAGCGATACATTTCTGAAACTGCTTTAACCCACAAAGAGAAATCAAGACTCCAAAGGATAGAAGCCTGGCCTGTGGCCTGGTTAGCAGGGAGGGTGAGGCCTATGCAGTGGTTAGGATGGCTAGAGGAGTTTCCAACAGGCTTCTTGGAGCAGACAGGCTTCCTAGTGTTTGGAATTGGTAAGAGTTAGTAGATGCGGAAGATTCCTTTTAGGGAGCACATATGTTGGGAGGATCCACAAACAAAATTATAAAATGAAAGAATTTGTCCCATTTCTAAGACCATTTTTCTGCCCATCTTTCCCTTGTGTAATATCCAACCTCCCCTGCAAATGCAGGGTGTCTGCCGTTTCCTCCAAACGTAAACATCCTGTCTCTAATTCTGAAGACAGAAGGTTCAATCCATTCACTCAAAAGCCATTTTTCACCTACATATCGTAAGTCAGAGCCCCTGAGGATGGAATTCAGTGATGACTTGAAAGAGGCATCCCCATCCAGCCTGGCCTAGCACTCACTCAGTGACATGAACAGAAGCAGGCCCTTCTCCACACATGACTTCTAACCTCCTAGGACATTAACTCAGAGGGTGGACCCATACCATGACATTCCAGGCAAGAATTGGCTCCAGCAATAGAGGTTGATAGACGTCCACTGGGTAGACCCGAAGGGGCAGAGCTCCGCTTGTTCCCAGGGAAGCCCACGTCCCGTCTCTCGGAGCAGTGGAACAGGCCACATATTGAAATACCCAAGCCCCAAAGGTTTTTAAGTCTACACAGTTTTTATAGGGACACTTTATAGGTGGGTTTTCCGGAAATTTGTTATGTTTTACTTCCAAGCAGCGTGGACTACAGAGGAATACAATAAGGTGATAGTTGGGGTTGTTCCATGTGGGGTCAGCTAACTGAAGATGCCGTGGCTCTTGTAGAGCTGGCCAGCCAAGAGCCAGGACTCGGAGTGGCCACTTGCACATTTCCCGGCCCTCCTTGAAGGAAGGGTAATTCTTCCTCGCCGGGCTTGAATCAGAGGGGTTGTAAAATAGGGGTGACAGACGGCGTGTCTACATTAACACATTTATGAATTCATTAATGAATTAATTCATTAATGAAATGAAGGTTCCAGCATCGGTGACAATTCCTCTTTTCCTGGTCGGGAAGAACACTGTAACAGCACCTCTGGTGTCAGTCAACCCGGCCCACTCAGGTAGTAACACTCACTGTGAAATGGCGCGTCATCCAGAACCAGTGTTCCAAGCAGCACTGTTATACTCTTTCTATGGGGTTGAAGCTGTCCCCTGCATGGTGTTCTCTCAGTCAAGTGGAATGCGTTTGGGGTCTGTGTTTATCTCGGTCTGTAAGCTCTTTAGTGACATGTATTCTGTAGTCAGCCTGGTGCATTGGGTGAAAGTTTCTCTAGTGCTTGTCAGGAAGGAAGCATTCAAAAAGCATCTGTGAGGTTTTTGGGTTTGTTTTCAGTTGAAATAGAATTACATCACTTTCCTCCCTCCCTTGCTTTTCTACAGCCTCTCTCAGGTACCCTCTCTCCAATCCTTCTCTTGCCTCCATCCACGCCCCCCCCCACGCAAGTCTCAAGTTGATTCCCTCCTTTTCTTTTATTATTGTTACATTCATGTATATGTATGTATGTATGTATGTATGTATATCCAAAAATGCAAAAATTATATCTTACAAGTCCATATTTGTTGTTTGTATGCATATGGTTTTAGGGATGACCATTCTACATTGTACAATCAATAAAGGAACTCATTCCTGAGGGAGGCTAATTTGACATCTCCCCATAGTCATTAACTGTCTATAGGCCTTTGACTAGGGATGGGACCCTGTGAAATCTTTTCTCTATCCAGGTTAGAATGTCCATTGATATTACCATTGTTCTGGTCTTGTTTGTGCAACCGTTTCTAGGAGAGACTATGTCACCACAGACTTCCTGGTATTCTGACTCGTACTATTTTTCTGCCCCCTCTTCTGCCATGTTCCCTGAGCCATAGATTTAGGAGCTATGATTTAGATGTACCCATTGTGGTGGTCTCCCCACAATCCAATAATCTCTACCCTGTGTCCGGTTGTGGTTTGCTGGGATGGTCTCCACTTGCTGTGAAGAGAGGCTTCTTTGATGAGGACGTGGTAGCTACACTTACTCAGGAAAGGTGGCTCGTGCACCTCATTAGGTATCTGTTGAGCCAACAAATTCAACGAAGACTTAAAACTTCTTGACAATATTTTGAGTGCAACATCAAAGACAGACTCCATCAAAGAAAGACCGGACAGACTTGAACACAGACTATTAAATCTCTACCTCCAAAGTCATGGTGCTGACTGACTTTCTGATACTGTGACAATGACAGAGACCTGAGGGCATTGATTTAAATGCAGTGAAGAGTTATTTCAAACCATAGTTTCACAAGTTTGGTCCGTGGTTGTTTGTTCCATGGTTGTTTGGTCTTGCCGCTTTGGGCCTGAAGCAGCACAGTTCATGAGGATGGCAGCAGGCGTAGAGGGAGGCCGATTTCCTCCAGGTTACCAGGAAGTGAGGAGAAGAGGGGGGTCCTGTTTCAGTATCCCTGCAAGGGCCCAGTGCCGATGACCTAACTTCCTCCCACTAGTCCCAGCCTCCTAAAGGTTCCAAATGCCTCCTGGGAGTGGCAGAGGCTGGTGACCAAATCTTTAGTATACACGGGCCTCAATAAACCACTCCATGTCCTGCTGATAGCAGTCACCTTTAGTAGTTATTTTCCTGAATGGGCCATCATTTTTCTCAGTCAGAAGGAAAAAAATAAGCAAGAATACAGACACTCAGGGCTGGCTGGGATGTGGGAAAGGGCCGTGTGTGGAGAGGGAAGAAGGGCTGGGTTTGGAGATCATACGGTTTATTCCAAAGCTTTAAAACCAACCCAGGAATTCCATTGCCCAAGATTCATCTTAAGAAAGTCATGGAGCATGTGAGAAGCTGTGCCTGTTTATTGCTGTGTTGTTTATCAGCGGAAACAAGGTGGAGATCTACTTCAGAGTCAGAGTAAAGATGAGCTAGTACCACAGCATTAAAAACAAAGAAGACATAGGGAAGAGAAAAGAGCCAGGGGGGTTTATATGTGACTTTCATTTCTTTTGTTTAGCTACTTTTCCCAAACATTTCATTAAACTTCTGCATGGACAAAAAAGAAATACTTTTATTTTCAAAGAAAGCATTAGCTTCTTAAGTAATGTTGTACTCAAAATTTCATGTTGCAAGTCATATTTGCCAATTACTATTAATTAATTAATTATCATATAATTAATTCCTTGCCACATTTGATGGTTAATCTTGAATGTCAATATGTCAGGACTTAGAATCGCCATAGACATAAACCTCTGGGCATGTCTATAAGGAGTTTCTAGATTAAGCTAACCGAGAAGGGAAGAGCCATCCTAAATGTGAGTGGCACCATCCCCTGGGCTGCCGTTCCCGACTGAGTAAAAACAGAAAGCCAGCTGAGTGCCACATTGTGCAAGGTGACCACCAGCTGCCTCAAGCTGCTGCTCCCATGACTTCCCTGCCCTGCTGGACTCTATCTTCAAACTATGAGCCAAAATGAATCCTTCCTTCCTTTCTTAAGCTGCTTTGGTTAGGCATTTGTCATAGCAGCAAGAAAATAATTAATAAATATACCAACAATTCTCAGAGTTGACCTGGCTGATTAAGTTCACACTGTAATTCTCAGAGTTAAACAAATGGCATTACCCTTTCATAACAAAGCCGAGACTCCCCAAAAGGCTAAATGATTTGATCAGAGTCATATAGCTAATAAAAGGCAGGACTGGCTATAAAATCCACACCCTTTTGCCCAGAATCCATTGCTTCATCACAAAAATCCAGGTTCAGCCAGATGGCTAAGTAAGCAAAAGCAATTCTGCCGAACTTGACGACCCAAGTCTGGTCTGATCCTCAGGACACACGTGGTAGAAAGAGGAAAAAGACTCCTACAGCTTGTCCTCTGACTCCACACATACACTATGGCAGGTGTGCATTCACACACACACACACACACACACACATACACACACATACACACACACACACACACACACACACACACACACACACACACACCACAGTGCATTTTTTTGAGACAGGGTTTTTCTGTGTTGCAGTCCTAGCTGTCCTGAAACTAGCTCTTATAGATCAGGTTGGCCTTGAACTCACAGAGATCCTGCCTCACCTCCCAAATGCTGGGATTAAAGAGGCATGTGTCATCACTGCCGGGCCACAATGCATTTTTTTTTAATGTTAATATAGCATTTGCTGTGTCATTGCTGGTCTGCATTGGAAACAGAGCCAACTGCCCATGGTTCAGAAGTACTTCCCCGGGCCTGAGTTGTTGAATTCCTTGTGCCAAGTAAGATCAACATATTGTCCCCATGGTACGGACAGAGTAGCTGAGGTTCATGGGAGTTAAATGGCCCTTCTCAAGATCATACATGGTCAGTAGTAGAGTCGGGATTTAAACCCACTTGTAGGACAGATCCCTCGCTCCATCTACTTCAGCACAGCGAGATGAACTCTAAACTTCACTAACGGTCTCTACTTTGTTCCCCTGGAATCTCAATTGTGTGTGATCTCTGTTGAGTTTCTCAGACGGGCTCTTTTCCATACAAGGGGCGTGGGTTACTAGGATTCTGAGGACTCACTCTGTGTGACAGATTGCATTTTCAAAGGTATTCTGAATAACGGCTCGGGGCCCATGAGCTCTTCTGGGATTGTGGCTACCCCCACCCCAAAAGGTGGCACTCATTGAGTAGAGCCGACGCAACATCACGTGACTGCTGAGGATGAATCCGCCATTGATAAGAGCTGACTTGCCACCCTTGGGGTCTCTGGGAACTAGATCTTCTTGCCCCACCCGCTGATGCTGCACTGAGCAACTGACCTCTGTCCCGATGGCAGGTTAGGGGCCAGGTAAGCGATTGTTGATGTGAGCTAGGTTGCTCCACTCAGTTTCCCTCCTGACCCCAAATTAGTTGGCAAGAATGGGGGAATCCTGCCTGCCATCCCCCTAGTTGTAATTCCTTCTCATTCATGATGGACTTTCACTCCAAATCTACGATTGTCTGTAGTAGGTAGTCCCATTACCCATGAAGGGAACTGACTCGATTAGAACTGACTCAATTATATCTTAGCTTCTCAATTCCCTGTTCCTACTTCCAGGACTGCCAAGTTCACAATATTTTCCTCTTTCTGTTAATTGAATAAGCAGACGTTTTAACTTAATAGAAAGGAGAAACATCACATCATGAAGGGCAGCAGAGGACACTGATTGTTCTTCTGCCTCCAAGTCAAGAGGCAGAGAGGGGGCGGGGCCAGAGAAAGCGCCCTGGGGAAAGCAGCAGGGAAGTCTGTGAAGGTAAGAGGAGGATTCTTCAGTGATTAGCGGGGATATTTTCCACCAACAGAAACAGTTGTTCCAAGTGTGTTTGTGAGAGTTGGGAGGAGACTGGCAAAGGAGACGGAAGTGTGGAGCAATGTGGAAGTGGGACAGAAATCTTAGGGCTTCTGGAGCACTTGGCTAAAGACTTGCTGACGAGGATGAGGGGGCCAGCATTTCTAACATACAGATTACAGGTCGCCTAAGACACACTTGAGAGCCAGCTGGGAAAGCAGTGAATGAGCAAAGAGGGAAAGGCGAGGGGGGAGGGAGGGGGAGGGAATGGAGAGAGAGATAGACAGAAACAGGGGATAATTTCTGAGAGATCCGGGCTTATTCAGGGAGCGATAGTGTCTCTGAGAACCCTGACCAGATTTTTCATGCCCACATGTGTATTGGACGCAGTGGCTGGTAATGGCAGGGCTCATGAATACCTTCAGTCTTCTCTGGATTTGTCTGGTACTGTGTCTGCACACACTTAGTGCAGAAGCAACTGTCAATGGTCAAGGGACCACTGCCACTCACTCATGATGGCTCCTAGAGCATCTGGTTGTCACTGGTTCCAGACAACTGTGGAAGGTGACCCTTTCTTCCCAAGTTGCTTTCACATAAGCCCCAGAATGCTGCAGTTTGTCCAGGACGGCCTTCCTACGGGGTGGGGATGGGGCTGAGAGATGGAGGCTGTCAGACTGGAATCTTCTCCCCCAGGGAGGGAAGAAGAGAGGAAAGGTTCAGGCACACTCACACTTTTGCTTTCTGCACAGCTTGTTACCTGCTCCCAAATCAAGGTCTCCCGCAGACTTGCCCTGAATCTTACTCAGCAATATCACACCTCCTCCAGCTACCCAGCCCTTCCCTCCCAGAGCCCCGGCGGGTGTCTAGCACCTGAAGATGGTTTTTCACCCTCACCAGGGAAGGAGTAGGCATATCATTTGTAGCCTTACTTTCCTGATTTCTGTCATGTATTTTGCTTTGTCTTTTGTGCTGATTACCCTGCTTCTTAAGGGTTGGAACCCCAGCTTTAATCCCCTATGGCTGCTAGTGTCTGCTCGGCAGGGCCCTTAGAATCTAGCCAAGAAACCATCCATTCCTTTGCTGTGCTCTACTTAACTCAGGCCTCTCCTGGGCCTCCTCCTTCTCCTGCGGGTTACCCTCTTTCACTTGTTTGAAAGGGGGAGCCCTGGGAACAGCCTGAAGGATGATATGAAAGCATTGCATCACGCATGCAGCAAAGACGTATTAAACACAGGTGCTATACATTGCTCTCCGGCTACAGGAAGGGATTAAGGGGAGAGGCCCTACGTGCAAGGTTATTACCGTCTATACAAGACTGGACACTAACGGTGGCCTCCGAGAGTCTGTGGCAGCTGTGTTGTAAACTTCTGGTGTGTGCCTCCAGTGCTTCCGCTTGGGATTCTGGCGTCTCCATCCCTCTGGGTACTTTGCTTGTCAGTGTCCCTTGTCTGTATGATCATGGGCTCTTGGACCTTGTCCATATGTGACCTTCTGCCCTGGTTTTCGCCACTTTTTTCTGTACTTTCTGTACTGTGTCTCCAGCTTCAGATTATCCATTCTGCTTGACCTCAAGGAGGAGGTGTTTAATTATAATGGGGCATGTAATTAATAATAATAATAATAATGTAATTATTGCAGCCAAAGGGGGCTTATGATTGCTGGACTTCACTACTTTGATAGCTGGACCTTGGTAGTCTACCTCAGGAGGAGGAAGTGGTCTAATAAGAGAATAGACCTTGGTGGCTACCTTTGGAATGTGATCTAGCGGTTTTTAGAAAGGCAGAGGGAATGGAGGAGAAGGGCAAAGCCTACCAAAGCCATATTTGCCACACTTGGGCTGGTTAGAGTCCCTTCAGCTACTCCCAGCAATGGATGCTAGCTATACCAGACACTATAACAGCCAGCTCTGTGTGCATCTGGGATATTGTATGTAATTCAGCTCTCCCATGAGACACACCCATCCCATTTGATGCACGGGAGGCCCCCACTCTGCTTGGCTGGTTTCAGCATGGTCTATCCCCAGGCATTGCTGGAAAACGTGTGGTAGGTTTAGCTGACACTGCTTCCCTCTTCTAGGCAGTGGGGGACTGGCAACCCCTCTTTGTAGATGGGCAAGGATGGTCCAGAAAACAGAGAGAAGACAACTAGAAAGATCACGGACAAGGAAGAAGACAGCACCAATACAATGTCTAGAATTCTTTTGTGGTTCCTATAGCCTTCCAGCCTTGTTCATCTCCTCTGTGGTACCCTCTGCTATTACCCAGGCCATCTCTGAGCCATACAAGATGACTCATTCCAAGTACTGGCTCTGCTCCTAGTAGGTTTGCCATTTACCTCAGACCATGTGACCTTAGGCAACTGACCTGACCTCTCTACCTCACTTTCTTCGTCTTTACCGATGGGAATAATGACAATACTTGTTTCTCCGGGTGGCTATGTGTGAATTACTGTATGTGAAGTCTTTGGAATGGTGCCTAGAAAACACTAAGCCCTGTGTGTTTGCTGACTCTGTGTCTCAGGATTTTGTGGCTCATCCCGGAATGCCACCTTCCTTACCTAACTAATGCCAATGGGTTCTCTAGGACTCAGCTCAAGCAAGAGCCATCCGCAAGTCTAATGTAGGGGTTGGGTCCACGGCCCCAGGAATCCCCACAAATACACGCATTGTGCTCAAGGGTCATTGCTGACTTGTGGGCGTGTCTTCCACTGGTTGTGAGCCCACTGGGTACAGCACACATACATGCATGACAGAAAGCAGAATGTTCTTGTGCTGGATGGATGGATAAAACCTTGTTGGAACCTGCTAAGTTCACATGCTTACCCGGCTGCTCATTCACCCCTTCATTCATTCATAAAAAGCTCTGTGTGAGACTGTGCATTCACTTGGGTAAATAAGTGTGTGCATGAACATGGAGGCCAGAAGTCAGCATGGAGTGTCTCTCAGGAGCTGTGCACTTTGCTTTTTTTGAGCAAAGTCCTTCATTAGAACCTGAAATTCATGGAGTAGGGTAAACTGGACTACCCAGAGAGCCTTGGGATCGTCCGTCTCCACCTCCCCAATACTGGGATGACAAGCATATGCTACCATGCCTGAGTTCTGGGGGTTGAACTCAGATTTTCAGGCTTATTTGGCAAGAACTTTATGGGCTGTGCTGTATCTTCAGTACAACATAACAAAAGAAAAACAAAAGCAAAAAAACAAAAAAAAAAAAAACAACCTCTGTTGAGTATCTATGATCAACCAAATGCATTTTTACTGACATCTCTCCCTAATGAACGAACCCTGGGTATCAGACCTTAGATTCCACTGAGTCAAAGAGGCAGAATAAGCTCTCTCAAATTCGGAGCCCTGTTGTAGTCTCCAAACGTCCCAGCTGGGCTCAGCTAGCCCTCCCGGCATCCGTAGCTGATCAGTGACTTGTGCTGCAGTTTTGAAAGAATGGAAGTGTTCTGCCAAAGAAATTGTTTGAATCTTTTTAAATCTCTTGTTGAAAAACTTTCCAAAGTTTTCGTGTGAGTGCCAACTGCTTAGGTCCCAGGAAGCTAAATAAGAAGGTGAATCCAAAGACAAACATATAGGCATCCTCCTGAATATTAACCTTCATCAGGCGATGAAAGGAGACAGAGACAGAGACCCACATTGGAGCACCAGGCATAAATCTCAAGGTCCAAATCAGGAGCAGAAGGAGAGAGAGCACGAGCAAGGAACTCAGGACCGCAAGGGGTGCACCCACACACTGAGACAATGGGGATGTTCTTTTGGGAACTCACCAAGGCCAGCTGGCCTAGGGCTGAAAAAGCCTGGGATAAAACTGGACTCTCTAAATATAGCGGACAATGAGGACTACTGAGAACTCAAGAACAATGGCAATGGGTTTCTGATCCTATGTACTGGCTTTGTGGGAGCCTAGGCAGTTTGGATGCTCAACTTACTAGACCTGGATGGAGGTGGGTGGTCCTTGGACTTCCCACAGGGCAGGGAACCCTGATTGATTGCTCTTTGGGCTGATGAAGGGGGGGACCTAATTGGGGGAGGGGGAGGGAAATGGGAGGCGGGGGGGGGGAAGAGACAGAAATCTTTAATAAATAAATAAATTTAAAAAAAAGAATATTTTTCTGGGGCTGAAGAGATGGATCAGTGGTTAAGATCATTGCTTGCTCTTCCAAAGGTCCTGAGTTCAATTCCCAGCAACCACATGGTGGCTTACAACCATCTGTAATGAGGTCTGGTGCTCTCTTCTGGCCCTCAGGCATACATGCAGACAGAATATTGTATATATAATAAGTAAATAAATAGTTTTTTAAAAAGAATATTTTTCTGTTTCTTGAATGCAAAGATTCTTCAGTTCATGTAGCAGCCCCAGCTGCCATTTTCCCTTTCCTTCTGGGTGCCAAGAAAGCTCAGTGTTTGGCTGATGGCATTGTTACCTCAGCTAAAAGATTTTCCCAGCATCCCTGTACCTAGGTGTGATCTACTGACCAAGTCCAGGCCAGAGACTTGTATCTTAGTTGACACTAACTTAAAACAATGGGAATTTATTTGACTTTTCTGGAAGGCAGAGTCTGGCTGTGTCTCTAGACCTGGTCCTCTGTCTGGAGGTTTTGTGATTTTGCTGCCCTGCCTCCCCCTCTATCTGATGGAAGGACTAGACTTCTCTGATTATATTCGGTGACCTGTATGATCGCTCTCTCTGGAGGTCCTTACTCACACCTGCAAACCCTTTTTGCTATATAAAGTAACACATTTGTGATTGCAAGGATTGGACTTCTTGAGAGCCATTATTCTGTCTGTCACAATTAGAAGTCGACTATAGGGCTTTCAGGAAACATACATGAAGGGAGGAAGACCTGGGAGGTCACCCTTTGCCTCTCTGTCTGTCTTTTCCCCTCTTTCTCCTTTCTTCCCTTCTGTCCACTCATCCTTCCTTCCTTCTTTCCTTCCTTTCTTCTTCCTCCCCTCTCTTCCTCCTTCCCTATCAAAATCTGGAGTGTGATGTTTTCAATGTCCATTTTGAACCACGAAGTGACCCTGGGGATGGCAGTCAACCACTAGTGGATGAAAGAGGAACACGGCAGTGTGGATCCTTCATGACCCATGCGGCCCCCTCCAGGCTTTGTTTACCAAATATACATTAGTTTTGTTTAACCCACTGCTACTTTTGCCATTATTTTGTTTGTGTGGACCATTCAGATGGATCTAATCCCCGCTGCTCAAAACCAAGCACAACTGTATTCTTAATAAATTACAAGTCTGCGGCTCCAGTCAGCTACTCTATGTAAGGGACAGACAAAAGCCATATATATATATATATATATATATATATATATATATATATATATATGAGACAACTACTAAAAGGATGGACAGGAATTCTGTCTTGTGTAGATGAGTCACCAGCCTTGATCTCTGCCTGTGAGCTGAACAGTAGGCCCTCACGATTCCTCTGGTTTCTGCCGTTGTTTCAGAGCTGTGATCT
Source organism: Microtus pennsylvanicus (assembly GCF_037038515.1). Classification (NCBI taxonomy): domain Eukaryota; kingdom Metazoa; phylum Chordata; class Mammalia; order Rodentia; family Cricetidae; genus Microtus; species Microtus pennsylvanicus. The sequence continues at coordinate 32,749,726 of NC_134592.1, read as the reverse complement.
GATTCCACAGTGATGCCCCAGAAGAATCACACTGGATGCAATGGGCTACCAACAAAGCAAGTTCTAGTCTCCATTAGTTCAAAATGGCACTATATGCTGGTTCCCACTCTTTTTTTGTTTGGGGGAGAGGAGTTTTGTTTTGTTGTTTTGTTTTTCAAGGCAGGGTTTCTCTGTGTAGCCCTGGCTGTCCTGGAACTCACTTCTGTTGTTCAGGCTGCAGAGATCGAGTGCTGGGATTAAAAACCTGTGCCACCACCACCCAGCTGGCTCCCATTCTTTACATACATTATTTACATAAATGTAAATAATGATCAATCACACAGAGTGTGCCAGTCAAAGTAGCTACATTAAGAAGTGACCCTAAGAAACAACCAAATCACTGTCCCTAAGAAAATCCAGCCATTATTAGCAACACCAAGTGCAGGATGCTGATTTGGACCTACGAACTCTATCCATTCATCATGATTTCTTGGATGTAATGAAATATGGCCTCAGTAGAAGGGTAATAGGAGGAGTCAGGGCTACCTCTCCTTAAAAAGACCCTCCCCACCATTGCAGGCAAACCAGGAAGGGTGAACAATAGACTTAGCTACTGTGTATTATTTTGTTGCAAACTGTGAACTCTGATCACAGCAGCTGTAGCACGAATTCTAATTGGTCTTAATAAATAAAACCCGGAGTCAGATATTAGGGGAAGAAAGCTGAAGGATCAGAGCAGTGCGGCCAGAGACCTTTGACCTCTACCAATGCTGAGACCAAAGGGGCAATCCTGTCCTCAGATTGTCTCAGATTGCAGAGGTGATCCTCAGACTGCACTGAGCTCCTGTCTCCTGTCTCATACTCGTCTCTCCACCCAGCCATATCACTCCTGTCTCCACCTCCTTAGAGCTGGGATTAAAGACTTAAAGACGTGGGATCCCGGGGGCTGGGATCACCTTTGTGTGAGCGATTTTTCTTTTAGACAGATTCAGTTCAAGACCAGGGTGGCCTTGAACTAACAGAGATCCCTCTGCCTCTGTCTCCCTGTCCTGGGATTAAAAGTGTGTGCCCCCACTCCCTGGCCTCTAGTGACTTGGCCCTGCACTCTGATCTTTGAGCAAGCTTTATTTGTTAAAACACAAACAAAATATCAGTACGAGCAGCTGTCCTCCCCAGGCTTCTTCAGCCCACTTCACCCCCACTGTTATTTGGACCCTGAGGTATTCCCTTTACCAGCTCTAGCAATTTTGTTAGCTAATCACCCAGCAATCTAATCCAGGAACCTGCCCTGGGGCAGGAGTGGTGCTGAGGAAATGGAACTGGGAGAGTAAACTTGAGATGATTTTTAGACTGATTCATCTTTTGCCTAGTTCCAGGGCCTCCCCTTCTAAGAATGCTCCTTGTGTGTTCTCTGAACAAAAGCCATTTTTTTCTTGATCTGGAGTACTCAGCGTGAACAGAGGGTTGGTCAGGAAGACGGCTGGCTCTGATGATGTTACCCTACGAGTCTTGACCACACAATAGAATCTGGAGCTTGCGTTCCCTTCCTGACTGTGTCCACTGGGAAGCGGTGTCCTCACTGCAGGGGATTGCCATGGGCCATCAGCCCCATTGCCAGGGTGCTTTAGGGAGTCTGCTGTGTTTTAATTACAGAAATGCCAGAAAGCAAATTCAAAGCTGTTTTAAATCTGAAGAGAACACAGAAATACTCAGCTGTCTGTTCGGCTTGGTCATGGGGCTGAGCCGTCAGATGGTAGGAAGTGTGGATTTTCCCCTGAACTGAGACAGGAATGAGGGATGGAGCGTGGCAGGCACCGAGAGGGCCTGGCAGATGCTTCTGCTGTTTTGCTGGCTTTTATTCCTCTCCATAGTCACAGGTTAAGCCACAGAAGAGGGCTGGATGGATGCTAAGGCCCTTTCCGGAGACCGAAGGTTTCCAAACTGAGAATGGATGGCTTAGGCGCCCAGACCATCTGTGCTGCTGCCCTCCGAAGGCCCCTGCCCTCTTCTGCACTTCTCTCCTGACCCCTAAAGGTGACCTTACCCAGACTCACTGCTTAGGAGCTTAAGGTCCATTCCAACACACCAGCAACTCCTAAGCAATGCCTGTAGCCTTCTCTCTCCCCGAAAAGCTCACGTGTCCAGTGGTTCCCCAGACATCTCCGTATAAGAGACCATTGTAGATCTCAGACTCACATAGACATCCATCCCTAAACCCAGGTTTCTCCCACAACCTACGGGCCCATCTCACTGATCTCAGGCTCCTGTGCATCCTGTTAGTTAAATGAGGATATCGAAGTCGCTGGGACCCCCTTCTAACCACAGGCCAAGAAGTTTGGCGCCCAAGACAGCACCACCTCAACGCGGCCCTACTACCACACAGCTATTCTGCATTTCGCTACCATGGGAGGCCACGCTCCCAGGGTTTGATGTTTCTAACCCTCTAGGGAAGACTCTTCACCATTCTGCTGCCTCTCCTTCTGCCTCAAGAGGTTTCTCCACAGAGCAGCTGAGGTCATCTTTGCAGACTATAACTAAGACTCTCCCATTTGTAGCTTTGCAGCGATGCCTGTGGCTCAAAAAGCCCAACCGGACCAGGTGATGCAGTCACATCCTTGTGGCTCTTGGTTTAGTGTGGCTCTCCAGGCTCCAGTTACCCAACCCAGCGTGCCTGCTGGTCCCTGGGTAAATGGAGCTCATTACTGTGTGAGAATGTTGTTCCTTCCTCTATAGAGTCACACAGGCACGCCCTCCCTGGGCTCAGGTCTTTGTAAATGTCAGTTCCCTCAACACCCAACCCCCAGAAGCCCCAGTCACTCTCCCATCCACCACCCCATTTTACCTTCCTCCTCGAGCTGTCTTGTCTCTGTGTAGGATGTTCGCTGGCACCCCTCCTTTGGAGGATGAACTACGTCAGCCTCGTCCCTCAGCCCTAAGGACAATCCTGAGCACACTGATAAATGTTCATGTATGAAAGCAAAATGGTTTCATTGGCCCTAAAATGAGAGCATCTTCAAGCGAGGTGTCAGGTGTCCTGTGACAATCACGAGAGACAGTGATGCGTGTGGATGCTCTCATGAGCTCTCCGTCTCCTGGTAGATGTGATGATGGGTCAGTCTGGCAGTTAGTAACCAGGACTTGAGAGCAATACCCTGTCTTGTAGAACCTACGTGTGCTTAATAGCAAAAGTCTCCCAAAGACCAGTTGACAGATCCGTCTGGGAAGCAAATGCCTCCTCCCCTCTCTTGTGGGTTGGACTGTCTCCATTGGTCTCTCTAAAATGATACCAGAAGATAAGAATGGGGGAACCGGAATTCATATTGTTTCTTCGCTAGGTGGTCCAAGCCTGACTGTAATCCTCCAGTTCTGTCCCGTCACCCTCTTCCATAGGAACCACACTTTCTGGGTTCCACCCTTCCCTCTCTTGACACCATATCCCCCCTGTTGTTGCTGTAACACAGGCCGCTCCTCCAGCGACACTTGCCCCTCACTGTTTCATGTACTGTCCCGGCTACGGGGTTCAGGGACCCAGCCAGCATCACCTGATGATGCTTTCCACGAAGCATGCCATTTGGTGGGAGTTGCGAGCTTTTTCTTTTTCTCCTGCCTTCCCACCTCATCTCTAAGACCACCTCTTAACCATAGAGAGCTCCAATCACCCAGCAGCTGGAAAGAAAGGCCATGCTGGGTATCCGGGAAATGACTGCAACTTGCTCAGGCCATCCTCCACCCTCCTTCTGCTTAGACCCACCCTCTTCTCCCCGTTCTTATAAGCAAGTAAACCAGATTACTTCTAAGCAGTAATCTGGGAACAGTTAAGCACTGCATAACACTGATATCTGATGATAGCAGATTTAAATTAAGCATTCTTTCCTCAAACTATCTCCTCCGCCTGAGCTAATTTTTGTCATCCTTCAGGATTCGAGGGGCGGGGACCTAGTGCAGAGGCACTCACACATGTGTATGAGCAATGGATACTATATGCATGTGTGCGGGTGTGCTTGAATGCTTGCGGGCGTGTGTGTGACCATTTATGATAACAAAAAAGGGATGATTCATATATGTGGGTATTTCAGGCGCAGCTAAGGAGGGAGCCTGAACTCTCAGGGAGATGGGGGGACTAGAGCAAGAGACTGAAAGGGTGAAGAGAGAGCTGGAGAGATGGCTCAGCGGTTAAGAGAATTGCCTGCTCTTCCAAAGGTCCTGAGTTCAATTCCCAGCAACTGTATGGTGGCTCACAACCATCTGTAATGAGATCTGGTGCCCTCTTCTGGCCTGCAGGCATACATGCAGACATAATACTGAGAATACTGTATACATAATAAGTAAGTTTTATAAAAAAAAAAGGGGGGGTGAAGAGACCTTGCCTCTCTTCCTCTTGTGGTCCCTGTGGTTGGGGGACTGGAAAGGTGACCTAGAAAGCATGATGCCACTGAGAAAGCCTGGCTCATGTAGTCAAAAGCTCCCTTGGTTTCAAGGGACTTGCTTGATTTCTTTCACAAGTCCTCCAAAACTGGCCTTCATCCCATACCAAAATGTTGAGAGACACAGCTTTTGGGGCCTGGGGATGCAGGAGTGGGGTAAGGAGGTGTGCAATGTGGCCGGACTGCAGCTACGTCATGGTGGAGAGAAACTTCGAAGTTTCTGTCTAATCATAAGCCAAATTCATTTTACTTTTTTAAAAAATGACACTCAAGTCAGAAGCTCAAACAACCATTTCTAAAGGCAAACATTCCAACACAATAAAACCCCAAGACAGGCTGGTTTGATGCTGCATACTGAGAGATGACAATAGAAAGTATTAAAAAGCCTTTGTTTCCATAATGAAGCCATTATGTTTCTGTAAAAGCAGAAAACATTGTATGTACAGTAAAAATATGCAATACAATAGTCTTGGATCCGAGCTGAGTTTTCTCGGGCCTTTGCTAGGTTTGTGTGGCATGAAGGTACGTGCCATGCAAAATGTGTGTATGTTCAAAACCAAGACTACAATGACCTTATGCAATGCAGCATGGGTAAGGGCTGGCAGGAACACCCAAGATTCATGGCATGTTGCTTCTGAAGTCATGTTTGGCCATTGCACACCCAGAAACCTTTTACTGTTCTCAATTTCTCATGCCTGTCCCCTCTGCACCTGGGTCATGGCCTCCAATTTAAGAGACTGAGCCATGTTGAATCAGCCCCCAGACATAGGCAGGGGCAACAGGAAGGTCCATGACGGTATACTGGAGAGGTCAGAGGGTCGAACCGAGGAATGGGACAGAGGAGACGGTCACATCTTACTGTTGGGGAAACAGAAGATTGCCTGAAGCTAACCATGATGGTTCTCCTCCCGCTTGCTAGTTTGTTGCTATTTGTTTATTTGTTGGAGGTGGGGTCTTCCTGTGTTGCCCAGACTGGCTTCCAGTTCCTGGATCCTGAACATCCCACTGCCTCTGCTTTATCCCTCTAGCTTCTGACATTCACTTTTCTTTCTGTTTTCTGTGGATCTCTGCTCTGCGGGCTCACATAGTGCTTTACATACAGAAGACCAGACAGTACTGGCGACTTTCCCCCCTTTCCCTGTCACAGGACTGGCTCTAAACACACCCCAACCTGAGCACATAAATGTGAAGTGTGGGCGGCTTCCGGCTACTGTGTGGGAGTCCTTGGCTCTACATCTAACCTACTTCCTCATTGTTTCCTGTTGATCCTAAGTGAGTCATTCTTTCTGATTGGGTCAGCTCAAACTAGGAATTGCCATGTCTGTGGCCTCATAGCACCCCAGATGGACTCCCATGATAACCCTTGCAATGTCCTAGGGCACCCATGCCTTTAGGATAGAGCCCTGGAATGTTCATCATTGCAAGCATGGTTGGGGGAGGGGCGTGGAGCGCCTCAGGCATCCTTCCAGGTAAATAGCTGAAAATAGTTTAGTGAGTGATAGTGGTCCTGAGGGCAACAGTGAAGTCACTTTTTGTCAGACATTAACTGTGCCAGCTGAAGAAACAAGCTCGGCCACTTCCCGGCTCTACCTCTCAGACAAAAGCTAAAACCGGAGACCAACAGGCAGATTCCCCAAGGGTCACAGAGCTGGTGGGGACAGGAACCCGGATTCATATCCACTGACATCCTGGTGGTTTCAGGGGAGGGGCTGAGGGCTTGGCGACAGTGAGGTTCGAGAGGAGCACTAAAGCCCCTTCCCGTGTTTTGTCTCAATAACCGGAAATGGATCTGAGAGTGGATCTTAACCCAGAAGAGAGCATGCTGGGCTGGCTTGAGAAGGGCCAGCTCTTCTGTGTGAATGAGACAGGACAAGATGACAATGCCAGGAGAATGACCTCGAGCCTTAGAACGACTTGACACGTGACGTGCAGGGGAAGGCTACCAGCTCTGTTTCTCTAATAACGAGGCGGTGTGTGGCTAATCAGAATGGGGGTGACTAAGTGCTGCCTAGGGACTGATCACCCCCACTCCCGCTTATCCTCCCATCCCCCTCATCTCCTCACAAAAACTTTAGCCTCCAGGAACAATTAAAATGTAAAATGTGCACGAATCACATTTCGGATTTAAATTTGCACATGCGAAGTGACCAGTAGGCAATGGGGAAACAATAAGACCCCAAGACTATCAGTCACCCATCTACTAATAGCTCCCTTCCTCGAACCGGCTACCTTCCCGGCATTCCAAGCGAAGCTCCGCACGCCTGCGAACATCGATGGAGCTCTCTGATGAGGGCGCCTAGAGGCCGAGCATTAGGTCAGTTCTTTCTCAGAGCACTGACTGACCCTGCTTATTTGTTTCTCCTCTCTCCTTTTTAGTGGAAGGCAGTCAACAGCAGCCACCCTAGGGAACTGTGGCTCCTCCCACTGTGGCTGTGAGTTGAGCCTCCATTTCCCGGGGCCTAATCAAAGTGGCCACATCCAGTCTTGCCTTTAATAAGCCGATTGTGGAGCTAAATCCCTCACGTTCTCAGTCTCACCCTGGATGCTTTTGATTGACAAAACTAATCTCTCCTCCGCCCCCATGTCTGCTGCTGCCCGCATCCTCTTGCAAATCATGTACCCAGCTGCTGACAATTAGATATAAGACTTGGGATTCGGGCGCGGGAGGGTTATGAGGTTATGAATCAATTGTGGGGGCTCCGGGTGAGATAACAAACCAGGAGAGCCCATCTCAGGCACCTCACCACAGCCCTCAGCACCTCCTGGCTGATTTATGGGTTGGTAATAACCTCGCCTGGTCTCCTGCCCCTGTTATTTTTCATAACACACAGGGAAGCTTTAAATTTCAGAGTCCGAGCTGGCCGGGTGGGGCTATGAAGAGAGCGCTTGCCCAGGGCTTCCCCATGGTCCATTGTCTTGGCTGCTGTGCAATCACTGGGTTCTTGAGAATTATGGTTGTCACAGGCTCCTAGAAACCGGCAAGCCGTTTTTAGGACCCGAGAGAGGTGGTCCCGATAGACCTTGCGTATGGCGAGAGGTTTTCAGATCAAGAGTCCAAAATCATAATTCCGTGTCTGAGTTAAATTCCTCCAACATGATCCAAACTAAGTCTGATGACTGGAAGATTTCCTGTGAGGAACTTGACAGTACGGTAGCACTCATTACAGACGAGAAGTAATTTAGCACTGACTGGAAGGTGGAAGACAGGGGACAGGCTTGGGGGTGGACAGTATCCTGAGGCAGAAGGCTGGAGACCTGTCTTCCCCTCTTGACCTTCATTCACCTCTCAGAACTCTCTGATGTGACAGTCAGCCCATAAGTGCTGAAAAGATGGCTTTGAAATGCTAACACTTTGTAAAGTGTTCACCTGTTGAGATTTCTTCTCGTAAGAGCTGGGATGCTCTTAGAGAAACCCATGGCCATAGACCAGAAGCCCGGAAGAGTTCATCAGAAGCAGCAGCATTCCAAAAGTGCTTGCATAAGATCCTGGTGTTGGCTGGTGTCTACACTGATCTCTCCTTTCTTCTTCCTGTTTCCCTCCCTTCTTTCCTCTCTCTCTTCCTATCTCTGCCCATCCCTTCCTCTGTCCTTCCGTCACTTCTTCCCGCTTTCTTTCTCCAGCCCTTGGGCTGAAGTTGTAAAAAGCCCACCAAAGGGGGAAAAAAATGTTCAATTGAACTTGTAATGAGCATGTGCGTGTGGGTGATTATGTAGTATATGATGCATATTTGAATATGACTACTGGTGAATGAACGCTTGTTAAACCCCACCTCCACGCCAGGTGCTCCCTCCGTGCCAGGAACAGAACAGCGTAAGAGAGTCCCTCTCCGTAGGTGCTGATGCTCATCAAAGGCTAGGAGTTAAACTGCGTCTTCCCCCAGAACCTCGGAATGTGATCTCATTAGGAAACACAGCTATTATTAGTATAAGTAGTTAAATCTGGAAATTAGGGTAGTCCTTGAGATAGTGGGGTTTGTGCGTCCTTATAGGAAGTAAACCGTGAGCAGAGTGTGTACCAGGGGAATACCTCATGGATTTGGATGCAGGTATCAGGATGTTGGGTGGGTCCAGTATAGGTGATAAAATATGAGCTAGTGACAATTCTGTCTATCTTTATCATCCCTGTGCCTTCTTGCTCCATCTGCTTGTTAAGTGACTGTTCAATTCGTTATGTCTTTCCTCAGTGAACCGGTGACCAAACCACCACTATTTGACAATGACAATGGCATTGAGCTTTTCCTCACACTGTTCCGTGAGCCTGTGTCCTTCCCACTGCCAGCTAGCTACTCACAATGCCTCGTTTAACATTTCTTCTTCATTTAACCTTCCGCTTCCGGCGTGACAGGCTTTCTTTTGTAAAATGAAGGCACAAAAGGAAGTCCTACAACTGTAAAGATGCCCTACATAGCCTGTCTATTCATCTGATCAACGGAGATGCTAAATCACACCATGAAATTTTATAGCAAGTACTATTGTACAACTCAGACTATAGGAACTATTCAAGAAATATTTATTAAGATTCAAATGAGTAGGTTTTCAAAAGCAGAGTCGGAAGGTGAGCTGACCAAAAAAAATTAGCTTAATAGTTGATAATAGCAACAACCATTAAATGGATTTCTCTGCTTCAGTGAAAAGTCCAATATAGAATATCAATTTCCCACGTATTTTTTCTTACAACTACTGGAGATGCTTGTCACCGCTAATACAGTCAGAATGTGAAGGGGGAAGAAATATGGTATGAGAATGCCTGGTTTGTAGCTCTGAGTCAAAAAAATACTAATATGTGACCTTAAGCTTCTCTGGGACCGATCTTTTAAATGGCTATTATAATGACAGTATTTTTGTCGATATTATACACAATAATAGGACCAAATGCTTGCTCTAGAACAGAACTTGGGAAATGCCACTGCCTGTCACAGCATTGCCACCCACCTGGGAAGTGGTGGAGAGCCAGCCTCCCTGTGACAGGTGCACAGAGACCCTAAGCAGGTACATAACAACACGGTGGATGGACTCCTGGGATGGATGGGTGTAAGGTAAACTCAGTTAGACTTGGCTGTGGCAGAAACCATAGCATCTTTCCTTGGAATCTTAAAACCGTTTCCTCAAGAGAAACGGTGAGGGTTGAAATGATTTTACCAAAGACTTCAGGTGTCAGTACCACAGTATACAATCTACCAGGTTTCTGGAAACTTGCAATCTGCAGATGACCATCAATCTGTGTGGATTCATCTCTGTCCACTTTGCATGGATGGCAACTGATCCAGTACCTGGGGAAGACGGAGGAGGGTAGCTCATACTAAGATCTCCTTAGGTTCTCATGTCTGAGTGGCAGTGTCCTAATCAAATTCCCTAAAACACAATCCACGATTTTGTACGATCCTCCTCTAAACCAGAAACAGAACCCCCTTAGATACTGGGGTTTACTCAAATCTCGTTTGTATTTACCGAGTGTCCACGCAGCATGGGAACTAACCATGAGAGGTCACCGAGTCTTCCTCTACCAAGCACATAAGGAAACATAAAGAGGCGATGTGGCTTTCCGCTCCTGATATAGGACTTCGGTGAACATCCCCAAGGTGTCGATAGAATTCCAGTTGCAGTTCCAGGGACCACAGATGGCCAGAGTGTGTAGCAAGTTCAAGGGTAGTGGTCCAGCATCATGACTGAGCCCCCTCTGCCAACCCTTTGAGACAAAACTGGGACTGGGGATGTAGCTTAGTTGGTAGGATGCTCACCTAGAATCTCTGAAGGCCTGGGTTTGACCCCCGGCATTGCTTCGGCTGGGTGTGAGGGTATCAGGAATCTCAGTCCTCGGGAGGCAGAGGCAGAAGTTAGTCATCCTTGCTACTTAATCACTTCCAGACCAGCCAGGCTACCTAAGAGGAAACATCAGCACAACAGTACCCAGCCCTGAGACACCTGCCTTTGTCACCACTGTTTGCTTCCAAGAAAACAAAAATTCTCAGGACAGGAGAAGCTGCTTGGAGTCCCTCTTACTCTCTCTACTTTGATCTGAGAGGCCAGATTTATTTATTTATTTATGTTTTTTTGAGACAGGGTTTGCTCTGTGTAGCCCTGGCTGCCCTGGAATTCACTCTGAAGACCAGGTTGGCCTTGAACTCACAAAGATCCGCCTGCCTCTGCCTCTTGAGTGCTGGGATTAAAGGTGTGCACCACCACATTGACACACATTGCCTCTCTGTTCTTGAAAATGAAATGTCTTTCTTTGCAAGGCATCTAAAACGTTCTGTGAACTTCAAATAGTTCAGCGATGAAATAATAATTGGATGTTTCTCCTCTGCCCAGGATAACCTAAAGTTATCAACTTAAATTATGTCCAGAACTGTTCTTTTTCATTTCTGTACGTACTTATATATTGCGTAATTAATAAAAATGGGAGTATTTTTCTGCGGTAAAAATATTATTTCACCATATAGACTCTTCTTGATGTGCTTTTTCCACTCAACATACTAGTTGTTCAATAAATATTATTCCATGAATGAGCCATGGTTCATGGACTTTCTTGTTAGAGTAATTTTATATTCATCTCAGATGCCTGCTCACATATAAATATGTTTATATTACATATAAATATAAACATATTTATATGTAAAAGATATAGTAGAAAGGTATACTATAACACTTGAAGCCCAGAATGTAACTGCTGATAAACACATGCTTAAATACAGGTGACAGTACACATGCAGTGGAAGGTACGTGGGTACCCTCTGGTGTGGTCCATGTGTATTCCTGTATTGTGAGTTAATAAATTAGTTTCATAAGCCAGGCGGTGGTGGTGCACGCCTTTAATCCCAGCACTCGGGAGGTAGAAGCAAGCGGATCTCTGTGAGTTCAAGGCCAGCCCGGTCTACAAGAGTTAGTTCCAGGGCAGGAACCAAAAAATAAAAATAAAAACTACGGAGAAACCCTGTCTTGAAAAATTCAAAAAAAAAATTAGTTTCAGTGGACTGGGGAGATGGCTCAGTTGCTAAAGTGTTTGTCACACAAACATAAGGATCTGAGTTCAGATATCCAGGACTCACCTAGAAGCTAGAGTTCACTTAAAAGCTAGGTATGGTTGTGTTCCTATAGTTCCTGCACAGAGAAAACGGACCCAGGTGGATCCCTGTGGGTTACTGGACATCCAGCCAACCAACCAGCAAGTCTAGCTGAATAGAAGAGCCCAGATTCAGTAAGAGACCCTATCTCTGCACACCTTTAATCCCAGCATTCGGGAGGCAGAGGCAGGTAGATCTCTGAGTTCAAGGTCAGCCTGGTGGTCTACAGAGTGTTTCATGGCAATCAGGGCTACACAGAAAAACCCTGTCTCAAAAAGCCACAAAGCCAGACAGACAGATAAACAGACAGAGAGAAGTCCTATCACGAGGTCCCTATCAGGAAGAAGAAGATGCTGGCATTCATCTCTGATATACAAATGCATGTGAAAACACTCGTATGTGAACTCACACAAACACATATGGAACACATACAGAGACAAACACGCATGCAGTTGGCCTCAGAAAGACAGCTTCCAGGCCAGTGTTTTGGGCTCTCGGGAATAGAGGGTAACTGTGCTGCCTGTGTTATGCTGTGGGCTGTTATCAGTCATTAAGTCCCCACAAGGCATCTTGACTAATATAACATCTCAGATTCAACTGTGGAAACAAAAGGCCGCGATTATTTTCTGATAGAGCAGAAAAGACTCTTCTTCAATTTCTTTGTGTACGAGGAAGGAAAGGAGGGTCTCTGGGGTTGGTGGAGCGGGAGGAAAGACAAAAATGAGAAAGAAAATGCTTGCTCCTGCTGCTGTGGGACGGCTCCTGTCTGGCTCCAGCATGTCTAGCTGGGAAACTTTCATAATATTATGACATTATTTGCCTTCCCTGCTTGCTCTGGGGCAGAACTACAGTGGTTCACTTCCTGCCCCAAAACGGAAGTAGGCCACTTGTGGATCTGACCTTAGAAGCTTGTAGGAGTGTCCACCTATCCCTGAGCATCTTCCAAAACGTTTGCTATACACCACAATATGGTACCCACTGTGTGTGAGGGACCCAGGGCAGTGATGGCACAGCAGATAAAGTGTCCCTGCCCAGGATGGCCAGGAATAGCAGCTTAACAGTCCCCACATGGCATGGCCACTGTCATGGTCACTGTACCATAACACAAAACCCAGCTCTATGGTCCCCAAAGTGTTAGGGGGAGAAGGAAAAGGGACTTTTGTGACTTTATCTTCCTTACACGGAAAGTGCTTCACTGTGATTCTTTAGCTAGGTGCATGCACCCAGGGCATGGTGGAGCCATAGAATAATTGAGCCAGGAACTGAGTGCCAAATGGGGCAGAAATCCAGACAATGGTGCAGGGTGGCTGGGGGCGGTGGTGGGTAGGATAGCAAGGAAGGAGTTTCAATGCCAATGAATACTAATTAGTGACATGGATATTAATGATGACAGTAATTAACAGGGGAAAGGAAGGGCTGTCATTGTCCCAGGGTGAGCAATCAATCTTGGCAGGTGATAAATAATGGCTGAGCAAGCTCGGCGGCGGAAAGATAATCCTCAGGCCCCCAGGAGAGCCTGGCGATACTGGAAGCCTTGCAGTTTCCAGGCAACCCACAGAAAAGAACTATTTTTCTTTAAGCGGGGGAAAACAGGTTAGTGTCTCTCCCCCACCCCCAATTTGGGATTACAGTTCTTATTTGATGTCTGCTTTGTTCTGCATTTCCTAGGACAAATGCAGAACTTCTGTAATTTGGGGGGAAATGAGAACGCACTCACGCGCATGCGCACATGCATTGCTGTACAAATGGACTCCCTCTCAAAGGATGTGAATGGGCCAGAGTGTTCTCACATCCAATTCAGCTCACGGATGTGGTCCGGAAGCAACGGCAGGAGCCTTCTGAGTCTTGCTTAAAGGCTGAAGAGTGAGGAAATGGCATTGTCAATGAGGGTTGGCCCGTGGGCCAAGACCCGGAGGAGGAGGGTAGGCCTCTGGCGGTTACGCTGCACTGTCTCAACTCCTCCATAGAGCCACACAGAGACCAAATGCCCAGGCTTTCCAGACAGCAGAGGTCTTACTTCCAGTCAGGGGTCAAGTGTCTAAAAATTTTGACTCCCAAGAAAATGGTACCTCAGTAAATTCCTTTGCTGGATCCAGGGACAAGATTAGCAGACACGCGCGCGCGCACACACACACACACACACAGAGAGAGAGAGAGAGAGAGACAGAGACAGAGACAGAGACAGAGACAGAGAGACAGAGAGAGACAGAGAGCAAGGCTTCAGACCCATTCTTGACTCAGATCTGGAAAAGTTGCTCCTTTCCAGCCTATTTTCCATCAAACATTCCACAAGAGACGATGAAGCCATGTTTAGAGGTCTGTACACCAACTTGGGGCTTGACCAGATGTTTTGACTCTTGCAGATAATTGGGCTCTTGTTCTTCCGTTACATAACTTGAGGCTTGGGTCCTGAAACCCTGACTAGGGAGGCAAAGGAATGAAAAGGGGACAGACACACGGACACAAGTGCAGAAAAGCTGGGCCAGGTGGGGTGTGCACTCTGAAGGGGCCACACTGTCTACCCTGGCAACCCACACCCTCCGTGTGTTTGTTGTGTATAGCACAGGCAGTAGGGATGGCTAAGCTTGGTAGGAAGGAGGTCTCTATGGGGTGATGTCTCAAGCTATAGCACCTAGGAGGAAGAAAGTTGCTAGCTCCTGTACACACTGATCAATTGCTTGCACTTGAACTACCCCTCCCCCAACCAAGGAAGGTTTTGCTATGCTTCTGAACCCCACCAGGTAGGAGGCTTTGCCAGATTCGCAGGGTTGCGACACTAGGGTCCTTGAGATACCTATGCCCATGTCAACAATACATATTCACTCAGGCCCTCCTCACTTCACTCTCTGGGGATTCCTCCACTCCCTACACATTCCCATGTGAGCTATGCTGCTCTTGGAACCTGGGTTCTAGTTGCTCTTTGTTATTGTTGTTTTTCGAGACAGGGGTTTCTCTGTAGCTTTGGAGCCTGTTCTGGAACTAGCTGTTGTACACTAGGCTGGCCTTAAACTCACAGAGATCAGCCTGCTTCTGCCTCCCGAGTGCTGGGATTAAAGGCATGCGCCACTACTGCCCAGCCATCTTTTTAAAGACAGACAGTAAAAGGGAGTTTGTTCAGAAGGCTTTGGCCAATGGTGAGGCACTCCAGGCTAAGCTATGGAATGGCTCCAGGTATGTCACACTGGGAATGGTGACACTGGTGGCTTATGGAAGGACTGCCCAAAGTCTGAAGGGATGGGGTCAGGGAGATGAGATCTGGGTTCAGGTTCACTTTTCTGTCATCAGGAGATAAAACTAAAACCAGCAGGAAGAAGTAAGGGTTGGTCAAATTTCTGTTCAAGTGTGAATTACCTGAAACATTCTGGCTAGAAGAAACTGGGTTTATTCTGCACACAGGTAAGACCTCTCATGAGGGATCTAAATAGTCATTAAATTTTCATGGTGGTATTCATGGGCCCTTCCATATTGTGTCTCTGCTCCACTCAGTTTCCCAGGTAAATAAGGGAAGGAAGGGTCTGTGGATAAGAAGGAGGCTTTCACAGGCCGGTGCAGGTCATTCTACCCACATATGGTTAGCACAAAGTCTACAGCCAACTTTGGGAAAGCCTGGAAATTTAAGGCGAGCTGAGGCCAAAGGAAAAAGAAGGAACTGTCAGCGATGACCCAGACATAGTCTACAGCCTCAGAGGTCTGTTGGTTCAGAATGGACTCATGCCAGAAAAGAACAAGTTTCTTTTTTTTCTTTTTTTAAAAATTTATTTATTAAGCAGCTGCACAGGTGGCTCAGAGGCTAAGAGTGCCGACCGCTGTTCCTGAGGTCCCGGGTTCGAGCACAGCTTGCTCTATGTAAATTATTGGAAAAAAATTATTTATTATATATACAGTGTTCTGTCTGCATATATGCCCACATGCCAGAAGAGGGCACCAGATCTCATTACAGATGGTTGTGAGCCATATGCGGTTCCTGGGAATTGAACTCAGGACCTATGGAAGAGCAGCCAGTGCTCTCAACCTCTGAGCCATCTCTCCAGCCCAAGAACAAGTTTCTAAGAACCTCTGAGGTCACCTGAGTTGATTAGCACTGTCAGGAAGGGCATGGTGCTGGAAAAGAAATATTCTGGGAACGGGCAGGCTAAGGCTGCCCTGGCCTGCCTTGGGGAAGCCATTGAAATCTGTGTCCTCAGGAAGTTCCTGGCAGATGCTCCCGGAAATTCCATTGTAACTGAAGCGTCAGAAGTGGGTTTGGTTTTTGGTTTGTTTATTTGGTTGGTTGGTTTTTTTGTTTTGGTTTTGATGGTGGCATTGTTTTTTGTTTTGTTTTTATTCTCATGAGAGAATTGAGCTATAGGCTAGGAGTGCGGCTTGACTGGTACAGGGCTTGCCTAGTATGCATGGAGTCGCGCGTTTGATCCCCTGCACTAAATAACCAGGCGTGGCGGTACAGGACTGGGCCCTCAGCATCCTCGGCTATGTGGAAAATTCGAGGCCAGACTGGGATGCACAAAAGACTGTCTCCATTAAAGAACGAGGCAACTACTAAATCCTAACTGTGGCCATGTCCTGGTGGATGGGAAGGGCTGGTTAGCATGGGGAATGGCTGTATTACCTAGCTCCCAAGCTGTGTGCTGCTGGACTTAGGACTCCGGTAAAGATGCTTCTCCTGCTACCCATGAGATCTTCGACTGAAATGGCTTTGTCATTGCAGGTACGGACGTTGTGCAGTGGCTTATGAAGAACCTTTCCATTGAGGACCCAGGTACTTGACCCCTGACTTTGCCTTTGCCTCCTCTGGTCTTGGCACGCATGCCATAGGCCACTTCCCCAGCGGGCCTATACAGTCTTGAAAAGAAGGCTTATCGCCGTGGATTCCAGGATGCGGGATCATTGTATTTGCAGATAGGAGTCATTTATTTTCTCCACTGAATGTCTATCATCACGTGGAAATCACCCTTTGAGGAAATGAGCCGCTATTGAGAACGCCAAAGAGCTCAGCACAATAGCATGCGAAACGAGATGAATTCTCGTTAGCCGCAGCAATTAAAGATAAGTTGTAGCCCTGTCACAGAACAGCCTTCTAGAAGCAGCTCTTAAAATTAGATTGCCTGATCCACAATTAAGATGTTTAATTATTTGCTAAAACGCCTTCTGTTTCCTGCTTCTGCAAGAAGTGAAGAAGTGATTTTCCCCCCTACTCTAATTGTGTATTTCAATTAGGCAAAGTCTACCAGAAAAAAAAAAAACCAGCAAAACCTTGACCAACGAAGGCAGTTTCCACAGCTGTCCCTCCACCAGGAAATAAGCAGGACAATGTGTTTTCGCCATCTCATTGGGAAACGGGGGAGGGCACTCCTGAAAAAAAAAACGAAACTTCTAGACAGCTTAAGTCGATTTTTATCAGTGTGCTGTGAGTTTATCATTGGGTTGTTTATTTTTCACCCTTAGCATGTAGCACACATTCATCTGTCTGGCTTAACTGGTGTTATTAATACTCAAGGATCATAGTTATAAATATCCGTAACAGATCTGCTGTGGGGTTCACATTAGTGCTGAGCCATCCCAGGGCCTTGTTCCTACTGGGCAAGCTTTCTACCACTGAGCTGCATAAACCCAGCCCTCTGCTCTGATGTTCCTAATGGTCACCCTTAGGGGATAAAGATACCACAAGTTAAGTGGCCCCTGACCACATGCTTTTTGAGAATTTGTATCAAGTGTACCTACTAGATGCTGGGTTTATGATTGTAATTATTTGCTAGAATCAGTAAGCCAGCTCAGGCTTGCATTTTAACCTGGCATTGCCAATCTGCAGCTGAGTGTACGGCAATACAGTTTCAGATAATTCAGTTCAGTGACGTTGTTGGAAACAGGAGCCCCTGCAGAGCAGGTGATTTTGGGAAGTGACCCTGGCCCTTTTCATGTCCTGGATCAGTGGCCACTCTGCCAGCTAACAAAACTTCTTAATTTGAGTGAAGTTCTTAGTTCACAAGAAAAAGCGTCTATGCTTCTTTTTTTCTTGTGAGCTAAGAATTTCCCTTGAAGGCCAGGGCTCCAAGTCTTGGTGTTTCCATTAGAAAACCTGGACTTCTGATTGCCTGTGTGACCAGCCGTTGGGTGACATTCATCTGAAGTCACTGCTTCCTTTTGGCCATGCTAACTTAAAGTCATTTCTCATGGTAGAATTAGCTAAGAGCGCTTCCTAGCCGTTCTAAAGTACCCATCGAATTCATTATTCTCATTATTACTAATGTTCTGAGAACTATAACCCAGCTAATGTAAATGAGACTCCTGTGGCGTGAAAAACTCCTGTGACAGGTCCAGACTAGTGGAGGTCACATCTATGAAGGTCTCCCCTTCTCTGATACCTTGAGGGGGACATCAAGATGTTGGGATGGGTTTGGGCTTCTGAGAATTAGCCTGGAAAGAGAAGCTAAAACAATTTGCCAGAAGACAGAGCCATGAACCCCAGCCTGGGAAGCCAGCAAGTTCAATGGAAGTCCAGTGTCGGTCCCCCTGTCTTTTCTCTGTTCGATCTTGGCAAAGTAAAAGCTTTTCTAAGGAAGAGTTTAGCTCCAGCGTCAGCAGTGCAGTGTTGCCTGCTTTCGGGATCTTCCTCTTCCATCTTGCATGGGAAAGGGCAAATGATCAAGCTTTCCTTCTCGCTGGACCTGGCATCCTTTCTGTTGTTTGTGTTAGGGTTTTAGTTGGCCGGTTGGGTGGTTGGTTGGTTGGTTGCCTAGTTGGTTTCCCTATGTAGCCCAAACTGGCCTTGATTGCTCAGTTCACCGGCCTTAGCCTCCTGGGTGCTGGGCTTGTAAACCAGTGCCATCACACCTGGCTCCTGGTTCTTAAAGAATACAGTTAGACTTCCGTGTATTAGAGCTTTATCCTCGAAGTCAACTAACATTGGATTGAAAATATTTGATACAAAAATATGTCTGTGCTCAACATATAGAGGTTTGTTATTCCCTAAGCATGGCTGTATAACAGCCATTTGCATAGCGTTCAGACTGTGTGAGGCATCAAAGTAACCTAGCTTGAAGCTTGCAGGAGGGTGTGTGCAGGTTATACACGAAGCCATTTGATATCAAGACTTGAGCACCCAAATATTTTGATCTTCATGGGGACCCTGAAACAAATTCTACGTGGATATATAGGGACAGATCTATAGAACTGTAAACGCAAACCGGTCATCAGAAAACAGGTAAAATAAAACATCATCTATTTCGAGTCCACCCACTTTGGGTATTACTTCCAAGGGGACTTGGTGATTCTTAAGAAGCAAAGCACTTAGGTTGTAATCAATGTTGTGAAGCTCGCAGGTACAGATAAGACAAATGACTTTAAAAGGCACTGTTTATAAAACTGGACATGGGAGAGTCTAGGACCCACCCTCCCCTTCCTGTATGGGCTTCTCTCAGGAGAAGGTAAAATCTTAACTACTAATGGAAGCCTGTGTATGGCTGGGGCTGAGAGAAGGAGGCAGCATGTTGATTCTGGCAGAAATATTCATGTTTCTGTGGCACCGCCCACTCCGTCATCCTCGCTCTAATCTCCTGGGACAGGGGGGTCTTGCCCTAGTCCATCACAGGAGATGCACTCTTCTCATGGGAGGAACAGCTGTGTCATAAGGAGATTCTAAAGCCTCTGGACCACGAAACAGTACCCTTAGTGCCGAGGATCAGAGACATGAGAACTATGTAGGTTCTCAGGGCTGCCATCTCTGCCTGAGTCCCTGCTAAGGACTGTGTGACATGCCTTGCTGCTTTAGGTCCTGCTTGGTCTATGCCATGCTGTGGCTCTGACTTTATTTGGGAAGACTGCGGGGAATGGGTGGTTAGGTGTTGTTAAGTTCTCAGAGGAGGCCAGACGCGCAATGGTTCTTCTCATAGGTCAGCATCCTCCCGTTGCTACCATCATCAGCAGGGGAAGAGATCCTCAGCACCGTCATCTAGAGGGATGGCACATGACCTCAGATCACGTTCTGCTCTCCCAGTGCTTATTTTAGCTGAATGACCTGCTTCCTCCTCTTCTCTCCTTCCAGTTGAAGCAATACACCTGGGAAGCCTTATTGCTGCCCAGGGCTACATCTTCCCAATCTCAGACCACGTTCTCACCATGAAAGACGATGGCACCTTTTACCGTTTCCAGGTAGGCCTGCTGGCTCCTCCTGAAGAACCCTTCTGCTCATCACCATGTGACCTCACTCTAGAACCATCTAGAACAACTAGGCATATTTAAAAGAGCAAATGTCCCCCTAAAGTACTGGGAAAACTAAGAGATGTGTTAACTTAGCCAGTGGGTGGCCCACTTAAAGAACAGTAAAAGGCCCTCACTGGAAGCCTATGGATTTGGGGACACTGTCTAAGCCCCTTGGGGGTATTGTCAAAAAATGCCCTGCATATCTTATACACATATTTTCACAGTTCTGGGGGATGGGAAGTGTCTGGTGGGGGAGTACTCTCTTTTTCATAGATGGAACTTTCTAGTTGTTCCTCATGTGGTGGACGTGATGAGGTGTCTCCCTCAAGCCTATTAAAAATAAGGACATTAATTTCACTTATGAGGCCTTCATCTCCATGTCCCCATCACCTTCCAAAGACCCCAACTCTCATCTTTAACAAAAAGGCTTATTTTTATTTCATATGTATTTATATTTTGTCTGGATATATGTATACGTACCATGTACATATCTAGGGCCAACAGAGGACATAGTGGGTATCAGATGGCCTCGAACTAGAGTTACAGATGGTTCTGAGTCACCATGCAGGTGCTGGGAATTGAACCCAGCTCTTTTGTAAGAACAGTAAATGTTCTTAACCCCTAAGTCACCTCTCCAATCCCAAGACTCCATCTCTCCAGAGCACCTCCTAGAAGACTGGAGTTTAGATGAGAACAGATATTTTCCATAATTTCTTCTGGAACACTGTCTTAGCCCCTTGATATGGGGGTGCTCAGAGAATGAACATGGCTCTTAGTGATTCTAGAAAGCTGAGTCCGAATGAGCCTAAAAGTACCATACTTGATTCGTATCATGTTGGAGTGTGTTCTCACGCCCTCACTTACTCTCCTCATCCACTGTCGGCCCTTCTCCCAGACCCTGCCTTAGAGGGAGCAGCGACAGAGTCAGGGCTGTGTCAAAGCCCAAGCCAAAGGCTTGGGGAACATAGTTCTGCCGAGGTGTTAAAGAAGAAACTGCACCATCCTGTGCCAGGGGTGTCCTCCCACAGCTTACATTTCTCAGTTTTACAACTGCGTGCCTCTGGTCCTGATGCCGTGTGCTCTGTTGCAGGCTCCTTACTTCTGGCCTTCCAACTGCTGGGAACCTGAAAACACTGACTACGGTGAGAAGAGATGATGTGCCCACACTTCCTGTCACTCCCGGGAGTACCTATGTACTTCCTGTCACTCCCAGGAGAACCAAAGACAAATGCTCGGCACCTGGTGACCATGGTGCCAGGGAAAGGGGCTCTTGACCCTGCTAATTCCTTGTTGCCTGTATCAGGTTCCCTGTTGTACACAGTGAACAAAGACACAGCGCACTGAGCGGTACAGTCCTCCCAAGAGCAGGGACAAAGGGAACAGGTTTTATGGGAACACTGTGTGAGGGGGCTTTTATTGCGCCTTCTAAGGACATAACGTCAGGGAGGGCAGCATCAAGGAGCTGCCTTCCCCTGGCCTTTTCTATTTTTACATACTTGTAAAAGTTTACTAAGAACTCATTGGTGATTTTGATAGTTGGAAGTTAAGGGGGGACAGAGAGGGATGGACAGTTGTCATCTTGGACTAGGGAAGTAGTTAAGGTGAAAGTTTACTCCTCTGCAGACAGAGCACAGATAGACCTGTGCCACACTCTCAAAGAGACTACCTAATATTCTCCATGAGCCAGTTCTCTGAAGAAATTATATGGTCCCCAACTTAAGGTAAAGAACTTGAGACCCAGAAAGTCCATATCCTCATAGGATCACATTAGTCTGAATTCCCAGTTGATAGTAAGAAGGCCAGGACTGGTCTGTCCTGGGTGTTCACGGCACCCCCAGCGTGGGATCTGTGGCATAGGGCATATGTGGTGTTCAGTACGTCTTTACTTCCAGAACCTTTGGGGGTTTTGCTACTGCTTAAGATCTTTTTATTTGTTTCATTTGGGTTGAGGTGGGTTTTCTTGCAGCACTGGAATCGAGCCCAGTCTTAAGTGTGCTAAGCTACACGTCAGTCTGCTTCTGGTTCCTTTCACAGTTTGTCACACAACATTCTAAAGTTATTTACTTTTATTTATATGTATGTGCCATCTTGTCTGTCTGAATATATGTATATGTGTGTATATATATACAAACACACACACACACCTCACAAGTGTGCGGTACAGCCAGAGGCCAGAAGGGGGCATCAGATCCCCTGAAGCTGGAGTTAACAGTTTGCTAGGAGCCACTGGATATGGGTGCTGAGAGCCCATCTGTGGGCTTCAGGGAGAAGAAAGTGCTCTTAACTCTTGAGCCACCTCTCCAGTTCCTGGTTCTGTTTCTTTGTTGAAGGTGACCAATAGACACTCCCTGGAAACAGAGTCTAAACTCAGAGCTGAGTGACTCCAGCCCATCCCCTTTCCCTCTCCTGTGTGTGCCCTGTCTGGAGTCCATGCCAACAGCACCACTCCTCCGCCGGCATCCTTGCAGACACTGGTGCAATTTAGGACTAAGGCACTTGGGGAGCCCAAGAACTTCCCCTGGATCTTTACAGAACCAAGAGGGACAGGAAGGCAGCTGCAAGGACTGGCTGGTGGGGACCCCTGTCTGGGAGGGCTGGCTGCAGGGCCAGCTGCTGTCCTAAAAGACTGCTAAGGGTGGCCGGTCTCCTCATTTGCATAACTACAGTTCATTTCCACCCACCCTGTGCTCTTCAGGCGGGGGTGGGGGGATGGGAGGTGGGAGGGATGGGGGTGTAACCAGACCAGACACCTAGATCAAAATAAGAGTAAAATATATTCAGCTACCTTACACTGAGTGCAGCAGGACAGAATTTTCTCCCTTTCAGAATTTTCTCTACAGCGTTCCATTTCCGAATATTAGTGGGCTGCGGCAGGAGAGACAGAAGCAATGGGTGACATCAGGATCACCTTTATACATAATTGTTTTGCATCCCTGTGCGTCCGTCTATGGCAAAGTCTCAGGTTGGAAAATCAGGGTGTGGAATATAAAAAGGAAGGAACCCCTGAGATAGTTTAGTCACAAAGTCAGCTTCCCAGGAGAACCCGCAGAATCAACTGTCCCTCTGCCTGTGTGATCTTGCCAAGTTCCCTCACCCCTCGCTGCCTTAGAACCTCATACTAAAGTCAGAGCAACACCACTGCTTGCTTCCCGGTTCTGCTTTGCTGGGATTCAGTGAATGAGATAAAAGGTTTGCTGTGTGGCAGAGTAAGGAGTCACCCCTGCCCTGGGGGATGTTGTCCCTGGGAAGGTGGTGGCTGATGCTGGTATTGCTACAATGATGCAGAATTGTTGCTAGGTGATTGTCCTCTCCCCAGAAGGAGGTGAGACTGAAACTGAGAATTCAGGAAAAAAATGAAGTAGGTTGACCAAGGACCAGAACTTTTATTCATTCAACAAGCATTGGCTAATAGTAAACTCTGCTTTAGTTCTGTCACTGATCTGACAAGCACAATCTCGCTGGCCCATCAGGAAAGGGGGCGTGGTGACAGAAGGAGGGTGGGTGAGGATGTTGAGCAGGTTGGGAGGGACATTGCTGTTTTCTCAGAGCTAGGGCAAAATGTCCAGCCAGAGGGACTTAAGGACTTAAGGGTTTGCTGGGTCGCGGTGGTGGGAAAGCGTGGCTACAGGAGGGTGTGGCAGTCGGTCACATTGCGTCTGCCGTCAGGAGGCAGAGAACACTAAATCCTGGTGCTTAGCTCGTCGTCTCCTTTGCGGTTAGAACAGAACCCCAGTCCATGCCATGGTGCTATCCACATGAAGGGTGGGTATACCCTCCACGGTCAGACCTTCCCAGAAACACCCTCACAGACATGCCCAGGAGTTCATCTCCTAGGTGACTCTAAACCCCAGCAAGATGACAATCAAGATGCACGCAGTCCCAGACAGGTTATGTACTAAAAGCCCCAGCTAAGGTTCAGCTGACTTGGTCATCTCTGGGAGCCCTTCTGGATGCCCAGCAGTGAGGGAGGACTTGTGGAAGTCCCTTCATTTGCCAAATGGGGATCCTAACGAAACCTACCTCGTAGTTATAGTGAGGACTATGTAGAGTTCACGTTTGTGAGGTCCCTGATAGTCAGTAAGCTCAGCATATACGGGTGCTGTTGTCATGTGACTCGATGTGAATGGATCAGGTTTTATGATCATTGAAATAGACCAGTTCTAGATAGTTTTTTTTTAATTTGTTTCATTTAGTGTGTGTGTGAGAGACAGTGCACACACACACACACACAGACATGGATGCGGGCACGGACACACACAGAGACAACTTTCAGGAGTCAGTTCTCTCCTTTTGCCCTGAGTCATCTTGTGTGACTCAGTTCCTTGTATCTTAACAGGACACGAGTCTGTTCCCTATTTGGTGTGTTAGACACAATGTGTTCTTGTTAGGGTGACACACTGAAGTGAGTACATCCAAGTGAAGCCACAGTGAAGTCTGGAGGTAGAGATAACTAATTATTAGTATAAATAAAAATAAATGATAGACACAGACAGACAGACAAACAGGCCAGGCCAGCATGGAGGCTTCACATTCACCCGGAGGTCCTCTTGCAGGACCGGCTATCACCACTAGAGGTCACTGGAGCCAGTAAAAGGAAAAGGCTGCCTACTTGTACAGACAAGCCTGTAAGCGCCAAGAGCACCAGTTCCCTGTGAACAGGTTACCACATACTAGCCACAGAGAACAGGTTTGAAGTCCAAGCCCCTGGGCTCATGGTCAGCAGCTACAGCACCAGCCTTTGCTTCTTGTTCAGTACTCTACAACCTGTATGGCCATTCTGGCCCAGGTAGAAATTTCTTGGGATGAGTCTACCTGCATAAGACCTATAGTCAAAATCTGTGCTAACCCCTCCCTGTTCTGTTCACTTTGTGGGGGGTGAGCGGTGTCTGCATGGGAGTGTGGGTGCAGGGGGACAGCCACTTGTATGCATGTGGGAGCCAGAGTAGGGCATCAGGTAGACCTTCCTGTCACTCTCTAGTTCACGTTTTGGCCAGGGTCTCTCACCACTTCCAGAGCTAGAGTGTTGACCAGTGAGCGCAGTAAGCTCCTGGCTCTGCTCCTCGCTTCCCTGCAGTCATGGACATATTCAGCCACACACATACCCATCTGTAGCTTTTTCTGTGCATTCTGGGAATTACAAGTGGATTCTTGGGTCCTCAAGCTTGGACACCGAGCATCCATACCCACAGAGCCACCCCGCTACTCCCAGCCCTTGAGTTAGCCGTCTCTGAGTTTCACATTCCACCAGTTAGGAAATGCTTTGTCAAAGTAGCTGCCACCTCCGTTGGCTCAGCAGGGATAGAGATGAGGCAGGTGGCATGCCAAGCTCCAGGCTTGGTGACTCCAATCCCACAGGCTGTCTGGTCCTAGAAGCTGGGGGGGGGGGCACTTTGTTCAAAGCAGATGTCTGCCTGCTCCGTTCATTGCCAGAGCCGGTGAAACTCGGGGACACTGCCTCCATGTACTTTAAGTCCCCTAGATCAGCAGCTCTCAACCTGTGGGTCGCAACCCTTTTAGGGGTCGTATATCAGAGATCCTGTATATCGGATATTTACATTATGATTTAGAACAGCAGCAAAATTACAGTTATGAAATAGCAAGAAAAATAACTTTATGGTTGTGGGTGGGCACACCACGAGGAACTGTATCAAAGGGCCGCGGAGTTAGGAAGGTCGAGAAGCACTGCCCTAGAGGAATATCTCATGCAAAGGAACATTCATGTGGCAGCCCAAGAAGTAAGGTCAAGGACTTCTCTTTGACTGTAGCTCCCAAGGACTTGGGGTTCTTTCTTAAATAAACCACCCAGGGTGAATATTATTGAACTGCAGTAAGAATTTCTGAAACCACGTGAATATTGGCTCCTCCTACGTCTTTATTGCTCCCCCACACATGCCTCAACTGTAACAAATTCACCAGCAATTACCCCAGTCAACTCTTCTTGATTCATTAGCTCGCTCCAAGTCATTTAGCAATGTCTTCAGAGACATGACCACTCTCTCTTTTAACAGTGATTTCATCGGTACAGATAGTCCTCAACATATGGTAAGGTTATATCCTGATATTCCCAATGTAACCTGAAAATATCCCAAGTCACAATACACCTCCACCTACCAGCATCCCTCGCTTAGCAACACGGCACACGGCATGGTGTTAATTCTTTCCCCTTGTGAGCTTGTAGGCACCATGGCTCACTGCCACTGCCCAGCGTCCCGAGAGAGTGAAACTTCACACATCACTAGCCCAGGAGAAGATCAAAATGTGCAATCCATAGCTAAGGTTTCTAGTCCATCCATTCCTGTTTCCCCACTGTTGTTAAATGGAAAACTCATTACGTCAGACCAAACAAAGGTGTGGTGTGTGTGTCTGTCTGTCTGTCTGTCTGTCTGCCTGTGTTGTTGTTGTTGTTAAAATAGTGGGTACACCTGAACTGACTAAGCAGATTTGGGGGCAACCACAGCTGGCTCTGGTCAGCATAGACTGTAGAATTCAGAAGAGTGGGCACACTGGAAAGAAGGCTACTAGTCACAGGGTTGTCAGTATCTTAGACTGCCAGAAGAAAAGAAAATTAGTTGTTTGAACCAGCAAGGCATTGCTTAGGAGGCATAAGAAAGGTATCAGGTCCCTGGGCAGGCCCAGGCTGTGGGCCACCCTCATGGTCACTCATGACAGTCACCTCCTGCTTCCCCTTCTTGACTCTGAAAAGGAAGATAGCACTGAAGGAGCAGAGAGAGAGAGCAAAGGTGAAGGTCACGTTTGAGAAAGAGTGCTCTGGTAATGTGGGCCTAAGAACTCTTCCTTAGGCTAAAAGGTCAGGTCTAAGTTGTCCTTCCTTTTCTCTGCTCTTTCTATGACAAAACAGACTTGGATCAGGGGCAGGGAGGGCTACAGCCGAGTAAGACATAGCTTGCATCCCTAAAGAGTTTTCAGCCTAGAGCAGGGGACATTCCAGCTAACTGGAATGCAGTGAGACTGGGTTGTGTCATTGAGAGGATATGGATGCTCTCTGGAACACTGGGCTGGCTTTTGAGTTTCAGTGGGACTGGGGGAGGGTGACATAGTGTAAAATTTTTGCTGGGCGAGTATGAGGGACTTCAGTTCAAGCCCCTCACCCATGTGAAAAGCTGGATGTGGTGATCCACACTTGTAAGCCCCATGCTGGGGAGGCAGAGACAGGAGAATCCTGGCACTCACTAGCAAGCCTCAGGTCCCAGTGGGAGACCCTGTTTCAAAACACAAGATTGATAGTATCTGAGGAAAGACACTAAAGGGTTAACCCCTGGCCTCTGCATGTGGAGTTAAGAGTAGTTGCCTCATAAAGTTTGTGGAAGAGATTTGACAAAGCGAGATGCAATTATAAAGGGCCATATTTACAACCCTAAAAACAATCTTTCTTCCGTCATCACTGAGGGTGCAACGCAGGTCATGGTCATGCCTGTGAAAGGTCACACACTGACCAGAGGGTGTTCGGTGCATAGCAGAGGGAAGAAGAGAGGCGTCAGATGCAATGACACCCCCTTTGAAAAGCTGCTCCTCTTGGGCAGCTGCTCACTGCCACAGTCAAGGTGGGTGGTGTCTTAGTCCGGGCTATTAGTGCTGTGATAAACACCACGACCAAAAGCAACCTGGGGAGGAAAGGGTTTATTTGGCCCACAGCTCCTCATCACTGTTCATCATCAAAGGAAGTCAGCACAGGACGGAACCTGGAGGCAGGCACTGATGCAGAGGCCATGGAGGGGTGCTGCTTACTGGCTTATGCCTCATGGCTTACTTGGCCTGCTTTTTTATAGAACTCAGGACCACCAGCCTGGGGATGGCACCACCCGCAATGGGCTGGGCTCTCCCCCATCCATCACTAATTAAGAACATGTCCTACAGGCTTGTGTGCAGCCCACCTTTACGGAGGCATTTTCTAAATTGAGGTTCCGTCCTGCTGGGCAGGCACATGCTGGGTCCTTTCCGTGGCGCTGCTGGCTTATATGGCTGTTGTTTCTCTCCTTCCTCAGCCATCTACCTCTGTAAGAGGACGATGCAGAACAAAGCGAGGCTGGAACTGGCAGACTACGAAGCCGTGAGTACGGTGACTCCCAGGCCGGGGCGGGAGGAGTGTCTGTTCTGCAGCGCTGGCGAAGCTTGACTTTTTCCTTTCTTCCCCTTGCACTGCCTTCCAGGCAGTGGAAAGGACGTCTCTTCTGTTTCTCCTTTGTCATCTGCTCCCCTTGCCATGACCGTCAAAGTGCATCCTTTATAACTATAACCCTCAAACTTCAACAGCTTAAAAATCAGCAGTTCAAGTGGGTCCTGGTGGAACACATCTGTGATTCCAGCACCGGGAAGCTAAGACAGTGTTGTGAGTTTGAGGCCAGCCTGGGCTATGTCAGCCTGGGCTATGCCAGCCTGGGCTATGTGGTGAGACCCTACCTCATATATACATTAATGTAGATACATAAGTAACTCACCGTAAAGATGGGCACAGAACTTGTGCAGATATTTCACCAAAGAGAACAAAAAATGGCAAATAAACACATGAGAAGATGCTTGACACACTTAGCCATTTGAAAAACGCATCGACTCCATGGCGAGGCGCCATTACACCTACTAGATGGCTAAGGTGAAAGGCATGGCCAACACCAAGTGACAGTGAGCATGTGGGACACTTTCTTTTGTATTCCTGAGAGGATGGGAAAACAGTCCACGTTTTGGCCGTTTCTCATAAAACTGAATAAACACTTATCACATGCGATCAAGTAGGGAAATCGGAAACTCACATCAAAATGACTGTGTTACTATCCATATTAGCTTTATATGTAGTACCCCAAGGTTGAAAGCAACCCAAATACATCTGAATAGACAAATGTACCTAGCTTACTAGGTACCTCCTACAATGTACGTAGTTAGTACCTAAACTAACAAGGTACAGTAGAATGGTATTCTGCAGTAGAAAGGAATTGGTTCTTGTTATACACAACTACATTGAAGACAGTGTTAAGTGAAAGAATCCAGTCTTAAGCCAGCCATTCCATTGTTTGAGACTCTCGCAAAGACAGCACGTATATCATGGGGGAAAATAGATCAATATCTGTGGTTATAGATGGGTTGGGTATGACCATAAAGAGATATCTCAGGGGACTTGAAGAGGTAATGAAACTATCCTGAATCTTGATTCTGGCATATAAATTGTGTGTGTGTGTGTGTGTGTGTGTGTGTGTGTGTGTGTGTGTGTGTGTGTGTGTGTATTGAGTATCCACAATTTTTTTTGGAAGGTAAACTGCCAAACTTTCTGTGCAACAAGTTTAAGATCAAAATTTTAAATTTCATCTTTATATCCCTCTCCCTCTGTAGAAAAGACAGAATCCAAGAACAAAATTCCATCCAGAAAATAAGAGAAGGCACCCATCACAAGGGAGGTCTCCTTCTCTGTCCGCGTACCTTCCTCTGTCTTTGTCCATATGATGTATTTCCTTACATCCCACTTCCCCATTCTGGTCTAGCCCCACCCACTTGGCAGAGTCTGGAAATGGAAAAACTGAGGATGCAAAGACTCACGTATCATTGTGAATATATGTTTAACTTCATGTTTCGGAACCTTTCCCCCTCACCATGATTCATAGGCAACACGGAGAACCAGGGAAATTGGTTATGTGTTCATATACCTGGCTTTCCCCTGCCCCCATACACTGTGTGTAGTACGGGCGTTTCTGAACTAAATTTACTAAAGAGTGGCAGGAAGGGGACAAGCGATAATGTTAAGGACAGTGGAGAACCCCTCCTTGACATCGAGGAATCAACAACTTCTCCAGACCTACCACCTCCCCAAGGTCCCTGTCTGCCTCAGTCTTCCAAAAGGAACACAGCAAGGCTCTTCTCCACCAACCTTTGCCTCTCCTGAGTCCTGATGCCCAAATCTAAGTCAACTAGACCACGGCTCCCCTTTCCACTGCCCAAAGGCAAATGTGTGGCCAGTGGAGAGCACAACTTGGTCGTGGCATGCTGCCCTCGTTGAGCCTGTTGGTATCGCAGACTTGCATTTGGGAGGCAGAGTAGGGACTGATGTCGGGAGATTGCCTAGCAGCTCAGAATCCGGTGAATGTTTGTATTAGCCCATCACTTGTTGGTCCATCCTGTGTGACTCTCTCCAAACCTGCAACAGTGTATCTGTGGAATCCTGGGAGTTGGATCCTACCTGTGTGTCCTGATGTCCTATCAGCTCTCATTCCCACAGTGGCTGTTTTTCTTGCTGCAAACCCAAGGCAAACAGCTTCACTATGACCACTCGACTTTCCTAGCATGTCAGTAAGGGTCCTAGATCTTCCACTGCCCTTGCCCAGGTTTCCTTGTCTTAGTAAATACACTACCCAGAAATGACACATCACCGTCTAGTGTATTTTATTCAGTTTTCTGTTCACTTGCCCCACAGTGGTCTGTTTTGATATTTATAAAGTATACGGCATAAAGGTTTTCTTTTTTTTTCCAGGATGAACTTCTTCATAAAAATGCTTAGGAACTACAAATGCATTTTTGTTCCCAAAGCATACTAATTTGGTTGAAAATTTCTGGTTGAAATTTCTCTGTAGGAAACAAAAATTCAAACAGCAAAAAAGGAGAGGAATTGGCCCATCATTCTCTTACTAAGTTTTTTTCTATATGTATGGTTTCTTGACTGTTCCTACTACTTCTTATAATCACAGACTGTAACATCTAGGGATCATTCTATGTCAGTAATACTAACTAGATTGCCATTTTGATTCCTGCACAGTACTCCACAGCACGACAGAGTTATAGTTCTCTGCTTCCCCAAGTGATTGGCATTTAGGTATCACCAGCTGGACTTCCTAGTGCAAGCATCAAAGGGAAATTTCTTTTCAAAGTAGTTGTACCCCAAGCCTTGGCAATAGGTGCGAATTTGCATGCTCCTTAGCCAGAGCTCCTTTTATATTAATAACTTACTAATGAGGCTAATCAATTAGTGTTGGCATGAGCTCTGCAGAAATACATACCATAATGTGGACTCCAGTCTTGCATTAATCAGAATTAGGGGGGTCATTAGAGGTCCTGTCAAACCTCTTCACATTGTCCTGAGGCTCCAGCAGAAAAGTCTGGAGGCTGAGAGAAGAATGTCTCTCCCCTTTCCTCTAAAGATAATCCTGGATGGGGGATTTCCTACCTCCCTCTCTCCCTCCCTCTCTCCCTCCCTCCCTCCCTCCCTCCCTCCCTCCCTCCCTCCCTCCCTCCCTCTCTCGCTTCCTTCCTTTCTTTTTCTGATTTTTTTTTCATGATATTACAGTCACTCTTTGGTCCATTTCTGAATCCTGGCCTTAGAAAGTACTCATGAAAGCACTCTAGGTCCCCCTTTCCTGCACCCTCCCCCAGCTCCCTACTGGAAGAACTATACTCAAGAGTTCCATTTTGAGCTTCGCTATGGGATGGCCCTGACAATGTTCTCCCAACAGCCGCCGGGCTATATTTCTAGCAACCTCTATACCAGGCACTATGTGACTTGTGTTCTCAAAAGAACATCCACGAAGAGCTGAATCAGGGTGAGCCGAAGACTTCATACTTTAATACACTTATAGATGAACATTACGAGTTGGACAGTTCAGCAGGCGCTGGTGCAAAGTCAAATTGGGGTCATGTTCAGTGGCTTCAGCACAGAACCCTGCTATGTTAATGGGAGGAAACCAGAAAGGATGGCTGCCTTGTGAGAAGCGTGGGCGTAGGTATATTAGCTTACAAAGATTAATACCTTCTTATTGATTTTTGTTTCTCACCAGGAAAACTTAGCGAGACTCCAGCGGGCCTTTGCGAGGAAGTGGGAATTCATCTTTATGCAAGCAGAGGCACAAGTAAAGTAGGTGGATGCAGCAGAGACTTCTGGGAGAGAAAGGGACTCTCTAGGGTCTGGGGTGTGGTGGCCAAAGTGAGGTTTCTGCCTGGGTTAGTCTCTCTCATCCCCCAGGAGAGACTGAATAAATGATAGGAAAATCCTGATGAATAGGCTTCATGTCTGGAACTGAGGTCCTGCTAGGACAAGTCCATCAGACAAAGAGAATCCTCTCAAACGCAGAGCTGAAAGATGTACCTGTTTGCCCAAGAGATTTCCATAAGATGTCTGTGCTGAGAGCCTGAAAAACACCAGACCGGGATCACTGTAGGTCTAGAGCCCTTGACTCTACAGGCTAACATGTTGAAACTTGAGGAGGATGCCTTAGTTCCTGTTCTCAACACTGCAGCAGAAGCAACTCAATGAAGAAAGGTTTATTTGGGTGCACGGTTTTGGGGATGGGTACGCT
The DNA here is from genome assembly GCF_037038515.1 of Microtus pennsylvanicus. Lineage (NCBI taxonomy): Eukaryota > Metazoa > Chordata > Mammalia > Rodentia > Cricetidae > Microtus > Microtus pennsylvanicus. Next base: position 32,717,779 of record NC_134592.1, on the reverse strand, counting down.
GCATCATGGTGGAAGATGTGGTAGAGTCCCTGGTGATGGGAGTGTCTGGCGGTGGCTACTTGCATCGTGGATTATCGGGAAGCTGAGGAAGCTAGACCAGAATCAGGCATGGGCTATATCTCCAAGGCTCCCACATGACCCACATCCACGACTCAGGCCTTACCTCCTATTGACTTCCCACTCTCCCCAAACACCTCCAATAGATAGAACCAAGTGCTTGAACTCAGAAACCTGTGGGGTACCTCTTGCATTTATACCAGAAGAGGGATAAGGTCATTCTCATCATCTCTCATACAGGAATGAAACTTAAGATTAATGGAAAGAGCCGGGTGGTGGTGGCACATGCTTTTAATCCCAGCACTCAGGAGGCAGAGGCAGGTGGATCTCTGTGAGTTCGAGTACAGCCTTTGGTCTACAGAGTGAGTTCCAGGACAGGTGCCAAAGCTACAGAGAAAGCCCATCTTGGAAAACAAAACAAAACAAAAAACTAATGGAAAAATAAGCATATAATTTAGACTTCTGAATTTAGGCTGAATCTACACTGTGAGGCAGGGCTTAGTAGTTACGTCCTTCCTGGGCAGAGGTGGGTATCTACACAGTCCCTCTGCTAGAACAGAGCTGACTCCCTCAGAGAACAGATATCCTGAGCTCAGGCTCACCTGGGAGAACCAGTGTGAACTTTCTTGTTTTCCCCCAATAGATTAGATCACCCATCCTCCTCAAAGGGCACAGAGGGAAGGAAGAAAAAGATCTGGAAGGGTTTTGTCTGTGCCTTCATTCATGGAAACAGAGTGGAGACTGCTTCTTCCATAAGGAAACATGAGACATGGAGACTGAAGGCCCCTCAGCCCATAAACAGGGCTGTCACCTTGGAATTCTGGGGCATGGAATTACTATGACCAGGGTCTCCCTTTTTCTCATACTGATGATGTCTAGCTTAGCCAGCAGGACCAATAGGCAAAGGAGGACAGAAGAGAAATGGGAAGGAGGTTGAGCTGGAGAATGTAGGGAACTTTTCTCTGTTCCCTTGTAGGAGAACAGGCGCCATACAACTTCCAAGAAGTCCTTTCACGCTCAGGGGTGACCCCACTTAACACCTAGGGTCAGAGTTGAGGCCTGTGTGGGTAAGGATAGATAGCCAACGGTCACCATTGGAAAAGAGCTGAGGTCATCTGGCCCAGCAATCTGCATGCCATCATTGCTATTACCCTCCTTCAGTTATATCTGCCATTCCCTGGTCCACGATGCCAGCCACCTGCTGATTCTCTCCCAACCCAGTGTTCCCAGATGTCCCCAAGGGAAGGCAGACACCAGGTGTTAGGTTCTAAGTGACCGCAGGAGACCATCTGGGAGGTAGAGGGTGGGAGAGCTGATGGGAAGAGGGGCTCAGATCTGGATGGACTGAGGTAGAGCTGTGTCCAGGTGCTCACGAGTCACTAGAAAGCAAAGAGAAGCATGGATTAGCTCTCCCAGACTCAAACAGCATCACACGTTAAAAGAGGGGGAAACAGCCACTTCGTACATATATGGCTTTTCTCCATTAACTTTTCTGATTAGCCCTGTGATTACCTAATAATTGTGGGCCATTTAAGTACCCAGCAATTATCACAAAAATCACAGGGTGGTTATGGGTTTATTTCAGTCCAGTAAACTAAAGGACTCCCAAGAGAGCTGAGAACCACAAGTCACATGGCAATTAATCCAAGTTGCATTTTACTTAGATGATGTGAAATGATACATGCTTTGGGGGAGAGGGGACTCTTTGGGGGCTCCTGATCAGAACACACAGAATCTGGTTTTGCCTTCCGAATTTCCCTCCTGCAGTTGGTACCTTTCCCAGCTGAGGCTAGTCTGTCGTTGGGGTCTTGTCACAGGCTAGAGCCACTACTTGGCCTTTAGAAACTCAGAAGATTTAGGTGACTTTTAAAATACATAATTGGATCATTTTACAGATGCTTTAACTGCTATTTAAACTTTCATGTTTGAGATGGAGCATTGGCAAACAGGTGGCTGTGTCCCTTCTTAGCAAGTCACACAGGTAGAATTTTGCTCTGGAGTAGGGACAGGCCAATGGAGAATTCAGTCCTTAGTAACCCAGACCTCAATACCTCATGGACAACTCTGTCTCTGCTCATTCTTCCTGCCTACCTATCATGGACATTGCTCACAAATGATAGCCTGTAATCCAGCCTAAAACAAGCTCTTGCCACGTGTGGAGTATCTGAAGGGCCACACGGGTGACAATAATCTTGGGTTCAGCCTTAACCCCTAGGAGCAGGAGAGCTGAGGTGGCAGAAGAGAAAACAGTACAAACTCTTCTCACGTCCTCTCTTTACTCTTTCAGGATTGACCGGAAAAAGGATAAGACAGAGAGGAAAATCTTGGATAGTCAAGAACGGGCCTTTTGGGATGTCCACAGGCCAGTGGTGAGGAAGTTCTGCTTGGTTCCCTTCACTGGATCCCCCCACTTCCTTCTTTATGACTGTCTTTAGTGACCAACCAAGTGACTCTTCCTTGTGATAGCTGCTTAGCTGTGTGAAACCACTTTTTCCATTCATTCATATCCCCCCCCCATAGATCTGAGGAGGATGTCAGGTCCATCTTTTAAGAGCTATGCACTGGGGAAAATGTAGGGCTGGAAATGGGGAAACAATGGGGATACCAAGAGAGGAATTTTGGAGTCCCGAAACCTCCATTCTTCCACATTAGCAGTGTTTGCTTCTGCCGTCATTAAGCCCCAAATCTTAAGAAATTATTTTCACATACCGTTAATTCTTGTCATCTACAGTAGTCATGTTCTATACAGTCTCTGAAAACTCTGAGTTAGTGAATATTGAAGTATTGCTCCTGGGTGAGCTAGCTTCTTTCCAGAAGCTGGTCATATATTTTGATCAATATATAGCCTTGTTTCACATGTGTTCCTGTGTGAAGACACCGTATTTAATATAAAATGTTGATTCACTGTGTTAAACCCACAACTGACAGAACTGTGATTTGGGCCACATCACAGCCATTCTGTTTTCTCCTGTGGTAGCATTGGAACCCCGTTCACCCTTAGGACACTACCAATTCTTTGACACCCTGCTTGAAGGCTACCTAAAATAGAAAAGACTCCAAGACAAACACAAAAATGGAGAAAGCCTAGCAGCAAATAAGCCCTGTAAAAGCTGCTTTATAGCATGGAATAGGAAGGCAGAGCCTCACCCTGCTCAGCCTCAACTGGGCATGGTTATGTCAGGTGACTCAACATTATTGTTCTTCTGCGTTTGTCCGCAAACGGTCAGCATGCTCTGAGAACATTGATTTGCACGTTACAAAGAAAATTCAGCAAGTAGATGAATTCACAAATCAGTACACAATGAAGCTTGACTGTGTCTCTGATTTCACATTATTAAAACAAATCTTGATTGCCCCCAGGAAATGGAATTGAAAATGAACAAACGATTCCAACCTTCCTAAAAGCTGATTAAAAGCAACAATTTAAAAAAAAAAAAAGCTTCCCGACATGGGAATTTTTTTCAGATGGTTAGAAATGTAACATAACAAAGGTTATGTATTAGCATCCAGGCACACCTTGGCCCTGCCCCTTGGGAACCTGGCACAGTGCCTCACCCCTCCACGTATGGCAAGCAGTATCCTAACTGTACACAGGTGCAAAGGTCCCTTTAAGAGACAAGCCCCGCCTACTCACACTTTCTTCCAGCTGTTTCTGTCTCCCCCTTCCTTCCTTCCTTCCTTCCTTCCTTCCTTCCTTCCTTCCTTCCTTCCTTTCTTCCTTTTTATCTCCTTTCCTCTTCTCTCTACCCTCTTCTCTCTCTCTCTTCCCTCCCCTTTACCCTTCTCTCAATAAACTCTGCACTCAAGCTCTGTCTGCATGGCGTGGCTGTTCTTTACCCACCATAGGACCTGCTAAATGTCCCACCTCGTGCCACTATGCCCAAAGCACTGTGATCACTTGAAATAGAGTTTTGATGGCAGGAATGCATATTAGATGTTCCATAAGGTATTCTGATTATAAGATCATATTTTATATTTCCAGTGAGAACTCCACACAGGAACATACATTATAAGATAAAAAGATTATGCATTATCTGCAAAGGCCAGGATTAGTTTTGATGCTATTACTTGGATTCAATCGGAAGCATAATTTTCACTTAGTAATTTTTACTATTTTCTTCATCTCAGCCAGGCTGTGTGAACACAACAGAAATGGATATCAGAAAATGTCGACGTTTGAAGAATCCTCAGAAGGTTAAAAAGGTTCGCTGGTTTAGTTAAATTACAGATTCCTGATGGGGATAGCCCTCAGTTTCTGGTGTTCTTTATGTAGTGGTTTTTCTGCATGTAATCCTGCAACACTTTATCTTTTGAAATCATTGTGTTCATAAATTCTAGAAATATTTGTTGGGTGGCTGGTGTATTCTAAGCATCATGCAAATTGCTGGGGTTCGGCTCCAGATCTCGGGGACCCTACAGTCATGAAACCAGGACACAGACAGCGGGACTATTTGCTGTATTAGGAAAAATGGAAAAGTTCAGGAGCCCCTGGGGGAGCAGCTAAGACAGAGTGGGTCTTCCCAGGGGTTTTATATAAGCAGGGTCCCCTGAGATGAAGAATAAATAGCTGCTGGCTCTGGGGAGGGTGCAGTGAAGGAAAGAAACCACTGGAATAAAAAAAAATGGAAGAGCCTGCAGGTACAAAGGGCTTGGTCCCTAGAAACAAATGGGAGAGCTTAAATAGGGCTAAATTATCCAAACCCACATCACCATCTTGCCCTACTTTGACAAAACCCAGGATTCCTTGTATTTCACTAGAATAAAACGGGTAGTGGCCAAGGCGTTCCCATGGAGACCATACCCAGGCTGTGTCCATCAGTACATTCAAACCCTCCAAAGACCATGGCTGTGCTCCATAACTCTAATTGCCGAAGGTTAGAGGTAGATCCCCAAGTGTCCCCAATTCACATAATGACCAAGTACGAATCCAGAGCACTTTGGATCAGAAGCACTGCAGTGTTTGGAACACTTGCATACACCAAGTCTGAGTACAAAACTCACTTGTTTCATAGCTACCTTATGCACGTAGCCCAAAGGTAATATTACATAATATCCCCAGTGACCTGTGTTTTGATCAGGACCTATTCCATGAGATGAGGTGTAGAATTTTCCTCTTGTGGTATTTGGGATTTTGGAGGATTTCAGATATGTAGGAAAGGATTAATGTGTGTGTGTGTGTGAGAGAGAGAGAGAGAGAGAGAGAGAGAGAGAGAGAGACAGACAGACAGACAGGCAGACAGGCAGACAGACACAGAAACACAGAGAGACTAAAATAAAACCCCAGGCACATACTTATTGAGTTTATTTATGTAATTTGCTCATTGAGTAAGTAACAATGCCCACTGTGCTGTATTTTAAACCTCTAGTCTTAAGTGTTCTTCTTTAGTCATTAAGGACCCCTGAGGTGGGATTCCCCTCTGTATGCTGTGAATACTATTGGTTAATTAAGAAGCCGCTTTAGGCCTATTGCAGCACAGAATAGGGCAAGACAGGAATTCCAAGCAGATAGAGGAGGAGAGAGTAGGCGGAGTCAGAGAAATGCCACGTAGCCGCTGGAGGAGAAAGACGCCTGCATGCTGGTACCCGTAAACCACGAGCCTCGTGGTAAAATATAAAATGATAGAAATGGGTTAATTTAAGATATAAGAGCTAGCTAGCAATGCACTTAAGCTATTAGCCAAACAGTATTGCAATTGATACAGTTTCTGTGTGATTGTTTTGGGTCTGGATGGCTGGAAAACAAACCAGCAAGCAGCCTCTGACAACAGACCCCCAGTTCTAGTATCCCAGAATTTTATGACACTATCTGTGTGCAATCAGTACCTTTGTGATCGTACAGGTGCAAGTCCTTAAGGGATGATCCTTTCCCTGTTTGTAACACCATGAACAACTTGAAAAGCAGTCATAGCTGTGGGCATGTGTACAAACCCAGACCAGAAAGCTGCTTAATATAGAAGGAGCACCAGCCCGGATGCCTGCCTGCCTGCCATCTCAACCTTGTACCAGATGGGCATGGCATCTGCTGACCAGCAGGAAGCCCATGGGGAGTTTTTGAATGTACTTTTCAGCTATTGTTCTCCAGCTCATTGACCCCAAATCACCTGGGGTGTTTGTCTAAAGTACAGATTCCCAAACCCACCCATGAGAATCCTGATTCGGTCCACTTGGGGTAGGTCTCAGCGATGAACCTCTTTACCAAGGAGCCCCAGATGATCTCTGAAGTTAGCTGATCTCTGGGCTACACAGAGAGACCATTTCCTCAAGGAAAGGAAAAGTTTTTCCCACTGTTTTAACCCAAAGAGGATGTGTTCACTCAAGAGGTCTACCATGAGAGAAATTCAAGCAGAGGCCAGTCATGGGGCTGGAAGTCACAGAGACAGCTGAAAGAATGAGACCGTGGGCTGGCTCCTGCGTCACCCATGATGCCGAGGGTGTGTGATCTTGACTTTTTTGCTTCGTCTTCTAGTCAGTGTACGGTGTGACAGAAGAGTCCCAGTCACAGAGTCCAGTGCACATACCAAGCCAGCCAATCAGGAAAACTACGAAGGATGACATTCGAAAACAGGTGAGTGTGTGACCATGACCCTCCCAGCGCGATCCACGGACCGCAGAGCCCAGCTGTCTGGTGACGTGATCCTGAGTGTGGCTCTTCACAAAAGCTTGAGACATTCTCTGCCAGACGTCTCTAGTGGTTATTGAAAGGGGTGTGACTGAGCTATCCCAGGGGCGTGCTGACTTTTGAGGTCAAGGTCTCCCCTGGCCCGCTGTGGGAGCTAGGGAAGGAGAGGTGAATGCCCCATCCTGGAGAACTTCACAGTATAATGAACTTCCAGAACACCACTAAGACTCAACGAGACATGAACTTCCAGAACGCCGCTAAGACTCAACGAGATGGCAGAAGAACAAAGAGAGCCCCATCCCAGTCATTGCAGCATCATTTTGTTGCATATCACTTTCTGCCTTGATGAGGAAGCCAGATTAACGGAGGGGCTGACGACGGTGCTCCCTTTGGGAGCAGCCTCTTTGTCACACCTTACTGGCTCTGGCGGGCTGGGCAGAGGAGTAACTTTAAAGGACGTTCCTTGATAAGCAGATGCAAAGTAGCTGTTTGCTGTTTCTAGACCAATACGCAGGTGCGGTTATACATATGGACACTAGGCAGAGGAACTGTTAAGGGGCCTTAGTGCAAAAAAGATTTTTATAGCATACATATTGTCTAATCATTCTGTTGCCAAGCTTTGGAGACTACATACTATCTTTTTAGTGAATAATTTTTGGGGAAAAGCAAAGAGTAAATGATAGTTATGGACAGGTAAAAATTAGACATAAGCTAAATTGTATAAGAATGTTAAGTGTGGCGGGAATTTCTAAAAGGGTGAATGGGTTGCCAGAGTTCCAGCTAAAGGTTGGAGTGTTGTCTGAGGAGGTATTTAGACCTCGGTGTGATAGCAGGGATTTGGGTTTGCGGGACGGAGGAGAATGAGGTTCTATTTTTGCCTCAGCACCCGTGTTCTCTCTTTCCACCAGATAACGTTTTTGAATGCACAGATTGACAGACATTGTTTGAAAATGTCCAAAGTGGCTGAAAGGTAAGCTTCCCCCAATATTATTAAACCACATGTATGAGGTTTATAAAGAAGAAATGTTCCCGGGTTCCAGTTAACGAGTGTGCTCAGCTTCAACAGTCAGACTGTAGCTACTCCTGAGATCCAATGTGTGAAAACCTCCAGCCCCTGTGTGTGTGTGTGTGTGTGTGTGTGTGTGTGTGTGTGTGTGTGTGTGTGTGTGTGTCTAAGAAAACAGGACTCCCTTGAGCAAGACTCTCTTGCTAAGCTTCCGCCATGACTCTGTCAGTCAGGGAAGAACACCTTTGCCTTCAGTCCTTTGACGGATTCAGATGGAGCCACGCCCCTTCCAGCTATGCAATGCCCAGATTCACTTTATAGGGAAGGAAATTGTGTGTGCCCTTTGAGGTACTGGCCACATAACCAACAGAGGACCAGATCCTTGAGGAGCATTCCTCCTCCACATACCATCCACCCCTGGACGGCACTGAATCAGCTGTAAAGAAAACAGCTGGGCCGGGTGGTGGTGGTGCACGCCTTTAATCCCAGCACTTGGGAGGCAGAGGCAGGTGGATCTCTGTGAGTTCGAGACCAGCCTGGTCTACAAGAGCTAGTTCCAGAACAGGCTCCAAAACCACAGAGAAACCCTGTCTCGGGAAAAAAAAAAAAAAGAAAACAGCTGGCCCCCCCGGGGCCTGGCCTCTGCAGCAGCTCCTGTGTGCTATGCCACGCTGGTAGCTGGTCCCACTCTGTTACCACGTGGGAGATTCAGTTTTATCAACTAGATGGTCTGGTTTTGAACATTTTGGTAAAGATACCACCTGGGGATTCTGTAAGGAATAAATCTAATCAGACAGCCAGAACCTAATACTTGGTCATCCATATGCGATTGTTAAGGCACTGTCCAATTTCCGAAGGAATCCAGGGTGTGAGTCAGGCCTTAGTATTTATTGCATATCAGGTAAACCGAGTCTAAGTTTAGATTATTCGGGGTAATGGCTGTGTGCCCCACCACTAAGGCTCTCTCTGCTGGCTCCTGGTTAAGCTGCATCTTCCTTCTGAATGAATGGCAAGTGGGCACTTAGAAAACCCCACCCCAAATCCAAAGCCTGAATTACTGCTGTACTCGGGACACCAAGGACGTTGCTGGTTTGGGTTTATGGCATCTTATGTGTCTACTTGTATGTGTCTTGTGTGTGTATCTGTACAGTCCCCCTTGGCGTATTTGTTGTTGTTGTTCTGGTGTTAGGAATTGAATCTCATGACTCTGGGAAAGCGATCTACTGCTAGCTTATATTCCCAAGACCTCTGTTTATTTTTGTTGTTGTTGTTTTGAGATGAGAATCTCATTAAGTTACCTGGGATGCCTATGAACTCCCTCTGCAGTTCAGGCAGGCCTTGAACCCGGGAGCCCTCCTGGCTCAGGCTGCTGAGGACCTAGGATCACCTCCAGGTTCAGTCTGTTTGTATTCATAAAGATTTTTTTACATTTTCAATAGTAAGTGTGTATGGGGGGGTGGTATGCATGTGAGTACTGCCTGTAGAAGCCAGAGAACATTAGATCCCCGGAGATGGAAGTGCAGGTGGTTGTTAGCTGCCCAGTGTGGGTGCTAGAAGCCTCGCTGGGGTTCTCTCCAAAAGTAGTGCATGTTCTTAACAGGTGAACCATCTCTCTAGCCCCCTGTTGGCATTCTTAATAATGGAGTGAATTATCAACATTCTGGGCCAGGCAACTGTTCGTTGCATTTTTAATATCCTGTGCAATGTAAGATATAACAGCATTCCTAACTTCTATCCACTAGAGGCCACCTCACCATTGTCACAACCAACAATGTCTCAGGGACAGCAACCCTACTGCAGATGTCTCTGCTGGCACCAACAGCTGAAGCTCCCACCACATTGATAGCAATTCCTCTAACGTCCCGGGTCTAGCCAGCTGCAGGCTACAGACTCACTTCTCGTCCCCACTGTCAAAATGAGGGACTTCTAGCCAGCTCACCCAGCTCTGAAAAGTGCTGTTCCTTCTCAGTGAGGTTGCCTTTGTTCCCTCCCGAAGAGTAGCAAGAGCAATGCCGCTAAAGTGGCTTCAGTTCTCCTGTGACATAGCTGACGAGGAATGCCAAAGCACAGCCCTGGCATGGGACAGCGTCTGTATGCCTGGCCATGTCTGCCTTGTAAGGGCTCATGGGAGAGAGGATATTGTACACAGAGCATCTTTCGTCAGGTGCGCATACCCAAGGCTAGGGTTCTGAGGCCAGAATGGAGGCCTAAGCCATGGGAACCCCTAAACCCTAATCCTAGGTATGGACTCGGTGGTTCCAGCGGAGACCCAAACAAGCTGTACTTTGAGCTTCAAGTGGACTAATCTGGGGTAAGGGCTCTGGTGACGCCTTTGTAGCTACACAGGCCTAAGGACTTGCTTCAGAAGGGCCTGGGGTTTCAGCTTTGTCTTATCTTCGGGGGTGTGGAGAGAAGCCTGAACTAGTCATCTGGAGAGGCCGCTCGAATGAGATAGGTGATATGTATCCCCCTCCCGACGTGGAGCAGAGGAAGGGAGTCTGGCAGGCCCACTGTTTGTTTACAGGTTGTCTGGGAAGAGCCCCAGCTGGTCCATGTAATTACACTTGAGAGGCGCTCACATGAGGGCTTCATCCAACCACAACTCCCCAGATAGAAACTTCTCGGGGTCCAACCCCAACAGAGGCTGGATTTTATTTCCGGCAGTAGTAACTGACAGCCCTTCAATGCTGCATGAGGCCCTTTCCCTAAAGCCACAAGGAAACTCCCAGAGAGAGCAGAGGGAGGGCAGCCGGGTGCTTGTGGGAGATAAAGCCACGGGAGCCTGGCCTGTCAGCTGCTGTATTCTGCCAGGAGGGGCCAAGGAGGAGGCACTGGCAGCTGGCCAGAGGTGAAAACTGAGCTCTCCCGGGTGAGCCACCCAGTCCCAGTCTAGATCCGGTTTCCCTGGGCCTGCTCCAGGTGATAAGTGGTAATTAGAATCGTGTCCCCATGAGCAAAAGTCCCTGCCTTTTTTTTTCCCCACTTAGTTGCCCAAGAGCCCAAGAAGTGAGAAGCTGTCCCTGGCCATAACACAAGAATTGGGGTGGGGCTAAGGCCTACAGCTAAGCCCTAAGGGACACAACAGTCAGGGGTATCTGGAGCCTGCTATGGCGGTTTGCGTCCTGGCCTTGGCCGTTCCCCGGGTTCTCAGTTGAAGCCGGTTGCTCTATCTCTCTTTCTCCCTTCTACTTCTCTAAAAGAGGAGATCGCAGTGGTGGTTAGGCAACAGGGTTAATATGAGTGAGTGCACGCTCAAGGCCTAGCTCCAGTCCTTGGCGCTCGGGGCCCTCCACAGTGAACAGGAAGGCCTAGCAATTTTCCAGAGTGGTGACTAACCACACTTTTAATGGGAGCAAAATTCAGGTACATGAGATGCGAGGAACTGGCTGTATGGTGCTCCGAGGAGGAGAGAGGCTGGCCTTGAAGGTGACAGTTTGTGTGTTAATACAGTTCTTCACTCTCTCACTCCTTGCTCTAACTCTCGTTCAGACAGCCCTGCAGGCTGCCCACGGCTGGCATGGAAGTGCATACACTCCAGCCTCTTGTCTTCCCAGAGCGGTGGTGGATGAGGGGACTGGCTCTGTAGATTTTCTCAGTTTGTTTCAGTTTCAAACATTTTGTCCATTGTCCCCAGCAGTGTTTAAATGTCCCTGACATGTCAGCATGGGTGTGTTTCCTAGGTGGCATCTTGCTCTTCTTAAATTTGTAACTGTATTCTTGATCCAAAAATGATAATCTCTAGTCTACAAAATTAACTTTCCAGATAAATACCACTCAACCGTACAGTTCTTATCCTAACTGTTTTAAGTGATAATCTTCCTTAAATGTGGCTCATAAACTTGCCTTCCTAAAGAAAGAACCCTGCCTTCTGGTTCATTTTTCTGAATAACTCGAGCCATTGTTTTTTGCATTTTGCTCTTAAATTTCTTTAGATTAAGTCCCTGATCGTAGATGCCATGCTTGGCTTCCTACAAAATGGCCCTAAAGTACTGTGTTTTTTTGAGTCCCTGGTTCAAATTTTTACGTGGGTTTTTTTTTTGGGGGGGGGGTGTTTGTTTGCTTTTGTTTGTTGTTTTTTGGGGTTTTTTGAGACAGAGTTTCTCTGTGTATCCCTGGCTGTCTTGGAACTCACTCTTTAGACCAGGCTGGGCTTAAACTGACTGAGATTCACCTACCTCTGCCTCCCGAGTGCTGGGATTAAAGCCGCGCACCACTACCGCCCAATGGTTTGCTTTTTGTTCCCATCAATGTGGTTGTTTCTAGGACTAGTCTCCTCTCTCTGAACATGCATGATCTCTCTCTAAGTTGTAAAGCAAGGCCTACCAGTCGTCTGTGACTGACAAAACCTCCAAACCCAGAGGCTTAAAACCGCAGTAGCTTCTCTCTACCCGCAGGGGATAGGGTCTTCCCCAGGAGTGCTCAAATACTACCAAATGCTGCGTACACTATGTATTTCCTCCTATGCCTACACACCTCGGAGGTCAATAATAACTACTAATAAATTAGAAAACCTCTTTGTGATGTATAACAGCAATGTAGATGCAACCTCTTCTGTGGCTTTCACACACTCCTGTAAAGGAGGTGTTTTGCAGCTTTTCTTTGATCTGCATTACCTGCACCACCACTGGGTGCAACTTGAGGGAGTAGTCAGTAAAACAAGGGCCAGCTGGACACCAGCACCGCAACCCCACAACAGTGAGTCCAGTAGCTCACACCGCAGCCAAGTGACCAATGGGAAGGTAGCACAGATAACGTGGAAATGCTGGGCAAAATTCACATCTTGGGTTAGAGATTTTATCTCATTGCTCTGGTCAGTATGCAATTTTAAAACCAATGCTCCTGGAATTTTCTGTTGAACATTTCCAGACTGTGGCTTGCCACGGGTAACCGGAGTTGCTGGAAGCAAGGCTATATATAGGAGAGCATTACTCGATGGGCATTTGCTCTTTCTCATGTGTCTTCTGCTGACTGGTTGAATGGGCTAAGCCACTTGTCTGCTCGCAGCTGCTCATCCTGGTTATGTCTTATGCGTGTAGCTTCTGACCACGCAGGATGCCCTCTACAAGGACAGCTGTCCTGTCTTTTACATGGATTCTCATACTCAAACGGGCTACTTTGGCATCATTCACACGGAAACAAGAGTACAAGAAAAAGCAGAAGCATAGGAAAACAGTCTCACAATCCTAGACCAGACCAAAAGGCTAGCAGAGCACAGTCCGTTTTTAAACTCAATCTACTACCACCAGAAAGTCAAATCACAATGGCCCTGATTCTAAGCCAGCGTTAAAAAGCTCTTTCCCATGAGCCATGTTTTTCTTAATGACAATGAACTTTGAGGCAAGAAGTGTGTATCCACTGCAGACTCTGAAGAGACCCTGTGTCAGCCTGCCTGTTACTGGGACAAAACACCAAGACAAATCAGCTTAGAAGGAGGAAATCGTGTTTGAGCTCATAGTACAAAGAGCATTTAATCCATGTTCATTTGGCCCCATCAACTTTGGGCCTATGCCAAGATAGACTGCCAAGTAGGAAAGGCATAGAGGAACAGAGATGGTAGCTGTACATGGGTGGGGGAGAGGAAAGAAGAGAGGAGAAGGAAGAGGAAAGGGAAGGGGAGAAGAAGAGAGAAGAGGAGAGGAGAGGAGTGAAGGGGAGAGGAGGGGAGGGGAATCGCAGAAGCTCAATATCTGCTTCAAGGGCACAATCCCAGCCATCTTGGTTCCTTCCACCAGGCCCTACCTTTCAAAGGTGCTACCATCCTCCCAAAGGCTGCTGACCAAGTCTTTCATACACAGCTCTGGAGGACAATTTAAGATTCAAACTGTAAAAGACTCTGCGGTCACTTCTCCATATAAATTCAGTTGCCAAAGAAACGAGGCCTTCCTCCTCTTTGTGAAGAGTCCCTGGCACCTCTTTGTTTTAATCCAGCCCACCAAGCCTTCCAGCACTGTCAGTGGCTTGGAGAACACAGAACTCTATACATCTCCCTTTCCAATCGCCCCGCATCTCTGAGCTTTCCTGCCAGAGACTTCCCCCCAAGCCTACAATGCTGTGGGGCACCACAGTACCCGGAGGTGCGGCCTCTGGTCCCGACACAGCACCCACACACAGGCAGATCAAGTTGTTTCATTTTCTGTCTGCTGTTGTTATACTCCGTTACTGGGAGTCCTTTGTGTGTCACAGCTGACTGCTAAATTGATTTTTTTTTTTAAACATCATCTTGCCTGCCCTTCTCTGAGATTGCTGCTGCTCCCTAAAATTGGATCTTGGTTCCTCCTCTGCCTCCTGACCCTCGGTGATCATGAAATGTAATTAATGAAATGCGATAAGACAGCGAGAAACAGGATACCCTAAGGCTCTATTAAAAATCTGCTCGGGTGATAGAAGTCCGTGAACTTAATGTCTGAGGATAAATTCAGGGGAGGGAGGAAAGAAGCCATTGCAACTTCGCTTTCATGTGCCTTGAGAAACCGTCCTTGCACCTCCTCTCCCCCAGCCCATCTTAATTGGTAGAAAAGAAGTGGCAAGAAGTCACCTTATAGCTGAGGTCGCCTGCTTCAGACCAAGGTCTGGAATCTGTAGTCAGTGGAGGAAAGGGGGTCAGGAGGTGTGGCCAGCATACACTGTCTGTTCTGAGGGCCTAACTTCAGCTTCACTAAACCCAAGTTTCCCTCCAGAGTACTTCGTCTCCAGGTGACCTGAAGTCAAGGGATTCTTTCTGGTCTTCCTCCTTCCCCACCCTCCCACCTGGAAAAGATTACCACCTTCCTCCGTGCCCGTAAAGAGGTCTGCATCTTGTCTCCTCTCCCATCAGCTCCCTTCTGTCCCAGTTTCCTTTTGAGTATCACTGTGTAGAAACCGCACACACCCAAGCAAGGGAGCAAGAGTGACCCCTGCACATCTCTTGTACATGGGCTTTCTGGCTTTTCCACATTCTCAGAGGCTCTGACTTTACGAATGCCTTAAGGCATTTTAGTACATTTCTTATATGGGGGACAAAAGACACCTGGCACGGCGCATCAGATCCCACACTGGGTTTTCTCTGCAGTAATGCTGTCCCCAGCTGCAGGCCAAACCTTTTTCTGTAGCAATTCCCAATGTCAATGCCTTCTCAACTTCTCTGCTTCCTCAGCCAAAATCTGAGGTGTGCACTGGGCTCCAGGAACACCCTCCCGGGTATTGTTTCACTATGGCAGACAGCATCTGTTATTTCTCTGGCTTATCTTAATAATTTTTTGTGCGTATCATATCACATAACATTTGCGGAAATTATGAGGTTTTTGTTGTTGTTGTTGTTGTTGAGGAAGAGAGGGTGGAATCTAAAACTTGCCTCCAAGCTTCTTAAAGTGAGTAGACTAGGTGTTCTCTGAAGTCCCTTTTTCGTGTCCTTCCTCTCCAAATATATCACGGGAGATCAGAATTACAGCCTGAATCAATATCTACTTCGTTCTCTTGAACTTTGAGTATAATTAGAAACCGACTTTGCAGGGCTAGCCATGTGTGTAGCTCAGTTGGTAGAGAGTTTGCACATCATAGATGAAGCCCCAGGTTCAAGCCCCGATACCCCATACAGGTGTCGTGGTGCATACCTGCAACCCTGGCAGCCAGGAGATAGAGACAGGAAGATTAAAAGTTTGTGGTCCTCCTCAGCTACATAGTGAGTTTGAGACCAGCCTATGATTTTCGTGTGACTCTTTCTTCACAAAGAAAAGGGGCAAAATGATGCCTTTGCGACTAGCTCCATGCCAGCACCATCCCATGATGCAGTGGGGTCTGATGACTTCCGTGGGTGGAGAATACTGTGGTAAAGGACACACTGACCGCAGATGGTCAACACTGACCACAGGTGACCACCCTGACAGCACCTGCTCAGGAATATGAGACAGAAATATCCTGTTCCACACCTCCACCTAAGAGCCCGCTCAAAGCCTCTGGCAATAGCAGTCAGCATCTTTGCCAGAACTCAGTAAGTTAACCACTTCTGATGGTGTGAAAATTTGCCATTTGATAATAGGAAAATAAGACATTCATCAGGAGTAAAGAGTAAGGGGCCAAGAATTTTGAAAGTGTCAGATGGCAAATATTGTCCCTAATAGACATCTTCTGTATTTCTTATATTTAGTTCCATTTCCCAATTCCTCTGGTTCTGCTGTTGTGCCTGTCACATCCATGTACTTATGGGCCATCGCTGCCCACGTGCAACTGCATCGGGCACCCTACAGAGCCCTTTATATGCCTTTGGTTTTATTTGCCTCTTTGCTTGTGATGCCAGTCCCCAAGTCTTTCTGTGGTCATTAATATTGACTTTGGACACAAACAGTACTACGTATCGACCATGGTTACCTCCTTCATTGCCTGCCTGGCCTTTTCTTTGTCTTGGGTCTCCTGAGTAAAGTCCACTCATCTTGTTATCTGTATGGCACCAGGAAGTACATGTTCTGGGAGCACCAAGGGCCTTTCCTGTCAAAGCTGAAAACAGCTTCCTTGTTGAGCTTTGTCTTCTTACGCCCCTCACCTTCCTCCCCATCCCAAGGATGTTTGCTAGGTTTCAAAGCAAAGTAATTATAATTTATACTCGGGTTCAGCAAAAAGGAGAATCTATTAGTTCCCAGAATGCAAAGAGGTGCTTCAGAGTTAGGCATTGGGCTGGAAGCCATGCTACGTTAGCTCAGGAAGGGCCAGGACCTTGGGCATCTCTAGAGTCCTCAGACACTATTAGCCCTGTCCCCTTTCTGTGAAGCCTTGGAGTTCTGCTATTATAGACATGCAATAGCAGATGTGACAAACTCCATTCCTGCAGCTTCAACGGAAACACATTGGTCCCAGCGAAGGCGGGCAGCTGGCCCTGGATAAATCAACAGTGGCCAGGAGCAAGGCTTGCAAGCAGAACTCTGACATTGCTTGATAGCCCTGTATGCATTTCAGGTTGCACTGCTCAGCTGAGTAGAACACAGCAGGACACCAGAGACACATTTGTGCCTGCTCTCACCCATCTTGGAGACTATTCCACTGCCTAGGTCCCTATCATCATCCCGTAGATTTCCAAGAGAGCCAGTCCCAGGCTCAAGACAGCTCAGCTGATTTGCTGTCTTCCCAGGCAATGTCTCTGCCTCATTTTGTACCTCCTGTTACAACTAGGAAATGGCTCTGGATCATCTAGAAGCAAGTCCTAAGCCTTTCAATTTCTGCATTAAGCTTAGGCTTTTTTTTTTTTTTTACCCCATATAGATGCTCAAAGCTTTATTTTCTTTCTGCATCTTCACCTCGGAAACTCTAACTCCCAAGAATAAGACCTTTCCAGCCCAGATGGAGGACAAGAGAGAAAGTAGGCAGTCACAGGCCTGGATCTCAGGTCTTGTGACAGTCTGATGAGGTGGAGAAGTAGAGGAGAAGAGATCTGTCTGCTGGGTACAAGGAATTCTCTCACCTCATCTTAGTAATGAACCCTTTCTCACTCTCTCTGGTAAGATCAGCACCCCCCCTCCAAAAAAAAAAAAACCCAAGAGAGTAACCAAAGCAATAGCCTGGAAAAATCACGGAATCACTAATCCAAGAAAATGCACGTTACTCTGCAGAGCACCATGCTAAACAAAATAAGCCAGACTCTGAAAGACAAGGGTGATATCTTCTCTCATTTGTGGATCCTAAATTTTATATAGATACAAAAATATGTGTACTACAAAATAGATACTGAAAACCATCACAACGTACAATGAATCTGTCAAGTTAGGCTTTGGAGATGGAAAGGACCATAGCCAAGGTGAGTGGCAAGTCCCTAGAAGCTGGATGAGGTAAGAAAATGGATTCTTCTCCAGCATTTCCCTCACACCAAAAAAATACTGCCCAACTGACACCAATTCTACCTCAGTGAGCCCCATTCCAGCTCTGGCCCTCAAAACTAGGCTAATAATACATTGATGTTATTTTATGGACTGAGTTTGGGGTAATTTATTACAGAATTATTAGAACAAATGCGCAACTCCAACGTTTCCTTTTCTCTAAGATTCTCTACATCAGACGGTTCACCCTCTCCATCTCTAACATTTCTTTATCACTAAGCAGCTTTTTCTCTGGTAGGCAGATATGACTGCTTCTGACAGTTCAACAGATCCCATGAAAGATAACATTGGATCCCATGTGATTTCATGATGCTTCATGAAGCCTCTAGTCAACTTCATTTACATAAACGTAAAAGAATCCTTTCTCAGTAAAATAAATCTCCTTCACGTCCAGTTCCACCCATCACTGTCAATGTGGCTCTAGACCTCTGTCATTGTCTAGATTCAGATTCAGATCGCTAGGGTCCCTATGCTTCTCTCCCGTGTTCCTCTACAGTCTATCCTGTCCCTGTCTGGACTGTATCTTGGGAACAATTCCATTCATGCCTCTGCCTATCACAAAACCCTGCCTTGTGCACTCAACCCCGTTGTCCTGGACCAGCTTCTCCATTCAGCCTCACCAGCCCGCCTCTGCTCACTTCCCCGAAGATGCATCCCTTCCCAACATTCCCTAAAATACCTCTAAGAACCTGCCATCCTGGCCGGAGTTCTCCCAATCTGTAGTTACTGCCTGGCCCTTTGAGATTCTACTGTTGAAGGCTGGGTCTATAGCTGCCTCAGTGGCTGCTTGTGTGCTCAGACAGGCAGCCTCACCCCGTAGGTCATTCAGGATGCCCGAGGGCTCCCTGAGTTCTCATCCCAGCCTTTTCTGAGGTGTTTCCCCTCTATGACGTTGCCTCTGTTCTCATTCGGGTATCCACCTAGAGATTTAGCCCCGCACCCTGACCTGCGGAGTTGACTACCTCCTTCCAGGTTGAAACCCCCAGCCCAACTCTCAGAAACCCAAGCAGAGCAAAGAGGAGTAGGAAACTTGCTTCGTCCATTCCCACATTCTACTTCATGAGAATCTACTTCTAACTTAAAAAAAATTTCCTCCGATTTATAATTTAGCTAGAGTAGGATGTCTCACCTTTTGCCTTGAGCTTTTCTTTGAGACGCAAAGCCGGTTGAGGCAGACATCCTTGCAACGGCCAAGGCAGATATCCTGGAAAGACAGCGAGGTCATGGCTTGAGGAAGGAAGACCCGTGAACTGTTTGCGTCATCTCAGATTGGGATACCACCATGGATACCCAAGTGTGTCACAGTCAGAGAGGCTCCAACTGTCACCTCATGCCTGCGGCACTCGGGAACATCTTAGTTCCTGCCATCCCCACCTCTTGAGCCGAATTTAGGTTGTTTTGCTGATGACTTATCTTGTGCTGATCTGAAGCAGTCAGGTGGCCCAGTTTTGTCCCCTATGGCCCCATACTGTTTACATGTTCTGTGCTATGGGGCTGAATAGTTCCACCCTCTCCCCCCTAAAGAGAGATGTCCAGGTCTTGACCTGTAGAACCTACGAATGTGGCCTTGTGTGGGAAGAGTATCTTTGTAGAGGTGACTAAGTGGCCCTGGGGGTTGCCCATGCTCTGGGGTACAGCCCCACACCCGTGCACCTACTGGCAGCGCTAAGTGGACCCAGTGGGTTATTAAGAAAGCATATGTGAAGTTAAGAGTGTGAAATGAGGTGGGGAAATGGAAGGAGTTGGAGGGGAAAGAACGGGGTGTTTTTGAGCAAATCACATTGTATACAAGTATGAAATTTTCAAATAACTTTTTTAAGATTATGAGATGAATTGTCCAGAAGAGACATAAACCCAAGGATAAACATTCATATAAGGAAAAGAAGGAAAGGGAAAAATAAGGAAGGAAGGAGAGGAAAGGTGGGGAGGAGAGGGGAGAGAAGAGGAGGGGAGGAAGAGGGAGAAAGGAATGTGAAAAACAAAGAGAAGTGACGGGGTCAAATGAAAAGAAAGGTCAAGCTGCAGACACAGGGGAAGGCCACTAGAGACAGAGACTGCAGTACCGCAGCCACTCGAAGCTTCAGTAAGCAAGAATGATCCCCTCTGGACCCTTGGAAGGGAATGCAGCCCTGCTGAGCCCGGGGTTCCGGACTTTTAACTGAGGACACACTCGTGCTATTTGAAGCCACTGAGTCTGCGGTATTTGTGACATCAATCTCATTTCTCTCAGGATGAATGAAGTTAGTCCAAGTGACAAAGGAGTGGCTCCCAGGCGTGGGCGCTCGTGCATCTGCTCCTGTTCCTTCCTGAGCGCGCTTGCCCTGTGCACTGTTCTTGCTACACTGCAAAGCCCTTTCATGTGAATCCCTATCTGTCAGGACACCAACCTCAAAGGAGGCTCACAGGACAGGGATGATGCACCCCCTCTACGCATGGTGGCTTCAATCATGCATTCTGTGTCCGCAGAAGATGTGCAAGATTCTTTTGAAATATTTTCCTGGTTTTTAATCAATGGTCTTGAGTGTTCAACAAGGTCATTTTATACCATAATGTGAACTTGATAAAGACCAGGTAAATGAGCCACCCAAGAACTGAAACAAACATCTTCCAACATAGACCACTGCTTCTTTTGCCCTCTGGTGATGGTCTATATTTAGGAGGCTAAGGGGGCTCCAAGGGGTCAGGAAACCGAAAGCCATCTTTAAAACTAGAATTAGCAGTTTCCTTAATTATGGGGTGTGTGTGTGTGTGTGTGTGCATGCGCATGTGCATGGGAGCATGTTCATCTGTGTGCAGGTTCATGCACATGTGTCCTTCCTCTTGCTGTAACTAAACACCTGGAAAAGCTAACTTTAAGAGGGAAATGGTTTTCTCAGCTTACACTTGCAGGTTACAGTCCATCATCCCCATCATTAACGGAAATTCGAGCTAGTAACTTGAAGCCACTGGCTGGTCATGTGCACACTCAAGAGCAGAGAAGACGAATGCATGCCTGCCTACTACTCCACTCGCTTTCATACGGTCCAGGACCCAATCCCAGGGAATGGTACTGCCCACAGTGGGTGGATCTAACTACCTCAGTTAATGCAATCAAGACAGTTCCCCCCACAGACATGCCCACAGGTCCATCTCAGCTAGACAGCCCCTCACTGAGATTCTCTTCCCAGCGATACCAGATTGTGTGTGCACATGAGAAGGTCAAAGGTTAATGCCATTCTCCGCCCATTTGTTGAGACAGGGTTACTCCCTGGACCTAGAGCTACCAATACAGCATGACTGGCTGGCCAGTCAGCACCAGGTAGCATCCTATCTCCCTCCTAGTGCTGGGATTACAGACAGGAGCATGCCCATCTTTTTATGTGGGTATTAGGGAATCTGAACTCAGGTCCTCTTGTGTGCACAGCAAACATTTTGTCCATGGAGCCATCACCCCAGCCTCTCCTTCATCATGACTTAATGGATAAAACACTCTATATCCTGTATGCTTCAGAAAATTTATCCAATTTTTAAAACTTTCATGGGCACACGAGTCACCTGGGAACCTTATTCACATGAAGACTCTGACTCAGGAGAGCCCAGGGTCTAAGACTCTGCATTCTGACAACGTATGGGGGACACCTGTGTTGCTAGTTATGGACCACACTTTGTTTAGCAAAAACACCTCTGCCTAGTGTTTCTGCATTTTCAGCATTAGTCTGGTTAGCCTTATTTCCCCTTTGCAGTTTAGTGGTAGAAGGTGTGGCTGTGACTTTGTTGTGGTAGAGGAAACTGTGGCTCACAGCTAGCCATACTTAGGGAGGAAAGTTTCATTGTGGACTAGCAATTATAAACGGTTCATATCCCTAGGCCACATTATCCTAGTTACAGATATGATTTCCAGATAGATATGGTGGAAGATGTGTGTAAGTCAGCATGCTGTTACTATGACAAACTGCTTGAGGAAATCAATCTAAAAGGACGAAAGGTTTAGTTCACATCTTCAGAAGTTTGTGTCCATTGGTTTGATTGTTTTTGAGTCCATGGAAAGCCAGAACAGCACGGCAGAACCAAACTGTTTACCTCATAGTGACCAGGAAACCAAGACTGAGAAGAGAAGAGCCGAGACAAAATCCACCCTTTGGGGCGTGATCCCAATGACCTCCTCTGGTTAAACCCCACCTCCTAAATGTCCACTCCACACTGTGGCCTATTAGGTCATGAATCCATAAAAGACAATCCACTCATGAGCTCAGAGCCTTCATAATACACCCACTTCCCAGGGCTCTGCATCTGAACACAGGGAACCAGGCCTACACCACATGGATTCACCTCCCAGGACTTTTGAACACAGGGAACAAGGCCTTCACACAAATTTTCAGGGGACATTTAAGGTCCACATCACAGCAAGATTAGATAAAGAAAAAGGGGAAAACCCTATATGAGAGCAATGCACTATACCATAGTAAAAATATATTACAAATCTGTGTTTGCTATAAAGGAGATGATTAAAGTATGATAAACTATAAGTAAATTCTATATATTACACATATGTAATGTGTAGTTATATATAATAAACTATTCTTTTTCTTCACTTCCTCCCCAAGCATGGCACTAGATGACTGAAAATAAAATGAACTTTTCACTAACGATAGAGCAGAAGGTTTTCTGCTGTTTGTCGTCAAGAAGATGGTGTATTAGTTGCTTTTCTACTGCCATGACAGAAGCAACCAAAGGAAGGAAAGACCCTTCTTGGTTCACAGTTTGAGAGTATTGCCCATGATGGCAGCTGGTTACATGGCACCCACAGTCAGGAAGTGGAGGACAATTGCCGGTGCTCAGCTCACGTTCTCCTCCTTCTGAGTCCAGGACCCCAGCCTGGGGAAGGATGCTGCCCACTCTAATTAATCAAATCAAGATAACCCCTCATAGACATGACTAGAGGCTAAACAGAATCTAAATAACACCTAAAGACTTGTCTGCTACCCGATTCTAAATCCAATCAAGTTAATGGTATTAACTTTCACAGACACCCTTCAAACGCTGGTCTTTGGCAACTTTAGCTTCCTTCCGTGTTTGGCAGCAGGTAGCAGTGGCGAGCTATACTCCAGTATCAGGGTCTTCGTTAAGTCCTTAGGTATGGAGTCTCAGCCCTGTGAGTGTGCTAACCCCTCTGCAAGCTTCGGGCATTGGAACCCTTGCCTCTGGGCGGCATCCGGTATCACAACATTTAGCTTTGGGACTGAGACCCATGATCCTGAAGACAGGCAGTTTTCTGAAACTCTTATGTTGGACAGGGCCTCCAGGTGGCTCCTCGCAGCCTTTCATCCTCTAGCCCCCTCTCTTTCATCTTCTTGCTTCTTCTCTTCTTCCTGGATGCTCTCAGATCTCAGACCTCAGATCTCTGACAGAAGCTGCCAGCATGCTGCTGAGATGACTCAGGCTGTCCGCCTCCTCTGGGACATCTTTTGGGAGCTGGGGGTGAGATTGCCTGTCACTCAGGAAGCCAGTCTCTGGCACTGTTGAGATCATTCGGACAAAGACATTCAGTCGGGGTTTATTAACGAGATGAGCAGATTGTTAGGCGTGAGGGTCACCACTGCTGGCCATGCCTGGGCCCATGGCCACATATTCTTCAGCTATAGAGCAATCGTGCCAAGGCCACCGCCCCTCACTATGCCTTTTCCAGCTACATCACAGCTACTGCCATCACCAGAACTGTCTGCTGTCTCTTTCTTGGTGCTACCAGCTCAGTAAGCAAGACAATATCACCGTGGAGACCCCTTTTATAGGGCCAAATGCTGCAACACCAGAGAAGGTGGCACAAAAGAGCATCTCCCAGCCCTCTCACTGAGTGAGCCTGAGCAGACTGTTTATATAGCCCTGGGTTTGGACCAGTCAGAATCGTGTGTCTTAGCACCATTCATAATCATTGAGACTTGCTGTGTGGGGGGCCAAAGGACTTTCCTTCATAGCGGTGATTAGTAATTAGTCCTTCCTCCAGGGGGAGTGCTCTTCCTCTTCCTCGGGCCAAAGTGGAAATGGCTGCGGGGGTCATCTAGAGTTCGTGAAAGTTTCTGATAACAAAAAGTCTGGCACCAACTGTTTCCAGGGGCCCTGGCTTGAAAGACTCTTTAAGATCCAGGGCGGTCAGCTGTGATCTTTTCATATCATCTGAAACCATTCACAGAGTGTATAAAATGAGGATGCTGGTGTGCATGGGTAGTTCCGCGAGCTGTTAGGCTCAGTCTGTTTGCTCAGGTTAGCAACGAGGAGTCCACAGCTGCTAGTTAGGAAATCAGGTTGTCCTCGCCTTAGTGTCCGCCTACAATATCAACGTGAAGAGTGTCGGATTGATATTGACCATGATTTCACAGTGCCTGCGCAGAGCCTACCACCGGCTCGGTGCCCAGGAAGGAGGAGACCCTTCATCTGTCCTAAACAAGCTTAACAAAATGACAGATTAATGGGTTCAACACATTTTCCCAAGAAATAAAATTCTATGACGTTGAGAACCATAACCCACAGGCCTTCATTTCTCTATTTGTAGATATTTGAATTTTTCAGTTGGGCAGTGGTTTGTATAATTTGTATGGCCGGTTGGTCAGTTTTCAGATAGGGCCTCTCTAAATAGCCCAGGCTAGCCTCCAATTCAGCATCTTCTGCCTCACGCTCCCAAGTGTTGGGGTTGCACACAGCCTTTTGTAATTTTGCTAACATAATATTTCAAAATTTGATCAAAAAGGAAGTGAGTAAGGGCAGAATGCTGAACACTGTAATCTGCAGGCTGGAGCAGAAGTGTGGTTCAAAGTGGGCCGGTTCGAAGTCAGATCTTCTACTGACTCCTGGAGTCATGAGAACCGTGGAGAACAAGATTGAGACATGAGCTGACAGCATCCAAACAAGTCCAGTCTGCCTCTAGAGAACTCTGTCCCTAGATCTCCTCCTCCTGCTGCAAGCCAGTCTCTCCCTCCTCTCTGGAGAAACTGAGCCGCATAACCTCAACTCAGGTACATTTGGCATCACTGAGGCCAAGTGAAGTCGAGATGTCAGTAGACGGTCTGTTTACTGAGCTATGGGGCTTCTGGGTCCAGATGGGGTGGTACTCCCCACCCCCTCAGTGTATCAGTGGAAGAGCTGAAATAAATCTATCTGGTCCATAAAGCCTCCAACATTTACAATGTGGGCCTTGCAGGAATGGCTTACTAACAAGCGCTTAGAGAAAAACGAATGCCCTCGGGGGAAAGAGCCTAGCTCCATCTCACAGCTCAAATAAAAAAAGCAGGCTGGCTGGGACCTACCCAGGATACCCATCGGTTTATAGACTGTCCACACGCACACCCTACTTCCAAGCTGGTTTTGCATACTTGACTCTTCAGTACAAATGGATGTCCAGAGATTTTTCTATATCTTCCAGGAAAACCCCAGATTGAAGGTATACTGTTGACAGTATACTGAAGGGAGGGACATAGAGAAACAAAAACAACAAACAGAAGAAATAAATAATGTATACAGAGAATTAGTGACCCTCGATACATGAGAGGACATTTCATTGATTAAAAACAAGAAACTTGGTACTGAAAAGAATAAAGTCGTGAGAGTGTGTCCACCTAAGTTTTAAATACATAACTAGGTAGGTCAAAAGACAGTCAAACAAGGAGATAAAATAGTACTAAAGGAAAAATTGGAATCATAGTTCAAGCTGCTCGTGTGCTAATAAAAAATTGTCATGTTGAACAAGAAAACTGGGAGATTAAGAGTATTAAAATAGCAAAGCAATAAAACTTATGGGAGTATTTTAAAATTTATTTCACGTTGTGCTCAGTATAAAGAATAAAAACAACAGGCCATCATGAAATTGCAGAGCGCTTCAGCAAGAAAATAAACCTTAAATCCACATAGAGAGAAACTGACAAAATAACGTGTCACATGGACCCAGAGTTCTCAATAGTAGCACCGGATGCCAAAATTATAGAGCAATGCCTTCAAAATTCTGGAGGGTGACTTTTAGCACAGTGACCTCTGCCGACCGCTATCGGTCAAATACTGAGATGAACTGGGAGCTTTTATTTTTAGGCCTCCAGCGCTCAAACATTTAACTCTCACACACCTTTGTTAGAAAGCTGGTAATGGATGCGCTTCATCGCAGCTATATGTAAACCCGAGAGCCAGACATGGAATCCACGGGACAAGGGCTCAATACACAGTGAAGAGAGCCCCACAGTGATGGCTCTGGGTCGGGTCCAGGGGGCCAGCGATCAAGGGCTGCAGAAGAGGGCGCCTTCTGGAGGCGGGGGAGCCTGGTAGAGTATCTGATATGTGATGCAGGGGGAAAATCTATTTCTAGATCTGTTACAGATCTGTTAAAACACTGGGAAAGAGTAGGGTGCTGCTTAACTTAATGGTCAACAATTATATCCCGTTAATAATCTGGGCACGGATTTGACAATGGTGGTTGGGTGAGCTCATCTGGAAGCTCATCAGAAGGCAGGGAATGGGGAGGCTAGAAGACCAATGGTAGAAGCGACGTCCATGTCGAAAATTAGTAAATCAAGAACAGTTACTAAAGCCTGTGATTTCAGTCAAATGCCGGAAGAAGCAAAAGACAGAGGGCAGGTGCTTCTATGAAAAAAACTGGGGGAAGACAGCCGGCCAGCATGGTTGCTCCTTCATGCCCCCATTCCTCCAGCCCCTGCATATGATCGATTAGTACTGTGTGATAGGCAGTTGGGTTCACTGGGCTTATCAAATGCACACACGTCTGTATGTATGTGTAAATGCATGTGCACACACACACACACAGGCACTCTCCCCTTTGTATGTCAGGAGAGCCAGCACTACCCCTAGACATTTTCTCTTTTCTATATACATGTTAGCTAGTCATAGCTATTAGGTTGTAATTATCTATGCGAAGTCGGGGTCAGGTGGGATTTAAAAACCTATACAGCAAGTGAATCATTTGGGAATTCTGGAAGAACTGTGGAATTATTCCCTGTGGATTCTACTTATTTTTGAGATCCATAATCTTTGGAGGTTGGGTTTGGCGGTTGGGTATCACACCAATGAGTTGGGACCTCTGTGCCAGTAAACCTGGCATTAACGGGGAGAGGCACCGAGGTTCCGGGAAAGAGTTAAATATTGGGAGAGGACAGCCTGTGTCTACTGAAACCTGTGACAACAGGGCAAAACTAGCATTTGTGACTGGAAGGGAATGGGACAATGGGGAGCGGCTCAGCTAGTCAGACACAGGAGTGGGATTTCCCTGCGAACACTCTGGTGCTGGTGTGGGGGCGGAACGGAGAGCTTCCCCAGGAACTCAGAGCTTCTTTGCCTTGCTTCCTTCTACAGCTTAATCGCTTACACAGAGCAGTATGTGGAGTATGACCCTTTCATAACGCCAGCAGAGCCATCTAATCCTTGGATCAGCGATGACATCACTTTATGGGACATAGAGATGAGGTAATAATAATAATAATTATGTTTGGGAGTGGGAGGGTTGTTGGGGGAAAATCCATAATCTCATGCAATTACCCTATTCCCTATTCTAATTTGAATAAGACCAGAAGAGAAAAGGCCCAAGTACCCTCTATACCCACATCTGTTTGCTTGAGGTTCCTCCCTCCTTGCAGCTTTGGTTTGGACACAGTTCTTTGCAGAGTCTCTCTGGCCTTTCTCTGGACCTCTCTATGTCATGGTAGTTGGCACAGCTCCTCACCATTTCCTGGATGTGGGTGCTCAGAAGGGGAGATTCCGCTGCCTCCGCTTGTCTCCTTTCCTTCAGATCACAAAGATCCCAGCTAGCCCCTCTCCACACTGTCCCTTACCTCACAGCATTCTCATCAAACCCCCTCAGCTGCAAACACTATTCTCACCATGGAACAGATGAGGAAACTGAGGCAGAGCAGAGCTGGTGAACTTGCCCAAGGATACCCAGTTAGAATGCAGCAGCATTGAGGCTGGAACCTAGGCAGAGGGCTCAGGAGCTGTGGCTGGCCTTAGGCTGGGCATCTGAGGTTACAGACAAAGGGCTCCGGAGCTGGGCTGGCATCAGGCTGGGCATCTGAGGTTACAAAGGGCTCCAGAGCTGGGCTGGCATCAGGCTGGGCATCTGAGGTTACGGCATTGGTAGTTTCATCAGCACTTGTCTCTGCCCTAGGAGAGAAGCAAGTGTGTTGACTTAACAGCTCAGGGGAACTTGGGGCACAGCCAAGTCTCCATGACACACAGAGACAGCTCTTTGTGGCACCCCTTCGGCTCTGCGCTCGGATTCCTTTTATTCTCCATGACTCCCATGTTCTCTTTCTCTTTGGTGTGCTTGCCGTTATCTTTCTCAGATGTGGGAAAGCCCTGTAGCAATTAACCAAGTCATAGATGCTTACTATAAAAAACTTAACCTATCCCGGTGTGTATACGGAAGAAAACTCCTCCTTTCCTCCAATCAGCCTTCCAGGACTAGCCTCTGCCCCTAGTCTGCTGCCCTGGTTCCCACAGTGCAGCAGGGTGCCCAGGCCCGGAGAGGCCTCCCAGAGTGTGCGCACTCCTGATGGAAACCTCGAGTCATCTGATGAGCCAGATATCATGTACTTCCCTGGCTTAGGTCCTTACTGATTCAGTGTAAGGACCAGACCACATCCCATTCTTTTTCATGTCAAATCTTCGCAAGCCTAGGTTCTCAGAGAAGTTCTGCGATTCAAAAGATGTGCTGCCCAAAACTCGATAGGGACTGGGAAATGAAGGGGGCCGTGGTCCTGCCAGAGGCAGATTGAGAAAATGTGTCATGTGTAACATATATTTACGCAGGGATTGTCTTAGTTAGGATTAATATGGATGTGATGGAGCATCGTGATCAAAAGTCACTCGGGGAGGAAAGAGTACTCTTGCTTGTATCAAGTTGACATAAACTAGCCAGGAGAGGGGTTAAAATTAAATTAATGTATTTTTCCTTCAATGCATATGCATCTCATATAGTTGCTGTTGCTAGGAAACAAGTACATGTTAAGTTAACCTTAGATAAAAGAAAATGTTAGGTGTTTCTTTGGGTTAAGGGAGACTGTAGAACTTACTGAGACCCTAAGGATGTCATGAATTCAATACTTTAGTGACTCTTAATTAGTGCCTATCTTTTTAAATTTTAAATTTAAAATTTTTATGCACAGAAAATATACTGATCTTTAATGTAATTAAGTTCATTTTATATATACACATATATACACACATATATATACTATTTTAATTAGCAATATATAAGCACATATCTACCTTATCCTTTTTAATATCTATATTAAAACATTTCCTCTGGCATGAATGAAGTAAAATTTATTTAACCAATCCCTGAGCCATAACTATTTAACTCATGACTGTTTCTGTAATATAAACAACAATCAAAGAACATCCGAATACCCCAGTCTAATTGGTTTTTTACTATAAATTTTCCAGAAGTAGAGTTACTTGGAATGGAATGCATATTTTAATTTTAGTTCATGTGCCAGATTTTCCTAAATAAAACTAAACCCCCTTTTTCTATGACCTCAGTTTAAAGGTTGCCATCTCCGGCGTTGTTGTAAACCCTGGAGTGAGCAGTCTTTCTGTCTTTGTAAACTCAATAGGTTGAAACAAATCTCAATTTGTCTTGTGCTTCTCCACTGGTGTAGAAATATGTTAACTGAGGATTTCTCATGTGGTTATCAGATTCATTCTCCCGTCACTTTCCGATCACCTGTCCTTGTCCCATTTGCACCCCAGTGGTGGCTTTGCATTGCATATTGGGACACAAAAGTCCCATTTGCTTTGGCTTTTTCCCCAGTTCCTCCCTTCTTTTTTTATATTTCTTTTCCTCTTCCCCGACTTTTGATTTTCTAATCAACTTTTGCTTTGCCTCTTCAGATTGTAGTTTCTAGTTGAACCATAATTACATTTTACTTTTATTTTTTAGTTTAAAAGGATCACTAATTTATAACAGGGCATGTGTGCATGTGTGTAATTGAAAGCACAAGCGTCCCTCTGCCTTTCCACCCCGCACTCAACCCCAGATGTATGTTAGCGTGATGGACTTTAAACCAACAGTCTGAATTTACATTTCTATTCACATTGCGAGAACGAACAGCGTGCAAACAGACGTCTACTTTTGAAACTCTGTCTCTGATGACACCGTGACTTGTCACTTTCTGTTGCTGTGATAAAACACCCTGACCAGGCTACCTGGAAGGGACGGTTGATTTGGGCTGTGATTCCACAGGGTTAGCATTCCATCACCATGCTGGAAACGTGGCAGGCACGGGCAGCAGGGACGGGCAGCAGGGACGAGCAGCAGGCACGGGCAGCAGGCACGGGCAGCAGGCACGGGCAGCAGGCACGGGCAGCAGGCACGGGCAGTAGGCACGGGCAGCAGGCACGGGCAGTAGGCACGGGCAGCAGGGACGGGCAGCAGGCACGGGCAGTAGGCACGGGCAGCAGGGACGGGCAGCAGGCACGGGCAGCAGGGACGGGCAGCAGGCACGGGCAGCAGGCACGGGCAGCAGGCACGGGCAGCAGGCACCGTGGCTGGAGCTGGCAAGCCGGGAGTTCACTTAGTTGAACCCCAAGCAGGAAGCAGAGTGAAACCTGGGAAGGGGCAAGGCTTAAGCTCTCAAGGCCTGCCTCCAATGGTATACTTCCTCCAGCAAGGCCTTAGGGCATCCTAAGTCTCCTCAGAGAACACCACCAATTGGGGACCAAGTGTACAAATGCCTGAGACTATGGGAAATATTCCTTATTCAAACCACTACACAGGGACTGTCTCTTCCATTCTGATCCAAGAATTTAAAAGTTTCATTAACTCAGGTTGTCTTTTTTTTTCTCCTCATTCTCCTCCTAGTCCTAATTGTTTTAATTACCGTTTCTGGATTTTTCCATGCTAGTCTCTCTCTTGTTTTTAACTGTATAGGTACACTTAATTCATATTTCTAAAGTGTTTTAATTTATTATTTTAATTCTCTCTCTCTCACACACACACACATACACATACACACACACTCTTCTGTAGGAACTCTCTCCATTGCTCAAATGGTTTTTTGGTTTTTGGTTTTGTTTCGTACTGGTTTTGTGTTATTGTTGTTGTTGTTTGTTTTGGTTTTGGGTTTTTTGCTTTTTTTGGTTTTCTCTTTATGGTCTCATCACTGTGGCACTATGTTCTGGTCTCATTGTTTTTATCAGAATCTGGTCAGCCTCTCTCCAACACACACACAACATACACACGCATGCACACACACACAGACACACATACCCCTTTTTTAGCAAGCTGCTTCCATTATGAAGAACCTGTTGTGTATCTCAGGATTTCTTTCGTGTGCTGCTGTCTAAGGCCTACCCCACTGCTCTCTTGAAGTCCTGCTGCTCAGAGAGTCAAGGCCTTCAGCTGTTCCCTCCCACGGCCCTGCTGTAGACTGTGCTCCTCCAGCTGTTCCCTCCCACCGCCCTGCTGTAGACTGTCCTCCTCCAGCTGTTCCTCCCACCGCCCTGCTGTAGACTGTGCTCCTCCAGCTGTTCCTCCCACCGCCCTGCTGTAGACTGTCCTCCTCCAGCTGTTCCCTCCCACGGCCCTGCTGTAGTTATAGACTGTCCTCCTCCAGCTGTTCCCTCCCACCGCCCTGCTGTAGACTGTGCTCCTCCAGCTGTTCCCTCCCACCGCCCTGCTGTAGACTGTCCTCCTCCAGCTGTTCCCTCCCACCGCCCTGCTGTAGACTGTGCTCCTCCAGCTGTTCCTCCCACCGCCCTGCTGTAGACTGTCCTCCTCCAGCTGTTCCCTCCCACCGCCCTGCTGTAGTTGTAGACAGTCCTCCACCAGCTTGGCTACAAGCCTCATTCATTTGTCTCAAACCTCCCTGAACTGCCTGGGCCTTACCGTCCACCTGATATTACGATAAAAGTTGAAAACAAAAACAACAAACAAAACCCATTTTACTGAGCTTCAGGGCCTTGCCTGTCCAGTCTTTCTGAGCCACCTGTCCCTCTGAGCTAGCTTTCCTTCTCACTCGGGTCTTCCCAAGCGTGCTGACCACCCAGCACGATGGTGTGGCTGTCCCACTCCTCCAGCTGCTGTGTCTCACACAGACACACACACACACGCACACACACACACACACACACACACACACATCACTTCTAAAGAGGATCCGTGATTCGCTTTAGCTTCTAGTCTTCTAACTGGTACACAACTGCCTCTCAAAAGTATAGATTGGGTGGACAGTAGGTGAATAAGTTATTTCTCCTTTGGTCGTTTCGCTGATAGTTGGCAAAAGAAGAAAGGTAAGGGCCCAAAGCTAATTCACTATGATAAAATGAATTTTCTCACCTGTCCCTAACTGTATAACGAAGCATGTGATCTTTTGAGAAAAAGAGATCAAGCCACCTTGCTACTTAATGTATGTCAAACTATGCAGTATTCTGTCCTCCACGCAGTACCACCTGCCTATAATGGGTGACTTAGTTCTGCTGTGATTGTTCAAGCTTCTATGCTAAGCTAATATCTAACCTATGAAAAGATAGAGCCACAGAGTCTTATCTATGCAAACAAATGGAGCTCTGTAGACATAGGTGAAAATGAAGCCCTAATTCTTCTCCTGGCAGAATGCCTGTACTCAGAGGCTTGCAGAACTGTCAGAAGTGCAGAGCGCAGGATCAGTGCTGACGTCACCCTTCAGCCTGGTGACGGTCCCTGTCTGTACAGTAAAGTCCAAAGATGACCAAGAAAATAACCAAGAATCAGTTTTTCCTGTTTCACCTAATCCAGCCTATGTGGATTGAGATCTACTTTGCACTGTGCTCCGAGTAAGAAATCCTCTGGATACAAATCTAACAAAGTCAATAAAACCTGCTGTCTTACCACCTGGCACCAGAATTCCTCCTTGCTTGGCAAAGGACATCCAGCCACTTGGGGGCACAAATCAAGTCCTGTGGGCAAGGCTTTGGCAGACTCATGCAACAAAGCAGAGGGTTAGGCTGTGTCCAGGGAGAAAGTGAGAGGAGTCTGTTTTCTGTCTCTGAGAGAGGAAAACAAAGGGTAGGGGTGGGGGAAATGAGCGGAGGGAGAAGAGGCAGGCCAAGATTAGAAACCAGGGAAATTCTAGTAGCCAGTAACAAAGGTCTTTTCAAAAGTGGGAATACTAAGTATGCTAGCTGCCAGGAGAGGTAACCTCTGCTCAAGGCCTTGGAAATCATCCATGTTTCCTATCTTCCCAGATATTGTGTGCTCATGTTATATGTGTGGCCATATAGGATGCTCTGGAGATGTCCTTCTCACTGGACTTTAGACTTCTTCTGGGCTCAGGGAACTCCAGGCTGACTTACTTTTGAGCTCCAGTCATGAGGACATGAGAGGAAATGTTTGGACTCTGCAAAAATGAAGAACATATTGTGTCTGCCGCAGGGTAGATGCGAGAGTCCAGTGAGGGACAACAGCCCAATAATGGGCAAATCAGTATAAGATGTAATATAAAATAACGGGGAATTGTTTCCGGATCCCCTCTCAATCTCAGATAAGATAATAGATCCAAAAGTCTAAGAACAAGAAAAGGTATAATCAGGGCGGGGGGGGAGGGGTTGATGATAGGCTTCTGTCTGAAAGCATGGTGAACGCCATCTGTTGGAGATTCTGAGAAGTCAGCTTTCACTAAAGAAAATAACAAATAACCAAAACTTAGCACTGAGGAGCAGTCAATCAAGTCACTAGACCACAGCCAGGAAGAATTCACTAATTTACTCATTATCAAAAAGGTGTCATAGGGAGGCCTAAAGGAAGTAGTTTTGGTGGTAACATTAACCGAAGGACGGGAGCTCAGGAAACTGGTGTGGCCTGTAGAATTGTGGTAAGTCACTTCTCCCCTCCATGGGGAAGGTTTAAGGCTCCCTTTCTATTGTGTATCAATGACTACATCATGCCTGGTTCATTCTACTTGGGTGAAGGAATCTACCCCCAGCCAAGCTGACTAGCCAAGAGGCAGAGCTGAGTTGCCAATATGCAGCTATTGGGGCAGAACTCTTACGCTCCTTTTAAAAATTAGATTTACTTATTTTTTGCATCTGAGTATTTTGCCTGTATGTATGTATGTGTGTCATGTGCTTGCCCGGTGCCCATGGAGACCAGAAGAGGGCACTGAATACCCTGGAACTGGAGTTACAGATTGTTGTGAACCACCAAACTGGTGCTGGGAACTGAACCCTGGTCCCCTTACAAGAGCAACAACTGGGCCATCTCTCCAGCTCCCTCAAGCTCCTTCTTAAAGCAGTTAATTTCCAATCATGGCCCCATTGGTGGCCTCCCTTCTTGTGTGCACATGCTGATCCTATATCAAGAGAAGACATTTGTTTTCATATGCATGGGTCTTGATGCCTTATTTGGCAAAGCAAAGTGACACCCTGAGAGGCAGCCATACAGAGTTCCAGTAGCTTCTAAACATCTGCTCTTAAGTCTTTGAAATTGTCCACCATGCTGGGAGAAGTTCAAGCCTTTGACAAGGATACAGCTAGCACCGGCCCATCTGCAGAACCTTGAATCACTGCCTGGTGAGGAGCAGATTACATCTCTGTCCCAGGTCAGAGCATGACCCTGGAGGAAGACTATTCCTGCAGTTCTCAGGAACTTAAATTTGCTGATAGTTTCAACTCCAGGGGACTGTTCCCACAAGCAGTACTTTCAAACCCTTGGAAAGTTACCATTTTTTTTTTAAATTATGTGGTTTGTTTCCAATAGAATCCAGGATCCGCTGTCGTGTCTTATTGTGAAAAGCCCAGCCTGATACTTTGCAAGAGATCATTTGTGGAGGAATTTCTCATTGCCTGGCCTTCTACCATGACCCTACTAAGCTATCCCTGAAAATGCAAAGCCTCCCTGAACCCCTCATATAGTCTATTGGCCACTGCCCTAGAAATAGAAGACACTGGTTTGATGGCTTACACCTAAGCCATATATCCAGTACCGTAGCCACATAGCCATGTCAACTAGTCACAGATGACTAGTTTAAACTTTAATTTTTTAAATTGTAAATTTCCCATCAGGTCCTCCGTCACACTAGTGCGTGTGAGAATGGTGGCTCCAAGCATGCACGGCACGACTATAAAATGGCCCCTCCTGCTCAGGCTGCCAATTACTTGCTTTTTAAGCACTTTAATGCTCCGGTTTTCTTCTAGCAGAAATATGGAGGCTATGCCAACTCTATAATAAGCAAAACCCATGGTCTCATATACTGATGGTTAGGGACTATCAAGGGCCTATCTGTCTCTAAAAGGAAAAAGCTCTGTCTACACCAGCAGTCCCCAAGTGTGACTGTGACTAAGTCTCTGGGGATCCTTGAGAAGCTGGAGCCTCTGGTTCAGCACCTCTGGATGTGGCCTGTGGTTCTGCTTGGTCTTTAGAGCACACTTTGAATCTGGATGCGGGTGGGGAGGGGAGAGGAGGTTCCAGCTTGTGACTTGTGAAGTAGGAGCTATTGTCTCCTGAAAAGTCAGCCCAGGGACTTCAGATGGGAGGAGAGAATCTGAAGGAGTTGTTGTACTGGTTCAGCACCAGAGGAGGATGCCAATTCACTTCTTCCCCGTGGCGTTGAGATTGCCAAGCAAGCTGAAGGCTGTGCTATGGAGCCGCACAACCACATTGGATTCTTGACTCCATCACTTGCCAGATATGAGGCCGAGACAACTGATAACTAGACCTCGGCCTCCCTGTCTTGGGAATGGAAACAGTCCTAGTGTACTTCACAGAGCAGCTTTAAGGACTCAGCCTATTGGCAGGTAGATGTAAAATGCTTTAAATGCTTAGTACACGGCAAACACTGCTCCGTGGCCAAAGCAATCAGCAAAGGCAGCTTGCTGTTTCCGAGCAAGTTGAATGGGGTTTATTCTGGTTTAATTCACTCATTTATAACCAGTGTATCACCCAACTCCAATCAGAGGCTGACCTCTCTTTTAGATATTGAAGAAGAAACAGAAGATGGGGAGCTAGTTTCTTAGACAAAGGGTTGAATTCAGGAGATATCCTGGGTAACAGGAAAAGTACGAAAAGGATAGAGTTGAAAGCTGGCTCTGTACCTGATGGGAGTGGTCCAGGGAGGCCCCATCGGTGGTGGGGATAGATTTCCTATAGTCAGCATTCACTCGCTGTGCACTTTGGTGAGCCTCGCCAGACATGGCCTCTTCCCCTGCCTCTTTTCAGGAACTCTTCACCACCTGGCACCATTGGTGTATAAAAGCATACATGTGGGATTAGCGTGGGTTTTGTGGTATCTGTCACTTCCTCCTGACATGGTTCTCCTTGACGTGTAGTGTCAACACAGATTTATCAGGGAGAATATGACAGTGGCTTTTGTTTGATACTAATCATTTTTTTTCAAACCTTCTCTTCCAATCCCAAAGCAAAGAGCCCAGCCAGCAGCGGGTAAAACGATGGGGCTTCTCTTTTGACGAGATACTGAAGGACCAGGTGGGGCGGGACCAGTTCCTTCGATTCCTGGAGTCGGAATTCAGTTCAGAAAATCTCAGGTAACTCAAACGTTTGAATTGCATACTCGTGTGTGTGTGTGTGTGTGTGTAAATTTGCATAATTGGCCTTTCCACCTCCCTCTCTCAATAAAACATCACTTGGGGTTCAAATCCAAATAAGAGCTTATCTAGCTCAGGTTGGGGTGAAGGCTTTTGATGGGGTTAAATAGTCAAATGGCTTTGATTGCCCCATTCAAGTAACACTATGGAAGTGTGGAATTTCAGAGTGAGGGGGCAGCTCAGAGCACCCCTTCTCCAAAATGTTGGCCCTGGGTGTTCATGGCCCCTTGAAGGTTAAACGGAGAGGAGGACATCAATGGGCTCAACTCAGAACTTTAGCAAGCCCAGTCTGTGGTGTGTAGAGATGTGACTGTACAAGCTAATAAAAGCACATGCTTTCCCCTTGAAAAGAATTCTGTCACCTCCATGCGGTGACTCCGTGGATCAGCTGATGTCACTGAGAAGACCTGATTGTTTCTGTAGGCCAATAACTAATACCTTATAACGGAAATGGACAAATAATTACATTTAGTAGGAGAAAAAAGAAAACGTTCAGAAAAATGAGAACTGATGTGGAAGAGCGGGGTAAGTAAAAAACAAAGAAGCTCTTGGTCACAGAAAACGAGAAACTGAGGCGTTATTCAGTCCTCTGCTGTGTCAGATACGGAGCCAGGTGACTCGTGGGAACGTGATCAGGTGTGTCACTAGGTGAGGCCCCTTGGCGATTGTCTTGTGCGGGGTCAACAGAATGAGACGCGCTTTCAGGATGTGGTCTGGGTGGTTCACCATGACTCTCACACACTGGAGAGGCTGAGAATCAGTAGTTACTCAGTCCATGAGACAGGATGTCCCAGTTTGGCCCTGAGGGACTGGAGGATTCCTGGAGAGCCGCTGGTCTTTGGTCGACATCAGAATCCCAAAGAACTTGATTTTAATATGGGTGAAGGAATGCCACAGCAACAGAGTAGATGTGGCTGTTAACAAGAGTGAGGGCAAGCATGCAGGCATCACAGTCTCCCTTCGTCCCCTTATCTGGGCTGCCACCAGAAGGTGCCACCCACATTAGGGGGGGTCTTCCCCCACTTCAAATAATTTGAATAAGAAAATGCCTCATAGGAGTGCCTGGTAGCTTCTGTTTTGATTCCACGAGCAATTATGTCGACACCCAAGATTAGCGGTCTCGGTCAACTGGTGACTTCCCAGCTGAGATCCACCACCGCCACTACTTCAAGCCCCGCCCCATTTACATCAGGTTCTCTTTTACATGGTAAGTTAATTTCCATGTTCAAATGCTACCTGCTGAAATAGACTTTTACTACTTTTTGAATTTTTGAAATTAAATCCGAGCATGTGCTGTTGGCACAGGGCAGTGTTCTCTTATAATAATGGGTAAAATCCGTGTCACCAATCGGGTGATATCTATGGCAAACCTGTGCTACAGCAAGCCTCACCAGGGTCTACTAAGGGATGCAAGACAGTCGAGTTATGTGATTTCTCCCCAGAAACAACCTTGTAGGTTCTGGGAAAATGCATAAGAAATTGTAAGTTATTAATTATATACAAATAATTGTAGCCTCTAAAGCCATTTTGGAAGTATTCAAAGGAGGGAGGAATGGATGTCATAAGCTTGACTTTCAAGAACTCACAAGACGCCATGAGACCAAGAAAAGGAAGTATATTCTGAGGCAGGACACTGAATTAGCCATGGGGTGTCTGTTAGGCAGACTGTTTCCATCTCAGTGATTTATTCTGGCTCCTGATTACGGAGATTTCAATGGATGGCAGTGGAGAGTATGAGACAGAGCAGACACATGGGTGGCCAGGAAGCAGAGAGAGAAGCTGCACTGTGGACACCTCCCCACCCCCGGCCACTTTCTATCATCACATCCTTGCCCTCCGCCTAGGGGGGGCAGTTGCTGCCCACATCCAGGCTGCATCTTCCCCAAGTTAATCCTCTCTGGAAATGTATCGACAGACACCCCCAGATCTTGACTAATAATCCAGACTCTTCCCAAGCCAACCAAGTAGAAAGTCATAAATCAAGATTAACTCTCACCAAGCGATAATATGACTATCCCAGGCTATAGAGTCCTGGGATGAGGTAGGTACCAATGGTGTGTCCTTTCCCATCAGACCTGTGCCTACAATGAACCAGTCGAGGTGAGCTCGCTTTCAGGTTATGGTCCAACAGCTCTTTCACCGTACTTCTTAGACTATTCTAACCACAGCTCAGGGGTTTGCTTTGGTTCCTGACCGGGTATTTGTAACAGAAGCCATGACTTCCAATCCTCTTCACCGGGGTAACACGGAGGCTAGCCTCCCCAGGCTATGTACGAAGCGGGCTGGACGGTCCCAGCTGATCTCTCAGTGCCATCATCCCAGGCTCCGTCTCCCGCTGGGTCCTCATAGGTCTTTCTTACCCTCCAATCCCCATTGCGTTTGGGCACCAAAGTGGAAAGATACGGACTGTGTCCTTTGCTGGTTTCTCAGCCCGCAAGTAGACTTAAGAACCCTCTGCTACCTAAAATATTCAAGACAGTAAAAAGAGTGACCATAGGCTGCTCCTTGCCCCGTCTGGGGGCTCTATCGTCAAAAGCCGCTGTGTAGCCAGGGCCGCTTTTGCAATCAGACTAAAGCCGGGAACTATCCAGAGTCCCAAGTGCACAGAGAAGTGTGTCCCTGGCAGGTGCTCCCTCCCTTCTGCCATTTCATTTGTACCTCTGCCAGCAGCTCGCTGGGTGCCAGGAGGGCTGCATTTAATCTTGGGTGGAAGAATGTGCATGCACGCGTGTGAATCCGCCAGCCCCCAGCATGCATGCATAAATCCGGACTTAAAGAAGGTCCCCTCTGATCCATGACAGCAAGGAGGATAAAGGAAATAGAACAGCAGAGCGAGAAGGTACAGCCCAGGAGCTTCTGAAATTCTCTCCAGAGGCCCCAGTTCCATCCTGATGATATTCAGCGTAATTGGACACAGGGAGGAAAGTTCAGCTCTAAGTCACGCAACCTCAAGACCCTTTGGTCCCTTATCACAAAATAGCTGCTTTCCCTGCCCTCTGTTCATTCCTTCAGCCACAGACCGTGGCTAAGCCCTCCCAGGACCCAGGTCCCGAGGGCTCAGGGTTAATCTGACTCTGCCCCTTCTCCATAGTAGCCATGCATGGCTGGCCAGGTACACGCCTGTCACAGTCCGTGTGCACGGTGGCTCCTGGGAGCTGAGGAAGATGCACAGTGTGAGGCTCCTGGTCATTTGTTGCATTGGTCCTTGCTGGGTTGTCCCTTCATGAGCCCCGGCTCCTGGAATCAAAGTGGAAGGAGGGAAGGGAAAGGCTGGGGGCGGAGCATATTGCAAAGTGCCATTCTGCTTCTGTCTTCTGGGATCTCTCGAGTCTCTCTAGTAGAAGGAACGTTTCATTCAGACTAACCAGGCACAGCGCATGGAACGCCAGCAAAGCAGCCAATTGGTGGAATTTACATCAGAGCTTCAGAATAAGGAAGAGATGGCTCCAAAGTGCCGCCTAGACCTTTCCAGGAAAGTGTGTATGTGTGTGTGTGTGTGTGTGTGTGTGTGTGTATGGGGTGTATTTAAATGTTCATACAGATGAGTGAATGCATACACGTGTATTCACATGGGTGTGCATGAGCAAGTGTACAGAAACCAGAGGCAGACACCAAATGTCTTTCTTGAGCACTCTCCACTTTGAATGGTGGCTCATTGATTTGGTAGGCTGGCTAGCCAGCAAACCCTGGTATCCTCCTGTCTCTGCACCCCCAGCATTAGGAGTACATGTGTACACACTGTCACACCTGGCCATTCCTGGGTGCTGGGGATTTGAACTCAGGTCCCCATGCCGTGCAGTGGGCTCCTTACTCAGCCCCACTTCTGGTCATGTTTGTCTAGGTGAGTCTGTGAGATGACTGAGGGTTGTCATCTCCAGGGACATAAGAGGGGACAGAGCCAGCAAGACATGCTTTGCTGTAACAGCCTACATCGGAGGCTGCTCACCTCTTCTTCTAACCACCAAGGCAAGCCCACGCCCGAGCTGCCTAAGGAGTGTGTGTGGTATTTTGGAGAACAGAATGAAGGCATCACAGTCCCACAGCAAGCACTACAGAGCTGACTTTATCCTTTTTTCTAGTTTGTGAATTTTCCCCCAAATGGAGACAGTGCCCTTTGCCCCTGCTCCATCTCCATCCTCCTGTCCAAACCTTTGTCCTCCCTGGCTCGACACCTTCTGCCGTACAGCAGGGCATGAGTTAAAAATCAAAGCCGGCAACAAAGAGCGTCCCCCTACATTTTTTATGAGCTGTAACATCTCCTGAGAGAGCAGAGTTGTTCCTCGAACCTGCAGATTGATGACCCTACTTCCATACGGTGTCAGCGGAAGGGAGAAGCAATTAAAAGCAAGCACAGGGGCCTGCCAGGTTTTGCCTCCAGAGTTCTGGCTCCAGCTTTAGCTTCGGCAGTTGCCCCCAAGCCCTGGGAATGCCCCGGAAGGGTCCCAGAGTAACCAAACACATGACAAAACAGAGCCA
The DNA here is from genome assembly GCF_037038515.1 of Microtus pennsylvanicus. Classification (NCBI taxonomy): domain Eukaryota; kingdom Metazoa; phylum Chordata; class Mammalia; order Rodentia; family Cricetidae; genus Microtus; species Microtus pennsylvanicus. The sequence continues at coordinate 32,677,236 of NC_134592.1, read as the reverse complement.
GGTGACTCCAGCGAGGCTGTGGCCATCGGCAGCAGTGTGGCTCCTGTCCAGTGCAGAGCTCAGCTAGGGTGGTACCTATGGGTACCTGAGCATCACAGACGGGACAAAAATCTAGTTTTGTCCATTGTTCTGAGTCACCCAATGGCCAGCAGAGGGCACAGCAACACTTCCTTCTGCCAAGGAGTTCACTTTGCTCTGGGAACCAGCCCCGAGCTTGTTTTGTAGGCTCTGACCATTCTGGTTTGTGAAAAAGACAGGTGAGGCCCTAAGTGCAGCGCTGTGAAGACCTCCTGATGGTATGGGAAATGGTCGATGGCTCATGGTTTCACCTGTGCTAATCAGTCTGGAGGAGAAGACCCCATTGTTTGTCAGCATCCAGGGAGAAAGGAGGCAGGCAAAGCATCTCTGGACACCCCCCCACCAGTTCCGCGGACCCCAAAGGCTTCATCCTAGTACAGGGGACCCTCTAGGCCAGTTTTCTCCTCTGCGTTCTTTTCTAAGTCGTTAGCGCAGATCAAAGGCCAGCACAGGGCTGCCTCTGGCTGCCGCTCTGACAATTGGCAGTGTCAGGGAGAGGCAGCCCAGGTGGTCTCTACACACTCTGGAGCCCCTGTTCCCTGACAGTCTCTAAGGCTTCCTGCTTTCAGCCGAAGGCTTAGTGCAGGATGGTTGCCTCTGATGCAGCTGCTGGCATTTGACGCCTAACCGCTTCCTGGAAGGAACGGTACCTGTAGGCTTTTGATAAGAGCGGCCATTTCTCTGTCCTCAGTGGGTCACCCATCCACAAGAGGATATGCAGAGAGCTTTTTGTGGCTCTTTTGGTGACAGTGGGGATGGGAGAGTTGGCTTGAGCTCCCAGTTCAGCTCAGACCATTGGAGCGGGAAGACAGGCACACACAGATGACAGCCTGTTCTGAATTTCTAATCGCCACAGAGGTTCCTCCAAGCCAAGATGGTAAATACACCCGAGATGTCAGGACGCTGCTGTGACAGTATTTTTGCTGTCACCTAGGAGGGACGAGGTAGGTCATCTCCAAGGCAGACTGAAGGCCAGGCTGAGTCCACTGTACACAGGAAGAGAAAGCCGTCGAGGGAATGTCACTCTCGCACACTCTGTGCCCTCCCCTCCCCCCTTCTCTCCTCCCCACCTCACTTTCCCCTCTCCCATGACATGCCCGCTGTTTTTCCTTGTGCTTTTAAAACAAAAATTCTTAGCTTTAATTGAAGGAAGAAACCTTTTGTTTTTGTTTTGTTTGGTTTTTATGTAAAGATGAATCAGTTTGATTCTGAAATTTGCTCTGACATCCACTCTGCCCCTGTGCACGCAGACTAAGGATGCGCAGAGCAGTGCCCCTTAGGTCATTCTGTAAAGGGACCCTGAAGCTCCCTGGAAGCACTGGGAGCCTGCAGAGATTAGACACTTCAGAGATCCCAGGGCTTTCCCATGTCTTTCTCCCTGGCTCCCATATAGCAGACTAGACTAGCAAGGGACAGAGATGGCAGAATGTGACCTCGCAGGTCACATGGATGGAGGAGGCAGACAAAAAAATAAAACATTACCGGCTTACGATCTAGGTGTGTGAGAAGTCACTGAGGCCCCACAGGGGACCCCGAAGGCTGTCCATAGCCAGTGCCTTGGCCCAGAGGCCACTCCCTGCTCTGCATTGGCCAGTAGGTACCATAAAGCTCTGTGGACTCATCTCCCCGGAGGCCAGAAGGACATGAGCTCCAAGGAGGACGGGCATTGAGTGGTGGGGAATGATATGGAACATTAGCGAGAGGCCTGGCAGTGTCTTCCCAGACCACTGCTGGACCGACCGCTGGAGAAAGTTGAAATTCTAAACGCTTGATTTGGGAGCTGTTGACTGGCCCGCCACTTGGCTGTTCCTTAGCCCACACCCAGGGGGTTAAGTCTGGCTGGGAAATTGTTCAGAATTTTGCTGCACCCCTTTCGTCCACTTTGTACCCATTTCCTAGCTGATGAAAGACTACCTGGGAAGGGACAATTCCAGACAGCAGCACAGCCAGGCTGAGAACAGAACCGAGTTCCCTGTTCTCCAGACAGAGGGATGTTCTCATCTTCGCTTCCCTCTTTGACCTTCAGGCTCAAGGAGAAGAGGTTTCTTTAGCTCTAGAGCTAGCTACACAGAGAAACACTGTCTCGAAAAGAAGAGAGACCCAGAGATTATTACATGAGATCGACGATCTAAAAACAAGCACGCGAACCCAAAAATGTTCCTTATGGAAATTGGGGCTGCAGTCTTTCAGTCTGCCGCTGGGTGGCGCCTTTGGGCCACACATTTGACTTCAATAACATTTCCCTGAGCAGCAGGAAAACGTGCTAACCCTTAAAAATAATAATACTAGTAACAAAAAACAAGTACATCTTACTCTGGATTAAATTCTATGGCAGATTGAATGTCCTTTCTACCTTTTGGTCCATCTATGTTCATCCTCTCCATTCGTTGACAAAAGTGTTTGTTCTATTACTTGTGGCTGTGCAACTCATACAACATGGAGCCTGCAGTACCTCGCTGGGGACACTGGCCTGGCCCCTTTGCAGGGGAGAATGAGCTACCCAGCGCTGGGTCCCTGTGATAGGATGCCCTGGGATCATCCTCAGGGCCTGGGAGCTGCTTTGGCTCTGGCGACTGCAGCTCTTTGCAGAACAATGCTCATGTGGGGCTTGTCATTAGCTGCTTCCAGACAGACGCTGAGGAGTGATGGCGTGGTGATGGGAAGTGCGGAGAGGGAGATATTTTTCTCTCACACTCCCTAGAGAATTTTTGGTAGAGATGTCCCTTCAGCTATGTTTCAGACAAACCCTCTCCAAACTGTTGATGGAATGCCTACTAAGTGCCCAAAACCGTGTTCAGTACTGAATACCTACTTAGTTCCCAGCACCGTGTTCAGTACTAATGTGAATTTGTTCCTCTCTAACATGATTGGATGATTCATTCCAAACCAAATATCTTTTATAATTCCAAGGTTCTGCCTGCTTTTTGTGGCATGCCCCCTTTTAAAGTTTTATTTTATTAATTTTATTTATCTGTATGTGCATCACACATACCTGTGGAGGCCAGAGGAGGAACAGGATCCCTAGAACTAGAGTGACAGGCAGTTGTGAGCTGTGGATGCTGGGAACTGTAAGAGCAGTGAGTGCTTTTAACTGCATAGCCACCTCTCCAGGCTCCCTTTCCTTATTTTGATGCCCCCAAATGACCCCAGCCAGATTTGACAAGGAACACACATTATATAGGAACCTGAATGGAAAGCAGTTGATTTTCAACCTGGAAGAATTTGTACTTCTCAGGAACTTTGGTAATATCCAGAGATACTTGCTAGTTAGTTGCTGCAGCTTAAGGGATGCTGGTGATGTCTGGTGAACTGGGAGTAAGTGGCTGCTTAATGTTCTACAAGACAGCCCTTCCACGTGAAACAGGAATTCCCTAGCCTGAGAGGCTGTTGTGCTGGGTTGAAATTTCTCTATAGAGGCAGAGGGTAAAGAACTTCTTGTGGTCTCTGGAAGCTCACCTTCTCAAGTGTGTCTTTTTTCTGTCCTCAACAATACACCCTGCCCTTTGCGCAGTCCCCAAGGAACTCCCATGTGGCATCGAGGCAGGCATGGGGATGCCCGTGAGCTCTGGGGCCATCCCTAGCAGAGTCTGAATAGAACTGACCATGTTTCTGATTTCACTCCAGGTTCTGGCTGGCTGTCCAAGACCTCAAGAAGCAGCCTTTACAGGACGTGGCCAAGAGGGTGGAAGAAATCTGGCAAGAGTTTCTAGCTCCAGGTGCCCCGAGTGCCATCAACCTGGATTCCCACAGCTATGAGAGAACCAGTCAGAATGTCAAAGACGGAGGCAGATACACATTTGAAGACGCCCAGGTTTGCTCAGTGACCCAAATCATCGTTTCATAAGGCATTCCTTAACCACTTCACAGCCCGACCTTTTGATACAAGTCAGAGGTTTTATAGCTAGTTAGAATATCAGCTTTTCCTATGAATAAGTCCACTAGTCAAGGCTATTCCAGAAAAGTACATGGGGAAAATGTAACAGAACGTTGCCATTCTTCAACTTAGAATGCTAGCGGGGACTGCATCCTGGTAAACCTGTCATGAGTTGAAGCAGCCTTTTAAAATGTACTCAGTAGGGCCTCCCAGTTTAGCATACAGAACCCTGTGAGGGACCAGCTCTTTCCCTCAGGAGCACAGGCTGACTGGGAGCTTCTGCTCACTCACTTCCTAGAATCTAGAAAGAGGATCACACCAAACAGCAGTAGTCAGAGAAAGATCCAGATCTGAAGCAGAGCTTCTACTGAGTGCCCATTGCTTATGCACCATTGTAAAGTCAAGGCATTGTAAGTCAAACCACTATGTGTTGTGGAACCATTTTTATTTGCTTTATCTTTTCGGGGTGAGGGGGAATGTTGTACAAAATCTAAACTCTTATACAAGGTCAGGAGTAGATTCAAAGCAATGCGACATCAGTAAAGTAGGAATCGTGAGCTGGTTGGATCAAGAGTCAAACCCAACCCTGTCCAGCTGCAATGCTCCCATTGCACTGCTTCCATGGTGACCAACCCATCCAGTTAGTAGATTCCTAGCAGCTCCATATTCCAGGCCCTGGAGAATGGTGAGAGACACCACAAAGAACAGATGAAAAACACTTGTCCTCAGCAAGGCCCAGGGCCGGGTGACAAATAAATAGGCCATTTTAGCAGTGTGAGAAGACCCCAAAGGAGAAGGCTCTGGGGTCGAACGATGACCACAGGAGGGACTCAACTCTGCAGGGCTCAGTCAGGATGCTCACTGATGCTGTAGGCAGAGAATGCAGGAGGCTTGCCCTGCCAATGACAATCGTCTATGCAGTTACACCACTGCAAACAATGGCATGAGGCTATGTCCAGTGTCCCTTGTCATTTGCTCGAGAGCTCGGGCTGAAAACAGCTGTCACGTGCCCTTTCTCTCCTCCATCCTGAACCCACGGATTGCTTGTGCTGGGCAGATTTGGTACCAAACACTCAGTTTCCTCCCTGCAACATCAGGAGGCCCTTGGGCTCTTTGTAGCTCTGGAGTTAAATCCTGAAATCATGAGGGCTCTTCCCCCAGCACAGTTGTGTATATGTGTATGCTCTCGGGGACAATACTGGTGTGACTCAGAAAGGAGGGGGATGGAGAAATTCTCTGGGAACCCCCTGCACACATGGCCTGAAACACGGAAGCCATTGTGAGGTTATAAGGTCAAAACTTCAGAAAGAGATGCTGATGTCAAGCCATGATGCTCCCAGTCTGGGTATCACTCCAAGCACCACAGAGGAAGGGTTTTCTTTAGCATTTTTCTCATGGGAACTCTTGAACACAAAGCCGGCAATGAGCAGAAACACAAACCTTTATGAGCCTTCATCCAACCTCAATGGTCATCAGTACGTGACCTCCTTTGAACTGTGTTCCCACCTGCATGTTACCCGACTGCTTGGAGGGGGAAATGTCCTTTTTTCCTTTAACGTTACCACACTACCATTACCACAATTTAATAAAATGTCAATAACTCCTTTATGCCAGCAGGCAAGTGTTGACGGAAGTTTCTCTCCTACCTGGTCCCACAGTCATTCAGTCCCAAAGAAACACGCAAAGACTTATATTAATTATAAACTGTTTGGCCAATTAGCTCAGACTTATTATTAACTAGCTCTTACAACTTAAATCAACCCATAATTCTTATCTTTGTTTAGCCACATGGCTTGGTACCTTTTCTCAGTAAGACATTCTCATCCTGCTTCCTCTACATCTGGCTGGCGACTGTGTCTCTGCCTTTCCCGTTCCCAGAATTCTTCTAGTCTGGTTGCCCTGCCTATACCTCCTGCCTGGCTACTGGCCAATCAGCATTTTATTAAACCAATACAAGTGACAAATCTTTACAGGGGACAAGAGCATTATCTCACAGCAGACAAGTGTATGAACTTTTAATAGTCCCATACATGATTTCTAAAACACCATTTAAAAATCAGATTCCACACAAGGGCTGCACAGTACTGTAGACCAACAAGGGTGTTCTTTAACTATATTTCATCTTTCTCTTTCTCTCCCTCTCTCCTCCCATCCCTGTGCATATTGGACAAAGTTGGATGTTTCATCCTATGAAGGGTTCCCACCTGGATCTTTCTGCCTGCATGTTACACACGTTTCTCTGTCACCCAATATTTCCTATCAATTGGGTGTTTGAGTTTTATATTTAACTGGATTTAGCTTTGACTTTTGTGGAGTTTATTGTGCTGCCTTCTCAGGAGGAATGCAATAATGTCTCGTGTGTGTGTGTGTGTGTGTGTGTGTGTGTGTGTGTGTGTGATTTTTAGCCACTTTGTGTATGTGTATATGTGATTTCAGCCACTTTGGGTGTTTGTTGCTGAAGTTAATTAGGGTTGTGAAATGGTGATGTTCTCATTATCTTTCTCTTCTTGTCGATGAGCTGCACGGCTTCCAAAAGGAGGCAGTCCTCTCAGCTCCTAGTTAATTAACTAGTTAGTATCACCGTTCATGTAAGAAGAGTGGAATATTTGATTCTTTCTCTTCGTTGCTAGTTTCAAACAAAATGAGTGGCTTGGTATCATCTTCATTTGGTGGCTGACTGGAGTTTTGTTTGTTTTCAATGTCTTTTAAACTCATGAATTTAAACACTTTTGATATGTTTTATAATCTATTTTACCAAATTTTTTTTTATTGATGCTGGGTTTTAGAATCTCTAGCCAGTTGATTCCTTCTGATGTGACCCCATTAGTCTTTAATGTCATCCAAATAGCATGATGCCTCCACAGTTCTGTGCACTGTCCTAGGCCTGGAGAAAGCCTTGTCTCAAAGGACACCCAGTTCTTCTTAGTGGCAAATGGTTCCTAGGGGTCACATTGTGGACACTTAGTGCTCATGGGTGCTAAGTTGTTGATCTTTTCTCTGTATTTTTAGTGGACAGAGCTAGGATATATATTGTAATCTGCAATAAGGATATGTTCAGCTGGGCATAAGTGTACTTCCAGCAATTGGGAGACTGACTGAGACAGGGAGCTAGGTCAGAGTTTGAGACCAGCCCCCACCACCTCACACGTGTGTGTGTGTGTGTGCAGAAAGAGAGATTATGAATTCATGCTGACATTTTCATTGGGATTTAGAATTGCAGAGGGCTTCTCCTCAAGCTCTCCCTGCTTACCTCCTTCCCTCCCTCCTCTGCTCAGAGTCTGGCCCTCAAGGACCCCACAGATGATGTGTAACTGCTCATCTGCTTCCTGCTACATTTGCACAGAGCAGTCTGGGGGCCAGACAAGGCCATCACTGCCTGGCTCTTTCCTTGGTATGGAGGAGCCGTAGTTTGATTGCTCAACCAGTCTTTCCCTCCTGGATGCTTGGGCTCTTCTTTATTCAAAGGAGATTTGATGAGAGAACTTGAAAAATAATAAATACATTGTGCCTTGGTAAGATATTGAATATCCAGTCTTCACTAGTACAATTCTATGTGGTTTTTCAAATGTGTTATGTCCAAGGCGAGCCTGTGAAGTAGACTTAGACAGGAAGATGTATCAAGACCTAACTACTATAAATTCAAATAAATCTCCCTTCCTATGCCAGTTCTCATTCCTAGCCTCTTCCCTGTTGCTCCGTAAGTGTGTTTCCACATACAAATATACAGTCTCCCTGGCAGCCTGACTTAGGGAATGCCACCTAATGCCCTACTTAGTTTTATGCCAACTTGACACAAGCTGGAATCATTGGGAAGAGGGAGCCGCAAGTGAGAAAACACCCTACCAGAAAGACCTGTGGAGCTTTTTTTTCTTTTTTAAATCATGATTGATGTGGGAGGACCTAGCCCGTTGTGGGTGGGATCATCAGAGGCAGATGATCCTGGGGTAGATGAGGAAGTAGACCAGTAAGTCACACAGCTCCATTGTGTGGGCTTCATTTCCCACCTCCAGATTCCTGCCTTGAGTTCCTGCCCTGGCTCCCTTCAGTGATGGGGTGTGACCTGGGAGTTGTAAGGTGAAGAAAACCCTTTCCTGCCCAAGTTATTTCAGTCACAGTGTTTTACCACAGCAACAGAAACAGTAACTAAGACACCTAAATCCCCTAAGTCTTCCTTCCCTCCCACAGAGCAGAGATATAGCAGAACTTCTACCTCGGGTGAGAGGTGGCAAAATAAAAAGAGACAGGTGACCGCAGTGACTGGTCCACCGAAATGAAGTGAAAGCATTTACTACTTTATTTTCCTAATGTCATTAATGTGTTTTGATCTTTTATGCCAGACACATTTGTCAAAATTTCAGATATTTTCATATGTAAGCACAGAGAGATAACCCTTCTCTCAGTATCCAGATGTCCCTTGATTTACTCTGTGTTACACTTCAGTTCATTCATGGTTAAGCTGGAAATATCATTAATTCAAAAGATTCATTTAATGCATCCACTGACCCAGTGTCTGGTTGAGCGCCGTGGAGGCACGGACAACACTGGAGAACATATACATTCAGTTTTTCTCCCTGGGGCTCCTGTGGCTGAGCTGTGCTATAGTTTCTGCCATTGCTCCCCAGCGTTAGGAGGGGCTACTTGCCACCTAGCCAGCCCGGGAGAAGATCAAAGCTCAGCATATAGTTTATATGAGATCCATGTAGCTCTTACACAACTTTGAAGTTGAAAAACTATAAATCAAATTATCCCTCAGAGCCATCCGCCATCGTGAAGGAGACACCTGTACTTCACTGTGTTGGATCTGCTCAGGCTGCCGGGACTCAGTGTCAGACTGGGTGACTTACGGGACTTTTGCTCATCTCGGTCCTTAGCTAACTGGGAGATTGAAGTGTTTGTGTGTTTCTTGGTGCTGACTCTGTCCCGTCTCCTGGACAGCTGCCTTCATGCTGTGTCATTATGTGCAAGCAGAGAAGGCTCTTTGGTCTCTTTGCTTCCTAAGAACCCCAACCCCAGCAGGGGGCTCCACTCCCATGAGACAAGGTTTCTCTGTAGCCTTGGTGCCTGTCCTGGAATGAGCTCTTGTAGACCAGGCTGGCCTCGAACTCACAGAAATCCGCCTGCACCTGCCTCTGCTTCCCGGGTGTTGGGATTAAAGGTGTGCACCACCACAGCCTGGTTTAAAATGTGTAGTCTGACCTCGAATTCCAGATCCACCTGCTTCTGCCTTCTTTAGCAAATCCTACCAGCCTGCACCACCAGAACCGGCATGGCTGCACATTCCTTTAATCCCAACACTCAGGAAGTAGAGACAGGTGGTTCTCTGTGAGTTCAAGCCCAGCTCAGGCTACACAAAGAACTGGGGGGAAAGGGAGAGAGGCTCCATCATAAAACACTGTCTCAAAATAAAGCAAAGTAATTCTATCAATAAGACTGTTCTTGCAAATACAGGCTGGACATAGTAATAGCTCATGCCCCAGCACTCGGGAGTTCGAGGCACAAAGACTGCAATGGGTTCAAAGCCAGCCTGGCTACATAGTGAGTTCTAGCCTAGCTTGGGCTATATAATGACCCTCTGTTTTAATAAAACAAAGAAAGCAAACTGTGGAGGTCCTTGAGTGTCCTGAGACAGTACTTGAACATGTTCACCCTAAACTACTCATCCCAGAAAGCACTGGAGAGGGTAAAACAAATGGTTGCAATCCAAAGGCTGGGGCTGGACAGAGATCTGAAGCTTGGGGATTGCTATTAACCTAAATGCCTCACTAGCAGGTTTAGGGGGCGAGAAGTCAGGGGAAGTATAGGCCCCTAACAAATGTCCCCAGAGTGCATTTGTCTTGTGAGCCCCTGTGGGCTCTGAAAGGCATTAGGAGTCCAGTGACCAGCCTGGTGGCTGTGTGGCTTGTTTTTAAAGCCTCAGAGAAACCAAGGATGGTCCAAGGACTGTGTTTCTAGGTCATTCGATCATTTGTCTATTCTCCATCTATTGATTTTGTGACCATCCATCCTCCATTGAGTTGGAAAGCCTTGACCTGTGTGGGGTGACCTCCGTGATGGAATTACACAGGAAACAGGGGGTCTGAGTGGCTCGTCACTGTGAGACAGAGCTTACCTCGCCACCCATCATTCTTCACAAACAGAGCAAACAGGTCACTGAGATCGGGTTGGATTGGAAACCTGTCCTTCAAACGGACTGGCAGTTGAATTAAGCAGAGTAACCTCCCTCATTGGCTTTATGGCGTGTACATCCCCACCCTGCCTTCTTAACTGTCCCGGCTCCACTGCCTCCCTGACCTATGTTAGTTCTGAGACTTCCATCCCCACCCTGCACCTGGAGTGTCTGGACCTTTGATGGAAGCAAGAATCCGCTTTCTTTGCCTTTTGTAAGTGCCTAACTGCACTCTGTGTGGGGGTTCAAGTAGTCCAGAAGCGGATGTCTTGCTGGTCATAGTGGCTCCTGCTTGTCATCAGAGGCAAGGAAACCGCTTCAAGTCTGACTCTAATAAACATAGCAAGTTCCAGAGCATCCAGGGATCCATAGCAAGACCCTGCCCCCACAAACAAGCAGACAAACCAACCAATGTCCTTGAGTCATGGACTCTTAGTTGTGTCTACCATGGTAAAGGGGAGGAGGGCAATTTGTTACTTAGCTTTCAACTTCAAAGAGCCTTGAGGAACAGCCGTAGTGATCAATAAGGACCAGCTAAATTAGGTGTCTAATTTTACATTCAGCAAAACTTGGAATAGTCACTATGTGCCAGATGTTGGAGGCACTGGAAATCTGCAGCTGTATAGGCAGGTCCCTTCCTGGAAACAGCCCTCAATCTACGTGACCAGAACTCTCTGAAGTCCACATTCTTCATTCATGGACTAGCCGAAGACTTCAAGACCAGGATGAGGTCTGAGTGATAAACAGACACCATCAAATCCACCCCCATCATGAGCAGACAGGAAGCCTCTTGCTGAAAGTGTCCGTGAGTATGTGAACTTAGATGTTGAAGATCAGTTTGGTGGAGGAATGCAAGGTGATCTAGTCTTTGCTTTGTTTGAAAGCCAAAGTGTAATAGGGGAGTAAGGGTTCACATTTGTCCTAAGCAGTCCTCTGAGCCTGGGGAAATCTGTCCATCCTTATGGTAGTGGTGTTGTGAGCCTGTTTTCTGGTGCACACGCTCTGTTAGAGAACACATCCCGGTCCACCGTGTACAATCACTAGGGAATCCCATCACGGCTTGCTTCAGAGGTTACTCACTGGATTCTGTGGGTGGTGTTATTTTAGGGTGACGAGCAGCAGAGGGAGGGATGAGTCTGCAAAGAGCAAATCAGTTGTTTGTGAGCCGATTCTGTTTATTACCAGGAGTTCCTGGAGAGAAGGGATCAGAGAATTAAACTCTGGAGTTTCTGTGTTGCTAATTCTGAGCAGAGATTTTTTAGTACCAAACCCTTGAAGAGGGAAGGAAAAACAGGCTTCCATGTCAATATGTGGGAGGAGGGAGGGGATATTTGAAGCTGTCTTTGTTGCCCTTATCGCAGAGTAGAGATAGAACAGCGTTAAAATCCTGTGCCTTGGGCCAGTTAAGTTGTATCTGTGAGATACCATGCAGGATAAACGCAAGGGATCATTTTTGTCACATTCATATATGACTTTCAAATGACCCCTTATACAGAAACAACCACCACCTCCTACTGTCTCCCTCCCCCCACCCTGTCTTCTTAGAAAGTCCAAGAAATCCAGATGGAGTCTTCTCGTTTAAGATCCCTAAAACAGTCATCCAGAGAGGCATCCCTGGGCCTATGAACGTAGCTTACGGGTAGAGAATGTGCCTATAAAGTATGTGGAAGGGCTAGGGTTCAGTCCCCAGTGCAGCAAAAAGCAGCCAATCGCCGAGCTGGCCTGATTAGTCTTTGCTCATTGCGATCCGTGTCGCTTGGCTCCTCCTGTTCTCTTTGCTCGCTGAGTAGACACTGAGCTGTGATGATATACCTCCATGTGGTCTGTCCTGTAAGACCTGTCTTGAAAGAATTTCATTTTCCTTAGGATTCAGCTGACCATGCCCAAGACTTAAAGATCTTTGGCTAAAGACTCTTTGGCTAAGAGTCTCTAGAAAGAAGAGGCTCAAAGACCCAGACGTATGTGTCCAAGGCAAGTTGCTTGGGATCTGCTCTTCTCTGAGACACCAGAGCCTGGGTCTTTGCCATTTCCATTGCTAACAATGGTGGTGGTGGTGGTGGAGGAAGGCTCTCAGCAGGGAATGGTGAGAAGGGGCAATGCCTAGCATTAGACTGGCCCAGACTGAAGACTTGGGGAGGATGCTCCACCACCCCTGCCCCTACGCACAGAAGGGCACACTGTATCTCAGCCAAGGGACACTGGTTCCCTTTAGGCTACAACCAGTGGAGAGGAAAAAGCCTTGAAAACAAGCATGCCAAGGTGGGAGGAGCGTGGCCTCTGGGTTCAGATGTTCTCTGCCAACAGTGAACGAGGCATCCCGCCTGGTGTAATTTCAGCAGCCTTGTCTGTAAAATGGGGCTATTTCACTACTATTTCAGATCGGCAGCACCAAGTGCAGCTGAACTCTGTTCCCTGGTCCTCTTTGCTCCAAACCATTTCTTCTCTCTGTAATCTTCTCCCTTCTGTCTCATCCTCACCGCCTCTCACACACACAATCATAACACAAGGTTATCATTATTACTTGACATGTATAATCATTTTGTAGTGCCTTTCCTTCTATTTCTGCTCCGAAGGTGTGATTGGCAGGACTAAAAACCGGCCAAGTGGGGACTTGAATCCAAGCCTCTGGCTCGGGGCCCAGTTCCCTCTCCTTTGCCCCCCCCTCCACATCCCATTCTGCCCCTCATTTTTCTTGAAGGGACCTGACAGCTCCCCAAGCATGGCTATTACACCAGGAAACGTAGGAATGGAGGGCCACCGTGAGGCACAGACACCTGCAGAAAGAAAAATAGGACACTCGAAAAATCACAAGGAGGGCTCTTGGCCGCCATGCACGTCCCTGCTGAGTGGCTCCCACTTCAGCAAGGTGTTCTAAAGCTGGAAGATGAGGTCTGTGCTCTCTTAGGAGCCCACAGCCCAGGAAGACCCATACCGATATTCTTAAGAGGGTCAGCTGCTCCCGCATGCTTGCAGCCCAGGGCCTCAGACATTCATGTGAGTGCCGCCCCCCCCCCTCCACAAACACACAGCCGTCTCACCAGAGGTTCAGTGTTTTGTCTAAAAAGAGGACATTTCCAAATGAAGGCCAGGACAGCGAAATATTGATTTGGAGCAGGTGTGGTCCAGAGACAGCGTGGTTCACTTGCTCACCCCGGCTCCTACATCTTTCCTAGACTCTTACTGACCTCAGCCATCCTCCTGGCAAGCAGAGGGCCCAGGGAGGGAAAATGAAGGGGATGCGGTTCATCAGAGGATGTTGCGTCCTTTCCAGCACTGGGAAGTGTGTGGCTAACACACCCGTGCAGTTCAGGTCCTAAAGCACTGGTTTCTTAAGACAGATGGAGCCATTTTTGTCTTCCCTTCAGGGTGACCCTGGGGGAAGGCATGGCCATGGAGTCAATCCTCATCTCCCTAATAGAGTGAGGGAGGTGGAGGGAACAAAGAGGGAAGTGAGGGCCAGACAGAAGGCAAGAAGAGGCAAAGAAGAAAGGAGCAGATTTCTTTCTCTCCAGCCCCTGTTTCCGCACCCAGGATCTGGCTGAGTCGCCAATGGCTCTCTCACACTTTGCGGAGGTAGATACACATTTTCCTTAGGACCAGTTGTCGGCAGAGCAGGGAAAACACACCAGAACCCTTCATAAATCAGCAGAGGTCACTGCCAAGAGCTTTGTCCACTTGCTGTCCCTGGCGGTGATAAACTCATTGTATTTGGGAAATGGCCAGAGACCCTGAGTCTGATCTTAATTCTTATTCCCAGAAAAAATCTCAGTTCTGGGTTCACCCACCCCCTGTTTACTGTCTTTGTGTTTCCTAGACAAAGCTGGAAGGAACACATTTTCCTGACATCAAAGGCAACATTTCTTTGTTTTGGGGAGGAGGAACAGGACAAGGGAGTCACCAAATCCCTAGGCTGTGGGAAAGCCAGGCTCAAGCCAGAGGGAAGCTGGCGCTATGACCCCCATAGGGGGCCTGGGAGACCTGCAGAGTGTCAAAAGCCTGGTTTGTCAGACCTGAATGCTAGGATGCTAGGGCTACTTCTCTCTCTCTCTCTCTCTCTCTCTCTCTCTCTCTCTCTCTCTCTCTCTCTGTGTGTGTGTGTGTGTGTGTGTGTGTGTGTGTGTACATACTCATGTAGGGTGATTTGAGGCTTCATAATGCTAGTAAAAAGGTATAAGAGAGAGCAAGCTCATGGCAGCTACCCTTCCCTCACACTGCCCTTGCCTGGGTGTGTGACTTTGGAGTTGGCTACTTAGAGAAGGTAACAGTGATGTCCACACTTTGGAGAGTGAGCCATAGCCCACTGTCTGCCTGCTCTGTGGGATCATTCTGTACCGGCTCTACCCCCTCCCCTTGGCTCCTATAGAGCTAAGACACACCTTCTCAGTGTCTGCTCAGACCCTCCTACCTTGGGGAGTCATTTTCCAGTCGATGGCCAGCCATTCCCCACCCAGGAAGATCCGCTCAGCCCCAGCCACACCCAAGCATAGTGGCTGTGCTTGGACACCTTTGCAGCCCTTTGCTCAAATGGCTATGTGCGTCTTGGTGGAGAGTCCTCTTGTCTATAGATGCTAAGTTCTCTTTGTCTTAGTCAGACTACAACCTCACAGTCAGACTCAGCGCCTGGCATCTACTAGATGCTCAATAATATCTGGTGAACGAAGCCATGATTAAGTGTTTAAACACCTTCCTTTTCCTGCTCCGTTTCAGGTGACAAGGTCAGTTTTGTTGATGAACCCAGGTTTTTCCTGGCTGCATTGAGGGAATAGGAATTAAGTAGATCCGGGTTGAAGTCTGTGGCTGAGGTCAGAAAGGCCGGGTTAGGAGAGGTCTCCTCCTACCTTGCCGGGAGCAGAGGGTTGCAAAGCATAGCCTCAGCATTTAGATTCCCAGAAGAAGCCAGAAGCAGCAGTAGAGATGCATTGTTTGGATTTGGAGAGGGTCCAGATCTTGGGACAGGCCTTTGCCGATGACTCAGGAGCCACCGGCTCTGTTAGCCAGACAGAGATGATACTTTATTTTTTAAAAAAGAAAGAAAAAAGACAGTAAGTCATCTTTACTCAGAGTTAACATTTGCACCTACGATTGTAATGGCAGATGTTGGGAGCAGTGAAACCCCAGGTCCTGAATTTCTTGTAATCCCCTGATCTGAGTGCCTACAGCTGCTCTGAGCACGAGACCCTCAGGAGGTCCTGATGGCAAGAGAGTGGTTTCTGGTGGGTTTGGCTGGGGCGTGGCTATCTCTATATAATCTGCCCCTGAACACAATAAAGGGGGCATTCTTGGGGAATTCAAGGATGACCCGTGTCGCTGTCTCTCTGTGTATTTTAACCTCCAGCCCCCTTGCCCAAAGCTTGGGAACTGGGTGCCAGCGCACAGAGCGCAGACACGGGGGTGCGGGGCGCGGCTATTGGAGGCTCCACCCAGATTTCAGGAACTAGGAAACGCTGAGAGGTCGCCCTCAGAAGGTGAGAGTGGATTGGGGTATATGTGTTAATCCTGACGTCCTTTGCTCGGTTTCGGTTTCTGCGCCATGTAGGCAGCAAGTGAAGTTCAACCGAGAAAGAGGGGTAAATGAACAGGGTTGTGCCCGGCCGGAGGGGACGTATGTATTGGGAAAAGATAGAATGTATAGAGCTTAAAAAGATAAATGTGTACAGATGTATGATATGTTGATTGTGTTGTCTTTTGTGTTCTGGTCTGGAGAAAGACATTTGATTCTAGGAACTGCTAAGAAAGGTATTTTGACTTTAAAATATGGGCTTAAGAATTTGTTTTGGAAAGGAGGTTCTGTTTTTGTCTCCGCATACGATGAGAGCCTAAGGATTTATCCGATATTCATGTAGTTCGAATCCCTGAGACCTCCTGTAATGTTGCAGTGGAGTGTGAGCGGCTGCGGCTCCAAGGCCAAGCGGCTCCAGGCAGTCAGGCAGCGGGCGCTGAGGGGCTGCAACGCATGCAAACCCCGGGGCCTGCCTCAAGGACTAACAAGGCAAGAACGCTAGGCCTGCTTCCAGCGTGGGCCTCAGGGCCCATTGGCCTGGACCTCTGTCCCAGCCTGGGGCAACCGGCCAGGACGGGATCCCCCCGCCCCCCCTCCACCTTCCAGCTCGGTGGGGAGGTGCAGCGTCCACCTCTCCCCTGAAGATAATTTAAGTGGGGCCCCTTCAGTGGTTGCAGAGCAGCAAGCCTGCTTCCCTGAGTTCCCCTCCTCTTCATGCACTCAGCTGACAAGAATGAATGAGCCACGGGCATATGGCAGCTGGGGTATGTTATTTAGGGGACTGCTGAAGGAGCGGTGGTTTCTGACTGCTCCTGGGGTCATGGCAAAGCCACTCCTAAAAGTCCCGAGTCTGAAATGGTCACGCACCTCTGTTCACTTAAGGGGAAGAGTGTGTGTGGGAAATAGTATGAGGAACCAACAGTCTCTGGGATACTTGAATCTACCTGTCTTACAGGCTTAAGTTGCTCTCTTGTGTTCCCTAAAAGCCAGTACTCTCCTGAGTACAGGTTCAATAGAGTGTTGGCCAAAGTGAATCAGTAGAGACCAAAAGGCTGTGTGGTCGGGGGGTGGGGGGGGTCTTCTGCTTTATAAAAAATTTAGAGGGGAGATGCTGGAAGCAGTGAGACCCCAGATCCTGAAATTCTTGTAAACAACTTGTTTTCCCCTGATCTGAGTGCCTACAGCTGCTCTGAGCACGAGACCCTCAGGAGTTCCTGATGGCAGGAGAGTGGTTTCTGGTGGGTTTGGCTGGGGCAGTTAAGGATCCTTATATAAGCTTCCCCTGGACACAATGAAGGGGGCATTCTTGGGGAATTCAAGGATGACCCATGTCGCTGTCTCTCTGTCTGTACTGTGTGTGTCTGTGTATTTTAGCCTCCAGCCCCCTTGCCCAAAGCTTGGGAACTGGGTGCCCGTGCACAGAGCGCAGACATGGGGGTGTGGTGCGTGGCAGGTAAATCAATTTAGAGATATCGAATGAAAACCAAGACCAGTGGCACCCTAGATCCAGGCTCTGGGGAAGAGAAAGAGTGTTTGTGCTAAGAGGTTCAGAGGTTCACAGGTTCACAACCCTTCATGAGGATATGATCCTCTCCTCCCAGACAGAGCAAGTAAGTAGTTGCTTAGGCCACTCATAAATTAAAGCAACATTGAACATTAAACTCAAGCAAGCATTTTAGTGAACAAGAAAACCCTGCATTAGCGTGTATTCTGTTTCTATAACAAACTAATGAAGGATACGTGTGTCGCAGAGCAGGAAAGTTTTTGATTCGGTTTTGAAGCCTGAAATTCTAAGATCAGGCAACCCTATCTGTTGGGGCTCTGGTGAGGGCCTTCCTGCTATGTCTCAACATGGCAGGGAGCGTGTGTGAGGAGAGAGGTCATGATGAGAGAGGGGGTGAGAACCCAGCTTTCTTACAGGCACTAACTGGGTTCTGAGCCTTGGGGGAGCATGCTTAAGCTATAGCCAAATCACCCACAGCATGGTGTAAACACAACCAAATGTTTGACCCTGTGGCGGACAGGATGCCTCTCTAAAAGATGAAGACACACTGTCCCTATCATCCAGGGACTTAAACTGGTGTGGGAGGGGCGGGGCTGGATAAGTTCTGTGAGGTTTTCTGAAAAATATTTCACATTAAGGTTGTTCACTGAGAACACAGTCTCCAAAGCAGCCGCTAATTCCGCTGCATTCTTTGCCTGTCCCTTTCCATTGGTGAGAATACCACCCAACTTTATTTTTTTAATTTTTTTGGTTTTATTGTACATTTTTCTCTGCTCCCCTCCCTTCTTCTCCTCTCCCCTTCAACCCTCTCCCATGGTCCTCATGCTCCCAATTTACTCAGGAGAGCTTGTCTTTTTCTACTTCCCATGTAGATTAGATCTATGTATGTCTCTCTTAGGGTCCTCATTGTTGTCTAGGTTCTCTGGGATTGTGAATTGTAGGCTGGTTTGTTGTTGTTGTTTTTTATTTTTTGTTCTTTGTTTTAAGTCTAAAAGCTACTTATGAGTGAGTATATATGGTCTTTTTGGGTCTGGGTTACCTCATGATATATTTTCTAGATCCATCCATTTGCTTGCAAATATAAGGATGTCATTATGTTTTTCTGCTGTGTAGTAGTCCATTATGTAAATGTACCACATTTTCCTTGTCCATTCTTCAGTTGAGGGGCATGTAGGTTGTTTCCAGGTTCTGGCTATAATAAACAATGCTGCTATGAACATAGTTGAGCACATGTCCTTGTGGTATGATTGAGCATCCTTTGGATATATACCTAAAAGTGGTATTGCTGGGTCTTGAGGAAGGTTGTTTCATAATTTTCTGAGAAATTGTCAGACTGTTATCCAAAGGGGTTGTACCAGTTTGCACTCCCACCAGCAATGGAGGAGTATTCCCTTTACCCCACAACCTCTCCAGCATAAGTTGTCATCGGTGTTTTTGATCTTGGCTATTCTTACAGGTGTAAGATGGAATCTCAGTGTTATTTTGATTTGCATTTCTCTAAGGATGTTGAGCATTTCCTTAAGTGTCTTTCAGCCATTTTAGATTCCTCTGTTGAGAGTTCTCTGTGTAGGTCTGTACTCCATATTTTATTGCATAATTTTTTTTGATGACCAATTTCTTGAGTTCTTTATAGTTTTGGAGATCAGACTTCTGTCTGATGTGGGGTTGGTGAAGATCTTTTCTCATTCTGTAGGCTGTCATTTTGTCTTGTTGACCATGTCCTTTACTTTACAGAAGCTTTTCAATTTCAGGAGGTCCCATTTATTGTTTCTCTCAATGTCTGTGATATGGCCACCCAACTTTTGTAAATATGGGGCATCTTAGGAAGAAAGAAGCTGATCCCAGGACCCTTTGGGGCTCTGCTGGGGATGGGCTACAGATATTCCTGGTATAGCCAATGTTATTTCTTCTGTTCCATTTTCATTTTTGTTTTTCATTATTTATAACTGACAGATAAAACGTCATCTGTTTTCATGGTGTACAACATATTTTAACGTGTGTACACTGAAAATGTCTGAATCAAGTAATCTAACATGGTTATCATTCCACAGGCTGTTTTATTTTAATTAAGTAAACTTTAAATCAAAATTTCACAATGACCAGATACTGTGAACTGTAGTCAGCCATGGTGTACTCTAGATATGCTGAACTTATCCCTCCTGTCTAAAGGAAGTGTCTCCTGTGGCCAGCATCCCCCAGGCTCCCTCCCCTGCACACGGCAGTCTCTGGCAGCGGTCTCTCTCTCTCTCTCTCTCTCTCTCTCTCTCTCTCTCTCTCTCTCTCTCTCTCTCTCTCTCTCTCTCTCTCTCTCTCTGCTTTCATGAGTCTGATGTGTTAGCTTCCCGTGTAAGCAGAGTCAGAATTTGTTATTCTGTGCCTGACTCATTGCATTTCACCTAGGTGGTTCATCTACACCTTGGTAAAGGGCAGCTTTCCTCCTCAAGGCTAAAGACTGTGTGCGTGTGTGCGTGCGTGTGTGTGAGTGTGTGTGTATTGTGTGTGTAAAATATATTTCCCACATGTCCTTTATCTGTTTGTAAACTGATGGGCACCTTGATTAATTCTGGGTCTTGGCTATGTGTCTTTTATGCTGGGTCAGGAGACGTCTTGGCACAGTCTGGCCATTGTTCCAGGATTCTCTAGTCAGGCTACAGCCACCCCCAACCCCCCAAAAAATTCCTGCAGTCCCCCACCTTACCCCAATCCTCAGGGCTAGAAAGAGAGAACTGGATACTTTTCTTGAGAACCTGGGTTTGATTCCCAGTACCCACAACTGTCAGTTCCTGGGGATCTGATGCCCTCTTCTGACATCTTATGGTACACAGACATACATGTAAGCAAAACACTGTTACAAATAAAAATTATTTAAAATGAAGAAAAAAACGTGATCTCCCCAACTGATGTGAGGTCTCTGCCACCTCCATACAAGGTGTCCTCTGGGAAGAGAAGCCAGAAAGAGGCTCCCAGGGGTAAGCCCTGACTTCCAGCTGGGTTGTCTCTCCTCACTGACCAGAACTCCATTCCCTTTGGCACTGAGGCCATTGCCAAGCTTTCTGAAGGGGCAGGGAACACTATAAGGGACAAAATTTCCTTTACCAGGCCAGCTGCCAACTAATACTCCACCATCTTGGATGGCCCTACTCTCCCTCCCTGTATCACTACTCTTGGGCCAGACAGGCTCACCTCCATAGACAAACCATCCTTCCTCCATGCCTCTCTGTTTGCAGGCCGGGACTGTCTGCCTTTGAGAAGAATAGACTCTGAGAAATAACGTGTGCCTGGAGGAGTTAGTTGCAAGCCAGGGGTCATATGCTGGGCCAAAGGTGTGGGTCTTCTCAGAGCCTTGGGGACGCAGCCACAGCAGTAGCCTCCTCCTAGATGCTGCCCTTAGGCCTGGCGTGTGTGCCCAGATGCTCTATGAGCCAGTCATGAAGGGTCGCCTTCCAGACCAAAATGATGGCCCTGATGTACACAGGCCGATTCAATCATATTGTTTCCGTGTGTGTGTCTCTGTGTGTGCACATGCAGAAGCCACAGGTGGATGTCCAGTATCCTGCTCTATTAAGTCTCCACTTTATTTCCTTGAGACAGAGTCTCACTGATACGAAAACTAGACTGGCAGCCAGCAAGCCCCAGAGATCCAACCCACCCGTCTCTGCCCCCTACTGCACTGGATTTGTAGGTACCCACAGCCATGCCCAGCTCTTTACATGGGTGCTGGGAGTTCAAACTCAGGTCCTGATGTTTGCACAACATGAGCTCTTATCCACTGGACCGTCTCCCTCAGACCTTCTAGGCTACTTTTTGAAGCTGTACTTTTTAGAGACACTTGTAGACTCCCGGAAAGTTGTTAAAGACCTACAGAGATGGACCCTTCATCCAGCTCCCCAGTGGTAACATCTTGCAACTCTGGAGTAGAGTGATTATTGTAACTTATTGTAATAATGGCGCCGCCATCCATTGATTTTTGTTCAGGTTTGCCAGTTGTATTTGCACTCACGTATGTGTGTGCTTCATTTTTCACATCTGTATCACCTGTGCAGATGTGCCAAGATACAGAACCACCCGTCACCACAAAGATCCTTCCTGTTGCCTTGTCTAACCACCTATTGCCCCATTCCTAACTTCTGGCCACCACTAATCTGTTCTCTAGCTCTCTAATCTGTCCTTTCAAGACTGTTCTATAAATGAGATCAGATGGTATGCCTGAGGAGCAACGTTTTCACTGGTCATATTTATTTACCTTGCGAGTCTCCCCAGTTTTGGAGCAATACCAGTCGTTCATTCTCTCCAGCTGTTGCTACTGCAGCTTTAACCACTGCAGACCCCAACATGACACTAAGACCTGATTACAAATCCTTTGAGATACAGACCTCTTGCTCTGTAAGAGAAAATGTCATTTTGCTTGTTTATTTCTTGACATGTGACATGGGAGAGGTGGGACACACCGCAAGTTTTCCTAGCTCCGTTCAAACGTCCCTAGGTTCCTGTGCCCGCCCACCCCCAGGTCAGGCGGATTGTTGCGTGCTTTAGCTCCAGCTGACAGTTCTTTCTTTCCCTACTCTTCTCCCTTCCCCAGGAGCACATCTACAAGCTGATGAAGAGTGACAGCTACGCTCGCTTCCTGCGGTCCAATGCTTACCAGGACCTGTTGCTGGCCAAGAAGAAGGTATCTTGGGAAGGGCAAGCTTGTCTTAGCACTGTTGACTCTCGCTGCTGCTTGCTGCTGGTGTAAAATGAGAATATCATCCCTTGGGTTTTGTTTATTTACTTTTCTTTTCTTCTCTCCCCTTTTCTGTCTGCCCCTCTCCAATCAAAAACAAGTGAGGAAGGTTACTGTCCCAGCCTCCCCCGATACCGAGGATACGGCATTCTGCCTCCGTGTTCCCATTCCCTCTGTCTGCCTGTTTTGCCTACAGTGAGAGGAGGGTGACCAAAATACCATTGCCACAGTGGCTCGACTCCAGAATGTCAGGTTGGCAGTGACCCAAGCAAATCTCTTAGGACAGCAAAGAGATTTTTCACTGCCAGTTCCCTTCAGTCATTCCCAACAGGTCCTTCCTCTCCAACCTGACTAGAAAGGGAGCGTATGAAGTGAGGATCAGGACACCCCCACCCCCCACCCCGGGAAAGAAAGTCTTGCCAGTTTTAACAGATCCACCAGACATCTGAATCATCACTAAAATAGGGCATTGGTCCCTTCTCGTCATAGCCTGGCTCACCATTTCTCTGAAGTTTTTCCCGGTTACTTTAACTAGGAAGTAACCACCTCCCAACCACTTCCTCCTCCTCTTCCACTTGGAATTAAATCATGGCTCTTACAGCCCTTGGAGACTTGGTTCACAGAGCCCGGAGCCCCTCAGCATGCGGGTGATGAGAGTGCCTGGAAGGGGTGGGGAAGGAATGTAAGAATGATACATGGGCTAGGAAAGGGGAGGGCAAGAGGCAGGGCTCATGAGTCTGGTGAACACGCCAACCTTCTGGACACTTCCGCTCCAACCTGAAGGCCATGTGTGGTCAAGTGTAACTCAACTTGCTCTAGATTCTACAACTTCCATTCTCACTGCACACGCACGCACACACGCACACACGCACACTTCTCTTCTGCTGGTATCCAAACCCTAGTCCCCAAACACATGGTTGTCCATCTGCAGGCTTTCTGTTGGGCTACCTTTTCAGCCTCACACTCTTCTCTGTGTACTGACAATTGTACCACATGTTTGCCTATCTGCCCATCTGGTTGGTACCATATAACTCCAGGGTCCTAGAGAGCATTTACTTCTACCTCCTTGTTCTTACACCCCCACCTCTTGTCCTAAGAATCCTAAGACTCTGAGAAAATTGAAAGACCTTCCAGAAGTTCTACTGTCAAAAAAGCTCAGCTCTGCTACTTTCCAAGCCCCTATTGGAGTTGAGCTCGTGGGATGGAGAATATGAAACCTTTGGCCAATTCCCTTTTTGGAGGATGGGTTCCTGTAGATGGGGGATGAGACTCCCACACACACAAGTGGTTCTGCTGCCCACTTTTTCAAGCACTGGAAGAAAGATCAAGGTCATAGAGACTTTGGGCACTTAAATCCTAAGTCTCATGGGAGAAAGTCAAGGGAAGATTTATTTTATTTTTTATTTCTTGAGACTCAAGTGTCCTAAACTGACCCCAGTTAGGGCTCATTTAAGGCTCTAGCAATTTCACCAATCTGTGCCTAGCTACATAAGCATTTAGAGTGAAGGTCAGACGCCATTTAGTCTCCCCAAGATTGTGGGGAGGGAAGATGCACCTCAATCCAGGAAGCGGGCTAAACTAGCTGAGTTCGCAGATCCCTCCCAATGCAGCAAACAGTCAGGAGGCCAGGGGAATGGGGCAGCAACTAACCCCTTCGAGGGAAAGGTTGCAAATGAAGTTCAGTAGTTACCCCACAGCCCTCAAATTAAAGGATGTTCTCCTGGCAGAAAGCCAGGGTACCTGCTCATCTCTTCAGTATGGAGCAGTTATTTCCCCAGACAGTGGTGCTTTCCCATCCATGTCTTCCTGAGAGTCTCCAGGCACCAGACTTGTAACTCAGCACCTTCAGGAAGGCCCAGAGCATCCTCCGATTCCAGTGGTGCTGCGGTTTATCCTCTGATGGCGTGTGAGATCTCCACCCTCCCTCCAGCCCCAGAGATTAAGAATCAGCCTCCTGTTTCAGCTGAGAGCCATGCCTGGTAGAGTCTAGAAGCACAGACTTATGCTCTGACTTCTGCTCTGTTGTAATGGCTCTTCCTCTTTTCTGCTATCCTCAGAGGAGAGGGGTGTTGCTCTGGAGAACTAGATTCTAAAGGAGGGTGAACTGGATTTTGATTGACAATGATGTAGCAGTGATGATGGGTTTCCATAGCAGCTCAAGGGAAACCCAACTGTGTGGCCAGGGGATAAGAGTAACAGGTCTAGAACTTGCTTGACTTGACTCAATATCTGCCCTCTGGTGTCTTTAGGATGAGAGCTGAGCTTTGTCCCCCTCCATAGCAGACTCTGGGTATGGACCAGACATGGATCCCACAGATCCTATCTGAGAAGAAAGCCCAGCCCAACTCTATGGTCACATGTCATTTGTCTTGTGTTTTCCTTCTGCAACTTCATCTCTGTCTTTCGGAGCTTGGTTAAGTCAGTAGGGGGCATGGGTGGATGCCAAAAACGGCTGCCTTTGCCTGACCCCTGTTTCCAGCACATTCTAGACCTACAGACAGCTGCTTCTTCAGTTCCCAAGTTGCAAGTATTTGTCGTGTGTGTGTGTGTGTATACACACACATGCACACGCACGCACACATGTGTGCCTGTGTGTGTCCTCTGAATTTGTCAACCTTAGGCTGAAACAGGGCTCTAAAGACAGAAGGCATTTGGGATAGAATTCCATTCTTTCTGGGTAGGAAACTTGGGGAAAGGTTCAGGCAGGCACCATATCTCTTCCTCCTGAGAGGCCTGTAGTAGAACATTTTTGGCTTTTGCCTTCTCTTGCCTCTGCTCCTTGAACCTGAACTAACAGTTCCCCCAGGAGGATGCTGAGCCTCCTGAAGCCATCCCCAGTTCAGCTTAGAAGTGTTACCACTTGGGACCTGAGAAACTGTTTTCTGCTCAGAGCTAGGCTTGTTTCCCGAGGCCTCAGCCCCCTTTGTCATTGCAAAGTACTTGAGTAGCCTCTGCTTGCTCTCAGGACACAGAAAATCATTAGGAAGGCGCTGAAGTTAGCAGCTGTTCCTCTAGGCAGGAAAATCCTCAAGAGAGAAAACAGTCCTGACCCACACTCACAGATGAATTCAGGACTCAGCCCTGGCTGCTTCCAGAGTCCCATTGGGATCCCAGCACCGCCATACATGGATAGCCCTCAGAGCTAGTCTGTTCTGTGTCACCACTCGGAGGCCCAGGGGCCTCCTGGCCACAACCACCCAGGGCTCTGCTTCTGAGCCCAACTGAGAGAGTAACGAGCAGCCATCTTGAATGGCCACCAGGGCACTCCAGAAGGCAAAGGCCCTGCAGTACCACCCATGGCCCTTCTATAAAAGCCCATTCCCTCCTCTCACTCCCCTGGGCGCCAGAGAGGCAGTGTGTTTCTCCGGGGCTTCTGTTTTCCTACTCTTCATCAGCTCTGCCAACAGCTCTGGCCGCTTCTCTCTGCCCGTTTTGCCGCATTTGGCTTTTGTGTTTAGTTCTTTAGCTGTGGCTGCTGCTGTTTAGAAATCACGTGAAAGCTGAAGATTTTTTTCCCCCTGTATTTTTCTTCCTACCCCCTTTTTTTTCCTCCCCCTTAAAGCCAGAAAGTGAGCAAGGTCGTAGAACTTCCCTAGAAAAGTTCACGCGCAGTGTGGTAAGTTCAGCCGGTGTTCTGCCCTCCATGTTCCTTTTGCTTTTGGTTTTGGGTTTTCAGATCTTTTTTGTCCTGTTTTTTCTTCTTTTTCTTTCTTTCTTTTTTTTTTTTTTTTTGGTGGGCGGGAGTCCAGTGCTTCCCCTCCTCTCCCCTCACTCCTTTCTTTTGCCAGTGTCTGCAGCTTCTCTTCCAGGGATGGGATTGCAAAAAGGGCAAGCATCCCCCCCCCCACACACCTGCTGCAGAAGGTTCACAGCTCAGGGCCCAGCCTGTGCCCGGCCACAGGATGGGATCTGTGGCCTCTTTTTGAGGCTCTGAGGAGGAAGGACCCTTACTGCTCCTGGGGCTGGGGCTGGGGCTGGGCCATCTGAGCATCTTCTTCAGCGGCTTGGGGAGAAGGCCTTGGAACAAACCACGAACCAAATTGGCTGAGAACCATCACTCGCCTCAAAAAAAAAAAAATCCAAATTTCCCTCTGTGAACCCTGACCGTCGTGTTAGTGTGGGTCGCTGCTGTTGCTGCAGTGTAGGCGGCTTTTGCTGTGTGCAGGAAGCAACCGCGCTGCATGGGGTGTGGCACTGTGGTCCAGCTGGTGTGTGTGTGTGCGCGAGCTAGTGGCCTCTGCATGAGTACCCATAGCCCTTGAGGTCCCTTGTCAGCCTCATTTGCATAGTGCGGCCTGGGGAGGAAGACAGTTACTGAGTCCCATAATTGTGCCAAGGGTTTACCAATCTCCCCAGTCCCTAATTCTGATAAAGGAGTACAGACAGGATAGAAGTTCCCTGTCCCTGCAGGGAAATGGCCTTTCCCCTTTCCACAACAGCTTGGTGAGGCAGCGACACGAAGGGAGGCAGGTAAGAGCAGTCCGTGAGGTCCCTATGGGATCTATGCCATGGCTTACATGGCACAGGGCAGAAACATCGCCCCTTCCCATGGTGGCTTCTTCTCCAAGCCTAAGACTGGATGCATACTGACTGGTCTAGAAGAAGCCATTGAATTCATGGAACCCTGCCTGTACTATTAATATCAAACTATCAGCAACCAAAATAGCAGTTGCAGGGCACTTGGAACTGGCCACCTTGCTCTTCCCAAAGAGCGGGACCCACCGAGGCTAACTTGCCTTGTTTCCCCACCTCTGTGGAAGAGCAAAGTCCTTGTAAAACATGACTGCTGTATGATTAGTGCCCTTTCAGTGCTTTCTGGGTTGACAGCTACGTAGCCATTTTCCTGTCGTAGCAGGATGCATTTTAACGACATGTAACCGTGATTTTGAATCCACCAAATGTATACATCATCACACCTCAGGGGAGGTAGGTGGCAATTAAAAGAGCGAAGCACCTCTCTGTCTTGGTAGGCTTTCTCACAAGAGAAAACCTGCAGACCGGGAGACCTGTTGGCCCCTTGTCCTTACAGCTGGTTTGCTGTGGTCATGAAGGTGACACATGCACTGTCAGAGGCCAGGCCCGTTGGACCTCTTCATAGGCCACCACAATGGCTTCATAGAAAGCGGGGGGGGGGGGGGGCTTTCTGTATTGAGCTGTGGCCTGGCTGCCGTAAATAGGAGAGGTTTAGCGATTGAGCCGACAAGTTAAAAGCAAGCCATAGAGGCAACCAGGACTTTCAGGTGCAAATTGAGAAAAGGGAGCTTTCTTTGTGGTCTCGCTGAGCTTGGACAGCCCTGTGCACGCTCTTTAGGTAGACAGCGAGGACGAGGTGTATGTGGACAAGATGTGCGGGCTTCTTCAGGTTGCTTCCCATGAGAAGTGGGTATCAGGAGAGGCAAAGACAGTCTCAGCGAAGATCTGTGAAGGGCATTTATTGGTGTCCCTTCACCTCGGAAGTATTGTCAGATCAGTGGACCTCAAAAGTCTGTTGATGAGCAGAACAGGAAAGTGCCTGCCTCTCCGTATGGCTGGCATGCCATGTGAATTCACAAAGAAACGGCTGGAAAGCAGAAAAACAGCCAAGCTCTTGAGACTTAGGCATTTATGTGGCAAAAGGCCCCAGGTTTTAGAGCAATTCCCAGAGATTCTTTCATGAAGGGAAGACTCTACTAGGTGATACATTTGGGCTTTCTGATTCCGTGATAGCCGCGGATTGCCACTGACCCTTCCCTGCTCCTTGTGAGCTGTAGGTAACACCCCAACCCCAGAGACCATCTTTCTGATTCTGCTACTCAAACTCAGGGTCTCAACATCCCAGTATTTTAACCAACCCATAAATATGCCTGTTTTCTGAATATGATATACATACAAAGTGTTCAGCTTCTCTAGAAGGTTTACATTGTTCCATAAAGATGAAGAGGAGGAGGAGGATAAGAAAGGAAAGGAAGATTTTCTTGTGTTTCCTCTGCTTACCATGAACAAAACGAAGGGCTGGTTTGGTATTTCCATGTCCCTGAGATCGATAAGCAGACCATCCATATTCGCCACTGATGGAGAACTTGTAGGGAAAAGCAAAGCAGTTCACTAATAAGGGCATGGGGCTGAGTGCCATTTAGAATTAATCAATTGACGGTGGATTTTATCCAAGTGGCTAGAGAGCCTAGTCAGACTGTGAGTCCAGGAAGTCCAGAATTCTCCCCCGGAGAATTCGTTCCTTGATAAAGGAGGAACAGCTGCAGAGAGAAGGCTGAGTCTCAGGACATGTCATGACATTGAGGGAGCTGTCTGTCAGAGGCCAAAGACATCCATTCCTAAGGAGTAGCTGAGCATTCCATGGAGGCGTTCCTAAGGCCACGCTCTTAGAGTGCAGAGGCCTGGCTATTCGGTGAAGCGGTGCTGGGAGGGCTTCTCCCTCCAGCGGAAGTTTTATTTGAAGTCACCCAGGGCTTTAAGGTGCCAGGAAAATGTGGAGGGTGTTGTGGCCAGCATTATGTCATCTGGCAGACTGGGACCATATAGCGTACCTAAAACCCTGCTTCTCTGACGGCAAAGGCCGGGATCAGAATCCGGGGTGGCCTGCAGCTAACCTGTAGTAGTGCACTCTGCCTTAGAACTCCCTTTGGTGGGCCCAGCCCCGTGTGCACCCCTCAGGCCGTTCATCACAGGCTTTTCTCGGCCTCCACCATCAGCCGCCTGTGCGCAGTGAGTAATCCACCACTGTCCACGGGGCCCTTGTTCAACGAGCTCTAGCTTCAGAGAGGATGATGATACACTGTAACTCCTCAAAGGGCTTTTCAAACATGGAATTGGACCAAAGGATCCTGTTTTAGAAAAGTCTAGAATCCAAGAGAGGTAGACAGCAAAGGTGGAAGGTGCAGAGAGACCAAAGAAAGGGGCAGACAAACTCAGAATTGCTCAGAAGATAGCATATTAGGGACTTACTGACAGGAGCATGCTCTGAGTAGCAGGAAGATGAGAGTCCTACACTCCAAGGTAAGAGAAAGGGGCCATGTGTGCCAAGCCAGACAAAAATGGGCCTTAGCTAAATAAAATGTACCAGGACTTTTTCAAACACTCTTAACGTATATCAACCGAGACGCGGTCCAGGTTTCCATGGCCAGTACCAAATGCTCGGTTGACTAACTCTGTCTTACATGTTTTATTTTATTCACTGGGGGAATGTGTCTGGTGCCCATGAAGTCCAGACAAAGGGGTCAGATCCCTTGGCTTCAGGGTCACAGACAGGTGTGAGACCCCAGATGTGGGTACCGGAGGGCTGAACTCAAGTCCTCTGCAGGAACAGTGCACACTTCAACTGCTGTTGGGCTGACCATCGCTGCTAGGTTGGTCCATCCCATGTCCTGTGGAAGGCATCTGGCCAAGGTTCCCTAGCATGCAAGGTGGCAGTTGTCAAGAGGTCAGCAGCGGGGTCAGTCATCAGGGCAGGGATCCCTTCGTGAGCCAGAGTCCATCTCTTGCTGGTCTTTCTACAAGGGCTGTAATATTTGACACAGGCATTAGGAAACACCTGACAATCACTGTGGGCTGCCTTTTGTGCTATCCCCTCTGGGGTCCTTTGGTGGGAAACCCATCACGCACCTTGAAGGGGAAGGGTATGTCCAAATGCAGACCACTGTCCAGGGCCCACTGGCCTGCCAGACTCTGCTGCCTTCCTGGCTTTGTGGTCGAGGGATGATAGCACATGGGAATAGAAGAGGGTGGGCAGCCAGAAAGTCTCCTCACACCGATCTCACTTTGATGTTGATAGCTAACCCTAGACAGATAGCAGGCTGACATCTCCGCAGGGCAGGGCCATGATAAAGAACCAGGGGATTCTGGAGAGGCAGGAGAGGTGAGAGGAAGTAAAAGAGGCTCTAGCCCAAGAGCAGCGGCAATGCCATTTCCTCTTTCGGATGGCAGCTGAAGCCATCTGGTGTGAACTCTGAGCTGGGGAGGAGGAGAAAGTCCCCTGTCCCTTGTACATAGTATCAAGGAAGACATCTCAGAGTGTGGCGGCATTTGAGTGGAACAAAATGGTGGTCCCGGTGTAGCTGGCAGCCACACCCCTTTACCTTCCCCACTAAAGCTCCAGCTACCCCTTAAGACTTGCATCTGTTTTAATTATGAGCGGCAAAGACAGAACACAAGTACCGAGCGGGGCCAGGGAAGGAGGGTGGCTGTGCTATGGTATTTCTTGGACTACAGGAGGGCTGGAAGCAGAGGGCTCCTTGGCACATGACCAGTGGCATCTCTGACTATGGGCTTTTTGTCCTGCCTGCCAAGAAATGCAGGGTGGGGGTAGAGGAAGTCAGGTGGAGATGAAACCCAGGGAATCAGCCAGCTGTCATTCCCCTGTCCCCTCCCTCCTCAACAGACAGCTAGAGAACCTGCTGGATGTAGGACTCAGCCTCTCCCTGGGCCCTCACTCCAGGCAGCTCTGAGGGACATAACTTCATCTCCAGGTCGGGGCCTTCTGGAAGGGTTGGGGAACCAGGGCAGTTGACCCTGTGACTGGCCTTCTGGAAGGGTTGGGGAACCAGGGCAGTTGACCCTGTGACTGCATCACTTGCTCCCAGGGTTGCTTTCCTTCTGCCTCACCATTTCCTGAGGAACGGCCTGGTGAGGATGAGTCTGCAAATGCTTAGACCTGGACCTCGGTCGGAAAACCTTCTCAGGTCTCTAGCTAGAGACAACTGACACAGCTATACAGGACTGCCTTTGATGGCAAACAGTCCTCGGGTCCTTTTGAAACCATAGTGTTCCAGACGTTAGAAGCAGCCTCTCCCATCTAATCCAGCCATAGGGGTATTATAGCTAGAGACAGCTGCCATAATACATGGGTGGGGAGGAGTGAAGGTCTGTGTCCCCAGAGCAGCCTCAATGCCTCCTGGGCCTCCTCGATGCAGAGTAGCAACTGCCTTGCTGTGTGATCCCAGGCAAATGACTTATCCTGGAGAATTATTGTCCCCTGCCCTGCCTTCCCTGTATAATAACTTGGACTGGTTAATCACTGGCGTTCCTGTCTAGTTGGAAATGTTCTGCAGGTGTGTGCCCCACTCCACACTGGGACTCCTGAGCCGTATGAATCATTCCCGAAAGTCGGAGAGAAGCTGCCTTTTTGTCCCATTAGTTACCTGACTCAGACATGTCTGACAGCCCTGGAGATTAGGAGGTGAGCGGTGGCTAGAATGGGAGTCAGAAGTATTTACAGACCCCAGACAGGCACCAGCAGGAGGACTGAAGCCACACCTCCCGGTCTTACAGGACAACCCATGGCTCACTCCTGCACTGAATAGCCGGAGAGCAGGCAGAGGTCACACAGAACAGGGAGCGGTGCCATCTTGCCTTGCCAGCTCAGCACTCCCTCCTTCGGGTTGGGATGTCTGGGGGCAAGTGGTTCAGGTCAGCTAGGCAGGACAGTGTCCCAGTGCTGCTGCTGCTAAATAGGGGTGCCATATACTGCAAGACCAAGAATGAAGTGTGGCCATCTGGGACTCATCACTATGCCCAGTACTTTGACAGGGGACCCTGAGTCTGAGCACGTTTTGAGATGAGTAAGGGGATCTGGGAGACAAGGATGTCACCGTTACCGTCAGTGGGAGGCGAAGCCTCCTCTATTCTCGGTCCTCTGTTCCGGCCCATGGGAAGTGTGGTAAAGCACACAGTTTGTAGCTATAAAATTGAAAGCGTAGAAGTCTGTTTTTCATAAGCTGTAAAAGCAACTGAACCAGCAGGGCTGCTGGAAGGCAGGGACAACACCCTGGTGAACTGATCAGCGGCATCAGGGTCTGTTTGGTGGTTTCTATACATTGTCATTTGGGGGCAAGTCATCATCCCTAGGCCCTGACACCAGAACCCCAGTTGTTACAACTGAGGATACAATCTGACAACTGAAAGCACTCCCCAAAATGCCCTGGCCACCCAGTACCAGTTCAGAGAAGAACTATGCGTATAGTTCGGCATCAGGACACTGGAGTAAGCAAGTCTCTGGGATGCCCTCCCTCCCCTCAGCCCCCACATCACTGTTCCTGCCTTTCCCGGACCCCAGTGTGCCTCACAGCCGACTGAAACTCCAAGTCCTCTGAGGCAGAAGGGCTCAGCTGGCAGCTGATTTCGATCCAGACCTCATCCCTGCCAGTCTCCCAGTGGGCAGGCTAGGGGCAGACTGTCTGTGCCAGGCAGGAATCTATTTTGGGAGGTGACCTGAGCCCTTTGCCATCCTGTTGCCTCCTGACCACCCCCACTTAGGAAAGTCATCGTGCTGGGAAGTGATCCCTCTTTAGCGGTGGCCGGTGGGGTTGTGGGATTTCCAGCCTGTTCCTTGTCACTGTGCTACCAGACTCTGGCACTTGTCCCCATGCACCCACATGGGGACCTCGTGGGCTCCCATCTGTCCAGTGAGAAGGCAGATCACTCAAGAGACTGTGTATGCCTCTTTAGGGGACAAACCCACCCTGGTCCTGTCAGCAGGACAGACTAGAGAGAGCCACTTCAAGGCATTACTGGGCTTATAGGTCCTGGAAAGAGGACGAGACTACCTATCCCAAGGTCAAGGAGACTGGATGCTGTCTGTTGTCCAAACTGGAGAGTTGAAAGAGAAGTAGGGAAGCTAAAGATCAGAGGACTGGCAAGCAAGGCCATAAGACGTGCAGATCTTCCCCCGGCTTAATGAGTCACTGTGAAAACAAAGGAGTAGGTGCTTCCCTTTGTTAAAGCAGCTAGGATGTCTCAGGTTGCCGTGGTGTCGCAGGAGGAGGGCACACCTACGACGTACACATTGTAGGGAAAAGTCTATAGGATGCTGCTTGGAAGCCAATGGCCACCCGGGACACTGAAGGAGAGCAGAGCAAGCTCAGCAGAGGGGACTTTCAGTGCCCGGGCATCTTTCATAAAGCCAAGGAGAGAAGGTACTGGGGCATTGATGGCAGCTCCCTATTGGGTGGGAAGATAGACAGGGCCCAAACAGCAGTGGGTCTGCCACTCTCCCTCAAGGCGGCCCTGTCCTTGTGAGTGCAGCAGCAGCAGCAGCAGCAGCACAGTCTCAAACAGGAGCGGGCCTCGTTGGTTTAACATTTGGCAGGGCATTCTGTTCTCCTTTTCCTGGGTGACCCTAGTGACATCCTACTACTGGGGAAAAAAAAAAGAAAAACTGTTAGATTTCAACCCAAAGATCGAAACTAATGTTGACTTCTGCCCTCTTCTCCAACCTATCATTTCTAGCTTGAGGCTCTGATAACAGAAATGGAAATGCTCACAGGCCAGAGGAGTGCTCCCTGCCTTGTGCTGCTCTGGGCATCTTCATGCTAACCTTCTGTATCCTATCCAGGGTTTTGATGAGTCAGAAGAAATTCAGAAGAGAAAGGGATTGTGAAAGTCATGACAAGGGAGACAGGAGTAGATAAAGATGTCTGGCCATGCCGGGCGGGTGGTGGTGGCGCACACCTTCAATCCCAGCACTAGGGAGGCAGAGGCAGGTGGATCTCTGTGAATTGAAGGCCAGCCTGGTCTTATAAAAGCTAGTTCCAGGACAGGCTCCAAAGCTACACAGAGAAACCGTGTTTAGGGGCGGGGGTGTCTGGCCTCAAGCAAACCTGATGATCATCTTTGTTTCCCAGAATAAATGGGCCATCTAGACGTGCCCCAATGGGTAAAGTAGAACAGGTGGATAGAAGACGTGGGGAGAATGTTCTGACAGCGTTTATAAGCTCCACGGTCCAAGAACATTGCACGGGAGCTTTCTGCACTAAATTCCATAATGTCTTCCAATTGGAATTTCCCAGGCTATGCTAATTACTTAAGGGGTCTCGCCATGTTTAATTGAGTGGTCTACAAGCGGTGGGAAAGGTGAATGGGTTATAAGCAGGGAGCTTGCTGAGAGCGGAGAAGAGGGATCCATGAGTCTGCCTTGGAAAAAGCAAGTAAACACGACACACAGAAAGCAAGGGAAATTGAAGCTCCAGAATTTCTGCCCTCCTTACATCTTCCATGCCTCTCCCCTTCGCTGACCTTGACCATTTGCTGCTGCTGCAGCAGCTGAGCCCTGGGCAACAGGACTCTCTCCTCTGCATGCCTGAAAGGAGGTCAACTGGCGAAGGGCACAGGGGGCTGGGCACAGTCAGGAGCAGAGAGCATCCCGGCCCTGGGTTGGAAAAAGCATGGCTTGTCACAGTTCCCATCAGAATGGGTATTTTGTTGAAAGCAGAAAAGCATTGGTCTTTCCACCCAGTGCCACTGCGGATTCCAGGCGAGGCAGCAGACAGCACCAGGAGCCTAGCATGCCCCCAGGGGCTTCCGACCAGAAAAAGACTGCCCTCCCTGCCCACCCCTCCTCCCTGGTCCCACCTAGGGAGCCCATCTTAGACCTGGCTCTGGGGAAGGAAGGGCTTTCATGTCACATTCTTTTCAGCTGTCCTAGAACCAACCGGATTGTAGATGACACTCCCTCCAGCTTCACCAGGGGCTGCTTTCAGCTCATCCCAGGATTGCGTAATTATGGTGATTACAGCTCATGGCTTTTTCCCTCTCTTCATCTTTTGCTTTCAAATTCGTTGAGGCCTCTCATTAAACATGGCGATCCTGAGAAAGTCAGCAAAGTTTTAACAAGATTTTTTTTTTTTAACACAGAAGAAAGCTCAGACAGGGTGGGTGATTGTTATGTTCTCAGATGGTCCTTTAAATCCCCGATCAGGAGCAGCAGGGGGCCTTGACCTAGGAGGTATGGGCGGGGAGATTCAGGGATCCAGGGGCACCTGCCTCCAATCGTCATCTCTCCCACAAACAGAGGGCTCGTAGACCCTCCATGTCTTGTTGAACACACAGACTAGCCAGCGAGAACCAAAAGCACAGCCCTGTAGTCTGCAGGTAGAGTTGGTACTGGGTGATAGCTACGATATGGTTCCAGAGCATCTATAAAGAACGTGAAGAAGAGGCAACCATTATTCTATGTGGGTGATCATGACCAGAGGTCATATACTTGGTGGAGGTTTCCTTGGTAATGATACAGAGCTTCAGAGCCCATCATTTGCTAGTCCTCAATCATAGTTCTCTTGACTAATTCCTAGGTCTGTAGGACCACCAAGGAGTATGGGTTGGGCGGTACCCACCAGGGCCCCCGGCCTGCCTTTCAGAAGTTTCTTCCAGGTGTGGTACCTGGTTCCCGCTAGGACCGTGAGCTCCAGAGATGGCAAGGACTGTCTGGTGCGGTGTCTTGCCAGCAGGAGAGTATCTTTGGCCCCAGGCTGGGCCCTCTCACCTGGCTTCTCTGAACCTCTCAGCCTGCTCCTGTTCCTACCCAGTTACCTCTTCGGGTGTCCCTAACTAGAGGAGGGGCTGGGTTGCGACGAAGCTGCAGTAACTACCTAGGATTGAATGGCAGAAGCGTGGCCACATGCTCAGTCTGCAGTCTCTTTCCTCCCACAGTTGACCTGCTTGTTTCTTCTCCCAGAGCCTCGTCCCTTTAGTGCTTACAGGAATTCAGAGACGGAAGTGAGTCAGAAGCAGGCAGCCAAAATGGAACCCCCACTCACTTGCTCTACCCGATACTGGTTTTAAGAGCTTGGAAGAGTCCCTCGTGGACCTGAGGGGCCTAACAAATCCTGCCTCACAGAGCAGAGGTCAGCACTAAATGAGATTATGATAGTGACGGCTGCCATTGCCTGGGAACTCACAGTGTTAAATTAACCCTGTCAGGCTGGACATTGCTTGAGATGGACTTTGGTTCTCTCCTCCAACTCTACCCCTGTGTTGGATGACCATGAGAAGATAGTCTAAGCCTCAGTTTCTCCCTCTGTAAAAGAGAGAATAGTAAGAGATGAAGTATAAATTCTACACACAGCACACTGCAGCCTATGCATTTGACAACTATTTAGTAGTATTTGTCAAGAATTGCAGCCTTAGTTCTCCGTTTACTGTCTTATGTCGTTTGCAACAGCATTCTGTGAGGTGGGTATCTCTATTGATTTTATAGTTGGGGGGGGTAAGTGGCACTGTATGCAAGGTGCATTTACTACAGTGGCTGGCATGGTAACAGCTCAGTGCATGGGAGCTTTTATTACTGGCCTACTTTAAACTTAGCTCGGATCATCTGCTTTCCTGGGGAATGGAGAGGGACAATGGTGCCCAAAAGGCCAACCTCTGGCACGTGACCTATTTCCTGTGGCTCTTAAGGGCTTCCCAGGAAGCCTTGGAGCTATGAGTCTCATCAACCCAAGAGGTAGGAAGGGCCACAGTTAAAACGTTGCTGCCTTGCCGAGACCTGGCCTCAGGACTGCCACCGAGGCCCAGGACCTTCAAACGCCTCCTAGTCCAGACACAGACCAGGAATGGTTTTGTCCCCTAGAAACATGTAAAATCCAGTCCTCTGAGCCTAGCCCTCCCAGCCGCATTTCCAGAGCAACTCACCTCTCAGCTGCTTGTCTGCCTGGACCCACCCTGAGCGATACAACCGCACACCAAGGCCAGTTGCTCCATCTGCCAGATAAACAGCGGTTTCTATTTTTTTAAAGCATTCATTATACAGCAAGGCTGTTGGAAGACTCAGAAGCCAGTGGCAGGGAAAGCTCCAAAACATCTCCATAAACCAGGTCCCCGGGGTGTGGGCGCCTATTGCTTGCAGCGTTGGTAGAAACAGGGGTGACACAAATGGATTGTCCTGAGAATTTGTTTTATATGCGTCCGAAGGCCGAGGCTTCAAGTCTGCAGTGTTGTCAAATGTTGGCACGGTTGGAAGCTGATGTAAAAATCTCTGCCATTAACCTCATAGCTGCTTATGTATCTTGCATGAGATGCTTATGTGAATGCCTGCCCTGTGGACATGCGCGCGGGTGTACACGGCTGCACATACATGTGACCGGGAGTGTACCCAGGTGCGTGCGCTGCCTTTTTGATACACACCCAGGTGTTCGGCGTATGGTTCGTGTGTCACCATACGCTGCAGGCCTGCATGCGCCTGTGCATGGGCTGCATGGCTGTCACGGCTGGATGCGCGTCTGGGCAGGGGCTCCTCTAAAGCCGCAGGTCTTCACGGTTTCAGCTGGATGAGTTATTCTTCACTTCCCTTCCCCCAAACACAATTGCCTAGTGCTGCTGGCGCCGCGTCAGAATGGCCGCCGCGTTTCACCCCCGAGGTGGCTTCCTTCCAGCAGTGGGTGAGTGATCCCGGTGTCTGTACACTCTCTAACCTTGGGGATCCTTCTGCATAGACAGTGTTCCACAGTCCAGCAGAGACAATCTGTCTGTCTGCCTGCCTGTGGCATTGGCTCTGCTCACAGCTCCTGTCCTCATGCGTTGGTCTCACGGACAATCAGTGGCACCTATTTCTTGGAATCCCTGTTTTTGACATCTGTAGCTTTTTTTTTTTCTTCCTAAGAAACAAGGAGTTGAGTATCCCAGACATGATGCCAACATGAGTCCTTTGTCCTGGAGGCAATGCACAAACACCGTCCTGGGTAGTGATCCTACAGTTCATGTCTCAGGGTACCCACATCCAACAACTTCCCGGGTGTTTTCATGTCCAATTGCAGTGACTTGAGGTTTCCTCTTCAAAATAAGACTTTCAGAACCCTTCCTTAGCAATCCTGGGACTGAATCCTCAGGAAAACCCAAACCGTCCTAGTCCTGTATAAAAAAAGAGTCTGCAGGAAAAAAGAAGTAGGAAGGTTCTTGAAAGCTAGGAATTTCAATGGTGTTTGGTCCTAGCCAGATGACACTTGAGAATGCTGCTTAGCCTATCCCTTTTCCAGGTTAAGAAAGCCCAGATGCCTAGCTCATACAGTACAGAATTGCAGTCAAGGTGGTAGAGAGGGACGGGAAAGGAACTACCTGCTTTTCGTATGCCTCCAAGTAGACACGGGTATTCATGAAGTATCCTGCTTTGGGTGGGCAAGGGGTAAATCAGGAAATTGTCTCCCTGCCTGCTGGGCTCTGCCTTAGGAAATATAGTTAGGGACACCAGCCAGTGTGTGTTTGCAGGAGATAAGTGCCTTTGGGTAAATAGCACTGAAGTCTTCACAGGTCCCCAGGAGAATCTCATACTGCCGAGCAAGCGACTTCTTCTGTTGGCTTGTCCATAGTATCAAATTACTAAGCTTTAGCTGTGAGCACCCTGCAGTCATAGCCGAGGGTGACTTGAACTTCCCTGTTGGAAAAACAGGAGCATCCAGTTGTTGCCAATAGCAACACAGTCATCTCCCTGTTTTCTTGAGTCTTTGGCCTTTTCCTAATTTGGAGTAAACCAGAGCTTAGATCTCCGTGTACATTTGGGGTGGGGGGAGAAGAGCATGAGGCAGACATTGTGCAGGCCCCCAGGCAGGTATGCTACTGGAGGGCTTTGCAAATGAAACGCCCCCTCTCCTCCCTTCCCGAGACCACCAAAAAGTTCCTATGAGCTGAAGGGTGGACTGAAGGTGGAAAGGGCAGGTGGGTCCACTGGAGTGAGAGGAAGTAGCGACCGAAGGCCCTATAGTCTGGGGTGGGGGGAGCGGTTTCCACTGCAGAGGGGGCAGAGCAGCGGGGGAGGTGGAAACGCATAGCGCGGAAAGCAGGCCAGAGAGTCCAAGCCTGGGCATCCTGCCACCAGTACAGGGCGCAGCTGTTGCGCTCGCATCTCTCCTGGCATCCCTGCCTGGTGCCAGCTTAGTCTCTATGCAGCTGGAGGGATGTGGAAGAGGGTCTCTCGTGGCTCACCCAAACCTACTGGCAAAGGTTAGCTCTGCAAAGATATCCTAAGAAATGAGGAGGCGGGAGCCAAGGAGCATGGTCACCATCCAGGGAGGGTTCCCTAGCCTGTCTAGGCTACTCCAAATTGGGCACTTGGTCCATAATGACTTGGAATGGGGTCATTTCTAACAGGAGCTAAGTCCACTTTGCCTGACCCATCTTAGAAAAAGCCAGTGTCCCATCCGCTTCTATCCTTGAGGTCACCACAGGAGAGCTTAAAGGTACTGGTAACACACAGCCACAAACACAATGACGGCATCATCTGGTGTGTCCAGAATCCACTGCTGTAGATCTATACACACCAAGCCGTGCCCACCTACACCCCGGCTCAGTGCAGTTGGCAAAGGTACCTTTTGCCAGGCTTACCAGTCACTGAGGGATACCTCCCCGTCACAGAACTCCCAGATCTAGACAGGAAAAGCCCCTGAGCACAGCAGAAAGTGTTTGAAATGGGCTCGAGTATATTCAAGGAAAAGCACCCTGTACTGCCCAGAAAGCGGGTCCAGTTAAGTATGGAGGTGCGCTAAGTGCCTAGTACCCGAGTGTTCCCACCTGCCTCCTCCCTTGAGACATGGCCGTGTGCCGAGTAGTTCCTGAGGCCGATCACCTTGGCTCTGCCACCCTGTGACTGTCTGCTCTCAGGCAAATCTCTCCTGGAGTCTCCTTCCTCATCCATTACATGATGATAAAGAATTACCTAACCCGTGAAGATGCTGTGGGCATTTGTCCAGGTGTCTGTCAAATGCCTAGGGGTCTGACGTTTGCCATTGGGGGCAGCTGCTGCTGCTGTCTAATAACCTGGGTCTGTAGTGATGAGCCCCGTTCCATCCTGCCTCCACGAAGACCTGGGCAACTGGAAAAGTTTGCTTGCAAAGAGAGGTCCATGAGCCATAGTTGCCACCTAATGGGTGAAGACTTAGAAAATTCAAAGAGAAAAGCCCTGGGATGTCAAGAGAGTGGTTGGCCTATTTCCATTCACCCAGCTATGGTAGCTGGCAGCTCCTCTTGCCTAAATTTAAATTTCAAACAAAAACAAAGGAAAATTACCTGAAAACAGTCCTGGTGTTCAAATGATGAACAGACTCCATCGTCCCTCGCTAATCACCTACCTGCTTATATCACCACATGTGGCATGAGGTGCTGTTTTCATGGGTTTTATCTTGATTGATTTTTTTACTTTATAAAGCAGATTCAGGATCAGGCCTGACCTAAATATATACTACTTTTCGGCTATAAGTTTTTGTTACTAGTTTGAATTTCACCTACGCCTGTGGGCTTTTTTAAATATACATACCTTCTTATATAATACTCAAATAGAATATTTTAGAACAGATCAAAATGCCCTTCAACCCCCGAGAGAGATCAGAAAGCTCGGTGAGAGCCGTGGAGGGAGTCAGCCCCCAGGAATCTTGCCATGGGGTTCCTACTCTACAGACTCCCTGTGGCAGGGTGGAACAGCCTAGAAATACCGTCTTCCCATCAGGCTGCACTGTCTGGCCCCACTGTGGGTGTAGTCTGCAGTCCTCAGTACATCCCATTACCTG
Organism: Microtus pennsylvanicus; assembly: GCF_037038515.1. Taxonomy (NCBI): domain Eukaryota; kingdom Metazoa; phylum Chordata; class Mammalia; order Rodentia; family Cricetidae; genus Microtus; species Microtus pennsylvanicus. The sequence goes on along the minus strand of NC_134592.1, from coordinate 32,637,131 downwards.
TATTTTCCATTTCTCCAGCCCCACTTCACATAGTCGAGAACAGGTTAAGAAAAGACGGGGAGCTGAAGATACTTTGAAACTATTCTAAGTACAGAATCTTCTATTGTCCCCTGACAGAGCTCCTCAGACACCTGAACCATCCCAAGACGTAGCCTTCTCCCTCTCCACTTTCAAATACTGCTGGGAAAGGCGATGTCATAGGATTCTTCATACTTTCTATCCAAATCCTTCCTGTGCCTTACTCAGTGCTGGCAAAGCCCCAGGAGTTCTGCTCCCCAGGGAAAGACCTGCTGAAGTTAGACAGGCCCTCTGCTCCGCCCACAACTGCCAAGCCCTCACCAGGACCCCTAGCCTTTGAACCTGGCTTGTGGCTTTCCGACTGCTTTTCTTGACCCACCTCTCCCCATTCACTGAGCTTGTCAGTGTACAGACATCCCCTGTGAACTTGAACATCATGGGCTCACACATGACCTTCACACTCCTCGAAAGGACAGCCCATCTCTGGGCTGGTGTGCCCAATTCGGCAGAACACTACGTTTCATTAGCAAGGATGAAAAACGCCTGTGTGTCACACCAAGGGGTTCAGCAGGGATCAATGGAAGCCAGAAATAGCGCCCCAAATTGGTCCTGCCCAGAGGGACCCGAGTCTCTCCCAGGTGGGAGGAGGGGGGATTCAGTTTCTAGAATGGCAAAGGTGGACCCAGCAACTAACAAAACGGAGTAGAAACTCGGTGATGAGACAGCTGGGATATTTTTTCCTCCCTAATCTTATTTCTTGTGGTTTCCCCCTTAAATTATGATTGTATATGGTAAAATGCAGATCTGAAATATAAGGTTCTATGAATTTGACAAAAAATACGCTCATGTAACCTAAACCCCACCATCCTACAAAAGTCCCTTATATCCCCTTTCCCGCCAATGCCACTCCTCTCTCCCAGGGCCAGACAAACCCCGCTGGAGCCTAGATTTTGATTTGATCAATACTGCAGACATCTAACTTTAGTCCTAGATCATGTGAGACGATCAGCCAGAGACTCCTATCAGCTCAAATGTCCATATTCCCTTACATTAAAAAGGGTGACCCCCACCCTGAGACCCTAGTGACTGGCCCTGCTCTCCCCGGTATGGCCTGTGACACCCGCCCCTAGCTTCCCTCCGAGCCACGGCTCTCCTCTCAGCCAATGGGTTTCTTAGCCTCAGTCTCCCAGGTAAGTACGGGACAAACGCTCGTGGCCATGGGGTCATGCATGCTTTGTTGGTTACGATCTCCAAGTGTGATGCCCAGAGCCTCGGCATGTCCCGCAGCATGTTGGCTCTTCCTCCAGCACCGCACAAAAGGGAGCTATGCCTTTTGTGCATTTTTTCAGAAACAAAAGGATTCCCATAACATCTTCTTCCAGGCTTCTAGCCACCTCAAGGGCCACAGAGATGAAATCATGGGTTGGGGCTGGGGGCTGAATGTATGGGTGTTTGTGACCTAAGCATCGAGTCCCTGATCCCGGAAGTTTAAGCATCCTGAGTTCTCCTGGGCTATACTTTGCCAAGTGTGTGGAAGGCAAGAGGTGCTCTGCCTGTGTGCCAAGCTCTGGTGTCTCTGGAATGTACCTTCCGCGGTCCAGTTCTTAATCCCTGTACGCTTCCCTCATTTGGACAAAGGCTGCCTGCTGATAGCATTTTTAGTTGCCCTCTATTGCTTCACTCAGCTGCACCAAGGCCTCAGGCTGAGCAGGTGCCACAGCCCTATCCCACCTGACGGGCACCGAGGAATACCACACATTCACACCCGCCAAACACTGCTGCCTCTGTAGCTCTATAGGTGCCAGGCACGGGCAGAATGATCCCTCCCCTTCTCTCAGAATCGTCCAAGCTGGAGGCAGGGATGGGAGAAAAGCAGAGGCAGGAGAGAGCCCCATGGGGTACAGGAGGAGGCTCTGGATGGAGTAGGTGCCTGAAGCAACCTGCAAGCCCACTGGGCATAGCCTCTGGGGCAGTTCACCTCAGAACACAGACAGCTTCGCCTGGAGGATTTCACTTTGATCCCTGAACACCATAGGAATCTCTGCTCTTCAGAAGGCAGGCTGCTGCTGGAGCCAGGGGAATCTCACAATTTCTTCCCCAAAGCCCCTGGTCAGGCATCCAGCCCTGCCTGCTCCTGTGTGATTAACTTCCTTTCAGCCCATAGCCCTGCCTCGCTCACTCGGACGATGGTGTGGCGGGTGGGTTGCAGCTAGACCTGCTCCGCTGAGCAGAATGCCTGCCAAACCCTCTCCCAAGTGAACCTTCCTGACCTCCATCTTGAGCATCAGAGCTAGCGCTCAGTAAATGTGTGAGCTCTGCAGTAAGAAAGGGACCCAAAGGCCACACACCACCACCTGGATGCTGAGAGACTGGTACTGTTCCGAGAAGATCCTGGGCCGCTTAGCTACCTGCTTCATCCCTGAAGTCCCCAGAAATGGGAGAAGTGGGGCAGAAGGGTGGGGCACACTATTGGCAGGCTGGCCATGGGTCCTGGGAGTCAGAGCTATGAGGCTGAGTCTTTGGCAGGAAGAGATTAATTATCACCTCCAAATCCAGCCAGGCTCTTTCTGCAGAACTGGGAAAGGTGAAGGGTGGAGGAGCCTCAGGGCTAAAATCACTCAGAACAATCCTCTAGGAAAAAAAAAACTCTCTAACCTACAGCAACCCACAGTGCCTCTGTAGCCCAAATGATCTCACTAATGAAGATGGAACCACAGCGAGGGTTTGGGCAACTGGCAAACTTCACCGCCTTTGTCTCTGAGCTTTTAAACCACACATTGGTGACATTTTTAGTTCGATCTAGGGATTTTTTTTTCCACATGTATCAGTTAAATTTAGATATCCAAGTACACAATGTTTAATTTGGGGTCCCGGTGGAGGAAGAGTAGAGGAGGATCCAGATTGAGTGTGTGGTCACTGCAGCGCTAGGCTACACCTTTCATATGAGCAGGGGAACACAGGTGACAGGAAGTAATATCGTCACCCCAGAAGGCCCTTAGACTCACATTTGTCCAGAAGGGAGTCTCTACACAGTCCTATAATTCTTGCCTTTATGCCTACACCGGGAAGACACATGCCCAAATGAATCAGCAGGGAAGGTAAATGTTCCCCGGCCCATATGAGAAAGGACGCCCGGAGAGAGAGAGCCAGACTGGGCTGGAGGCCTTGGAAGCTGGTGTCTGTCTTCTAAGGGGCACTGTAACGCTGGCCGTGCTGCAAGAGGCCTGGTCACCCTTCCAGTGATTCTCAGACTGGCATAGGATGGGCTGGGGAGATAGCTAGGCACATAACATGCTTGCCACACAAGCACGAGAGCATGAGTTTGATATCCAAAGTACCTACATGAAAAGCTGGATGTGGGTATAATCCCAGCACCAGGGATGAACAGAGGCAGATCCCTGCGGCCCCTTGGCCAGCCAACCTAGGCTACTCAGGGGAGCCCAGGCCAATGAGAAACCATGTCTCAAAAACAAAGATGGATGATTGCCGCCTCAGAAATGACACCTGAGGTTGTGCCTACCTGTGCACACAGGCACACCAGCACAGGAACCCTCAAAGGTTTTTTAAATCTGATTGAAAAGGCTTTAGCCTAGTATAAACATAGCTTGCTGCAGGCTAAGTTTAGTGCATCTGAAGATTGAGATAAGGTTGTTGATGGGGAAGATTGTGTGTGTGTGTTTGCGTGTGTGATTTTAAGATAGGGGAGAAATGAAGGAAAGGGAAGGGAAGGGAAAAAAGTAGATAGAGTTTTCTGACAGCTCCTGGGGGCAATTCCACTTCTGGACAAGCCTTCCTCTACGCCACCGCAGTCTCAGCTAGGTTGACTGTGTCCCTCCAAGAGAGCTAAGCCAAATGATACAACAGCCCTGGATCCTGGCGCTCCAAGCTCTTGTTCGTTTATTAGACCTGCCCATTATCCATCAATTCATCAATCAGCAGGTTTATTGAGTACCCTACTAGGCTTCACCAACCAGATCAATTTTTTTTAATTACATCCAGCTTCCACACAGTCAAGCCCGGTAAACAAAATGAGCCCTCACACCCTGCTTGGAAATGAGTACGAGAAACGGTTGGCCCATGCACTTTCTCACTGCCAAACTCCACAGCCCTTGCTGATGGGGGTTCATCTGCTGCCCTCTGCAGATGGCCATGGTGTCGCTGACCCACTGTCAATAGCAAGGCGGCCTTTGATGTTTTCCCAGACATGGTGATCAATGTGTTCCGGTCCTGCTACCCTCTTCTCTGAGACCCCTGTCCAATAATATGAATTTCTAAAAAGGGTGCCCAGGGAGCAAGTAGGAACCATGTCAAGGGAAACAAGCAGGGTGGTCAAGCCTCATTCACCCATGGGCCTCCTCGGGCTGTTCAGAGCACAGGCTCCTCAGCCACGGCAACAGACCATGTAGGCAACTAGACTGTGCCAGGCCTCTGTGCCTCACCGTCCTGCTTATTCTTTGATTCTGAAAATAAGTCACATAGGATTTAAGAGTTCATAGACTTCCTGGTTTGGGGTCGTCACACTTGGCCACTGAGCACTACCATGGGGAATCAGGGTCCTAAGTGTGGCAGGAGTGCACCTTCCTGTCACCTCCAGAGAACCCTGAAGGTCCCAATCATGTTTACAGTCACAGCACCCGGGGCCCAAAGTCCCCAAATCCTATCTCAAACCTTCATTTCAAGTAGGATTCACAGTTTTCAGAATTCCCGTGACAAATTAATTCCTTACTTTCCAATCACCAGATCTGTAGTCACCATCTATTGGTGTCAATCCACCTTTCCTGACCTCAGACCTCCCCAGCACACCGCTTCCTTCCACACTAGAGTAAAACCAAGTTCAAGGGCAGCCCACAGGTCTTAAAGGATCTGAGGGCCTTAATGCCTTGGCTTTGGTAAGTAAAACTCCCATACCCCAGCTGGAGTGCTAGCCACATATACTCACTCCCTTAACCTGCCCAAAGTCCTGTTTGTTTTTCCATTTGTCCTTAGCTGGGGCTTCCTTCCCTAGAGATCCCCTATCGACATGATCAGCTGGGTTGGGTGGTTGAGCGGTTTGGCTAGAGTGACTCCTACAACGATTAATTCACCTGTTTGGCTCTCTGTCTCTGTCTGTGTGTCTGCACACCTGTGCGTGCTCTGTGTCGGCTCTCTCTGCAGGGAAAGTCGCTGGCGGGCAAGCGCCTCACGGGCCTGATGCAATCCTCCTGACTGCCCCCACCCCAGGGCCTGGGCCCGCAGAGCACCCGGGCAGGCGGCGCTCCACATCCAACGACAGAGCTTCCTTGTGGGAAGATTTGGTCACTGTGAAGGAGAAAGAGTGAGGGCCACGGATTGCAATGGTGGGGGAGACGTGGTGGGTGAATGGGGAGACCAGAGAGAAAGAGTCTAGCGGTGCTGGGCCAGCCAGGGAGAGGCCCCCGTTGATGCCTCTCTCGTGTACAGTCTCGCGTCAACGCTTATTCTCTCCAAGGGCCCATTTCTAACTTGGCCAGGGGATGTTTCATGGGACCTGAATACCACTTGAGATGTTAACCTCACCTGTCCAGTCGTCTGGGAAACCATGGCTTTCAGCAAACTTCGGAGGGATGAGCGGACCCGGGCACATAGTATTACGCATCACCTCGGTAGTCTCTCTGTTGCACTCACTGCCTTCCCCCCACACACACACATTGGTAGCCACCCAGGTGTAGTGGACGGACAACAGACACTGCTTTCACAAAAATGTCAAACGTCACACCTTCAGCACCAATGGCACTTCAAGTTCTTGCCACCCTCTCTGAGACCAAATTTAAAAGAAGTCTCTGTGGGTGTGGTGGCCACCCTCAGGTCCCCTCAAATGTCCAAGGGTCCAGTGTAGACGACAGAGTGTGTTGTTCAGCCACTGAAGGTTCTGCTGACAAATCTTAAAAATATGATTTCTCCTTGTCTAATGATTTTGCCCCTTGCACCTTGGTTTGTTCCCTCATGTTTTACTCGAAATAAACGTGGCCATGAACTCAGGGGCCATTGGGCTTCTCCCCACCGGTAGCCCAAGTTCCTGGAGGTGGATGGACTGTGGGGCTGGCACCAGGCCTGGCCAGACTCTTGGTGGGTTAAGGTTCAGCTATTCCTGAAGCTAAAACACAATATGCACAATGGCAGGACTGGGCCAGAGCCACAGGTTCCCTTTCTCGACCTCATTCTGAGGGCCCAGCCAAAGCACCCTGTTAAACGTAGCCAAATCATCTAGCTAAGAGCAAACTGTGTAAGACCCTGCAAGAGATCTGTCTTCTTCCTGTGTGTCAGAACAACCATTTGCCAACCTGGCTGTGAAGTCATGCCCAGAAAGTGCCACATCAGGTCCTGAACGCATAGGGGGTGCTTAGCAAATGGTAGGTAACACAGTTGTCATTGTTCTTGTGGTTGCCACGAGCCCTCAGACACTGCTGTAGTAAGCAACATGCTTTTAAAGTCAAACACGCCCTCCCACACACACCTTCCCTGCCAATACCTGTTTGTTGGCCCCTTCTTTTGATCTATTTTGGCCATAGGTGAAAACTCTTGGGATTATATAAACAGGGAAGGAAGGAAGGAAGGAAGGAAGGAAGGAAGGAAGGAAGGAAGGAAGGAAGGAAGGAAGAAAGCGTTGCTTGTGAAAGCAAGCTCACCAGCTGGTGACCAAAGGCACAAGTGTTTGTTCAGTCCCAGCCTCCTGGGTGCACCATGTGACCCATCCACCTAGCCCCCACCCGCAAAGCCTGCCCATACCTGCTTCTACACAACAACCAGATCCACAGGCCTTCTGTCCATCCATCACAGGGGAGCCACCACGGGCATTTAGATCCCGCCTTCTAAGATTCCTAACCCCCTCTTCTGTCTCCCACTCCTTTTCTCCTTGAGATACAGTAGAAATCAGAAGGAGCCTCCAAAGGCGGCTATAAACACTCAGACTCTCGTCAGCTGCTTCCAGCGAGCCTGGCTCTTTGTAAATACTAGGTGATCCCATGAGTAATAAGTGAAAGAAGTGAAGCCACAATCTGAGTAATGGGGTCTTCTGACTCTTCCTCTCTAGGTCTTTCTTTTTAAAAAAAAAAAATCCTCTACACAGAACCCTTCCGTTTCTGAACAAAATTGTAGTCCAAGTTCATCTCCACTCAACATTGCCCGAAGGAAACTCTTTCCTACCAAGGGTCCCGTAGGCTGTTCTGACACCAAGACATCTGACATTCTCAAACAATGAGTACATCTGTGCCCTCACCCATCCAGGACAAGGATTCTGGCTGCCTCCTGGCCCTTCCATGAACTCCACAACACATGCTAAACCAGGCTACAGCCTGGATAGGGCAGACTTCTTGTCTGTGGCTTCTGTGCTCCTTTTCTGCCCCAATTCTTGTCCGCTGTTTCTACATTATGCTAACCAGAAAACTGACCCCGCTCTGGAGGTCGCCACATGGCCTACCCAGAGCCAGGTGTACTCTAGTCCTGAGATGGAAGCTTCTAGACACCCTCAGAGGACAGAAGAGAGGAGTGTCAGCAGGTCAATAACGCCAAGGACGGACACTTCAGATGGATTCCAGCCTGGAGCAATAAGCCCCCCAACACCACACCTCATATCACGACAGGGGTGACCTCAGTGTGTGGCCACTATGATGTGTTCCTTAGTAGATCAGGCAAGGAGCTAAGGAAATAAAACAAAGCCACTCAACTCAAGATGACAAACCCAAGTCAGTTTGACATGCAAAGATTTGAAAAATTGGGTATAAACCAGCTTCCCTTTGACCTGGTATACACAGACAAAAATCTATATGTTTGGTAATCATTTTTCAGCAAAGCTGATTCCTCCCCTCCGCCCCATCGTGGCCCCCAGAAGCCTGCTGGGCTCTCCTAACCCAATATGGTCTCTGAGATGAGACTCTACCCCATGATGACTTGTGAAGAAAATAACATTTTGGCAACACCTCTCCCACCCCCTCCCGCCCCATCTCAGTCGGTGAGACACCTATGGCCAACGCAGGGGACAAAAGCTGAAATAAGGTTTCCCTGCATGAGAAGAACAGAGCTGGGAGATTGTACATCTAAATGCCCAGCTCACTGCTACACCAGCCTGGCCCAGGTAGCCAGGAGAAACTACCTGCCATTCTAGAAAGTAGCATGGCAGTGTCATTCCCCCTGCAAGCTGTTGCTGTGCCCCAGAAACAAAGGGAGGTCCAACCGAAAGTACAGTTAGTGAAGTGTATTCCAGGCTTGCCCACAGCTCAGTAGCTAGGTACCAGGCTAGTACCCAGAAAGGGCCTCCTACAATGTAAGTTGCTGCTTAGACCAGCCAAACTCATGGGACGTGCCCAACAGGATTCCTGGGATGTTCAAACTACCTCACCAACAGGATACAGAACCAGGAGCCTGGCCCCCTTGCTTGTTGTACAAGTTGGTGTGTTTTCCTGAAATGTGTCCTCCTGTTCTGTTCTCCATGTGTGGGCTTCAGAAGACAGCATCTAGAAGCCTTTTCCACAAGTGGGAAAGGATCAGGGACTGTCCATCTTTGGGCCCTGGGGAATTTATTGGAGGAGAATGTTTCAACAAGGTAAAGGAAGTGGGAAGCCCAGGGCTGGGGTCAAACAGCATGTCACCAGCCTCTTAAAGGACCTGGCTGAGATGAATATGTGGCAAGGACCGTGGGATAGTTGGAACAGTGGTCAAATAAACTGCTAATAACTTACCACCAGACCCTCTAAAAGAGGACTGTGCTCATGTAACCATGGCAACAGCAGATGCCAGCAAATTACTCATTAGTGCCACCCAGTGATAAGGCCTCCCCTGGGCAAGACCCAGGGGCCATCAAGTAGCAAAGTAGCAAATGTAGCAATAAGGGACAGGGACCCTGGGGTGGCAGGATCCAAATAACTGGGGCTCAGCATTCCCCAAGCCACAGTGAGGGGGCAGAGCCAGCTGCCATCATCTGTCTAGGTGGGGGAGCCCTGCCCACACTAAGGGTCCCTGTCCTATAGCCTACGACTATTCACCGCATGACCACAGATGTCGGAATGGCCTCCTCGTAGTGCATGTGGTTCTCATTAGTTTATTTTTCTGGAATTTGGGGACTGGACCCCAGGACCAAACATGCTGGAAACGGTCTAAAAATAAACAACTACTTGAACCCACTACAATCCAGCTAACTATGTGTGGCTCTTTGGTTTGGGGGTTCCATGGGCAGAATGCACCTCTAGAACAAAAACAACAAAAAGGTACCTACTGTTTCCTTTGGCTCATCTCTACCTACCACCCTCACCACCACACACAAATACATTTCTCTGTTTCCCTCTCCTGGGGACACCAGAGCAAGAGAGGAAAAAGCAGATGGTCCCAGTAGCTTGGGATCTCCGTGTCACCAAAAGGCTGCAACCAAAGTCTCTGCCTGGGTACCTTCCTTTAGGTGGTCACGTTGCCCTGATGTCTGTACACAGGAGTGACCCTGTTAAATAAAGTCTGAGAACCAAAGTCTGCCATATACAGACTGTTCCTTACAGGGAGTCTTGGTTTCCTGAGCGACAGACAATCTCATTTCCCCACCACTGCCTAAGCAGCAGGACACCTGGAGCCTGAAAATCAGGCTGTGGCAAAGAGGACGGGGGAAAAGAGTCACGAGGGCCCTCTGATAATGAGGCGGCTGGCTCCTCGCAGCACACCTCAGAGGCAGAAATTTTGCTTCTAGAAGTAGGAGTGATCTCAGAGATGTGGGAATGGGTCGCCAGTCACATCTTTGTCTCTAAGGGCCGTCTCATTGTACAGCTCTCCCGATGTAGAAGGTCAGGTTCAAGGTGACATGTGCCCCATTCCTTCCAGTCCATATTCTGCCCCGCCATCGGGCCCTGGCCCACCCACAACAACCATGCTTCTCCGCCTTCCTCTGCCACAGCCAACCCCAACTGCCTCCCCGCTCCCAGGGAACCAGATAGTCTCCTTGCCAGCCTACCATCTGACATATTTCCACAATCTTTGTCTAGCAAACTGCAATTGAGTATGCATACAATTCGACATACCTCTGAGGACAAATATCTGTTTAGATTCGGGGTGAGGGTTGGGGAAGGGGCCAGTTAAAACCCAAAGGAATTCTGCAATCTACCCTGCAGCTTCTTATCTACAAATACCTTTCTCAGGACCTATTTGGCAAAGGGCACTATCCTCGGTGCAAGTTTTCTGCTGGTCACTGGTCCCAGCCTCCAGGGTATTCTTGGGTCTCTAATTCTAAGACTTCTCTTGGTATGTGCCCGCCTGTAAACCCAGGTGTTCCTTGGACACGTCCATTCCTGGGCCTACAAATCTCTCACCAGCATGTTCCCCCCATCTCCAGGAACTCCAAGTTCTCTGGGCGGCACTGTGTGTGCCTGCAGCTGCCAGGCTCGTCTTTCTCTTTCTTCATCGTGTTTGTTTGCTGCACCCAGAGTCAAGGTTGTGGGACATCCTTGTCCCGCACCCTGAGGGATAGGTCACACAGCCACGGAAGTGTCACAGGGTCTAGTGAACTTCAAGGAGGGTGGGTTGGGAGGAGGTTGTCGGGCAGAGTTGTTCGTCAGGCACTCCTCCTGTTCCAGCTGCCTCAGAACCCTGAGCTGGACTTCCCAGGCCTGGCTGATTTCAAGCCACAGGGGTTTCAACCAGTAGGGAGTGCAAAGACCAAGCCGTGTAGTCTGTCTGGACACTTGCTTCCCGGGAGAAGAGCTGGAAACTCACATGGACAACCGAGCCTGAACCTGGCGCACAGCAAGTGTTCCAGAAATAGACTCTGGTGTGAATACCACATCTGAAATGGATTTGGGAATTGGTGGTGGTGGTGGTGGTGGAAGATGTTGCAAACCCTGACCAGGCAGGTGGCATGCCCCTATGACTTTAGAGTGCCATTCCTTCCCACCAGCCCAAAGGCAATGGGTCCTGTTGGCCCGTGTAAGCTGATGCCTCTCTGTGACTGCCACAAAACCACTTGCTGTTTTCTCTCAGTGGAAGCCTGGCTCCCTCCCTGTGTCCCTGGGATGACCTCAGTGGATACCCAGCAGTAACAACAGAGTAGCTGGTTATTGGGGAGGGTGCTCCTCACTCAGACCTGGATGGAGGCAGAAAGAAAAGAGGTCACACCTCCATCAACAATCCCATTTGTCCTACAGGCCACGTGGCTTCTTCCTTGGAATCTGGATTCTGAGATTATGCTCAGAAATAGTTCATTTCAAGCCAGAGACTCAGACCCCCTGACCTAGAAAAAGAGGAGCAGACAGGGCTTCCATCTTGAGAACAACTGACATCTATAGAAACAAGATACTCATCCACCACCACACCAAGGGAGAGGCTTCAGTCCTGGGCAGCTGACCACAAAGACAAAGGCCACTTTGCTCTCTCTCCCATTACATCATGGAAAGAATGTTTAAGAGAGGTGGAAGAGTTGGGGAAGGATACTTTTAAAAGCAAATCAAAACCTTGGCTATTTCTCTCTGCTGTCCATGGCCATACCTCAGGGAGAATCAGTGCAGGTTAGCACTGAGAGAGACCTCAGAGGTAGGTGTGTGTGTGTGTGTGTGTGTGTGTGTGTGTGTGTGTGTGTGTATGTGTGTGTGTGTGTGTGTGTGTGTGTGTGTGTGTGATCATTTCTGCTGCTTGTTTACTGAGCTGTAATTCTTTTGTAATAGAACTCATCCCTTTTATGTGTAGTGTTATCAATCCTGACCAACTTACACAATGATGTAATGCCCACAGGGGGAAAAACATCAAGATGAAGCAACTCCATCACCCCAAATGTTCCCTGTGCCCCTTGCCACTAATCTCTCCCCCACCCGTCTGTTCCTGGCAGCTATTGATCTGTTTTCTGACCCTGTGTTTGCCTTTTTTAGAAAGCCACATAAAGGGACTCGTACAGTAGGTGACCTTTGAGGCCGGGTCCTCTCTCTGGGTTCAGTGATTTTTTTGTGTGTGTGTGGCTATTTTGCTTTTATATGGAAAGAAACTGAGGCTCAGAGGGGGAAGAGAGGAGTGGAAGAGCAAAGCTGAGAGCACAGGGCCCACTGCCACCAAGCACCTGAGCCCCACTGGCCACACCTTTTCAACCAAAAGCCATTTTGTTAACCTTCTGAAATCTTCACGCCCCCGTTTGAGAAGGCACATGATCACAGGACCTGCAGCCCGCAGAGAAACACATGCTTTATTCTTCTAATAGAAGCTTCTGGCTTGGAAACAGGGAGTAGCAATGCACCAGAGAGTGCAGGATGCTGAAAGGGATCCCAGGAGGAGGTTAGTGGGGCCTGTTTCCCAATGGTGAGTTATTCTTCCTTAATCTTTAGCAGTGATACTGTGTGAGAGTAGGCACAGGTTTGTCTCTGAGACGGAAACTGTTTACCAACAGGCAGAGCTTGGTCAACTCTGGGTGGGCGGACCCTTACCAAGAGTTTTGCAGCTCCCTCCACCTTCTCGAAACAGATAGACGCAGAATACCAGGGGATGACAGCGGGCTGGTCATGACGTGCTGGCACAGAGCCCACAGACGAGGCAGCCAGGTAAAGTTGTAAGGCAGTAAGAACCAGTCCAAGCCTGGAGGACAACTGGTGGTCTCTCACCAGTCACAGAACGCAGAGCTTCCAGATAATAGTGGGATTTTTTTTCAGCAGCGCTGTGATCTCACAAATTTAACTATATTCCATACACTGAGACCCATTACAGTTATTAGCCTTATTGATGTCTATCATGCTACATGTTGAACCAATTGTGCCCTTTAGACATGATCTTGGTACTCTCTGAGGTATTTGTGGGCATGGGCATAACAAAATAACCTAGAATCCGCATCATATATAATCACACAAAGGGGAGAATCCATGTTGGTCAACACCTCGGAGGTGAAGGCTGATACCCAATAGACACAGCACTATGGCTCTCATCTGCCTGCAAACCTTCCCCCCATAAATGGAAATAGAAATTTTCTTTTGACCCAACCACCAAATAATCACACAAAAGCTTACATTAATTACAGAATGCCCGGCCTATAGCTCAGGCTTATTACTAACTAGCTCTTATAACTTAAATTAATCCATTTTTAGTCATCTATATTTTGCCACATGGCTCATGGCTTTACCTGTCCTCTAGCATCTTGCTTCCCCAGCAGCTAGTCTCTCTCTTGGCTCCACCCTTCTTCGTCTATGTATTTTCAGTTTGGCTCTCCCGCCTAGCCTTATTTGGCCTTGTTATAGGCCAAATGAGCTTTATTATTAATAACCAGGGAGCACAATACGTATTCACAGCATACAAAAGGATTATCCCACAGCACACCCCACATATTCACACACACATACACAAACAAGCATTTGCATACAGATACTAAGTCACAAGGCGGGTGGGGGTGTCCCATGGTAGAATTGGCCTAAACAAACTGAAACTTCCTTGCCTCCAGAATTATTAGAATCAAAGATCCCTTTCACAGCCAACTAGCTCAGAACCTGCACTCTATGGAAAGGAAAAGAGACCGAATGGCTTACACGAGGTTCCATTGGGCAAGGTGTAAAAATGGCATTCCCTGATCCCCGCATCTTTAATATCTCCTGGAGTCCTTGGCCCCTGTTGTCAGGCTTTCCTCTCCAGCCACATTCCAGTCTCACTTAGAGCGCATGCTTCCAGCCATACACAGGAAACAGAAAGACATGGATTTCAAAACTTAAGAATTCGATACAAGTCCTCAAGACGGTGTAATGCTGATGTGAGGTCATATCTAAGGAAGAGAGTGAGGGTCGAGCAATGAACCCAAACGTGCACAGGCCGTCCACCTTTGCCAGTGCCTGAAACAGCTCAATGGGAGAAACAATGGCCTTTTCAGCAAATGGTGCCACACAATCAGATGAAACAGAAGCTGAAGAGTGACCCTGTATCCCCATCTTATACCACAATCAGAAATCAGCTGACACAGATCAAAGGCTCAGCTGTGGGACTCTTAGAACAATGGAGTAGACCTCTATGACCTGTGAGTTAGCCGCTGATGTCTTAGCTATAGCCCCCAGACTATAAATAAAGAAAAAAACCACACAAACAACAAAAAATGGACTTCATCACAATTGCAAGCTGTTTTTCTTCAAAGGACACCATCAATGAAATGAAAAGACACCCCCAGATTGGGCACTATTTGACAATCATGTAGCTGACAGATACATCTAGGATAGAAAGAGAATTCTTGAACATCAGTAATATAAGATAAAGGGTACGGTTAAAAGATGGGCAGAGGTGCTCTGAGGATTTCCCCAAAGAAGACAAACAAATGGATAGGGGCCGTAGAAAAGATCCCCAAACACTGTGAGGGACAGGGACCGTAGAAAAGATCCCCAACACTGTGAGCCACGAGGGGAAATGCAAATAGAAACCAGAATGAAATACGGTTTCACACCCACTAGGCTAGCAATATCAAAGAAGACAGATAATAACAGATGTCTGCAGAGAAATTGAAACTCTCCTACAATACAAAGATGAGACATGGTGGGAATAGTATATAAAGGGCTGAATCATCTTTGGAAAATGTATGGCAGCTTCTTAAAAGTCTAAGCCTAGAATTAATACATGACTCAGTCCCCCTACCCCTAGTTATTATACTCAGGAGAAATGAAAACATACAAAAATGTAAAACACTCCTCCTGCTCATAGCAGTGTGACTCCCAATAACCCCAAACTGGAAGTAAGCCCTGTCTGACAACTGGAAAATAGGAAAACAAAATGTGTTGCGTCCATAAGATGAAATATTATTTGACAGTAAAGATATAATGAAGTGCTAGTGTATAACATGTTTCAATCCTGGAAACAATGTTAAGTGAAAGAGGCTGGACATAGAAGTTTATACCATACGGGTCCATGCACATAGAGTGTCCAGAAGAGGCAAATCTGTAGGGACAAAACACAGATCAAGTGTTGTCCAGGAATAAGTTGGTTGAGACTGGTGAGGGGCTGAAAAAGATCATTGCTAATGGATATAGAGTTTCTTTGGGGGCCTGACGAAACTGTTCTAAAGTTGATTGTAGCCATAGCTGCACAGCTCTGTAGATAGACTTGAAAGCACTGGCATGAGTTTTTATGTGAGTTGATTATACGGTGGCTCATATGCCTGAAAAGCTATTAGAAAAAGAAGAGAGAGTAAAAGAAAGAATGAAGAGAGGGAGGCAAGGAGAGGGAGGGAGGTAGGGAGGGAGGGGGAGAGAGAGAGAGAGAGAGAGAGAGAGAGAGAGAGAGAGAGAGAGAGAGAGAGAGCGAGCGCTATAAACCAGGAAGAAATCAAATCCTATTATTCTGAGTCAGTAGCAGGGCTGGTCAGCAGGGAGAGTGGGCTTAGTATCCACAGACGACTTTGAATCCTACACAGTGCCAAAGACTGGGTCAGAAGGTACCAAGTCATCCCAGAGTGAGTGATCTACTTCTGCTGACTTGACCCGCTCTGGAAATTAAAGCCCTTGCACCCTCTTGGTAGGAACTAATGTAATTAGATGATGAACTCGTGGTCGTCAGCTAAAGATGCTTTTAACACTGTCTTGTATCCAGCACGAGCCATGCTTCCCAAAGCTGTAAGCTCCAGGACTCTGGGCCTTGAGCAGGAACTATCTGGATGGAGGGTCAGAAGACTTAATCCTAACCTGAACCAGCGCTATTATTAGTCTTGTATCCTTAGGCAGTTGAAGAAGCAGCTCCTGTGGGTAATGTTACCACAGCAAACCAGGAGGTTTGTGGGTGCAGGGCAGGGGGCGGCTCAAGAAACCCACCTCTTTGGTAAGCAAGCGTTCATCAGTGACAGATGCCTAGGAAGGTAGGAGGCACTAGATTTCAAGAAGGGTGAGAAGCCCAGGGCTATGCCTCTTCTCCACCTACCTAGAACAAAGAAAAGCTTGAGCTGTGGTCTGACTGCATCCAGAATCTCTTTAAACAAGCGCTTAGCCCTCTCCCCATTCCAGCTGGCTCTCTCTGCCAATGCCTTTACAAAAGCAAGAACTGTACAAACCTATCCTGTGTTCCCCTCCTGGGAGGAAATCCCTCATTTAAGGGTTAAAGCAGCTGCATGCAAATATACACATGCACGTGTGCACACGCACACACACACACACTCACACTCAGGACTATGAGCTATGTGCTTATCTGTTAAGTTAAATGCTTCTATTCATGCAAGACTTTGCCAAGGTGAACTCACTGAGCCCTCAAATAAATGCATCAACTCAGAAACAAAGGAGGAACACTGGGATCAACCCAAGAGATAAATTACAAATCGGATTAGTGGATCTTGCTCTTGCTCTGCCGTGGAAGCATGCTATTAGCTATCTAGACATGCCCACTGGCTTGCAACGCCCACACACGAACACACATGGCATCCACAACGCCTCTCTTTGGTCAGACACAAAGCAGTCAGAGGTGACCTTCACACATCTCCCTCCTAAGCCTTCAGCACTGAGACCACTGACTGCCCTCCTGCTTCTCAGCTTTGGGCAGAAAAACATGAGCTTTCCCTCTGGCTCTTCCCCATCATGCCAGCTGGTGAGCCCACAGAACTGCTGCCAGTTCACACAGTGTTCTGTGACATTCTCTGGTCCCTGCTGCCTCCTACTACCACCACCACCACAGGACCAGGAATGGCCACCCGGCAATCAGTACTACAAGGAGGAAGGATGGACTGGCAGGGGGCTCCGAAAGAGTCTTTTCCCAGGAAACCTTAGGGGGAGATGAGGTCAGGCTTTGAGGCTTCTCTGATGAAGACCCGGGGGTCCATCTAATGGAAGGCATGCACTGGGAAGTTTATGAATGGAACATATGGGCTAGGAAGATTGCTTAGTCAGGATCTGAGTTCGATCCCCAGAGCCTATAGGGGGAAAAAAGTCAGGAAAGAGTGTAAACTTGCAATCCCAGCACTGGAGAGGCAGAGGCAGATGGATCGTAGAAGCTCTCCGGCCAACCAACTAGCCCATTTGGCAAATAAACTTCAGGCCAATGAGACACCCCGCCACCAAAATCAAGGCAGATGGTGGCTGAGAAATAATATCCAAGGCTATCTTCTGAGCCTATACACACACACACACACACACGCTCCCCCATTCTGTGTGTGTGTGTGTGTGTGTGTGAGAGAGAGAGAGAGAGAGAGAATATGCAACGTTCATCAAGATTAGCCATGGGGCAGGAGCTGTGCTATTGTCCTCAAAGACCACGTCTTCTAGTAGAAGGCATCAACATGTAGCCAACCTATCACGACACAAGCCAGAGACATGTATACACATAAAAGGCACATTGGACAGAAGATCTGAACAACTGGCCACTAGAGAGCAGTAGAAGGACCTCGTGGTGGAAGCACAAACAGCATGCAGGACTGGAGTGGACTCTGAGTTGAAAGGTCAGAGCCTGGGACCAGAGAGAGACACTGCCGTGACTTGATTCAGAAAAGGTCTTGGCAGTGAGGGCTCAGAGAGGAGCAGGTTTGTAAAAGGCTGCGGCAGAACATGAAGTCATGTGGTAAGTCTGGTTCAAAGGGGAGCATGGGAGCTGAAGCTACCAGAGGTATCAGATCAGGGGAGGCATTGCATAGAGGTAGTATTCTAGGACTATCCTGAGCCCTAAGGATGGGACTTGAGGACCAGGGGCAATAGATCTGTGAGAACAGGCAGAGTGGGGAGTAATGGGAGTAATGGTTTCCATGTTAATTTTCTTGGGGGTCAGGAATTTCGAAGGATCCAGGTGTGGCCAGGAGGGTGGCTGTACTAGACAGGATGGAAGGGAGGATATCCAGGAAGGGATGGTTTAGATGCCGGAGATTGTCGTTGGGGGCATACTGGGATCCCTTGGACTGACAGTGGTGGGAATGGAGGAAGGCAGTGGGGCTCAGACATGACAGAGGAATATAGAGAAATGACGTGGGGCCCAGAGGTGAGGGCATTGAAGATGATGAAGATGAGGATGGAGACAGAACAGCCCCAGACAGAGTCTACGGGCCCGTGTCTGAAAGCAAGGATGCCATAGGGAGGGTGTGTGCTGCCAGCATGGCCAGATTTCCTTCCCTCACAGCCATCTCTGTATTGAACCTCTCTCAGCCACCACAAACGCCAGGAAATAAAGGCTCAGCCCATTTGGATGCAGGTGCTATGTGCTGTTAGGCAGCTCGGTAAAGACCAGCAGCCTGGATGGATTGACTTCTGCCTCTCACTTCCGCATCTGGCATCCCACTCGTCCGTCCCACTCCTCCCTGGGAACAGCTAAGATGTGTGGAGGCTGTCATCCGGCTTCAAGGGCCTCCCATAGAACCGCCTCATTAGTGAACTGATCTGGGGATCGCGAGCCTTTGATTTGCAGCCCCCCAGCTCCTCCATGGAGTTCAAGGTGAACCACTTCGCACTACAGTTCAGTCGCCAGGAACACAATTAAGGAGAAGCTCTCCTTACTTTCCTTTCCCCCAAAGGGAGCGCAAACTCGGCTATCTGTGTTCCCTATTTGGGACCAACTTAGATATGTCTGCTGGCCCACACGAGTATGGTCCACATAGGTGTACTACCTGGGAATGCCCCCCAACCCCAGCCATACACACCTACAGAGTGCCCAAGAATAAACAAGATTCTACTGCTCCCCCCACCCATGTGGTGTGTGCAGAGTTCTCACTCAATAACATTGCCCTTTAGTCTGTAATGATAACAAACACTGACAGTTTAGAGCAAAGGGACCCAGGTCTCCAACACAATAATGCCGTTCCTTTAATGCGCTGTTGGCAGCAGGCAGATTCAACTCAGCTGTAATCTCATAAAATGCTTCCGGCTCCAGGAGCCATCGGCCCTTTTGTTCTATTTTGCTGTTTGGAACAGAACTATTTTTTTGACGGGGGGGGGGCAACAAAATGAGAATCCATTACAATATTTGAGGCATAGAGATGAGAGACATATCTTTCTATGCCATAGTTCCATGGTACAGACTGAATTAAGGTCTGTCTGTCCCTCCTCCTTACCATCTATCAGGACAGTATTGAATCCACCTAACCTCTCTTGGTCCCTCAGAGCCTCTAACCTGCTGCCCTTCACAATCTGAGAAGAAGGGGCCTGAGGTGTTAGTGATCTTGATGTTGGTGATGAAGTGGCTGTAATAGCGATTTACTCCGGCTCCTCAATCTGGGCCCTAGCTTGAATGACAGAGGCTCTAGGAAGCCTTCTGCTTTCCAGGCAGAGGGAACAGGTGGGCGCAGTGACAGTATTAACCTCGGTTTCCAGAACGCCTCCCTTTTATTTAGGGAATCATTCATGTCATCTAAGTAGCGAGGATGTGAAAGAATCCCCGGCACAGGAAGCTGTGCCCCCACTTCGTCCACTCCAGTCATTTTCAGCAATGTCTGCACTGAGGTCCCCAGGAAGGACTGTTCCAAACAACAGGTTTGTTGTTGGGCAGGAGCGATGGCACCAAACCACCTCCATCATGTCAAACTTTTGGGGGATACAATCTTATCAATAATTTTCTTTTGCTCAGAACTCTATGTTCATGGTCAAGTAAAATTTATAAATGAAGAATTATCTCAAGGTTTGGAAAGGTGACTCAGTGGTTAAGAGTACTTGCTACTCTTGCAGAGGACCTGAGTTCAATTCCCAGCACCTACATAAATGGTGGCTCATAACAGCCTGTAGCTCCCCTTCCAGAGGGTCAGATGCCCTCTTCTGGCCTCTGTATGTACTGCAACACATATATACATGTATGCCAACAGTCATCACATAAAATAAAAAAAACTTAATTTAAATACTTTAAAAAAAACTAGACATAGTGGTGTATGCCTTGAATCCCAGCACTTGGGAAGCAGAGGCAGGAAGATGGTGAGTTTGAGGCCAGTCAGTTCTATTCCAGTCAGTGAATTCCAGGACAACCAGGACTACATACATACTCTCTCAAAAAAAAAATTATTTTGAAGAAAATCATCTGAGCAAACAAACTGAAATCTTGACATATGAACTGCTTAGGGTAGCCTGGCTAAAATCTAAACAGAACAAAACCTTACAAAGAAGAAATGGTTCTCTGTGTTTAAATATGGCCAGAATTCTAGAGTCCCGTATCTTTGACAACGCATAGATCTCATCTTTGGGCTTCTTCCTTCATCCTTCCCACTTCTATCATTGTCCTTGTCCACTTTTTACCCTGCCTCTAAAAACACTCACCTTTAGTACAACCCCAGCTGTGACTGTTCAGATGTCACCAGGAAACATAAGAGGCCGCCAATGTGAAAGAAACCAGATTGTCTTCTCTATATACATTATCAAAAGCACAGGGAGGAATGAGTTCACTGCACCTGTTGGAACCAGGACACCAGAAGTCCTGCCTTCCTGCCTGGCTGGCTGCTCAAGACCAGATGAGACATACAGAGAAATGATGTGGGGTCCAGAGGTGATGTCACTGAGGATGAGAATGGACTCTCTAGCCAGTGTTCCCCTAGGATCACCCACATTTCCCTCAGAAGTACCACCGGATCGAACCTTTCTCCACTGTTTGCATTCCCCCTCCCCCTCCCCCTCCCTGTGTCTGGAAGAAGTCCAGCAGAGCACCCATCCCAGGAAGCCATTTTCTCATATCCTTAGGCACTGCTCTCCAACCTGAGAGGCCAGATAGGCAGAGCTCTAACCTGAGCCATGGGTCCCACTGACATAGGGGCCCTCTGCTCTTAGCAACCATGCTTTTCACCACACCCATCAGAAGGGAGACTCCAGGGAAGACAAAGCGCAGAAGCTGCAGGAATGGCCTGAGGTTAGTTCAGAACAGCAGCCTCCGCCCTCCCTTTGGGGAACAGAGTCCTTGGCCACTGAAATGCTCCCTTCCTTGCAGTAGACAACTGACATTAACCGACCTTCCCTCTGCCTTAGCTCATCTGCTTCTTTCCCCAACCAAGAACACAAACAACCAATCTACCTGCTCCGGCCATTAGAGATCCACTTCCCGCATTGGAAAGATCCTTGTTTTACTCATCAGAGAAAGGAAACGCTCATGGTATCTCCCCTGGCTTCAGAGAACCTTTACCATCTTCTCTTCTTGTAAGATGTTTCCCTTAGTGATTCTTAGCACGAAGGCCTGAGAGTGAGTTCCTAAAGCCCTTCCTTCGGTCTTCACGCTCAAACTGGCAGCAAATCCAGTTTATGCCCCATCCTTTCCTACTTCATCTGCCTTAGCTGAGGTTCAGACATTGACTTATCCACCGCAGCGTCTATCTCTAGGCAAAAATCCTTTAGCACCAGTGAAGTCGACTCGGTTCCTGCTCAAAACAGCTCAGTGGCTGTTCAGGACCCAGAGAGTGCTGGGTACGGGGCTACTGTTGAAAGTGCAGAGGTGAACGAAGCCCTCTAGGAGTTCATAGAGAGGCAGACGCACAAAAGAACCAGGTTTCATAGGGAAAGGATGAGAGTAAAAGGAGCTGCAAAGCATTTGAAATCCTGGGGTCCTGGGGTTGAGAACTCCAGGCTGGTAGCATTGGAACTGAGGCTCAGTGGCTAAGTAATCATTTGTCAAGTGAACAGTGATGAAAGAGAAATGGCTTGACTTAGGCAAAGCCATAGAATTGGGATCATCGTGACATTTGGGGCATAAGTTGAAAGCGTGGTGCAGTAGCTTAGAGAAGACCAAGCTAGGCTCCTTAAGGAAAAATCCAAGCTATGTGTGCCTACCTGCTTCCGTCTGTGTTCCTGCCACCCCTCCATCAACCCCTTCCATCTCTTCATCTCTTCCCAGGTTCAAAGCACCTCCCATGCTCTTCCTAACTAGGCTCTTGATCACTGAGCTCAGGGTGATCATCAAAGGAATAACTGGAAGCTCCCTGATAGCTACACAGAGATCCTTGAACAACTGGGACCTCTAAACTGGTCATCGCTGCCCCTGTTCATTGTTCTCAGTGTCCCCTATGGGCCACTGTCACAAAATACCATCAAACTGAGGCCAGAATGAGGCACTCAGTCCTGTCTGCGGGACCAGATAGGAAGCCAGGCATCTATACAATGAACCCGACTCAGACTGCATCCTTCTTCTTCCGCTCTAAGGAGTGAGGGAAGAGAAAAGGGGAGGAAACCTCCAGCCTGGTTTGCCCAGAGGCCCTAAAGGGGACTTGGGCATGATATTTTTGTTTTTCTCGTTGTGGATGCGTCTGTGGGGATGGTGTGTGAGCATGTGTGTATCCATGTTTGCACATGTACAAGTGTGTGTGGTGGGGGAAGCTAATGTCAGTTTTCCTTGTGGCTCTCCACCTTGTTCATCGAAGCAGGCAAGATCTTCCACGGAACCCAGAGGCCACCAACTGTGCTAATCTGGCTAGTCCTAGGGACCCCTGTCTCCACCTCTGCATCTGAGGTTTCAGGCATGCTACCATGCTCACCTAGAATTTACATGGGCGCTGGTGATCTAAACGTCTATCCTCATGCTTGCGTGGAGAGCAGTTTATGTACTGAGCCATCTTTTCAGGCCCTGAGCAGTTATCTGTAATGGACCAGGCTTTAGTGACATCTCTCCCAGGATGAGACAGTCCCATAGCCATAGGATCATGACCTGTAGTAAGAGCATCCCTCTGAATGCCATGGAGATTTTTCTCTTCGGATACTGGCTTCTGGGCACTAAACCAAATGACTAGGAAACTAGTAATGGGCATGAAAGCTCTTTGGATGAATAGGATTTGGATTCTGTAAGTCACAAACAGAAGCAGAGCTCTCCAGACACTAGACGCCACATAAATACGGTCTGGAGCCACCAGGGAAGGTTCATGAAGGAGACTGGGTGGGATCTAGACAAGAAAGGGAAGGGAGCACATACAGGGGACCATCGTCAGCCACATCATGAATTAGGACAGTGCACCCCTTGGAGTTAGAAATCCTCCCGCAGCATCTAACCACCCAGCCTAACTAGAAGCTGCCGAGGCACATGGCAGAGCTGAACAAAGGGACAGCATGACAAATCCTTCCCTGCACTGCTTCTCCTGATGGCGACTGGATCCTAAATCTCAAAATGGCCTTTCTCATGGCTCAAAAGACCACCCTTCACTCTGACCTTCAAAATATCATGCCTACTTCAGGGTGGTAGCTTTGCCCTGCAGACCGAAAGCAATCAGCCGCCATCCTCGGCATCCATATTCATAAGAACTGTTTATGCTCTGACCTGTAGCCCTGAGTGGGATGTCAGCCTGGGAGCTGGGGCTGATGGTCCCCAGAAGGGCACTTCAGGAATGAGCCCACAGCCATCTGCCTCTCCTCGCAGTAGCTCAGGCCCGGGAGGAATGCACAGCTGTTGTCGTTGCCTTCCTGGGGAAGCATGAAATAGGACAAGGAGGAAGGGAGGCAGTGGCTTTCAGAGCCAAGGCCGCTCCTGAGAGTGTTTGAAGGTTATTAGCGTGGCTGTAATCAGGCTATTAGCCAAATGCAGGTGGAGAATGAAGTGGCTTTGAAATTGCTTTTCAGAGAAAGTAGAGCCGGTGTTGGTATAATCTATGCATATGATCTCTTTCAAGTAGCTCTTCAGCTTCCTACCAGGCCAGGATGGGGCCCAAATATCCAGAGAACACAGTCAGACCATCCACTACTCCTTCCCTAAAGAGAATAAGGCTTGCTGGGCAAAGTCAGACCCTCAGTCCATTCCTCCTGCCTGGTATAAGTAGGTGTGGGCCATGAGTCCCCTTCTCAGAGTTTAGTAGCTCAGTGACACGTGTCTACTTCCTTGCAGGCAGGTGACTTCAGTCTGCCCTGAGTGGACAGTGCCCAAGGTCCAGTGCATGCCTGGAAGGGCATCTTCTTCCCTTCAGGTTTCCCTAGGTAGTTTAAAAGGAGTCTTATTTCTTTGGACAGGTTCTTAAGGAGAGAGGGGTGGCACTTGGTGAACCCAAACCTTCTTCACAAACTACAGAAAGAAACAGGCACATTCCCACCGACTTCTTCACGGGGGCCTCTAACTCAGTTCTTGGTACCACATCCGTTTCCCTGAGGCCACGGCTTGAACATCAATCATTCCCTCAACGCTTTTTATATCAGATCAGCTGACAATTCCTTTTATATGTCTTCACTCTCAACTTCTTTCTCCTTCCTCCCCACAACTGGCATTTGTCTGACTTCTACCAATAAGACAACAAGACCATCTATACAGTCTTCCTCTCTTCAACCCACTGGTCACTCACACTGCAGCCTCTGCCATCTTTCCAAAATCTCAAGTCTTCTCCTGCAAGGACTCTGGTCAATTCTTCCCAGCTCTTTCTGTCCCCAGGCTGGTTCCAAATGTACCCTCTGATGCACTGTGTCCCAGGAGTCCTTTCACTGGTCACCTTTGCTAGGACCACTTGATATGCTTCTCTCTATCAGATAAAATCCTGCTCTTCTGCCAGAACTTGGCTCAGAAGCCTCAGTCTTCAGGAATATTTTCTAATTCCTCTCTTCCCCATGCTTGGAATAAAAGCCCCCTTTAGTGAGCTCTTACAATAGGTCATCTGTGCATTTGTATCTCCCTTCCTTTCTGTGGACCCCATCACCTCAAGGATAGCGTGGTCACCTTCATGCACTGTTCTTACTACAGCAGAACAGTGACCACTGCAAAAGTATCAAGCAGTTGAATTCATGAAAAAACAAATAAAATAACGAAGGCTGTAAATGGCCTCATGGACCAATAGCTTGGGGTAAGCCTAATTGAGGACTACATAGAAAAGACCGCACATGTGACCTTGATGGCAGAACCACGTAAACAAAACAGAGAAATATCTTCAAGTGGAATACCTTTAGCCCAGAGTTCCACCTACAGTTTTGGCTGATGAATTCCACCTAGAGTCATCCAATCAGATATGCTGACTCTTGGGTCTAGAAGTCTCAGCACTTATCCAAAGAACACGACTCGGTACAGCATGTAAAACCACCAAACTAGATAGTCAACAATTTCTTGGATCTACAGCAATAATTAACACTAAATCACAGTCCTCACCTGTGCCCTTCCTTTCTGCCTTATGATGACTAATTTTAGGTGTCAACTTGACTACATTAGATAGATGCCCAGTTAGCTGGGAAAGCATTATCCCTGGACAAGTCTGGGAGATTGTTTTCTAAAGAGACTGGCATTTGTATCAATGGACTTATTTAAGAAAGTCCATTTGCGTCTAATGTAAGCAGACAATGGCCAATCAGCTGAAGGCCCAGATAAGTGCAAAGGACAAAGGAAAAGCAAACCCATCCTCTTTCTCCTTGAGCTGGCATGCCCTTCTCCTGTCCTTGAATATCAGAGCTCTATGTTCTCATGCCTTTGCACTCTGGGACTTAGACCAGCAGCTTCCAGCATCCTTGGGCTTTCAGCTTTCGACTGAGACTCACACCATTAACTCCATTTGTTCTTGAGCAACCAGGCTTGGCCCTGACATACTACCATAGCTTCCATGGTTCTTCAGCATTTGGTGGCATATCAAGGACTAAGCTTTCATAGTGCACCAATAAGCTAATATCCCATCTCGTCTATCTATCCATCCATCCATCCATCAACTAATCATTCTATTGGTTCTGTGTTTCTCCGGAGAACTCTGGCTGATCACTGTGGTACCAGTATGTTTTGTTTTTTTTTTTTATTACTGGATAGAGGTCAAATAGCCTTTGATGTATTTGTCCATGTTCTCCACAGTGGATCAATGGAGATGATACAAGAACTGATAGTTGAAGATTGCATGAAAAAGTGGAGAGAGGCCATTTAAATTGCAACCCAACTCATAAAACGAAAAGTACTTCCCCCTGGCTTAGCTTTCTTCTTGGGCCAATTTTTCTGCCAATCCTCCTGGACACTCTCAGGCCTCCCCTGGTCTCTTTCACAAGTTGGCAGGTGATGCAGCACTGGCAAAGTGACACACAGGTGGCCACGCATATGGTGCCAGTTTGGAACTGACTCCTGGAGAAAAGTTGAAAGCCCACTCAGCCATGAAGGATACCCGCAAGCTCCCTGTTCAGAGTCCAGCGAGGACGACTCATGAGGGACACGGGTGGGAAGCAGGTGTTTCTTGTGCGTGGATTGCCCTCTGCTAATCACTGCCAATTAAGCCAATGGGCAGACGGAAACAAAATGCAAAAGAATCACCATCCAAAAGGTGAAATGAACTGGGAGCCAAGGTGGCCGGCGATGTGCCTGGGTTCTCGTCACACACACAATCATATTTCAGGCAGGCTTTGCTGCACAACATACAGGAAACTCAGAGAGAGAGGACACAAGGACTTCAGGCTTACTTCCAGTTGCTGCAGTATCTAGAGGTGTTTAATAAATTCAATATGATAAAAGTCCACAGAAGCCAAACAGCAGATTCTCTTAGTTTTTTGGGGGTTCACTGAACTCCCAACATGTACGAGGCACCATACTGGGTGCTAGAGACCAAAGGCTGAATAATGTTCACAAAATCCTCCTTTTGGGTCCTACCATTCCAGTTGAAGGAAGACGAGAGACAAATACGAGCTATCGGAGAGACAAACGCTTATGCAGTGAAGGTAAAATGGATGATGTAATCAAGATGCACAGGAGGTCTACTCCGGCCAGATCAAAAGAGTTCTCTCTGAAAAGCTGAAATTTGAAACGCAGTGATAAACTGAATGGGAACAACAAACCCGCCATCGGTGCAGGACCAGGAGAAAAGCGACTGCCAAGGACCACAGGACACAGGTTGGTGCACAAAGATGACCGGAAGAGCGGCATCCTGACGACGCGCAGTTCTGCATGTGTAAAGTCATAGCCAGCAGGACAGAACTCTGCCACCACGTGAAGACATCACCACTTGTGCCTAAGAGAGCCTAGGGAAGGTGGGGACTGACAGTGACTAGCTCACAGTATTTACCAGTGGGGTGCGCGAGTGATTTGCACTAGGGCTAGGCTTCTCACTGAACCCCAAAGATGGTGGAGTCTATCCAAGGTTGCAAATGAAGCAGTCAGGGGAGAGACCGAAGTATGCCTGGATTTCAGGGTGGAAACATGACCAGGTTAGGAGTGTAGGGAAGGAGGGATAGAGGCTCAGGCAACCCAGTGTATCCAGGAGACAGTCAGGAGCTACAGGGGAAGTCAGACTTCCAAAACTCAAAGAAACCCAAGAATCGTGGCCCCTTTCATTTTCAAGAAACATGGACCAATCCTCCTATTGGAATTGGGACAATTCAAGATTCCCAACCAACCCTAGAACACTAGTGACTTAATCTACTCATTTCTTTTTTATAATATTTTTATTTATTCTTTCACCTTCACATATGTATACAATGTATCTTGATCAAATCCATCCCTTACCCCCCTCCCAAATTCTCCTGGATCCTGCCTCAATACATCCTCCTCCCATCTGCCTGTCATATTAAAAAAAAAACTCAGTGAATTCACTTGGTGCTGCCTCCATACGCATGGGTAGAGAGTCAACCACCTTAGCATGAGCAGCCTACCAGCAGCCACATCCCCCAAGGAAAAACAAAACATCCCATCCCTAGCCATCATCGGCTGCCACTATTTCCTCCTCTAGGAGCGGGGCCTCATGAGCCCCTCACCCATCCATGCAGAATGTTGCCTGGCTGGATTGTTTATGGATGTTGGGCAGGTAGCCATAGCCACTATGAGTTCATGAGCACAGCAGCCCGAAGGCAGCATTTCATGTCCTCATTCTTTGACACATTTCTTTTGAACTTTAGTCTCAATTCTCTGAAGTCTCAAGGTGCTCACCCTCAGTATTTCCGGTTACGATCTCCCTCCCTATCCACTCCATCTGTGTTTCGTATGTGAAGGTGTGGCACAATCACCTGTGCTGGTCACAGGCCTGGAGACTGCCGATTGTAGGCCTGAGTTCTCTGGGGGACACTCTGGGATGAGGGGGCCATGGGAGAAGTTCCCTTGAAGACCCACTTAACACACCTGAGCAAGGGAAGAGAAAGAGAAGTTTGGACTAAGGAGGAAACCGAGCCTTGATTAGGCCTCAGTCAGCCATACCTTGAGCTCCAGAGCAGGCAAGCCCTTCAGAGTTACTCTGAGTTGGAGTGGGGGACCTAATATATGGCTGTCATATCCAGATATTGACCAGTCATTGCATGCAGCCTGTCTAGGGTAGCAAGAGGGACTTGGACAAGATAGCTATCTCTAGGCAAGGGTAATTCTCCAAGACACTGGGGAGTGAGTCTCTTCAGTATTGAGGGGTGGCAGAACACATCCATTCAAACGTTCTCCCCTCCCTTTTCTTGAGTTCCGCATCCCATGAAGGCCGAGTCCTAAGCATCCAGCCATTGTATCTCTCTTCCACTGGTCCTTTCACCTTACCACATGTTCAGGACTCAGCCCTGCTGCTCTAGAGTGATGAAGCCAGCCCTTATCTGAATGATTTGAATGTACATTGCTTCCCTAGACACAGAGCTGTTTTAATAATTTTTTTCCGATATACTTTCCTTTTTTGTATGTTAGGGGCTATAAAATTGTTTTATCATAATTCTTTGCTTCGGTGACTCTAGGACAAATTAAGACTCCTAAGCTCAGGTGCCAGAATAATATCAGAAGGGTAAGGTGGAGGTTGTATGCATCTGAACAAGGTTTTAACATACAGGCCTTGGCCTCCTCCACAATCCATAAAATTACTTTTCTGATGCCCAACATAAACCCATGGTTGTTTAAGAGTCTTCAGTGGCTGTGTGCAGAAGACAATTATAATCCACCTTCTGATGAAATCTAAATTTCAGATCACAGCATCTAGATCCTTCACGACTGGGCCATTATGACGCCTGCGTCCCAACGGCCACCTCTAGACTCTGTTTAACTCTTTTCCATGACCAGTTCTTTGGACATGTGACTCTTTCATCAAAAGGCCCCCTTCTTATCCATCCAGGTTGAGCTTTAGGGCTCAATGCACTATGACCAGTCATGTCTGGTGGGTTTATCTGGGAAACCTTAGACTTTAGTTCCTTCATAATGGCCTAGTGCCTCCTCCGCTCTCTATGACACAGAAAGATCCTTGAACACAGAACGGTGTAACGTACCAGACACTGCAAAAAGGGAATTGAGAACTATGTGTGATAAGGACTAAGATACAAGGAAGGGGAACATCTCTGACCAGAGACGGCAGTTCCCAGTCAGGTGTCTAGTGGATGCCTCCAGGACATCAAGTTGGGAGAGCACCCAACTAGAGCAGTGGCCACACCAGAAAGATAAAGTTCTGTCTGTGACCTCGAGTTTAACTGTCTTTGGGGACCCCCAGGAATACTGATCACAGGAGGGTATCTGGATGTCAATGTTAAGATGCTACCAGGGACCCTATATGTTGGTCAGAATTCCCACCTGTGAACCCCCATGAAGCGCCCTTCTAGAAGTTTCAATGCCAAACACTTACAAACCTGCCACAACTACAATGCCTCTGCTGAGCTTGTGGACACATAACAGAAACCCATTTGGGACAAAAGACATAAATAAACAATTCGAAGAAAAAGAAAAGGGGGAAAAACATTTGGAAGGATGTCCAAGTGCAGTAATAATTTATGAAATGCGGTTTAAAAGCAACCACCATCCCCGCCCATTAAAGAAACATTAAAAAAAAAATACTAACACTGTCCGAAGCTAGCAATAGTATAACAAAGAAGAGGTTTTGCCTGTTGATGGTGACATTTAAAAATAGTACAAACTTACCGGGACACAGGTGGGTGGCAGTATCCAAAGCCGGCGATGTCTGTACCTTTTGATCTTATATTTTGCTTCTAGAAATGTATCCAAAGGAAAAAAAATCAGATTTTTGTGAGAAGGCAAGCGTTAAGCTGTTGATTTTTTTGAAAACAGAACTACAGGCTGCAAAGATGACTCAGCGGTTTAGAAAATGTGCTGCTCTTTCAAAGGACCAGAGTTTGGTCCCCAGGCACCTACACAGGTCTGCTTACAACCACCATATGATCTGACGCTCTCCTCTGGCCTCAGTGGGCATCCATGTGTGCATACACAGACATACATACACAAAAATAAAAATAGGAAGACGAGTCCATTCTCATAGGTCCTCCATGATATGAAATTATCACAGAGATAATACATGAAAAGTTTCCATGAACCAGCAAAATAAAAACCCCTATAAATGACTAGTACAATGACTGGGGGTGGGGTGGTCAGGGCAGACCTGGACCTGTGCTTGGCGTCTTATTGTAGAATTTCAGAATACTATATATAAAGGATAAAATTCTAGACATTTCCAGTGGGTCTAAAATAAGCTCTCTACGAATGAAGGAAAAGCAGATTGATCGCTAGTTTCTCATAAGTAATGTTGGTGATTACGACATCAATGCTGAGAGTAAATTCCCTAAACTGAGAATCCCATAAGCAACGAGAGAACTGATCAAGTGGTGGAATATGCCAGCACTCAAGACGTTTATCCTTCCATACCAGGCTTTTGGAAAGTGCTTGATGCGCTGCACCAACGGAAACCAAAACTGGACACAGCAAAGTCCCGGAAGAAGGGGAACCAAACATTTCAGACTGGGAAGGCCCTGGAAGAAAGGGGAGGTCTTTGGGGAACCAAACCCTTCAGACTGGGAAGGCCCTGGAAGAAAGGGGGGTCTTTGAAAAATGCTTTTTTAAACTTCTCATGCGTGCTTGGATGGAAAAGGTGAAGAGAAACAAATTTTGGTAAAGCAAAAGAAGAGTTTGGAAACTCAAAACAGAGAGCAATTGAGACGGCACCGGTGTCCTTGGGAGACCAGCAGAGCCAAGGACACAGGTGCCGTCTACTCCTTGTTAACCTTCCAGATGAACCCATGTGAGCGTGGAGAGCTCAGGTGTTACAGGGACTTAAAGGGATGCTGGCCGAAGTTGGTGGGGGAGGGGCGCGGAGAGGATGAGAAAGATGTGCGGGTGTGGATTATCTCTGTATAGTCAAAATGACTGTAGAAAGTAGCTGAAACAAGTCTAAAGTGTGGTGCTTACACCAAACCAGCTAAGGGGTGAGTCGGAACCATGGAGAGGGAGGGATGGGGGAGCCTCCCCATCAAAGCAGGAAGCACAGCAGATAATCTCAAATACCAACAAGCAGGAAATGGTCGCAGACTCATCTGGAGATACAGACTTCCCTAGCCTTACTGGAGGAAAACATCAGAAGTGCTAAAAGTGGCTGTCGCTGAGTATTGGGACTGGAGACAGACAGAGGTGGGCAGGGGACAGTCATCATCATCATGGGCCCTTCTGTGCTTGGCATTGTTATCAACCATTTGAACAAACAGAATATTATGTCGCTAAAAGTAAAATCACACTTAAGACATTTGTTGGGAGCTGGAAAGGTCGCTCTGTGGTTAAGAGTACTTGGTGCTCTTGCAGAACCTAAGCCAAGTGCCCAGCATCTACATCAGGTGGCTCACAACCACTCCAGCTCCAAGGGATCCGATGCCCTATTTTGATCTTCGAGGGCACCTGTACTCATATCACACATACACAAACAAATAAGTAAATCTTTAAAAATAATTGTAGTTGGTTGTTTTACTCTTTTGTCTCTTTTGCTCTGGGCGGGGGCTCACCATCCAGCTCCCAAATAAATCACACAGAGTCTTATCCTTTCTTATAAACACCTGGCCTTAGCTTACCATGCTTCTAGCCAGCTTTTCTTAACTTCTTTCACCTCTGGGCCTTTATCTTTCTCTATTTCTGTATATTTTTCTTGTTTCTCTACAACTTACCATGTACCTGGGTGACTGGCTTCCGACATCCCTCTCTCCTTGTTCTCTCTTGCTCCTCCTTCCAGCGTTCTCCTTCTATTTATCCTCTCTGCCTGCCAGCCCCGCCTATCCTTTCTCCTGCCTTGCTATTGGCCGTTCCGCTCTTTCTTAGCTCATCAGGTGTTTTAGACAGGTACAGTGTCACAGCTTCACAGAGTTAAATAAACGCAGCGTGAGCAAAAGCAACACAGATTTACATCATTAAACAAATGTTCTCCAGCGTAAACAAAAGTAACACACATTAAAATAATAATAATATTCAAATAATCTCTGCATAGCACATGGTTGTCAATATTGTAAACCTCATACAAATTCACAGAAAAAAGACTTGAAGGAAATAAAGTTAGCAACTGAATCTTGGAAGAAGTTTTATGATGTCATTTAGCTACTTATTTACACTCTGCTATTTTCATATTTCCTACAATGAGTATGTATTATATTTATGAAGATGGGAAATGTTATATAAAGAATCAAAACAATATTGTAGATCGATTTTAAATATGAGAAATAAAATGAATGAAACAAAATTACTCAGTTGTATAATATTCAATTGTAGATGTGCTTGGAAGAGATTTAAGAAAATATGGACAATAGGCCTGTGGGTGCGTTTGTGTTTTTTCCATCTTATCTTTACCCCTTTCCAATAATTTTCCCCATAATAACCCTGCATTAAAGCAGGTTTGGCTGAAGAATTAATTTTGAGCTCTCCATTGGCTTCAGATCAAAATAATTAGGTAATGGCTCTGTGTGGTGCCAGACACCTAGAAAGCCCTTGATGAACACTTGTGGCTTTAGCAGAACTGAATGTAATGAGGTTTGTTAGCAATTGCTTCTAATTGAGCTCCCTCGGCTTCAGCCACTCAATCAGTATTAACCAAGCCCCTACTGTGGCCAGTGACCTGCACGAGACTCAGTGTGGGTGGTAGAAGTGGAGGATGCAGGTAGACTTTGACCTTGCGGAGTAGCAGCCAAGTTCAGAGGAGAGACTCAACACCCACACATAAAAACAGCTGGACAACACTCCCAGAGCCACATCAAATGGACTCATCCGTTTTGAAGAAGTTGGACAGCCTTCCCAGCCAGCTCTACTCTGCCTGGTCAGACGCTGGTGGCTAACCTCCCCTCTCTACGCCTGCTTTTCCTTCTAGCTCCTCAATGCCTACTCCCCTTCAGTCATACTGACATCAAGGGAGACTCTGTAAGCTTGTTCCTCTCCCCAGTGCCAGGATGAGAGACCTCAAAAATATCCAAGCTGAGAATGAACCGCAACCAACACCTGAGATTCCTTGTCATTCAACTACATTTAACTCTAGGAGAGTCAGCCTTATCGACAAGCAAGGACAGCAAGGGAAGAAAGAAGCATCCTGAGCTCTCTGAAAATGTTCTCCCACGAAGGCTAAGAACTCACCACTTTGTTCTCTAACTTAGGCAATCCATCTCTCCATCATCAGCTGGCAAGCCAAGGGAGAAGCCACAGGAATTTCTGATTGTCCCAAGCCACATTTGCTGGTTCCCACAGGACCATCTACCACAAGGAATGAATGGTCCAGACGCAGGTGCTCTGGTCCCTGTCAAGCATAGAATTTGACTTCATGGACCTTCTTGCCATCGGCAGTCACATCAGGATCAATGTGAATGCTATAATGAGATGAGCCACCATGACACAGTAGATAGGACATTCCAGAATTACATATAAACTTTCAAGGAAAAAAAACACGAGAATTTCTTTCTGAACTCAAGTTCTCACCCAGATCCTTCTTATGAGCATAAAGCAATCCGACTCTTAGAAATCAAAGATTTAGGAAGATATGTTTAGAAAAGAAATATGGATGCATCGTGAGCCTTGCTGCTTTCTGGGGTCAGGGAGATGGATTGGAGGAGCCTGTTTCTCCTCTCAAATCAGCAAAAGGGATTTCTGGAATACTGCTCAAAACTTGGCATATGTCCCCAGTGATGAGGGACACATAGTGCCTGGATTCCGGCCTGGAAATATAAAATGGAGAGAGAGAGAGAGAGAGAGAGAGAGAGAGAGAGAGAGAGAGAGAGAGAGAGAGAGAGGAGGAGAGGAGAGGAGAGGAGAGGAGAGGAGAGGAGAGGAGAGGAGAGGAGAGGAGAGGAGAGGAGAGGAGAGGAGAGGAGAGGAGAGGAGAGGAGAGGAGAGAGAGATTGGCTGGCTGCTCGTACCAAGGAAAGAGGGAGATGTTTCTTCAACCTTGGAACTGATCTACAAATTCTCACCAAGCTGGTTTGCGAAGGAGAGGAGGCAGCCATCGTGGCTTCTGATGGAAAGGTTCACCTTGGGGGTGAGCAATCCTCAGCAGAAGAGCTGAAGTGGTTCCCATGAGCTGGGGAAGCAGTATGAATGTGTGACTGTGACCAAGGAGTGGTGGCCTGGGCAAGAGAGTCACAGGGTAAGGCAGAGGAGGGGCTGGGGGCTAATTTCCACTGTCAACCTGACTGGTTATAAAAGCACCTAGGCTACCTGCCTCTGGGTGCGGTTGTGAGGATATGATGAGGGAGGACCCACCCTGACTGCGGCTGACACCATCCCATAGGTATGATGCCATCCCATAGGCCAGGAAGCCAGACAGAATTCCAAAGAAGATAGCGAGCTGAACATCAGTTCTCATCTCTCCCTGCTTCTGGATTGTGGATACAACGGGACCAGCCACCTCATGTGCCAACAACCCTGCCTTCTCCACCATGATGGATCGTGCCTTCAAACCATGAGCCAGAAGAATATCTTTCTTCCTTGAGTTGACCTTACGCAGCAATGAGGAAAATGAGACCTTTACCATGCACAGGAGAATGCACCATGGCCCAGAGGCTATATTTGTCTATTGTAGTTTATTACACATTTCTTCATTCCATGAGCTCTCATGCCCTCCCTGATGCTACAACTCCAAACGGCTTCCAATTCTGACCAAGAGCTACAGGAGGACAACTGATCAAGAAAGAAGAAACTGGGCCAAGAGTGCTTGCTGGCAGGGTTTCAATCCTGAAACCCACATGCTAGAACCTCCTCAGGAGCACCATGCCCTGCACGTACAAATACACACACACACACACACACGCACAGGTACACAAATAAGTTTAATTAAATTCAAAAGGGAAGATAAATCCTATTGACCCATCCCCCCACTCGCATAGGCTATCTACCTACAGCAGCTCTAGATGTTATATTGGGTGATTGTTGCAATTGTATGGACACAAACATTCTAGTATCTGAATTTGAAACAGTATTGGTGCCTTAAATTCACTGCAGAAGTTTTAATGACCTAAGAATGAGCAAAAAGTCATGGAACTGCATGGACTTATTATAATCCAGGACTTTTCTCCATAAATACGGAAGTAGATGGAGGCGAAAATGACATTAAATTATAATCATAACTCAGGAGTCTTCATTGTTCAAAGTTCATATCATCCTCTCTGTTATGGAATCCACTGCACTTTGCAAAATTCCGGAGCACTCCATCCCCATAGCTGTACCAATTCTACCTATTATATGAGGTGATAGCTTGGCCAATGAAGTGTTCAAAGGCACGGGCCATGAAACTACAGAGATAGAAGCCTCAAGAACACAGAAAAGCAGACCTCGAAAGAACAGTACTCAACTTCATATGAAAAAGCAAAAAACCCAGGATAGCCAAAACAATCCTGTACAATAAAAGAACTTCTGGAGGCATCACAATCCCTGACTTCAAACTCTACTACAGAGCTACAGTACTGAAAACAGCCTGGTATTCGCATAAGAACAGACAGGAGGACCAATGGAACTGAATAGAAGACCCGGATAGCAATCCACTCATCTTCGAATACCTGATCTTTGACAAGGAAGCAAAAAAATATCAAATGGAAAAAAGAAAGCATATTTATCAAGTGGTGCTGGCATAACTAAATATCAACATATAGAAGAATGAAAATAGACCCATATCTATCACCATGCATAAAACTCAAATCCAAATAGATCAAAGACCTCAACATAAAGCCAGCCACACTGAACCTTATCAAAGAGAAAAGTGGGAAGTACACTTGAATGCATTGGCACAGGAAATCACTTCCTAAATACAACCCCAGCAGCACAGACACTGGGAGAAACAATTAATAAATGGGACCTCCTGAAACTGAAAAGCTTCTATAAACCAAAGGACACAGTCAACAAGACAAAACGACAGCCTACAGAATGGGAAAAGATCTTCACTAACCCCACATCAGACAGAGGTCTGATCTCCAAAATATACAAAGAACTCAAGAAATTGGACAACAAAAGAACACACAATCCAATAAAAAAAAAAGAGTACAGACCTAAACAGAGAACTCTCAAAAGAAGATTCTAAAATGGCTGAAAGACACTTAAGAAAATGTTTGACATCCTTAGTCATCAGAGAAATGCAAATCAAAACAACTCTGAGATTCAATCTTATACCTGAAAGAATGGCCAAGATCAAAAACACTGATGACAATTTATGCTGGAGAGGTTGTGGGGAAAAGGGAACACTTCTGCATTGCTGGTGGGAATGCCAGCTGGTACAACCCCTTTGGATGTCATTGTGGCGATTTTTCAGAAAATTAGGAAACAACCTTCCTCAAGACCCAGTAATACCACTTTTGGTTACATAGCCAAAGGATGCTCAATCGTGCCATAAGGACATGTGCTCAACTATGTTCATAGCAGCATTGTTTGTCATAGCCAGAACCTGGAAACAACCTAAATTCCCCTCTACCGAAAAATGGATAAGGAAAATGTGGTACATTTACACAATGGAGTACTACACAGCAGAAAAAAATGATGACATCTTGAATTTTGCAGGAAAACAGATGGAGCTAGAAAACATTATTTTGAGTAAGGTAACCCAGAAACAGAAAGACAATTATCACATGTACCTACTCATAGGTGGTTTTTAAACACAAAGCAAAGAAAGCCATTCTACAAACCACAATCGCAGAGAACTTAAGACAACAATGAGGACACTAAGAGAGACTTACATAGATCTAATCCACATGGGAGATAGAAAGTAGAAAAAGACAAAATCTCCTTAGTAAATTGGGAGCATGGGGACCTTGCGGTAGGATTGAAGAGGGGAGGGAAGAGGCAGGGAAAAATGTAGAGCTCAATAAACATTAAAAAAAAAACTCAGAAGAGCAAACAAAGGAAGGCATAAGATCAGATGAATAGCCAATATCATAGGGCTTAGATATTCTGCAGTACTAAAACAAGTATTCCAGAAGGTTCTACCAGCTCCCCCAAG
Source organism: Microtus pennsylvanicus (assembly GCF_037038515.1). Classification (NCBI taxonomy): domain Eukaryota; kingdom Metazoa; phylum Chordata; class Mammalia; order Rodentia; family Cricetidae; genus Microtus; species Microtus pennsylvanicus. Next base: position 32,600,230 of record NC_134592.1, on the reverse strand, counting down.
AAATGCCAAAAGAATGCATTAAAGACAGAATTGCAGTCTTGGGAAGGAGAAAAGGAAAGAATGAAATTAATGTTTGGCTGACCCCTTCTGTGTGCCAATAACTCCTGCAGATTTCCTCTCACTTGGCTGTTGCCACTACTGTGTAAAGGAACACTTTTATCCTCATTTACAGAGGGTAGAGATCACAGTCGAGAGGCTTTGGTCAGTATGGTTTGGAGAGACCATCCTCCTGTCTGAGAAGGCTGCCTCTCCAGATTATTGAAGATTTAGATAGCAAATCTAATGGTCACGGTAATGTGTGCATGTGTGTGGTGGTTGGGGTGGGGTGGCTAATGGTTCTACCAAGGGTAGCCAGCTAAAGCCAGTAGAGAAGGACAGCATGCTGCGAAGCCAAGTCCTAACCCAGCTCTCACCCAAAAGGTACTGCTCCCAGGCTCTTGCTGAAGAAAAGCAGATCCTGGACTCGGGATCCTCATCCTCAACCACAGTGTTCTTTCACTCAGTGGCCTCCAACCTGTGAAGTCCAGCACCATAGTTAACACATAGCTTCCCCTCAAGCCTTCCAGACAGTCTTGATGAGTTAATCTAGAATTGACCTAGAATGTTCTAATTTCATCCTTTGAGGGCCTTCCAAGGTCCCTACATTTTGACTATCCTGGCTCTGATACTCTGGGTGTGGGCAGAGAGAGGATTTAAAATCTTCTTGTTGGTGTCCCCAAAGCCTCGATCCCATCACGCCACCGTTCACCGACTGTGCCGAGAGAAAACCCTTTCTTCCTGCTCCTGAGCTGCTCCCAATCCTAAAAGCCAATTGCCAAACCTCAGGCTGAATGAATTGCCTCCCCGGTCAATCCCTCCTCCTCTGATCATGGAAGGAATATGAGTGTGGAGCCAGAAAAATCCTGTGTAGAAAGCAGGCTCTCTTGTTGGGTCAGGTACCCCACAGAACAGGTACCATCCCACGGCTTTTTCAGAAGGCTACCTTGGTGGACTCCGCCCACTTGTGCCTTTCAGTCTGTTCCAGCCCCTTCCTGCTGTCAATGGTCATGCTTGAGACTCAAACAGAAACAGCATCTGCGTTGCCCTTGACAGCCATATTTTCAGAGGCTTTGCCCAGCATGGTACCTTCCATAAATGATTCATGGGAGACTTCCAAGTGCATTTTATTTTCTAATAACCATCTCTCTCTGCCAGTCCATTATAGATGAACCAAGATATGGAAGAATGGTGAACCCATATGAAAGATTATCCCCTCTGTGCCCAAAATGACCACCTTGACCTTAGCAATATTAATCCCTGGCCCGATTCTGCTGAATATGTCATACACGTCCTGAGGTTATAGGAACTAAATACACCATGTTATTTTTTTTCCTATCTGTATTAAACAACCTGTGTGCACAGTTTAATCATGAGTGAGAACCTACAGGCATAAATTATAACCTCTGTATCCTGGCTGATCACCTGTCCAAAGGTCATCTAATCCATCCCCCTGCATCTCTAAAGGACAAGTCTAAATCATCTCCAAGCAGACACAAATGCAACTGCTTGGTAGAAAAAAAGAATGACTATTAGTTTTCCTCGGAGGGATGCCACGCCTATTTCTGCAGGCTGGGTTGGTATTTGGCGAGTCCTGCACAGGCCTTCACACCACCATGATAGATCTTTCTCCTTTCTCCTCACTGTGGATGGGAAACAGCCCGCCAAGAGAATAAAGCCAATTTACCAGCACTGCGTTATGAGACTGTGCCCGTGTTTACATTCTTCTTCTTCCTCTTCTCCATCAAGGGATCTGTTTATTTAATTGATGGTCTCTGCCTTCGTTAAAGGTTACTCTGGTATTTAGCAGGGTGTCGAGAGAGCTTGAGATGTGACAAATTATACCTGGTTTTACTCAGCTCTGTGCCGCCGCCATCTCCCAGGTACAAACACTGACAGTCCAGACTCCATCCATTCCAGACTCCTAAATTACCCACTCCCGTGGAAATTCACCAGTGAACTGATAATTGACAGGCTTAATGATCTCATCTTAGTTCTGCTATGGCTTGAACTTGCCAAAACATTCCTGTGATGAGTCCCTGAAGAAACCAGGGTTGCATAGCATGGAGAAAAAGACACTTGGGGAAACAATTTAAAAAAGGAAAATACAGATCTCACTGGGTAACCCTGCGTAGCCAGGAACTCCCTCTGTAGACTAGCCTGGCTTTGAACTCACAGAGATCCACCTGCCTCTGCCTCTCAGAGGCTGGCATTAAAGTGACTGGGGCTTTTGAAAACCTAATTTGCTTATATTCTTTTTGATTGTTTCCATCATAAGCAAAGAGGTTTAAAACAACACACAGTTATTATCCTTCCGTTCTAAGGGTCAGAGGTCATCAAAGCACCTCCCTGTCAGAGGGTAGAATGGTTTTTCTCAACTCTCAGTTTCATGAGATAGAGAATCACGTGGGAGACGGGCCTCCGGGCGTGCTTGTACGTCTTAATTAGGTAAATCCAGGCAGAAGAAACCTGACGGCTGTGGGCAACATCCTTTCATGGGCTGAGATTCTAGGCTATTCCACAACCTGCATGGTTGTGGGATTGATCTGATTAGGAAAATGGGTAATAAAGTGATAGATGGGTGTCCAGAAAAGCTGGGATGGGGTGGGCTGTGAACTCTGAACAAGATGTAGCAGCAACTCAGAACACTTACTATGTACAGATGAAGGGGAAGGCAGGTAAATTAATCTCAGGAGCGGGTCTCTGTCGGGCAGCAGTCTCAGGCTGCTGTCCTCTGGAAGGAGGAAACTGGTTGATACCTGCACACTGTTGTCAATATTCCCACTTGAACCAGGGGAAGGCCTTGCCACTCCCACGCATCTGAAGCACTGGCATCTTGAAAAAACGAAAGAGAGTGTCTTAGGTAGGGTTTCTGTTGCTGCGATGAAACACCATGACCAAAAAGCAAACTGGGGAGGGAAGGGTTTATTTGATTTACACTTCCATTTTGCTTTTTAGTACTGAAGGAAATCACGACACTAATTCAAGCAGGGCAGGAACCTGGAGGCAGGAGCTGATGCAGAGGCCATGGAGGGGTGCCACTTACTGGCTTGCTCCCCATGTCTTGCTCAGCACCACTCCCCATGACTTGCTCCACTTACTCCCTTATAGCACCCTGGATCATCAGCCCAGGGATGGTACCACCCACAATGGGCTGGGCCCTCCCCTAGTGATCACTAAATGAGAAAATGCCTTACAACTGGATCTTATTCCCTCAACCGAGGCTCCTGTCTGTTTAATAACTCTAGCTTGTGTTAAGTAGATACACAAAACCAGATAGTCCATTCACACTCCTGTGTGAATTAGTAGTGACTTCCCAGTTGTCTTAAGGTTTTTATCACTGTGAAGAGACACCACAACCACAGCAACTCTTACGAAGAGAACACTTAATTGAGGTGGTGGTGCAATCCATTATCATCACGACAGGGAGCACAGCAGTGTGCAGGCAGACATGGAGCTGGCTGCATCTTGACCAGAAGGCAGTAAGAAGTTGACTGTCACATTGGGTTAACACTTGAGACCGCAAAGCCCACTCCCACAGTGACACACTTCCTCCAACAAGATCATACCTCCTAATAGTGCCACTCCCTTTGGGGACCATTTTCTTTTAAACCACCACAGTCACTATGAGGAGCTATAACTTGGAGCTGTGAGCTGAAGCCACACATCTCCCCTGAAGTTGCTTTGGTCAAGGATTTCGTCACCGTAGCAGAGCATGGCTAGTCCCAAGAGCTCCTTCACCCTACGAGAGGCTCCCACAAGCACATCGAGGATGAAAGTGATTTCTTACATCCTTGTTCTTCATAAGATTCCTGTGAAACACGTTATTATGTTACAGAAGATGAGCACGGTATGAGAAAGACTCAGGTAGGAAGCCGCCTCTTTCTAACATTCATTGTATGACCTATGACCTTAGACAGTTTAGTTAGCTTCTCCGGTGCTCAGGGTCCCCATCTGTAAAATGGGTAGAACAATGAACCCCATCTCTAATAGTTCTGAGGATTCATTGTGCTCCTAATGGCACTAACGCCTTGATTAGATGAGCACAGAACAGAGCATGCTCAGGCTGGAGGCTGGCTCACTGTCGAGTTCTACACCTTTCTTTTACTACAGAATGACATGGGCTCCTCGGCTACCTGCCCGCCGCTGACACCGTCTCTAGGAACCAGAATTCTGGATGTCAGGCAGCCATGTTTCTACCCCCTTGTCCCTGACCTCTCAGCTATGACTACGTGGACCAGAAATGGCCACCTAACTCTAGTTGAATTAATTAAGATGTTCTTTCCCAGTAATTTGGAATGGGGCCCCTGACAGACATTGAGTTCAGTCTGTGCAGACGTTTTTCCTAGACTTTGGTACAATGGGTCTTCATTTTTCACCACTTGCACTGCCGAGGAAAAACCAGTTCTGAAAGAGGATTAAGCAGTGGTCCTCTAGAGAGAGAAAATGAAGGGACCAAGCAGCCCTCCACGTCCTCCTTTCCCTCCCCTCCTCAAACTGCCCCGTTCCTACTAAAAAGGTGTCCTCCTAGCATGCCCTTCCATTTCAGTTAAGTGGCCCTAAGGGTCTATGATTCATGACCAAAAAGCCCCCAATGGGGGGCATTGCAATCCAAAGAGGTCAAGGGCCTCATCCAGGTACTATGATGGCAGAGCAGGGACTAGCGCCTAGAATCTCCAACTGCTTTAGTAAACTCTACCCACCACCTCTGATCATCTCCAAATCTGTTTGTTCTGTTGCCTTGCCACCACCCCCACCCCCACCCCAAACCCAACTCCAATTCCAATAGGCTGAGAGTTAAGATAACTAGTAAGAGGGTCGAACTGGAGGCTGGGAAGAGTCCGGGAGTCTCCAAAGAAGTGAAGAGGAATTTCACACTGGGAGACTGAAACACCCATTCAAGAGGCTAATTTCAGCACAGGGTCTGGACCGCTTCCAACAGCACCTGGATCTGCCTGGATGATACTGGGAAAGAGATGCGCCAGGCACTATTTGCATATATGCAAATGAAGCCTTCCGCAGCTGTCCAGAATCCACCGTGGCTTAGAGCAGCCAGCTCAGCAGGCCTGGGTTGGGATGGGATGGGGGGGGTGGCTGCTTTTATCCATCTACTCGACCTCAGAAGACAGAGAGAGACAGGCTTGCCACAGCTTCCCTCCCTTCTGACAAGGACATCCCAAGTCACAGGGCTGGAGCTGTGCAGAATGTCAAACAAAGACAGTAAGAAATGGAACCTCCCTCTCTTCTCAGCCTTCAGGCAGCTTTTCAGCTGGGCTAGAACAGGAGGCTACACCCGTGTCCAGGATTCTATCTCCAGGAGGACTGCCACTCTTTCTTCCCTGACCCAGAAAGTGGCTTTCAATGCTCTCACCCCTCCGCTGGCAGGGGGCAGGGTGGGCAGGACAGACTATTAGTCTAGTTGGTGAAAAGCCTAAACTGAGACCTGACCTGTTTCTACAACAGGAGTCCCAAGTCTCAACCTGTTTTCTGTTTATAATTTTCTGAGCAAGGAGACAGGGGAATTAGAACCCATCATGTTTCAGTCATGGGAGTCCCCAGAAAAACCTTAGCTGGGTCACCCATCAGTACAAGTGCTGGCTCTCAGTTGATTCAAATGCTGCAATGCTACTAACATTCCTCCACCTCATTATTCTGTAGCAGCCCTTTGGCCATCAGAGCAGTTCCAAAAAAGATATTTGGGTGGCTGATCTGTAAATTTCAAAGCCAGACATTGCCTTCTAACTACTGAGCTCAGAGTGAAAGCTTTTGCTTATTTGTTTGTTTGGTTTGTTGGTCGGTTGGTCAGTTGGTTGTTTGGTTGGTTGTTTGGTTGGTTGGTTGGTTGGTTGGTTGGTTCTGAAGCAGTGTCTGGCTGCAAACTCAGCCTGGCCAGGACTCACTGTGTAGTCAAGCTGGCCTTGAATTCACCAGCCTTCTGCTCAAGTCTCCCAGATACTGGGTTTAATACGTGTGCACAGCTGTACCTGGTGTTAGTACTACTTTGAACAGCAAGCCCCTGAGAGTCTATGAGTTCTGTGGATCAACACACACTCAGCCCTCAAGTCCACAGTCCTGGGATCACCTGTTGGTTCCACCCACGCCTGTCCTGGCCATAAGGTCTTAAGAAAACTTACTTAGCCTAGAGAATTCCCTCCTGAGGACTAGCCCCACCTCTGTGCCATAGGCCTCCCTTTCTGCCCATCTACCAACCCCTGCCCCCACCACACACACAGAGTTAGTTAACTTGTTACCACCTTCACTCCCCCTCTCCACCCCCTGGCCAGTGCAGCCCAACTGGACCCTGGGAAAATATGTGAACAATACCCAGAGAAAGATCAGGTATCCTAGTGGGGACAGGCCCCTGCAAAACACACAGATGGTTAATCCCCAGGCACTTCTGGGCTTTCTATTCCGTCCTCCTCCTCCCTCTCTGTTCCCAGCCCTGGGCCAGCTCCCAAGTACCCCTGCTTCCTAACAGCAGACATCCATCCTTCTCTTCTGTTTTATCCTTGATGGCAGGGACCCAGCCAACCCCCCCTTCCCCTCCCCCCGCCCTCTCGACTCAGTTTACTCACACAGCAAGTGAAGGGTTGCATTGGCAACGGTTTCGTTGTTGTTGAAGATTTCTGAGCTGTCACAGAACCCTTTTGATGAAAGCCAGGTAAACACACACATCACACGCAATTTTACAGACAAGTTCGTGGGTTCCTGAAACCAGTCTGTGGATGATGGACGGCAGGATGGCTGTGCAGAGATCCTGCCCAATTGCTCTAGAATCAATCCCCAGTATTGCAAGAGAGAAGGGGAGAGCAGTGGAAGGGAAGAGAACAAAGGTCAGCTGAGGAAGACACGGCGTGAGGTCCTGTGTAGACGGGATGCAGAGCAAAATGTCTACAGCCTCTAGTCCCTCCACACTCACCCCAATGGGGGTCCTTGGAGGGCATGGGGGGCGACGCCTCTGCCCACACACCCTGGACAAGTCCAGCTTCCCCAACGGCATCATCTGGCATCAGGGCCCAAGCGACAGGGCTCTGGCCTGAGAGTCAGCAGCCTCCCTGCAAACCCCTCTCAAACCCAGTTCACTCTGTCCTGCTCCCAACCTTCCCAGGCTCTCTCTTGCTGCTGGCTGAAGTCACCAGCTCCTCGCTATAGCTCTCTAGGTCAGAGAAGGCTTCCCTGCCTCCTTTATCTAAAGCTTGCCTACCCATGGGCCAGCCTGGACCGTCACAATCTCTTGTCTCCACGCAGATGCTAGAATAGTCTCCCCTCCTCCTCCCATCACTATTCTCTAAGTGGGTCCCCACACCCCTTCTGCTCTGCGGTCTTTCTCCACCTTTCCAGCTCGATCCCACTCCTCACCAAACTCTGGTGGGGCACACGTCGGCTCCCGTAGCCTTTCCCACATTATACTCAATGCCTGGGGGTAGATTTGATAATAAAAGTCAATGTCCGCCTGGCAAGATGGCTCAGTGATTAAAGGTGCTTGCCTGATGGCAGGAGTTCAATCCCCAGGACCCACATGGTGGGAGGAGAGAACCAATTCACCAATTCTACCAGGTTGTCTTCTGGCTTCTTCACCTACACCATGGGATATACACAAGATGGACAGACAGATAGATAGATAGATAGATAGATAGATAGATAGATAGATAGATAGATGTAATTTTAAAAAAAATTGAGGCAACGTTACTATTTAGTTGGAGTCTGTTGCTTGCCAGGTCTGAGGCCAGGAGCTCTACTTTGCTCAGTTGTCCCACCAGCTCTCCCCACAAATACAAGTTAAAAATAGCGATTGTCACATTCTCTGTGACGACTTAACAAACACAATAAAACCGCATCTCTTTTTCCCCACGCCCACATGCTTCCCTTCTTGTGTACCCTAAGTCTTGGTGGGGGAGGACTTAAGAGTTGAGGGCAGAATCTGATTCACCTTTAATCTGAGAATCAGGCTGTGTTGGAGAAGGGTCAAGAGAGGAAGAACAGTACAGCCTACGAGGAGGTGTTCCAGGTGAGGAGACTGAGCCTCACAGGGTGATGTCATAGGCCTGCCACCAGCCAATGAGCCAATGAGTGAGTGTCCCTTGACTTGCCTCCAAGTGTTCTCAAGCATGAATGCACCCTCCCCATCAGCGGTCTCACTGAGGACGCTAGGATGGGAGTGAGGCCCTTTCAACGGCCTCCCTTCAGAAGCAAATAGATTCCCAAATGTTAGAGTCCAATATTTTTTTTTCTAATTGAAAGTATTTTCTTACTGACTTCCATTATGTAATTGGAAACATGGTCCCTGGAGCAATAATTTTGGCCTCAAGATATAATTAAAAGCATACAGGAGTGCAGCGTATATTTTTAAATGGCACAACGAAAGGAGAGCTAACGATTTTATGACACAGGAGGAACACAACGGGAAGACCACTCCAGAAGCCACCCGGAACCCCTCCCACCCTGGACAGAGCTGGAGCAAATCAAGACTGACCCGTGCTCAACCCTTTTAAATCAAAGGGTGCTTGTAAACCAGCTGCTTTAAACCCTGTACTTTTAGGTACTTTCTAGAAATAGATTTAGCACATGGATGCCTGTTTAGAGACTGAGCTAATAATGGATTTTCAAGGTGCTTTATTTATCATTAAATAAAGTTAGTTAGTTAGTTAGTTAGTTAGTTAGTTAGTTAGTTAGTTAGTTAGTTTTTAGAGACAAGGTTTCTCTGTGTAGCCCTGGCTGTCCTGGAACTCACTCTATAGACCAGGCTGGCCTTGAACTCACAGAGATCCTAAAGGTCTGGGCCACCACCTCCTGTCGGGGTCCTCTCTTTGTCAGCTCTTTAAGAGGAAAACTGGTCTTTCTGCCTCTGAGAAGCATGTAGATTATTTCCATTATTTATTATGTCTTGAAGTGTGTAGTGGATTTTCAGGAACACAGGGTGGACCACTGAAAGTGGGTCTTGTTTAATAATTCAGAAGGACTTCAAGAGTTACCCAGCAGAGAAAGAGAGAGATTGGTACAGGCCCCTGCCCTGTGGGTTCCCCGCCAACATGGCTGCCACCTCCTCCAAGCACACACACACAAGCCTGAGAGAGGAGCCCTGCTGACGACTGGGTAAAGGTCACCATGTAGAAAGACAGATATCTGGGGCCAACTGTGCTTCCATCCCGCCCCTTGCTAGTTCCATTGACTATTCGCCTTCATCCACTCATTGCTCAATCATTTGTTCAAGTATTCATATATCCAACCATCTTTCCATATGTGGATCATATACCAGGGCAATGGGATTCAACAGTAAACCAGATGCAGTCCACCCCCTCAGAAAACTCAGTCAGATGGTGGGAGGCTGGCTAAATAAATAAAAAATAAATGTAGACAAATTGTTCAGGGAACACCATGTGATGTAAAAGAGGTCCACTAAGCATGGCAGGGCTGTTCCCTGGGCAAGTCAGAAGAGACTCTGCAGGAGACAGGCTGAGGGGAGCCTTTAGGATGCTTTCAGGTGGAAAGAGTGTGTGAGAGAGATAACAGGAGCGTGGGGGCTTGGTGGCATCCTAGATAAGAAAAAACAATGCAAACACAGACAAAGGCCGAATGGAAGGTTGCCGGTGGTTTGCTTTTGGGTGGTGGTTTGCTTTTGGGAAATGAGGGTTTTAAGGCACCTCGTCAAAGGGATTAAGAGGAAGGGTTAAGGAGCTGGGGATGCAGAAGGAATTATCTTTCAAGAGAATGCATAGAGGTGGGGAAGGGAGAGCGCCATCTGGACAGAGTCCAAGCCCACACATCAAACAAAATGGCAGGCAAGTCGCTGGAAGATCTCAGGCCTATTTTTCACAGGTTAAAGACTTTGAGATGCCCTGACAGACATTGGCAGTCATGGGGCAGCCAGTGTGCCATGGGAGACTTTTCTGCAGACCTGGAATGTAGCCTGAGTCTCTCAGTGTCTAGGATACAGGTCTGGGTCAGCCCAGGCCTTCATTACCAGAATATACAAGGGTCTTTGCTCACGCCATCCTCTCTACTTAGAAAGCCAAATCCCCAGTGCCAAAGCCTGCACACCCCCTCTTGTCTCTGTTTTAGGGCAGCTGCCCATGAGGCCCTTTTATATACAAACTCTCTTCCTTCATCTCTTTGGAGTCCAGGTATGACCATCTATCCGGAATTAAAGTCACCATTGAGCATGCTATTCCTCTCATCTGGTCCATGGCCCCCACCGAAGAGTTTTAACATTGATACTGAGCTCCTCTTAAATCTGCAACCATCTAAATCTGCCAAGAAATAGGTTTTTAAAATAACATGGAAGACCCCTCCCAACATCCCCATGGACACAAAGGACCTGGGAATTTAAGAAAAGCAGGAAAGGGAGACAGCAAAGAGTCTAGACCAAGGGCTGCCCCTTCTATGTGCTCCAGACCCCAGAGACCCCCTGCATTGTCTTTTCCATCTCTGTTTTGGGTTGTGCCTATGTTTAGTCCCTAGAGTACCAGGCATTATTTTCCTCCAGGTTTCAAGGGGCTTGAAGAACGTCTCATATTTCTCTGTTTGGCAAACAGTCAGTCCCCTGCCTCCCACCCCAGGAATCATGAATCCCGAAATTAAAACCAGTGGGAATCGGGTTTCTTCTTAGGGAGGGCCACTAAGCAGATGTCAGCCAAGGCCAGGAAATCCAGCCAGGACTTGGGTGTGTAGGGCCCTGGAGTTTTCTGGCAGGGAAGCAAGGTCAAAAGCCCTGGAAACATTTTGACACCACAGAAGACAGACTCACACTCCTGTCTGAAGCAGAGAATCCTCTCTTTCCTCTATGTGTTAGAGCCAGCAAGGAGCAGAGGCAACAGCCATGACACTCTCTGTGGGCACACTTCTCTTTGAAGGGAGGGGCAAAGGTGACAGAATGTTCTCCAGTAGAGAAACAGGGGGAAGGAGGGAGTCCCAACAGAGGGAAGCAAGGCCCCAGCCCAGATGCCAGCAGACAGGAGACAGGAGCTATAGGGGACCTGGGAAGGAGCTAGGTTTCCAAACGGAGGCTTGGGGTGGCAGGCTATGCTTACAGCAAGAGCCGGGCTGACACCTGAATCCTGCTGACTTCCCCCTGGAGAACTCTTTAATGAGGCTCACAGCTGTAATATCACAGAACGAGCATTAACAATGCTAATTACCTAAAGTTTAGCCAGAGAACATTCTCAACCCACCCACCTTAGGGACACACTTTTGCTCTGGCTCTGCCAGGGACAAGTGCTACCAGGAATCTGTGACAACTAAGCATTAGAGTAAACCAGGATGGGGGTGGGAAGGGCGGTGAGCACTGCAAGAGAGGACCAAGTCACCTCCCCTGGTGACTACTTGACCTGTCCTGTGCCCTGCTGCTCTGCTCAAGAGAAACCCAGAGAAAGAGGCCTGGTGGAGATCGCATCCCCTTGGAGAGAGCTGGGAATGGATTTAATCTATGTGCACCTGGCGGATATCGGGGGCCCCTCTCAATATCTTGCTGCTTTCTGCAACCTCAGAGGACTCCCCAGTACCTCTCCAACTATCTAGCCCAAAGATGGTTTTAAATCGTTGCATCGCCCTTTCCCCCCCCCCCCCCCTCAGCAACATAGCCACCAATCCCCTCAGAGCTGTGCCGGCTGAAAGTATGAGTCAAAGCATGAGGCTGGGGCGTGTTCTTTCCACCCCTCTCCTCAGAGCATCTGGGAATCATCCAAACCCATCCTAGACTCCCAGGCCTCTGAAGAATGGCTTTAGGCCAGCTTAGGCCTCAGGCATTCCACCTCAAGGGACTCCGAGGAAGATAAGTCTGTCCTCTGCTCCCAGAGGGCCTTTGACTCAGGTAGCTCTGGAGATTGGAAGGCAGGCGTGGTTAGCGTGTGTATATGCACCTTGATCTGCTCAGCTCTTTACCCAAACCTGCCTGACTCTAGGGTTGGATTTATTGAACTCTGTACCTATGTCTGTAGAAGTCAAAAGCCAACTAGAGGGAGATGCGGGATCGCCTATGTCTCTCCAGTGTCCTTTCTGCTGGCCCAAGTGGGGGAATGAATGTACAACTCTACCCCTTAGACGGTCCCACGCCATATCTTACCCATGGTTCCCTCTTTGTAGACTTCTCCCCAGCAACCACCATCACCATGCCATGCCTTTTCTTCTTCTGATTGACAAAGCAGAGGGGATCCAGTGAGCTTTAATACCATTTGGAGGCCTCCATTTTCCCTCCCCTTCATCCATTTAACTTCCTAGAGCAGTGGTTCTCAACTGTCCCAAAATGCTCAGATCCTTTAATACAGTGCCTCATGTCATGGTGACACACCCATCCCACATCATAAAATTATTTTTGTTGCTACTTCATAACTGTAATTTTTCTACTGTTATGAATTATAATATAAATACACGTTCTCCGATGGTCTTAGGTGGCCCCTATGAAGGGGTCTTGGACCCACAGTTTGAGAACCACCATTCTAGATCCTACATTCTTCGCTTTCCGCATTTATTTTGTTTCTTTGCTTTATTTATTCATGATTCTAAACACAACTTGTTTTGTAAAGCTTTTCCATGCCCCTCATTTTCTGCTTGCTTTGAGTTCTGTCTTCTGGAGTCCAAATTCCCCAAACAAGGGCTCCCCTGTAGAAGGGTTGTTTGACCCCAAAGGGGTTGCATCCCACAGGTTGAGAAACACTGTACCAGACAACACAGGTTTCTAGTTGGGTTGTTACTTTCCTAGATCTATCAGACCACAGCACATGTGTTACCTCCTCCAAAGCCCTGTCTCAACAGTCAGCGAAACAGACGGTCTCAGTCCAGACAGGTTGTTGTAACAAAAGAGACTGGGGGTTGCTATAAGCAATGGAGTTTGTTCTAGAGTCTGGGGAGTTCAAGAGCAGGATGTCTTGCTAGGACCCCACTCCTCTTAGATAGCCATCTCTGTCCCCCAACCTCACGCAGAGTCTCTCTTGAGCGTCCTTTAGAAGGTCACTCATGCCATCCTGAGAGCTTTGTGTCTGTTACCTAGTCACCTCCCACTTCCTAGTACCACCATGGAGTGGGAAAATCAGTATTTTAGGGGTTCAAAGCATAGCAACCTGGGGTGTACAGCTGGTCTTCCTGGGGTGAGAACAGAAGCCTGTGTAGCCCTCCACGTAAACCAAAGCCAGCACGTGGGTATCTGTGTGTTCTTTCCCTGCCTGGACTTTGTTTTGAGCCCAAGTCCCCCCACACTGCTGGGATCAGCATTTTAACACTGCAAGCTCAGCTATCAGCTGAGGTGCTTTGGGCCTGGCCCTTCTCCTCTAGCCCCTGGATGTGGACCCCACTCCCTTTATAGGGAACGCTTACTAACCTGTTCAGTGGCCTGTATCTGCAGCAACAATCAATGGCTCCTCTGCTGAACCAGCAGGCCCCCGCTGTACTGAGAAACTCGGAGGCTGAAGGCATGGGAGTATCTCCCACTGGTGCACCAAGACGAGCATGGTGTGCCCCACTGCAGTGTGCCTAATTCTTCCGGGAGCATGTGTGTAGATCCCTGCTAACAACACGCAGCCTGAGACCTGTTCTTTTAGCTTCCTCACTGTCCCTCGGAACTGGCTCCGGACCCTCTGTATTCTGCCTGGTGCCAGACTTGGAGACAAGATTGCCAACCTCACAAGGGGTCTGGTTTTGTCTCCTCAGCTTTATCCCAAGTGCCCAGCTCATAGATATTTAATTTAGTTTCGGCAGGCTAGCTCTTCACTTGTAGTCTTGGGAAACTACCTCCTGTGTGGACCAGGAGTCCTGCAGCAGGAGATAAGCGGATTCTGGATCTTCTCTGGGCAGGTGTTTCTTGTGCAAGGCCTCTGGCTCCCTGCCCAACAGAGCCATCAGTGTCTCTTCTGGAAGGCAGTTTCCAACGCTAGCAGGAAGGAACAATGGCTCAGCTGGCTTCAGCAGGGTCCTGACCTGGGGCCTCTCTCTCCCTCACCACGTTTCCAACATCTTCAGTGAATCGCCTCTGAGTCATTGACCTCCCTCTCCCCAAAATTCCAGTGGGCTCCCTTCAGAATGCCCTGTGACCTCTCCGAGGAGCCTCCTGAACGCGAGCAAGTGCGGCAGCTGCTGCAAATGAAACTATTGGCTGTGCCCTGAAATTACAGCACCTGCTGTGCTCCTGAAAACTGCCTTGACCTTGGCTTGTGTACGATGGGGTCAGAATTCCATCACCCACAGGGAGCAACTGGGACCTGCAATTCATTGTACCTCTCTGAAACCTGGTGTGTGTGTGTGTGTGTGTGTGTGCGCGCGCGCGTGCGCACAGTGCACTCTGCACACACACACACACACACACACACACACACAATGCAGTCCCAGTACATCTTAATATTTGTAAGTTACGTTTTGTGATGGACCTGTTAAAGATGAAAAAAAAAAATAACCCAGAGTTTCTGAGAGTTCTAAAGCTTTTATTTGTTTTCACATTCTCTAAATCGCAGACAAAAGGTTTGCTACATGGATAGTCAACACTGCTAATCAGTCACAAAACAAGATACTAACCACGGCAGGGAGAAACAGGGGGCTGTGGCTCAGTCTTTATCAACGTGCCGGGGATGGGGGAGGGGTCCCTCTGAGGGGTTGGGGTATCCAGTGGTTCTGAGGTAAAGGCTGCTAGATACTCATATGCCTTATCATTTGCTCAAGTTCTGACATCTCCAGGGCTTCCCTCCTGGAATAGAAGCTGAGTCAGGGCAGGAGGAAAGGCAGGGAGTGAGAGGGCCCTGACACATAGGCAGTCCTTCCAGACAGCCGACTTTCCAGGCAAGCCCCCAGTCAGAGAGGTAAAATCCAGATATGGGCTATTGCTAACCTTCAGATTCTCTTGGAGATCCTTGCAATGTGCCAACTCTCTAGGGAGTCAGAACCAGTGTGTCCCCTTGGGGTAAGGGAAGATATGCACGGCCTCCTTTCCAATACTGAAATCCCAAAAGATCCCATGCGTCCCTTAGACAGGGTGGGGACAGAACAGCACCTTTCACAGTGGGAGTCACAAGACCAGGACTTGACACGTGGGAGAAAAAAAGCATCCCTAGAAGATGGAAGGGCAGCGGCACACACATACATAGGCAATCCCAGCCCACCTGAAAGCGGAGGGAGGCAGCAGAGCTGGGGCTGGCTGGATTTGTTTGTTGCTGTGCTTGCTTCTCAGAGCAGCAAAGCAAGGCGGATGGAGATTCATCTTCGGCCCATTACACACAGCTTCCAGATTCTGCAGCCCTTTTCTGTAACCTCGCGAAAGCTGTGTCAGCCTACATCCTGTGTACTGTAGCTAAGCGGCTCAAGGCAAAAACTCTAGGCTGCTCAGTCAGCAAGAGGCAGCTTGGTGCTGGGTCCTAAGGTCCAATGGGGAGAAATGTTCAAAGGCATAAAAGGAAGATCTTCATTTGGAGAGATATCCAGTGATGGAGGCCGAAGCTCTTGGCCATCCTTGTCTGATGAAGATCCTCAAGGCGCTGAGGGAGTGGCTAGCAGGAGACAAGCGAGCTTGCGACATCACTGAGGATAACGTGCTGGGATGGCATCTGGACCAAGTTTGCATCACACCTCCCTAAGCCAATAGGTACCAATGGAAATGCCATGATCTGAGGTCATTAGAACATCACCAGGGAACAGGGACCCTTTACCAAATTCAGCCCAAAGCAGTCCAGGGTGGTAATCCCCAAGGCTGCAGGACATCTGGAGTCAGCTCAGATACTAACAGAGTCACAAAGACTAAACCAGCTCCTTCCCTAATGCCTCACATTCCTGACTTAGCCCAAGACCTCTGTGCCCTTCTGGAAGCCAATGTCGTCATGGGATTCCTCACAGGACATCTTTCTCTCAAAGTCTTCCCACCCCAGGGACCTCCTACCCAAGCTCGCTCAGGAAAACCCCAGGTTTAATCAGCAGTGGTGGCCTCTACCAATGGCACCAAGCCAGCCTCTCCCTGATGGGCAGAGATTAGCCAACTAGAAGAAGAAAACCAATTTCCTGTATCTTCCACATCTTGGCTACCAGGGATAAAGAGTTATTTGAAAGTGGGCTTTAAGGTTGTCCTCAGCCTAAACACATGTAGGGCAGGGAGGGGACACTGGTTGGGACTTACTTCTGGCCCCTTCTCAGATGGGCTGTGACATGCGCAGGCCAGTCACCCCTCAGATCTGCATTTGCTAACAGCCCAGCCGGCCAGTCTGAGGATAGGAAGGGGTTTGAGAACACTGGCATAGAAGTGAGGAGAGGGGCTCCTCTGAGAGCCTGGCCCACTGGCTCTGGGGGTTCCAGATCCATTTCGAATTCAGAGACAGGAAGCTCATAGTCTAATACCAGCTGCCTGAGGGGCAGTGCCACGGGTCTGCCTTGGACAGGATCCAGGTGAGTGGCCTCCCCTTCTTCTTCCATACTATACTGCCACTGAGATGGGGGTGTGGGGGACGGGGATAGATAACTATTCAAAGGGGATTTGGGCCAAAAAAAAAAAAAACCCTGCTTGACAGCTTTCAAACGGCTCCAACTCCAGGATGTGTTTCTTGTTCTCTAGTACTTTAAAACCAGACTCGTAGCCAAGCTTCATTCTGGCTGTCCCTAGAGACCCCACAATCCCGCCTTCCAAAAACTGTGTGTTCCAGGGATCCAGATCAGCAGATAAACCAAAGGCTGCTTGTGAACAGGCCTCCCCCAAGGTGAGCATTTATTTGGCAAACAAACCTGGTACGACTTCTTTGGGGGACATCGAAAAGCTAAAGCCTGCTTGTGGCCTGGGTGGAGAGAAGAGGAGATAAAAGAAATCGTTTGTCCCCATCGCCGTCAATATCGACAAGCTGGAGTCAATGAAGCCTGGGCTAGAATGTGAAGAGCCTCTCTCCAGCCAGGGGAGGTTGCTGAAAGTGCCTGCTGCTGGGCGCATCCACCTATACCAGCGAGACCATGACAGAAGCTGTCTCCTAGAGGCTGAGCCCCAGCCTGCAGGGTTTCAGCGGTGTCCACTCAGTGCAGGCATGAGACTCCCACTTTCTCTGGTCAGTTAATTGTCACTCCTGATCATACCCTGCCAATTACACCTCCCTGACCTCCACTCCAGAAAGCCAAAAACAGCGTTTTGCAGAGAGAACCTCAAATTACCTTGCTGCCTGACACTCTTCAGTTAGGGACCCCCCGTTCCTCATATCCCTGACTCTGATGCTAAAGATGAACACCTTCCACGGCATCTCCGAGCTGAGGATACGGATCTTCTAGGGCAGCTAGTGCTCCGGATAACAAATCAGAGCAAGGAAGCTGGGATCATATTCTCCCCAACTTCTAGAAGGTGGAAGTAACTAGATGTTTCTACCTGCTCTTCATATGAATAACCTCTCCAAAACAGAAATGAACGTGCAGATAACCAACCCTTTCCTGGTGGCAGGATAGTTAACAGAAATCCCTGGAATATTTTTACAGCGGATAATGCAACCCAAAGGCTGGGCCAGGGTGAGGTTGGTTTTCCAGCCCCTGCAGACCAAGTCCACTGCTTTGCGCATATTCAGTCCCCGGCCAAGTGCTTCAGCCTGTACCAGCTTGCCCAGCACTCGCTCTTGGCAGGCAAGAGATGTGTTCATCTGCCTTCCAGGGGGATAAAAGTAACCAGGGTGGACAAGCATGGCAGATACACGGTGGCAGTTAGGCTGGCCATCCCTTCCCGTGCCTGGGAGGAGCACAAACGCTCCTAAGCCCTTGACCACTTATTGCAAAAGCACGATTTGTCTGCTTCCCCAGATGCCACATGGACCTGACACACTGGCAAGCTGGGGCCCCCTGCCTACCCAGCCCACCTGCTCCACGTCGTCTCTGGCCCCGCCCCCCAAGATTCTGTTTTCATGTTTCACTCAGATAGTATCTGGCCACGTTTCTTCGGCTTCCCCTCCGTGCCCCACCCCCTCTGCCAGTCCTTAATTTAGCCTTCTTCAACTGTGTGTTGAAAATGCACAGGGGTATATTTTTCTTTTATGTCACAGTTTCTTCCAGCCACCACTGCACTCTTTAGCCTTCGCAACGGCAGGGGGAAGGCAGGGCGAAGTGCAATGAAGGGAGGAGGTGGGAGAGGGAGAGAATGAAGGACACCCTGGGGAGTAACCGCGAAAGAGCAAACCAAGTCAACAAAGACCCAGGCCTAATTCCAGCCAGAAAGTCTTTGCACCATGTTGATTACATAAATGGAGGTTTTTTCTTTTTCTCAAATTCTCAGTACTTCTCCCAGATGGGCAGAGGTGAGGGTTGGGAAAGATGGGAAGGGCCAGGAGAGTTCCACCGTGGGAACTTGGTGGTGGTCTAGACTGTGCACTGGAGTCTCTGGCTGTAGCAAACTTCAGGGACAGTTAAGATACATCTTGCTTGGTTGCTCCTGCCTCTCCTACTGCTCTTGGATCAATACCAATGGCTTTCTTCAGGCCAGCACACACACACACACACACAAACACACACGCACGCACCTGCTCTCGTTATCAATATTAATAATCGTAACACAACAATAGAAATGAAAAAAGGGAAGCTAAGATGAACTGAGTGGAAATATAAGCTGGGGCTTCTCAGAGTTGTCTGCTGAGGGAATAGGAAGGCCCCAGGGCCTCACGGGCTCTATTTCCTAAAATGTCTCTTCCCAGCCCCAGGTTTGTAGATTTGCCAGACCCAGTTGGTGCCAACCTGAATGGCCATCTTATTCGCTTCCAGGCTAGAGGTCATTATTAGTAATTGTATCTCTATGGAAGAGGCTTCTGGCTGCCTGCCAGCCCAGTGCCGCCTTCCTTTGCCCTGCCCTGGGAAATGCCACCATCAGCACAAATGCTCCTGTTCCTGGGGAGGCCAGATATGGGGATGTTATGGAGTGTTCCTTGTTTAAGGCTGCTGGCCCCTCCACCTGAGGCTCCAACAGTGCATCCCTGCACCCCCTGGCTCTAGGACAGCCCTCACAGCTTCACAGACCTTGAAGATCACTTTCAGTCAGGAGGGCATAGCCAGGGTTCACTCAGAACCCAGAGGAATCTAAGACACCTCACTCTGGACTTCCAGTTTTTCTCCTCACAGGGGAGAGTTTCTGTCTCTTCTGAGAGATGGGTTTGATGTAGAAATGGCAAAACAGCAGCCTCCCCCCCCCCCCCACTTCAGGGCTTCCTGAAGTTGCTTCCTTTGGGCCTCTCTCTCACAGCCTGGTTTGAACAGGCCAACAGCTGAACCTTCCCAGGAGCAACTGTTGTGAAGCTGGGAGAGCCCACGTCTTTCACCTTCCCACATTCTCCTCTCTCCCTTCCCTCTGATCCACTGCAAATTTGCAAATTTCCCCGTTTCCCTACCCCACCGTCCCTCCGAAAACCAGAAGGTCTCCAGCATCATTAGAAAGATATTTCCAGCTCTCAAAGACCCCGAGCCAAACCATTCATCCTGCTGTTCCCACACTCAAGCCCGAAAACCGTGACCTCGGAAAGGACTGAAAAGACCCCAAGTCCTGAGAATGCTGGGGAAAGGAAGCCAACTCACAGACGGTCTTCAAGGCCTTTCTGACTACTCATAAATTAGATTTGGTGCAGTTGGGGTGGCAGTGGGGAGACTTGTGGACTTGGGGCAAATAAAAACTATGAGATCCTCCCCTTCCTCAGCTGTGACAAATAAAGTTGAGCTCCTGGAACGGTCCAAGTGGGCAGCAGACAGCGAGGGACAGGGAGCCTTGTCTGCGCTGCCAGGTGGTGGGGAAAAGGCTGACCAGGCCCCCCTGCCTCTCTTTCCAGCTGCTAGAGTCAGAGCCTATAGGTCTAAGCATTGCGGCAGCAATGCCCAAAACTGTTTCCACGCCCAAGGCTGCAGTACAGGATCAAGCTCACTCTGCTACCATCTGTCACCTGCCCCTAGCCAATCTAGACCACAGGGGCCTCAGTAACTTATGTCCAGATATAAGGACACTCATCTGTGGGAGTAGGAAAAATCCATGCGGACTCAGGTCAGAGCCTGGGGGTGGGGTCCTTCCTACTTCCACTTGGTGAGGGGCACCGGTCTCATCCTCCTTACCCTCAGATAGTCCTCGTTACCAACACTGATCCGAAGTCCAGGAGCCCAGAGGAAGAAAGGCCAGTCCAATGTCCACAGACAGGTAAAGGTTCGGCTTTTGTTTCTTTTTTCAGACAGTTTTGTTTTCCAGGACCACAGGACTGAGGAAAAAGGCTGTCAAGGTAACTGTTCACTCCCCCTGGCCCTCTGCTTACAACCCCAACAGCTCCCTTTGGGGGCTCTCACCCTCACTCAAGGATCCTTCCCCTCTCTTCTCTTCCTTAGGTTTTGCCTGATTTTCTCACTAACCCCTGACTTCCCCATCCCCCACCCCAGCTCAGGAATGCTGCCCTTCTAAAGGGACACCAGTCACCAGTATACTGCTCCTGCCTGCAGCCAGGCCAGGGACTCAAACACTTGCAGTGGCCATGTGGGCGTGGCTATGGCCTAGGAGCCATAGCCTTGGGCCCTTGGACCATGACTTTGGAATTCCCTAAGGGGGACTAAGGATGGACATTAGTGAGGAGGAAGGGAGAGATTTCTCACCTCAGCACTTCCAAACCCAGAGGCAGAGGGCATGCAAGCGTCTTCAGGACCCTGCCTGGACCACCGCCAAGCGTGGCTGCATTACACCTGTGGGCTGGGAGAGGAAACTACCACCCTCTTCCAAGCCCTCTGCAGCCTAGCTGTGGGTGATCTTTCTTCCACCCACGGCAACTGCATAGGATTCCTGAACTTGAAACATAATAACGATCGTTTTTCTTCTTTGAAGCACCTGGACTTTTAAATAGGCGGGCTGGAAGGAACTGTTCTTGAAGACTAAATATACCCAGAGTGGTATCCAGACCCTCCTTCCCCAGACACTGCTAAGCCTCCTTTGACTCTCTCTCTCTCTCTCTCTCTCTCTCTCTCTCTCTCTCTCTCTCTCTCTCTCTCTCTCTCTCTCTCTCTCTCTCTCCCTCCCTCCCTCCCTCCCTCCCTCCCTCCCTCTCTCTCTCTCTCTCTCTCTCTCTCTCCCCTACTCAGTTATCCACAGGATGGCTTCTGCTTCCTATCTGGCCTGGAGGCAAAGCCATACAGCAGCATCTTGGGACCTGCTGGCTTCTGCCTCAAGAGGGGCTGAGAAGGGTGACAGGAATGTCACTTCCCTGTCAGGAACATCATTCCCGTTTCCTTGCCGGGTTACCTGTCCTGTATTTGCTGCAGGCCCCAAATGCAGGGTCTCCAAAGTGTTGAAGAGGAAATGAGAGTTGATTTTCCAGCAGGGCTACTTCAGGCACCTTATGAGGCTCGAAGGCTGAATTAGAACACAGTAACCCTGCTGGGGGATGTGAGGGGTGTCCAACCGCATCATTCTTTTCTCTTAGTGACCTCTGCACAAAATGACAGTGGCTACTATAGGCAGGAGGCTCTCTTTTTAGCAAGACCTACCCCAAGATCAGCATTACTCTAATATTCCCGGCTAGATTTCTAAACAGGCTACATTTCTCTACCTCACACATGTGGGCAGCAAGGCTCAGAGGGGCAAAACCACTTGACCAGAGTTAACCAGCTTGAAAGTGATGCTACATTTGAACAAGAACACAGTGCCCTCCACAGAAGTCCACTCCCATTCCAAGTGGTTACTCATGCTGATGCTGTGTGTGTGTGTGTGCTTCTGTCTGTCCGTCTTCATGCACATGCATTTATGGTATCTTCATCCTCAAGTCCCCAGCCCCTGAGCTCCTCCCATTACCACCCATGCCCAACCAGGGTCTCCATGGCCCACAGCCCTGGCTTAGAAGCCCTGACCACAGACAACCTGGCCCTTAACGAGGAAGCCTCTTCCATCAAGAGGGAGTTTCCAAGAGGGCGTCTAGCTTTGGCTAGCATTCACAAGAAGGTGGAGTCAGAAAGCATTTGGAGTTCCCACAAGGCAAGCTGGGCCCTAGGGATGGTTGTTTATACAACACTATACTTTGGGGGGCCCTCCCCAGTGTCACTGTGGAAAAGGAAAGGCAAGTGTCAGCAATTCCATTTTACAGATGGGCAAATCGAGATTTGAGGATGCTAAGTGATTTGTCCAAGACCACACACTGCTAGGGTAAAAGGGACATTAGAACCATGAACCAGTGACCACCACTTACTCCTGCACATGGAGAAAATGGGTCCCTGTTTTTCTTTAGTAGTGCCTTCTTCTTCTGACACAGGAGGTGGCTCTGGAGGCCTAGTCTGTCGCACCGTGACAGGGCACCTCACAAGCTGATCTGCTTTCCCCACTTCCTCCGTGGGGAACCAAACCCAAACCTCCAAAGCAGAATGGCTGAGCCCATTCTGCAGGACCCCAGGAGCCTTCCTTATGCAACCCAGAGCTCAGCCAGCCCAGCACCGTGGGCAGGCTCCCCCAGCTCCCACTGATGCCTTGGCTTGGCTAGGGAGGCCTGTTTCCCCTTAGCTTGCATGGGCAGAGCAAGCATGACTGGATATAGAACGGAAAGCCTCCCCCATCTGCCTTTCTGTAGGGAACAGACTCATGTGCACTCCAGAAGGGGACCTGTCAAGTCTCAGAACCACAGTTTGGGGTTTTAGACTTGGTTTTTTTCCCACCTTTAAGCCAGTGTGGCATTCCAGAACATTTGGACCTTTTTTTTTCCCCTAAAATTAATTTAAAATGAATCCTCAACCAAGTAATTAGCCTTTGAAGATACCCTGCTTTAGGTTTTGTGGGAAGAGAGAGCGAGCCTGCAGAGTCCGAAAAAGGGATGTGGTACTCTGTGGAGATGACCCCCCCTCCAACCCTTCCCTGGGCCTTTAGAATCCACGCAGGCTCAGCAACCAGCAGGAGGAAGAAGAGAGCCTGTGAGGAAGGCAGAAATGCAGTCTGCACAAGGGCCCTTTAAGTGAGATCATTATGTATGCATGTAACCAGCTCAGAGGCCACAGGGCCTGCAGGAGACCCCCACTCTCTTGCCACAGGTCACTCTGCAAAGGAGTTGGGGGCAGGGGAGCACACTGCTTGGATCCATGCCAGGCTGCCCCAGGTCCATGTGCCAAGAGCAATTAGCCAGGGGGAGGACGAGTCCTGTGGAGTGGCAGAGGCAATGCCGCATCTGGGCAGAGGGGCCCAACGAGCCCGGGTCTCCAGGGGCTTCTTCAGGAGCCGAAGACTAAAAATAACCCAGGCCTTTGTTACAAAGCTGCTGGACCACAGCGATGGAACTGATTTCAGGGAAGCCGAGCATGCGCGAGGGTCCTGCTCACTGAGACCTGCCCTTTGGGCAAATGATTTTTCCAGAAATGCGCCAGTTACCAAGCTGTTGCTGTGAACCGAAGACAGCCCACCCCACTGCAGCCCACAAGGCTGTCTCCCGGCACACAGAGTTCTCGGAATCGAGGCCTCGCCACCTCTTTCTCTAGAAACTTTCTTATTTCAAACAGGAGTCCGGCTCACACGGGGGAGCTTCCGCTACAAGAGCAGACGAGGGTTCTGAATCACCGCCACCAGGTCACAAGCCATCACCATGCTCAATGATCTAGTTAAGCAATGATCATCTCTCCGCCATTCTAAGATTCTCAGTCACATCTCAATAGTCACTGGCAAACATATACTACATGGAAGGAGGAAATTGCCCGGGAAAGGAATTCACAGTGTAGCATTAACACTGAAGGGTTTCTCAAAGCTACACTCTCTCTTATCCAACATTGGACCATTGAACAGGCAGCCTTTGCCCGCTTCACTGATGCTCGACTCCCACCAGCGGAAACTGAACCAGGCCTTGACACTCAACTCAGTCGGGAGGCACTGGGAATCTTCAGCACTTTCCTGTATTTGTAGGCTGTGGTTTGTCTCATCTCAAGGACACCACAGTTGTAAAGGTCAAGGAACCCCTGGGTCTGCTGCAAAGCTTCTCTTGTTGAACAGCAAATACGAACTGGTTATGCTTGGGTCCCGGTTTTTCCTCCCATCTCTTGGGCCCTCTCGACCCCTCATCAAGCGGTGGTGCAGTGGATCAAGACCATCCCAGCTGTGGAGGCCACTGTTGAGGTTTGAAAAACTACTTCTTTACCGAGAGGTTTCCAAGTTCCGTCTTCAAGATGGCCTCCAAACGCAGACATTTCCAGTGAAGCGGGTAATAAGTAACAAATTTCCGCAGCGTTTTGTTCCTCTGTGAGAGTTTAGGATGACGAGCCTAAGCTGGAGGTGAAGAGGCTGTGTGAAGGGATCTTTCAACACAAGAGACTTAAAAAAGAAAGAACACCATCAAAACACAAGAGCTTGTGAGCGGTCACAAAACGGCTTCCTCTAAAATGGGAAGCCATGAGAGGGATACACTGTGAGGTGAATGTGAGGAAGGTTCCACAGGGCTGGGGCTGAACTGTTCTTCAGAAGTGCAAGCTCCCTCTGGTAGAAATGAGGAAGGGCTGGCTGAATACCCCGTGTGGGGCTGGAGGGCATAGGCAGGGCCGTAGGCGAGTCGAGACCTTGCCCTCCTGGTTCCGCATCCATGTCCTTCCGTAACTACTTGGTTTCCTTACAGTTGGTCGGTGTGGATGTGCAGGAGGAGAGCTCCATCCAGATAGAACAGGGCTCCAGGTCAGCCTCTCTGGCGGCACGTCACATTCTGTGACCTGAGGCCCTAGGCCTGGCAGCCAAAGGCTGAGGCTTTCTCTTTGAGCAGCTCCCAGCATAAATGGCAGCTCCAGCTTCCTATGAGAGAGACAACACAGCTTTAGTAGCAGCCCTGCTCCTAACTCTTAGGCCCTAGTAATGGCTTTAATATCTGCTAACTCCTATTTGCCTATGACTTCCGTAATTCAACGTGTGAAGATGTGAAGATGCTCAGAGGTAACAGGGGAACGATGTAAAGAGCCCCACCCCCTGTCACACCTCTTAGCCAGCCTTGGCACACCTGTTCCAGTTCCCTTGGAAACTCACACCTCCCCACAGTTGCAACCACACACCTGAGAAACATCTCCTTGACCCGTCAGCCGAAACACCATCTGGCTGCACTAGGCCTCAGTTTCCTCATGTGTCATCTGTGAGTGGTCCTACCTAACCTCATAGGGCCGTGGTGGTTAACTGAAACAAAGCCTGGACATCCCTTAGCACAAGGCCTGCACCACAGTGAGGGGTCAATGAGAGGTGGGCGTGGCAGCTGCCGTGGTTCATCGTAGTTACCTTCTGGGGGCTCAGCCACGGGGGGATTTAAACAGTACATGTGATAGCCACGGTCACAGTCGTCGCAGAAGAGTAGCTGGTCCTGGCAGATACAAAAGAGGGAAAGTGGGGAGGATAGAGATGCAGTTACTCACAGGCAGTGGCTCCCCCCTGCCACTTACTCCTCTACTCTCATTTCTCTAACTCCCACCCCATGGCAATGACCTAATCAGTATTACACATAGACTGGAATCCCACTCTTCCCATCTGTGCAATGGGCAACAGTTGTACTGGATAGTAACATCCATTGTATCCCACAACTCCTTCAGGATTTAAATGGAGATGTTAAGAAAAGTCTCTTCCCTGGCTTGAGCCTGGAGCCTGGGGCAGGGGGCAGGGGGCAGGGGGCAGGGGAGATTGGTTGGTTCTAGAAGTAGAAGATGGTAACACAGGCGAAGGGTAATAACAGCCTGAATTAAGGCTGCGGCAGTGCCATGAGGAACAGTCTCTGACTCGTGCGGTTGCCTGGGCTGTGGCATAGTCAGTCACTGAGCGTGGGCAGGAAAGTGGCCATGGGGGTAGGAGAAAGAAAGGGCAGCCTCAACTACAGATCCAAGGTCACCAGGGAGATGTCCTGGAGGCTGGAGATCAGGACAGAGGTCTGGGCCCAAGATAAGGATTTGGAACTCGCTGGTGATTGGATGGCAAGTGAAGGTCGCAGAAGAGGAAGTCCAGGGTGTATGATAGCAGGTGCCTCTGAAATGGTGGTGTTCGTGGAGGGCTGTCCATGAAATCATCTGCACAGTTTTGCATATAGGTAGAAATGTGTATTTTGAGAAATGTGTATTTCTAAAAATAGAGTGAATTCATGGCTTCCATAGAAGTCTCTGAAGTCTTTCCCCAAGGAAAGCCAGGAAAACACACTTTAACTCATGGGCATTAAGGGACAGCAGAGACCACAGAAACCAAAAGAAGCCCAGGCAGGGAAGAGGGCGAAAACCAAAACAACAGCTTGACTCCCACAAGGCACACCACGGCATCAGAGCAAAAGAAAGCCATTGTCCCTTCTTTCTAGTCTACTTTTCAGGGCAAAATTTGCTCATGCTAACACCCATGAAAAATACAATTTCAAAGGAGTTCTAACTCCCTAGATCTAAGAAGCTGGATCTGCTGATGGCTACAGAGTCAGTGAGATGAAAATCTCATTCTAGGCTCTGCAGGAGACCTTGTGAGAAAATCCCCGAGGTCCCAGCAACCACCCTGCTCATTTGTGGCCCTCTACTAAGGCTCTGTGTTAACAGTGTCAGCAAGATTAAAGTCTAGAATCAACCCAAATGCCAGTCAGTAAGAGATGAGACTAACAGAGAACCGTGAAAGCATAAGGATAAAGGCTATGGCTACACAGTGTCATGAAGGGACTTCTAGAATATTCTGTGGGGGAAAAAGGAAGCAGAGAAAGCCTTCCTATCTCTTACCACTTACTTCTGGATTGAATATGCAGTATACATGCTTACATTTAAACATAATGTAAAGACAAGCTTTATAATTTTTGAGAAGTCATATGTAAGCAAAGGGGGAAGTTAAGTTTGGAATTAGAAAATAGAAGCTAAGTTTTCTTAAATACATCATTCTTTCTAGATTTGTTTGTGGAACTATTTTGTATAGTCAAAGACCAAAATTAGGATCTTACTATATCCTTAAAAGTGAATTGCTCTTAAGTGAATATACTTGTATATCTAGCTAGAGACACAACTACAGACAGAAACCATTTTGGGTAGTGATGTATCTTTTATTATTTTTTTATTTGGATTTTCTTTTGAATCAGGGTCTTTCTGTGTAGTCTTGTCTAGCTTCAACCTTGTGATCCTTCTGCCTCTACCACCAGACTACCCAACTGACACATGATCTTAACAACCCAGCTAGATATAAATGTGTGTGTATATTTTTCAGCAATTGTATTATTGATGATAATATTAGAACTGGTTAACTATCTATATTAGTTGCATGTTTATCAAATTGTGATTGTGATGATATCATTGAGTAGCAAAACGTTTTACATGCTGAAGGAAAGTGTAGACATGAGATCAATGAATTGACAGCAAAACCACATAATTAGTTCTAAATGTAATCTATAGTTATTTGAATAAATAAATAGTGCATTTACCTTCTAAATAACAAAAGTATGTTCTAGATCTGCCACTGAAAATGTTCTAAAGCTGCAGGGCAGTGGGGTGGTGGCACATGCCTTTAATCTCAGCACTTGGAAAGCAGAAGCCTGGGATAGGATCTCTTTGAGTTCAAGACCAGCCTGGTCTTCATAAAGATTTCCGGGCCAGCCAGGGTTACACAGATAAACACAGTCTCAAAAAACAAAAAAAGAAAAAAGAAAAGAAGAAAAGAGAATGATCTGAATCAATGACAGACAGTAAAAATTAACCCCTCCGGCCCAGCCAGAAGTCTTTGGGAAGTGGCTGGTTTTAGACTGGCTCATGAAGTGCATAGAGATCTTTCTTTGTCCAAAAGCAAGAAAGCTATTGAAAGCTCTCGAGATACTGTCAAAAGAGCTTAATCTCCATGCTGAATGTTCCTGTGGTCCAAAGAGAATTTTAACTGCAATGGATGGAAACAAAATATATTTAAGTTCTTCAGCACATAAAAATAGCATTTTTAAAACTTAGTCCCTTTGGAAATTATTAGGGAAATTGGACATTTTTGTTTATTTTGATACCATTTTAGACTTAGAGAAAAGTTGCAGAAATGATAGTTTCTCTATTTTCTCTTCTGCTCTCCTGAATAGTAACATCTTACAGTGTGTGGTAAAATTACAGAGTGGAGACTGCCGGTTTATAGGAAAGGCTTTAATATCTCCATTTTCCCGCTTTTTTTCCCTAATAGCATTTGTGGGGGTCAGGTTTTCAGGGCTTTTGTTTATTTGGTTTTCCTTTTTACTTATTTATTGTCCGGGAATTGGGGTACATACTATAGCACCCTCATGGAAGTCAGAGGACAACTTGAAGGAGAAGTTTGCTCTTTCTACCATGTGGGTCCCGTGGACCAAAGTCCAGTCCTCAGGCTTGTAGGCAAGTGCCTTTACCCACTGAGCCATCTCACGGGCCTTCTTTCTTTGTATTTGGGGAGATAGAGTGTCATGAAGCCCAGGCTGGCCTCACAATCACTATGTAGCCGAGGACAACCTTGGACTCCTGGTCCTCCTCCACCTCCAAGTGCTAGGACCACAGGTGTGAGCTCCTACACCAGTTTACACAGAACCAGAGACAGAGCTCAAGGCTCCATGTGTGCTAGGAAGAATTTGACCAAGGAGAGCTACGACCCTAGGTTTCCTTTGTGGCCCTCAGTCTGTGACAGTTCCCCAGTTTATCTTCCATTACCTCCCTCCTTTGCCTAGTTCCTTCCTTCTTTCCTTCCTCCCTCCTTTACTGCCTTCCTCCATTCATTCTTTCAACTCCATATATAAGAAGGGATATCTGTGTTATTCTTTAAGCTATAAGCCAACAGTATCAGTATTTTCTTTCTCAGTTGTTCTAAGATTTGACCATTAAACGTTCTTTCAGGTTTTTGGTCCTTGTGATCTTTAGACACACACTGTCACTTTTTTTTTTTTAGCATAGCCCTACTTTCTGACATCACAAGATATTCCAGGCTTATCCTGTGTAGCTGGTACCCCATCCCTGGCACTAGTCATTTCTATAAGAATCTTTAGCACCTTTCACTAGGGAATACTGTGTAGAACCAATCTCTGGGTGTTGGGTGTCCTCAGTGCTTCTAAGTCCTTGCTAGGTTTGAAGATGGGTAATGTTCCCTAAGGTTTACATAAGTTTGGTACCCAGGGCAATGATATTGGGGAAGTGCTTGAGACCTCTAGGAGGTGGGGTCTCATCACAGGGCTTTAAATCACTGAAGATATACTTTGAAAGAGACTGTGGGACCCTGGTTTTTATATTCATTCTCTTTCTCTTTCTCTCTCTCTCTCTCTCTCTCTCTCTCTCTCTCTCTCTCTCTCTCCCTCTCTCTCTCTCTCTCTCTCCCTCTCTCTCTCTCTCTGTTTTGTTATATGAGCACTTTATTGTTACATGCTTTCCCTGTTAAGTATCCTCACCAAAATCCCAAAGTAACTGGGCCACTTGATCTTGGACTGAAACTTTCATAACCTCCAAAGTTATGAGTTAAGTAATTCTTTCCTCTTTAATTAATTGGCACTTTACTTTAATTAATTGGTAATGAGAAGATGACTAACATAGTCTTCTTTGCCAACAGGTCTCAGAAATAAATGTGTGTGTGTGTGTGTATATATATATATATATATGTATATATATATATATATTTCATATATGCTTATATGACCATATATGCTTACTGACCATGAGTTTATACATACACACACACACACACACGCACACTCCAATATAAAATCACAGGATTCAGGCTCCTCCCCTCCTCTTTTATAGTTATTCTTGCTCTGGTGCGTAGAACTATGACTCTCCATCACAATATTCAGCTATTCATTTAGACATATAAAGTCGCTTTCAGAATTACTAATCCATACACCCACAAAAATAAATTTCCTAGCTGGGGCACAGCATTTGTGATGCAGCTGTGTCTGTCTTTAGTCTTGCAGCACACAGTCAAAACACCATTTTCCAAAACTACTTAGGCTGGTTCTTCTCCAGCTCCTCAGTCTGGTTCTGCTATCTGCTTGTTGTATAGATAGATTCATTGCTTTCTGTTTGCTCCATTTTAGCATCTCTAGCCTCCTGGTTAGCATTAAGTATGTATCTGTCTCTGAAACTTACTCTTGATTCAAGCTTTCCAAGTATCCCCAAGGTCATGTTGATCCTCCCTTATCCCCATTCACTCCCACATCACTGTATTTCTCCTCCCCATTTCCATCCACTCCTGAAGATATCCACTCCCGTTACCTCCTTGTTTATTCTTTTGTATAAGTGCACAGATGTATGTGTAGTTCCTTATATAGCCCTCTCCTTCCAATAAACGCAGCCTACCATCAACAGATAGCAAAATCAACTTTGGTTTTGTCCATGTATCATGGAAATTATTGCACATCCATGCACAGATATCCTCCCCATGCTCTATACAGCTCTGCTGCACAGCTGTGCTGATGTCTATTTGATCATTTGTCTATGCACGCACATTGAGGTTATTTCTGATATTTTAATTAATAAACCATCTCACAGACATATACTTCTGTAGTAGGATGTATCCTTCAGTGTAGACTCCCACAGATGGGATGGCTCAGTGAAAAGTTAAGTGTGTCATAGTTTTGTTAGAGATCACCAAATCCCCCTCCCCAGAAGGACCATGCCACTTTGCATTCCCTCTAATACTAGATGCAGGAACTAATTTTTTTCTATAGTTTCATATATTGTTATAGTTAAAAAAATTTTGCCCATCAGAGAGGCGAGAAACAGGATCTTGGTTTTGCTTTGAGTTTCTTTCATTGTGGGTGTGTTTGAGTATTTAAATGTTTAAAGGTCATTTTTATATTGTTTATGAATCATTGTTCATGTCTGCTTCTCCTTGTCTACCAAGTTCCTGGTTTTATATCTCATTTATCAGAGTTCTTTACATCCTGGGTTCGTTGGAACTTCACCTGCACCTGCTACAGGTTCTCCAGGCTTGTCAGTCATTATTGACTGACTCGTGGTTTTTGACTATACAAATTTCCATAGTCTAATTTTTCAATATTTCACTTTATTGTTTCTCTATTTTGAATCAACTGGAAAATTTTTCCTGGAGTTGAAGTGGAAGAGGAATCTGGTGCTGGTCTGGTCTTAGTTTTGACATTTAAATTCCCTGTCTATTTGGAGATTGTTCTTATGTCTGGGTGTGAGATACGAAACTAATTTTGTCTTTTCCCAAACAACTCCCCTATTGTCCTAGCGTCATTCATTAAAAAGTCTATCTTTTACACCGTAATTTTAGATGCAACCTTTATCCTATACTCTCTCCCGTATGTGGGTGGGGCTATTCATAGGCTTTCTATTCTCTCCCAGCTGGTCTATTTGTCCGCTCACACATCACTACCACACCATTCCACTCTGGGGACTCCCCGAAAGATCTAATGTCTGCTAGTTCCCGTTTCCAGCACAGTTTATCTGAATTTCCTTGGCCATTTTCTTTTTTGAGCCTGGGTTTTATGTAGCCCAGGTTGGCCCAAAGCTCACTCAGTAAGTAGGCAGGGATGATCTTGAATGTCTGATCCTCCTGCTTCTACCCACCCCATCCCCCAAATGTTGGGACCACAGGCATACACTACTCTGCTTGGTTTCTACTGTGTTGAGGACTGAACCCAGGGATTTGGGCAAACTGGAAAGTGCTCTACAACAGAGATACCACCCCAGTCCTTCCTCTGCTATCCAAACCCACTTCTTCTTCTGCAGAAACATAAGCATCAGCCTGTCTAACTCCACAAAGGAGGCTTGTTGATGCTGTTATTGCGCCTGGTGTCCATTTGCAAATTAACGTGGGCTGAACTGACGTCTCTGCAGTGTTGTCTTTTTCTCCGATAGCAGAGGACATCGTTCCACCAGACCTTTATGTTTTCAAATGCATTATAATTTTTTTTGTTCATATAGACTTTGCGTACCTTCTGTTAAGCATGTTTCTAAATATGACTTCTTGGTGTACTGTAAATAAAGCAATGTTTACTAATTGGTTAGTTTTTACTTTTGTAAGATCTATTTTTAATTGTGTGTCTATCTGTCTACATGTGGGTACGTACACATGAGTGCAGCTACTAGCAGAGGCCAGAGGTGTCTGATCCTTTGGAGCTGGAGTCCAAAGACAGCGGCGAGGCCCCTGGAATAGATGCTCAGAACAGAACTCAGATCCTCTGCGAGAGCAGTGTAAACGCTTAACCACTGAGCCAATCTCCAGCTCCTCGTTTTCACTTTGCATACTCAAGTTAGCCCTATCACTGGTTCTCTACGGTTTCCCGACATACTGTCACATCTCGTGAAAATAGTGTCATAGTACAGGTTAAATACCCTGTACTCGAAGTGCTTCAAACTAGAAGTGTCTCCAATTTGTGTGTATATAATGAGGCATCTTTGAGTTGAAATCCAAGAAGAAAGGCAAAATCCATGTGTTTCATATAGGCTTCATACACATATCCTAAAGGAGGTCTTATGTGATACTTTTTAATGATTTTATGCATGAGATAAAGTTTTGGTGCAGTAGAATTTTCCAGCTGTGGCATCATAGTGGTATTTGTAAAGCTCTGGATTCTGCAGGCCTCTGTGGATTAACAATGCTCAACTGGTATTGTCATATGTCCTTGAGCCTCTAATCTATTTCTCTTGTCAAACGGTACTAACTAGTATCTCTACAAAAATACTGAATGCTAGCAGCATGTGGAGCATCCTTCCCACACGAAGTTCCTAATGTTGGTGGAAATATATCAACTATTTTCTCATTAAACATGATATGGGCTCAATTAGAAAATATGAACATTTTCTTGTGTTTAGAAGCAATCTTATGATTCATGTTTTCTTGAGTGTCTTTTACTTTCATAACTAGATGATATTTTGTTAAGCTTTGTTTTATTTTTAATTATGCATATGTAGGTGCATCTAGGATCAGGTGTGTATGTGTCAGTGGAGGTCCCCATAGCCCAGAAGAGAGTGTTACCATGGAGCTGGCCTTAGAGGCAGTGGTGAGTCACCTGATGTGGGTGCTGGGAACTGAACTCGAGTTCTCTGAAATAGCAGTCCCTGCTCGTACCCATGGAGCCATCTCCCCAGGCCCATGAATAGATAGCGTAACTATCATATTATCTTACACACTGATAAGGGAAAAAAGCAAGCACATATGGCTGCCTTTTGTATACAGTACCAAAGGGCAGCATGGGTAAGTGTCTTACTACGGAATTACCCCAGTTAATAAACAAAAGAAATCCAAATTCAAATAAGAAAATGCCTAGTTTTCAGCCTCTAATGAAATGATCTTACTCAATGCCATCAATAGAGGTACCATGACAAAAAGAGACACCAAAGACGACAGACTCCATCAAAAGTGTGTAGCAATGTCTGTTAGGTAGTCTTCTAGAAAAAAGACAGACAGACAGACACAGAGAACTGAGGAAGATGGCAAAGAAAGAGACAGAGAGACTCTGGATCAAGGCAGAGGGACTGTCAACCCCATGAGGATGTATTCAGGCAAACGAAAGCCTGGGAGCTCCATTGAACAGCTGATTCGTAAGGTGGGGGGAACATCTACGTCTTATTTGCAGATGGTAAAAGAAACTTCAAGCTGGACTAACTAGCTGCAATGTACAGACGTCATTTGGATCTCAACTGCAGCCGATGCATTTAAGGGACAGCTGAGCGAGTAGAAATGCTCATTACTTGAAGCTACAGGAAAATGCTGGTTATTTTCACTTAAAAGGCAGCTATTGTCCTTTTAAAGGTGCAGGTGAAATATTTACCAGTGAAATTATATGATGACTAGGATTGAAAAGTAGGGGCTAGGAAGATGGCTCTGTTGGTAAGATGTCTGCTGTACAAACATGAGGACCTGATTCCAGGACCCTAGCACTGTGTAAAAGTGATACCCCAGCTTTGGGTAAGGGAGCAGTGTCTGGAGATAAAAGGGGTCCATTGGCTACCCAAGCTAGCCAAACGGATGAGTTTTTGGATCAGTGAGTTATCAGTCTTAAAAATTGAGATAGGGAATGATGGAGGAAGACAGCCGATATAGAACTCCAAACTCCACACGTACACACACCTACATGAACAGGTACATACAACGCATACATAAAGGGTAAGATAATAGTACTTATGAAATACAACGCATACATAAAGGGTAAGATAAAAGTACTTATGAAATAAGATTGGACACAATGGCTATTGTTGGAGCTGGGACAGAGTATTTGAGATCATTATTCTCTCAGCCTTTGTACATGTTTGAGATAACCCATAACAAAAAAAATATAGTTGTTGAGTATTCTGCATTTCTTGTGTTTACTATGTCATCCAGTTGAGATCATGCACTAGACTGTGGTGGAAAACAGCCACATGCATCTCACCTGAAGCACTGACCACCGCCACAGTCGCTAAACTCTGGAGAGCAGAGGCTCTAAGCAGCCAGGCTGCTAAGGACAATGACCAAGAAGACACCCCCTGATGACCACCTCTGGCATCTTTCCCTGAAGGCATGAGGGACCCAAGGCAAAAGTACAAGGGTCCCAAAGGTTGTAGAGGCTAGAAAGAAAGTCATTTTCCTCAGGAATCCAGGGCCCGGAGTTCTGTCTCCTTTCCACCCCTCAGAGGGCTCCCAGCCCCTTCTGCCTCTTCTTGCCACAGAATCTCCCAAACTCACATCGTTCTCCGAAGTCCCACACAGGATGCAGGATTTGCATTCTATGCATTGCCACTTGTAGGTCTTGACCGCCTCGGTCATATTCAGAGTGAACTGCAGGCATGTTGGATGACCTGGAAGAAGCCAGAGACAACAGTATTAAGAAAAAAAGAGTGTGACCTGTACCCCCAACGCTACTAATTCAAGACACATCTCGGAGGGAGCATAGAGGAAATCAGAGGAAGCACAGGCTGGGAAACAGACCAGGAGTCTGAATGGGGCTCTATCCACAGTCCTTACACCACCGCCTCCAGTCACGCCAGGTGGAGGCCGAACGGAGAAGTGGGCATTCGCCTTCGTACTAATTACCAACCAGTTCCTCTTACCCCAAGAGCCATGTCCCCCGGAAGTGTAACAAGTAGAGTAGAAAGCTGTGACCAGAGAGAACTAAACAGCCCAAGGCAGCCCGGGGGTGTGGGGAGACATCAGCATCATCCCACGCCCAGATGAAGCTGGGACAGGAAAACTTCTTAGAGCTACTTGGAGCTGGGACCTCCTATTGACACTGCCTGAGAAGGTCAGGAATCTCATAAGGTTTTCGGAGACAGGGCTTAGGGGTGATGGATGGTATTTTTGTGGTTCCTTCCAGACCCACAGTGGAGATGAACAAAAACCCAAATGCTTAGCAGTCGCAGGAACATAAGAAAGGGGTCTGGCAGGTAAGTCAAGGGAGTGACAAGACCAGCAAAGGACCAGTCCTATCCTACAAGTGTCTCGTTAGCTAAACCTATAGCCAGGTCACACTTTTAAGCTGTGACCATAGATCACACAGCCCTGAAGAAATCCCTGAAGCTTGACCTGCCAAGCAGGACTGCATGAGCCCCCACTGATCTACAGAGCAAGGCCAAGAGTGAACAGACGACTGGGAGCTACAACTTGCTAGGTTTCCCAGCACTGTGACCTGGACGAGCGAATCCCACCGCTGCCTCTGCTGGAAAGAACCAGCAGCTTGGCCCAGCCCAGGCCCCATCCTTCTCCAGAGCTCCCACTGCACAGAAGGTTTGCCCCTTTATTCTTTAAAAGATACTATAAACAGGGGGCACTGATTAGAGTTAGCATCACTGACCAAGTGTGCTCACAGACAGACTTCTAAGTGCTGTCCCTAGCCCCCAACAGAGCCACATCCCAGCAGGAACCCCATGTTTCCCTCTGGAATCTTCAGAGAGCCCATCGGACCCTGCTCATTTGGGTAAAACACTGGCTGGGCCGTCAGCATCAGGACCCACCAGGTTTGGGGCTTCCCCGATATAAACCACTCTGAAGTTTCTGTGAGTGTTAGCATAGGGGTAAATAACCTGATAGGATGACAGGGGAAAGAGACGAGGCCAGAAAGAAGCCTTAAATTAAAACCCTGCACGAATAGCCCACTGGTGCTCCAGAAAACATCCCAAAGTGCGATCTGAGGAGGATCCTAGCCAAGCTGTTTCCTACGCTAATCTCTTAGAGTGAAAACAGAAGGGGCATAGTGGGGACATTTTCAGCTGTAGACTCAGCAGTGTGGGCTACAAGTGGCCAGGTTCTCTGACAGGACACTGTTGGAAAGGATGGAGCCGAGATCATGGGACGTACACCCGCCTAGGCAAGGTGATTTTGTCCAGTTCCCTGGTCTCGGGCCATACCCCAGCTGTCAAAAGCCAGTTTCCACTAAGAAGAGCTCACCAACTCAGCAACTGTTTCACTAGCAGCTGCTAAGCTGGCTGTTATGCTAGACAGAAAAGATACACCATGAGCAAGACACTCTTAAGCCCTCCAAAGAGACCTCGAACTACTAAGACCCCCTGCACAACTATTTAATCACTATTATGTAACTAACACCATAGAGCAAAGGCAGAGTTGGCGATGGAAACCAATGAGAGCTCCTAGCCAGAGCGGTCAAGGAAACCCTCCAGGGAAAGGGGTTTAAGTCAGTACTGGGCAGATCAAAAGTTAACTGGGTGGGAAGGAGAGGAGATGCCAGGTAAAGGGACCTGCGTGAGCAGGCTCTGAGCAGCCAGGAGCTTTGCAAACCAGAAGGAAGAGAAAGACCCGTGAACATGAGTGTAGGCTTCTTTGCAAAGTGACGGGGCAAGAGGCCACCCGGGAGACAATGAAGCCAGACTAAATAGGCACTTATAGCCCTCATTTAAGCATTTGGGCCTATAAAGTCAGTGAAGGCTTTCAAACCGAAGGCAGACGACTGTGTTTTTTAAGAAGCATTCTTAGGTGTAGAGGATCCTGAGGCTGGAGACACAGCTTTGGATCCTGGGGGTTACATATGTGATAAGAAGTCATAGAACTATGCAGAGGCACACATCAAACATTCACGAATATGGCTGTGTACACAAGCCCATGAAGCAACAAAACCCACAAAGGGTTTAGGGTTGCAGTAGCTTTGCTATTGTATGTGGGTATCTAAGATGCTCACCCCTGGGGGAAAGGCACCTGGGATCACTGTCATTTCATACAAACCTAGAACTACTTCCAAAGAAAGGACAAGATCTTTTAAAACAAGAATATACAAATGAAAATGTCCATCAGCAGGAAGCAGGGAAGGAAGAGAGGCCTGGAAAGGATTTGCTAGGACTTCAAGGAGAAGCAAGAATTTTTGCCGGTATTGGTTCTGAGGCTGATGCAGCCAATGGAAGAGAGACCGGAGGATCGGGCTCAGGGGGAACCTGAGAAAACAATAAACAAGGAAGTGACAGGAACTGACCCATCTGAATACTGCAGTGTGGGTGACTGAATGAAGGAATTAGCGTGCGGTAAAACTACTGAGATTAGGACCACCTAGGAAGAATGTGTGACGACCCTGGAGAAGGGGACCCACTCTGTTCTGAGCGCTCGGGTTGGGTCAGGTTGTGGAACACATCACTGAGAGTCCAAGAGACAAGTATGGACTTGAAGTAGAAACAAGGCCAGGCATAGTGGCACGCCTTTAATCCCAGCACTCAGAACCCAGTGACAGGAGGATCTCTCTGAACTCCAGGCAAGCCAAGGCTACACAGAGACATTGCCTAAAAAGAAAAACAAAAACAAAAACTTAAAATTGATCTTGCAAACTAGGTGGTAATTGAAACTATGAGAATCAATAAAAATAGAAAAAGGAAAGCAAGAGAAGAAAAAAAAGAAGGGAGAAGGGATTTTTTAAAATCTAGGACTAAGTTTTGAGGAATCGTCTATTTAAAGACAGGATAAATGGGGATTGGGGATGGAATACTTGCCTATAAATCCAAGCACTGGGGAGCCTAGAGCAAGAGGATAGTGAGTTCAAGGCCATGCTAGAAAACACGAGACCCTGACTTGAAAATAAAACCAATGGAGGAAAGAACCAGAAAAGGAAACTATTGCCAGAGAGCCAAGAAGCAAACTGGGCAAGTATGGCGTGACCATCATCAAAAGAAGAGATTTCAAAAACGTGTCAGCTGTGTGACACTGCGGGTTTGTCATTGTTCCATAAAGACCCTGAATGAGGGGGTATTGTCCGTGGTCATACCATCCTGAATGTGCCCAGTCTTAGTCTGAATGAGGGAGTGTTGACAGATCAGCACAAATGCTCTCCTGCTAATAATAACATTCCTCATGGTGCCATCTTCCCGAGGAAGGAAGGTCAGCACATTCCATGGCCTGCAACTCAGCTGGCAGCTGCCTTGGAGCATCTGCCTGGGCGAGGCTGGGGCGGCCTGTGTGGTTCACATATCCACAACACTGCAGATACTAGTCATCAGTCTATCCTGTGTCTGAGTTCGCCTACAGTAGGCAGCTCCAGTCCTTGGCATTGTTAACATGATATTGTGGTCTACAAGATCCACTCTTGAGTTGCTGGAGGAACCTTGCAAAAGAGGGGAAGGATTGTGGGAGTCAGAGGGGTTGATGACACCAGGAGAACATGGTCCCACAGAATCAACTGCAGGGCTCACAGGGGCTCAAAGGGACTGAACAGCAACCACAGAGCCTGCACGGGTCTGCACTAGGTCATATATATATATATATATATATATATATATATATATATATATATATGTTGTGGCTGTTTGTGTTGGGCCTGGGGCACATGTGTCCTGTGGGCCACACACTGGACACATCTACAACCTCCACACAAACCCTGTGCTGAGTTCTAGAGACATTTCAGAGTGGTTGCTTTAGTTAGACAAATGAATGGCGGCCAGTGGGTGTTAGAATCGTCTATTAGAAACCTCTAGGGGAGGGATCATAAGGCTTTCTCTGTTTTTATTCTGAGAAGGTCATCAGCTTTCCAAAATTTTCTGACATGAACAAAGAGACATGAGCCCCTATGCCTCCAGCCTCCAGACTAAAACCAGCCTCACCCCAGCTCAGAACTCAAGGTGCTATTCAAGCGAGAGAGAAAATGGGAGACAGGAATGTTCCTACTGCTTCTCTACTGTGGAGGAAGAGGTGCAAAATGTTTTAGTAGCTCTATAGATGGATCCTGAAACTAAGTCCAGAATGAAGTTATGTGCCTGTGCTGTCATACCAAGTTGGCCACCAAACTTTCTACTTTCTCCCTAAACTAGAAAAAAACAGCTGTCATGTAAAACTCCAAACTGACTTCTTATCTAGCACAGAAAGGACGAAAGAGTGCACACTGTTGGACAGAAGTGGAAGTTTCCCAGGAAAGCGGGGGATACTTGTTTCTACGGCTTCACTCTGGGACTGTGATTTGATCAGAATTAATGCTCCAAGTTCATGGAAGTGGGAGAGGAGCAGGCACAGTCTCTCTGATCCAAGGACTGAAGAGAAGCTCATCCCAGTTACAGTTTACTGAGCCCCACACACCACTGTTTGCTCTTTGTAAAGTCAGCCACCATCTTTAAATGTACATGCCTGGAAATTTGGGCTTTTCTCCCTTACTCCAGCTTTCTAAATTTTTAAAAAATTTCTTCTTCTTTTATGCATATGAGTGTTGTGCTGCATATGTGTGTGTGTATGCACATAGTATCATGTGTGTATGATGCCCTTGGAGGCCATAAGAGGGCATCTAAACCCTGAAGTTACAGGAAGTTGTGAGTCAGCCAGTGGGTGCTGGGAACTGAACCCAAGTTCTCTGCAAGAGCAGTAAGTTCTCTTAACCACTGAGCCCTCTCTCCAGCCCTCCATCTTTCTTACAGCAAATAATACTTACATTGCCATTTATCTCAACATATTGAAAGTTAGACAGCTGGGCAGTGGTGGTGCATGCCTTTAATCCCAGCACTTGGGAGGCAGAGGCAGGAGGATCTCTGTGAGTTTGAGGTCAGCCTGGTCTACAGGGTGAGTTCCAAGACAAGCCAGCATTGTTACACAGACAAACCCCATTTTGAAGAAGAAGAAGAAGAAGAAGAAGAAGAAGAAGAAGAAGAAGAAGAAGAGGAGGAGGAGGAGGAGGAGGAGGAGGAGGAGGAGGAGGAGGAGGAGAGGAAGAGGAAGAGGAAGAGGAAGAAGAAGAAGAAGAAGAAGAAGAAGAAGAAGAAGAAGAAGAAGAAGAAGAAGAAGAAGAAGAAGAAGAAGAAGAAGAAGGAAGGAAGAGGGAGGAAGGGTGGGAAGGAAGGAAATGTACTCCAGGTCCTCTTGGTACAATTGGTCAAAAGAACATTTGTAAGATTCCAATTGCTGAAAAATTTAGAAAGTGTTGATTGGGTATTTAGCTCAATGATAGGATGCACACCAGGCAATTAGAAGAGTCTGCATTGTCTCCAGCACAGAAAATGGGGCAGGGGACACAAGCTGCAGTGTGTATGATTCATTCCAACAGCGTCATTCAAAATCAAGTCCTTGCTGAAAGTTGAGATCCGAAAGTGAACTTGGTGTAAAGATGTGTTCCTTGTTCGCACCAATTGTTCCCAAACTAATCCCGAGCCTTCCTCGAAGCTCAAACAGAAAATGTCACCTACAACCACCTACTCAGGAGCCCTGACCCCTGAACTAGGCTTTCAGATGCTAGGGGTTGACTTCGCGGGGCTATTTCAGCAGATGGGAAGGGAAAGGAAACCAACACAGAAGAGGAAACTTTGCAGACAAGGGAAGACAGACCGTGGAGATGAAGGCACAGGGTGTTCAGGACACCACAGTCTACTGAGCTCAATAGGAAAGCAAAGGTGGACCTCAGAAAGCAGTGACCAGTGCCTTTCCCCCTCCAAAGACACATCTCCTGTCTGTACAGAACACGTCCTGAGTGACGAGTGCTGAGTGACGAGCATAGTCAATACACAGCAATGGGTCAGAAGTCACACACATAAAACTCAATACAAAAAATCAGCATTTGTTTCATATCCACACACCCTGCTTATATTCTTATACACAGTTGTCTCCACGCCCGAACATGTCTAACCTTTGAGGGAAAATGACACCTAAATACACCTCATTGATTAAGCCCACGTTCTGACTGTGGCTTAGAAACTAACATGCA
The DNA here is from genome assembly GCF_037038515.1 of Microtus pennsylvanicus. Classification (NCBI taxonomy): domain Eukaryota; kingdom Metazoa; phylum Chordata; class Mammalia; order Rodentia; family Cricetidae; genus Microtus; species Microtus pennsylvanicus. The sequence goes on along the minus strand of NC_134592.1, from coordinate 32,559,296 downwards.
TCTCTAAGCAGTCTGTGTTATACAGCAGACATCGGATGCAGTGAAATTCAGTTCATTTTCAACCAACCCTGGGCAAAAATACACAAGCTACTATGATGGTTTTTCTTGTGCTGTGATCCCTATTAAAAGACTTTTTATTTCATTGTTGCCAATATTTAATTTGGGCTTGGCTAAGTCACATCACCAATTAAATTAAAGGTCTCGAGTAGGGGGAGGATTATCTTGTGAGGTTTGTGCCGAAAACATAAATAAAAAAGATGCAAAGAAGTGTGAAGCTAGCGAGTTCTATTATGTATTCGTTGTGAAGTTATAAAGATGTAATTGCGTTTTATTACTTTATTTGTCAATGTTGAGTTTTTAAAAAACTAATTTCACAGAAAAAGGGAACCTGAATATCCAAGGTTCTCATAAAAAGACATGTAAAACTCAAACCATGTTCCTTGGTTTGCTGTTTAGCTCACAGAAACTATATGAAATGCATAGGTAGGATCACTTCTAAATTGAAACAGTACCAAAGGCAAGACTCCATGTGCACTCATGAGAAAATAATCTGGAGGCTGGGGAGATGGCCTGGCGGGTAAAGCGCTTGCTGAGCAAGTATGAGGACCCGAGTTCAATCCCCTGCACCCCTCTAGAATAAGTACAAATCCAGAAAAGGTGGTATACGGCTCTAACCTCAGGGTCAGGCAGATGTTAACTGGATGATTAGCCTGGAGCTCACTGGTCCATCTAGCCAAAATGGTGGAAAATAACCAAAGATGACAGTGTTGGCATATGGCCTTTATATGTTGTGCTCAGACACCCAAATACAGCTGAACACACACACACACACACACACACACACACACACAAATGCACTCAAAAACACACACCTGAAGATACACACCCAAAATAATTTGGCTCAAAATTTTTAAAGTGCCTATTTTCATATACACAAAAACTATAATATTTACATATTGAAGATATATACAGTCTCTTTTTTGTTTTAAACATTTTTATTGATTTTTTGTGGATTTCGTATCATGTATTCCGATTCATTTCATTTCCCCATCCCTTCATATCTGCCCTCTGCCCTTGCAACCTCCCCCCCCCTCGCGCCAAAAAATAAAATTTTAAAGAAAAACAAAAACAAACAAAAGTCTCAGCATGGAAGCTGTAGTGTGGCCCAGTGAGTCAGACCTGTTGTCTTTTCATCTTGTAAGTGTTCATTGCAATGAGCCATTGGTCTGGTTCAAGGTCTCTGGCTTCTGCTACACTATCAATACTAGGCTCTTGCTGGGTCTCCTCTTGGATATCCTGTTGTGGCCTAGTGTAATGAAGATCCTGCTGCTTTGGATCTGCAGGTCCAGCCCCTTCACATGCTCCAGCAGTTTGTAGATGATGTGGATGTTGGGGTGGGCCAGTTCATAGCCCTGGTTCTGGGCCTGGGTGGTAGCTGGGTGGGTCAGCCTTCCAGCTTTCCCTCATCCTCACCACCGGGCAAGCTCTCCAGCATTGCCCCTCACCCAGTGCAGCAGGCAGCAAGATGGTAGGGTCACTTCTGCTCTCATGCCCTCAAGGCGGCTCACCTGCAACCATACCTCCAGGGACAGTTCTACTGGTTTGCCCAGCCAAGGTACAGGGCCTGGTGCAGGGCCTGCTCTCCTGAGTACTGCAGCTGGTAAGGTGCAGGGTGTGCTCTCCTGAGTACTGCAGTTGGTGAGGTGCAGGGCCTGCTCTCCTGAGTACTGCAGTTGGTGAGGTGCAGGGCCTGCTCTCCTGAGTACTGCAGTTGGTGAGGTGCAGGGCCTGCTCACCTGAGTACTGCAGCTGGTAAGGTGCAGGGCCTGCTCACCTGAGTACTGCAGCTGGTAAGGTGCAGGGTGTGCTCTCCTGAGTACTGCAGTTGGTGAGGTGCAGGGCCTGCTCTCCTGAGTACTGCAGTTGGTGAGGTGCAGGGCCTGCTCTCCTGAGTACTGCAGTTGGTGAGGTACAGAGCCTGCTCTCCTGAGTACTGCAGTTGGTGAGGTGCAGAGCCTGCTCTCCTGAGTACTGCAGTTGGTGAGGTGCAGAGCCTGTTCTCCTGAGTACTGCAGTTGGTGAGGTGCAGGGCCTGCTCTCCTGAGTACTGCAGTTGGTGAGGTGCAGGGCCTGCTCTCCTGAGTACTGCAGCTGGTAAGGTGCAGGGCGTGCTCTCCTCAGTACTGCAGTTGGTGAGGTGCAGGGCCAGGTCTCCTGGTCTTGTGCCCTCAGGCCAACTATCCTACCTGCCACAGGTAGCAAGGGGTAAGGGGACAGGGAGAATCTTTCTGTCACCCTTGCACTACATGGCAGAGATTGGGGGCGGAGAAAGTGTCAGCTCTTCTGCTCACCTGTGTCGCCAAAATATATACAACTTTTGGTGAAAAAATATTTAAATAATAATCAAATCTGAATAAAAAAAACTAAGTCAACTGAGAAAAAAAATTAGGCCAGGTGGTGATGGTGCACACCTTTAATCCCAGCACTTGTGAGGCAGAGGAAGGCGGATCTCTGTGAGTTTAAGGCCAGCCTAGTCTACAAGGCTAGTTCCAGAACAGGCACCAAAGCTACAAAGAAACCCTGTCTTGAAAAATCAAACAAACAAAAGTAAAAATGTAATTTGATTGCCTTGGGAACAAAACTCATTCAATCAGATCCAATCATTCTCATATTCTCTCTTCCTGCCTCAATCCTTCCCAGCCTCCCTTTGTTTCTCCACTTTGACACCCAGTCTACCAGATGGAGGGAGGGGGGCTCTGAGTCTCTTTTTAATCTGCAAAGAGGTGAAACCACTTCCGTTCAATCAAGACTCCAAACTCTCATAGAGCTGGTACATAGCTCAGAGATAAAGGTGCTTACCTAACATGTGTTAGGGCCTGGCTTCAATCCCCCAGCACCACACACACACCAGCCCGTGTGTGTGTGTGTGTGTGTGTGTGTGTGTGTGTGTGTGTGTGTGTGTGTGTGCGCGTGCGTGCGCATGGGTGTGCATGTGCGTGTGCACGCATGCATGTGTGTGCATATGTGTATGTGTGTGTGTGTGTGGTGCCGGGAGATGGGGAGTCATTTTTCTTCAGGGTTTGGCCACCGGTAGGTTGAGCATGCACGTGTAGATAGCACATGTGGGATTATTTTTTAAATAAGAAAATAAAAACATAAAGATGGGAGAGGCACACGCTGAGGGCCTGGCAGACTGGAAGAAGAGAGCTGGGAGTAGATATTATCAAAACACAGTGTAGGAAATTGACAAAGAATAAATATTTTTAAAAATAGTTTAAAGAGCCCAACATTTTTGCACATCTATTACCACAGGTATATCCACAGATACTTCCTGCTCACAGATTATTTCACAAGGCCTGTTCTGTTGATCTTTTGTAGTGGTCCACAGGCTCACCTCTGCGTGCCCAGATGTTACGTCTACTGCTTGAGACACCTGCGAATTGATGACAGCCGTGGAAGGGCACTCTAGAGGCACCTGAATGGCTCCTTTTCTCCTTACCATTTTTCATGTACTTCAAAGAAGACAAAGAAGAGAAAGAGAGTGGAAAGGACAAAGACCAAACAAACAAAACTGCATTAAAAATAAATGATGGTGTGAGCTGGGGCTGCCTTTTGCTCAGGCAAAACACCTCACTGTGCAGCTACTTCAGCTCATCTTGGAGGTCAGCTAATCCTCGCCCTCAAGCTGGCAAGCTCTACGGCACCCAGGCATCACGTGACACAGAAGCCAGAGGGTTTGTTACACCAATTGTTACTATAAATATCACACCTAGCAAGTTCACGCAATAGCATCGAGGTGCCTCTGATGGGTTCAGCAGCTAATAGCTTATGAAGTCATTAACAACTGGCCTGAGAAACTCCCTGTTTTCATGGTCACATATGGTTCAAGATAGAGTCGCCTAGAAATGGCTTTATACCCATCTATAAATCCAAAGGCACTGTGGTTGGTCCTCCTAGAGTGGAATGATGGGATGGGAAAGCCTTGACCTAGATCTATGTGACTTACTTGACTGGTCCAATCTGGGGCCAAGGCACAGCACTTGAAAAGTGCCCAGGTGCAGGAAGGACCCCACTGCTCCTAATTAGTCCTACATGATAACTGAGGGCCAAAGACACCTGTTTGTTTATTCTTTTGATAGCTTTTGTCGGATAAATATTTGTGACAGCATGCTTGGGTACTAGGGACATAACAGTGAGATAACACAAGATCCTGGCTCATGTAACAACTGTCACAGTTTCAGTTATGTAGCAGCAGCCACGTCTTTTAGACAAGTCACTTTGCTTCTTTGGGCATTATGCTTCTGCTATATTAACTTATAAGACTGTATTATGTGGACCATGATTCCATGGCTCCTTTTATGCTACCCATGCGTGGTAACTATTGATCCCAAATTCCCTGTTTGGGAAAGAAGATAGAGAAACAGAACAAGCCTTCTAGAGTTTCCTGGATAAAACACAAAGTGACAAGAAGAAATTAAAAAAGCCAATCAGTGCTACTAGAATTCATGTTGATAAAGCCCAGGCTTAGCCCAAGACCAAATACGGCCATGACAAAAAGTTCTAAAAATTAAAAAATCTCTAGAATGTTGTGGGTATTTGTACACTGTGTGAAAATATATTACTGTAATTAGTGTAAGAAAAAGTTGAACAGCCAATAGCTAGGCAGGAGGTATAGGTGGGACTTCCGGGCAGAGAGAGAGAAGGAGTAGGAGATGAACCTAAGCACACGAGAGATGCCAGTAGACGTGGAAGACGCAAGGTGAGTGGTACGTGACAGAACATGGATTAACAGAAATGGGTTAAGTTACGTTATAAAAGCTAGTATAAAACAAGCCTAAGACGAAGCTTTCATAATTAGTAATAAGTCGTTATTTGTGAGCTGGTGGTCCAAAGGAAAGTCCAACTACACTAAATCTAAAGCATTTCCCAGCAATCACTTCTGCAATTTGAGCTCTCTGGGTTCTATAGGCAGACAAAAGTCTTGGGCAAGGCTCCCTCTATAGGGAGTTTTAGATCTGGGTTGAGGTAGTTGTGTATGACAACAGGAAGACATTGCCAGCCAGGGAGAGAGAGAGTGGTGGTGTCAATAGAAGTTGACTCAGCTGATTCTTTGAAATTCGTCACCAGAATTGTAACCTTGGGGCCAGGATGATGTGTGAACCCAACGGTGTGTGGAAGCCACCCTGAATTGTCATCCAGAGCCTACCGTCAATCTCAGATGCAAGTCTTTGATATTGGTTACACATATTAGGCCTCTCTAGATAGCAGGGGCCACATCCAGCCATAGGCCTGGCTGAAGACTCTGGGATTTCCTAGGAATGTGAGCCCACAGAAGAAATTAATTGCTATGCTTCCCGCTGCCCTGAGTCAACCCAGGAGGGCTGATATCTTTAATTAATGGGTCACTGATGGGAGAGAATGATTAGTCAATTCTTGATTGCCTATGATCCTTTAATCAGGACTGTCCAGGAAGTAGAAGATGAATTCATGAGTGGTTTAAGTTCTTGAGCCATCCGAGGACTCTGGATAGTATTTCCGCTTTTCTCTCAAAGATATTTCATAGAATTGTACCAGGTCAAAAGGGAAATGGATGTTCGCTTGCTTTGCATCTTGTGGAAAGACTGAGAGAGGATCACAGAAAGGGCCTAGGAATAGAGGATGGTTAGTATTAGTTTCAATATTTCATTCTACATTTCTAAGTAACCGTGACCTAATTTTAGGGTTCTTACTTTGTAATTTATTTCATTGTGATCAGAGTCTCAGAGGGGGAAAATAACTCCAGTTTCATTTGACCAAATCCAATGAGCATCTTCTCTGGGACAGGAACTGTACTTGGGGTTCAAGTTTTAAATGAGACATAAATCCTGTCGTGGAAAGCTCGATTTAGCAGGTGTGAAAGGTAGCCTCAAGTATTCTACCAGGCAGTCTCACCCCTGTGTCCACAGTCTGGTGTCATTCTCTCGTTCTTTCCATACGGCTTTATAACGGACATCTATCAAGTAGACTATGACACTGGCGGTTGCTATTACTTCTAACATCAGCTGATAAAAACACAGGTTTCCCCCACCTCCTGTGCTTTCTTACTTTAAGGAAGATAACTTCTATGTAGAGAGGTGCCCTGTGGTGAGCTCCACATGGCAATGAAGGAAAACTTATAGGCTCCATACAACAGCATCGTGAGAGGAGCTGAAGGCTCTGAGAGCCAAAGCTGTGTAGGTTGGCTTAGACAAGATCCTCTCCCAACCGAGCCTTTGGATAAGATCACAGCCCTGCCTGACAACTTGACTGTGACCTCAGGATGGAACTCAGACCTGAGATACCCAGCTGAACCACACCTAGGTTCTTGACCACAGAAACTGTAAGATCATAAGACTTTATTTTAAGCTGCTCTGTTTTAGAATAACTTGTTATGTAGTGACATGTAACTAACTATTCTAGAGAGAGAGACACTTTTTAAAATGACTACAGTACATCATGGTTAGGCATTGTAATACAGAAAGGAATCAAACTCCTGAGGCGGGGAAGCGGTAAATCGTGTTGTGGAGACTTGGGGAGAGACAGAAAGAGTGGGTATCATTTGAGCTGGGTCTGGATGGATAGGTAGGAGTTGCCTAAGTGAAATAAAAAAGAAGGAATGAACTGTACAGGGAAAATGAAATAGCAGAAAACATTAGGAACAAGGTCCATTCAGCCAAAGCTGATAGCCAAGGAAAGAAACAGGGAGGGAAAATGGCAACAGAAGATAGACGGAAAGCCACACAAAGATGAGGGAAGGCTTCTACCGCGGGCATCAGGACCACAAGATGACTCTGTGAGCAATGAACTAATGTGCCTGTCACCCTGCTTTCAAGGGGGTGACTCTAGTAGTAAGGCAGAGAGTAAAAACAGTGGAGGTGACTGAGGAAGGTGGCTGCTTGCAGGGCCCAAACAGTCAATGAGTGTTGAGCATACACAATGTTCTGGGCACAATAACAGACAAAAAAATTATCTTTTTCTGAGATGCTATTCTAGCAGGGTCCTAAGTGAAAGAAAGGCTTGTCAATACTTGGAATAAAGGTAAAGCTGAAAGAATTTGAAAGGCAGAATTGGTCAACTGAACATTAAGTCCACCTGGACACATGAATAAGAAAAAAATGGAGAAGTCGAAAATGTCACTAAGATTTCTAAGTTGGGCCACAGAGTAGAAAACAGCCCTTTAGCTGAGCTAGAGATGAAAGGCATGCAGAATGTAGCTGTGTACTACCTCATGGCATTTCAGTCAAAGATGGATCCATGCTGGTCTTGCTAGAGTACACGGCCCAGAGACATTACAGTCATCTCAGTTAGTTTGGCACCAGTACATTTTCATAACCATAAAATCACCCAGTGATGCACTTCTCAGAGCAACCCCCTCTGCTGTGAACTGACACACGGGTGCATAATAATGGGCTTCATTTATACACATTGCATTCCTGGGGCATTCAGTGGAAACGTCTTAGGATCCGTGAGAGAATATGGTTCTGCATTCAGGCAAGAAGACCAGAGTGGGCATGCAAATTTAGAAGTTCAGAAATCAGGGTGACAGAGGAGGCTTTGGAACGTGGTGAGATGATCAGAGGGCGACCACAGGGCAAAAATTTGAAAAAACTAATCGGAGTGGGAAGTGGGAAACAGTTGGAGGTTAAGTCATTAAAAAGTGCCAAGAGCAGAACCCACTGAGAAAAAAATGGATCTAGTGTGGTGAGAAATGGAACCTAAAGAAAGATACATGATGAGCATCCAAGGAAGGGAAGATAGAGTACCACAATCAAGTGGGCAATGAGGTAAGACAAGACCTGAAGGGGACAGGTAGTCTAGGAGACGCAGCATCCTATAGTGGCACGCTCTCATGCCTCCTGGGCTGTCTAGATGACTTCAATACTGTCAGGGGAAGAATTCACATGCCCACAATCTCCCACATCTGTCATGGGCTTAGCCCATCACGTTTACGCTTGTGTCACGTGACACAGTCTTTAGGAATATCATCCAGCTCAATCTTTGAGTAACAAGGTCAGTTTTGGATGTAAGTCCCAGAGCCAAGGCTGTGGTCTCCTGCCAGCCTCAGTTTCTGTTCTTCCCAGAGGATGAGTTGAGTCCCAGTGGATACACTCCTTTCCTTCTGATCTTGGACAAGGTCCTTCAGGGTTAGGTGTCTGAGCTTCGCTAGCAAAGCTGACGCTTGTACAAGTAATAACTTCTCACATAGCTCCAGAGTCTCCCTAAGGAAAGCCACACAAGTTCTCTAGGAGGACCAAAGCCAGGAGTCGAGGATGAATGATGATCAAGCAGCAGTGTTGGTGGCCACAGAGAGCTTTAAAAACACCCATGAATCTTTCATCTACCTCCATTCATTATCAAGAGGAGGTTGTGAGTCCTCTCCTTAATTGCAGACTGGACTTAAAGGCTAGCTTTTAACAGATATAGAATTGAAGAAGCCATGCAATCTTAAAAACTAAATGTTCTCTCTCTGTCTGTCTCTGTCTCTCTCTGTCTCTGTCTCTCTCTCACACACACACACACCACTTGTCCTGGAGGAAGTCAGATACTGTACTTCCTGAGGGAAGCTTCTGCTCCACAGCCAACAAAGACCCCAGGTTCAGTCTAGCACCCATGAGGTACTATGGGCAACCAACACACCAGGGTTAGCTTAGAAGTGGTTCCTCAAGCCCCAGCAGCACTGGAATGGCCGCAGCCCAGGAGACACCCTATGACAGAACAAGCTACACAGTGAAACCATCCAACATCCCTGCCCCGCAAACACTGAGATGAATGAGGTTTGAAGTTGCTGGGTCAGGAGTACTTTGTTTTGCAGCAAGAGTTAACTAATATAGAGCAAACTAATACAACAAGAGGTCTTGTTGGAAGGTTAGAAAACAAGATCTTTGAAGGCTGGGGAGATGACTCAGTGCCTAAGAGTGTGCACTGCTCTTAAAGAGAGCACAGGTTCATGTCCCAGCACCCAACTCCTGCTCCAGGAGATCCAACACCTCCGGTCCTCATGGACTCTCTCTCTCTCTCTCTCTCTCTCTCTCTCTCTCTCTCTCTCTCTCTCTCACACACACACACACACACACACACACACACACACACACACACACACAGAGAGAGAGAGAGAGAGAGAGAGAGAGAGAGAGAGAGAGAGAGAGAGAGAGAGAGATTCAAAAATAAATAAACCTTTAAAAAGGAAAAGAAAATCAGACATTTAACACAACTTCCATATAGGCAATGTGCCCCTTTCCCCCACCACAGTGAAGCCTAGCACTGTGCTGGACACGAAGGGAAGAAGCAAGAGTTGGGGGTTTATAGTATTGTCTCCCCTCTATGAGAGGCTTTCTTCTTTTTAAATAGAGCATCTTATAAAAGCCAATGGTGTGGCTGGACAGATGGCTCAGGGCTAAAGAGTCTTTGCTGTTTTTGTAAATGACCTGTGTTCATTCTCTGCACCCTACATGGTGGCTCATGACCACTTGTAACTCCGCTTAACCTTTTCTGACCTCAGTGGACACCAGGCCCATGCATGGTACACATATATACATGCAAGCAAAACCCTCGTACACATAAAATAAAACCTTAAAAAAAAGAGTGGGAACCTAGCTGATCTAAGTGACCGCACAAAGATGAGTAAAAGAAACGAGAGGGTAGAACCCGTCACAATCTCCAGCAAGCTGACTGTTTCTGCCATTGGTTTCCTGGACTCAACCATGACATGACTTCATAGAAACCCACTCCACCAGCATCATTAGCCTTTGGTGCTATCCTTGATTCTGGTCTCCCTCTGGATGTGGGATGTCCTTCACACTCTCACCTGTTCAACACTCCATGTACCTGTCTGAGCCTCTCCCCTCCAAGAAGTTTCTTGTTACAGTTTCCGGAAACAAGTCCTTAATGTGAGGAAGCCAAGGGCTTCCTGGAAGCCAGGTTGAACTGGTATATACCCAGCAAGCATCTACTGCCTATGGGATTTCAAGCACCTGTGGATAGGCTTGTGGATATCTTCTTTCCCTTGAAGATGAGGTTTTGTTGTTTAGACCAGGCTGGCCTTGAATTCACAGAACTCTGCCTACCGCTCCATCCTGAGTGCTGGGATTAAAAGCGTACACTGCCACACCTGCTTTGGGTCACTATCTTAATGATCTTTCTCCCACCATTCCCAGCAATGTTCACTGGGGTCATTTCATTTTCCACAGTCATCCTGGCAGGTAAGCAAGACAGAGGTCCTGATTTACAAAAGAAGAAATCGAGGCTCAGAGTGGCTGAGGCAGCCAGGAAACAGTGGAGCGGAAATAATCTAACTCCTCACATTCAAGTCTCTGGTCATCCATGGCTGCTTGTTTCAAAATGGCCAACCCACATAGAGTGACCCCACTTCCTTCAGCTCCTATTTGAAGCTGTTAAATATAGTAACATTCTCCCCTTTTTCATACAGTAAGTCTGCAAAACCTGTCTGCCTCAATTCTTCTATTTGTACTGCACTGGAGTGTATTGTCCCCAAAGGCTCCATGCCTCTGATGAAGTCCCCAGGAAGCAGGGTTTCAAGTCCTCACCACCTGGCAGTGACTAATCTTGGAGAGCCCTAGGGAACAGTTGCCCAGGAAGAAGCCAGTCCAGCCCACACAGAGGCCCTGGGGGCTGCAGGAAATAGGTCAGCAGCCTGTGGTGGCATTACTGGGCTTCGGCTCCTGGGAACTGAAGTACCCTGCCCTCACTGATTACAACTCCTCAGACAGTCATAGCCATGGGAGGCATCAGGCCTCCCCTCTACCTCACAGCCCCACCAGATAGATCTTGCTGGGCTAGCGATTTCCGTGTAGAGCCGGTTGTCCGGGCCCTCCCTAAGATCCCCCCGAGTGACTGCCCATCACCAGCTCAGCCGTAAAGGCACTGAAAGGAGCACAAAAGGACGCTTGGCATCCCAGGCTGATTTCACATCAGACACCTCCACTGCACTGTCAGCTGAGAAAGGACAAGAATATTCCTCACTCACCTCAGCAAAGAACAAAAGTGCAGACAAGAAAGAGCCCTCTCCTTCCTCCCCAACCCCTGCAGGCGCCTTTGCAGCCATCAGACTGCACCTTGGTCAAGGCATCTACAACCTCACCCTCCACTACCCACACTCCAAGACCCTGACAAGGATCCAAAGACTCAGTGTCTCCTATTAAGCCTTTCCCTCCTTCTCTTTCTCCTCCCAGTTTCTCCAGATCATGAATTCCCTTCTTCCGATTGTAATGACAGAAAAATGGAAAAGGTGACAACGAGTCTCCTCTGGAATCTGTGACTAAGACTTCTTGAGACCCTGAGGTCCCCGATGTCTTTCAACGTCCTCAACATGAAGAAAACAAAACCACACCAAGGTAACATTGCTTGAAGGAGAAACGTCCTCGAGGTTACGGCATCAAACCTAGCACCATCTGGCTTTACATTAGCCCAGTGCTTGCATCCAGCCCTCATTCACTCTCTATCTTTGGTCCCTATGTCCAACAAACAGATCACTTTCTACCAATCAAATTTCACCTGCGATGGATGTGAATTTTCCTGACAGTCTAACAAATATTTATCCAACAAATTCATGAATGAGAATTGATCTTGCTGTTTACGCTGAAAGCGGAAGGAGTTGACTCTTTACATGGCTTTATTTTTTTCCCCCTCTGGAGAAATTAGAGAGTTGGGATAGCACGGGAGAAAGCAAATCAATGGCTATTTCCAGTTCCCAGCATCTGTCTTTAGATTTAATAGAAATGATGCCCTGAGCCACGCTGTCTACTCAGGCTGCTCACTGTAGAAACACCCATCGATATTAGAGGAATGCATGAGGAATGCCTTCCCCGGTCCTCTGGAAATGTAGGCAAGAGCCTTGCCGACTGTTGTAAGATGCACAAAGCCCTTCTGGATGAGAAGTGATCAATTCCATCCCATAGTCAGAGAAATGGAAGCAGCAACCCTCTCTGAAATGGCTCTGGTCCACCTGAGGCATAGCTGGGAGAGGATTTGGAATGCATCATCTGACTTGCCTTCAGGGAGGCCTAGACAGCGGGTGCGTGTGCCACCCTTTCTATCCAATATTCATGGCAGACATCACTAATCAATCTGGCACGCTCTTCCAATCCACATGGATAAGACCTTAGGATTCTTCTTAAAACAATATTCCAAGCATCTATCCCCTGTGGGATACACAAGAAAAAAAACCCACTGGCTACAGGCTATTGGGCTTGACAGGTAAAAACTTCTGGTATGAGAATTAAGGAGTCAAACCTTAAGCAGGTCACAGGTCAAATATACAACTCCTGCTTTCCGGTCTGTGAGTCAGTGTCCCCAGCCAAAGCCACAAACCAAATGGTTTTGTTTTATAGTCAGCCTCTCACCGACACTCTTCCTACAATCGCATAGTTCTGTATCTACGGGAACTCTCCAACACCCTTTTAAAAGGGAGATTTTTCAAATGCCCGTTCATTTTCACCATGCCACCAGCCAAGAGGTCTCTACCAATCCCCCTAAGTAAGGCCTCTGTCCCTCATTGCCTGAGTGTGTTCTTCAAGCCTCCTTGCTAGGGGCTAACGCTGCCGTTTATAGATCCATGTCTTTCCTATTACCGATTCCCAATGGCCCTAACCAATGGGAAGACAGAAAAACATTCATTACTTGTCCCCCTCAAAAGCCAAGCGCGCAAATCCTTTTTCACTTTCCCTTCTGCACGCGAAGACGCTATCCTCCCCACCCAGATTCGCAGCCGAGGCTGTCAACCAGTTGTCTATACTCAGCTATGCAAAGTATGCTTCACGTGTCGTCAGCATGCATGTCACTTAGGAACATGTTCCTAATGCACACCAGAGCTACTAGATCAGGCCTGCAGTGCCACAGGCTAGCAAGAGCTCCAAAGGCAGAGTGTGTTGAAATGGGTGGCCCACACTCGCTCTCCCTCCTGAGTTACCCCCTCAGTCTCCATCTCTTCTAATCTGACTCATTAACCACAGAAGATTTTGCATCAGATGAGTGGACCTATCGATACACCTATGAATAGCAGAATAAACAAAATGTCACTTGTACTGTCTTTGAGGTTCAGGGATTTCTATCCCTCCTTCAAGCCCAGTGTCAGTGACCCTGTGTCTGGAAGCCTTCTCTGCTCTCCAGTGAGGACAAGGAAAGCCAGTGCCGGGAGGATGGAGATGATGCTAACGGAACAGCCTGTCTCTAGACAGCACGGGAGCACCCAGAACCTGAAGCATGCTGCCTTAAAGAACGGCATCAGGAGACTGTGTGACTTCTATAGAAGGCCATGGCCACTATCAAAGGCAGGAACTCCCACCTGGAATCCGTAAGAGAAGACGAACGTTGCTTTGAAGATAAGGCCCTGTGTGAGCTGACTGCAGTGTGGATCTCCTGTCTGGGCTCTGAACCAGGATGCTCACACCTCACTGCCTCTCTCAATCTGCTTAAGAGCCTTCTCCGAGCTCTACCTTTGCACACACGTCCTCGATATTTCTCTTTCCCTCTCTTTGTCTCGGGGGTTTCTCATTTGGAGAACAAGGATCTCAGAGTGGAAATGTCAGTCGTTTGTCTTCCCACTTCCACAACCCCCAGAAAGCTTTCCTGCCCCCCCCCAGTGCCTCCCAGATGCCAGAGCGCACAGCAGTCACCAGCAGGGGTAGTTTAAATCACCAGCTACCCTGGCCCCATGCTTCGAGTCTACCAGCTCCAGCTCTGCGTATCAGTTAGCGTCCTGTGGAAACGCATGCAGTGGCCTTCCGATCACACTTGGAGCTGATCAGCAGACTGTGCTGTGATGGTCACCACTCTAACCTTGAGTCCTCCTTGGGTTCTAAGTGTTTCCTGCCCACACGTTCCTTCGATTGTGAGGAACAAGGCAAAAGGTGTACGCGGCTGCTTTGTTAAAGTAGACGAGGTTCATTGCTCCTCTGCTTTGTGTCAAACTTCTAGTCCCATTCCCAGAAAGTCTGTGTTTCTCTCCACCTCCCAACCCACTCCCGACACACTCCTAAGGATTTCAGCAAAGGCCGTGATTGACGCAAAATCACGCCAACACACACTGGCTACCATTCAGGCACAGGTTGTCTTCCGGAAAGCCAGAGACCTGAGGCTTGCACACAAACAGGAGACCTGGGTTTCCTAGGAGCAGCTTCTGGCTAGCACCATCCATCCACGCCCTGTCCCCCCAAGAGAAGGCCTTTTAGATGACAAGACACTCAGAATCAGCAGAGACAAATTCAAATGCTCAACCTAGCATTTGTGGAGCCAATGAGACAGGAGTAGGAAAGGTGAACCACAGATTTAATATGTGGTTCCCTGTGTGTCATTGAGGAGCATAGACTGTCCTGGCAACCTAATGAAACAATGGCTGAATTAAATAGACCCAGAATAAGCATTGATTCTTGACATTTTCTCTTTTTCCATTTATTGTTATTTTATGTACATTGATATTTTTGCCTGCACATATGTCTCTGTGAGGGAGCTGGATCCCCTAGAGCTGGAGTTACAGGCAGGTGTGAGCTGCCACGTGGGTGCTGGGAATTGAACCTGGGTCCTGTGGAAAAGCAGCCGTTTCTCCAGCCCTGCCATTTTCTATCTGAGTGTTTACTCAGCTCTTTTAGGAGGACTATACCTGAGTCAAAATCAGAAGGGACAAAATGGGGAGATGACTCAGTGGTTAAGAGCACTGGCTCGTCTTCCAGAGGATGTGAGTTTGATTCCCAGCACCCACATGGTACCTCATAACCATCTCTAACTCCAGCTCCAATGGATCTGACACCCTCTTCTGACCTTCACAGACACCAAGTGCACAGACACACATACAGGCAAAATAACCATATGCATAAAATGAAAAATATAAAAACCAAGGGGGGGGGCAGCATGATAGTCAGTGTGGTCCTGGCCTTCTGAGGGCAGTGAGATGGGCATAATTAACCGCCGGTCCTTCCAGGACCCGTACTCCACTGTTTGAACAGCTTTCGCCACATACCAACCCTTGCTGCACTGCTGTCGCCTGGCCATCTTCCATTCCATGTTCATCCCCAAAGGCACGCCCTTGCACACATCAGCCCACCTTCCTCTCTTACCCCTGCTGTGGTGAAAGCCGGCATTCCACCTACCCTGCACTTGTACCAAGCAATTTACCAGCCAGCTGCTGGCCAGTCTCTGTTCACACAGTGACTGCATCTCAGCTCTGCCCCTTGCTTCCCTGGTCAGATGATCCCTTCGTGTCTCTCCGTTTTCTCATGCCCATTCACTTGGAAACTCTACAGGCAAACAGACCAACCCCTCGTTTCTGTGCTACATCTGCCCAGCTCCTGACCCCTGCACTCTTCTATTGCCCCCCCACATTGTTAGGAATGCTACCCAAAGCCCCTCCCTCCCAGCAGTGGATCCCAACTTCTCCCCCAGAATTTTGTCCCTACTATGATTCCCTCTGTAATCTCCCTCTTCTAACAACATACAAATAAATCGTCAATGCTCCCCTCTTCTAAAGAGACCCTTCGCCACTGACTCCTGAACTCCTTTGCTTGTCCAGAATCTGGTTTTCCTTCCACCGCCCCAGGTCCCCAGCAGCACCTACTCTGTCTCCCTCACTGAGTCTGTCTCCGCCACCATACCCCTAACTCCTTTGACATGGTTAGGTTCTTTTCCCCTAGACCTCAGCCACACACCTTGATTTCTACACTTCTTCCTTCATCATAAATCACACTGAGTAATTCTAGACACACTGATCCATTTGTCATGGAAGTTAGAAGCCCAAAAGAATGAAAAGTAGAGAAAAATCTAAGGTGGGAAGGGATTGTGGGAAATTCTCATCTCAAGAAGTAACAGGGACCCTGCCAGAAAGAAGGGGAACCCTTGATTAGAGAATTTAGACTCATGGAGGCAGAACTCACAGCAAGCAGAAAATGAGGGGCATGGAACAGGCTTTACAAAACAAGTTATACTTTAAATCATGAACAAGTAAAGCAAAGAGTCATAGTAGGTTCTAGAATCGTGGTTCTCAACCTGTGGGTTGTGACCCTTTTGGGAGTCAAATGACCCTTTGACAGAGGTCACATATCAGAAAACCCACATCAGATATTTATATTACAATTCACAACAGTAGCAAAATTACAGTTATAAAGTAGCAATGAAAATAATTTTATGGCTAGGGTTCACCACAACGTGAGGAACTGTATTAAAGGGTCACAGCGTTAGGAAGGCTGAGAACCACTGCTCCAGAATAACAAAAGTGGAGAGGAAGAATGAGAAGAACAATGAGACAAGGTAGAGCTAGAAAGCAAAAGAGCCAGGAAAAGAAATGTTGGTGTGTGCTCACTCGGCAAACACAAGAATTCTTAGCATTTTCTTCTGAGACAGGATCTCATACAGCCCCAGTTGGCCTCAAACTCACAGTATGCAGCTGAGGATGACTTTGTCCTTCTGGTCCTCTGGAGTGCTGGGATTACAGTGTACACACCGCACCTCGTTTTTGCAATGCTAGGGATTAAACTTGGGGCTTCATGCATGTCGGGCAAAGGCTCTACTGACTGAGCTACACTGCCCAACCCCACTTCTTTTCATTATCATTATTTAGTTTGTTAAGACTGAGTCTTGTTAATCAAATTCTTTAAAAGATACGGAAACTCAATTCTCTAATACATCCCTGGAGAGGAATTAGCATTATTAATGCTAACTTAATGAGAAGCTCCCTATGTGCTAAGCACTCTTTCAACACACTTCCTCATTTCATCTTTAAACAATTTATGACTAAAGCTTTATCGATGAAGAAGCTGAAGACCAGGACAGTTAAAAAAAAGAAACAAATTAAAGATGATCTAAGCAGGGACTGGTGGAGTCTAGTAAAAGACATCTTATTCCAACATCCATGTGGAGAGTCATCACAGCCCTCAGCCGCAGGACAGGGGCAATGGCAATGGCCTCTTCTCTGAGATGATCAGCCGCATTCAGAGGACCTGGGCTTCTAACCATTCTGGTGACCTCCTCAACTGGAGAGATTCTGCACTAAAATTCTGGTTCCCCACTCTATTCCACCATCCCTGTTCATGCTCCAGGCTGTCCTTGAGCGACCTGTGAGGCTACAGGGTACAACGGGGGTTAAGGGAGAACTGCTCCTGGCTGTCTCACGGCTAATCTAGCTGGCAGATAAAAGGCCCATCCATACTTACCCAGGCAGAACCAGGTCAAGGATATGGCCACATTCCACCAGCATGGAATTAAAGGTGAGGAACTGCGTCCAGAAACATGGGTCTGCCCCCACGAAGCTGCCAGGAAATTCTGAGATCTGACAGTGGCTCTCCTGTGTCCCCATTTCCTCCTCGGTTGGTTCAGCACTAGGACCTCTGGTCTGCACTCAGGAGTCAAGGGCAAGGCAGCCCTTGAAGCCAATGCAGCCTTGTCTGGAATGGATCCATTCTCAGATGATGAGGCGTGACTTCTCTAAAGCCAGTGGTGGCCAAGACCAATGAGTTCCTACAGGTATGCAGCCCCCAGTCTCTCCCCTCTGCACATGGAGACCTTGACTCTAGACAGACTGGCTTACCACCTGCCTCTTCGGGGCAAAACAGAGATAGAGCTGGAAATGGTCAGGTTAGAGGGGGTTAGAAATGGAGGCGGACAAAGGACAGAGGAGCCTTCTCCCTGGAAGACATCAGTAGTGTTGGCAGGAAAGGGATATAAAATGTCAACATATCTCCCAGACCCCTACCACAGTGCCAGAGATGTCCGGCAAATCCTTAAGGTTCTTAAACAAAGCGTCCTCTACTTAAAATATGAACAAGATTTGCAGCAGGCATGCACAGTAACAACGCCCATCTAACCAACACACACTGTCAAGAGCAAAGGAGAATTCTGAAGACCATTGAGTCTAATCCCTTCTTTAGACACAGGAGAAAAGTAGCCCCCAAAGGTTAAGCAACTCGCCAGAGGTCATGGGTCATGGTGAAAGCAGGGTTGGAGCTCTAACCAGGTCTCTAAGTCCGTAGAATGTTGTCCTGAGCCCCAAGAGAGGGTGGCTGAGGATGGGGTGAGCAGGGATCTGGAATCCTGGCACTTTGCCTCAAGGACTACCCCTTCTGCCTGCTACCACGGCAAATAAGAGCCCTTGGGACCTTAGCCAAATGACTCTCCTTCCTGGCTCTGCCTTCCAGGAGGATGAATACACAGAGAAGAGTCAGGGCCAATCGGTCCTGGGTTCTGTCTGCTCTGCAACCATTTCTCCAGTTCCCTGCCTCCTAAGAGGAAGAGCTCTTCACAAAAAAAAAAAAAACAGATCAAAAGTACCTTGCTCTTCTTTTGGGCACCAGGAGCAAGGTAGGAAGATGAGGGCATTAAAGATCATAACTTTTTAACATCACATTCTTATCAAAATGGCACCTCTCAAAATCAGCTAATACCACATTAGATCCATCAATTACAAGGATGGAGACTGAACTACATTTGGAGAAGCTGGCCAAATGATGGCTGTGACACAAAATGAGGTAATGAGAGGCAACAAAGCTGGGGACCATCAGAGCATCCTGTCTGGGAGTGAGAAGGCTCAAGGGCCTGAATCATTGCCCAGCTTGGGGAGCCTGGTCCAGGGTAGCTGACTCTTTGCAACTAAGCAATTTGCTCTTCACTAAATAACCAAGGTTCACTTAAACACTGACTTAAGCCCCAGGGCACATCAGCCAATGGTCAATGAGATGGAGGATTCTCCCAGAGGTCAGCAGGAGTCCTGTTACTATAGGAAGAGTAATACTCCCCAGAGCAAGGAGGGCGAAAGGACCAGAGCATCAACAAATGCCCAGAGGCCCTGATTCAGGAGGAGGAGAAGGTTCATGAAGATACCTGTCTCAGAAGAACAGCAAAAAGGCCAGAAGAAATACAATCAATATTCATCTTGGGCAAGTTACTTTCCCCAGGCTCAGTTCCCTTGCTGCAAACTCGGGCCACCTCTTACCTCAGTGGCCCTTTAAAGAAGGCTGTGAGTATAGAAATTGAAATGACGTGTGTGTGGTTGGCCCACAGTGAGCCTGGCTCCTTTCTTTTCCTTAGATGAAGGGCAGACAGCACTAGAGGCAAGCCTAGGGTTGAGTCATTTTCCAGCGATCTCTACAGGAGGGTGAAGTACAGTCTAAAAAGGCTTTCAGAGACACAGAGAGGATAGGAGTCCTGGGGCTCACAGGCAGGGGTAGGCTCATTCATTGATCACCCCTCTTTAATGTGCCTCTTCCTATTTGGCGAGCCTTGGATAGTTCTTCCCCTAAATTAGGCGTGCAGTGGAAAAGAGCTACGATCATCACAGCAGATAGAGCAGAAGGGCCAGGGGAACAGGCAAAGCCTGAATCTTCTGGACTTCATGGGAGAAAGGGCTCTTGCTCCCTCTGCCAATCAAAAAGTGGAGACTTTCTTCTTTCAAGTCAACCTCTGAACCTCAGCAGAGTGTGGACCCCTCTTGGGCTTCTTGCACTATACACAATACCATCAGAGGTAGGCAGGGGCTGAGGTGGCTTCGGCAGTGCACACTGACATTTCCAGGCAGTGCGTGGGTAATACAGCTGAGTGTATGGGACAGACCCAGAACGCTGCCCGCCATGATGATGCACAGTTAGCAGCGGGCCCTGGAGTGCAGGCTGTAACACATCGATGTAAACATCACAGTCTGAAGGCAGGTGAGGGAAAGAGGGGAGGGTTTAGTGAAGTCTATGCTGAGTCCACATGCTATACAGCCTGTCAGGTCCCACAGAGCTGGATTACACGTAGTTGTGAGATATCCCTGCATAGATGCTGGGAACCAAACTTAGGTCCTTTGCAAGGACAGAAAAGCAAGAGAGGAGAGGGTCCAATCTGGAGGTTTGTATCCAATTGTTCTTCCTTTCCTTAGAGAGAAGGTGGCTGTTGTTATACTGTAGTTTCAGGTCACATTTAGTCCAGCGCTCTGCTCCTCTTACCCACGCATAAGCCAAGACAATTGTCGCTGGACATCTGGACAAGCGACACGTAAAGGGGAGTGTGTTGAGGCAGGCAACACAGAGGACCCCTGGAGCCTGGACGGGCCCAGCACATCTGCAAGGCTTTGGCTGGGTCCCTTAGCCTTAGAGCCCATCTATTTATTCATCCAGGACATGGGACAATGACATCTGACAAGGCTTCCAGGAGGAGGACCTTGAGAGTTGCAGCGGTGATGATTTCGCATGACAGACAGTGCCAGCCCTTTTCGGCCACCGTGGAGAAGTGGCCCATACTTCTGACACAGAGCTGCACCTTTTCCAGCTTCGAGGCCTGGTAGAGAAGCCATCAGCACAGTGAAATAAGGAGAGAAGGGATGAAGGGTGAAAATGAAAAGACTTATGGGTTGGGGCAGTTAGGAGTTTGTGTTCCTCCTGCAAAAGGACCTGACTTTGTTCACATCATCCTCCTAGGGCAGCTCACAACCACCTAGAACTCCAGCTCCGTGGGATCTGACAGCCCCTTCTGGCCTCCGTGGCCGCCTGGACTCAGGTGCACATACACATACATGCATAAATAAAATTAAACAAATCTTAAAAAAAGAGAGAAAAGACTTAGGGGTTGCAAGTACAACTTCTCGTTTCCCCTAAGAGGTGAATCAGCTGGAGCAGCTGAACGTTGAGACCTCGAGATGCTTTGACACCCAGCAATGGCTGTGGCCAGCGTCCCAGCACGACTTCTTCTCCTTACTTCACCCTCAGGGACCTGTCAACTAGAGGATCAAGTACATTTGGTTCCAGTTTGACCAGAACAATCATAAAGTTAGATCTCAAGTTGAAACAGGCTTTCTAGGACCAAGCGGCCAGTGGGCCTCGCAGAATATACCATGCTCCTCCCAAGTGCATTTCCAACCAGCAGGCTGTGAAAGAACAGCCCTTGGTAGGAAACACTCATGGAATCAGCAACCTCCAAGTTTTACACTAGGAAAGGTGCCTATTTTTACTGCTTGGCCATCACACAGAAGATGGAGACACTGAGATTCGGCTCCACGTCGTCTAGAAGGAATATGGTGGCTGCTTTGCTCATGCGGACTAGAACTCTTTCCATCTCTCTCAAGAAGAAGAGGCAGGGTGGGGAGCATAGAACGCCCAAATTTCCTGACTCTCACTGCTCAGCTGCACCCACACAGCCTTGCTAAGCATCGCATCTATCCTGCTTACGAGCTCGTGAGGGGCCCTATTTCCAGCTCTTCCTAATTCTTTTATTGTGGATCAACTGCCCCTTGACGTCAGTGCTGGTAGCAATGCCCACAACTTGCTTTCTCTTCCAGTCAGGTCTCTTTCTGTTCTGGCTCCAAAACCCCCAGGCCCACTCACACCTCTGAGCTTCTGCTAGCCACTTCCTGCCGTTGCTTTCGGTGGCCTGCCTCCTCTTTGTCCACACCAACTCCATCCATCCTCTCTGAAGCCTTGCCCCCACATCAGCCAGTACCGGTAACTCTCCTAGATGAGCCTGTCTAACATCTGCAGTTTGCAGCAACATGGTGCTTAATTATGCATGGGCTTGTCTTGAATAATATGTTAACCACCTGTCTCTCCTCCACAAAAACAAAAGGTGTCTGCCACGCTGGAGAACATTTTAGAGCCATAAAAGACAAAAAAAAAAAAAAGCCTGAACTTGCTTCAACAGCACATATTATTTTTAAAAAAAAAAAAAGAAAGAAAAGAAAAAAATCTTGACTAGAAAACTCAGATGTCACCCACCACCCACTATCACTATCACTTGTCACTTCAGCCCCCTTGAGTCTCAGATTCCATCTCTATACAATGGAATTAGTAACCTAAGCCCGAAGTGCTATTACAGGGCTTTAACTAGCAACCAGCTATGAAAATCCTAACCCCAGCCATTCACACGAGCGCAGAGAAAGGACCCCCCTCCTCTGCTTCTCTTTGTGTCCTTCAGAACCTCATACAGTATTGTAGCACAGAAGCCATTCAATCAATTATCGGTTGATTGATTTACATCATAACCGGTAACGTGAGGATTATTACAGAAAGTAAAGATGGTCTGAACATATTGATTTATTTTTTCCGTTGTGGACATAGGTTGGTATTTATGAAGGTAGGACAGTTTACTTTATCCAAAGAAGTGTTCAAGATTACAAACTGCCTATGCCTCCAAATCCATACCTCAGCCAAGCAGATACCAGAGCACAGCATCACGGTGGTCCCTCCCTTACTCTCTCGCCCCAGCTGGCAGCAGACGCAGCCTTGTTAGAGTCGCAGCTCCCAGAAAGCTCTCTTCACCCAACACAGCACAACTGTCCCTTCTTTAAAACAAGCACAGAGAAAAACATGTATGCAGGATTTCTTTCTTAAATGACTTAGGTTCTCTAAGAAGGAATGCTGACCACTTTTTTCCCCAAGCAGAATTTTGTTTCTAAGACATGGCCTTCTGCTGGGGCCTTTCTGCCTAACCAGTATGGGGAGAAGATAGGAGACAACCGCAAATGTCAGTGAGATCACTCTATCCTAGCTGAATGCACAAGGGTGATGCTGGAGCTTGCGAGGTCCAGGAGCTGAGAACTGGTACCCTGCTCAAAATGGGGCTCTCCGCAGCTCCATTCACCTGGTGGCCTCTAGGTGACTTCCTGTTCTTGTTCACATCCCTGGCATTTCCCTGCAGAAAGTTGTCTCTTCCCACAGTGTTCACATTCCAGGTGGTGCCTGGTACCACCCAATCTGGATGTGCGAACAGAACATGCTCAGAAGTAGAAGGTCCCTGGCTCTAATATACAAGCGTTTCTCCGCTTGCTGGTGGTGCGTTAGACACTGACTTCTTCAACTCTACTAGTTGTAACCCAATGTGTCTCAGGGTTGGAGCTCAGGTGCTCATCTCTCCCATGCTCCTTCCTAACTCTACATAAGAAAAGATGTTGGCTACTGGTGAGTCCATCTTAACCTCCAAAGACTAAAGTTAGTTCTTGGTGTCGAAGAGTTGGCCTATTTGTTCTCAATCCCCTGAGGCACTTCTGTCCTCACAGAAAACCACAAGGAACTGGTCAGTGTCTTTTCTTCAACAATACACTGAAGTTATTAAGAGACCACTAATGTTTTTTTCCACATTAGACAACCTCTAATGCTAAACTTTTCCTTAAAGGGCTTCTTTGTTCTTCTGGCATACTGTAAATCTTTCCTGCAATTTTAGATTGTTCTAGTCTTTTTCTTTTCATTTGAACATGGTATTATCACTATTAATACCAATACAAACATAGCCAAAGAATCACTTCTCAGCACTTACATAGCATTCCCAACCTAACCTGCTACCATGCACTCAAAGATAAACGGGTACTCCTCAGCTAGGGGGCTACTAGAACCATCTAGATCTCTCCCACGTATAATTAGCCTTGCCAGACGATGACTAACAATAACACAGTCAAGCAAGGCATGGTAGTGCACTCTTGTACACCCAGTACTTGAGAGAGGGTATATAACTCAGTGACAGTACACTTGCCCCAAGACTTCACTTTTCATCTCCAACATTAAAATAAAAAAGAAAGAAAGACGCAAACAAAGAAACAAAGAAAGAAAAGTGACATACCGGCACTGAGGAGGCAAATTCAGGAGGGTCAATCAATTGAATCCAGCCTGGACTATACAATGAGACCCAGTCCCTTATCCCACTAAAACACAAGGTAGAGTAATAATCATGACAACACGGTTACTCAATCAGGTCAGTGCTAAACCACAGATAGCCACTGTCAATAACTCCCAGAAAGTATTTCCTATTCTAATGTAGGGAAACTCACCTAACCAAGAGACATGTGTTCCTCATGTGTATGTAAAATATAAAACTTGGGATTTACTTACTTAAATAATCTCCTTCTAGCCTACCACTTCTCCCTTAACTCAGGAAACCTAACAATAACTCTCCACCAAAGGTTACCTTGGGATCAGAAAGGTTATCTGGTCCTCTTAAGACATTTAATTGAGCAGTTCCTAGCCACGACAAAAAAAAAATCTCTTGAGAAATTTTGACATGACAGTTGCTTCTCAGCATCCCTGGCTCCCAGGCCTCATGGTCCCCTCTTCAGGACCAATCCATGTTCAACTCAGAAGACAATTTCCATTCAGTAGTAAGTCTCAGGTTGGTAAACTTCTCCACTACCAAATATGTGGAAATGTTTTCTTATGAATTGACTTGGAAGATGAAATAAAACATTGTGGGGTATGTTATGATCCTGAATAAAATCATGAGAATCTGAGATCTTAGGAAGAAATACAATCTTAGTAATGTCAACATCACATAGATAACCATAACCAAGTAGTCATCAAGCCACACCAGCAAGAGCCCATCTCTTTACCTCCGGTGGCTCTACCTTTCCCACTGAATGCCCTTGATCATTTATCTCCTACAGACAAAACTTAAGTATCTACATTCACGTCGATGCAGGAGCTACTCACCATTTTTCATTCTTAAAAACAAATCAGCTGCCAGGGATGGAGGGTATTCATCACTATGTCCTCAGGGACCCACTGTCAGGGAGGATTTGGCTGTTCTGTTCCTAGACACTTTGGTAAACACTGCTCTGTGCATCCCTGAGATGCTCTGTGCATCCCTGAGATGCTCTGTGCACCCCTGAGCTTTAGAAGAACGTTTAAACGTTTAGGACGTTTTGCCTCTGAAAACCTTTGATAGTGAGGCCTTAAAAGTTTCTGTTACTACAGGGAACATGCCCCTCTACCCTTTCTCCTGGGGATGTGAAACTTTTCTCTTTGTCCTAACACTTAAAAGAAGACCCAGTGTTAGCAACACCACCCCCAATTAAATGTACAATACTCTGAATCAAAAATCATCACCATCCCATGCACCAGCTGTCCATTTCTGCAAAGGCTTTTTTGAAACACAACCACACACATTTATGTACATATTGTGTCCAGCCCCAAAGTGGGACATCTCCAACAGAGGCCTGGCCTGCACCACCTAAGCTATTTATTATCTAGGCCTTTACAGGAAGAGCTTGTGAGTGTTCATTATAAAGAGGGAAATGGAAAGTTTGTCCAAAATCACCTCTTCCCCAGCAAGACCAACAAAGACATCAATGATTCAAGTAAGTAGTATCTGCAAATTCACAAGTAGATCAGCTAGCTCTCTTACAAGCATCTTCTACAATGAGATGCACAGAAGATCTAAAGAGTTAAGAGACAAAGAATTTAAATAACAAAGATTCTGGAAGGAGAGAGAAAGAGAGAACTCTGGTCACATGGATTATGACATGGAGTTCTTAAAAAAGGAGGAATGTGACATGGTGGATAATTGGTTGGTCAGCAATAATGATGCAACATGAAAACCTCTAAAAACTGTACAACTTCGCCCGGAACTTTACAGAGAGGCTCTTGGACATGCAGAGGATAGGGCCTGGATGATGACATTTGTTCTGCTGGAAACACATCCTGAATCTCTGACACACTGAGTGATGGATGATGTAGCTCTCCTCAGAGACCACCCAAGAGCAGTTCCCATCACATAAAAACTCTAGGCCAGGATACACTACTTGCATCCCTGAGTTAACGTGATGATTTGTTCTTCTCAAGGATTTTGGACAAGGCATTCTGACCTCCAACTTCAACCTTACCCAGACTTCTAAGTCCAAAATCATCAAAATACCTTCAAAGTATGCCCTGTATACAGTCACACGTCGTTTAGCCCACACCAAGTTGATCTTCCGTGTTGGTTTTTTTTTCATTTACAACCAAACTTTTTAAATGGAAAGATCTCACCGAAATGTTTATGATTTACTTCTCTTGCAAACAGAAGACAGCTGAGGAGATGGTGGCTCAGGTGGTAAAGAGCTGCTGTGCGAGCATGAGTGTCTAAGCTGGACATGGAGACACACACCTGTGATCCCAGTGCTGAAGATGCAGAGACAGGAGGCTCCTGGGGCTTTCTGGGCAGCCAGTGAGCTCCAAATTCAGGGAGAGACCTTGTCGCAAAACACAAGGTGGAGAAGCTATTGAGGAAGATGCCAAACATTGACCTCTGTCCTACCATCTCTCCTCTCTCTCTTTCTCTCTCTTTCTCTCTCTTTCTCTCTCTCTCTCTCTCTCTCTCTCTCTCTCTCTCTCTCCCCTTTCCCTCTCCTCTCTCTCCCTCTTGTCTCTCTCTCCCTCTCCTCCTTCCTCTCCCTTTCTCTTTTCTCTCCCCCTCTCCTCTTCTCTCTGCCTCTCCTTTCTCCCCGCTTCTCTCTCTCTGTCTCTCCTCTCTTCCCTCTCTCCCCTACCTCTCTCTCTCCCTCTCTCCTCTTCTCTCTCTCTCTCTCTCTCTCTCTCTCTCTCTCTCCCCTTTCCCTCTCCTCTCTCTCCCTCTTGTCTCTCTCTCCCTCTCCTCCTTCCTCTCCCTTTCTCTTTTCTCTCCCCCTCTCCTCTTCTCTCTGCCTCTCCTTTCTCCCCGCTTCTCTCTCTCTGTCTCTCCTCTCTTCCCTCTCTCCCCTACCTCTCTCTCTCCCTCTCTCCTCTTCTCTCTCTCTCTCTCTCTCTCCCTCTCTCCCCTACCTCTCCCTCTCTTCTTTCTCTCTCCTCCTCCTCTCTCTCTCTCCTCTCTCTCTCTCTCACCATTCCTTCACCCAGCATTCTTTAAGCTATGTAACAACTCCGCCACAAAGACAGAGCTGCTCTCCAGCACCACAGACTCCTCTTGTCCATGAGGCTGAGCACCAAGAGTTGTTCCCCTCTCCCTAGCACTACTATTTTCCGCACGCACACCTGTTTGGCTTACTGAAGATACCTGCTCTGTAGGCATCTGAATGTCAACTCTCCAAGCCTTTATGGTAAACAATGAGCTTGGACTTCAACCCAAGTGCTAACCCTTTATGGTAACTGATATGATTTCAAGGGGAAGAGGAAAGTGATTTCCTCTTCTCTTTCTTATTTGCAAGCTTGCATTCTCCTCTCCCCTCTTATCGGGGAACATCTATGGACACAAAGCACCTGCATTCTTGGCCAACAACTCACCATCAGATGCTTGAAATGACACTCACTGCCTTCATGATGTGTCACTGAGGACACCTGAATATCCTGAGTAGGTTCCATCCCTTGTTATTTACACTGACACTAAACTCTATGGCAGCCTCTCATCCCAATAAGCATTGCTATGACAGTATCCACAGAAAAAGCCTTAGTCATAAATAAAGACACCCGTTAGGAAGAGCATGTCTACCCTTCCGACTCAAGGCACCCTTCTTTTAGAATGCAAACTAGAGGGGAGATTTCAGCTGTAACTGCTTCTCTCTATAAAAGACATTTAACCCCTCAGGTAACCTAGGACTCGGTTCTGATGTTCCAAATCTTCTAGATAATGGCGGTATATAATAAATATGTGATACCTGCTTTGTGATCCAAGTGTTGATGGACAGATGAATGAATAAAATGTCATATACTTTATACATACATTCAACCTCCCAAAAGAGGGAAATATCATCCCATGCCCTAGCATAGAGTATCCTTGAAGATATTATGCAAAATAAATTAAGGCAATGGCCAAAGGACAAATACTACATAAGTCCATTCATTCAGGTATGTGAGGTAGTCAGATTCATGGGGTCAGAGAATAGAAAAATGGCCTCCAGGGGCTGGGAAGGGGAGAGAGTTGGTGTTTAAAGGGAGTGTTTCAGTTGGAGAAGATGAACAGTTCCTCAATGATGTGAATGTACTTTTACCATAGAACTATACACTTAGTGGCTAAAGTAGCAAGCTTTATCTTTTGTAGATTTTCCCACAATATAAAGGGGGTGTGGGGCAAGGTGCTAGGAGGCTGGCTCAGTTGGGTAGTGTTTTGCTGTGCAAGCACAAGGACCTGAGCTTAGATCCCGGTTTGTACATGAAAAGCTGTGAGTGACAGCAACACCTCCGTAACCCTAGTGATGGTGGGGAGGAGGGACAGAACCAACCAGATCCCTGGAGCTCACCGATCTAGATTCAGTAAGGGATCATGCCTCAAAAATGAGGTAAAAATGACAGAGAAAAATATGCATCAACATCAACTTCTGGTACACACACACATAAACACATGCATACATATAAACATACATACAAAAATAAAATACAAAATTTGTAAAGGGAGATGGGGAATGTTACGGTGGATAACATGTTGGGGGGGCGGGGAACAACCTCCGTTTTAGTACTTAGAAAACTTAAGAAGTCCAAAGTAGAACTGCATGTGACCTTCATTTTAAAAGAAGGTACCATCCAATGGCAACAGCACTGTGATGTCATGCTCGCTCCACCTGGCCCCAGTGGGGACAGCACCAATGCTCAGAGGGAGACACGGGGCTTGACAGGCTAACCTAGATGACCATGCAGAGAGCATCCACATTCAACTTCAGAAAAACCCTACCTCAGGGTGTCCACTTACAGCTCATACAGCTACCAGCTTGGGGGACCTACCCCAACAGTACCTTTGAGGAAATAAAATAATGGTAATGGTAACCACCCATCTTTTTGCCACGCTTATGCTCAATCTCTCATATTTGTACAAAGCTTCTTGGCAGTGGGATGCTAGCAACAATGAACAGGTCTGCTATGCTTTTACACACAAGCAGGGTTCCAGCAAGTCTGCTTTGACCGTGAAAAGGAGGGTGGATGGAGGTGGTGAGGGGTGACAGCAACTCTGAGCTGGGAATGGATGGCAACATCAACACCAGGCTTTGCTCGTGTCTGATGCCCCTACGCGGTATTCAAGCCAGTAAGCAACTGCTGTCTCAGCATGTGCTTCTAAATCAAACAAATCTTGCGCATGCACAGGAGTGGAGTCTCAGAAGGAGTTCTTCTCACACCACATTCTAAGAGTCATTCCTGCAGGACGAGGTTGGTAAGCAACTCTTACAGATGTTAGAAGACCATTGGAAAAAACAGTCTTTTATTTAACAGAAACTTCACAGACTTCACACCAATCCTACATTATGCAAAGTTTTATCACAATTCTACACGGATCATAACTTGTGAGTGTGGGTTTAGAGAACAGATCGTGATTATAATTAACATTTTTGACAAGGGACGTTTTCTATCAGAAATGATAGAAACACGCTCGTGGTGACATCTTTCTTCTCTTGGGTGGGAAACCTGAAGGGCCTATTGCAAAGTTTGCCCGCCCACCCTTCCTTTCCAATGGCAGGCGAGATTTCGTCTCAGGTTACGGACATCACAGGAATACTGCGGCTCAAGCACCTTTGCTGACAAGAACGCCCAGCCTTAAACTGTGTCGTCCATGACTCTTCTCTGGACATGCAAAAGACAAACTAAGTGGAAGCCAAGAGGTAGAACCCAGAGGTGCAGTCAGCTGACTTCCTGGGCTAGGTCATACATACAATGCTGAGCTCTATTTCATTGGCCACACCAGCCGTAAAGGACACACAAAGACCACTCGCCTTTCTACTTCTCCCCACAAATGACTGAGCTTCAAGTCTCTACCCTTCAGTCGGCTCCGTAGTCTTGAGAGAAACTCGAGGCTCTCAGGTCCCCTGACGTCCGCTCAGTAGAGCTCCCCTGCCCAACTGTTCTAGAAGTTGCCAGCTGGCTTGAATTAATGTCACCTCACCCACTGCTTACTTTGTTTTGTTTGTCTTCATTAAACTGTTTTAAGCAAAACCATTTCTGTTTGGCTCTGCTGAACTTCGCAGCCATGCATTCAGTCAGTGGGTAGGATTCCATTCTGGGACAGCCTCACGAGACAAGACAGACAGGCTGCAGGCTTTACATTCAGACCAATGGGGCTCACCTGAGATGACAGAGAGTAGGGAGGGGGACACACTGCTGGCCTGGGGCTAATTTATTTTAGTCAAGTCCTAACACGTAATTACTTACTATCAATAATACTTTCCAGTGGCTTTTGGAAGAACTGACCACTCATCCAACTAGCAGAAATTAACAACAACAAACCTAGAGCACATACACGCGGCTTTCTCAAAAGCCTGAGAGAGCAGAGTTGATCTTTATTTCCTTATTAAAAACATGGGGTATTTTTCCTTAGAGTCAACACGATGCCTTTATTTTACAGTAAGCGTTCTTTTGATTTCAGGTCTCTACAAAATTGCCTTTTTTCCAAAACTTTGAAAGTAGAAGGTACTTTAAACAAAAATATTGTGCAAAGTCGGCACTTTTTTCTTTTAAATATTGAAATAAATAAAAGAGTTCCCTTTTTTTGTCTTTGTCCATTTTTATTGTGATTTCTACTGCAGAGCAAATTCCACTCTGAGCTGAGTACTGTCTCAAAGACATTTCAAGCAAAGGCAATGAAGAATTTCAAAAGGAAAAAAAATAAAATCTTCTAATTGCACAAACTTGAGCCATTTCCAACTCTTGGCTGAGCCAAGCTGATTGATGCGGGAGCTTTCTCCATCCAATCTCTGCAGGTTCCATCAGGCATTAGCTGAAATCCATGCTCAGGAAGGGGTGGGCAAGAGACGAGGAGGAGGAAGAGGAGGGGCTCGGCGTCTGGGTTCTCTTCACCTTCTTCAGGAATGACTTGCTTGAAGAATGCGCAGTTCCTGGGTCACAGAGTGGACTGCAGAGGGAAAGGCAATGAGAGATAAAAAAAAAACCCAACAACAACAACAGCACAGAACAGCTACCTAAGAAAGAAAGATTAAACTGAAGGGTGGGGATGAGGTGTTTGAGATGAATTGAAAAGTAAAAGAAAGGAAAATCACTAATTAATGACGGAGCTAAGGAAACCACAGCTATAGACAATGAAAACCAGGCTTGGCTCTCTGGTGCCTCAGACAGCAGCAATGTGGAATCAGCTGGCAACAGGGCGGGGTAACCACTCAATGGCCCAGGAGACAGAATACAGAAGAGGAAAACTGGACATGCACAAAGGAAAAGCAAAGATCTCTACTTGGAAACCAAACAAACCAAATCTTTCAAAGTGAACCAAAAAAGACCCTTGTGAAATCGTATCTTCCAATCACCTATAAGGAAATGAGTCATTCTGAGGTATAGGAACAGCCACAGACAACCCCGGCCACGGTCCCATCCGGCCCATGACTGAAACACACACATATCTTCACCTCTAATCCTGGCCCAGTGATAAAGAGTGTCAGAATTATTCAAAGAGAAACCAAACCACAGAATGCTCTCCAGTCCACTACTAGCCCAGTGATGCCAGCTGTCAGCTTTGGCATTTCAAAACAGGTGGGAGGGATGCCAACTAGGTACAGGCTTTGCTTCCGGTGGAAATGGAGCCCACAAAGTTAGTTTTGGTCTTTATCATGAGGTAGTCAATATGAGGACCAGGCAATGGACAGCAAGTGTGTTGGCATTTCCCCTTAGAAGCTGTTCATGAGAACAGAGATAGGACACCAATGGAGTCAGACCACACGGCTCTGAAGAAGCCTGAGTGGAAAATGACCGAGGCATAAGGAATAAGGTTTAAAATCAAACAAACATCTCCACCTCCTTCAAGTTCCAATTCCTCTGCCTGCCATGCTGCTCCTTCTGGTCAATCCAAGACATCATCCCCTGGCCAGGTGTACAGGCCATAAGGAAACACAATTCCGAAACTGACTCTACCCACCTACTTTTGTTTTCAAAGGAAGACTGAGAAATTCCATATTTCCAAGCCCACCAAATCTTCCATCCATGTCTGCTCCTGTTCCTCTCCGTCTACTTGACTCCATTCCATGTCCGCACACCTCTGATTTGGTGCCCCCTGGCTAGCTACTGTCTTCCTTCCTGTGCCTCAGCTCTGCTAGTGCCACCTGACTCCAGCCCTTTCGCTTGGAATATAAGCCACAGTGACCTTTCGTGTGACTTTCCCCAGGTTGCCAGCCATTTGTCTGCTCCTTGGATACTGGTCATGACTGTATCCTCTGAAAGAGTATTTTTGTCCCTCCGACAATGCTCCTGACTCCTGTGGTTGGATGTCTCCTGTCACTTTGCCAGAGTTCATATCATAACTATAAGCAGACCCTTTGAGTGTCTGCAAATTTTTACCTTTCATCCATCCCCCAACAAAACACATGCACACACACACACACACAACCACATACACACACAACTTCTTTTTCTCCATTTAATCCATCTAGAAAATCACTAGTTAGTTTTTGGAGTTTGCATTCCTGACATATATTTCTCTCCCGTTCATTTTGGCTAAGTCAACTACATGGAAAACGCTTCACTATTCTTGGTCTCCTACCCTCAAGCCTTCTAAAGAAGCTCAGTTTTACATCTTTCCCCACACTGACAGCTCTCCATCACTTTCATCTCTCACATCCTCATTTTCTCTCCTTATCCCTCTTTACCACGTCACTACCCTTTGGCTCTCATCTTCCCTCTCTGCCTTGCCCAATGGGTGTCGCTTCCAAAACAGCTTCTCCACTGTGGCCTGGGTAATATTAAACTTCCAAAGTATATGGGACAAAATTTTAAGATATTTCCACTAATTATCTCAGAAGCATTGCTAAGAGCTCACTTAATTCTAATAAATAATTATGTTATCATGGTATTGGGGATTATCCAACAGACATGAATGACATGACCCTTGACCTCAGGAATGCACCATCTTTGGAGGAGAAAAACTACTGCTAAGAAGAACATATTACAGCACAACACTCAAACATTCTTTCTTGTTACTTTTGCCATTTTGCACAGATCAAGTTGTGATGCCCAGCTTTTCTTTTGACTCAGCTCTACCTCCATTCTCTCCGACAGCAAGCCTATGGCTGAAAGAACAGCAGTCCATCTGGAGCTTGTCGGTTTGGAAGGCTCCTTCTAAGAAAAAGTCTCTCTGAGCACTGTGAGCCACAGCAAAAGACCATCCCATACCATCCAACGACAGCCCTTACATAGTGTGTATCTGTGAATATCTGGTCTAGATTGTGAGCAATTCTATCGGCCAATGAATCCGTTAGTCCTGTGTTTAACTGCATCTTAGTTTTCCAGGGCTGAGTGGTCAAGTGTGTACTACATTCCATGTTACTCAGTTCCTAGTCACCAAATGAGGAAAGGCATAGCTGAGTAAAAGCTTTATCACCCAGGATCTAGGAACTTACTAGCCGGAAACCTCAGCTGGTGTGATAGGTCAAATGTCTTTCTCACCTGCGAAGGGCTAGATCACGGGCCTCCTTGACAACAATGCACTGGGAAGGATACAACCTCCTTTTTATAACATCTGCACAGAAAATGCAGAGCCTTGTTTATGTCATTAGAAAACCCCACAGGAACCTAGAAGGAATGGCTAGAAAACGATTAGCCAACATGCAACAAAAGCATCAAGAAACTGAAAACCCAAGGCAGACACTGGACTCATGAATCCAGGTTAAAGAACTTTGGAAGGAGAGGCTAACTAGATGTGAGGTGTGATCCTGGATCAGGAAAAAATGGCTTTACCAAGACAACAGGCAGGATCTGGATGAGGTCAGCTTGTAGTGCTGTAACAAAATGAATTTCTGATTGTGATCGTTATACTGTGATTATTTGGAGAATCTGGGTGAATGGTATATGGAATTTTTTTAAATTAGTATCTTAGAAGTTTTGATAAATGTGAAATTATTAGGATTTGCAGTTATTGTTTTTAATTTTAGTCGTTGGTTGAAAGCAAGTCTTGAGGTTTTTTGTTTTGTTTTTTTTTTAACTCACTGCAGTTTTGAACCTACTGGGGTTTTTGGTGTTGTTTGTTTTGCTTTGCTTTGCTTTTAGGTAAGGACTTCTTTTGTGTGAATGTGGGGTGGGGAGTGCAGGTGTATGCATTGCTGGGCAAGTCAGAGGACAATGTCCACCACACCACCCAAACCCTGACCACACCAGGAGTTCAGGCTTAGCCCTTTCAAAAGGTTTGTGGGACCTTGGACCATGCTGCTTCTCAGCACTGTTCACTGTCTAAAGGGTAGGTTCTGTTGCTTTACACTGAAAGCTCTTCTCAACCCAAAGAAGATGCAAACCCTTTTACTAATTCTATTCAAGATACCTTAAAAAATGCAGCCTGTGAGGAAGTCGGTAAAGACTGTGTTTTGAAAGATGAGAACAGGTAGGCCCAGATGCCCAGAACTTATTGACCTTGGAATTTTAGACCGGTCATGTAAACTGACCAAACCTCAGTTTCCTCACCAGCAAAATGGAGCTAGATACCATCTCTTGCACCTCGCGAGATTGTTTTCAGAGTTATAATCAAAAATGTTGGTCACGTATTATGATTAAAAAAGGAAGAAATGTCCACATCCTGGACCCAGAGAAAGCTAAGACAGGGCTCACAGTAATCAACTCACACAGGGAGCTGAGTCCAGAAACCCGAAGCCTTTCATGTCTGCTCTAGGCTTCCACTCACTAGATCAAATATGTCTCACTCGGAAAACTCACGGCATAAGCAACTTCTCTTCCTAAGGCTAAACAAAATCCCTGTGGAAAAATTCCTAATGCGTGAGTCTGCTCAAACTCTAAGTACATGTTCAAGATCATATTCATCAGCTGTAACAGGAGGCATATTGGAATAAAATTAATTAATTTTATTCCACCATGAAGTAAGCACCTCCAAACAGCCTTTAGTTCTCTCCCCAAGTAATGATCTCACGTTCCCTCAAGTGCTATAGAAAGGCAGTATCAGGCTTCAGCCCATTAGGTGCGTAGACAGACACAAAGCAAGCAGGAAGGCTTAAAAGGACGCTGTTGATGTGAGCATCCTATTCTTTTTTAAATCCCTGTCTCTAAAATACCAGCGGTAAATTGGACTACTGACTTTAAAATACCTTTAAAAAATTAAATGCATGTTCCTCATTCCCGGGGCTGTAGGGATCTTCCTCTCTGATCTCCTCGCCGTCTTTGGAACAGAAAATGATGCCTTAGACTGAGGTTGGAACAAACACCAGATAGTCACCTATTACAACAGCAGTTCCCTTTACAACAACGGTTCCCTGGAGGATTCGAATGCGGCAGAGTTCTGTGCCTTTGCTTCCCCCATGCTGGGGCTGGCACTGAGAAAAATTTAGGTGACATTTCTGAAGCATTCTGGTCATGTCATTTCATAGATGATTATGCTTTCCCTTTTGATCCAAAAATGTTCATAGTGATACTTAACCAAAACCTTCTAGTAGCTCATACAACTCCTGCGGTCCCTGAGGTCACGAGAAAGGGCTTTTGGTAAGTCTTGTCTAAAAGTTACAGTTTGTGTAGAAGGTGAGTTACCTACAACATTCTGTACAAACCTGGATCAGAATTAGAATTCTCTTCAATGAGATCTAATTGCTTATTCTTGGTGGTTGAAATAGCTTCTTAGAAGGTACATAGACTATAGGTACCCATTGCTTCAGCTGGAACTGAATGAGGTGTGCAATGCTTGATGCATATTTCTGAACTAAGACCCATTTAAGAGACCGCACAGGTAGAGGGCCAGCAGATGGGCTTGAGAATCAGGCTGTTGAGGGGTCAAAATCTGGTGCCTTACTGCGTGTGGGTCCTTAGGTACAACTTAACCATGTTATTTGGCCTCAGCTTCTTTACCTATAAGCTGGGGTAATACAAGCGTTTATCTTGGCGTATCATGATGGAAGTCAAGTGAACTGCTGTAAGGAAAAACCCCCAAACAGTCTCCAGCACACACGGATTCACTCTGTCCTCTGGAGAAGGGGGATCGGACCTCATATCAACACCATCAAGTTTTCCAGGATCTAGGACAGCCAGCTGTCGCCTCTTCCCCCTCCTCTCTAACACACCACCATCCCTCTGCTTGAAGTGACCGCCGTCCCACTCACTTACACTGAGCTCAGTTAACCTGTCCAGGTTGACTTTCCCTTAATGGAAAGGTGAAAGACGGGAATCTAATCATCTTCTGGGCTCCTTCCAGTTCCTCTTCAAGTTTTCATTAAAGAATATGAATTCCGAGTCTGTTCATAGACACTGGCGCTCTCTGGAAAATGAGACGTGATGCCCTACAGTGTGAGGTAGCAACCCTGCTCACGTCAGCTACACCAACGGAGAATGACAACAGCTACCGTGCCTACCAGAAGAAACTGAAAAGCAAGCTGAAGTAACTCAGACAAGCAAAAGTCACTCAGTCACTGTCCTGGGGGTTCGCCTTGGTAGACGGTTCTAAACTATCTGTTTCTTATTAGACGCACAGGCTAGACTCCTAACTCAAGTGGCTTTAAAAAAAATAATTTCTTTTAAATATCCCATACTCAAAGTCAAATTATCACTGGTCATTCCAGGACCATGACCAACTAGACAAGAGTTCAAATGATGGTGTAGACTGAATATACTTTTTATTAACTTGGAAGTTCATATTTCATATTTGGTTCCAATATCTGAACCAAAGCAAGGAAGTCCAGAGGTGGAAATTGGCAGCACGAGCAGAAACTGCCGGAAACGACGCCTGTGAGCGTGCAGGAGTATTACCACATGGAGGTCTATTTCCATGCCCCAGGATGACGATTAGGCAAAATATCCCAAAGTGGGTGGCAGTATCTCTCAAATCTGAGAAGAAACACCCAGATGAGCTTATATCCGCCTGAAACATCAGAGTCCCTCTACCTCAGGCTCTTAGGAAGACTCAAAGGGGTCCGATTGTAGTTTTGTCTGCATGTCCTCACTTTTGCTGAGTTAGCTTGTTATTTTATGAGTGATCTAATTCAGAGAGACCGTTCAAATCTGGACTGTTAAAGCAGATCTCCTCGGTAACTCACACGTAGCCAGTTGACTAGGCAACCAGAAGGACCTCTGGAAACCCAATACCCTGGCCATACTTTGCGGGGATTCAGAATCTTCCAAAAGCCCAGGTGAGTGTTGTGCTTGATCAGAGGTCTTTAATCAGAGGTCCTTGTTTGTTTGGTAGGCTGGTTGGTTTGTATGTGTCACATGCTCATGCATGTTCCTATGTGTCTTTGTATGTTCACACATGCCAGGGTGCGCATGGAGATGTCAGAAGACAGCTTCCAAGAGTCAGTTCTCGCCTTCCACCATGTGAATTCCACAGATCAAACTGAGGTTGTCAGGCTTAGCTGCAAGCACCCTTGCCCAAAAAGCCATCTCGGCAGCCCAGAAAGCCTGAATTTAGACTCGGTCCCTTGGCTGTGAAACAGATCCCCAGAGCCCAAAGTACCACCCTAGACATGCAGGACCCTGTTCTCTGCCTCTTTATTCCTACCCAAGCCAACAGACTTCACTTCCACACTTAACCAAGGGAAAAGTCAGCCAAGCATTTCCCCAGCCACTTTCTCTTGCAGCTGAAGCCAAAGCCAAAGCCAGAAGCCAAAAGCTTGCCGTTCTCTATATCGAGCCCCTCCCCTATTCCCAAGCCAGCATCAGCCCAGCTCCTAGGCCCAGCATGCACACGCAGGCCAGACTCTCCATTCACCACCCCACACCGCAAAGGGGGAACCCAGAAACACAAAAGAGCAAGCTTAGAGGAACCAAAGGAAAGAAATAAAAAGGGGGGGAAACGAAGAGGAAAAAAAAGAAACTATGATGGGTTTGCACTCATTGTGAAACAACTCAGCCAGGACATACCTGTGTAAGCAGGGCCTCCCAGCTGCTCTCAGGGACTGCCAATGAGGTGGACAGTCTTCCTTATCCCTGAGGCCTCGGACCAAGTGTTGCTTTGGTTTATTTCAGGAAATGCTATTGGAAAGATAAAACAAAGTGCCTGGCAGGCACTATAAAAAGTGGAAGAAACATGGAAGACGTCATCATCCAGCGGGCGGCTACGTGTTTTTTATGCAGGGGCAAAGGGAGGGGAGACACACTGTGCGGCATCTCTCTCCCTTCCAGGAGAACCACCTCAGTCGCTCTGCCAGGGCCGAGCCTGTGACTTGCTGACATTCCATTCCTGTGTTCAGACGGACGCTGATCTTTGCCAGGTCGAAAGGAAGGGAAACTCAGCCACCGGGAAAGAAGAGAGGAGCCAAGGGAAGCGGCCACTGCTGGTCAGGGCCAGAGCTGGAAGGAGGCCAGATGTAAGTGGCCCCAGGCTTCTCTGGGATGGCTGCCATTTTCTCACAAGCAGAGAGAAAGATGGGAAGGGGTCTGCTCTGCGGAGCCACCCACTCCCATTGAGGAAAATTTCCACACACACATCTAGTGGCTGGCCTCAAACAGGATGTTACTTCCATTTCTTTGATTTTTTTTCTCTCTCCCCTCTCTTTCCCTCTCTCTCTCTCTCTCTTCCCTCATTTGAATCTAATAGTAGCTAACATGTATAAATAATAATTGTTAATATTATTTATTCTTTGTTTCCAAACCTTATGTTCCTCTTCTCTTGAAAACCGGGGAAATCAACTCTGCTCACACGATAAAGATGCTCTCGCCCAACAGAAAGAAAACTCACCTAACTTCCTATTTCTAGGGAAAATAAATAGCCCGCCATGGTGCCATCTCCACAGAGGGCTCTTATTCTGCTCTTTTGTGGTTGTTTTGTTTTCAGTGGTTTGTGCTTCTGTTGTACCCAAAATAGAAGGATGCGAGGAGGGGGAGGGACACGTGGAAGGTAGGAGAAAAAAGCAAGGAGAACGGGAAAAGCCCAAGCCGTCTTTCATTTAAAAATATATATCACAACTAGAACAATGACCAGAGTCAGAGGGGGTGGCTAATCAGCCAGACAGTCTGTCCCACGGGCTCAGCAGCCGCCCTTTTTATCTGCTGTGGGTGAACCCCGGCCACTGCGGCGTCCTCGACAGGAGCGAGGCTCTTCCAAATCGTCCTCATCAAAGCCGTAGAAAGTTGAGGTGTCACTTTCTGACGTGGAACCGAATAAGTCCTCCGTGGTACGTGCTGCGGCCGCTGCCTCCTTCTCCTTCCTGCCTTCTCCTCCCAAATGAGCTGACATGTATGATGAATATATCAGCACATGGGTTAAGCAACAGACAGCATCATTAATATTCTCATTACATCATTACAATGTTATTTTTAACCGCAAGATAATCAGCCACTGTTACACCAAAAGGAACTAACCGGGTATATCACCTGGTAACAGGGATTCGGGACAAAGCACACATTTCCAGGAAGGTTCCACTTCCCCAAATAGGTCCCATCGCTACCATGACACATGTGTCCACTGCTTCTGACAGCAAGAGATAGATACACGCACGCTATCTCCTCTGGTCCGCTCGCACAGAGGTACACACTCCCCCAGCCCTGCCCCACACAATGCTTTTGCCTGGCGGTTTTAAAGCCTTGTTGGTATTTCTTTGTAGTTTCAGTTGACGTTTCTTTGAACAATGTTCGTCCGTCACTTTGACAGTCAGCTTTGCCAAGGTATTACTCTCAGATAACCCATTCAAGGTGGTTAAGCCTCCGTTCGTTTTATTTTTATTTTTACCCACCTCTAATCCCACTCTTTGACAGCTCTTTCAAGTCCACCCTTACGCCATGTAGTTCATTTGTGCCAAAGCAAAGAGCGGTGGAAAGTCCGAGTGTTAGTTCGGAAGAATTTCTCTCTTTCTTTTTTTTGTTTGTTTGTTTTCTGCTTTTTTGTTTGTTGAGACAGCATTTCTCTGTAGCTTTGGAGCCTGTCCTGGAACCAGCTGTTGTAGACAGGCTGGCCTCCAACTCACTGAGATCCACCTGCCTCTGCCTCCCAAGTGCTAGGATCAAAGGTGTGCGCCACCACCACCCAGCAACTTCTCACTTTCTTAAACCCCGAAGGAAATGCTTGCAATCTCACACACTACCACCACTAAACATACCAGGGTCTTAGCTACTCCAGAAAGTTCATCCTGTCAACTCAAACTCAAGACACACCGAAAGGTGAAAATGGGGCTTTAAAATGCCTAATGGATGCAGTATCCTAAAACCTGTAAAACTCGGGCTTATATTGTTTCATACTCTATTGGAACCCAATACCATAGTGATGGTCCCTTCCATGCCAGGGTTGGACAAGGCACTTTCTTCCAGGAACCAGAGGCAGTGGGTACGTGAGCAGGGAATAGGTGCTATTCCAACTCATGTTCTCCTCTGGAAGGGCCCTAGAGAGGCCCCAGAGAAGTATTCACCCATCTGACTTAGCGGTCCCATTCAGGGGCTAACGCTACCTGTCTCTTTACAATTTCAGGAGCATTAGAGTCAGGTGGTAATAAGTGACCCACCAGATTCATTCCCGGCAATCGCAGTGAGAATACCTACGTCACTGTAACATGACACATGAGGCCCATGTATCAGGCAGAACCAAGGAAAGAAACGCTGAGCAAAAGTCGTACAAAGACAGGTTTCATGTAGGAGAGGGGAAAAAAACAAAACCCGACATCCTGCTTACGATGCCCATGGATCAGTTGAAGTACTTCATCCTTTTGTTGGGAAGGAAAGGGTGAAATGACAGCATTTCACAGTGAGAAGTCTCTAACTGCCTCCTCTAAACCACCCAAAGCCTACAGCGGTCTACGACACCCTGCTTAGTGTGCCACTCCACCAAATGGCCTTGCTTCTGATAGGAGAGATGTTGCTTGAGTGCCTGACCTTAAAACAAATGAAAAGCACTGGATTGAAGTTCATTTGTTTTAAGTTTCTTTTTAAAAATCTAAAAACCAGTGCCGTCTATCATAAGGGTCGTATCTTCTAAGTAAAAAGTTCAATGTTACATACCACGCTATGGACCATGAACCAAACTGACAGAATTGCATGAAAGGAATTCCCTGGCAGGGTCCTTGAGAATTAAATAAAGAGTCTTATGCAATGGACACTAAGTCGTTTTTCCAATAGCTGCTTTACCGCTCAAGGCTGTCCAGAGCCCTAAACAACTTTAACTTCAAAACACATCATGCTAAAGGTAAAGTTGGGGGGGGGCACAAGAGGGAAAACTGAGTCATTGCAGAAATCCAAGATGAAGTCACCTCGGTCCTTCTCTCGGGACTGGGGTCAAAATGTATCAGATGAAATGATCTCTCATGCTGTGCAACCACCCAATCAAAGTGTCTCGCCTCTAGCCAGCAGCTCATGAAACTGAAGACGCCATCTGAAATCTTGTCTCCTTCCTGCCTTGTGCTCTGGTCTCATTATGACATAGAAAAACTGCGGAGAGGTGGCACCAACCAACCATGATCAGGCAAAAAGAATGATCTATCTACAATTTAAAACAATCCGCAGCCAAGACTCTTAACTCGTTTTAAGAATGAAGGAACGAGACCAAAAGTCTCTTTTTGATACTTGAGCCTTTGGATAGACAAGATGAAAAGAGTATGCAAAAGGTCAGCTGCAGGTCAGTCTCAAGGACGCTTGCCCTAATGCCTCCTGGGTAGGCAGCTCTGTGCTGTCACACACAGAAATATAGGATGAGCGGCCAATGATGGTGGGAGGGCTATGCTGCTGGGAAGGAGCCCAGGACTCCCCAAGCCCCACAGTTCAGGCTTCCCTAATACTTCTGTTTCTGTACTCTGGGGTTGTCCCAGGTATTTCCACAGAACAAACACAATTTTTGCTACGTTCTTGTGGTACAGGCTAGCGTGTTGCCTGGAACCTCCAGGTATCTCCGCTCTACTTTGGTTTTGACCACAACTACACATGCAAAACAATGTACACCCTGTGGAAGGGCCATACCTCCTCCTCCTCCTCTCACCTGGGACCCAGGTTTTTATGTTCTTAAGACCCAGAGAAGAAAAACATGGAAGTGACCTGAAACCCCCTTTTCCCCT
Organism: Microtus pennsylvanicus; assembly: GCF_037038515.1. NCBI lineage: Eukaryota > Metazoa > Chordata > Mammalia > Rodentia > Cricetidae > Microtus > Microtus pennsylvanicus. The sequence goes on along the minus strand of NC_134592.1, from coordinate 32,517,757 downwards.
CAAAACCATCACCACCATCACTTCTCCGTGCTCCTCTCCCTTCCCAGCCATGGTGAGATGGCAGAGCCATCCAAACAGAAGAGGCCAATGGCACACAGCGCAGGAAGGGGCCACACTCACCAGAGCGTCCACAGTCTGCACAGGACACAAGCTCCTCCGGCCGCCCACTCTTCTTGTTCATGTTTGAGCCCCCCAAGCAGAAGTCACAGTAGTTATTGGGAATGACTGTCCCATCTGGTCCTTTCTGGGCTGTGGAAACATTGAGAAAGAATTCCAATTTTAGACTTAGATGCTGTCCACTCTTCCACTGGAGCACAGCAGAGCCTCTTCCAGATAGAACAGAAAGCTTAGGATGGAAGAGTTTGCTACAGCCTAGGGGTGATACTGGGCTAGAATTTGTTTGCTTTTGCTTTTTTTACCCCCTTGGTCCACTGGTATACATCTTGCAAATCATTTAGAATCTCATCTTTGCGAATTTTTCCAGTTCTATGTTTTTTTTATAGAAACCTCATTGCCCCATCTGATTCCATCTCTAAATTAATAAACGACTCAAAATGGTATGAGTTATTAGTCAAGCAAGCTGCTGTTAATCCTGCACAGACTCCAAATCATCAGATGGAAATTGCAAACAGTGATACCCTGAGGGAGAGAGCAGCCAATGCTCTGGCCTAGCCTTTGAGAGAGAGAGAGAGCTGCTTATTCAGTATCTGTGGCTAGTCACTTCTAGACAGCGTGCTGGAGAGGTTCCTGAGAACTCTTGGTAAACACCATGGAGTGTGCACAAGTGTCTGTTCTTAGCGCCAGCTCTTAGGTTGTAGACTTGTTGATCATGGAAAGCAAGTCGGATAAGTTCATCTGAAGAACCCCAAATGCCTAGAATTAGAAGTGGATGGAATGATAGGGGAATGAGCATATGTGCAGGCTGAAGATCTTCCTAAGTAACTGGACACAACAACTCCATAACCTACGCCTGCTGAATGTCCAAATGAAGGTGTTAATAACTCCTTAGATGTGACCTTGAAGACAGAGCCCAGTGGAAATACCTATGGCTTTGAGGCCCAAAGTCATTCCCAGTTACTAGAAATGGAAAGTTGGAAAGCCCCGACCAGGTTCCTCAAATGGGAGAATGCTTCCAATTTCTTATTTCTCTCGTCCTGTTGTAGACATTTCTTAGGGATGTTCACACTCCCTGATTGCCACTAACAAGAAAAGTCTCTCTGTTTGTGGAGTCAGCCTTAACCACTAGGGTATGTTCCTCCTTAGCATCCTCCGAGTCTGCTGCTATCTTTCATTATTCACACTGGCTAACATTAATCAGGGTCCCGTAGGGTACGAATCTGTGAAGAGGAGGCAGATATGTGAACAGAAATACCAGACAGACCGTAACTGATAAACGGATTCGCCCCCTTTAATATGATTCCCTCTGGCCTTGGCTTCCTCCATGCCTCTGCTTTGCCTCCAGGAATAGCAAACTTACCTGGGGAAGGCGGAAGACAAAAGCTAGCAGAATTACATTACAGAGGGTTAATCCATTTATCAGTTGCTATTTGAATTGTTTAATCAGTTTCTAAGTCATTGATTTCCATCTTCAAGCAGGCAGGCAATCCTCTGCAAGAAAAGTGTCGGCTGTTTGGGGGGAAGGCAGAGGAACGGGCCACCCTCTGTGGTCTTTTGAGGATGGGCTTCCCTTCTGCAGCCACTGGATCTCAAAGCCATCTGAAGAGTAAGCAGAGTGACTATCCAAACACTCTCCCAAGGCCTGCGCATCTGCCAAAATTTGACGGTGCCTCTGAAATGTGCTTTGCCCGAACCAGAAGTACCAGTCTCTGCCCTTTCTGCCTTTTTCAATTGCCCTCTCCCTCACTGCCAGTACTTCCTAGAGAAAATCTAAGCGTGTTTAAGAAGCAAATAAACATAAGGCTTCCTATTCAAAAGAAACACTGAAGGCTAGTAGGTGGTGAATATAAACTAGCGGTGGGAAAATATTAAAGTAAGAAGCCAAGTTTCACGATTGGGTCAACTAGATATTAAGCGGGCCGTGCTCCTCACATCTGAGTAGCTTCCCGGGTACAGGACAAGAGGCCCATATACACCATGCCAGGAAGGCCGCGGGCTCCCAGCCTGACTTTCTCCTCCATGCACACAGGCTTTCTGCAATATCAGATGCCTTCCCCATTCTCAAAATCCTTCTGCCACCCAAAACCCTGCAAGCCTTCAACTGACTATATTACCTGATGGTTTATAAAGATGAAGAGGGAAAATAGAGAAAACAGTAACTTCCAGACTGTTCTGCACATTCTTCACCAAAGAGGTAGACTACTCCATTGAATCAAGAGCTCCAGGTCAGGCTTGGTGGTATAGGCCTGTATTCCCAGGTGCTTAGGAGTCTGGGGCTGGAGAAACCTAGGTTCAAGGCTTTCCAAAGAAAGTTAAAGGCCAACCTTGGCAACTCATGGAACCCTGTCTCAAAATGAAAAATAAAATAGCCAGGAGAGAGCAGGGGACATGTCTCATTAGTGGAGCACTCGTCTGGCAGGCATGGGACCTGAGTTTTAAAGAAGTTTCCGAGTACAGGGTGTCAGGGCAGTGTCCCTGTGTACACAGAAAGACAGAATGTCTGTGTAAGGGAGTGAGGAGGGTAGACTTAGGGATGTACAAGAAGAGGCGAGGGGTATGTTGTGGTTTAACAATGGTCCAGTTTAGACAGTGACGGTGAGAAAGGGGTGTGGCTCGGTGATGGAGCACCACCAGGCGGGGAAGGAAGGGGCAGGGGGACAGTACCAGCCACTCTTTAGCTTCAGCTGAGGGTCTAGTCTTCTTGCAGCGATAGGCTCAAAGCCTCCTTCCATCTCAGTAAAATGACAAGGTGTGGCCTAAGAGCGTATACATTGGTTCTCTTATGCTCTTTGATATTCAGGAATGGTTGGAGAGCACAGGTGCTTCCATGGACCCTACCTATCCCAACAATGGCTGTGGCTCAGAGAAGGCACTGTGTGAGTAGTACTATTGCATCTCTTGACACATGTGCACACCTGCCTCATATGTTTCCACACAATGATCTATGTCCTTAGATAGATTTAACTCTGGGCTACCTGCATGACTTGCATACTGGAAATGGTGACCAATAATTTGTGGGCTGAATGGCTTAGAAAAGATGACAGAAATATAAACAGGTATCATACGATGCTTCTGGAACCTTCTTTGTGAATACAGAGCATGATATCAGCTTCCCCTCTAGCAGAGCAATCTTTCCTCGCTTTTGGCTTTTTTCTTGACTCCTCATAGAGATAGTCTCTGTCCAAACAGATGAACTCACAACCACTCCCAGAATATGCAAGAGTAGGTAGCTGAAGGTCCTGAATGGCTAGAAGAATAATGCTGTCAATAACTGTTACGGCTTGGTACGAAGCCAGATGTGTTCAAAAGCTCGGTTTCCAAAGCAGCAGTATTCCAAGGTAGAACTTTAAGGGGACTGAGTGTACTGTGCAGGTTATGACCTAATCGACGATCTAAGCGAATGGTATGTTCAAAATCCAAATAGATTATTGGGAGAGAATGGAACTGTAGAAGGAGCCTTGCTGGAGAAAGTGGGTTGCTGGGGGCATGTCTTTGGAGAGTATATCATGGCCCTGGCCCCTTCATGCTAAGCCACTCTGCTTCCTGACCATCTGAAGTAGGTAGCTCTGCCCCCACTCTACCCTGTCTGCCATGATGCTCTGCCTCATTGTAACCCTGAAAATCCAAACAGAACAGCTGTGGATTGAAACCTATGAAACTGTGAGCCAAATCAATCTTTTCCCCTCTAGGGTATTTATCAGAGCAACAAAAGTCTGGGCTAACACGGCCACTCCAAAAAGCACAAAACCATAATTCGTTATCACCTAAGAACTGATACAAGTTCATGTCTACCCTCTTAGCCTCCCTATGGCTCAAAGGCTTGTTGAGAAGGATGAGAATCGGGGATCTACCATACCGCTTACTGCTATGACGGGGCTTCTGCTAGATGCCCGGCGTATATTGGTTCCTAAAGAAGCTGTGCGAAGCAGGGAGTTGTTTGAAAGGGGAGGTACCCAAAATCCAAAAATCAAGGTCTCAGTTGCAAAAAAGGAGATGGGTTGCATCCCCAGTTGTCTACATCCCCAGAGGTTCACACTGCTCAGCCTCCCAGGGGGTCTGAGAGCAAACACCTTCTGGGCCGTACCTTGCACAGTAAGCATTTTATAAGCCTCTTTAGAGTCTGTTTGATTCATCCAATATATTAATTATAAAGCTTAAGGCAATAAAACTTATTTTGATTGGCCTGATAAAAGTGGATTCCTTTCGAACTTCAATTTACTGTCCCTGCCACAGTAATCCATCCAGGCTGACTCTGTGATAACACTTCTCTGGGTGAACTCCAAAGAGTCTGAAAGAGCCCTAAGTCATAGCTCATTCTATAGCCACAATGGCCTATGGCCTGACCTAGCCATGAGCAATTCCAGGCACCATACATGAATCATTATAAAAAGGATTTTACTATAAATAGGGGGCTTGTCCAGACCTTTAAAGTGGACTTTATATAGAGACTTTGCTTCCACTCATGGGAAATCAAGCGCCCCTTTAGCCTCACTTGGAAGCCAAAGACAACAGGGAGGACCCCAGTGGTGTCCTTATGGCAGTGTCCACAGTGACGGATCTGCTTCACCGGTGACTGGTGTTTATAACGGAGACCGTAGAAGGGATACGGGTAAACTGCCAAGAAAAGAAAGTGAGGCTTGAGAGTTTGGGGATATACCTGGGACAGACGACTCAAGAAAACCTCAAATTTGGATAAATAGAGGTCAGGAACAAAGGTCATGAAGAAATGCAGGGGAAGATAAGAGAGAAGTAAGAGGGGATATTCAAATAACTCAGAGCAAGAGAAAGGAAAAGAAATGTGTATGTTAACTTACACGTCCAGCTCACAGAGTCTCGCCACCATGCTCAGAGAAGTGAGAGCAGGCATGCCGGAGAACATCAGTATGCTAAAGGACTTAGTGATTAAATTATGTCTTATGGCCATAGAAAATAAAGTCCCAAATCCATGACAGGTTTGCCTTGCTCTCCTGTGAATGCCATCCCTGCTGAAATATACCTGTCACTCATGCGAGTCTGGACACCATCAATAACCTCTCTCCTGAGCTCTGGAGAGATTAGAACCATATCCCAGGTGTCCTGGGGAAGGAGGAAGCAGGCCAGCAGCTGATGCTTCTTCCTGGCATATGCACAAAGGCATGGCCCCTCATTCTGAGCAGATGCTCAGGCTGCCTGCCAGGACCTGGTGTGCACAAAGCACGAGGCCATGTTCAGTGTCCACTAGCTAGCGGGAGCTCCAGCCCCCCATTCTGCAGCTGTTTGTCCAGAGCCTGCTTGCTTGGGGTGTATAGCACCTGAAAAAAAATTGGGAGCTATAAGCAGAGCCCTCCAGGAAGAGATGTGCCTCTCCTAACCCCTCTCACTTGTTCCCCCGCCACCCTCCATGGCTGACAGTTCCTGTGTCCCTCTACCGGGCTGACATGTTTCCATGGCAACTGGAATCCTGGGCTCCAGCAGCCTCTGCTCTTGCCACCTGTTATTACTTCATCTCTCAAGTGTAAAGCATCTTAGCCTGGTACCACTTGGCTGTGCAGGCGCATCTTTAGAAGACCGAGTAAAGGAAAGGGGAGTGGGAAAGAGGCCGTACAGAAAGGCTGCCCCAGGCTGGCCATAGAAGACACAGTGGACAGACTAGGCTGGAGGAAGCAGCCTCAGAGACAGGGAGAACAAGGAGGGAGAGCATCAACCAAAGTGCCTTCCCTTCAGAATCAGGGAGCAGGCCTCAGCTGGAGGCCACCGCCACATCCACTACCTGCTCCCAGCCTTTAATGAGGGCTTTGGGAGGGGCAGGGAAGCAGGCAGCAAACAGGGAAGGGAAGGCAGCTGAGCAGAGATAGAAGCAGCCAGACGTGGAACAGAGCCAGGAGAGGGTTAAAAGTGGTGTGATCGAGACTGTGGGGAAGGCTGGACCAGAGGGCAAGCAGAGCATCAAAGCCTCGATAAATGGCCTTAATTCTCATGCTCGCGCTCACCCGACTCCTTACGTGTTTACTCATATAAATTATCCTCACGGCCTGCCACCTTCCTCACTGCTTCCCTAGAATTGATGAAAAAATAAATCCCACGGATCCAAGGAATAAAAAGTGTTGGGATTCCATGCAGGCTGGTGTGTAGCCACCTCCCTCCCAGCAATCAGGCCTGGCTTCCAGGCTACAGGAGAAAGGCAAACAATGCCTTTCGCCCTGGACACATAAAGCCAGAAGATCCAGGGACCCTCCTGGGGAAATGGACACCTAGGTCTGCTCACCGCATGACCTTTAAGCCATCAAGAGTCCTCTTCCCTTGCCATTTGGCCACCAACCACTGAGAACAACAGTATGAATGGAGGGTTGAGGCTGGAGAGGGGACAGCTGTTTTAGGACAATCATAGCCCTGAGATTAGTCTGTCTGGAGAAGGGAAGGCCCAGGGCTGATTTAATAAGTCTTCAAGTTTATGGACAAGCCTGATAAATGGCCACACTCCCTATCATCAAGGACAACATGAGACAAAGTGAGCTGGAAGGCAGCACATGCCACAGGGAAGCGAGACACAAGGTGGCAAAGAGTTAAAGGCAGGCATCTCTGAGGAGGCCTCAGCACACAGTGGGGTGCGGGTGGGGGGAGTCCCTTGCGTACACCTGTCTCGAGCAGGCAATGTGTTAGAGGACTATTTAATGCCCTTTTGTGTCTGTTACTTGAGGATTAGACTAGTGTAGAAGAAAAGGCAGGAGGGGGAGTTTATCCCAACCCAAAGGGAGGCTGGCTTTCATCGTTTCAGGTTTGCGTCTCTCTCCCAATTAGCCAGGAGCTCCCTGAGGGCAGGAGCACTGTCTTTCTTCTCTGTGTTCCTAGCACCTGGCACATAAGATTGTCACCAAGCTGATAATAAACAATGAAAGGATAAACACATGGTCACAGAGGCCGGTTTTGTGGAGGGACAATGTGCCAGGCCAGGGTGATCTCTGCATCAGCACCACCTATGAACTCCGCCTGCAAAAGAACTCACAGTTTCTGTGCCCAACAGCCTAAAAATAGAGTATTTAAAGAAAAAGAAAAGACTGGGGGTCTTGGACTTCAGACCTAAGGATTAGGAAAAGACCAAGAGACTGGGAGACCAAAAGGCAGCCAAACCCAGACATGATGGCCCAAGCAGAAAGACACACCCACCGAGTGGGCAGGAGGCAGGTGATGGGAGCCAGAAGGGTTTGCTGTATTGGACAGAAAGAGTATTAAGGAAAATTGAAATAGGGGAACAGTTCAGTCAGTGAGCGTGAGGACCTGTCAGACTTCTGATTCCCAGAACCCACGTGAAACATCAAGGTGTGGACACACAGCAATGGAGAGAGAAACACAGGAAGATCCCTGGAGCTCGCTGGCCAGCTGGCTTAAGCTAACCTCATCTAAGAGTTCCGGGCTAGTGGGAGACCCTGTCTCAAAGCACAAAGTGGAGGACTAGAGAGATGGGGTGGTGGGTAAAGCGGTTGCTGCTCTAGCTTGGGGAACAAGTTGGCTGTGTCAGTGTGGACCCGTAATCCTGGTGCTGAGAGGCAGAGACAGGGGGATCCCAGGTCTCAGTGGTCAGTCGTGTTAGGCCTGTAGTAGCACAGTTTGTCACGAGTAGGGCGGATGTGACAGGAAAACTATTCAACCCACGGCTATCAGGAGGCAAAGTGAGAAAGACAGGACGCAGCAAGGGTCATAATAGCCCCTTTAAAGTCACATCCCACAAACAATGACCTACCTACCCATGTCCATCCCCATCTAAGATTTGACCATTCCTCAGAAGTCCTGTGGGCTGAGGACTAGGGATTCAACACACAAGACTTGGAGGAATGTTTCAGATCGAAACCAGCTCACACAACTCCTGTGGGACATGTGGCAGTTCTGTCACCGGATGCCACACACATAATCCGCTGACATTGTGCTTTTTAGTGATTTGACTTGCTGAATCTTCATTGCAGCCATAAGCTAGCATCATCGATGCTATGCTTTTACATTGATGATACTTGAGGCCCAAGAAGGCAAAGCAGCTTGTCCAAGGCAAAAGTTAACGATTATCTTGGCAATGAACCCAGGCAGCGTGTCCTTGACCAGCCCACAAAATACACCTTACCTTACCCCACAACATATAACTATGCCTTCAGGAAACTCAAGTTCAAAAGTCTGGCAGTATACATAAGATAGATAGATAGATAGATAGATAGATAGATAGATAGATAGATAGATAGATAGATAGATAATTGATAGATGATAGATAGATAGATAGATAGATAGATAGATAGATAGATAGATAGATATTTCACTTTTATAAGGCAGGGCTTCCCAAACTTTGCTGTGAAAATCATTTGGGGAGGCTGGCAAAAGGATTCAGTAGGTAAAGGTATCTGCTACCAAGCCTGAAATCTGAATCTGAACCCTAGGACCTACACTGTGGAAAAAGAAAACTCGCTCCCACAAGTTATCCTCCATGCACGTGCTATGACATAGGCCACACCCCCATGCACAAAATAAAAATAAAATGAAATGAAAACCATATTGAGAGTCCATTAAAATTCAAATTGGAATTCCAAGATCTAGGCAAGGCTCTCAAAACTCGTCTCTCACAAGATCTCTAGTAAGATGGCCAACCTACAAGGTTTGGCTCTGACCAAGGGTTTCCTGGGACCCTGGATGACTGGTCACCATGGTCCCAGGTGGTGCTGATTCTGCTGACCACACTGTAAGAAGCCAACATGAGGGCCTTCTGTGAGAAGCACAGGTTGTGTGAGTGTGAGAGGAAAGTGTGCTATGCTCTACTCTGTCCCTTTGAAAGACCACTCTGGCTGCTCTGCAGAGAAGAGATTATATGAGGCAAGAAGAGGCAGGGAAACAGAGGAATAAGGCATTTCCGTGATGCGTGCAGAAGCCAGAGGTGGCCAGAATGAGACAGTCGTGGGTGTATTTTTTAGGAACATCTGATATGGGAGTTGAAAGAAAGTAACAGATGCAAGTCAAAGATGCCTTCTAAAATTTTTACTAGGGGCATAAATCATTATTTTTAAATGAAAAGAGTAAGTTTTTTTTTAAGCTAAGAAAATGGTGAGATACAAAGTAAAAAGGAAAAGGTTCAGGAGAATCACGAAATAGTGTGATGTTTGACCTTTTTAAAACTATACTAAAACTTTCCTAGAGACTACAGACCCATTGAGACTCTGTAACGTGAAGGGCGAGGTCCATAAAACCATCACAAATAGCAAAAGTCATTAAAGCCCTTTGAGAAATAAATGTGTCTGGTGTGGGTCTAAGTGTAACCCCATATCCCCCAGATCTTAGGTTGAAGGCCTATGCCCTATGTGATGATGTCATTTGGAGCTGGAGCCTTTGGAAAGTAAAAAGATTTGGTGAAGTTGTGAGGATGGGGCCATCATGATGGGAGTAGGGAGAAGCAATCAGGGCGTTCTCTTTCTGCCTGCACACATAGAAGAAAGGTTGTGTCAGAACAGAACACAAGGATGGCTGGTATATGCCAAGGATAATGTCCTAACAGAACACCAACTCTACTCTCATATTGATCTTAGACCTTTATCTCTAGCCTTGTGAGAAGTCTGTTTCTGGAGTTTAAGCCTAGAATTCCATGATGGCCATCTGGGATGGCTAATCTTGGCTATCAACTATTGAGGAGTTGCCTCCATGAGACTGACCTGTGGGTATATCTATAAAGTGTTTTATCCATTGTTAATTGAGATAGGAGAGCCCAGTCCATTGTGGGAAGTGCTAGCCCTAGGCAGGAATACATGGATTGTCTAAGAAAGGTAGCTGAGCAAGTCAGAAGGTGCGAGTCAGTTTTTCTCCATAGTCTCCCATTTCTGCTTCAAGAGTTTCTGTGAGTTCTTGTCTTGGCATCGTTCTCAATGATGGTCTCTAACCTGCAAGCTAAACTAAACCCTTTGTGCTCCAAGTTGGTTTCAGTCAGTGTTTTATCACAGCAACAAAAAGCAAACTGTGCTTGCTGGCTGATTTTTATGTCATCTTGACACAAGCTGGAGTCATTTTGGAAGAAGAAGGAGTCCTTTTTGGAAGAAGTCAATTGAAAAAATGCCTTCACCGGATTGGCCTGTGCGCAAGGCTTTGGAGCACTTTCTTAATTGATGATTGATGTGGGAGGGCCTAGGTCACTGTGGGCAGTGCTACACCCGGGCTGGTAGTTCCAGGCATCATAAAAAGAGAAGACTGAGCAAGCCATGAGGACCAAGCCACCCCTCCATGACCTCTGCTTCAGTTCCTGCCTCCAAGGTCCTGCCCTGCCTGAATTCCTGTCCTGATTTTCCTCAGCAATAGAATGTTAACTAAAAACCTAAGACAAAATAAACCATCTCCTCCCCCAAGTTCTTTTTGGAATGGTGTTTTATCACAGCAATAGAAACCTAACTAAGACACAAGCTATTAGGCAGCATAAGCTAACAAAGACATGGCCTGTTGATGCATGCATCACTTCTGAAATCCCACTGTGTAATAAGATGCATTTGACAGCTAACTAACAGGCGAAAAAGGACATCATGAGTAGGTCCATGAGAAAGTTCCAGGAGGCTGGGCCTGGAACCCATCACTTGGGATTCCAGTGTCCTGACAGAGTTGAATGGTGTCCAAGCCATCCACACCTCAGCTTTCCAACTTGCTGTCTGCATTGAAACGAGTTACTCCAACCTCTCTGTGGCCCTCTATTTTCTCCTCTGAAAGATGAGAATTCTAGCACATGCCACCCGGACTTGTGAGCATTACTGGAGATGATGTGTGAGAACTGCCAGGGACCTAATAGATTGTCCATCATTTCTTTCCCCATTTCCTCTCCTACATGCAAAATCATTTCACTTCTGATTAAACAGGAAGAGAATCAAAGGCCAAAATAAGTAAGCTTTCTCAAGACACAGAGATAAGTCATGAATCTACATTCATGCCACATCCACAGGAGTGTCCCTTGGTCTTCTGGGCAAGACAGCACCTACCTTATAGGGTCATTGTAACGAGTGAATGAGCCAAGAATGTCTGAGACACTCAAGATATGCTAGCAAGTGTTATTGTTGTCACGGAGACTGCTCAGTCCGTAGAATTCCTTGATCCTGAACATTCTATATAATTATGACAGAGTGAGAGAAACCATAGAGATTCAGAAACAGTCAGCATGTGGAGAGTCAGCTCCAGGAAAACGGCCTGGTGAATACAGGAAGGCACCCTTCACGGGACTCCATGTCAGTTCCTTCTCTGGCCAGGTTTCATGCATTCATCTTATTTCTCTGTTACCCTAGAAGTTCTCCAAGGACAATGACTGTGGTGGTTTAAATAGATATGGCCCCAGAGACTCACGTCTTTGAATGCTTTGCCCATAGGGAGTGGCACTATTAGGAAGCGTTGGAGGAGGTGTGGCCTTGTTGGAGGAAGTGTGGGGGCAGGTTCTGAGGTCTCATGTGCTCAAGCTGTCTAGTACGAGACACGGTGTCTCCTGCTGCTGTCTGCAGATCAGGATGTGGAACTCTCTGCTTCTTCTGCAGCACTGTGTCTGTCTGCTAGGGTCAGGTCAGGCTCTGGTAATTTCCATGGATGCCAACGAGTCCTCAGGGGCAGTTAGCATCAGAATGTCAGAAAAGTCCCTTCATGTTGCCTCAGATTAACCATCTGTGATCACAGGCATGCTCTGCGGATCCAAATAGGGATGGGATATGGCTACTCACAATGAACAGATTTAGTGCCAATCCCATACCCCTTCACCTCATTGAAGATTCACGGCAAGCCTGTGAGGCTAGGGTGGTTATCTCTGGGCTATAGATAAGGCAGCTAAGGGGAGGGAGGTGTCAGTAGCTGGCCCACATTCCCAGAGCAGTGGGTAGCACATTGACAAAGTCATGGTTCACACTCTGGACCCATCCAATTTCAACACCACCACCATCTTCTCAGACACAGGACTGAGAAATTGCCTCCAGGTACTTACACCTCCAAGGACCCGAGCAACCCCTCAGGCTTGCTTTGTAGCCTGAAAACCATGTAAATCATCACTCAGCAAAAGTCCATCTGTTGCTAGTGCTAAGATTTGCTCTTTGGGAAAATAAAAGGAGAGAAGAGGATGACTTCCTCAAAAAGAGCCACATGTCTGCTTTTGCCTCATCTCCTCTATAACCAGGGCTGACATACCAGTACCGAGCTCACTAAGGAGTAGGCTAAATGGGTTTTTATAGCTTTTCAGATACCATTCAGAGGTGCCCAAGATTTCCAAGCACATCTTTAAGACATCTTTCATCTCCTGAAGCCGGTGCTAGCTGCCCCTGGGCCTGTGGCAGAGGACAGGGACAGCATGGCAGAAGACAAACATCTGCTAGACTTTTCCCAGCAGTGTGGCAATGACATCATGCACTGCTCTTAGATAATTTGCACATTATCAGACTAATTTCCAGATTATCTAATCAGCCGACATCACCCTTAATCAATTTGGCTCTCCTTTTACAGTTCCACAAAGTACACCCTGCCCTCAACAACAGACTAGCTCTGGGCATTTTCCTCTCAAGAGTGACAGAAAGGGGAAGCTTAATCCTGACCCAACACAGAACTCCCGCACAGGAGTCTGACCTCCAGGGACCTAGGACATCCCGACTTCAATTACATGGACCTGAAAACTTGAGATCAATTTTATAGAACAGTATTTTAAAATACTTCCTCCTAAGAACTCCAAGTTTGGTTTGAAAGCATATATTTAGTTATGCTTTTAAATAAAAGTTATTAAATAAAGTGGGGCTTCTTTTTAAATTCTCTCTTTCCTTTTAGGAATGGCTCTGATGGTTCCCACAGAATAAAGACTCTGCCACATGATACAGAAGATGCCTCCAATTGAGGACTCCTGTCTCATTCAGTCCTGACTTCAACACTACCATGAGATCCTGCTGCTATCAACTATATGAAGGTGGCCATGCTGTCTTAGACCTCACAGCCTGTATCCATTCTGAAACCTGGTATCTTCTCCATCCTGAATATTCTTCCTTGCTTTTCAAGGGTCAACCTGATCATCCCCTCCTTAGTGAACTCTTTCAAAACCTTACAGTTCAGTGGTCCTTAAACTTTCACATAAACCAGAATACCCTTCATGATGGTTCCTACCCTGGGACTCTTTGCTGGTGAAGTCTGAGACTCTCCATGTCCAATGAGTCAGCAAGTATAAGGCTAGTGCCCCATCAAGAGCACCCCTGCCTCATGATGCATAACACATACGACTATGAACCTTAGACACATTCATCCATTGCACATGATCCATTAGGCACTCCACTCAAGACTATGAGCTTCTCAAAGACGAGGACAAATCTTATTCACACCTCTGCTAGGCAGCATTCAGTGTATAGGCACCAAACTTGGGAATAGATAGATGAGTGAATAGATGGCTAGATGGATGTATGCATGCATGGATGTATGGGTGGGTAGATGGATGCATGCATGCATGCATGGATATATGGATAGATGGATGCATGCATGGATAGATGGATGTATGCATGCATGGATGTATGGGTGGATAGATGGATGCATGCATGCATGGATATATGGATAGATGGATGCATGCATGGATAGATGGATGTATGCATGCATGGATGTATGAATGGACAGATGGGTGGATGGGTTAGTGGGCTGGGGGTGAATGGGTAGGTGTATGGGTGGATGCATGGATGGATGGATGGCTCAGTGGATAGGTAGATAGATGAATGGGTGGATGGATGGGTAGGTGGGTAGGTAGATGGATGATGGGTGGGTGGGCGGATAGATGCATGGATGGATGGTTGGTTAGATGGCTAGATGCACTGATGGATGGATTCAATAAATGAATGAATGAACAACACAGATTTATTTACATTATTTTTATGCTTAAATCCAAAACTTTGATCTCGTCACTACTCCCAAAAGTGTCCTGAAAACATCTTTAGTAGATTCCAGTTGCACAAATAAAGTAAACGGAATTTTAAAGATTTTTGAAATTGTGGGCCTTGGTCATTGAGATTTTGAATGTTAATAATCTTGATTACTCTAAAAGAATCACAGGAGAAAGTAACTGAATCTCACTGACACTCAGAGCCCTGATCAAGCCACCCCTCCTTTTATTCATGTACACACACAGCTATGTGTTGGCATAACTATATACAGATGAATGTGGTAAGAGAAACTAATGGGAAAAAAGACCCTGGCCTCATCCAGGGGCAGGAGGAGGGCAGCAACCCAGAGGAGAAAGACCCCATCAGAAAGGTCATTTCTCCCAGAGGGAGGTCTAAGCTCCAAGCCTCCCTAGCTGTTCATGTGTCATAGGTAGAGAGCCTCAAGCACAGAGCAAAGGAGGCAAACCTATAGGGAAGAAACCCAGAAATGAACACTCAGGAGAAAATGAGAGAGAGTAGAAGAGGAACAAAGGTGGGAATGCGTCCTCTGGAAGGGGCAGGAGGACAGCAGGGGATGAGTCCTGTGGGAGGAGCAGGAGGACAGCGGGGGATGAGTCCTCTGGAAGGGGCAGGAGGACAGCAGGGGATGAATCCTGTGGGAGGAGCAGGAGGACAGCGGGGGATGAGTCCTCTGGAAGGGGCAGGAGGACAGCAGGGGATGAGTCCTGTGGGAGGAGCAGGAGGACAGCAGGGGATGAGTCCTGTGGGAGGAGCAGGAGGACAGCGGGGGATGAGTCCTGTGGGAGGAGCAGGAGGACAGCAGGGGATGAGTCCTGTGGGAGGAGCAGGAGGACAGCAGGGATGAGTCCTCTGGGAGGAGCAGGAGGACAGCAGGGATGAGTCCTCTGGGAGGAGCAGGAGGACAGCAGGGGATGAGTCCTGTGGGAGGAGCAGGAGGACAGCAGGGATGAGTCCTCTGGGAGGAGCAGGAGGACAGCAGGGGATGAGTCCTGTGGGAGGAGCAGGAGGACAGCAGGGATGAGTCCTCTGGGAGGAGCAGGAGGACAGCAGGGGATGAGTCCTGTGGGAGGAGTAGGAGGACAGCAGGGGATGAGTCCTGTGGGAGGAGCAGGAGGACAGCGGGGGTGGCAGGTGTCTTAACTGCTGAGTTGGCAGCTCAGGGCAGCAAGGGCTGGGGAAGGGAAGGTCACTGCTGACGCCAGCTGGCCACTTTATCCTTTCAGTTAAGAAGCTGCAGGTATGGGGATGAGCTTGGGCTCTGCTGAGGACACAGCTGAAGGGGATGGAGCAAAGGACAGGAGCAGTACCAAAGTCAAAAGGCCCCAATGGCTGTAGGTGGTATGAGCCAGCTGCCTGTGGCCCTGCATATTTCTGTATTTGTGGGGCTCTTTTTCTATGACAGCAGCCTGGGTATCATCCCACAGCTCTACTAAAGGGAATGTCAGCATTTCCACTTGCCAGCATCCAGATTTTCTCCTGGGGGAGCCACAGACTAGCCTCCCCGGACTAAGCTCTTCTGCCTCCCTCCCTCGATCTGGAGGCCTGACTGGGAGAGGACAGGGAGCTGAGCCCTCAGGATGCTGCTGAGTGGTCACATTCAGTTCACCACACAGCCCTGGTGGCATTTAGGGGCAGTGTGGATGGGAGCCCACCCTAAGCCCCAAACAGTGAGAGCAGCTAATGACTGGGTATTAATGATGCCAGCAATTAGTGCTCACAGGAAAATGGCGGGGACCTGCTCACCAGGGGCATGTGGGAGGAAATAGAGCGCACATTCGGAGCAGCAAGCGAATCGATACAGCAGCATGTGTGGCCCACAGAAGCCAGGGCGAGCAGCTACAGCTGGGTTTGTCCGGAGAGACTAGGGCTAGGGGCTTGTCAGCTGTGCCCACTTCCCTTCAGGTAAAATTAGGGCTGGGCACAGAGTTTGCAGAGACAAAGTTGTGAGAAGACACCTCAAAGAGAAAATTAATTAAAACATGGGGCGTTTCTGGGGTTTCTGGAACTGTCTTTGTCTGAAGAGGGCCTAGATCAGCCCACATACGGCGGGTTCTCTCTGGGAGGTCAAATGATGCTTTGTGAAGAAGTCCATGTCTCATCAGCAGGTGAGAAAGGAAAAAAGATGGAGGGGGGACTGGAGCATGTTGCTCACCCACGAGCCCACAGACGATGAAGGCAAGCATGAGGCATACATATACATCCCTGTATAGAAGAAGGAAAGGCACAGTTTCTGTACTAAGCAAGTCCGTGTGATCTCCCTGGGATAATACCTAAGGAGGACACAGAGGCCACTGATAATTTCACATTCGAACTCTTGGCAGAAAGAGCAAAGAATGTCAGTGCTGATGTCAGAAATCTACTTGGAGGGGACCTCAGGAACAGCTGGGGAGGAGCGTCTCCCTCCAGTTACTGTTGTTGCCAGAACTTTGCACATGTACACACATATATACATGAGTGTGCAAAACCACCACTCACTGTGGACACTAAAGTAGTGAGGGAAAACACAACACAAAGGAAGCCATCCAAACACTATAAAGAAGGATGCCTGTACACAGAAGCAAATGGCCAGACATTGAGGAAACGCAAGAGCTAGGCTAGCACTGGAGGGGTGAGAAAGAAAGCTAACAGACACGCTGGAGAGAGAACAAGTCACTAATCTGTGCTTTCCAGAAAGCACCTAAAGCCAAAGATCATTTCCAGTCTCTTCCTGGTAGGACGCGACAGCTCCCTGTGACTTCCTAGACACTTAGACCAGAGAAGATAAAGAGGAGAGAAAAGGGAATGGCGCTGTCAGCTGCCTCAACAGACAGGTCTTCGTCCCTGACAGAAAAGGAGAGCTCTCCCAAAGGGCAGACAGAGAGCCGGCTGTCATAAAGATTCAGGATCTGGTGCGGAAAGAGAGAAGTCAGCCTCCTCCTCCAGCCCTGCTTCCCAGAGTCTGCCCAGATGGCAACAGGAGGTGAGAAAGCAAGGGTCTGCCACATTAAAAGATCGAACTCTCAAAGCTGAAAACAAATTCATGTCACAGGATACATTTTTCCCAATTCCAAGTTCCTATATTGAGGCTTAACCTCTAGTACTTTGGCATTTGACTCTACTGAAGATAGAGATAGATAAAGTAGTAATCAAAGTGCTGGAGAGATGGCTCAGTGGTTAAGGGAGTGCACTGTTCGGTTTCCAGAGCTTACATAGCGTGGCTAGCAACTACCTGTAACGCCAGCTTAAGGGACCTGATGCCCTCTTCTGGCCTCCACAGGCACTGCACTCATGTTCACATACCCACATACAGACACACATATACACGTGATTTAAAGTGAAAATAAATCTCCTACTGCACGTACTGGCTTTGTGGGAGCCTAGGCAGTTTGGATGCTCACCTTACTAGACCTGGATGGAGGTGGGTGGTCCTTGGACTTCCCACAGGGCAGGGAACCCTGATTGCTCTTTGGGCTGACAAGGGAAAGGGACAGAAATGGGAGGCGGTGGCGGGGAAGAGACAGAAATCTTTAATAAATTAATTAATTAATTAAAAAAACGTTGCTATGGCAAACATAATGGTGGATAAAACATAAATAAGGTGCAATCTGATGCTCAACTCCAACTTGAAAAAAAGGGGGGGATTGCCAAAAAATGAAAAAATAAAACTATCCTTTATGAATAAAAAAAAAGAAAAGAAATCTGAAGGAGGAGGAGAAGTAGTAAATGAAGAAGTGACGTTTGTTAAATGAGACTATTGGAGAAGCTGGGGAGACAGCTCAACTGGTAAGTAGTTGTCATGAAGACACAGGGACCTGAGTTTAGACTGCGCCCCCAGCACCCATACAAAAAGATGGAAATAGCTGCACGCACCTATAATCCCAGAGCTGGGGAGGCAGAGACGGGCGACCCTGGAGGTCTCCACAGCTAGTCTTGCCAAATCAGTGAATTTCATGTTCAGTGAAAGACTTGGTCTCAAAAAGCAAAGTGAAAGCCAACTGAGAGTATATGTAAGTGTGAAAGGCAGACAGACACACAGATGCACAGACAGACAGACAGACAGACTCGCATGCATGCGTATGCATGCACCTACACACCACACAATGCAGCTATTAGGGCAGGCAGGTCCTAATCCAGTCTGCCTGATGACCTTATAAGAAGAACCCATGTGCATGGAGAGAAAAGGGCAGAGCTGCCAGAGGATAGCCATTTGCAAACCAAGGAGAGGGATGTCTAGAAGCCAACACTAACAATGCCTTGACTTTGGCTTCTCAAGTCCCCAGAACTGTGAGGAACTAATTGCTGTAGTTTAAGACTTCTGGTCTGAGGTATTTTGTTGTGCCAGCCACAGCACCCTGATAGAGAAGGCAGCATGGCCATTGAACATGGGACACTGGTCTGGAAGAACCACACACAAACCTAAGCAAAGGTCTTGGCCAGGGGATGCCCATGGTTTCAGACGTGTGGTGAAAGTGTCCATGTGGCATGGGTCCCATAAGCTGAGATTCTCAACTACACAGGAGTCATCTTTAAATTTAGAATCTGGCTGCTTTTAAAAGGCAGAGTCTTTGTTCACTTTAAGAATGTATACCATGGCTGGAGCATTAGCACTAAGAGCACTTGCTGCCCTTCCAGAGGATCCAGGGCCGATACCTCATGCTCACACAGAGGCTCACAACCCCGTCACTTCAGTCACAGGGGATTTGATGCAGTCTTCTGACCTCAGCAGGCACTGCATATATGTGCATGCATACGTGCAGGCAAAATGCTCATATACATGAAATAATGAACCAAATCTAAATGAAAAAAAGTTTTTAAAATATCTACCAACAAATTGTATAAACGAAGCAAAAGCCCACATCATACGTCCACAAATACCTCTCCCTCCAGTGATCTCAGTATGACCCAGATCTTGAAGCAAGCTCAACAGATTCCATGACCACATCCTGTTTGGGGGTGTTTGTCATCCCAGAAACCATACAGGATGGGAGAGAGCCAGTCTAACAGTGAATGCCCAGCCCCCTTTTCATTCCTAATTCATAACCGCGAGTTGAGGAAGGAGAGAAAGAATAGAAACAAATCTGCAGAATCACTTTGAGTCTTCAGAGCCAACTGTCATCCCAAGTGACATATCCATCCAGATGGCAGGAGAGCTCCATAGTAGTGACCCATACAGGAAAACCACAGCAGTCAACCAGAAACCGTCAGTCGCTCGCAACAGCTGTGAGCGGCCCTTCTGAAGCTGAGGGAAATGATGGACAGGTCTGGCCTGCGACAGTAGCCAGGTGAGGTCACTCCCCTTCTGCTGGACACTTACATCCTGCCTCTGTCTGGAGACAAGGCTGATCACGAGCATTCAAACCTGCTTACTCTTTCCTGGGTGCCCAGCTCAGCCATAGGAATGGTGGCTGGCTGTGCTGAGGGGTTCATTTACCGCACAACACCAAGACCCCATCAGCTGTTGCTGCCGGGAGATACCAGAGTGGAAAGAAAAGAACTGCTCCCCACAATACCTGCCCCATGCCCCACTCCCCAACCTTACAAACGGGGACTCACGTCTGTGGTTCTCGTTTCTGTGGTTGGGTGGGGACCGCGTGTCCTGGTCTTGGGCTTCATCGCCCTCCTCGCTGGCCAGGTGAGTGTGAGCATAGTGGTAGCTGAGTCCCGGCCGGTTCTTGTAGCGCTTGCCACAGACTAGAGAGGAAGAGAGAAGAAATGATGGGCAATGTCAGCAACTTCTGTGGTCACCTCTCACACTTCGGGGTAACAGTCCCCAGCTGTCCACACCGGAGCCAGGTTTCCCCTTAAAAGTGCCTCCCACCCTCAGACCCACACCACTGTAATCATGGGGCTCGTGTATGCAAAAGAGGTATATGAACACAGATACTGTGTACTCTACCATTCTGCCTGTGAGACCCTGGGTAAGTGAATGAACTGCTCTGTGTCTCCGTTGCTTTGGAGACAAAATGGGAATGATAGCTGTATGAGTTCATTAACCACGCACCGCACCGAGTCCTTAGGTGAGCACTGTTTGACTGTGTGTTTGTTACAGCGTTAGGTACGCTGGCAAGTGAGTTGGGTATGCTAGGCACTGAGCTCTACTCCTGGCCTTAACACGGTACTTCAAATGGTACTGAGCACACGGAAAGGAAGATTATCATCAGAACTTTGCAACTTCACTGGAAGCCTACGCAGTCCAACGTCTTAGGTCACCAGTGAGGTCAGTGAGGCCCAGCAGCACTAAGTGACGCACATGGAACACATCGGTGGAAGAGCCACCAGAACCCAGGTCTGCTGGATTCCTCTGCAGAGCCTCATCCGCTGCTCTGCGGTTAATTCTCCACGAAGTAGCAAACTTTCCATGTATCACCCTCTGATTTACGCCAGGAGAATGTGCTCTACTCGCACCGCAAACACAATGGGACTGAGGCATCCTAGTGGCTGCAGTAGCCAAGAGCTTGTGACCTCAATGCTCCAATTAGCCTCTGGCACCCCAGAGACAGCTTGAGACAAAAGGCAACTAGTAACATTAACAGGGCATCTTAGAGGCAAGAATAAAGGGGGTGACTCAGTACCCTGGATGCCCGGGATTTAGACAGCAAAAGGCAGACAAAGTGACCGTGGGCCAGACCACCAGCCATGCCTCCCCACACTCAGCCCAGACCTCAGCCTTAGAGGGATAGGATTGCCAAGAGCAGAGGCTTCGGGGTCTTCACAGTGAAACTGTGACCCCAAATGACCATCTTCCTCTTCCTCCCAAATGCCCATCTTCCTTCCCCCAAATGCTCGTCTTCCTCCTCCCAAATTGCCATCTTCCTCTCTCCCCAAACATCCTCCTCTCCCTAAATACCCGTTCTCCTCCCCAAAATGCCCGTCTTCCTCTCCCCCCTAATGCCCATATTTGTAGTAATAAGGGCGGCGGGGCTGCGCCCCCAGCACCCTGGCCGCCTGCTAGCTTATGCCCCGAAATAATTACACGGAAACTGTATTCTTCTAAACACTGCTTGGCCCACTAGCTCTAGCCTCTTATGGGCTAATTCTGATATCCCGATCAACCCATCTCTAATAAACTGTGTAGCACAGGTCTTACCGGGAAAGATTCAGCATGTCTGACCTGGCGGCTTGCTCCATTGCGTCTGCCTCAGAGAGCAGAGCTATCGCGTCTGCCCAGAAGAGGGGAGCATGGCGTCTCTGAGCTCACTTCCTCTTCCTCCCAGCATTCTGTTCTGTTTACTCCTCCCACCTATGTTTTAACCTATCAGGGCCAAGCAGTTTCTTTATTGCTTAACCAATGAAATCAACAGATTGATACATGACACTCCCACATCACATATTCCTCTCCCCTCAAATGCTTATCCTCCTCTCCTCTGCTAAATGCCCATCTTCCTCTCCCCAAAATGCCCGTCTTCCTCTCCCCTCCATGCCCATCCTCCTCTCCCCACAAATGCCCATCTTCCTCTTCCCGCAAATGCCCATCCTTTCCCCCTCCCAGAAGGCCAACCCTGGCAGACTCTGCTGGAGCAGTGAGGGATAGGTTGGTTCTGAGGGACTCTCCCTTCCCCCAGATCACTGGCACCAGAAAGCATAAATTCTTTATAGAGAGGAAGAGCAGGACTTCAGCATCAGACCTGAGTTCCAATCCCAGTTTCAGGTGTCCCAATTCAGTGGCTGTGACCTTCTCTCTAAGGAGAAGAAAACGCCACAAGGTCTTCTCACTACTTATCTTTTCCTATCAGATTCTCCCAAGCTTGGCAAAAAAAAAAATAGAAAGCACCGTCTATTCTCTCTCTTAAGTAAACTACTTCTAAGGAGCGTAATTCATTTTGAGTAATAGCCAGGACAATAGCTTTAAATGGAAGAATCAGGCATCTCTTATTTTTATGAAGTTGGATCTAGGGTTTCACTGTTTTGAATGACGTTACAGCTAATTTTTAGCTTTTATTAAATTGAAGCAGTTCCTATTATTCCTGTCTTAGAGTCTTATTATAGGAGCCTTTTATCGACTGCCCTTTAAGTATCTCTAATACATGGCTTTTCTTTGGTTTGTGGATATGGTGAATTGGGTTGGCTCCTAGTATTTCCTATTATTGAACCATTCTTGCATTCCTAGAACATGCTCCATTTGGCCAGAGTGTATTATTCGTTTGATATAGTTATTGATTCAACTTGATAATATTGCATCTGAACTCAGACTCACAGAGCTATAACTTTTTAACTATCTTTATCAGGGTTCAATTTTATAGTTACGTCAACTTCCAAAAATGAATGGACAGGTTTTGCTCTGTGAAACTGGACAAAGACTCGTGATCTCTCTGTGCCTGTTCTCTGGAAAGGAAGATAGTAATACTTTGGAGGTTAATTGAAAGATTATAAATAGTATTTGCAAAGAATCTCACCCAGCTAACATAACAGATGTTCAGTAAATAGTAGCTATTGGACAAGAGACACCAGTCTTGTTTATCACATCTTAAGGGTAAGACCTCCCCAAGAGAAACTTTGATCTCTCCTACCACACTGTGGAATATGGAAGTTGGTCGGACTTTCTTGATGAGTGTTTGAAATTCAAGCTGGTGACCTTATCACTATAAATTCAAGCTCTCTCTCTGTGTCTCTATCTATATATCTATATCTCTATATATATATATGTTTTTCTCTCTATCTCTGTCTCTCTCTCACACGCACACACACACAAAACAGACTAAAATGGTGCCTTGCGTCTCAGTTCCATGTGACTTAGGAAGCAGGACATAAAGAGGCCCCTGAGGTACACTCTCTGCCTGCTTGTGGCTTTTCCATTTAACCTTTTAAATGATCTGAGGTCAATAAGCAACAAATTACAGGATCATTGAATATGAATCCACTTAGACACCAAACACACTGCTGTTGAGGGATGCATGCCTGTTCAAAGAAGAGCTGCTTTCAGTATTTGCACAGGCGGCCTAGTACCTCTGCAGATCCAGCCATGATCCCAAGTGAGCCGTTTATGCAGTGCAGGGTCAGCCATTGCTTTTCTTCTTAATCATAAAATTCCAAGATCTTAACAGTTACTTACACTAACTGCCCACTAATATCATTCCCACTAATGCTCTAGAGGCCTGTTCAGGCTCCAGGGATGAGAACTCACTGCGCTTCAAAGCAGTTACCCCTCCCTGGACTTCTTGAATTACGATCCTGTCTACTACACCTGCCGCCTTCCCTTCAGGGTGGCTTCCAATCGACTTGTGTGATATCCCCCGCTCCACCTCATCGGCTGCCATGCACTTTCTACAAAACCTATTTGTTGAGTCACTGGTGTGGACATAGGAGCACTTGTGGGAGAGACAAGAGCCAGGAGTGGAGGCAAGCCTACATCTGTCCACACTAATCTCATACTAATGACACTTAAAACTTACAAAGCTAAACCCAAGCAAAACCATCCATTTCCTCCCCTAGCACGTAGAGAGCGATCCTTTGAAGAACAAATTCTTTTGCTAGAACACAGATTCTCAGCGTGTGGTTCCTGGAGCAGCAGCGCCCCCAGTATCACATGGGAACTTGTAACAGAAGCAAATTCTCTGATACCACCCCTCCCCCTGAACCAAGCAATCAGGGGGCACCCAGCCAGGGAACCCAGATTATCCTGGAACTCACTAAAGCTTGAGAAGACCTAGGCCTGACTCTAACCAACTTGGTCTACCTACCCTCCCAGTGTGTGGGTGTGGGGTGGAGGCCACCTTGAAATGTGATTGGCTGCTGGAAGTTCCAGATCCAGGGAGTTCAAGAAGGTGTCCTGGAAGCCAGACTCCTTCCTAAAGTACTTCAGGATGGAGCTTTATCCCGTATGGCTCACTCGAACAGTGTGCTTCCTTCATCACTAGACCCTCACATTAAATAACGCACTTATTAAATGTTAATATCCGTTAGACGGTGGCACCAAAGAGGATGAAGACAAAGGGGCCCTCATCCCTCTCCAAATAGTTCCCAGTCTAGCAGAAGGTCTGTGCCTATAACGGAGAGACTGGGCGGCTGGCTGTATGAGCAGGCACGGTAGAGAAGGGTAGCTGAGCCGGGCAGCAGATAGCTTGAGTTGGGGGAGGTGGCTTCCTGGAGTGAGAATCCCTTGGTAGGAGAGTATGAGATGAGCAAGACCTCCCCTGGGGCTCCCCAGCACATCCATCCAGCACCTCAGGGGTACCGTGAGCCATTTGAGAAAGCTGTAGCAAAGAATAGGGGTGGCGGTTGAGGGAGCTAATACGAAAGGCCTCTGGGCTTGACTTCATCCTGATAATGAGGGACCAGGGAGGACTTTGCCCAGAGGGTCCTTAATAGGACTCTCGTGTTAGCACACTGCTTACAAGATGAGTTTGCCTGGCTGATGGATGGGTGGAAAAGATATGGCCTTATAGGTAGAAATGAGTTATGGGGAGAGGGGTTTAAGATAGAATCTTGTAGAAGGCAGGTATAAGAATGCAACAAAGTGCCAGCCAACGTGGCTGTCTCTGATGTGCACTGCCCAGCCTGGCCTTATCTGGCACCAGGTCCTGCCTCCTTCTCAGCCTCCCTGCCTATTTCTCCTTACCACAGAGCCTTCAAGCATGTTCATCCCTCTGCCTAGCCTGCCCCCCACCCCCAGTTTGCCTGATGAGCATCCAATCATCCTTCAGCTCTTGGTCCTAATGCCCTTCCCCAGGGAGGTCCTGCCAATCATCAGGACCCCAGGGTTCACCTTCCTGGGACTAATCCACATCAATCCTACAGGCAGCCAGTGAGACAGACCCCATCCGTCCGTTCACACAGGTTACATCTGCAGTGGCCAGCATGGGGTCTGCCTGACAGGCACTGGGATGTTAGCTTAGAGAGGTAATGAAGACTCCCAGGTTCCTGGCGTGGATGAGTTGTTAGAAGGATATAGGAGAAAATCCAAATTAAAGGAAGGAAGGAAGGAAGGAAGGAAGGAAGGAAGGAAGGAAGGAAGGAAGGAAGGAAGGAAGGAAGGAAGGAGAAGGGAAAGGAAAGGAAAGGAAAGGAGGGAGGGAGGGAGGGAGGGAGGGAGGGAGGGAGGGAGGGAGGGAGGGAGGAGGGAGGGAAGGAGGGAGGGGAAGGAGGCGAAGGAGGGAAGGAAGGAAATACTTTAATCCTCATGGAAAAAGACATGACTGGCTATAGGCACAGTGGCACTGGAAGTTATGGTGTTATGACACACCAAGGGAAACTGTGGAGAGGGAGATTCCCTTTTAAAGTTGTTAAGAAAGAGTCACATGAGAGCCACACGAATATTGCACAGGAGGGGGGTTCAGGACAGAAGCAGCAGCAGCATCAAGGCCCCCAGCCTCAGCTCCTGCCTTGAGTCCCCGAGTGCCCCCCACAAGCCGGGACGCTGAGTGTAACAAGCAAACAGGTTCATGGCAGCGCACATCCCCACTGTGGTGACTTGAACAAGCAATGTCCCCACCATAGCATTTGAACACTTGGTCCCCAGTGGGTGGCACTATCTGGGAGGCTTAGAAGGTGTGGCCTTGCTGGAGGAAGTATGTCAATGCGGGGTGGGCTTCCAAGTTTAAGAACTTCAAGCCATTTCAAGTTTACTCTCTCTGCTTCCTACTTGTGGCTCAAGATATGAGTTCTCACCTGCTACTACTGCCCTGCCTGCTACCCTGGCTCCCTGCCATGATGGACTCTTAACCCTCCGGAACTGTGAGCCTAAATAAACCCTTGCTATTCTGTCAGTTTCCTTGGCCGTGGTGTTAAGTGGCAGCAACAGAAAAGTAACTAATTCACTCGTCTTAAAGGTGAGTAGACTCAGGCTTAGAGGCAGGGGCACTAAGTAAGGCCAAAAGGGATGGAGAATGGGGTGGGGGGAACCATTGCATATGACCCTCAGGGGGCCACCACAGCATGAAAATAAGCCATGTCCTCCCAGAGGATGAGACGATGCTGCAGGTCACTGGCATGCTCCAGGAAATGGGGAATAGCAAAAGGCTAACAGATTACTAATAGATTACTTCCATCAGGGCTGTAGGAGAAGGCAGGGCAGCTGGTGGAAGAAGACACTAGGTTGAGGAGGGGGGTGTCCTGATTTGTAGGTCTCTGAGCAGGCCACAGGCTGCAAGGAGGCAGCAGGAGGTGGGGTAGTTTGAAAGAGAGAATTAGGAGGCCCTGGAGTGAATGGAGCTCCAAACAAAGCTGCTAATGCTAAGACTTGGTCTTTCAGATGACATCATCACGGGGTGAGAGAGGAAGCCCTGACTCCCTGATTTATTCTGATGGAACCACAGTGGAATCAGAGGGCGACATTTCTACGGTAGGAGTGCTTTAGAAACCCTGCTGCGATTGCCCAGACAGGCTGGAGAGGATGCCCTCTGACCTTTAACTCTACTTTCCAGTCGTCACTCCAAACACCAGGGGCCAACTTCATAGACAATTGATCTGGGCAATCAGAAAGAGCCTGCCTCATGCTGGGTTTCATGGTCTGTGGCCGCCATCTTGAAACACTTACTATATAGACTCCTTCAAGGGTCCCTCATTGTCGTGTCAGTGCGTGCATGCATGTGCACACGTGTGCCCTAAATGGCCTGGAGCTTACTATAGGGCAGGCTAGACCGCCAGTGAGCCCCAGGAACACCTGTCTCTAGATGCCCAGGGCTGAGATTGCTAGCACTTCCTACCACACCTAACATTTTAGATGAATTCCGTAAATTAAACTCAGGCCCTTACACTTGCAAAACAAGCAGTTTACCAGCCGAGCTCTTTCCGGACCCTCTGATCTTATCTTGCACTGGAAATCTGGGAGGGGAGATGTCGGAATAAGTGACTCCAACTGAAGGCTTTAAATCCACCGGGGTAAACCTAGGCCCCAAGCAGTCCAGAGTGGGTTCCCAGAAGTCTGCCTAGGGCACCTCACTGGCCACCATTCCAGTGTGATCAGCTGCTCTGGCTTTAGCCAGCTCTATCATGGGGTGAGGGGCTGCAACGACGCCCCAATGGTCCACGTCTGAACTGATTGGGTCCAAATTCCGACGGAAACCGCCGGCTGCCTCTCCACACTGGCAGGTCCCTCTCTGAAATGAGACCCACTGCGACAGCACACCTACCTCACCAGAAGGAGAAAGAGGCAAGAGAGCGATTTAAAAGAGGATCCTGCCCGTGGTAAGTCTCAGTCCTCGTCAGCTGCCATCATCCCCCACTGCCATCAAAGGGGCTCGGCAAAGACAATAAACCCCAAAAGGGAGGGAGCTAGCCGCTTCTCCTCTGAAGTCTGGGCTAATGGTGTACAGTGGAAAAGAAGGTGAGGAGAAAAATAACATTCTGAAAAGAAAGTATCGGCACCATCTGCTCCCCTTTTATCAAGTCAGCAATCCCGCTCTGGAAGGAACTGTCGCACGCAGGGAATCAGACTAAGCCCCAAGACTGCTGAAGCATGCAGAGAGGGCTGAACCCCCATCTTCCCACTATAGTCTCCCTCCCCCGGGGCCCACTCCTCTGCGTGATGCACCTCTGCAGCCCTCGCCCCTGGGACTAGCCCGCCCCATCTGCGCACAGCCTAAGGTCCTTCTTTTCACCTTGGCAAGCGAGCACCTGGATTTTGTGTTCCTGGCACCGCGCATGTGGAGAGCAATGGCCGTGACAAGGGAAGTCCAGCTTGCCTCCCTCTCTCTCCTTCCCCCTGGGGCGGATCCATCTGTCAAGCTGCAGAAATAGCTTTGCCCACATTCCCGGTTCAGAGCTGGGTTCTCCACATGGGACCTCCAGGCTAGAGTTACAGCATGCCATCAGTGCTGTCCCAGAGCAGGGACAGCACGTCCCCTATCCCCCTTAGTCTTACTCCAATGGCTGGCTGGGGCTTGGGGGGAGAGGGTGCAGGGAGGGGGGGTTGGCAGTTTGTGTGAACAAAGCCGGTTGCTGCAGACAGCAGAATCCTTCCTGCCGGGGAGAAGCGGCTGCCTTCCCTACTGATAACTTAATGACTCTGGCACATTTTCATCAGCCCAACTTGGAGCACGCAGTGGGTATCTGAGCCAGTGGTTCCCAGAGACTGAAAGCAGCGACTGAAAGCAATTACGGAGTGAGTGTCCGAGAGACAAAGCCTAGGCCTTGGGAGCCACAAGCCGCATCACATTTCCAGCGTCTGCCCGTGGCACAGACACACAGCCCCTCTCTCTGTAGCTCAACTCCTTCAGCTGGGACACAAATCACAGCACCCAGCGTTTGCTCAAGGGCATCGTCACTACAGACAAGCAGGCCACCCCCAGTCCTTACCCAGAATCTTACCCTAGTCACAAGGCCTGAATCCCATTCTTCAGGCAGAGGACCCTGAGTCTGGAGAAAGGCACGTGACTCCCCGAATGGCAAGCCCAGGATTCAAACTGTGGTTTATCTGCCTTTGGAGAATACAGCTGGAAGATGTTCCGTGTATTTTCTGCTTGTTACTCCTGTCCCCAGCTTCCCCAGCGCCTGAGGCTGACCTCCCTAGCTTGCTTCTCTCAGGGGCCCTCATTCTGCATCTGGCAATTTGCCAGGAAGAAGCAGATGCAGGAGGATGGAGGCTGAGAAGGGTAAGGTAGGGCATGTGCCCTGCTCTGCTTTGGTCCCAATGGGCCCCTCAGAACCCTGATGTCATCATATTCTCTCCCGCTCAACCCTTCAGAGTGGAGCCCACACCCTACAGGGTCTCACACATACCCTTTGGTCAGAAGGCTGCCAGGCCACTCGGTGGACATTTGGAGCTCCACACACTGTGCCAGCATCCCATTCTCTCTGCAGCACCATCCGGAGGTGGAGGAAAGCTCACATCCAGTTCCCCAGGTGGAGAGCATCCACAATAAACCAAGACTGGGGCCAACCCCCAGGAGAGATGCAGCTCAGCCCTGTACTCTCAGGGCAGCCTTGCTCAGCTCTAAGGACCACTTTAAATAGCTAGGTATTCTTTAAGGACCAACAATGGCTCCCGGGATTCAAAATAAGAGAAGTACAAGATTATCCCTGCACTGTGCACACCTGTAGCTGTGTAAGGGGCAAGGAGTTTTCTGGCCAGGCCAAGGCTCCCACACTGGGGGTGGGCCTCCAAGGCTGGATTCCAGATGAGCCAGTTGCCTCCAGGAACTCTGGGATCCACACCCACTACATATCCTTGGACAAACCCCACTGTGAAAATACAGAAGCTTAGATTCTCTCTAAGTCCTCACCGTTCTAGCTCCTCGTGGTTCTCTTTCCTCTGGGCCTTGAAAGGTCTAGGTGCCCCCTCAGCCATGATAGAAAAATGATCTATGTCCCTAGCCACAACATCCACCCAGGACCTGCCAACTCCCGTCTCCCCACCTACCCGGCGAGGCCAGCAGCTGCATTCCTGTGATGTCATTTGTTCTTTCAAACCACCCATGATGCTTATTTTAAACTTAATTCTCTGGATAGGATCACAGAGCTGGGGGAGTGGTAGGTTGTAACATCCTGACATTTTTTTTTGTGAGGTGATCTTCTGCTTTCTGCTGTTGTTTTGTTTTCTTTTGTGTAGTTCTTTTGTTTTGTTTTTTTGTTTTGTTTTTGCAACAAGGTCTCGGGTAACATAGGCTGGCCTTGAACTCACTATGTAGCCAAGGCTAGCCTTGAACTCCCTGTTTTCTTGAATTCACCTCTCAAGTACTAGGATCACAGGTACATACACCATCACACCCAGCTAACACCCTGACTTTTTACAGACGCCAGTCTCAAGGCCTGGCACTGCCTTTTATCTTCTGAGTCCAGACCCAGGATCTGC
Organism: Microtus pennsylvanicus; assembly: GCF_037038515.1. Classification (NCBI taxonomy): domain Eukaryota; kingdom Metazoa; phylum Chordata; class Mammalia; order Rodentia; family Cricetidae; genus Microtus; species Microtus pennsylvanicus. The sequence goes on along the minus strand of NC_134592.1, from coordinate 32,488,060 downwards.
TGCCCAGCAAGCCCGGTGGTAACCCAAGGACTGCTGTTGGCTTTTTCTAGGAATTTATTAGACGTGAATGTGGCCCCCAGTTAATAACAGGAAGAAGAGATAGACACTGCAAGTCTTTCATTTTCAGAACACTACGTAACTTGCTCCTGAGCACCCGGAAGAGAGGTACAGAAAAACCACAAACCAAACCGTGAAGCTTCCTGTCCTCCCGAGAACCATGGCAACAGAATGCTAGCAATTTGCTACGTGACCTGCCTGGGGCAAGTGACTTCACCCAAGCCTCAGTTTTCTTGTCTGTAAAATGGAGGTGAGAAGTCTGTAGACCACAGAGACAGAGTGAGATCTGTGTCAGCCCAAGATCACAAAGGGCAGAGTGCGGGGCCTGGCCATAGCGGGGGATCTGGAAGACGGGCCGTTTTTGCTGGTTCATTCCATTTTACAAACTGCTTCCGTAGACCTGACAACTCCAATACCTAGTGCCCAGAACACAGCCAGGGAGTCCCCTGGGGTGCTAAGTGCCTTTGTCAGTTTGCACAAAGAAAATAAATATTTATTGACAATATCCATGAAGCAGGCAATAGGCTAATGTCTTTACACATTCTCTTATTGAGCCTTCCTAGAAACTCTAGCATGTATATCCATATTATCACTTGACGAATAAATCAAGGCTCAAAGACGCTTTGGGATGTGCCCAAGGTCATGGCTAGGAAATGACACAGCAGGGGGCTCAGATCCTGGCCTCTTGATTTTAAGACCGGCTTCTCTCAACCATTGCGCCTTATAAGGTGGTGTTTGAGGCTAGTGAGGTTCATGCTAGCATGTTTTTAATTAGCTCAAAAAGTAAAATAGAATTCAATTATGGAAAAAGTAATTGAAATAATAAATACAATGGTCAACATTTCTGGGGAAAGTAAACAGAGAAAAGTCAAGGATGGGAACCCGTTACCATGGTGGCAGCTCCTACTCACTTGGAGGCCTGTGGGTGTTTCCCTCTGGAGACCTCTGTCCACCTGCTAGGCCTGGACGACAACCTGACAGATTCAGCAGCGGGAGCAGAGCAGACTTATTCATGAATCCTAAGCCACCTTATGGGACTACTATCACCTTTAGGGAAACCAAAGTCCACTGCTTCTGTTAAGACTTCCTGCCTGGAGAGTGGAGAGGGTGCCTGAACTGGCCATCTCCTGTAATCAAATTGGTGGCCACCGTAATTGTCATCAGAGAGCCTTCATCCAGAGACGGATGGAAACAAATGCAGAGACCCACAGTCAGGCACTGGGAAAGCCCCAGGAATCCTGCTGAAGAGAGGGAGGAAGGATTGTAGACTCAGGGGCATCAAGGGAACCCACAGAAACAACTAACCTGGCTCATAGGAGTTCAGACTCCGGAACAATGGCTATGGAGCCCACATAGGACCAACCTAGGCCTTCTACATATGGATAACGGTCCTGTAGCTTGGTCTATTTATGGTTCTCCTGACAAGGGGATCAGGACCTGTCCCTAACATTTGGACTGGCTTTCAGGAACCTATTCCTCATGCTGGGTTGCCTCAGCCAGCCTCAATACAAAGGGAGGCGCTTAGTCCTTCCTCAACTTGATATTCCATGCCTTGTTAGCATCCATGGGAGGCCTGTCCCTTTCTGAAAAGAAGCAGAGGAGGGGTGAATGGGGAGGGCTGAGGCGGCGGGGGAGGAGGGGCAGTGGAATGGAACAGAAGAAGAGGAAGGAAGGGAAACTGTGGTCAGGATGTAAAATAAATGAAAACATTTAACTAATAAAGAGAGAAAAGAAAGACTTCCTGCCTGGGCCTCCTGACGCTTCCCCTGCTTTCAAGGCCGAGTTTCATCACTCTGCAAATGTCCTTCCTTCCCCTTTCAGAATGTTCCAGTTAAGCCTCCCTTTGGGTCTCAGATACCCGAACCCAAGATGCCAGGAGTCATCAGTACCTCTCTCTCTACTCTTAAAACCCTTCATGCTCTCTGCCACAGCCAGGTTCTGTGGGGTTTCCTCATTCTCTCCTTCCTTTCCGGGGTGTGTGTGTGTGTGTGTGTGTGTGTGTGTGTGTGTGTGTGTAGACCAGAGGACAACCTCTACCATCATTCCTCAAGTCCCATCCATTTATTTGGGAGACGGGTCTCTCAATGGCCGGGACATTGCCAAGCAGGCTGGGCTTACTGGCCAGCAAGACCCAGGGGTCTGTCTGTCTCTGCCTCTCTTAAGGTTCAAGCTTGTGCGCCACGTTCAGCTTTTGTCATGTGGTCTCTGGGGATCAGACTCTGGTCCTCGTGTTTTCCAGGCAAGTGCTTTACCAACTGGGCCATCCCCACCACGGCTGTGCATTTTCTGTCAGAAGGCCTGCCTTGTTTGCCTCGTTCGTTTTGTTATTGCTTTTCAACACCATCCAGGCTTCTCATCTTCTACATGACTGGGAAGATATCCCAGCCTGGGCTTCAGGGATCTCACCTAAATAATCCTATGGATTAACCTTTCTAGACATGTCCCCAGGTTGACAATGCAGTCTTCTCCAGACAAGTCCAGCCTGGTGTCCCGTAAGCCTTTCCTGCTGCAGACACTTGTCACACTGTCGCACACTCTGTTCTGGACAAGGTAGTCATTGCTGTTCCTAGCATGTTCCTTTCTCCAGCCATTCATCAAGTGTTTAGGAATACCACTGTGCTAGAGATATGGTGCCAGTGGCCTATGACATGGTCCTTGTCCCCAGAAGGTATACTGTCTAGCCTGAGAAGACAAACGGACAAACTGTGACCACACAGTTCGAGAGGGAGCCTCGTGGGAGGCATACTCAATGTCCCCGCAGAAAACATCCATGACGGTGGATGGCGGACGGTGGACGAGATTCACAGCAGCTGAGTTTCACCTCCCTGGTTATCCCCTGTGTGACCCTGGGGGTTATTACAGGAACATGGGCAGCGTCCAGTGCCCATGGGCATCTTCTCCCCAGTCTTCATCTAGAAGATAGAGATGACTACATTTCTATCTCATGACCCTCCTGAGGGAACGAAAAAGCTCATCTAGAGGAAACCCATAGAACATTCCAAACCCATAGCCTAAGTCAGAAACCTTTATTATCATGACCTCTCTCCACACGGGTACATAAGCTTTTCTATCCCTGGAGACAGGAATCTGTTCATCCTGTCCTTGTTTAAATCTGATTGGCCTCGGGATATGTCCTCTGAACCACACCCTACCACACATGTAATCCTCCTCTGGCCCCTAGAGCACCTAGTGTCTGCTCAACTAAATCCTTCCTTGTACAACAAGCCTGGTCTCCCCAGGTATTCTAAGAAAGAGGGGATTAAGGTGGGAGAAGAAATATTTCTTCAACCATATCGTGTGCAAACCCTCATATATATATATATATATATATATATATATATATATATATATGTCGTCACAGTCAGATGCCCTTCCCACTGCACACAGAGGACACGACACCCAAAACAAGCCATCTTCTCCAAGTCCTAGACAGCAAGTGGCAGAGCCTCAGCATGGCTTCAGACATCTCATTCCGGTCAGGGTAGTGCCTTCCCCAGCTCTCTCACCTGGCACAGGCCACACACACACACTCACACACACACACACACACACCGAGACTAGCACCAGGGCCTTTGACATCACAGTTCTTCTTTGAGGAAATAATAAAACATTATACAAAAACCAGGCCCAATAACATTTTGTCATGAATGGAGGAGGAGCACGTAGGAACCCTCCCCTCCCTATGGAGTGACAGTAATGGGGAAAGCATTTTCTTTAGCGGTATAGCCCTATGAGGTGCCCATACTTTTGTAATGACTCCTTACCAGAGGCCAGGTAGGCAACCCTAATTAAAATCATTGGGTCAGCAAACATAAATAAAAATGAGGACATGATACGGAAGAAGAAGAGAACTTGGTTGAAAAGAGAACCGTGGGAGTGAGAAGGGGGACAAGAGAGGGTAACAGGAGATGGACACCTTCAAAATACATTCTATTCCCTTGTGAAAAGCACCATAATGAAACCATTATTGTGTATAGCTAGTATCTGCTAAGACAAAACCGTGTGACGAAAAAGCTGCAATGTTGCTAACAGTGAGCAAATTCCAAACCATGCATTTAACAAGTTGACTACTGACCGCACACACCAGAACCATCATAAGCTGTGGCATGTTCTCATTGTGGAATACTATGTAGCCCTAGGATTGCTGCTGTAGAAACCCATCTGTTGACACAGACAGATATCATTCACTTGTACTGGTGAGAGGAAGGTGAGAGGACAATTGGGGAGGAAAGGAACAAATCACAGCGAATCCTACAAAACCTGCAGACTTTGTTCCTTTGGGGACTAAGGTGACAGCGGCTTCCCCTTCCCCTTCCTGACTTCTCTGCACAGATACTATTTCCATAGGTAAAGGGTTACTTGCAGAAATGAAAAGAACCACTTAGCACCATGGATAGAAAGGTTCCTGTGGATAAGAAGGCAATTCCAGAGGACACAGGTGGCTATGGCAGCATGCTCAGAGGAGCGGATGGAAGGACATCTGAGGGCAGGGAGGTCAGGGTCAAGCAGCAGGGCAGAGGAAACAGTGGCAGGCAAGGTGGTGGGTAGGCATCAAAGAGAAACTCCCTCACCCTGCCTCTGGCCAGCCCTGCAGGGACACTGGCACCTATGTCCAGGACACAACGGCATTTGAATATTTAAACAGGCCCGTCTTTGTGAGGACAAATGCATTCCATCTCCAGTGATCAATCCCTCCCATAGGCCCTGCTCCACAAATCAAGTTTCTGGGGCACCGAGCCTCCTCTGCCACCCCCTCATACATACACACACACATCCAAGGATCTGCAAGATAACAGCCAGAGACAACTGAGTGATGGGCCAGCCACTGCAGAAGGGCAGCAAGCCTGAAGGCCAAGTTATTGGCTTTTTTTTTTTTTTTTTGCCACGGTTTAAAGCACATCACACATGAGCCTCAGAGAATGCAGGCCTTCCTGCCCTCCCAAGGAAACTTTAATAAGACAGAAATAGTCGTCTGAATCTCCCTGCTACCCACAGGGTTAAATGAAACCACAGTGATCTGAAGGGAGCTGAGGGGAAAGATTTCCCGGGACCCTTATGGCTGCCCACCTCCCAGTCACCCATCCCACAGCCCCCTGATGTCCCACAATACACTCCTCCCTTCTGTTCCTGAGGCATCTGGTCTGGGCAGACAGCCTCACTAGGAAGCTGCTGTGTGGGAGGAGAGGAGGCCACGCTGCAGGGTGCCGATCAGGGAGGCCCAGAGCTCTGAGAGCCCACAAGGAGGAAACGCGACCGTCACTCACAGAACTGAACAGAGATCCACTTCACCCTAGCCCCTTCTCCCTCTAGAATAAACACAGTGGAAAAACAGATGTTCAGAGCGGGCAGAGACCCCAGGTCTTACTCTGACATGGTTGCACCCCACTACGATTTGAACGGGAAAGGCTCCCTCCACCCAGCCCTGACTCACAGAACACTTGGTCCCCAAGCTGGTGACACTGTTTGGGGTAAATGTGGACCCTTTACAACAAAGTGGGTCACTGGGGCAGCAGATCTGGTAAGTTGCAGCTTGGCACTGTGTCCACCCACAGCGTCACCCAAAGCATGTTCCCTGATCTGCTATAATGTGAGCAAGCAGACTCCTGTGCCTGCTGCCACAGCCTTGAGACAACATGAACTTTATCGTGCCCTGCCTGCCATGATGAACCAACTATATGCTTCCAAAGCAGGAGCCGAAGAAAATCCTTGTAAGGACGTGGATACCTCTAGCTGGGTCTCTAAGAGAGATCACCCTGCGGCGTAGACATTAGAAAGTCACAGGCCATATCTACAGGGACAAAGATCCCACAAACAGAGAATTGGTGTTGAGTGGACCTTCTTGATGTGTCAACACCAGGTGTGACCCAGAGGTGAGTCACACTCAGATGAGTCACTAACATCCACTAATGTTCTAGTGTGGTGTGATTTTAATAGATTTACATTTAAAAGCCTAGGAATCATGTACTCTATTCAATTACAATTATTACCTGACTGATGCATGTTTATTAACTAACTTCTAAAACATTTTCCCCCTCAGCTTTTGGGAGAACTCCCTGGTAGGAGGACGCTCTAAACCAGACCTAGACTGTGACTTTTCTAGGGCTTAAGGAAGTAGGGTCCGTGTCTTGGGGTTACCGTTGATCGGTTGTGTGACCTGGGGAAAGTCCCTTCACCTCTCTGAGCCTTCAGTTTCTTCACAGAAAAGTGAAGCCAGCTGTCTCTGTGGCTCAAGCTTACCGTGGGGGGGGGGGGGGGGTTTACGGGAGACAGTCTTTACAAAACTCCAGGCACACTTCCCTGCAAGCTATAGGCACACACTAACAAGACTGAAAAAATTCCGTGTGTCCAGCAAGAACACAGGGGCTTTCTTGTCCCTCCCAGAATGCCTCCCGTGTGCAGACTGAATGTTCTATGTCACCACCATCTTCTTCTCTGTCATGTTCCTTGAACAAAGAAACTATGAAAGTAGGTCTCTCCTTGGGAGTCTGCCCTGATGGACAAGGACGCTACAGAGCGATTCAGAACTGGAAGCCCTTAGGACAAGGCTGAGCAACTCAGGCAATGACTCCGAACACATCCCAGGAGCCCACACCCAAGGATTCTCTTCACATCTGTCCCCACTTAACACCCCGGCGAGAGCATGTGATAATGGCACTAGCAGGGCTCTATGTGACCGAGTAAATAAAAATCAGGTGCAGGAGTGTTGTGTGTTAGACTGGATGGCCGAGCTTTGTCATTGCTGAAAGAACGACCAAGGAAAGGGTTAAAGGAAGCCAGCTAAAGCAGCGAAGCAAGCCAGCATCCAGCTGCCTAGAGAATCCTGGGGCTGTAAGATTTCTAGGCGTGGGAGCTGGAAAGATGGCTTAGCAGATAGAAGCTATATGAGAATAAGGGACTGAGTCCTGATCCCACCACCCATGTAAAACACTGTGGCAGGATGGGCACCCATAACCCCAGCACTGCACGGAGTTGCAATTGGGAGGATGGCTGGGGCCTGCTGGCTACCAGGCTAGCTCCAGGCTCAGTGAGAAACAGACCCGGCTGGGAAGGAGCAAAGCAGAGCATCTGATATCTTCTCTGGTATCCACATGTGCATGCAGCCAAGCTCATAAGTGCACATATAACACATACATACACAGAGAGAGACAGGGACACACAAACACACAAGAGAGACAGGGATAGAGAGAGAGAGATCCAGGCAGCGAATGTTAAAAGGACTGGATGTTCAAAGTCCTCAGGTTGGAAAGAGAAGAACCAGCCATCCTCAAACATCAGCATGCTTATGAATCCCCTGAGAAGTGCAGGACCATGTGGGCTCCAGGCTGCCTCCTGAGATTCCGATGGAGCAAGTCTGCCCTGAGAGCCTGGAATCTGCATGTTCATGAGTGTCTAGGTTAGTTCTGCACAGGTGGTCCAGACCCATAAACACCAGCAGTCTAGCCCACAAAGCCCATTTCTGTTGCTTTGTTTTGAAAGGGATGAACACCTTTCCCGAAACAAAAGGCAGATAGTGGAGAAGCGGAACTTTAATCCTTCAGCTCGGTAAAATTTCAAAATAATTAATAGAGATTGGTTAGTTGCTAGAACATGAAGGATTCATGAGCGCACCATAGATTGGGTGAAGAAAATAAATTACACTTAGATGATTTAGTATTTCTGAGATGAAATAAATCTAATGGCTGAGTGAAAGGCAAAAAGGAAACCTCTATCATCTGAAGTTATCCGCTATGATAATATCTCAGCCACCCATTGTGTGGGGGAATCCTGGACCGCCAACATCAAAAGGCATCGACTACATTCAAGAACACATACTAGGAAGGGGCACAACCGCATCTGAAAAGAAATGGCTATTACCAACCCACATAAATCCAGAGAGAGGTGTTTGCGGTCCAAGGTGACCTAATATTTTCATAAATAACTCCAAAGATGGAGTGAGAATTATGCAAATCAAACCACAGATGATACAAAAATGGCAGGGACCGCAACGTCTGTGGAGAATGGAATTTAACTAGTGGGCAATGTCTTTAAATTTGCCTTTATTGAATCTTGTATATTGAAGTCACACGTTATTGTATCTGCTTATTGAGATTCGATGGGGCCAAACGCTGAGTGATTTATGGGAAGAAGGATAATCAAATGCCCCAGGAGAAAGAGTCTACACCTGGAGTCCAGACCCAGTGCTGGACAAATAGGAAGTGACGGGAGGTGGTTCGGCGTGCACAGAGCACTTGGGTGTTCTCTGAAAATGGGGGTCATTCCAAGAACTGGTGGATAAATCAAACAAGGCAATATCTATCCTTTGAGCTACTTGGCCTCGTGCCGCTTCCGGCAGAAGTGTTTCCAGACGGGAGTTCAGAGCAGGATGATGGCACCGGGATTGAGGAGTAAGACAGATCCAAGTTCATGCAAGAATACAGAGGATGCAAGACCAAAATGCTGAGCATGCCGACTTGTTGGGGAAGGAGACACAAAAGACAAGGGGACGTGGCAGACAGAGCAGTTCCAGCTCTCATTAAGGACACACACAGCTGGAATGGTGGAGAAAGGGCGGCTAGTGGGTAGCGCCATCCCATGGGACGCTGAAGGAGGGCGACCGGACACCTCTCTAGTTAGGATGCATTAGAGATGATTAAAAGCATTTCTTGTCCAACTCAGGGGTGAGGGGGTGGGCTTCGTGACCTCTCCAAAGGTCACTTCTACGCCTAGGGATCACCTGTCTGAAGGGCACCAGATAAAAATAAAGTCCATTAATCACCAAGCTGTCACACAATGTCCTGAGAGAGCCAGAATGAAGAAAGGCAAACTGCAACGGACTTTGCTTTGCAGGGGGGTGGGGTGGGGGAGGGAGGCGGTACGTATGTGGGCAGAGTCAAGGAAGCAGCTGCGGAGACTTCCGGAAAGCTGGTGCCATCCTGTGATGAGTCCTTCCAAGTCTTTCTTCAGGGGAAACAGGAGGAGGAAGTGACCCTATAGGGAGGGGAGCAGAAAACAGCCAAGGACACCAAGGGGCCCTAAACAAAGCTGGGGGGATTGGAGGAGAGGATCTGCTAAAAGCGCAGACCAGGAGCCAGGAAAAAGCAGGATGATATAAGGGCTCTGAGCAGAAGAGGAGGGCAAGGCAAGAAGTGAGCCAGGAGCCAGGCCAAGAGGAGAGCCAGGAGCTCTCCTTGGAATGCTACAAAAATTCTAGAAAGAGGCCAGAGAGTCGGCTTAGCTGGTAAGTGCATTTACCACCAAGCCTGATGACCTAGGTTTAATTCCTGGAACCCACAGAGGAAAGGAAAACCATCTCCTACAAGCTGTCCTCTGCCCTCCACACAAGCCATTGCATGTGCACATCCCAGCCAGATATACAATCTATCACCCATCAACGCAATAAGACCTTTTTCTGAAGTTGCAGAAATAGAGTAAAAAGTTAATCCCACTATCTGTAACAGCAGAAAAATCACATATTGGGAAACAGCTTTTTAAAAGAGAAACGGAGTAGTTATGTCTCAGCTTCAAAGCAAGAGATGGCACTGTTATTCGGGTGCCGTACACAGCTGGAAATCCTACCCTCTGCCCAGTCTCCCAAGGACCAGCAAGCTTGGGCTGTTCACATATCAGAACCCAAGTAAATGCTATTCGGAAGTGAGGCCCAGACCGAAGCTGGAGCTTCCTGCCAAAAGCCACCAGACCCCAGGCACTGATCCCCTCTCTTCCTGGAACACAATTGCTTAGGATGGCGACACGACCTGCAGACATCTCGGGAATGCCATCTGCGTGCGGTACTAAGCAGCCAAATGAACGCCATGGAGTTTGAGTTCTGGCAAAATGTATCCCACCAGACGTCATCTCCACAGGGCACAGAATTATCTTAAAATCAAGAGGCCAGTGAGGGGATTGGGGGAAGGAACCACCCCATGTGCTCCTTATGTACTATCCCCTGGCTTTCTTTGTCCTCGTAGAGCTGCAGAATTGGACAAGATGGAGAGGCACCCAGAGGGACCACCATGCCAGGCCCTGCCTTGTCTAGCTTCCTGCTGTTCTCAGAGCAGCCTGGTCCCAGTGGCCAAGCTCTGGGTTTCAATAGCAGATGAGAAGGGAAAGGAAGGTCCCCAGGCATGTGCTACTGATGGGTAGTCTTGCCATAGAGTGGGCAGAAATGTCCAATGGAGTGATAGCCAACAGGGCACGGCTGTGGAACCTACCCTGGCATGTGAGGAAAAAGAAAGCTACTGCCTTCTTGGTGACCACAGTCCCTCCTTGTCCCCCTCCCTTGGCCTCTAACATCAGACTCTAACACGGAAGCCAGGTAACTACTCTTCCAGTGATATTTCTGAATCAGGAGAGGAAGGGTGCAGATGAATCGAGGGCCATTCAAGCCATCGTCATATAAAGATTCATAACCAGTCCTGCCTAGGACAGGAGAGAAGGAGAGAGAAATGGAATTAGAGGGAAAGAAATGGAAAGTGACAGGAGCCAGTCACCTTTGTCGGAGAGTTTAGGGTGACACTTTTGTTTGTGATTCTGAACTGGAGAAAGATATAGAGGATGAGTCTCGAAAGAGACAGAGAACGTGGGAGAACGTAGGCGGAAAGCCAGAAAGAAGACCTGGCATCCTGGAGGGCAGCCAGAGAGGGTGGAGTCCTCTGCCAGACCGTCCACAGTGCCCAGAGCCCCGCCACAGCAGTGACAACAGGAGGGAATGTGGCCACCCAGAGCTGGAAGCAGAAAAGCCTGGTGCAGCCCAGAGCTGCCAAGGCAGCGCAGGAAGACTGGCTGACACAGCACGCAAGATACTCACTGTCACACACGTAGGGTTTGTCATGGTCTTCCTGAGAAGCAGCATCATGCCTCCTCCTGCCTCCTGCAGAGCCACGAGCCTGAGGAGACATTGAGCATGAGACACTTGTTACCACAGCCACTCAGCTCATGGGCATACACTCTTGAGGGCCCGCGTAAACCACCTGCATCACAGCCCCTGTTCCCATGCCAACCCTGCTTTACAAGCAAGACAACGGAGACCCAGGGGATCGGGTAACTTGTCCCAAATCACTCAGCTACTCACCCGGCTCGTCCTATTATTTTCATAATAACTCCAAGAAGGAGGTTTATAATAGTGGTCCTCTTGTATAGGGGAAGGGACTGTGGCAACAGAGAAGTGGAGTAACTTCCCCAGGGCCATTCATCTGCCAAATGCAGAGCCAGAATAGAAACAGGACGTGTGACTGAAAGGAGATGGCCTGGCCCGACTATGAAAATCCTCAGCTAGCGGCATTATTCTGGTGGGAGTGCGGGGGTGGGGAGCAAACTGGACTATGTAGGGAAAACATGGGGTTACATCTTTAAAGGTTTTACTTGTCCTGAACACCCTTGGTTTCCTGGTTAGTGTGAGGGAAACTATTTTGTGCAGCCATATACTCTTGCCATCGTGAGGGTCTGACTCCCCGCAGACCCACAGCAATGGAGAAAGCCAACTGCGACTGACCCCTCTGAAGCCGTGAGCCATACTAAAACCCCACTCTCTCCAGGGCTTTCCCACAGCAAGTCTAACTGATGCAGTCCCATATCTGTCCAATACAGGGATTTCTACTTTTCCACCACACAGCGCCTCTCTACCTCACTGACAGTGTAGAAGATGCCACGCTGCTTGCTGTACACGCTGGTCACCTGATGAGCACCCTGGGGGTGGGGGACGGGGAATAGAACTATGGTGTCCCCCCAGGTTCCTGGACCCACACTGCCTCCTCCACCATGTTTGACCTTCACAGTAGGGGTGGGCTCCTGTACGAGGTCAACCTCAGGCCTCCAGCTGGGGACCTTAACCTTCAAGGTCAATTAGAGCTGGATTTCTGATACCCACCGTAGCCCTGTGTCTCCCTGGGTGGGTCATGTGACCAGGGGGGACTGGGATAAGAAACAAGACTTCAGGGGTAACAGAGACGAGCCTGAAAGGCTGCCAACAGCTCTGCATCCCAAACAGCGGCTACCAGAAAAGAGCAAGGCTTATGTATAAGCTACCATAAGCCCCATGCCAGCCTTCCTGCCGCACCTTAGCCTCCTCCGGGTCAGGCGTTGCTAATGGGTAGCAGTAAACTCCCAGCCATGGAAAGGGCTGGCTGCAGTCTTCGGGGACAGAGGGGAAGGTCAGCAGGAGAGGAACACGACAGGGCAGAGGTCTGGAGTGCCAGCCCAGGATCTGCTTTAGGGAAGTGGGCAGAGGATTCACCGTGGAGAGGCCTGGGATGGATTCCCCCACACATACACACTCACAAATGTAAGTCTTCACATCTTTCTGGGGGCTTCCCTGTAGACAGGCCCACTCTCCAGGCCTGTGGCACTCGTTCCCAAAATACAAGCCCCTCACAGTCAACTCCACCTGCCAAACTATCACTTTTGTCTTCTCCTCTGCTTGTCTTTTCGGAAAAGGAAAAAAAAAAAGTGAAATTCCACCTCCCTCCTCCTCGCTACCTCCCTAGCCCAAGCCCTATTATGGATAGTCAGTAGTAGTTCCCGTCCTCCTTTCCCTCCTCCTCCTCTTCCTCCCCATGCCCTCGTTATGCAGAACTAAGCCCCGGAGGAGCTGCAAACTCTGGCCATCACCCTGAGGCACTGACAGACACTGTGTCTAGGATGCTAAAGGTGGTCACCTTAGGGCCCTGGCTCTCCCCGCACTTCCTCAGTGAGGCCAGAGACAGCTTGACATGCACAGCCGGCAGCCCTGTCACAGCTCCCTGGAGCAGGTAAAACTAAGTCAGGCAGAATGACGAGGCCACAGCAAATGCCAGAAGGGGCTCTACAAGACTGGCCCTGTGTCAAGGCAGGAGAGGAAGGGAGAACAGGAGCACCTGGGGCTTCTGAGGGAGGCAGCAAAGGGAAAGAAGGGTGCTACTGGGAGCCAGGCTCCCTCCCCCTGCTGCTGGGCTGACCAGCAGGGAGCTGCATGCTCCCACACTCCACATGCACTGGTCTTGCCCAATAGAGATAAGGGCCATAGGGCATCTGAGGCGATGCATGTGGGTTCTCCTAAGGCAATGGAATTCTTCATCTCCTGGAAGACGCAAGCTCATCAACTCAGAATCCTACGTTTCTTGCTCAAATGCCACTTCCTCCAAGAAGCCCTCCCCAGCCCACTGGTGTCTACTTGCTTCATTCTTTCTCTGCCTCTGTTTTTTGTCTGGTCACAGCATTGTCGTTATCCAGCACTACATGGACATGTGTTAGCTCATTCGTTGATTTTATTTTTTTATCTGTCCCACGAGAGGTAGAGTCCTGCGTGGGCCACCACTATTCCTGGAACCAAGTACATTCCTTAAACAGTTGCCAGGTCATTGCATCGATCCATCAGGCCACTGTTGAGTTGACCATTCTTCTTCCTCTTCCTCATCTGTATCCCAGTGCCCAAAGGACATCAGCTGATCCTGAACTCCCCAGGAAAGTTCCCGGCTAGGGCTCTACCTCCCCACTGCCCAGCCTAACCCATCCTGCATGACCACCTGCCCGAAAGGAATAAGAAGGGGGAGCATGAGGTCTTCCATGGCCAGCTGTGACACACATACACGGCCAATGGCGGCCTACCGCCAACCCAACAGTCTCACCCCAGCTTCATGCTGTGTCTACATCTTTGTTTTCATGGTTTCTTTTATGGTCACCTCAACCATGCCATCCACCACCAACCTACATTTCAGCCCGGCCAGCGTCCCACTCCTCCCAAAACCCTCCTGCCACAATGCAGAGTAAGCCAGCTTTGTCTTGAAGTCTGATGGGCCTAGACTTCAATCCTAGCTGTCTTTGTCAGATGTTCGTTACTATAACAAAAAGCCTGAGGTAAGGACTTTGGTAAGGAAAAGAGGTTTATTTTGGTTCATGGATCTGGAGGTGCAACTTGTTGGGGACTCATCTCATGATACCCTTCTTGCTACCAAAATCCATAGGTGAAACAGGGAGACCGCATGTGTTTCTCTTTCACCCCTTCTCCCTCTTCTTATTGACCCCCAAGAACCAATCAGGAAGCTTGACCCTGTCCTTACTTAATAACCCTAGCCATTTTCCAAAGGCTCCTTCTAAATGCTACAGCCATCCAATCTCTGACTTCTCCACATCTCCCGAAGGATTTTAAATGTCAGCACACGAAGTCTCACAGACACACAAGCCAAATCCAAACAACAGATAGCACCAGCTGTGTGTCATAGAACGAGCTACCCCTCTGAGCCTTAGCTTACTTATAAAATGGGCAACGACAGACCAGATATGTGGGTACATATCTGTCACCTCAGCACTCAGGAGACAGGGGCAGAAGGAATACTGCAGGTTTAAACCAACCTGGTCTACACAGAAAGTTCCAAGGCTACTTAGAAAGACTGTGTCTCTCTCAGTCAATACAAATATAAGTGGATAAATAAATGGACAGAGAAACACCCCTGCAGCACAGTTGCTGTGACAGCTAGGGTTAGGAGTGTCAAGCCACAGGACATAGCATTAAGCCCACAGGAAGTGTTCAGTCAGTTCTTGACCCCTCCATGACCGTGTGGATCCTCTGGGCTTCATGTTTGGTTAGCACGCCATGAGAAGTCTGCAGTACTCTTACTGTATTAGCATCTCCCCAGTTTGAGTCTTGAGTCCTTGAAGGGAAATATGGCATTTTATAGTTTATCATGAACCCCATCATTTTGCTGTGTGCACAACACAAAGCTCTTCCACACATATTAGCTCAGGGGCTTTTGGAAGAGTCCTTTAAGTTGGGACCAATCATGCCGCTGACACTGACTTGCCAATTGGTGCCAGTTATGAATGAGTCCATGACTTGCCCACAGTCCCAGAGCCAGTGGAAAGAGCAGGACAGGTTTCTAGACTCTGAAATAGAACCATTTGAACCTTACCCTCCAAATGTGACCCGTCCTCCCTCCCCAAGGATGCTCATCTTTCCATTCACACACTGGGGGCCCTGTGGTACAGTCTTACTGACCATAAGTGGGAAGGCTCAGGAAGAGTCAAGTAATTGCTATCCCAAGCCTAATTTAACTCCAACCTGGGTCACCAGAGTCTACCTTTAAGGGACTTGGAACTTGAAAGCAGTGAGCTCTGTTGGTCACCTGGATTGTATGGATTCATAAACTCAAAAGCTCTAGAGTCCTGTATACAGAGGAGCTAGGAAACCCAGGTAACAGAGAGAAGAGAGAGGACGCAGAGGCCACAGACAGGATCCTTAATCTCCTCAGTCCTGATTCCATCACCTCCCTACCCTTCTTGTGATCTGGATCTTCAAAGATCACTCACATTTGGGACAATGACCCTAAGGTTTCAAATCCTTCTCATTTAAGCTTAAAGCCATTGAGCTTCCTATAACAGAGACCCAGAATGAAGACAGACTCCAGGCAAGGGAAGTTAGTTTTTCTACAAAAGCTGCTCTCGAGTAGTATCCAGGGATGAGCATCAGGCCTCTTCCCCTATAGGCTGGAGATAATGGCTCCCCAGTTAAGAGCACTTGCTGCTCTTCCAGAGGACCAGGGTTCAGTTCCCAGCACCCACAGTTGGCTTTACAGCCAGGAGATCCAACACCCTCTTCTGGCCTCTGAGGACACCTGCACTCATTGCACATGACCACACAGGCATAATTAAAAAATAAATATTTTTGACAAAAGCTATTCTCCTGGTGCCACTAAAAGACTAATCGCCCTTTTCATTCTCGTTTTCTCACAAGCATACAGCGGGGTTTTCCAGAGGCTACATGACATTTGACAGGGCCTTCAGGGTGCTCGTGTATATTCATGAGCTACATTCATAAGCTGAGTTTTGTCTTAATTTCGAATAGAGCACATCATTATGAGATTAATGCCACCTGTTATACTCAGAACAATAGCTTTGAGGGCTGTCAGTATTTGTTAAGGGTGTAAAGAATTCCTGAGGCAGAGAGAGAAGGGGAGGGGACTGCTCAACTACCTTGCCATTGAATGCCAGGTCGTCAGACCAGCAATACCCCGGAGCTTATTATCATCCAGGCAAGGACTTAGCCCCCACACCCCAGAACTAGCACACCAGAATTTGCTCTTTGGCAACACCCCTGGGGTTGAGGGATATTTGATCCCACTGTGAACCCTGAGTTTGCATTTGTGTTCATTAAATAAAATTAACCTGGGGTCAGGAGGCTGTGTCAGCAACTAGGAAGTAATTGTAGCACCTCAGAGCACATCCAGGATAGAGAGACACAGGAAGAGATACAGCGGGGTTTGGGGTGACACAGGTTTTCCTGGTTTGGCAAAGCGGAAGCGTGGGTCTTCCTTGCATGCCAGCAAGGAGAGAGGGTTAGCTAGCTGCTGCTCACCCTCTATGGGCTCACAGGTGTTCCCAGTCTTTGACTCTTGAGTCTCATTCGTAACTAGGACAATAGAGATTTAGTTAAAGCTACCTTTAGTGGCAGCAACAGGGCCGGTTCCTGCGGAAGCAGAATTATCACCTGGCTGCAGCCTGAGAGGCCAGGTTGCTGCCAGAGAAGCAGGCTGATAGCTGCGGAGTTGCAGTTGCTGGCTGAGATAGCAGCAGATTAAGGTGCAGCCACTGTGCTGAAATTAAACAACACCCTGGTGTCTTCGCTCACCATGAGTGCACCAACGATTACTAATTTGATTGCTTGATAATACAAGGATTAGTCGCAAGGACTTCATGAATGTCTTAGGTTAAAGTTGACATTGACACAATTATTAGTTGTTGGGTTTGCACTGTCCTTTCCCCTCAGAGAACGTATGGGATTAAAACTCAGAAAGTTAGCCACTTGGCTTCCAAAGGCTTTATTGGGCACTCAGTATTGACTCTATGCTATTATTCCCAACTGGCTGATGGCCCAGGTCACAGAAGTTACATGATTTACACAAGGTGCAGTAGGTGGTAGAGCTAAGATTGGCTTCAAACTCACTACTGAAGGCCTGGCCCCCTCCGCGTGTCCGGAGCAGCTAGGGTCTTGTCAATGGTATGTTGGAGGTTGGGCTGCTCCTGCGTTCCCAACAAGCTCCCGGGTGAGGATGAAGCTGTAGCCCAGACCACACAGGCAGATGTCAGGCCCCATGTGGTTGCTCCAGTGGCCAGAAAGTTCCAGCGGCAGCTGCACACCCATGTAAAGGCTCAGAGCTGTGGGTGAGGCAGCTTCCCACCCCTGTTCAGCCTAGCTCACAACACCCCTGCTTCCTCCATGGCTCTCAGCATGGTGACATGTCCGCAATGTCGCTCACTGTATAACCGGAGCTATTGGCTGTCACCCAGTCATGAAGTTCAAACATGACTTTTCTCCTTGCCCTCCTCATTCAGTTCATTCATTCAGCCTAGACATGCAGGGTCCCGGGCCAGGCAGGACTCAGTAGGAAAAGCATAACTTGTCTTCAAATTCTTTCTTTCTGACCAGATTGAGCAAAATTGAGCAAGCTGCTTAACCTTTCTAGAACACCAAGCCACCCTTGTGCTGCCACATTTTCTAGTAACTGCTTTTCTGAAAGGGATGAGATGAACTAGCTGGGAGTGTGGCTCAGTGGTTAGCAACCAGTTAGCACATTTAAACCTGGGCTTAGCCCCCAGCATCCCCAAACCAGCAAAAATAAAAATAAAATAATAAAAGAGAGGCGTGCTTTAATCTTAGTAACATTTTAACCAGGCATAACAAAAGAGTTATTGTTAAAAACATAAAAATTAACAGTGAGGTGTTCTGAATTCTTTTCATCACTCTAAGACATCAGAACATAGTGTGTATTTTGTATTTACAGCTCCTTCCAATCTGGACTAGCATGTGCTGGGAGCCGTGTGCAGCCAGCGGCTGCTGCAATGCGTTCTCGGAAACGGAGACTACAGAACATAAAACCCCCAGAACAGCCTCATGGTTCTCTATCGTGGGCTCACTCAGGAGCCCTTGACTCTGTCTGGTTTGGAGTGTATATAAGGGCCAGGCGGTGCTGTCGCTCCTAACACCTCCACGGAAAAGACAGCCAAGCCCTACTCACTAACGGCAATTTCCATCTTCGACCCGGAGAACCAGGACCATGCTCCACAGTGTACTCTTCAAAGTCTGGCAGGGGCAGGAGAGGGGTGGAAGCAGGTTGGGAGGTACACAGCTCTTGGCATTCACAACAGGCACAGCAACTCCATGCCCCTATGTCTCCTTCAGTGACGAAGTAGATGTTTCTTTTATTACTGCCACGCACACACCATGGTGAAATAACACGGCCAAGCAAGTTCATCCGCAGCTGCAGAGAACCATTAGGTGAAACCCTGGTGAGGAACATCATAGGAGAGAGACTGGGCCACGACAGACGCTCTGATCAGTTCAAACACCGCTAAAGGCAGAACGGCAGGCAGCATGCAACCTACACACCCCAAGTGATAAGAAGTACGTATCGCCACCCAGGAAGGATGTTAACCCCTCAGAGTAGACACACGCATACACACAGAGATCCTGGATCTAGTCAAATCTCCAAGCAACCGTAGTGCTTCTTGACGCACAGAGAACATGATCCAAGACACCCCGTGGATTCCTGAACCCCAGAGAGTATTGTATGAGCCCTATAATTGAATGCCTTGTCCATCTTAACTAAGTATTTATCATGTACCATGACCCCAACTTCTGTTCTTCTGGGGTGAAAAAGCAAATGCAGCACAAATCCCTTTCTCCTTCACAGTTTTCACAGGGAGAAGGGTCATTCCTACTACAGAGTTTGCCAACCTTAGCATATAACACTTTCCTCAAAACGTAAGAAGAGAACTTATGCTCTTTTACTTCAAGGAAAGTACTGATGGACTCTCTTTGACATATACGAATTGTTGGTATTATAACAATTGCACTTCTAGGCTGGTAAGTATAATAAGGGTTATTTGAACATAAGCACAGCAATACGACCAGCCTATCTGATATGACAACTGCTAGATAATTAACATGCAGGCAGCATATATAGAGTGGACACACTATATATGTGTATATATGTATAGTTATAGTTATATGTAAGTGTAGTTAGTAGGCATTAGAAGAAGGAATATTTGTGCCTTGTATAAAAGTACCTAATAGAGGTACCCACTGGACTATATAATGAAATGTACAGGATCTACTTCCAAATACTCTAGTGGGAAACAAGCGCATAAACCAACAAACAATAAGTAAGAGAAACGAATGCATTTGACAAAATGGTGGAAATGCTGGTAATTGATGAGGACGGTAGCAGCCTGATAAAACTGCACCATCTGATAGCAGGCCTGCCCAGACTGAGAACTGAGGCCCTTATCAACAATGGGAGCATCTTAGCGCACTGCATAGCCAGCACTAGACAACATGGAACAATCACCTGGGAAGGTGTTTATACTATAGCTCAAGGCCTGATCCCAGACCCAATAACTGAACACGGGCCCTTGGTGCCTAATTTCAATAGATCCTCTCCATGGCACTACTGTCTACACAGTGCAGGCTTACAGTAACTATCAGTGGGCCCAGACCCACAGGGCCCACAGGACTGACTTCTCACCCATTGGTAGGGGTGGTCCTACCTAGAACTAATAGGAGCTAGACCCTTGGCCCTCAAAAGTGGACTCTCCAGTGAAGAGTCATAGTCCTCCCCTGGAGGTCTCCCTCTACCCGGTTGTCATGATGCCCTTGGATGTCACTGGGGGTGATCCCAGAACACTTTCCTGAACCAGACCCTAGAGAATCAAATAGAACTTCTTAAGACACGGTCTTGGTCACTCCCTTCCCCTTGGGAACTAGCCAGGATTTTCTTTCTCCCCATCAGGGTTTCTCTGCCATTTCCAACTCTGACCCCTTCCTTGTTCATTTCGGGGCCACGTGCCTCTAAAGTTCATGCAAAATCCATTCAGGGGAAACACCAGTCACAGTCTGGCTCCTTCCCCAACCGGCTTCTGCTCTCTCTGCCCAGGGAAGCATGTCCCAGGGCAGGTGTCCTGATTCTGTCATTCTGGAAAAAAAACTCTAGAAACAGCAGGACAAGACCTCCTTTCATAATGGGGTCTCAGACAACTCTCCCCACCCTCTGCTCTCCCGAGCCGAAGCCCCTCAGAGATACCTCTGCTTCCTCTCCTCCCTCTTGCTGGCTCTGAACTTTCCAGTCATGCTCAGCCTGGGCTCCCCTAGCATCTTCCTCATCTCTGAGTAATAGCATCCAAGTGTGTCTATCCAGGTAGGGATGGGACTACTGTCAACCCCAGCGGGACCGACAGCTTGCCAGGCCTTGGCGTTCTGAACTCCTCCCTTGCGCCCCCTTCCCCACTTACCCGTCCTCTGGTCCTGTTCTTCCGCTTGGGAATGTCCTCTTCCAAATCCTCCTCTTCATTCCCTTCTTCTACATTTTCGTCATTTTCCAAAACCCTCTAAAATGACAAGAAAATCAAAGACGAGACTTGAGAGATGAAACGCCACAGCAGGGAGAACCATCAAAGGGTGTGTTGGGGTATTCTGGGGTTTTGTTCTTCAGCAAAGCAGGGGTACAGCTGCCGCCGAGGAGTGGGACATCTCTTTGCAGCTGGTACTCCTTCAAACCCTCAGGCCCCTTCCAACCAAATCTTGCCAGAATACTGGCCTTTCTCAATTCGTTTTAGCCCCCACTCCCTAAAAAGAGGTTTTTGGCAAAAGCCTAAGAATGCTTTCCCACATGGGGCCAAGTTGCCTTATCAAAATGGCGTGTTCCTTTATTTCTGAAAGGCCACCTGGGAACATAAAAAAGCCATTTCTCCTTTCTCTACCTTTGTGAAACTTTGCCCTGCTTGATGAAAGCAAGGAACTTCCTGTCTAACTGGCCAAGATACAGCCTGAATATGCCACCTGGAGTAATCTACTGTTGGGCTGTTTTTAAGAAAAATAAATTTTCCTCAGGGTGTTAGTGACACGGGCCTGTAATCCCAGCACAGGAGGAACAGGAGTTCAAGGCCACCCCCACCCAGTTACATAGAAATCTAAGGCCAGCCGCGATCACGTGTGAGGCTCTGTCTGGGGGTGGGGGTGGGGAAGAATAAATAGATTTTCAGCACAGCCCATGACTTACAATAAAGCTTCAAGTTCATACATTCAAATGAGCCCCCAGAGCACGGCAGCTTACAAGAGCCAGTTTCCATTCTAACGGTGCATAAACTGAGGCTGACAACAGTTTTGATGTTCACAGTTGTCCAGCAAGACCACGACCACAGCAAGGTCAGTGTGGTGAGCTTCGCTTCCCACTCCTTCCCTAGCCCTTGCTACTGAGACTCCTCGGAGGCCTTGCAACAGACACTCAGGCAGAACCTGAGCATTCATTCCCTCCACAGATGGAAAGGGGAGCAGGAAATGCACCTCCAGGTCAAAGGTGAGGTAAAGGATTAGGGAGGACCCAGTCTACTGGGGAGCAGGATAGGAAGAAATGGTCTTGGAGCCCAGTCAAGTCCATGTCAGGGACCCACAAGGTGGGAGGAGCTTTTCGTGAACTCATGTCCCCTGACTTCTTCTCAGCAGCTGATAGCATATGGTGGTTTGAGTGAGAATGGCCTCCACAGGCTCATATATTTGAATTCTGGGTTCCTAGTTGGTTGAACTGTTTAGAGAGGATTAGGAGGTGTGGCCTTATTGGAGGAAGTGTGTTATTGGGGGTAGGTTTTAAGGTTTCAAAGCCCCATGCCAGCCCTGCCCCCTCTCTCTGCCTGTGGATCAGGATGTGAGCTCTCAGCTACTCCTCCAGAACCATGCCTGCCTGCCTGCTAACGATGATCATAGGCTAACCCTCTGAAACTGTAAGCAAGATTCCAAGTAAATGCTTTCGTCTAGAAGCAACCTTGATCATAGTGTTTCATCACAGAAATAGAAACCCCAGACTAAGACACAGCACTCACAGATAGCTCTGCCAACCTCAACATCAAAGAGAAATGTCCTTATCTGCTAAATGCGGCCTCTGGCCCATCGCTAGAAGATGCTGACTGGGGTCCAGAGCAAGTGTCTTGACTTTCTGACCTTAAAATGGGATCACTAGTCTAGCCAGGCAAGGCCGGATCAGATGCTCTACCACCTTGGGTAAAAATCGTGGGTGCTGCTGTTATCTGTATCTTACAAACCTCCCAGGTCTTGAACCCATCAAATCACAGCAAGTGCCAAGTGCTGGTACCTAAAGGCCATTCATTGCCTCTGGCATCTCAGTACATTTCTGATACCCCTGTCAGGTGAAGGCCATCGGGCAGGTTCCTAAGTGTCTTACAGTCTTTCAGTTCGGGAACAATCTGATTGCTCCCCGGGGTCCCATCCTACTTGACATCAGCTTGTAACTCTAGAAGCCTGAGTCTAAAACACCAGCCTCCGAGACACTACCCCCTTGCGCTGTCATTTCCTGCCATGCAATCCTGAATCCAGAAGCCCAGCTACCCAGCTCATTCCATGGGAGGAGACATGAGTTCCTAACAAAGGAAACTCCGCTGGAATTCAGGATGGGGAGCAGGAGTCAGGAGGTAGGAGTGAAGGATGTGGGACATCCAACATAACTGACTCCTCCCCACCACCCTGTCACCTACTGGCAGCCCCTGTGCATAGACATCTGAAAAACAGATACACTGAAAATGCCTTTCCCTGCTATTACGCTAGATAGCTTTGATTGTAATGGTGACAATGATTTGTGCTTGTGTTTTTAACAGTAAAGAGGGAGAAAGAAACAGGGAGGAAGAAAGGAGAGAGGAAGGGAAGGAAGGAGGGACAGAGGGAGGGGGAAGAGGGAGGAGGGAGGAGGAGGAGGGGGAGGGGAGGATCTCCTAACTTATCAGTTCCACCACCGCCCCTGCACTGTCTCCTCTCCATGCAGGGCAGGAATGGAAGGAATCTTTATAAAATCCAAATTCACTGCCCTGGACAAAATCCTCCAAGGCCTCCTTCTCATTTCACATGAAGCCAAAGGAGCCACAACTAGGTCTCCTGAGGCCTGAAGGGGCTGGCTCCTGCCCACCTGTCCTGCCTCCCCACCCCCAACACTGTACTCTGACCACAGGGCCTTCTATCAGTTCACTGGACAAGATGGGCACTGACCTGTCTCAGAGCCATCACCCTAGGGATCTTACATCACTGGTTCCCATCATCCCACAGGACCATGGTTAAACCCATGTCCCCTAGGACACTGCCTAAACTCTGCCCCTCCTTCAGCTCCGCTTCCTCCTACTGGCCTTCATTCATCCAAAACTGCAATTCTCTTATTTGTTCGCTTGTTTTCCTAACTGCATGACACGCTCAAATTCAAGTGGCCACCAGCACCCCAGTGCCTGTTCAAAAGAAGCCACTTCTATCAGTCAAGTGCATACATGAATTGTCGAGTAAACGTGAACGGAAGAGAACACCGTCGATTTATTATCTATACCATTTTGCAATGCAAAGTCAATAAGAACTTAAGTGGTTCATGGTCTACTTTCAGCTTCATGCAACCTGGACAGCACAGTCCCACGCTGTGCACTGGCGGCCACACTGCCAACACCAGGATTGATGTCATGATGGTGATACAGTGGCCCTGGACAGCACAGTCCCACGCTGTGCACTGGCAGCCAAGCTGTGCACTGGCGGCCACACTGCCAACACCAGGATTGATGCCATGATGGTGATACAGTAGCAGCATGTCTCCTGACCCAGAACCACATGAAAGCAGACTTGCTCCCAGCTTTACAGTATGTCACTAGCTATCCGGGCTTCTGGGCACCGGATCTGTACCAATCACTGATTCTGTCAAAGTACACTAATAGAGCAAAATACTAGCAACGGGGCAGCAGGACATACAGAGATGACACGCCTTGCTTCAAACTCTGCAAGTCCAAACACAGGGACTAATGCACAGCTAGCTAAGCACACACACAGTGAAAAAAGTGATTAGTGTCCCAAACGCCTAAGTTTAAAAAGTCTGCTCTGGTTATGGGGGACCAAGAAAGGTTCAATGGGGAAGGTGGCACTGGGGCTGGGCCTAACGACTGAATGGAATCATAGGTGGAAGAAAACATGGACCAGAGGCTCAGAGAGAGACAGCTGAGGAAGGGGAGACGGAGTCTGAACACCAGCCTAAAGCAGAATGGGGAAACCGAAGAAGCCCATGGCTACCGTGCTAGATTTATTTAGTGGAAGCAAAGATACATTAGGAAGGAGGTGATAGAGGCAGAGCTGTGCTTAAGACTAACATAGCAAAGCAGGACAAGTGGGACAGAGGGAGGATCAGAATCAGGGTCCCCAGTCATCCACTCAAGCAGGTGTTTTTGTGCACCTGTGTCAAGCTGGGCTTGCGTGCTTGAGATGAGTTAGTGAGGAGGTAGGCAGAGGCTGCCCACCTTGGCGGGTGAATATTCCACCGGGAGAATAAACAATCACGAAAAATAAAATCCAAAGAATACTAAATGGTGATAAGTGCATTATAAAGAGAAAAAAGAGAAGCAGAGTACAGGAACGAGATGGGTGCAGGGTATGGCATTAATCACAGTGGCCAGGGCACCCAAAGGTGAGCACTAACCTAAACGTCGATTCTGGGGGAGAAAGACCTCTGGAAGGCAGCTCACCAATGGAAACAAAGGCGGAGGATGTTGGTGATGAGAGAGGTTAAGCTTAAGGAGACAGGAGAGGTCAGGAATCCCTTCACCTTTTCTCTCCATTTTGCTATGAGCCTAAAGACCTCAGGGTTTTAAAGAGATCTTTATTTTAAAGACTTTCTAGGGCATGGGTGGAGCAACCATTGAGAAAGCAATTAGACACTCAGCTCAGGGAAAAGGACAGGGTGATCAGGACAGCAAGAGGGATGCGGGACAGTGGGCTACACCGATTCCTCCTAAAGACACTGCAGACAGGATTGCTGACGCCTGGGGTGCTGGGTGTAAGATTGACAGGAGCATCAAAGATGACACCAGGGTGGCTATGTCTAAACTAGTAAGGCTCTCCTTGAGGGCTACAGCTGAGGAAAGAGAGGTGGGGGTAAATATATCAGGTGGTGGCAACTAAGTGGAGATTTGATCATTCATCTTCCCACTGGAAGGGCAGAGGAAGGCAGATTCAGATTCGCCCAGCATCTTCATAGAAAGCCAACTCTATGCTGGCACATGCAAGGTCTGAGGGCATCATAGTGAACACACCACAGTCCCCGACACACAAGTGTTTACAAAGCAACAAAATATTTGTTATTATTACTATTATTAATGAAGATTTTAGTAAATTAGTGAACCAATCAAATTAAATATCAAATTTAACATAAAATGAATGAATATGAGATGTACGACATAAAATATAAAAATTAATATATAATACAAATTAATCCAAATATAATTTAATTATATTTCATTGTCAATAATATATCCGGATTAATTGATAGTATAATGCTCTGTACTCCCCAGAGTATTAGATAACAGGGGTCTGGGCTACATTGAGAATGAGAAATGGTAGGCGCCCGCCATCACAGTGATGCCTAAAAGCTTTACAGGTGGTGTACTCAGAGAGTAGTGGGCACATGAGGACCGAAGCAACTGTCCCTGCCTGAGAGGGTAACTAGGCTGGCTTCAGAGGATGGCTAGGTGGTGCTGGGAGGGGCTGAGAGATCTGGTGAGCTGGAGTTCAGATTGGGGTGTAAGGAAAGGGGCAGAGGTGAGGCAGGGACCCCATCTCTTGAGTCTAGATGATGGGCTACCTCTTCCACAAAGGTAAGGAATCAGTCTATCTTGTTCCCGCTATGTCTTTGGGACTCAGCACAGTAGCTGGTGATCAGAAGGCTCAGCAGATACCTTTTGAGGACAAAAAAAAAAAAAAAAAAAAAAAAACAGGGAACAGATTGGAGGGAACAATGATTTTTCCCCCCTGGGGTGGAGGGATGCTTTCAATTTAAAAGAAGCTCTAAGCTTCTTGGTAGTGGTTTTCAAAAACCTCGGGACACAGATGCAGTCCTGCCCTAGAGGGCAACCAGGGGCCAGGTAAGTATGTTCAGGGGCTCCCGTGGCAGAGGCAGGGTACCTGTATTTCCTGGATGCTCTCCTCTTCTCTGGCATCCACCTTCTTCTCCACTCCCTCGCCACGAAGCAAGGCCTCTAGTGTGGTACTCTCAGAGGTGAAGCCATCTTTCTTCAGGGGCAGCTCTACTTCTGGAAAAACCAACAGACAGACTGGTCAGGCACCCAGAAGCCGGCGGGACTAGAAGGGTGATCTTTGGGAACATACAGAGTTCTTGGGGAGGACCCAAAGGGCCAGTGCCATCGCCTCTTGACAAGCAGACCAGGGAACACTCGGGTTAGGTTCAACTTCTCCACCAGTGCAGAATCCCAGAGAAGGTCTCAGTCCTGCCCACTCCAGGGAGCAAGCTGAGGTAGAGCAAAGAGGGTGCCCTCTAGAGGTAAGATCAGACTGCCTGAGTCTCGGCCCTGCCTTTGCCACTCTGAGGGTGTGGCTTAGGGCAAGATGCTCAAGGAGCCTGGAGCCCATTTCTCCACCTATAAAGAGGAATAACAGGGCCCAGGACCACAAGGCTTTTAAAAACGTCCAAGCACACTAACAATGCCTGATTACTATTGTCTCCAAGGTCTCCCTTTGGCCATGCTGTCTGCCCAGCTCTGCTTTGTTCCATAAAAAGCTATCAGCATCAGAGAGGCTGTTCTCATCAACTCAAGGGGAAGCAGAGGCCCCAAACCAATGGAAAAAGAATGACAGGAATGTCCAACGGACCCCAGAGCAGCAGGGTAGGAGGCCATTGCCATGCCAAAGGAAAACTATGGCAAGAGGTAGGGCTCACAAACCTGAAGCAATCAGCAAAGCAGGGCATTTTCTACAGTTATTAGCAGCTATCCTGCTGGGCCTGAGAGTCAGTGGGTGCTGTAGTTGGACACAGAAAGTCCCATTCCCCTCTGTGCTCATGTGTTAAAGGCTTGGTTCCCCAGGTGGCAATATTGAGGGGCTGAGGAACCTTTCAGAGAGGGGTCCTGGTGGAAAATGCTCTGGTCTCTTCCTCCCTTCTCCCTTTCAGGCCACGAGACAAGCAGTTTGCTCCAGGTACACTCTCTCTACCATTGAAATCTGGGGAAGCCCCAAAACTGGGTCTGCCTGGCCAGGAATTAGAATCTTGAAAACTGTCGGCCAAAATAAGCCATTCTCTTTTTTAAGTTACTGTCTCTTATAGTCACAGAAGGCCAGTAAAGCAAAGATAGGGCTGGAAGCAGCCTGCTTCTGAGAGAGACCAAAGAGAGCTTCTGACTCTTCCCCCAAGTGCTCAAACCCTAGGTGCCCCCAAGCCTGAAATACTCCCCGAAACTCTTGACAGAGAATTCTAAACTTAAAAAAAAAAAAACAGAAAACTATTTTAAAGGTATTAAGTGATATTTTGGTTTACTACATAATTGTCCTCCAATCTCTCCTTGATCCCAGACCTCACCTACACACATAGACATGCACGCACGCTCACACACACACACACACGCACACACGCACACACACACACACACACACACACACACACACGAGGGTACATGGAGGGGTGGACTTAGATGTGTGGTCCCTGCCAACTAAGGTAGTCACAAAAACAGCCAAGTGAAAGCAATCTCTCGTTCGCGTGGGAGAATCAAAGATCTAAAGTAGTGCTCATTGACAGAAGTGTGGAAGGATAAAGGGAGTCAATGCGGAATAGTGGTTGAGCCAGGGGACCATCCCACTGCTATTCTAGAGAGATGGGGCGGGAGGGGTGGGGGATCCTTGCCAAAGTCCCACACAGGGCCTGGGGCTTGAAGCATAGGCACTTAAGGCCTGGTAAACCCAGGAACCAGTGTGCGGCGCTGTCTCCTCTCATCTTCCATCTCCGCTCATATTGGCCAACTTCAAACCAGAGCCAGTGGACAGTGGGCTCAGCTGAGATGGCCCCCCAGGTCAGCTTTCTCCAGAGCCAGTGGACAGTGGGCTCAGCTGACATGGCCCCCCAAGGTCAGCTTTCTCCAGAGCCAGTGGACAGTGGGCTCAGCTGAGATGGCCCCCCGAGGTCAGCTTTCTCCAGAGCCAGTGGACAGTGGGCTCAGCTGACATGGCCCCCCGAGGTCAGCTTTCTCCAGAGCCAGTGGACAGTGGGCTCAGCTGAGATGGCCCCCCGAGGTCAGCTTTCTCCAGAGCCAGTGGACAGTGGGCTCAGCTGAGATGGCCCCCCGAGGTCAGCTTTCTCCGAGGCACAGAGCATAATAAGGACAAGGGGGAATCTAGAAGGGCAAGTGGAAACGGTGACACCATCACAGCCTGCGCCCCCAGGCTCTCTCCAGACTCCATGGGAATGCCACCTGCTGCTTCCATCCATCGCCTCCACCAAAACACGCAGGCTGACAGAAGGCCATCGCAGCATCCTTAAAACTGAAGACACTGGCAGGGAGTGGCTAGCCCCCAAGGAAAGTTGGAAGACGTATCTGAGGTCTCTTTTGAGAACTCTCTTACAGAGAGAGAGAGAGAGAGAGAGAGAGAGAGAGAGAGGAGGCATATACCCATCAAGAACCATTATCTGGGTCAGCAAGATGGCACTATACACACACACGCACACACAATTTTTAAAAACACAACCACTGGATCAATA
Source organism: Microtus pennsylvanicus (assembly GCF_037038515.1). NCBI lineage: Eukaryota > Metazoa > Chordata > Mammalia > Rodentia > Cricetidae > Microtus > Microtus pennsylvanicus. The sequence continues at coordinate 32,459,495 of NC_134592.1, read as the reverse complement.
AAACTTTACCATCATCTATTTGACCAATAAATATCTATTGAGCACCTGTCATGTGACAACTAGAGACACACGAGGTGACCAAATAATAGCAGAACTCTGTCTTTGGATATAGCTGTAAAATGTTAACTGTGGGATAAAGATGCAGTTATGAAGTATCTCAGGTGCTACAAAAGGAAACCGGTAAGGGGAAGCTACTTTACTTCAGAGTCGGGGAAGACACGTGTAATGAAGTTACAACTGAGTGTCAGCATCAACAGTGTTGTCACGAGCCCGCTGGGATGGTGTGTTATTACTCTCGAGTCAGAAATGTCCTCCAAATGCCTAATCCCAAATAATTAAGGTGTGTTGCCAAGTGCCCTGTCCTCAGCCAAACAGCTGGTCACTATCCCCCAAACTTATAATAACTGTATGTGTACACACACACATATATATATGTACATATATGTATATGCATATATGAATTTATCCTTTAGCCTTCCTGACAATAAATATGTCCAATTTCCAGAATGGCACCATGTTTTTGAGGAGGAAAAGTCCGGTTATCTAATCCAATTCAATCTCCTTTTATAAGTGAGCCACTCTAGCTCAGAGACGTTAACCTCACCAAGAGCAGGCAAGAAAGCCAACAGATGATCTTTCAAAACATGGTAAATATCACAACAAGAGCCTGACTCGTTATACCCTCATAAGTAAATAACAAGTCCAGGCGACGCCAGGGTGGTACTTCGGTGCCCCAGTGCACATGCGGAAGACACGGTGAAGCAGAAGCACCCAACATGCAGGAGTTATTATTGCCAGGTGCCACTTAATCCCCATCACACTGCAGAGTATAGCTGTATCCCATTTTACAGATGAGGCAGCTCAGCACAGGGAGGTGAGCGCCTGCGTACTGTCTGGCACGGGACTGGAGAGAGGCGAAGTCCAGACTTGAACTCCGCATGCTCCTGCCTAACCATGCTAACAGGGCCCTTCCAGCAGCCCCTTCTCTCTCCCTAAGCAGAAGGAAGGTTTCTTTCCAAAGCTCTGTGCATTCCCACTGCATTCCTAGACCCTCCCTGTGGTTTTCGGAGTTCAGGATGAGAGGCACATCTCCGCTGAGGCTGCAGGCAGTTCTGCAGCATGGTGCCGAGCTCTGCAAGCAAATCTCAAGAGCGCTCCACCCTCCCGAAACCAAACCCCCCACCCATGCAGAATTTCCCATGGGCTGTGAACTCCCTCCTCCTGCTGCTCTTTCTTCCTCCCCTGCTAACCATGCCTCCATCTTGCCCCCATCCCTCACCAGGTACTTGGTCCTCCTTAACTGGGCTGGCTGGCATGCACAGGATATTAAGAATAAAGAGAGCAAATGGAACCGAAGTGAAAATGCAGTGGATTCCCAGCATGCAAAGGGCTCCAAGGGCTAGCCAGTGACACCCAGGGTCCAGGCCCTCAGGAGGAAAGCAAAGCACAGAGAGACGGAGGGGCTTTACATCACATGGACCGAGTGGCATCTCTCTTCCCTCATTGCCAAAGTATTTTATTTGCTAGTATAGTTTCATTTTCAAGCAGCCCTGAAGTCAGACCCTAGTTAGTCTAGCCTGGGCAGTTTCTTAACTTACATGGAGCGATACAGGTATGTACCTCATAATGTTGGTACAAGCATCAAACAAGGTAGGGGCTGGAGAGATGGCTCGGTGGTGAAGAGCACTGACTGCTCTTGCAGAGGACCTGAGTTCAATTCCCATCACCCACACAGCAGCCCCCGACTGTCTGTAATCCAGCTCCAAGGATAATCCACTCTCACACAGACATACATGTAGATAGAACTAATAATAATAACAACAGTAATGATAATAAGAAAGCATTAAAAGAGAACAACATGGGGAAGAAAGAATCAAGCAAGGCAGCATGTATAAAACTCCAGAAAGATCCACCCCAAAACCTAGTGTGTGGAACATCGTGGGAATGGGGCATGCTGATTTATTTTTTTTGTTTGATTCTGTTTAAAGCAAATTCAAAGTTGGGTGATACCTGAGAAGAACGGGACGGTCTGTGTGTCCCACAAATGCTGTCAGTTACTACTGCCAAAATTTATCACTGATGTTAATGGTCCGGTAGACATCCAATAAAAACTATTTGTATCATCCTAAATTTCCTAGTTGCCATGTTTTTAAAAGCCGAGAAATGGGTGCAATTAAGTTTCATATTTTCTCTATCCAAAAATACTACCATTTCAATATGAAATCAATATTTGAAAACTGACGGGACATTTTACACTGTTTTAGACCTCCCTGGCATATATATTCCCTTTATAACACATCTAAATTCAGACGAGGGCTCCAAAGCCGCATGGGGCTAGTGGCTACCCCACTGGACGGAGCAGCGCTACAGCATTAAAGGAAATGCTTAGGGAGATTTTTGCTTTCAGTAAGTGGACGGAATTTAAACGCGGTTTTAATGTTGCCAGCTTAATGCCCGGTGGAGTACCATTCCATGAGCGGCATTCAGGCTGACCTCTGGCAAACCCTGTTCTCAAAGCATTGTGGGTAAGGCTTGGTTAGTCAGAATGAAAGGCTAACCTCACCCCCCCCCACAACCCTGCAGAGGGTACATTCTCTGCCTCTGAACCACAGGGGGGTCCCAGAGCACATCAATGAGAAAGGTGACGGGTCCAAGCTCTCCCACAATATCCATACTACACACACTCTCTGAGAGCCCTTGGGGATCTCACTGATTCAATTTCCTTCTAACATGGCTCATCTGGTTATAGGATCCAATGACCCTTTAAAAGGCTGCTCTTGTTTAACCTCACACAAAGTTGGGAGACCACATAATTCGACAGGAACCATCAAACATTTAACATCAAAAGAAAATGGACCAAAACACACACACACATAATTCATCTTTAAGCCAGTCTGATTTTATACACACGGATACAAACCTATGGATCGTTACTCTCTCCAGAGTGGCGGCAGCTGTCACCCAAGCCAGCCACCTCCCTGGGACCTGGAGGCAGCTCAGCCTCCACTTCTAATTGGGAACAGAGATACTCCTTGGGTGACTTCCAGCACGATCCATCACACCAGAGACAGCTTCTGTGCAAACCGAAGCAAATCGGTTTCCAAATAAGATGAAAAAAAAAAACACTCTTAGACAAACAGGGATTGAAGCATAGGAAGTCAAAAAAAAAAAAAAAGGAAAAAAATGCCACAAATAAAAGCAGAAGAGGGGTAAGAGAATGCCAGGGAAGCACTATGGCCTCTCCCCAGGCTCCGGACAGGGCAGCCTTCCTCACGGGTGCAGATCAAAGCGGTAAGTCTCTGACACAGGTGCCATCCGCCTGCCACCCAATGCACCAAAAGAAAAGCTTCCACTGGGCTGGTGGAGCCGCTGAGCTCATTAACAGGATGCGGGCGAGGTGAGTCTGGAAGTACGGCATGGGGCAGAGTGAGTAATTAAATCCCAGGTCATTTAAAAATGCAAACGCCTTGGATGTCACAGGCTCCCCGAGCCTCTGCCTTCTCCTTCATTATTAGGCTAAGGATGGAGGGCTGGGAACCGGCAAGTCATATATGGATTATAATAAAATATGCTGTATAAAAAAAAACAGATTAAGACAGGTCTTCTTTGGGGAAATATACAAAGAGAGAAGCTGTCTGTTGGCTGTCGAGTTTGCAAGAGATACCATCTTTCGGGAGGGCTGGGCTCTGCCAACAGACAGGCTGCCCCTAGGGAAATTGTGGTGAAACACCCCGACAAGGCGCATCCATCTGTCTATCCATCATGGGCTCCTTCTGACACAGGGGCCTGGAGATAGAGTCATGGTACAGAAGGGGGCGGGGGAGCCCACAGACAGCAGAAAAAAAAAAAACCTCTTGCTAGCGTATGAGTGCTCAGGGGTTTTTTTGTTGTCATGGTTTGTTTTTTTAATGCCTGTCTCTAGTTTTCTTTACAAATACAAATGTGCCATTTTCTCTTCTGGGTGCTTATTATTTTGAGGCGTTAAGCTCATCACATGGCCTTGGATTTATACATGAACTTACACCAAGGAGCAAGGCGCTTAAAAAGCAGGATTTCGTTTATCCCCAGGAGACCACTCGCAGGCTCGTGGAGCAAGAGTGGGAATGATAGGGACAGAGACCAGAGACCTGAGTTCCTACAAGAGTAGTGGCACGTCTTGGAATCCATCTGTTCGTTCCCTAGGAAGACCTTTCCTTGGCTGCACTTGACTTCCTGGTTTATGACTCATAAAGCTCAAAATAAATGAGTTTCTCACTGAGGACCTGCCACCCAGGCTGCAGCCTTCAGGCCCTGTTACAGCTTGTGTTAGAATCCCAGGATACCCACACAACAGGAGAACCATCCTGTTCCTCCCCTCCCCCGCCCACCCGTGGCCTCTGCTAAACCTGCCCACACTCCTCTAAGTAGACACCTTTAGGTAAGTAAGTTCTAGAATTTGAGATTAGTCCTACAGAGAAGCAATTCCCCAGACCTGAGGCACAAAGAAACATTCATGATATCAAAGGAAGTCACTACGAGACCAACCCACAGGAGTAAGTACCACGTCACAGGAAGGGCAAAGAGACACATTATGGTGGGAATAAGCTGAGTGGAGGAGACATTCCCAAGGTGTGTGGCACCCACTGGAGAAGGTTACAAGGTGTCGGGTAGGTCGGATGAATGCACTCTGGAGATGGATGCAATGGGACGGAGGCATGCTGACGGGCTATTAATAACGTATTGTACTTAAAATTGATGAAGGAGATCTGAGTGCTCTCACCACAAAAAAAGTCAACTATATGAGGTGATAGACATGTTCATTAGTCTCATATAATCATCTTACAGTGTCTACGTATATCAAACACCAGACTGGGTGGGAATGTGGCTCACTGTTAGAGCACTTGCCTACCATACACAAGGTCCTAGGTTCAATCTCCAGGTTCATACACACACAAACACACACACACACACACTTATTCATGCATGCACACACACGCACACAGAGACATAATCCCATAGTATCACACACACATATATATGTGGTACATACACACATATACGCAGATATATCTATATGTATCTGTATCTGTATTTGAGTACACACACACACACACACACACACACACACACCACTTCAAGAATACCTTTATAAAGCTTGGAAAAGTTCAAACTAAATAGTTCAGGACTGGAGTTAGAGCTCAGTTGGTAGAGTGCTTGCCTAGCATGCATGAAGCCCTGGGCTCTTCCCCCAATATTATATAAAATGGATGTGGTTACACATACTTATAAAAATCTAGAGTTCAAGACCATTCTTCCCTATGCAGCAAGTTCAAGGCCAGCTTTGTACTACATGAGATCTTGCCTGCAAATAAGTAAAGAGCCGTTCAAAAAGGTTGAAACAACTAGTCATTTGGGGGATGAAATCTCAGTTCTGCTACCCTAAACCACAGTTGGCTTCGAATGCCTCATCTGCAAAACTGAGAAGACAAAGTCCTCCTCGCAGTGTTGCTAAGGACCAAATGAGATCGCAGCTACAAAAGGTTGGAAGCCTGGAACTGGTCTAGAGTTGGGCTCTCTGCTTTCCTAATCCTCCATCCTCCCTCTTCTTGTGCTCCTTGGCCCAAACTCCTTACCTTCCAACACCCTCAGGCCACCAGACATGGTGAGATCCAGCTTTCCCCAGAATGGAGGCCTAATCCTCCATCCTCCCTCTTCTTGTGCTCCTTGGCCCAAACTCCTTACCTTCCAACACTCTCAGGCCACCAGACATGGTGAGATCCAGCTTTCCCCAGAATGGAGGTGGCCCGGGGAGGAGGGAAGCAACCAGGCCGAATCTGGAGCAGTTAAAGGGAAAGAAGACATGGAGCATGAACAGAGCTCCAAGCAGAGAGATGCCCTAATGCCAGGACAGGTAAAGCCTGCAGCTTTGGAGGAGACCCAGGAACAGCACAGTAAAAGGTAGCCTGCTTCGTTTGTTTGTTGACAGGTACGTCTGAGTACTTACTATGTACCAGGCTGTCCCAGGCGCTTGGGACATATGGATAGCTTGGGCTATGGATGAGGCAAAAATCCCCGCCTTCGTGGAAATTACATTCTACTTCATAAGAGACAATGCGGGTGGGGAAGACTATAGGAACTGAGTAACGTCTACAGTCTGACATTTGGTAATTGGTGCTTTGGAGAAAAGACAGAGCAGGGCAGGGAAAGTGGCAGGCGGGGGTGAGAGGAAGGCGGAGATACTTTTAAACAGGGCCAGGAAATCGTGGACCTGAAAGAGGAGTGAGAAGGAGCCTGTTCTGATGTCCACGCAAAGACATCCCAGGCAGAGAGCCATTTGTGCGTGTGCCCTGAAGCTGCCATTGCCTGGAACACACACAGTGAGTCAGGACTCACAGGACGTCGGCTCATAGACTTACAGGGACTTTGAAGGGCTGCGTTGGTGGCAGTAAGCATACTAGCTTCCACCCTAGGTGGGATGGTAATTCCGGAGGGCTTTGAACAGAGTGGCACGATGGTGCCTATGTAGTAACAGAGTCGCCCTGGAAAGCGGCGGGTACAGAAATGGGGAGAGACCAGTTAGGAGGTTCTGTACTACACACGGAGCCCCAGGATAAGCCTGTGCTGGAAGGGAGCTGGCAGAACGGGGACAAAGCTCTGTCCTCAGGGACCTTCGATTCTCCTTGTCAGACCCATCTGGATTACACTGGGCAGGAGTCCCCTGGTGCCCAAGCAAGGGGGCTTCCCTACATAGCAAACCTGTCCCAAGGCCGGAAGATGTCCAATGCTAAGGGGACCAAGGTATGGATTTTTATCTGGGCAAGCCTACAGAGCAACGGTTCTCCAGGAAGAAAGTAGACCAGCCTCCCCAGCGCAGAAGACAGACCCGGGCAAACGGGCTTGCCCTAACAGATGGCACTGCAGCTCTCCGCCCTAGCAGACCCGAGGGAAGATGACGATAGTAAAAGTAGACAATGGGTCCCGCAGCCAGGTTCCTAGAGCCCTGCTCAAAGTAGAAGATGCTAGAACGAGGCTTTGGGGAGAAACTCAGAAGGATAATGCGTTCCTGATCCAGACCAGACAGAGCACGACTTCCCTGCTGTGCAGCAATCTGTCTGCAGCAGTCTCATCCCTGACACTGAGGAGTATTGCAGGGTTACTGGAGGGCTCTGGGCTCTCTCCACGGCGTCTGGAGAGGCTACATCTCCGTGTCTCCTCATGCTGCCTCCCTACCACGTGACCCGTCGACTGCTCCTAAGAAGCTACCGTTATCCACGTTTCACGCATGAAAAATCAGATCTGATCATCCAGGGAACTTGCCCAAGCTCCTAAAGCCACTGGTTGGGGGAGACTGAACTTGAACCCAGGCCTTGGGGTATCTAGTCAGTGGTTTTTCTCCAATAGATTATGAGGACAGGAAAGGGCACTGGAAAGGGGTCTACAATCTGTAACGAAATAGAGGCCCAGGACAATGATGGAGCCGGACAGGAAGTTCAGCTCTGGGCCAAGGCTTCTCCTCCCCCCTCAGCTTCTCTCTCTGTGAAAGGACCTACAAGAGCTCAGTATCCTCTCCCGGCATCATTAAACAAATCTTTAGCATCCTTCTACCATGCACCAGGCCGGGGCCTGGCTGCTAGCTATGCAGATGAAGAAGAGGATGGGTCCCGGCCCTGTACCTGTCCGTGAGAAGGTAGGTGGTGGGTGGGGGTAATGGCAGACTTATGTGATTCTCAGGCCTATGCCCCCATCTCTAAACATGGCCCTCTAGCCCATCTATAAAATGAAGCTTTGGAAGCTACAGCAGCCATGTGGCTACCCTGCCCACCGCCAGCTGTAGGCCTGCATGCCTTCTCAGGAACACAAGTAGTGCCGAGGCTGCCTAGATTCTGCCAACCTCAGTTCTGCCCCTGGTGTCTCAGGGGAGCCCAGGAGCAGGTCCCAGGGACACAGACAGTTGCAACATGAAGTGGGCTGGCGGGCTGCCCACTTCTCCCCAGCTCTCTCACTCCTGGGAGTAAGTGCCACCGGGAGCAGAAGAGGCAGCCAATGCAGGCATCTGGGATGGCTGCAGGCTCTGACATAGCAGGGAAGAGATAAACGACAGGTCATTTCCCCTGATGCACTTGAAGGCATCCATTCTCCTGGCCACTCCATGCCCAGACACCCCCACACAGAGGCTGATAAACACTGACAGATGGGGGTGGGCGCCCATGTCCTTCTCCCTTGGAAGGACACAGCAGCATCTGTGGCAGACCCAGCAGAAGGTCACACTGGCCACTACTGGCTCACACCTAGCTCCGGGCTTTCCTTGTCTCTTCTTCACTGCCCTCCCTTGTGCCCACCCCCTCCCATACACCCTCCTGCTCATCCATCTAAGGAGTGCCTGGCAGAGGGGGAGGGCTGGGGGGCACTGGAGCCCGCCGACAGCCCCATCAATCTCAACCTACATGCTTGGCACATCAGCGTGCCTTAAGCTGTTCCTAGACGGGAGGGTGTCGGAGGAGCCGGGGGAACTGTCTTGGGGAGAAGAGAAATCACATCAAGCATCAGAGAGCAAATGGTGGAAGAAGCCCAGAGACTATTAAAATGTGGGCCATGTACAGAGACAGTAGGGAACTAATTAAGATGCAGGATTTGCAAACGCTGGGGAAGTTGGCCACGGCCTGCTCCCATCTGTAGAGTTCTGGCAGTTCCGCGCAGAGGGGCCAGCACCCTAGGCAGGCTCGGGCCTCCTCCTGGACCTTTCCATTGAGGACACCCCTCTAAGGGTCTTTGTAACCGGCTTGTTGGCTGGCTTATGGCTTTCTCTGTTTGGGGGCATCTGAGCTAGCCTTCTTCAGGGTTCCCGCCCTCCTGTCAGTTTCCCCCTGCAGCCCAAGGAGGGAAGTAAGTATATCCTGCTCATTCATCCCCAGTCATTGAAAAGCTGCCCAAAACAAGAAAGCAAGGAGAAAGAACCAGAGCCCTTTCCTGGCCGCCTTCCCTCCTGTTACCCTCGGAATTCAGCAAGGGAGGCAAAGAGCCTGCTGGTACACCGGCATTGCAGGCCAGAGGCACCGACAGGGGCTCAGGCTGTCAAGGAGCAGGAGAGAATCAGACCCCTGAGTCTGGGAGCGCCAGATGAATGCATGTGTCTGGTCCTGGAGAGTGTGACGCCAGTCCTGACCTGCTCCCTTCAGTGCCTCTTCTCAGCTTCACTATAGACTCTTGAGAAATTAACTTCCTAATCTGCACCACAGTTTCCCAGCCTCTAAAAGGAAGATAATATCTTCCAGAGACCATAGGGACCACAGGTCTAGAACTGAAAGATGCTAAACTAGCTGAGCATTTAATCCAGAGGGATATTAAGGAAAAGTTTGTTATCAACCCTTTTCTTTCCTTCATATACACACACACACAAAAGTTAAAGGCTCCTTTATGAATGGGCTTGTTTTCCCACTATCTGCCCTTCTCCTTCTCAAGGACAGAGCTCAGTTCTTGGGGGTGTGACTTCAGGAGGCTTCTCAGTAGCCCCAAATTTCCTGTTGTGACATCTCTACATGGCAAAATGCCTTGGGCTGCCTCTGTGACTACGTGCAAGCTACAGTGAATACTGCACTCGGTTGTAAGGCAGCTGAGAGAAATCGTGCTGTGTGTGCTGTCCTTCAGACACCAGGCGCGGGGGAGCCTGTGGGCCTTTTACTCAAGATAGATTGGAGCGGGGAATGAGAGAAGCCCAGAGGTCCAGGACAATATGGATGCCCTGAGACTCCAAAGAGCTCTTCCCAGCTTGCAGCCCCTTCCCACCCCACACCACACATTTGTCTTCCCAACAAGAAATAAACGTAGGAGGCATGACATATTCACAGTTGCCAGACTGAGGAGCCCCTCCATCCGGTTATAACTCTGGCCAGGAACGAATGACTTAATGGCAGCCAGTGGGGCTCCCTTTGTCCCCATTCAGAGACCCTCCTCACTGGAGATGAGCTGTGTCCTTCAGGGAGTGTGGGGGAGCCAAGCCAGAACCTTCCCTAGACAGCCAAACGCAGCCTCCCTCCCTGTGTACAGACCCGGCTTTCTGACAACCCACCAAGCTTGGTCAAGACACAGGGACAGCCGTCTCGCACCTAGCCCGTGAGGCTCTGCAGGGACCTCAGAGAGGACAGGAAGACAAACAGGAGGTTGGCATGATGCTCACTGTAGCCTGCCTTCCTCCTCTTCCATGTCAGATCTGACGTGGTGGATCCTTATGACATGGGGCACACAAGTTCGAGGCAGCAACCCTCAGTCCACACAGCCCAGGGTCCTCATCCCACAAGCAAACAAGCACTTCAGGACGGCAGGAACAGGGAGCCCATGATTCTTGAACACTGCCAGATTCCTAGGGCATGTCCAGGAGTGCCCACCCCAGGAATGTGAGAAGCTGGGTTGGCTGCCTTCCAACAGAAAGTCCCTCCTCTAATATCTGTATATTTAAAGAGATTCGGGTCAAGATTAATAAATCATTGATTTTTAGCAAGCTTTGTCCAAAGACTATTATATGATGTCATACAATTTGTTTCTCCCGGTTATCCATATATCTTCGACATCTTTGATTTTCTTGAGTCATTTTTTGAAGAATTTGTGTGCATACGTGTGTATGATGGGGGACACACATGCCATGGCACACATGTGGAAGTCAGAGGACAGCTTTGTGGGGCTGGTTCTCTCCTTCCGCCTTTACACGGGTTCTGAGCATCAAACTCAGGGCACCTGGATTGTGCAGCGAGCACCAGTTCAGCCACCTCACTGGCCTTTGAGACACACTTTTAAGAGGCAAAATAATATTCCATTTTATGAATGCAATATGTAACTAGCGAGGCCGCATCAAAGGGTTCTATAATACTTTTTAAACTTTGCTAACTATGATTATGAGCAATGCCACAATAACTGTATTTATATTTAAGCAAATATGTTTGAGGTTTAGATAATATGTATTTTAATTTAAATGTCACCTACTATGTGTGGTAGTTGGGATAAGAATGGCTCTCATAGTCTCTTTTATCTGAATTCTTGGTTCCCAGTTAATAGAACTTTTTGGAAAGGTTGAGTAGGTACGTCCTTGTTGGAGGTGTACCTCTGGACTCACGCCGCCAGGCCAGTCTCTCTCTCTCTCTCTCTCTCTCTCTCTCCCTCTCTCCTCACCTGTTATCTATAGATCAGGATGTAAAGCTATCAGTCTGTCTGTATGTCTCTCTCTCTCTCTCTCTCTCTCTCTCTCTCTCTCTCTCTCTCCTCACCTGTTATCTATAGATCAGGATGTAAAGCTCTCAGCTGCTGCTCTAATGCCATGCATGCCTGTTTCACACCAGGATGACCGTGAACTAACCTGTTAAAAGTGTGAGCAAGTCCTCAATTAAATGCCTTCTTTTGTAAGAGTTCCTGTGTCATGGCGTCTCTTCACAGCAATAGACTAGTAACTAAGACTACGCATGAGAGATCCCTAGCAACAGAATGTCTAGTCCAATGGGTGCCTGTGCATATGTTCACATTCATGTGTGTATGTATGCACAGTTGTGTATATATTTGCACAGGTATGTCAATGCACATTGCATATGTGTGCACATGGGTGTGGAGGCCAGAGATCAATGTTGGATTCTTCCTCAGTCACTCTCCATCATATTTTTTCTCTGTTCTCTTATGTGGCTTTGTGTGTCTTGGTGGGTGGGTGTGTGTCTGGGTGGGTGTGTGTGTGTCTGGGTGGGTGTGTGTGTGTCTGGGTGGGTGTGTGGGTGTGTGTCTGGGTGTGTGTGTGTGTGTCTGGGTGTGTGGGTGTGTGTCTGGGTGTGTGGGTGTGTGTCTGGGTGTGTGTGTGTCTGGGTGGGTGGGTGTGTGTCTGGGTGGGTGGGTGTGTGTCTGGGTGGGTGGGTGGGTGTGTGTGTGTGTGTGTCTGGGTGTGTGTGTGTGTGTGTGTCTGGGTGGGTGGGTGTGTGTCTGGGTGTGTGGGTGTGTGTCTGGGTGTGTGGGTGTGTGTCTGGGTGGGTGTGTGCCTGGGTGTGTGGGTGTGTGTCTGGGTGGGTGTGGGTGTGCACACATGTACATGAAAATGTCCTAGGATCACCTGTGGGAGAATGTTCTCTCCCTTTACTATGTGGGTCTGGGAAGCAAACTCAGGTCATCAGACTTAAAATAACAAACACCCTCTCCTGCTAAGCCATCTTGCCACCTCCACTTTGCTCCACCTTTTTGAGACAGGATCTCACTTTCCGTGGGGCAGGAAGGCCCACGAAGCCTCCTGCCTCTGCCTCCCTAGCACCGAGGTTAGAGGTGCTCGAGTCATCTTCCAGCTCTGAGCCAGTACTTTTTAAATGCTGAAGGTGCTGTTAAGATTTCCCAGAGCAGAAACAAACATCTCTGAGAAGCACGTATGTATGGTTTTAAAGTTTCTGATTCCTGACCTGGGCTGTTTATTGTCTCTCAACACCTGAGCCCTGGCTAGAACAGGCCTCACAAGACAGAACAGCTGTACCCATGGGGGATAAGGACACCCCTAAAGGCCAACACTCACAGAGCCATGGCTCCTCTCTCCAGAGCAGGCCCTGCTCTTAATTACTGAGCATCTTTGGTCTGGGTCTTTCTCCCTGGACCGGCATCTCCACCTCATGCCTGGAGCAGAGACCCTCTAAGTCTTTCCAAGAGTCACAGATACAGTCACTGTGCGCTGGAGGGAACTGCTACCAAAACCCGCCAACCCTGCCTTCTCCCTTAGCCAAGGCAGGCCAAGGATGGAGGCAGGTCTCCAGCACCTATAAACACTGCGGCTCCCACCCAACCATGGACAGGAAGCAGAAGCCAGGATGGCCAATGCGAATCTCTGCAGATAGACTGATCAAACCCTCAAAAATCACTTTTTGCCTCAGTCCCCCGAGCAGCCGTCCATGGCTTCTTAGACACATCATCCACACAGTAAACAGCCTTGGTTCTGTCCACAGGTTGACTGCTCTCGCCTATGAAATAAGCTTAAAACGCTGCTCCCCTCCATCCCTCCCTAAGCCCAGGTGTGAGGTAGGAGCTGGTATCTGCTGAACAGGAAAGCTTTGGAAAGGGCTTTGCCAAGCACTATGCTAATCAGAAGCCGGCTGAGGAGGTGACTCAGGCCCCTGGACGACAAGAATTTGTGGAGCAGACAAAAACCCAGCCAGCTCTTCAAGGCCTCCCTAGGGCTTCTCTGCCTCAGCTGGGGAGGGGGTCTGTCCTGCTAGGTGCTGAGTCTGGTACTCCCTACGAGGAGAAGGGCATGCTGTACACACCGTAAGGCATACAGCCCTCACAGCAGTTTTGGGAACCCAGATTTACTGTTCTGTGTATCAGTTTTTCATTTTGTCTTAGGCTAGCCAGGCATAGGCTTCTAACACTTATGACTTGTGTGTTTGAATATTCAATAGATATATTAATTTTATAATCATAAAGTAAATGTCTAAAGAGACCTCTCTGCCACGTGAGGCAGCAGAAAAGCCCTGAACAGGGACTCAAGCAATTTGGATTCCCTGCTGGGCCCATAGGAAATTCCTGTGTGACTTTGAATGAGTTTCTTAACCTGGCTGGATTGAAATAAAGTAAGACACTGGGGTTAATGATGCCTTTTATTCCTTTGAGCTAGATGTATTTGATTTTATTTTATGACATCCTGTGACAAGTAACCTTTTCCTTTTCTTTCATTTCTTTCTTCTTAGTTGGGGTCTCATTGTGTATTCTTGGCTGTCCTGGAACTCGCTCTGTAGATCAGGCTAGTTTCAGACTCATAGAGATCCACCTGCCTCTGCCTCCGGAGTGCTGAGATTAAAAGTGTGTGCCACTGTGGCCAGTGTATTCTTTCATTTTTGTTATTGGTTTTGGGTTTTTTTGTTGTTATTGTTAGTTTGTTTTATTTAGACAGGGTTCCATATAATCCAGGCTGACCTAGAACTCAAAAAAAAAAGAAAGAAAAAAAGAAAAGAAAAGAAACACCTCAGGCTGGCCTCAAACATTGATTCCAGATACTACCACTGCCACTGCTATTGCTGCTTGGGGTCACACTCTCCGAGAACCACACTGACCGACACAGCTCCATTGGCTACATGTGTCTATTAGGTACTTGAAGTGTGGTTAGATCAAAATGAGTCACGGCAGAGTGCCAAACACACACTGCCATTCAAAAAGAAAATACAAGCATAGAACAAAACGCCCAAGAACTTCCATCATCCCTAGACTGATGCATGCTGGGAGGGCAGTACTCGTGCTGACCTCGCGGTCCTGATCACACTGAGGAAGGTGGCTAGAAGTCCAGCCACTCATCTGTCGTTTTCACCTGTCACCTTGACCCATTCACTGGGCAGAGTCCGAAGCAGAAGCCACCATCCCAGCATGGAGGGGTTCCATTAGAAGTAAGGACGCCACACGCTGAGTGGAGGTTGGGGGTCAGGTGACATCTGCCTTGATTCCGTCATGTTGCAACCCAGACACAGATGTGAAGACAGCCATGTGTCTGAAGTGTCACGGCTGGGTCAAAGCAAAGAAGCCTGCACCCCAGGGATGAACTGGACAACCTGACTCTCGCACCCCCAAAGCAAGTTCCAGTTTTAACAAGCTAGCATTTCATCCCAAAAAGTCACACAGAGGGATGTAGGAGGTGTTCCCCAGGACATCCTTTCTTCTTTGGGAAAACACACCTGGGTCAAGGTATCTTTGTGGAGGCTGCAAGGAAGAGAGGGAGCTGAGCCAAAGCATTTTTGGTTTTTGGGAGGGAAATCACTGAGGGCTGGCCCCTATGGCTGCTGGCTTTGCTTTTCAAGGGTGACAAGAGGGACAAAAAGAGATGGCACAACACTCCAATGTCCACAGAAACTTGAGGCCAACAGGACATACACCGACACAGAAGGAACACACGCATATCTGTGTGCCACATGGGTACCAGGCTTCTGCCGGAAACACATTCTGTTGGGTTTATTATTATTTTGTTTTTATTTTATCATTATTTCTTTATTATTGTTTTGTTTTGCTTTTTCTTGCAGTATAGGGATTGAACTCCAGGCCTTGCCCATACCAAGCAAACTGTCTACTACTGAGCTACAACCCCGGGCCAAGAAACTCGCCATGTGGACACAAGAGCAACGGGTCTTGCCTTGGGGAGCTCAGGCCTCCTCACCTCTGCCACTGGCCCAACTGAGCTCCATAGGGCACTCACCAGGCTTTATTTCCAGGAGTCGCAGCTTTGGGTCTTCTGGCGGGTGCAATCGTCGCTTCTTGCGCCAGCAGCGGGCAGGGTACGTGTACAGCTGGCCCGGAGCCAGGCCTGTGGAAAGACAATGTAAAGGGAAAAGGCTATAGACCAGAAAGGGCATCATAGACTACCCCGCCTAACCTGTCACTCACAGAGAGAGACAAGGAGAGCCCAGAGAAGCGAAGTAACTTGTTAATGTCACCCGGTTGGTCACAGAGCAGCCAAGGTATAACTAGCATGTCATCCCAGACCTCAGCTCCATCTATCCCATCATAACGTTCAGCAGGCCCCTCGCCAGGCAGAGCAGACACCTTTCGTAAAAAGGTATTATCTGGCCTGCAGAGACTTGTAAACCACCAGGCTTGCAAGGCAGTGGCCCTGCAGTAACTGTCCTTCTGTCCGGAGCCAAGTTAAACAAGCTCCTTTCAGAGAGGAACAGCTACCTGAGTCTAGACTAAGAAGTGTTTCAAAGACACAATGTCATAAGAACCAGCTCTGCTCACAGCATCCCACCACTGCCAGCTCCGGGCCTTTTGCAGAGGCCAGAAGACACGGGCAACTCATGGAGGCGTGCCCTGCCCTAGACACCCACTTGCATAGCGTATGCTCCTTGACTTCCTGGTCCATACACCAGGCCTCACACAAGGAAATGGGCAGAAGTCCATAGGGTGGCCAAGCACACACTGTCTCCCAAAAGCAGTGGCTTCTAATCCCACCAGCTTCGTTTCTATGCCAACCACTGTGCATGCACATATCACATATTAATACACACATACACAGACACACAGTTGTGAGATGGGAAGGCGGCTCAGTGGGTAGAATACTTGCTACCCTAGCATGAGAACCTGAGTTCAATTCCCAGCACAGAGAGCACATTCCTATAAACCCCAAGTGCTAGGTAAGAGAGATAGAGACAGAGGGACCCCAGGGCCTTGTTGGCTAGCCGGTAGAACTGAAAGAGCAAGCTCTAGGTTCACTGAGTGACCCTATCTCAAATAATAAGGTGAAGGGCGATGAGAAAGATACCCAAAGTCAATCTCTGACTTCCACATGCATGCATGAGTAAGCACACATGTACATGTACACATACACACAACACCACCACCCTGATAAAAAAGTTAAGAGGAAGAATGGCTTCCCTTGACTGACAACCATACCAGCTAATAAAGGACCCAAAATGACCGTGTAACTTTGTATGATAAGTATCATTTTAATGATACAGTTGTTTTTCAGGATGGTAAATACATTGGAGGTATGGATCTCCACCCCACTGATTCTCAGGAAATATTAAGGCTGAAGTCGGGAAGGTTTAAGGATAGGCCTGCACCAGATAGATAGAAAGTTAGAAGAGTCAAATTAGTTACTTGAGCTCCAGGGACATAGAGATGGGGGCAGGACATGGAGACAGGGGCAGCTGTGACCTCGCTCTGAGAGAAAGCACCCCCAGAGATGGCTCCACGTTTCTGATGTGATTGGCCTGAGGAAGATGTTATCTCTGGCCCTGTCATTCCTGAGTAGACGCATTCACTCTGGGCCCCATCCAGACATTCAAGCTGCTTCTGGGGAAGGTCCCTCAGGAGCTTAGCAAGGACCCACTCCTCCACATCACAGAACAAGTCCCAGAAATCACTTGGGGCTAGTGATTCTAATCAGCTGAAATGGCAAGAACCTGGAGAACTCAAAAATTCCAGAGCCTGAAATCCACACCAGACCTCTGATCTGAAGCGAGGGATGCCTTGAAGGGACTACAACAACTGTTTTTAAGGAACTTTCTAGGTTGTTTGAATGCCTACTGAAAACATCTGGAGGCCTGAACAGTATCTACTAGCTGCTTGCCTGTGCTCTCTGATGTACCAAGACTGATTTAATGGGGTTTTCTGTGGGATCTGAAATTCCTCCTATTTCCCCCAAGGTAATATAATTAATTGCCCACATGCTAGTGTCTCCCCTAATGGTTTTGAAGGAGCTGGGATGGCAGGAATTCTGCCATCTCTAGGGTCCCCTATATTTAGTACACCACACTTGGCAGCCGCATCTAGAAGTCATCATATAAACTCAGCCAGAACTAAACAAGATTTAGAAATACAAGAAAGAAGAACCACTGGCTCTGATAGTCCAGGCTCCAGGGTATTTTTTCACCTAGACACAAACCATTCAAGAAAGGCTGGGGATATGACTCAGCAGTAGAGACCTTGCTGATCAGCTACAGGACCCTGAGTTCGGTTCCCAGAACAAGAAAAGAAAGTGGCTTGTTTGACAAACCATCCAAGGACTCTGGAGGGTGGGTTCTGGCCTCAGTTCTGAGCCCACCTACCCCTGTGTGGCCATCTCTGTGCCGTGGGTTTTCTTCTTGCTCCGTCCTCTTCGCTTCCTGCTCTTTCCAACCTGAACTGAGACTGCTAAATGAGAAGCTGGTCCTCACCAGTACTCTCAAAGGGTCCAAGGAGCCAAAATTTGAAAATGCCCACACCTGTCTAGGTACTATATGCTCTCTACACTCTAGCCCCTGCCCTGCGGGTTATTGGTACCCAAGATGCCCTACTGGTAGCTTACATCCACTCTCCTGAGAAGCTAAGGTTAGCAATGGAGTGGATGTGGAAGAGATGCTGTTTTTACTCTCTAGCTTGGAGAAGCCCTGTGGTGCAGAAGAACCTCGCGTGCATGAGCTTTAGAAAACACCACAGCCCCCAGCAGAGCCTGCCTCCTGCCTATAAGATCAGGTCATCGGTAATGCCTACCTCAGGGGAGTCTGATGGGAATTAACTGATGTTTAAGAGGAATCTCTCTGCAACCGTGAAGACTGGATGGGTGTCAGCTGTTGGTCATCACAAGCTATGACAGAGATGATTCTTGGATACCGTGCCCATGTGACAACCTTGCCCTTGCCGCTGCTTGGCTCTTCAGCCACCGGGATGGACACGTGCTTCTCTTGTAATTTTGCTTTGAATCCACCTTGTCTCAACAAGTTAATGTACCCCAAAGCTGCTTACTCTCTTTCCTCACCCTGCCTGACAGGCTGACAGGCACCAGGGCCGCTTTATATAGGACCAACACATTCCACCCTACAGTTGCCCTTATGGAGGGAAAAGCAGGGCCCCGGGAGACTGATGCTGTTTATCTCATTAGAACAGGAGACACATAACTCAAAGGCTTGGCCGGGAGGCGGGGAGGTGGGGTAGTGGGAGAGGAAAGGAAAGGATGGAGCCACAGCCATGGTCAGAGAAACTAACCTTGAGACCTGAGCCTAGGGTTAGGGGTGGATATAGAGGTGAGGAAAGAGGGGGCAGGAAAAAAGAGGGGACCCAATCCTCCCCAGAAACCAAGACCCCCTCTGCAAACGGCAGCACTGTTGCCTAGAAGAGCGGCCTGTGCGAAAGCAGAGGCTTGACAGGCACACCCGCACAGAAACGTGCACACTTGCTGGGAGAACCAGTTCCCTAGAAAACTGGGCTGTGTTGAGCCTGAGGCTTAAACGGCCAGCAGGTCGCAGACAAATACTTCGCTATCCATGGGGTCCAAGTCTGGGTCTGAGTCTCTCTGGCAACGCCTGAGCTAGGAAGAACTGGGAAGATGGAGTGACACAGAAAAGGCCCAGGAAGAGAGTTCAGTGGAGCAGAAAAGGACTGAGTGAATCCCTCTCGCTCCAGCCAGAGTCAAAGGCTGGAAGTTCAAGTCCACTGCGGGAAGGTTTTTTCTGCAACACCCCAAAGGTAGACCCATGGCTATAACCCAGCCTTCCTTGTAAGGGAAAACATCCATTTGGACCATCCTCACAGGAATGGAGAGATGAACACAAGGTCCCAGGTAGATCATGAAGAGTGAGCAAGCATGTTTCCTGAGCACACCAGGGTATCACCCTGGAGTCCTGCCTACCCTCTCCGCTTAGCTAAAAATCTGCCCTGTTTTCAAGGTCAAGCATTCCTGGATCATCCCTAAATGCTGAGAGTCTGGGCACTGGCGCTGTGCTCTGGGATTTAGTCCATATCACTGGGGACATCCCTCCTGCTTGCCCTCTCTAAGATTCTATCCTGGTGTCCCTTGTAAGTGTCAAGACTACCCTGGCTTTGGCAACATGGAAATGTGGCCTGCCGCTTCTGGCCCAGGGGTTCTCAAGCTTCATCCCCATCACTCTTAAAGCGGGCACAGCAGCAGATAGTGACATTCAACACACTTTCCTCTTGGGGCAGAAACCCCATGAGACATCAAAGGCTAAGGGTGACCTTGTAACTAGTTCACAATTATACGGATACTAACAGAGTCTGCCTCAGAGCAGAGGCGCTAAGCCTATCCTCTCCACCCTACCCAAGTCTCAAAGGGTCTCCCATCGTATGCCCAGAAACAGCAGGATTAAAGCTGAGAGTTCTGCTCTCTAGAAAGCAGCTCCCCACACCAAGATACCAGGCAAAGAACGCCAGTCCCTCTGCCCATGGCCACCAAATCCTGTCCTGTGGAATGCACGTTCCTATCACATCATATCTTCAGCGTCGCCACCTCTAACTGTTCAGAGAGAGCCTGCCTCCCAGGCACAGAGAGGCATTGTAACAAGGCATAAGAAACATGGAGAAGCAGAAAATCCCAAGGACCCACTATCTACATTCATCAGAAGAACTTGTTTTACAAGTATTAAGATTATGCCAAGAAGGTGTATAGTTTTAATTCCAGCATTCAAGAGGCAGGATCTCTGTGAGTTCAAAGCCAGGCTATACTAGACTACATAGTAAGTTTCAGGCTAGCCACTTTATAGTGAGACCCTGTCTTAGAGAGAGAGAGAGAGGAGGAGAGAGAGAGAGAGAGAGAGAGAGAGAGAGAGAGAGAGAGAGAGAGAGAGAGAGAGAGAGAAAGGAAGGAATGAATCAAACTTCTATACTGTTGAAATATTCTGTTCTTAGAAATGTATCTACCATTCTGCTCCACTACAAAGAACACAGGGTTTATGACATCATAAAGAAGTTGATATTGCTAGTGAAACTCTGCAAGTATTCCCCCTTTGACCTACCAATTCCAGTACCAAGAATCCCTAAATGTAAAAATGTATATTCACTGTAGCATAGCAAATGTTCTCCTTTTGGGGCCTGCTTGAATAAACAACAAAGTATACACAGAGGATGTGTTAAGATGTGTGGTGGCCCTGCTTTACACCAGCACTAATTCAAGCCCAGGGTGGGAGAGGCTGGTGAATGGGGAGTTCAAGACCAGCCTCAACTACAGGATCACTGAAACCCTATCTTGAAAGTAGGGTGCTAGGGATGTGGTTCAGTTGTTAGAGTGCTTGTGTGGTGTACACACACATACACACACACACACACACACACACACACACACACACACACATATCCCTGGATTCAAACCAGATATGGCAGAGTATTCCTATAAAACTGTCCTTGGGATATATGATAAGAAATACATTATCTTTGGTCCTCCTTTTCTGGATTCCCTAAGTGTCTTCTTGTAGACTAATAAGATCACCACTGATTGGAGTTTCTGTCTAACCTCAGATTGGGAATGTTGCCAGGGATACAAAACATACAATTATCAGGCTGGAGCCTCCAGTCTCCTCCAGACCTTCAGCCTCTAACTTCTGCCGTTCCATGTCTGATCTCCAAAGGCACTGGAAGCTGAGCTCATCACTAATAATCAACGTCATGAGCAGCCATGCCCACCTAATGAAGGGGCCACAGAGCCCCACAGGGATGAAGTTCAGAGCACGCTGGTTGGTTGAGCACAAGTACCAGGAATGTCACAGCTAGAGATGGCAAAGCCCCTCCTCACCCTTTGCCCTGGGACCTCTTTAACATAGTTCATTTTTTTAATAACTATTTTTCTTTTTACTTATTCTTTGAGAATCATATACTATGTTTTTATAATATTCTTCCCCTGCTGCCTGCAACTCTTCCCAGATCTTCCCCAACTTCTCTACCCATTCAACTTCACGTTCTTTCTAAGAAAAAAAAAGAGAGGGGGGTAGGGAAGGAAGGAAGGAAGGAAGGAAGGAAGGAAGGAAGGAAGGAAGGAAGGAAGGAAGGAAGGAAGGGGAGAAATAAGCCACTAAAACCACCATGGAGTCTGGCTAGTGTTGGCCATCTTCTTTGGAGTATGGTACCTGCCCTGCCGTGTGGCTGGTAGACCCAGTGTCACTCCACTGAAGAACACTGATTTCTCTCTCCCAGCAGCTACCATTTTCAAATAACTTCTTGGCTGTGGGCGGGACTTCGTGCCCACTTTCCCTCCCTCACTCTGGGATTTTTGCCTGGTTCGGGCTTGTGTGGGTTTTGTGCATGCTATTCCAGTGTCTGTGAGTTCATATGTGCACACCCTCCCTGTAATGTCTGGAAAATGCTGTTTTCTTACAATTATCTCCCACCCCTGGCTCTTACAGCCTTTACCCCATCTCTTCCATGTGGACCCTGGAGCTGTGAGGGGAAGCTTGTGTTAAACACACCCCACACGCCAAGGTCTCTCACTCTCTGCACGTTGGCTAGTTGTGGGTCTCTGTGTTAGTTATCATCTACTGCAAGAAGCAGCTTCTCCGATGAAGGTTGAGTGATGCATTGATCTGGGTCCCTGCCAAGTGTGGTGTCTGTGAGCTCCTTGGCGTAGGAATACTACAAATGAATGGAGATGAACAGAGAAGGGCTGAGGAGGTCATGTATGGGGATGAGTCCCAGGGGATGGAGACGGCTGAGGTGGATCCTTTGTAACGAACTGCTGGTCTAGATAGGTGAACTGTTTCTCTGAGCTCTCTGAGCCACTCAAGCAAATGACCAAATCCAAACGGCACCACGGGGTCTCCTGATTTGTATCCAGAGGTCAGAAACATAGCTGACAGCCTGGACTTCGACTGGCATATGAAATGGGGCAGTCTTGGAAGACTGGACCCTTAACCTGAAGAGTCTGGTGGTTCTTGGGGTAGAGAAGGTCGGAGGCTAATTAAACTGTGGACACCCCAGGAGTGTTTGTGGAGAGTTAAGCAAGGACCAGCTTGCGGAGAGCACATCCGTTCATGGGGGGATTAAGTGTGGATACAGAAAGAACAGTTAGTTTCCAGAGGCAAATAAGTGTATATTAATATGATCAGTAATACCATTCATTAGGGGAACGCAAAATTAAAACAATAAGAAGTATCGCCATACATCTATCAGAATGGCCAAATTTCCTCTTGACTGACAACGTGCAGTATTAGCAGAGAGGTTAAGCAATGGAGCCCTCGCACACATCAGGAGGGAATGATCTCTACTGCACTTTGGAAAGCTGCCTAACAATTTCTTTAAAAGTTAAGTGTTCACCTTCTTTGTGATCTAGCAATTCTGTGGTTGAGCTGTATGCCCCAGAATAAGGACAGCGTGTGTCCAAACAAAGACTTAAACACGGATGTTCATAAAGACCCTCCCTAATAATAGCCAGAAACTAGAGAGAAGTCCAAGACTTCGTCAACAGGTGAAGGGTAAAGAGCTGACAGCCATGCGTAGAAAGAAATTACTGATGCATGCCAGTACGTGGATGAATCAAAAAGGTTACATTACGTGAAAGAGAGTAGACATTGCCACCTCTGAAAAGGAGACATAGCAGTTGACTCCAGGATATAAAGAAATCTGTGCTTTGCCCTCAAGGAAGAGAGAGGAGAGGTAGAAAGATACAAAAGAAAGGGGTCAAGGGGATTTAGAAACTTTGTAGGGTCGAGGATATGTTCATTATCTGGATTATGCAAATGGTTTTACATATACACATGTCAAATCTCAACAAATGACACACAAAACAGCATGCTTAGTCCATCACGTGAGTGAGTACCATGAACCCAAACGCTTGGAGACAGAAACATTTCAGAACCCAGGGTTTTTTATGCCTTAAAATATTTATGTCAACTTTGCCTATACCAAGAATCCTTAAGGAGAAAATTCAAAATCCAAAATGCTCCAAAAACTAGAACTCGGAATTTTGAATTTTCAGGGCTGTCGAAACACTGGCTTCAGGTGTGTTGCACGAATTCTTGTTGGTCTTAATAAAAAAGACTCAGAGTCATCTATCAGGGAGCCAAAACTGAAGCATCAGAGAAGCAGAACGCCAGCTACTAGGGAGTTAGTTCCTTTACCTCTATCAATGTTCAGACCAAAGGAGTAATTCTGTCCTCAGATTCCACCCACAGATTGACCTCACACTGCTTCAGACCGACTGCCTCAGACTGCACTGCTCCTAGACTGCAATGAGCTTCTGACTCCTTCTGCCTAATAGTCCTCTCTCTGTCCAGCCATATCACTCCTGTCTCCACCTCCCTAGTGCTGGGATTAAAGGCTGGGATCTCAAGTGCTGGGATCACCTTTGTGTGAGCTCTGTTTCTCTTTTAGACAGATTCAACCTCATGTTGCTCAGGGTTACCAACAGAGATTCCCCTGTCTCTGTCTCCTAAGTTCTGACACCTCACATGCACACACATACACAAACACACACACATGCGGGCACACACACACATATGCACATGCACACACACACAAAAGATTTTCAGATTAGGGATGCTCAGTCTGTATCTCATAAAGCTGTTTAAGTTTTTATTTAATGAAAATATAATCCCAAGGATTTCTGTTTCTAAACATAAAAATAGGTAAACTTTCTCCTATTCTTTTACCCATTTTTGAAGTGTACATTGGTACTTTGTCCGTGTCTATGTGTATGAAGCACATGTATACAGTGTCCAAGGAGGCCAGAGGTAAGCACCAGATTCCCTGAGACTGGAGATGAAGGTATCTGTTAAGCTGTCAGGCAGATGGATAGTAAGACTCAAACTCAGGACCTCTGGAAGAGCTGCCAGCGCTCTCAACCTCTGAGCCCATTCTCCAGCACCATCATGTTCTTTTTATAAGTATAGTCAAATTCACTAGACACTGTCCATGCAACAAACAAGACACCGCTGAAGTGACCATAGCAGACCAATGAGGGACACGGGAACCTGAGGGACATCTGATTGGTTGAGCTCCTTGAGTATTACCTTTAAATCAAGTGTCCTATGCTGGGCAGTGGGGAAGCTGATAACCTGAAGGTATCAATAAATCCAGAACAACAAAAAAAGTCCCAAGAAAAGTCTGTCCTCTAACCAAAGACCAGAAAAGAATGGCATAAGCTACCCATGAATCCAGCATATCTGGTGTGTTGACGTCAGAGGGAGCCAGGGGAGAAGCTTGAACTCATGAGGAACCTTGGGGCCTACTCTCATGCTCTAGTAACAATAAACACACGCACGCACGCACGCACACACACACACACACACACACACACACACACGTACATACGCACATTATCATGGGAGCCTGCTTTAAAAAAAAATATCAATAACATCTGGAGTCTCATAACAAAATAGCCAAAATGTCCAAGACCCAATCAACTTAGAAAGAAAAGGCTAGACGATGCTAATGTTAGAATTACCTGACAAGGATTTTAAAGCAGCCATCATAAAAATGCTTTCCCATGCAACAGAACGTCTCAGAAAAGTAGATGGCCAACACAAAATGAACTCAGTGACATCTTTGCAGGTTCTCTGTTCCATAATGTTTTTGTCAAGGCTTACTTTTTTAACCTTATAGTTCCTTTGGCTTTCAGTTTTGTGTTTTCATGGGATTCCCATAATGTGTGTGTGCAAACCTGTCTGTTTCTTCATCTATCTATGTGTGTTCCTTGTGCTTTTCCTATTCCAGCTTGTTTGTTTTGTTTTCTCTTATTTTATTATTATCCTTTAGATGCCTATTTGTTTTCTAACTAGAGACAGAAGGGTGCAGATTCAGATGGGAGGGGATGTAGGGAAGGATCTCAGAGGAGTTGGGCGAAGGGAAAACAAAATCAAAATATATTCTATTTAAAAAAATCTATTTTCAATAAGAGAAAAAATACACAAAAATACAAGGAACCAAATAGTAAATTGAGAAGAATAAATAGTAATCAAAAAACCAAAAATTCTCCATGGGTGAAGCTCATCAGGAGAAAATTCTAAGAAGCAGTAAATGAAAGATAAAATTGTAGAAAATATCTAATTAAGGAACTGAAAAACAAAATAAATAGAGCCTAGGGGGCTGGAGAGATGGCTCAGCAGTTAAGAGCATTCCTTGCTCTTCTAGAGGACCCGGATTTGATACCCAGCACCCACATGGCAGCTCATAACTGTTGTAATGCCAATCCCAGGGGATCCAACGCCCTCTTCTGGCATCTGCAGGCACTGCACACATATGGATAGAACACTCATATGTAATAAAGGTTTAAATTTTTAAACAAAAAAAAAAAAGATAGAGCCTAGGGAGCAAAAGATGTGTGTTGTTATAATCTCAAAAGGAAAGAAAATGGTGCTGGAAATAACAGCCAGCAATTTCTCAAAATTGGAGCAAAAAAAACTGTAAGTTCAGGAAGCCAAGTAAGCTTCAAATAAAATAAAGCTGAACCAATCCATCCCAAGACACATCAAAATTAAACTTTTGAAAACTAAAAGCAAAGGCTTGACAGTGGTAGAAGACAGACCAGAAGATGGACCTTCTCACAGCAGGGGAAATCCACGTGACTGACAGCAGTTTCCTCGTCACAAACCATCTGAAGAAGTTACAGATTGTCCAAAACGCTATTCAAAAAGGACTATCAATTTGTAGCTTTATATCCATAAAAAGTGTTCTTTGGGAATGAAGAAAAAATCAACATGTTCTCTGACAAAGGAAACCTAAGGGTTATCACAGATCCTTAAGTAAATGTCATCAAAAATTTTTCAAGAACTCTAGGTTGGACTTAATGGTCTGATGTGGTCTTCGGTAGACAGGAAATGTTTAAGATAGCTATTTATTAGTACCACCGTCTAACTAACTGAGCTAATTTATAACTGGAGACGGTGAGAGGATTTGATGAGAGAGAAGATTAGGTGCAGTTATAAAGGGGTTATATGAAAAAGATCTCTGTGGTGAGGAAATGGTTTCAGCTCTTGACTGTGGTGTTGGTTACCTGGGATAAAAAGGCAAGGTCTCCAGGGAACCCTGTGGGAGAGGAGGCAGTGTAGAAGCCAGAGGAGATGGAGGGCACCAGGAAAACAAGGCCCTCTAAATCAGTAATGAGCAAAGCCCACAGGAACTCATGGAGACTGGAGCAGCAGAGGGCCTGCACGGGTCTGCAGCCAGGCCTCTGCGCTTAGGACTCCGGTTTAGTGATTTTATGGGAATCCTGAGGGTGTGAAGGTGTGGGACTCCGATGCTTGTGCCTTCCTTTGATTCTTTTCTTTTGTTGTTTTGTCTTGTCCAACTTCAATGTGACAGTTTTTGTTTTATTATATACTATTTTGTTATATCTTTTGAAAGTGAATGAATAAATAAAAACTTAGACACTGGAAAAGGTTAAAACGTAAATTGTCATTTATACCTGCTGGGAGAGGGAAAACCAGTTTTCTCCAGCAGAGCGGCCCTGGGCAGATCAGCCACCCCAGGGAAGAGCAGCTGACCAACAGACAATAAACTCCACAGTTTTGTGTGTGTGTGTGTGTGTGTGTGTGTGTTTATTTGGTTACAATCTGGTGGCTTTTTTTTTTAATTTCCTTTTAGGTAGTGTGTTTTTTTTTTATTTTGGTTTGGGGAATTTGTTGCTGTATTGGGGTTTTGCCTGTTTTCTGAGAAAGAATTTAAAGTTGGGTGGGAAGGGACGGGGAAAGGATATGGAAGGACTTGGGGGAATGAAAGAATATGATCAAAATGTATTTGAATTTTAAAACTAATTTAAATTTTAAAAAAAATGGCAAGCTGGGCGGTGGTGGCGCACGCCTTTAATCCCAGCACTGGGGGGGGTGGGGGCAGAGGCAGGCAGATCTCTGTGAGTTCAAGGCCAGCCTGGTCTACAAGAGCTAGTCCAGGACAGGAACCAAAAAGCTACCCTGTCTCGAAAAATCAAAAAAAAAAAATGGCAAGAGCTATTTACATGCATTTTGCCAATATCAAGTTGGGGTGTGTTATTCCAGTCCGCTCTTAGAGAAAGCAAATGAGAATCAGAAAGGCGTTCTCTGTACTGTGTTTGCGGTTTCCAGGAGCTATACAGTGACTCAAAATGAGAAGCTAATTTTCAGAAAAGAATTCTATGGAACTGCTGCACAGAGCAACCCCTAAGAAGTAAGACCAAAACGAAACCTATAAATCCAACCATATAGGAAACATACTGTCACAACCAACACAGAAAACTATTTGAAGTGACTTTAAGGCGGAGTGCTTTGACACCACAGCCTAAGGGGAACAAGACCTACAAAAAGCAAAAGGAAGAAGAAAAAATCTTAAACCCTGTCCGGTAATCTTACTGTGAATAGTCTTGTTGTTACTATGATGCTGTGTCTGTTGTGAGCACTGTATGGGATAAAGCAAGAGTATCAGTATCATTAAATCCACGTTTGAGGGTATATGTGTATATGTGTTGTATGCATGCATGCATTTTTGCATGTATATGGGCATGTGTGTAATATGTATATCCATGAATGCACTCACAGGGAGTGTGTGCGTGTGTGTGTGTGTGTGTGTGTTGGATGTCTGAAAAAGGGGGAAATAGAATAAAAATAGTTCAGTACAAACTATTCAAAACTGAATTATCTAGGATAGTAGAATTCCACAGCATTTTTCACTTAAAAAAATATCATACTTTATAGCTGTGCTGACTAAAAAGCCTGAGAAACAATGATAAACCTAGAAGCCGTGAATCGCATAGATGTTTGCTTCTAAAAATTTCCTACAAAAACAAGAACCCAGGGCTCCTAGGAGAAGCAGCTCTATCTGGTCCAAGGCAGGAAGTGCATGAGGTGCGCCTGCATCAATTTGTCCTGATACTGGGACGGCAGGGAAACCATCAGAAGGGACTGTGGCTGTTTCCAAAGCCCTGCTGGCTGAAGGTGGGACCATGTAACCATCAATCAGAATAACAACCGCAATGGATTAAAGTGCATCAAATGTGTTTAAGTCCGAGTTCATGATAGCACTTAAAATAACTGTATTGATCAGCTTCGGACAATACCAAGGAACCAACTCATTATTCTGAAACCTGGTAAATACAGGGGAAATGCCATTTATCTCGTGTCAGCTGTACCTCACCATAACCAAAGCTTTAATGAGAGGATGTTTTTCTTTACAGAAGCTGAAGAGCTAATAAATAAAAAAACAACGATGGCCCCCAATCAAAGGCCACTTTTTTTTTGCTACTCTTAATGGAATAAGAATCTAGATGATTATCATGAAGGACGCTAACATAAATGTTAAATGGAAGATAACCTGATTGTATGAGCCTCCTGATGAAGGCACAAACTACCACTTCGGATTCGGAATTACCTTTGCCAGGGAGGAGAGAAAGAGAGAGAGAGAGAGAGAGAGAGAGAGAGAGAGAGAGAGAGAGAGAGAGAGAGAGAGAGAGAGAGAGAGAGACTAAGTCTCTAGACCTAATTACCAACTCACAGAAATGACACCATGGGGATGCAATCAGCAAATCTGAGCTCAGGGAAACCCTACAGTGCCAACAACCCAGTTTCTTCAACAAATAGCATACAAGGGAGAGAGTGTGTGTCAGAGAAAAGGCTGCAGGCTTCTGAGAGGCACATCCACCAGTTGCAGTGTAGGAATCCTGCTTGGAGCCTGGCTCACGCTAGAGGCAGCGGGAGGAATGAACGCCGACTCTCTGATTTGATCATAATTGTGGGAAGGGGTGGTCTTCTCCTTTATCTTTTGAGGCAGAATCTTGTCACGTGTCTCAGGCTGGCCTCAACTTGCAATCCTCTTGTCTCAGCTTCCTAAACACTGCGATTACAAGCATGTCCCACTGCATCCAACTGGCTTGACATTTGAAGTCCATAGTATTTATACAGGGAATGATGCGTTGTCCCAGATCTACTTCAAAGTCACCCAGAATCGGGGAGAAAGGTGGCAGCTAAGTAAGAACGAAACGATTGGCCATAGGTGACTGTTGTCAAGCTCGGCCGTGAGGATTTCGATTTCCTCTGCCGTCATCCAAATTTTACACGAGTATGAAACCTTTCAAAACAAAATTTTGCTTAATATACTCATGCAGAGCCAGGTGTGGTGGTATATATCTTTAGTCCCAGCACCTGAGAGGCAGAGGCAAGAGGACCAGGAGGGGGTCAAGATCGTAGCAAGTCCGGCTTGGCTCCATAGCAAGCTTGAAATCAGCCTAGGCTGAGAGCTACGGAATATGGGGGTGGGGTCGGGGGGAGGTAGAGGCTAGGCTCAGCCAGTCATGTGCTTACCACAAAAGCACAGATCTGAGTTCAATCCTCAGAACCCATGTAGATGCACACACGCTGGCTGGCCAGCCGAGCTGAATCAGCAAGCTCTGCGTAAAAAGTGAGAGACCCTACCTCAAAAAAGATGGTGAAGAGCATCTAATTAAGGAAGATGCTTGCATGCCAACACACCCCATGCACACACACAGGAACAGTTATGTGCACATATATACATATGCATACAATTAAATCTTAAAATAACTAAGACCACAGAAACCTGCATTTCTAGAGCTAGCTGTCTCCCTAATCTACACCAGTGGGGTTTATTCGATTCTAAGAAGCCTAGATTAGAATCCTGGTCATGACAGCAATAACATCGAGCATTTTAGAGTATTGCATATTGAGTTGTTCATAGACAGTGTCATTTAATCCCGATAAACCCTGAGTAGTAAATACTGAGGTTATCCACACTTCACAGATGACGAGACTCAGGGACAGAGTTCTCATGACAAAACTAAGCCTTATTCCCACAACTAAGCACATCCGCAGATTTTTAGTCAACACCCAAGGGTGAAAAATGAAGACCGCTTTCATTGGATTTCTTTAAGATAAATACATCACACCATCCTTGTCTGGTCCCTTGGAGAAGGACTTTCTGACCCTCAACCCACCCAGCTGTGTGGTCTCCCAGACTCTTTCCTCCAGACTGGAGCCCTAGTGCATGCTGGTCCCAGCAGAGGCATGGCTCACCTGGGCCTCGGTGCCTCTTCTCCATCCAGATATAGCAATTGTTCTGGGCCACCCCAGTCTGCGAGTCCAGGAAGGGGAGGCGCACGCTCCGCTCTGCACACAGTCGTGAGTTGTAGCTCCGGCAGTGCTCGATGGCTTCCTTGTAGAACTGGTCCCCAAGCCTACGGGAGGCAAGAAAGAAAAGGAGTGAGACCAGGGGGCATAGAAACACAACCAGAGGGAAGCGGTCCCCTCCCCTCTTCCGGGGAAGAAGCCACATTAATGGCAACTAAGTTGGTGGGCACCAGGAGCCCCATTTGTCATCAAATCTCTACCAGATTCCACTTCCTGTCCCAAATCTACCAAATAGCTTAGAAAATACTTTAAAATAGGCCCAAAGAACAAATTCCATCAGTAAGGTGACCAGCTGAGACATGGCCACCCCTTGGAGGTGGTTCAGTAACAATGTTCTGAATAGGATTTAGAGAACATCCAGAACCAGAGCCCTCTCCTTGAGCACCCCTACACTTGAGTCTCAGAAGTTGCCAAAACCCACCCAGGTTCCTACTGTGACAGAAGAGTATTTAGGATAAACCAAGACTACAAGGGCAGAGGAGGCATCCTGTGGAGGCTTAGCCATTCGTTGTAAGAAGCTTTTGAGGAAGGACACCATGGATATGCACCCACAGTTAAAGAAAAAGAACTTTCTCTGGGCCGGGTGTGGTGGTGCATGCTTTTAAATCCCAGCACTCAGGAGGCAAAGGCAAGGGGATCTCTGTGAGTTCGAGGCCAGCCTGGTCTACAAAGTGAGTTCCAGGACAGCCAGAACTGTTACACAGAGAAACCCTGTCTTGATAAAACAACAACAACCACAAAACAAAAACAAAACAAAACAAAAAGAAAAAGAACTTTCTCTGATCAAAAGCAAACAAGAGAAGTATTTAAAATAAGGTCTGACACTCCCCCACCCCCTTGGGAATTGCTGAGGGATGCTACAGAAGGGGATGTCACTGTCCCTAGTTATGCAACCACCAAAGGGAGCCCACTAGGCTCCAGTGCATAGTCCCAACCCCTGGTCACACAACCCTCCCTGAACACAGTAAGACACAAAACAAAAAAAAAGGGCAAGATTGTGAGACAGGGACTCATCTGGAAGAGGCGTGGTTGATGCAGGTGGGTGAGCTGTAAGAGAGGTGGGGGCAGCCATCAGAGTGCATTATGTGTATAAAATTTTCAAGGACTAATTTTAATTAATAAAAATTAAAATAGTGAGGCTGGAGAGAAGGTTCAACTGCTAAGAGCAGTCACTGCTCTTCCAGGGGACCTGGGATTGGTTCCTAGCACCCTGGTCAGACAGCTTACACCCACCTGTAACTCAAGCTCCAGGGGATTTAATGTCTTTTTCTGACCTCCATGCAGGCACATGTATGTAGCATTTATACACACAGACAGACACACAGAGACATGTGTTTTTTAGTTAGGACAAAATTAATAATAATAACAGTTGAACTCAAAGCAATTCAATGCCCAGAGTTGAAGACACTAATATAAAGCCACCCTGGTTTGCAGGGTGGTGACCCAATTTAAAGAGTCAATTTGATGCCTGTGAATCAAGTATTTCATATAATTTGGATCTTTTGAGGCCAACATATCGCACTTAGCATATTACAGTATTCTAGATTCATCCAGGCTATAATATATGTCAGAATGTCCTTCTGTTTCTGACTGTATCATATTGCATACTTTGCTTATTGGTTCATCAGCCAGTGGATACCTGGATTGCTTTCATGCTCTAATCACTGTGAATGTAATAACTATACTCTCTATAGAAAATGCGTCACAATACCCCATGGACATAGGGGTATAAATATCAAGCCTCTCCTTTCAATTATTTAGAGTTCAGTCCCAAGAGTGGATTTGATGGACCATGTGGAAACTCTGCTTTTATTTGTTTCTTTTTTTTTTCTTTTTAAGAACTACCAGGGAGTGGGAACTGGGATTGATATGTAAAATGAAAAAAAAATAGTTTGTTTTCTAAAAAAAAAAAAAAAACAAATTGGAGGAGAAGAAGGAGAAGAAAAAGAAAGAAGGAGGAGGAAGAGGAGGGGGAAGAAGAAGAAGAAGAGGAGGAGGAGGAAGAGGAGGAAGAGGAAGAGGAGGAGGAGGAAGAGGAGGAGGAGGAGAAAAGAAAAAAGAATTTTTTTTAAAAAAAGGAAAAGAAGGAAAAGAAAGTGCCCTACAGACTTGCCTACAGGCGAACCTGATGGAGACAGCTCCTCAACTGACTCACTCTTTCCAGATGACTCTAACTTGTTCCCAGCTTGCAAAATTGTAGCCAGCATAATATATAAAGTGCTTTATTATTTTGTAAATTAATTTCCTTTTGACAATGCCACTATATTTTACTCTGTTGGGAAGGGACTGAGGTGGCCTCGTTTTGCAAATGTTTAGCACTTGAAGCAGTGGACTATATAAACTTTATGGAATTTTGTGCCCTTGGTTAAAAATATTGACACTTTTGACTTTATCAGCTTTCTAAGCTGAAAAATAAATTATGGTTCCTCGTTCCATAATTACAGAACAGAGTCAGCCTCCCGTGTAGAGGGATTTCTGTTTCTTCTTCTACTGAGACGCTTCTACCGTGGAGCTTGTGTTATTGGTAAGTGGAATGGTTCTGAAGAAAGGCTTAAACACCAAAGGCGCTCTCACTCAACTGTATCCCTACAGAACGCGAGAAAGATTCGCTTGTGCTCTGCAGCAGCTGCTGCAAGAAAGAATTAGTTTTCTTTATGCTTTTGTTGGTGTTTTCTCAAACTTTTTTCTTTCTCACTTCATTTGGATAAGCTATGATAAATTTAACCAGACATCATCTTAACAAAAAAAAAATCAAATCAGAAAAAAAAAAGAACTACCATACTGTTTCTCACAGAGGCTCAGCCAGTTCACAAGATCACCAGCAATGAACAGGGTTCTAATCCCAGCCCATTCCACTACTGCTTGCTAGACAGCAAGGTTTTAAGCAGCCTTTTCTGTTCTTTTTTTAAGTCAATGGGTAGATTCTACTAAAGATTTTTTAACTTTATTCTGATTATTATTATCATCATCATCACTAGTGTGTGAGTGTAGGGGCAGGGCACGTGTGTGAAGGGCAGAGGAAAACTTGGCAGAAACAGTTCTCTCCTTCCATCAAGGACGGAACTGAGGTCCTAAGGCTTGCTCCGCAAGCACCTTTAGCCCCCAAGTGATCCCACCAGCCTCCTACCAAAGGATCCAAAGCAAACATCTTACAGTTGGAGAATACAGTCATGGAAGGTTCATCTGTAATTTAATTGTTGACAGGCCTCTGAGAAACAAACAATAAATCCCCACCGCACCCCACCCCTGATCCCCTCCCATCCCCCACTCCCTCTTGTCACCTCTGAAGACTCCCCACATTCACACGGGAGGGTTAGCACACACAGAAGGTATCGCAGCAGTAACAAAACCAAGCTACCATCAAATCCTAATAACCACACAGCAGGAAATGAACTGGGGAGGGGAGCAGAAAGCCCATTAAAATGCTATAAAATGGAACGGCACATAATCTGATGTAATCAAAGATACTAACAAGGACCACAAGATTGATCAAAAATGAAGAACGCTTTCGACAAAGTATTTGCCTGTGTCGCACCAGCTTGAATGGTCCCCCTGCTAAGGCGATGCGTCTCAGAGGAACGGAACTATTTGTAGATAGTTTAAGCCATGCGAGATGATACAGCGTGCCCAGGGTCTCCAGCAGCAACCACCCATGCCACATTGATGGGAACTGCTCAGAGTACCACAGGGAGAGGGTTCCCATAGTCTGCTGTTTGTTTCAGACAGGATCTTACTATGTAGCCCGTGTTCCTGCCTCAGCTTCCCCAGGGCCTAGGAGACGGGTGGGAGGGCACCACCATCCGTCCAGGGTCATCCCATAACCTTTCCTAAAAAAGATGTTAACTAGTTCAACCTAAGAAATTCTGGGTAAGGGAGGGGAAAACAAAATTATAAATTGAGCCCATAAAAGGGGAGTGGGAAGGGTAAACTTCATCTCCTGGAACAGGATTTCTTTCTTCCAGATAGACCTCTGGAAGCCTGTACCAGAGAAATCCATAGAAAGATTCAAGGCAAATTTCCCTGCCATGCCCTTCGCTTCCAACAGCTTTGGCCCACATAGGAGGAACAAGAAAATGGGCTTACTCAGAATGAACAGTGAAGTTCAACATCTGTGCCTTATAGCGAATGGAGGAGAAAGCCAAACAAGGCTGGGACACAGTGAGAAGGGAGTTGATCTCTGAATATAGTGTCAGTACTCACAGGCGTGCTGGGGGAAATGTGGATTCTCAGAAGTGTAAACTTCGTGTGAATGAAACATCTTATAAATATTAAATACCAGAGTTCTCGCCTTCCACCTTGACATGGGTTCCAGGGATTGAACTCAGGTCGTTGGACTTGCCCAGCAAGTGCCTCTAACCCACTGCGCTAAGGACTGGAGCCTCACAAAGTGACATCCCACAGCCTCTAGACCATCACCGGTCTCCAGGGAAGACGTCATCTTTACACAGACTGGGTGCTGGCAGTACTTGAAAACAAAAGTTAAAAGCCATTCTTGAAGATATGGGAGGAGGGGGAAAGAAAGATTTCAACCTCCGGGATAAATGTAAGCAGCACTTCTCCAAAAGTTAATTAGCCAAAATCTTCACGGCGCTTTCTACACACGCTAAAAGAAAATCGATGGCCAGGTCTCCCAAACCCATGGAAAGCAATTTAAACAGAAGAGAAGACAAATGTCCTTTCCAATATGGCATTTAAAAATAAATAAATAAATAAAGTCCCACAAGGAAAGAATCCCACAGGGTGACATTTGCATTAAAGCCACAGGGGACAGAAAGGGCCAGGATGGGCGGCAGCATATGACTCATTCTATGGAGTTGTGACCAGCGTGCCCCAGGCTGGAGCAGGCATGGACCAAGCTCAGCCATCACCTGTCTGTACCAGACCATGGGGGCCAGATTACCAGTTCATGATTGATGTCTCGAGCTGGAGGAAGCTGGCACCAGGCAGGTTAGACTGATGTCCTCATCAAGAACTGACCCCAGGTCAGTAAAGGCTGCAATCAGAAATAAGAAGTAGTTGCTGGGCTCTGAAAAGCCTTCCGGTCTGGAACACCAGCCGCCTGGTTCTAGCGGACATTGTAAGGATTGGGAGGTCTCTTTATGATCCCAGACCGACAGAGGGGTCCAGTCTAGCTTTGAGAACTAGACGTTCCTCTCCAGAGATTTCCAAGAACCTTTCTGGAGCGTTTCTGTGGGGAGAGGGATTCCAACCTCCTCTTCCGACCTCCTCTTCTAGAATGAGAACGCGTCCACTGGCTCAACTTCCTGTCTACTACCTTGAGATAAGGCTCAGGTTCAACCCTCCAATCAGACACTTGTCCTTATTGTCCCACAAGTTCTATGCTCATAACTAAGGACATGAGTCATGCCATACTTCGAAATACGTCCCCACCCAGATAGGATGGAACTGCCTACAGTCCCAGTATCTGTGACACCGAAGCAAAGGGATTACAAGTTCAAGGCCATCCTGGGCTATAGAACCAGTCTCTCTCCCCAGCAGGGGCAGAGGGAGTGTTCAAAAACAAATCCCTCATCTTCTGCCAAGAGCCTCTTCCCTCCCCAGCTTTCATTCTTCTGGGAAGGGGAGCAAAGAGGGGTCACTGCTCCCCACCCACAGAGCAACTGACCCAAAGTCCCTCCTTTGCCCCCACTCCATCTGGCACTGAGTTCTGTCGCTTTCCCGAGTTCCTGTCTAGTCACTCATAATATGTGGCCACAAGTCCCCTGTTGCTGTTACAACAGGACCTTGGCCTATTATTTGTGCCTGTAAACAAGAGATAAGCAGCGCTGGCCAGTGACATTTCTGATCCCTTCTTTCCTCCCACCGCCTCCCTCTGCAGTGCCGCTGCCTGGCGGCCTAGCGCCCAGGCGCCCACAGTCCCCAGTCACCCACAGACACACGTTAAAACCATCTCCGGAGCGTGAACACCCTGCTCTTTGCCTTTCAGCATGTGTAATGGGGGCACCGAGAACTCAGTTCCCACTCAGCTTTGAACAAACCCTCACAAGCTAGCTACAGGCGGGTGAAGGAACCATTTTACTTCCCTTGATGTCGTACTGTTCTTAGAGTGGCTCTTGAAAGAAAAGCCAGCTTAGTGATAGACTGAATGGTGCCACCCCATATGAAAAAAAAGAAAAACAAAGCTGGTATCCTGACTCCCAGATTGATAGCATTTGGAGATGGAGCATTTAGAAGTAATAAGGGCAGAGCCTGCACAATGGGGTATGGATTAAGGAAAGAAGAAACAGAAGGGGGCAGAGGGGATAGTTTAGCCCTGGGAAAGACTTGTCTTACAAGCACAAAGACCTGAGTTCAATCCCTAGAAGCCACATAAAGAATACTAGGTATAGGGGCTTGGGGAGCACACACACTTCTAATCCCAGCGCTCTAATCCCAAATTGAGGCAAGAAAGGACCAAACATTCAAAGTCATCCTCAGCTACAGGGCAAGTCTGAGGCTAGCCCGGGGTACATGAGAGCTCATCTCAAAAAATGAAGAATTAAATATATTAGCCCCCATATACACACATCTGAGGACACAACAAGAAGGCAGCCATATGTAATAAGCCAGGAAAAGGGCCCTTACCAGGAACTTAACTTTGCTGGTACCGTAATCTTGAATTTGCAAACCATAGAACCAAGAAATAAGTGTTTCATTACGACAGCCAGAACTAGTGAATGGTGTTTGGACAGGGAAGGTTACTGAGATGCGAGAGACTCCAAAACCCTTTCTCCCCCCTCTCATTTTCTTACACCCCAAACAACACTATTACTGTATCAGTTTAAACCCATGTTATGTTAACATGTGTCTTCCCTCCTGGAACAGAGCATCCACAGTGCCACAGCCCAGCCACTCAGGCTGAACACCCAACAGTTCCCAGGACACATCCCCGCCAGTGTGAAGGAATGGACCTGAGTCGGGTAGGCCAGCAGCCCCCCCAAATCCTGGACTTCCGTGTGAGTCCCTCCCAGCACCCGGCACAGAATCTAGTACCAGTTGGTCTCCAGGAAGTTGTGCTGTGTTGCGCTTGACCACCCAGCTGCCACTGGCACGGGGGAGGCACGGGAGAGGCTCAGGTACTACTTCGAGGCCTGTCTGCTTGCCACTTTGCACTTGCAAACGTGAGAACGTCTAAGGTCTCCCCATCCGTGCTCATCCCCCCTCCCCCAGCGCCTGACTTATTGCAGCCATCTCTCCCTATACACACCAGAGCACTTTTCTCACCCACGCTGGTAGAAAGAAATCCCCCGCCCACTGCGGGTGGGCGGGGCGGCAGTGGGCCCTTTAATCCCAGCACTTGGCAAAGGCAGGCGGCAGATCTCAGTGAGTTCGAGGCCAGCCTGGCAAAAAGAAATCTCCCTCAAAGCTTCCTTTAGCCTTTTCCTCTTGGTACCGATCTCAGAGTAGCTCCAAGCGATGTTCTAATGCTTCTGCCTGGCTGTGGAGGCTCTGAGAAAGCAGGCGAACACCAGGCTGGTTATCAGGCGGGACTGTCCAACTCCACCACGCACCAGCTCCCCAGCCCCAAGCCACACTCTGACCACCTCCCCTGCGGTTCTCACAGACTGGTCTGTAGGCCTATGGAAGGACTTGATAAGCTAGAATCCAGAACACACAGGCAGGGATGCCTACAATCCAGTCTTTCCTTTCTCTTCCCCTTCAAGAGCAATCCATTTCCTGCAACTTTGTGGCAATCATGTTGCCTGAGCAGGCCAGTCCTCTACCTGTGACATCCGGCCACGGAACCTTCACTACGACAGTGACTTTGAGGCTGTCAGAAACCCATTCAAATCTCTGACCCCAACCTGCACCTCGGGCATCAGAGAGCAAAGCAGCTGGGGCATGGTGGTTCCAGCTGCGCTCCAGAGCCTTCTCTAAGTACCAGAGGCCACACTGGACTCATCTGTTGCTCTATCCCAAAGCCGAGGACAGAGAGTCTACACGCTGAGTTGATAGATGAATAAGTGCGTAAGTAGAAGAATCAATCAAAGTTAATCTTCGTCTTACGATTTCCTACACAGAAGTAGACAGCCTTGTTCTTGTGCCCAACAAAACACTCACGTCCTTCCACCCACAGTTTGGGCAATCTGAATCGGCTCAAGCCTGCCTGAAATCCTCCCTCCTCTAGGATAGCTCCCAGGTTATCCTGCCCAAAATGCTTCATCCTTCACCTCCATCAGTCTACCTAACTTTTTTCATTAAAATGTTGCTAGTCCGGAATCCTAGCCTGTGGCATGATACTGCCCACATTCAGGAAAAATCCTCTCTCCTGTACAGACCTAACTTATATAACCCTTCACGGATGTGCCTAGACGCTTGCCTCTTAGGCAGTTCTAGATCCTGTCAAGTGGACCATCAGCGTTCATCATGAGAACCCTCTTCTCCAAGCCTCTGAAGCTGACTGACCACTATGTAGACATCGGTCCTGCCCCAGGAGACATAGATCATCCCCACCTGTCCTGAAATGTCCCTCTGTGACAGGAACGCCATCACACCACCCTGCTCTCAGAAAACATGGTCTAAGCAGTGGTTTTCAGATTAGAGTTGGTGAAAGAAATCGATAGTAGCCCAAGGCTGGGAGGTTGGTTCTGGTGCTGAATCTGGGGGTATGGAATGTGACCCACACACCCGCCCACTCCTGCACCCCGTTGTCTAAAAGAAGAGCACAGACTCTCTGGACACTGTGTTTTGAAGGCAGAGCTGAGAAGCTCCAGTGACCAACTCTAACCCAGCTGGCTTGATTCTCATTGGAAAACCTCAGGAAGCTGCCTGGATTAAAACGAGAGCACTGACCTGTCTCAGGCCAATACCCCGAAAGTCCTCATTCCTTGCAAATGTCCAAGAAGCCTAGTCAAGCTCTATATACGGTATAGTCCCTGACATTCTCATTCATTCCGACTGCGGCTCTGACCTTCATAATGGCCCGGAACAGGCACACTGGGGACAAGAGTGACCCTTGTGAAAGCCACATTAGACAAAGAGTTTGAACCCTAAAACTCATCGTGAATTCAATGCCATTCTGCGCATGTTCAGGCCCACTAGCCCCAATAAATCGCTCCTCCTCTGGTGAAGACTTTTCGGGGAGTTATTATGCAAAGCTGCCTAAGCAAGACGGAATTTATATTGAACCTGGCCATGATTTCTGAGCTGCCACTGGATGTTCTGATGACATACGCATCTCGAGGTTGAAGTCAGGGGACTGCCAAGGACAGGAGATTGGAGGCAGTATGGTTCCTTCCAGTAAATAATGGGAGAGGGAGGGGAGAGATGCTGTGAGGAAGAAGGAACCTAGCTACGCTTGCACCCAAGGGTGCCTTTCAAATGGCATCTAGACGTGACAAAATGAATCTCCCCTCTGCGGGTTAAAGAATGTATTAAATGTCACCAACTTTCAAAGATCAAACAGCAGCAGCAATGCCCCCTTCATGTAGGGTGGTTCATACCCGGGAAAGAAAACACACTGAGTTAAGGGATGGCTAGTTCCTTAGCTGGGCATCATCACACGCCTGCGATCCTAGAACTCAGGAGGTGAAGCAGGAACAACTGGAGTTCATGAAGCCAGTCAAAAGGAAAGAAGAAAGGGAAAGGAAAGAGGAAGGGGGAGTGGGAAGGAGGGAGAAGGAGGGAAGGAGGGGAAATGTACCAAGAAGGGGAAAGAAAAAGAGACAAGAGGGGAGGGAAGGGGAAAAGAAAAGATGTCTAGATTATGTATTTCACAGCCTGAGTCTCTGCTGAAACCCCAGGAGAGCACCAAGATGTCCCCTGAGTGTGACTGCCATAGGAGTAGCTAGCTCATCAATTAGACCATCCTCAGTCTAAGAGAGCTCAGTCGTCTTTGCTGCTGAAGGCCACGCGCTTCGGCGCTGCCCTCCCCAGAAAAGGGAATAGGGTCTGGCATTTAACACAGCCACAAAGAACATGTTCTTCCACAGTCGACTCTCTACACTGCTGCCCAAGCGACCTTTTCAAAACAGAAACCGGACCATGACATTCTCTCCTCTTTAAATCCCTCCAGCACCTTCCCACAGCGCTCAGAATCAATCCCAACTCCCTCCTGGGGCTACAGAAGCCCAGGCTGTTGCCTTTCCCGCTTCATCTGTCTCCTCATGCTGGGTTCCAGTCTGTCTGTACCTCCTCCTCTGCTAAGATGCTCTCACCTCAGGACCTTTGTCCATGCTGCCACCTCCACCCTCACACACTTCTCCCACATCTTCTGGCAGGATTTAAATCCATTATGTAGAGTAACCAAGCCACCCCACTCCTTCCTTCCTGACCCCTGGCTGTCTCATCTCCTATTTAAGTTTTTGTAACACTTTCCAGTACCAAAATTCTCTTTGCTGAGCCAGACTTGTTGGCTCACGCCTTTAATCCCAGTGGCACAGGAATCTCTGTGAGTTCAAAGCTACCCTGGTCTACAAAGAAAGTCCTAGGCTAGTCAGAACTACATAGTGAGACTCTGTGTATCAATAGTATCAATAATAATAAATTGCTATTATTTAACTTTAATAATATTTAAATATGATTATTAAATTTGTAGATTTAAATAAAGATAATTAATTAATTAAAATTTTTAAATTAATAAAAAACTGTCTTTGTCTCCTGATTGTCTCTGTGTAAAAATTAACCCTTGTGCAGTCAGGGCCCAATCTCTTCAGATCCCCTGTACCCAACACAGGAGTTGGGCTCTAGGAAAGGACAGGTGGTACCACTGAACAAATAATAGAAGATGCAGATAAACTGGAAGTCAGAGTAGAGGCCCCAGGACTTAAAAATGAGGAGTGCAGAGATGCCTCCTTATTTCTGACCACCCCCCTGACCCGACCTGCCCAGTACGATGCACGCAGGACAGTAAACCTGTCTCCAACTCCACCTACGTGAATTTTGCTCATGACCCCACAATGCCACCTATGCACCCCAAACTCTGGAGCAAGTCCTGGTAAGTAGTGCCCATTTATGTTGGCCATTGCTTTATATGCCCAAAGGGATAGTCCATGCTCGAAACCAGTGCTGCAAACCAGCTAAGTCAGAAAATAGTCTCCAATGTGACCATTCTGTTTCCCTGCAAGGGCCTTCCTCCAAATTAACCTCCTCTAAGGGTCCTGTCTCAGGTTGCTGACCCATGTCCTTGTTCTGAGCCCCAAACCTTCGGGTAGTGCCGGGGGCACTGCAGGCTGAGGGGGGGTAGAAAGGCTTGACAGGAAATCAATGAGAACTTGAAGGTTATCTGGAGGGCACAGTCTCCCCAGCAGGCACCTGCTGGGATGGGATTTGTGGTCCTGACCTCGCTTGGGGGCCTCTGCCCTCCTGTCAGAGTTGGTTAGGATCAGCCGCAGAAGCAATGCCCTGTGCACCAAGGGATCTTCCGGCTGCCCTTCTAAGGGACATCCAGACAAAGAGGCGTCTCCTTCTGCCTGCCACCAGGCTCAACAGCACCCCGTGTTCTCTCATGAGGTTCCTGAGGAAATCATCTCCAACTTGTCACCTTTAGAGGTGTATACTTATAAATTCCAAAGTCCATGCTGGACTTAGGAACCTGACTGTCCAGTCGTCATGTCCCTAGCTGCCCAAACCCTTGCACTCAAAATCCTCATCTGTCTTTTCCTGCTACCACCTTCTCCCCCATGCCGTCCGCCACACCAAGAATCACTTAATTAAAACATGGGATAGGAACAGAGCCCTCTGTCCAAGCCTCAAATCCAAAAGCTGAACAAGAGTCTAGGGTAAAAACCAGAAGGAAGAGCTGAGGAAAGAGTTGCACACCCTTCGTTAAAACATCAGGATGACAGCACACGCTGTGACCGCAGTGCTGGGGAAGCAGAAACAGGGTCTTCCAAAGCTCCCTGGCCCACCAATACAGCCTAAGCACAGACTCCAGGATCTATGAGATGTCCTGCCTCAGCCTCTACAAATAAGATGGGGCTGACCAAGAAAGATACTCAGCATTAACCTGTGGCCTCCACATGCCCTGTATACACATGCGTGTACAGCTAACACACAAAGATAAATGGAAAAGAGACACACCCAGCATGGTTTCAGGCGATAATAGCGGCACAGCTGAGCTGACTGAGCACACACTAGGTGTGGCTGGCACTGTTTTATATGGTTTACATGTATTCATTTTATTTAATCTCATTCAACCCCACATCATCATCATCATGATCCCACTATACAGATTTGCAAACCGTGGTCCACAGAATCCTAAGCAATTTGCCTTGGGGCCTAGCTGGCGCCAGGAAGATGCAAGTCCAGGAGACAAAACCAGAATAATCACAATGACCTACACTTTCTTGGAAATACTAAGTTTTTCTCAATGAGCATCACAGACTTGCCGAGTACTTTTAATTTTTTCATTGCTTTATGCCTCAGTTTTCCACACCACCCAAAAGCCCAGAGCTACCTCTCAGTAACTCGAGGATGGCTGGTTGGTGGTGGTAGGAATTCCTGAAAAGAGAACATTAGAGAGTCATCTAAAGAGGTGTTCATCCCAAGTGTGAGCAAGAGGCCCTGGACTGTGGTCCTCTCCTCTCATAAGAGACAAAGGACTCCCAGCCTGAACTAAAGCGGGAACTCAGACATCCCAGCGTTCTAGAAAGTGCCTCATTTTCTCCCTGGGTGCAAGGACTCAAACGTGGGTCCTTTGGAAGAACCGTATATGTTCCTAACCACTGAGCCATCTCCCCCAGTCCCTGCTGCCTGGTTTTATTGGAAAGAAACTCAGCTGCCAGTGAGATGACTTGATCTGCCCCTGGCACCCAGAGGTGGAGCCAGCATGAGCTCATCAAACCAGACTCTAGACTCGGGGCTTTTCATACCATTTATAGCAGGTGTCTGCAAACTACAGACCCTGAACCAAAGTCTGACCCACTATAAAGCATTGTAAATAAAGTCAGGTCGGCAGAGCCACGTATAGACGTTTCCCTGATCCATGATTTTGTTTTTCACAACCCAAAAATATTCCACGGACATTCTAAAAACAGGCGAAGCCTAAGTTTTAATTTTCAGGCCATTCTGAGGTGTGTGATGAAATTTCATGCTGTC
Source organism: Microtus pennsylvanicus (assembly GCF_037038515.1). Lineage (NCBI taxonomy): Eukaryota > Metazoa > Chordata > Mammalia > Rodentia > Cricetidae > Microtus > Microtus pennsylvanicus. The sequence goes on along the minus strand of NC_134592.1, from coordinate 32,416,191 downwards.
ATGTTTGATCCAGTCCAGAACGTGAATCATCCCTTTCTCTGGCATTACCTCACCCTTGCATGCCACCAGACGGTAGCTTAGTAACTGTCACACTGACATTTATTGTCATCCCAATTACCAGATCAACCACCACAGTATCAGTATCTAGTTATTGTTCTGATTTACTATTACTGTTCTTAATATCTGCTTGGTCTAATATGTAAATTAAACTTTATCACAGGTTTTAAATACTTTCTCATTGCTATCATCAAAGTCTCAAGCAGAAGAAACTTAGAAGAAGAAGAATTTATCTGCCTGTATAGTTTGAAGAATCTGTGGGGAAGGCCTGGTGGCAGGAGCAGGAAGTCACATGACATCCATAGTCGAGAAGCAGGGAGCAATGAATGCCGGGGCTCAGCTCACTTTCTCCTTCTTATTTTGTCATAGACCCCAGCCCATGGGACAGCACCACCACATCAGGGTGGATCTTCCTACCTCAGTTGACCTAGTCTAGAAACATCTCAGACATGCCCAGAGCTTTGTCTCCTAGATGAACCTAGAGCCTCTCAACTTCACAATCAAGATTAACCATAACAGGTGCACACGTGTTAAGGCAGGACTGGGGTCTATATGACCTCTATCTAAGGTTTCAGGCATCCACACGGGAACCTATTATATAGTTGACAGAGACCACACGGCAATCAAAGCTCAAAATACTTCCCATCTGGACCTTTACAAGTCAAGTTCACTGGCTCCCCACTTCCAGCATAAACCTTGAATAAGGCAGACTCTCCATCTTCACGTTGGAAAAAATTAAAAAGGGAGGTCTAAGAGTCATACAGCTTAAGCAGATAGTTTTACAATTATCTCAGCTTGGTACAACTTAATAAAAACCCATAAACACAGCTAATAACAAGGAAAACACGCAGTAGCTCACCCTGCCTATTTAATAATCATTGTTAACTACAGCAAGCAAAACATCACTGAAAATTAATTTTTTTTCCTAGGCTCCCTGGAAAGCCCTTTGTCATTTTGGAAATGCTGCTGGCCAGTGGATGAGAGGAAGCAGTACACAGCTTCAAGGCCTTTGTTTTCTCCTGGTGAGTGGAAGCCTGGCTCTGAGGTAGCTAGGAAGTGAGTGTTGCCCTCCCGCTGGGGTGCCCTCCTAGAGCTTGGGGCTCTCTAGGAGATGATGCCTAGAGCCTCCTTGTCCCTCACAGTCTACAGAAGAGCAGGGTATGGCTTGGGTTGTGAGAGATGGGGGGCAGGGGAGTGGTTCTGGCTCTGGTTCTGGTACTGGCTCCTTCCCACCTCGTTATCCCCTCCACTCCAGAAGCAATCAGGAGGTATGCCCGGCTCCCAGCAGCCTGTTGCTGCCTCCCTTCTCTCCACAGAAAGAGGCCTGTCTCTGAAGGGATGAGATGGCTAACAGAATGAAGCCAGAACTTAGTTACCCTGCATCTTCAGCCAGGCTGGAACCTCCTGGCCCCTGTCAGATAGAAAGATGTAGCTGCTCATAATGCAAAGGAAAGGATGTGTGCCAAGACACACTGGTGAGAGGGAAGGTGGGTGGGGCCACATGGGCCAGCCTGTCAATCACATCCACCCCCACCAGGAATGCCGGAGCTGGGAGTCTGCGGCAGGTGGAAAGCTTCACGGTGCCATGGCTAATCTTGGTTATCAGCTTGACCACATCTGGAATCACGAAAGACACAAACTGCTGGGAGCTATTGTGAGGGGTTTCCCCTGGGAGAGTATCTGAAGCCCGAAGACCCACCCTGAGTCCGGGTGTCACCTTCTGATGAAGTCTAGAACAAAGGACGTAGAAGACGGGAGCTTTGCTGCTGCCTGCTTGCCCTCACGGTCGCTGGCAAGTTCATCCACACTGTTGCTGAGGCTGTCCTTCACCGCCATTGGAACCACCTCTTCAGGGGCCCCGTGTAGACGGAAGACCAGCAGCTCTCCAGGAACTCTCTAGAACTCCAGAGCCAGGTTGGGACTGCTGAGATACCCAGCCTCATGGGCTGAGCAGCTATCGGATTCTTGGCCTCCCCAGTGTGAGACGGACATTTTTGAACTACCAGTGCTACATCCTGCAAGCCTTTAATAAACTCCCCTTTAATAAAATAATATATGACTATATATGCATATTTGTATGTATATATAAATATATATATTCATTCTCTCAATATTCATTTTCTCAGTCCTGTTCCTTCAAAGGACCCTGACTAATACTCATGGCTAGGAAAAGGTTTGCACAAAAGAGTCCCAGTTAGCAGCAAGGTCCCGTGCAGTAATTACTGTTTCCCTCTCAAAAGTGTCCTTGCTTGGCTGATTGATAATTAGGTCCCTCCAATGGCAGATCTAGACCTCTGTCACCCCAACACCGAGGAGACAAGCCAAAAGGTGACCCCAGAGGAACTGAGGTGAGTGGGAAGCTGTGCAAGCAATGGGGTGGGGGTGGGGGCGCGGTATGGCGGGACCCTGACGGAAGAACCAAAGGAGAAACAAAGAGGCAGGCGGAGGCCTCAGGATGACAAGAGAGTGTAGCCTCCAGCAGCACCCCTCCGCCATCAATACCTCCCAGGACAGGTTATCTCTGGAATTTATGCTCTCTGATAATTGCCTTGCAGAGGGTTCCACTTATCTTATCCAAAGAATCTGCCCGTCGCCAGACACACAGGGTTCTAGTTAATCCCATCTTCACTGCCCTCCACCTCTGTCTGCCGCCAGCTCCTGGCTCCCTTTCTCTCAGCTGCCCTTCACTTCTAACCTCCCATGTCCTCTGGCCTCAAATCTGCTTTTGCATCTCTGGACCAGGGAACATTAAGGGTAGAAGAATCTCAATAACCCCTAGCAGGTTTAAGGGTTTTATGTGGGCTCACGATGGAATGAGACGGAGCCGGGAGTCACCTGCTGATAAGTAAGAGAGGCTGCGGTAAGGCCTAGCAAATGTAGATTGTCCCAAAGGCTATGTGGGACAGGCAAAAGCAAAGCTTTGGGTCCTGGGAGTTTTGCTGTTGTCATTGTTAGTTTTTGTCTTTACCTGCCTAATGCCATTAGGTCTGGTTGTTTTTCTTTCATCTTTCCTTTTTCTTTCTTGACAGGGTCTAATGTAGCTCAGGCTGACTTCAAACTCTGTGTAACCAAAGATAACCTTGAACTTCTGATCCCCACGCCTCTCCTTTCGAGATGCTGGCACTACTGATGTGCACCCCCAAACCCAGTTTTATGTAGTACTGGGGATGGAACCCAGGGCTTCCTGGGTGCCAACAAGCACTCTACCGACTGAGTTACATCCCAAGCCCAACCAGCATCCTGCTTGTCTTACTCATCCTTCAAAGCCTGACTCGCTTAAGCACTCTAAGGATGCTGTTCTTGGCTCCTCCCACAAGCGTTCTACACACAAGGCCCACCGCTGCTGCTATCTCTCTAAATGTGTGTTGCACAGCTAACTGGGAGCCACTGAAAGAGTCTTTGCCTACAGGAGCAAGTCCCTCAAGGACAAGGAAGACATTCAGCCACCCTCGCTGCTGGCCAGGTACTGTCCTATGTCTTGGGAATAGGACAAGTCATTGTTACAGCAGCTGTGGCAGAGGTCCTGCTACTATTCCTCATACCCAGAAGACATCGGGTTCCAGAGAGGTGAAGCCATTAGCAAAGACCACCTAATACATGGCCAGGTCAGGCTTTAACTATGTGACCTTATCTCGGATTCTGGAGTCTTCACCACCCAGCCCCAGACTGCCTCTACAGCTAATTTTGCTGACTGATTGGAGCAGCTGGTGCTGTGTTCCATATATGTGTGTGTGTGTGTGTGTGTGTGTGTGTGTGTGTGTGTAATGTATATATGCATATATGTATAATATATATATACATCCTTCCTTTACAATGTTGATATTTATTAAAGCAATAATAGTAACCGCCGATAGCTAATGACCACTAGACATATATGAGTGCTCAGAGCTTTCCAGATAGGAATTATATCCTGAGGGCAAGCATAGTCAGCCCCACAATACACCCTCTGAGCCATCCCTTGGTCCCAGAAACACGAGCTTAGCCCTACCTCAGGACCCCCACACCTGCCTCAACCCATCAGAGGGTCACTTATTCATCCCCCCCTTCTCGGGACCGTCCCCACCCTTTCCCATCACTCAGGGTGGAGGTTGTTGGAGCACAACTTTATTTTCTGCTTTACTTCATATCCTCCTTTCCCTGTAAGTACATAAGCTCTCTGGGAGAAAGACTGGTCTAATTTATTTACCCCTGTGCTCCCAGTCGCTAAGCCTGGTTCGCAGCCTATAGTAGGCCAACAATGGGTATTAGCTGGCTAGATAAATGACTAAATGTCTCCACTGAGTCTTCCACAAGCCATGCTGACTCTCTCTTGCATGCACACCCCTCTGTCTGCTCTTTATGCATCCATGGGCCTTTATGCCTTTATCACTGTGAGGTACAGAACGTTGTCATTCTCGTGCCCCTCTACAGATGAGGAAACTCAGAGAGCTCAGAAACACACAGAAAATAAACCACTCTCCCATTCTGCCTCCTGAATCCATGGCAACCAGATCTGACCTGTACTGCCTCCTGCAGAATCACCCAGCATCTCAACTCTCTCCATCCAGACACCCCTACACTGCCAGCAGCCTTGGAGCTCCCTTCTGAGCCCATCACCTCCTCTTGTTTTCTCTGCCTGGCTCTGTCCTCTAGGCCCCTCCAGATTCTCCGTTATCCCCCATCTCCCTGCTCAGGGTCACAGCAATGTGCCCTGTAGGTCAGTCACTTGCCTCTTTCCCCTGCTTCAGTGGACCGGGGCCAACAGCAGGTGCCAGGAACAGACAGAGTGAGACGTGACAGAGTGGTTACTCCCAGTTCCCTCCTTCCTTGTCACTACAGGCCACAAGCCTTCTCCAAGCTGCCATTCCAGCCACCTTCCCATTCCCTTTGCCCTAGTCCTTGAGTTCTGCACATCCCCTACTTTGGTTCCCTGGCCACCTTTTATCGTGGTCCTGTGATTAAATATGCCTTGGCTTGCTATGTCTGAACCTAGCACTTTCTGTTGGCACCTCGACTCTCCAAGACACTGACATCACCCAGCCTCTCGAGCTCCTACAGCCCCTCCACTGCTCCTTTGGCTTCCTTCCCTGCCCACTGTTCACTGCAGCCGCCTCTGCTGGGCCCTTCTTCCCTGCTTGGGATTGGCATTTTCCTCTACTACCTATAAATAAATGTTCGTTTGCTGGTTTGAAGGTTTTGCCCTGGCAGCCTTGGCTTTTTGCCTAGGCTACAACCACCCCTCTGTTAAAACTGAGACAGGATGGGGTAGGAAACGTAATATTCCACACGAGTCCTAGATAGACCACAGTAACCTGTCTGCCAATGCTGAAAGGAGATGCTGGGGTTCAGCACAGAGCTCCCCTATACCAGGATCAGAGTCCCTCCATGCAAACTCCTGGGGGACCCCTCAGATGCCATGCTGGTCACTCAAAGCCACGAACATTTCAACAATCATAGTGCTGAATTTACAGATCAGCTACCATGCGGGAGGGGTTATGTCTAGGGCTGTCACTCTCCTACATCCATTCTACTTTAATAGATGAGGAAACCGAGGCTCAGAGAGGTGAAGAAATAGGAGAATACGAGTCAGGTCAATAGACCTTCAGTCCCCACCAGTGCCAGCTCTACCGGAGGGAGTCACAGGCTTGACCCCTGTGTGTGCATGCCGCTCATAGATGTCATCACCCGTGGCCACAAGACTGGCTGAAGCAGGATGAAAGTCAGGAAGATGAACACAGAAGGTCCATGCTGGCAAAAGTCACACTTTTCAAGAGGCACACCACTGTCTGATTCCAGTAAGTCCTGATCAGCCAGCATGTGCCCGCTGCTCCTTTCTGTAGAGACTGCGGGTAGTCATGTGTTCATGCCAGACACACACTTGCCTCACAGCATAGCATGCTGCCGACACAAAGCCCTCCACATCATGTTCAGGAAAGTCACAGGAAACTCCCAGGAGTAAGAGACAGAGTGTCACAGAAATGAAGGAGGCTTCCTGCCGCCGGCACTGCAGACAAACTGAGCTGACCCAAGTCAAAGTCCCCCTTGCAGCCACACCGGTCAAGAACCAATGGCTTTCTGTTTTTATCTTCTGGAGACAGTAGTAAAAATAAGACATGTCTAGTGTTGGGGACCATTGTTGGTGGCTCTTGTGAGTGTGTGTGTATGACACACACACAGAGAGAATGCACTACTCCTCCCCAGGCCAAAATAGCCCCTACTTCAGCCTTGGCTCTCTCATCAGCTCCTGGAGTACCATCTGACTTTGGTCCACATGACTGCTGGCTGGCTCGTTTCCACAGGGATCCAAGAACTCCCAGGACCCAGCAGCATAGCGCCTGCTCCAATAGACCACCCCACCCTCCCACTGTGTCTGATAGAACAAGGTCAAGCGGAACCAGTGGTTTGCAGTGTCACCTGACAAGATGGTGTCATAACCCCAGAGCTATAACACACCTTCCCCTCCCTCTTCAGTCCAAACCTTTAAAAAAAATTACTGCTGAAAAACAGAACTGGGTATCAGGGGCTAGGACTGTATCTCAGCTTGTAGAATGCTTGCCTAGCACACACAAAGATATGGGTCCAATCCTCGGTACTGTGTGAAACCAGGCATGGGGATGTACACCTATAATCCCAGCATTGGGAGGTAGAGGCAAATAGGTCCGAAATACAAGATCCTTCTCAGTTATGTGACAAGGTCAGTTTGGATTGTGAGAGATGCTGTCTGGTAGAGTGGTGAAGAAAAGAAAAGGAAGGGAAAGGAAAATAAAGGGAAGGGAAGGGAAGGAATGGGAGGGAAGAAGAGAGGAGGAGAGAGGAGAGGAGAGGGGAGGGGAGGGGAGAGGAGAGGGGAGGGGAGGGGAGAGGAGAGGAGAGGAGAGGAGAGGAGAGGAGAGGAGAGGAGAGGAGAGGAGAGGAGAGGAGAGGAGAGAAGAGAAGAGAAGAGAAGAGAAGAGAAGAGAAGAGAAGAGAAGAGAAGAGAAGAGAAAAGAAAAGAAAAGAGTGCCAGCTTCAAGTTTCTGGGCTACTAGAATTCAAACATCCTCACTGAAATCAGAAACACTCTCTGCCCCCCCCCATTAAACACTGCAAGTTTAATCCCCTCCAAAGATAGGATGGCAAACATGATTAGACCCAATTAATTTATAGAGAAACCAGGAAAAGAAGGAAAATCAATAGAATTGCCCTTCTCTGACCACTGCTGCAAATGAAGTCATAACTTGAGGGTGATTTGGGGAGGAAAGAAGCCGAAAGTGTCACCCGACGGCCATGAGGCAATTTAACAAGGCAGCATTGGCCCGTATGGACTGGCTGGGTGAGGATCACTGAAGCTGACAAGGCTCTCTTGGGGACAGAGGGACAGAGGAAGGGAGAGACTGCCAAGGTCTTTCTAGTCATCCGCCAGGAGGCTCATTGGCGGTAAATTCTCATCTCACGCACAAGTGAGACAGAAGGGAAAGGGGAAGGCAGGAAACAGCCACACTCGCAGCCAGTGCATTAAGGACACTGGCAATTTCCACATAGGCAAAGGCCATATGGGCTGCTCCTGCGGCTTCACACTAATTTTATCTCCGTCCTCACTCTCAACACGCTCGTCTCTCTTCCACATCCAGGGAGGAAGGCGGAAAATAAACAAGCCTGCAACAAGCATCCATCCTGGATCACCGGCTGGGCCCTCCAGAGCAGTTGAGGAAGCCCCAGGTGGGAAGAACACACTAAGAGACCACTACCCCCCGCCAGCCACGCTTGCTGACTGTGGATGTGTGGCAAGGAGGACCTGGTGAATTCAGCAAGGATATACTTGGGCTTACTCAGAAATGGTGACACACAGCTTTAACTCCAGTACCTGGGAGGTGAATAGAGGAGATCAAGGGTCCAAAGTCCTCTTCAGTTAGGGAGTTCAAGGCCAGCTGGGGCTATATGAGACCTTGGTCAATTTGAGTGTGTGTGTATGTGTGTGTGTGTGTGTGTGTGTGTGTGTGTGTGTGTGTGTGTGGTGTGTGTGTATGATTATGTGTATGAGGGTGCCCATGTGTGTGTATGATAATGTGTATGAGGGTACACATGTGTATGTGTGTTTTATGTGTGTGTGAGGGTCACATGTGTATGTGTGTATGTATGTATCTCTATACAATGTGTGTGTGGGAATATGTGTGTATGTGCATCTGTCTCTATACATATATATTGTTGGACCTGTCTTTAAGTCTAAATTGGGCAAAGAGAAGTAACAAAGACAGCACCAGAGGATCCCCCTGCCCATGAAAGTAAATGTTCTGCTGTCCAGCAAGGTCCCCTTGTGCCCACCTTGCTGTCTCTGGATTGAGTGCACACAGAGAGATCTAGCCTCCAAGTCATTTGTTCACGTGGCCAGGGGTTGTTTAAGTAGTAATTACATGCCACTCAGTTCCACAGTCCTGTCCAGGAAAAGCTCTTCAGTGAAGGACTGACGTGTAACATTTGAGTCCCGACTACTTGTGTTCTTGTTTGTTGGCCTTCCCTGAGCCTCAGTTCTCATCTATAAAATGGGAATGATCACAGAATTCCAATGACATCGCTTTCTTCGCCATCACCAATGCTGGGGTGGACCTATCCAATGATGCAGCTGCTCAAACCGTCTACGTAGGTTACCTCAGTGAACACCTGCCTGGCTCACCAACATGGACTCGGATGGGATCGTTTGCACTGCCTGTCATTGCCCTATCTAGGTGAGGTAAACAGGAAGATGGCCCCCAAGAAAAGCCGTGTATCACCCTGACTGTACATGACCAGCAAACATCAGCCCTTGGTCATGTGACATGGCGGGGTCCCGTCTTCCACTCACTGTCACCAGCCATGGCAGAAAACAGTAGGTCATGAGTCAGTTATAAGATAATACTGTCTGTTCTGGGGGACTCTGCCCACTGGATAAACAGAGCAGAATACATTGAGAAATAAAGGAAGCATAATGAAAGAGCAGCATCGTTAGTTCCGTGACCAGTCAGCAGTCTAGCCTGTGATCAAAACTACAGCCTCAGGTGTGTGGATGATCCAGGACAAAACCTTCTCCACCAGCAGAAGCCTGAGCCCCAGCACAGATCCTCCCAGAGTCAACAGATCCCCCACCTTTGTTTAAAGGGCCCTGGGTCACAGGAGGCAGCTCCACAAGTTGACGATGGGATATTTTTAAAGGACTTGTAGAGAGGCGGGTGGAACCCAGGGTTTTCTGTATACTAGACAAGAGCCATGTCACTGAGCTGCTCTTCCAACCCCAGTGCCAGTTTAGAACCTAAAATAGTACATGGAGAGGTGGTGTGTCAGCTTCTTATTCCCATGGTCACGAGCTAAGTGGAGCACAATGTTAGCTTACAAGCACACTCTTCTGAGTATTAGAGGTTCAGAACGAGTTTCCCAAGGGCTAACGTCAGGATGCCTGTGTTCCTTCTAGAAGCTCTAAGAACCTGTTTCTTTGCTTTGTCCAGCCTCCAGGGACTGTCTCTGCATCTTGGTATGAATGGAAGAACCAGGGGACCCTCCAGTACATGTCTCAGCCTCCACTTCCAACTCTATGTTACCAGGCAGGCTGTCAACCTCCTCCCCCATGTCAAGACCCTGTGATGATGTTGGGCCACCTCCAAGTCCAGGTTCGACTCCCATGTCAAAACCTTTCATCACATCTTCCAAGTCTCTTTTATCACCTAGATAACATATTTATGGGTTGTGGATTAGGATTTAGGTGTGGACATCTTTGAAGGGGCATGGCTTCTTTGGCCTGCTAAGGTGGGATCTGCTGCATATGTACTTGGATACTGTTAAAGTCACGGTGAAGAAATAGAATGGAGCATCATTCAGCCCTGAGTTCAAGAATGCTGAAACTGGGGCTGGAGAGATGGCCCAGTGCTTAAGAGTAAATGACCCAAGTTCAATTCTCAGCACCCAGTTCAAGAGTCTACAACTGCCTCTACTTCCAGCTCCAGGGAAACTATGAGCCCCCCTTAACTCCAAAGCTACTGTACTTACATGTACACAGATACACACACAGACAGACACACACATGTGCTCATGATTTTTTAAAAATAAGAAGAATGCCGAAGCCGTCTAACTTTTTGAGAAATGTTTGAGTATAAATCATATGTTGTGGGCTAGAAATGTATCCAGGGTGACAGAATGCTTGCCTAGCACACACAAGGCCTGAGTTCAATCCCCAGCACTGTATGAACCAGGTGTGATAACGTACAACATGCAGAAGTCTATGTAGACAGGATGATCAGAAGTCCAAGGTCATCTTTGACTATATAGGGAGCTCAACATCAGCCTGTGAGACCGTCTCTCAAACAGCAACAAAAGCAAATGCTACCCAGGAGCACAGGCTTCAGAGATACACAGCTCTTGTCTGAATCTCAGCTCCACCACCGACGTAGGCTTCCTGTTGTTGCGGTCGTCAGCATGACCAGAAGTATCCTAGAGAGGAGCAGGTTTTTTGGCTTTCAGGGAAGTCAAAACAGGAACCTGAAAGCAGGAACTGAATCAGAGGCCATGGAGCGATGCTGCTTACTGGCTTACTCTCTATGACTTGCTCATTTTGCTTTCTTATAAACTCAGGACCACTGCCCAGGGGTGCCACTGCCCACAGTGCCGCTTGACTGGTGGCACAGGCCTTTCATTACAACACACTGGATGCAGGGTCAGTCAGATCTCTGTAAGTAGGAGGCCAGCCTCAGTTACACAGAAAGTTCTTGACCAGCCAAAGAACAAAGAATCCTGTCTCAAAAATATATATGTAAATATATATTATAAAAATAATACATTGTAGAAATAATATATAAAAATTCTTAAAATAATTTATATTTATGCCCCCACAGATTTGACTACAGGAAAATCTAATAGAGGTATTTTTTCAATTAAAGTTCCCCATTCCCAGATGGTCCTAATCTGCATCAAGTTGACAAAATCTAGCCAACACAACCACAATAATATAATCTGAGCTTCCATTTGCTCAACCAGAAATATTAACCAGAAGAATAAAGAACAGAAGGGGCCCAGAATCCTTCTCTCTTGCCTAGGACCTGGTAAATGCCTTGCAAAGGGCAGCTCATAGACTGAGCCTGCTCCTGTCACTCTATTGCTTTGGTTCTGTCTGGCCTAGTCACTAAATCAATCTGCTTGACATGAACCATTTGACTGTCAGCAAGTACACCGGACCCTGTCGAGTCCCAGGAACCAGAAAGCCTGCCTCACCCAAGGCAGATGAACCTTTTCATGCTGAGTTCTGAGGATCCCAGCAGAGACACCTAAAGATTTACCAATAGGATCAGAGTGAAGTCAACCTAGTTCAGACATGGTCCAGAAACAGAAACCTGCTTACTTTCCGCAGAAAGAAGATAAAGAGATAAAAAAAGCTTTCTCTTCCACAGGTTCAGACCCCATTGTTTTGGATATCTTTCACCTAGAAACAATTGCTTATTATCTTAATTATATTGCAATAAACATAGGCTACAGATAATAGCCAACAATGCCCAGCATAAATATGTCCTCCCATTTTTATATGGAAAAACCGAGGCAAAGAGCAAAGGAACATGAACTTTATCTTAATGGAATAACATTATAGGTCTTTAATTCCACCACTGAAGTATCTCAGATGGTGTTCAAAATACTAGAGCTGGCTACGGTGGAATCCCAGCACACAAGGAGGCTGGAGCACAAGGATCAGGAGTTCAAGGCCAGTCTAGGCTACATAGTGAGACTCTGTCTCAAAAGCCCAACAAAATGGGGATGGGAGCAGAGACAAGCAGATTCTGGGCACTTGCTGGCCAGCTAGCTTATCCAAACTAGTGAGCTCCAGGCTCTGTGAGAGACCCTGCCCAAGGGAACAAGGTGGATAGGAACAAAGGAAGACAGCCATTATCATCCCCAGGCTTCTGCACAAGGTACACAGGCACGTCCCTGCACCCATCTGTGTGCCTGCATACATACACCAGAGAGAGAGAGAGAGAGAGAGAGAGAGAGAGAGAGAGAGAGAGAGGCTGTAGTATGAGTCAAACATCACCTGAAACTTTAGCCCTGTTTTCCTTGAGGTCAAACACTTCTGCACCTTCATTCCCAGCGAGGAGTAGATACAGCCAACACATATCAGCCTACACATATTGTTACTGCTGGAAAGCACAGTTAAGTCCGCAATCACAGCAGAAGATTTATGACGGTGGAACCTACAAGATAGCACGAGATAAAGGAAGACAAATGTTCCCAGGAGGGTAAGGTGGGGTGCAAAGAAGCAACAAAAGGAACAAGGCCTGGAGGGAAAGAACTACCTTGCCTAAGAACCGACGTGCAGCAGGCGAGCCTAAAAGACACCCTCGCCAACAGTGACAGAACAATCTAGAGAGAACGTTGGGTTAAACCAGTACCTGTACCAAATCCAAGATACGCGATGCCCTTCATCTCCTCCCCACTCCAAGTCTCCTGGAACCCTGTCTACCTAGCTGCTTGGCATGTGACCATGTGGGACAGAAGGAAGCATTCCAGATTAAAACTGTTCTAGACCGAGCAGCCCACAACCTACCCAAGACCAGCTGCCTACGGACACCTAAGTGAGCCCAGGCTAGACCAGGAGAACCACCCAGCTGAGCCCAATCCAATCACTAACCTATGGAACAATGAGAAAAAAGCATGACTGCTCACCCTCCAACTGAAGTCGCTGTGCCGTGGAGCACTTTGGTAAGTAGCAAGACTAACAGATACAGGCAGGAATCTGTTCCCTTCGTCTTTATATACTCAACAGCCGACAAAAGGCTTCCCATGTAATAGTTACATAAATATTTCATGACTAGGTCTGGAATCAATAACAAGGTAATTTAATGAATAGTGTACTCTGAAAAGCAGCAATAAGGCTACATTGCAAAACTCGATTGAGATACTTTGGTTATTTGCATAGGGTTTTTTATTGTGTATTTTTTGGAGGGAGGGGGCAAGTATGTGCCCCCAACTTGCATGCTGAGGTCAGAGAACAAGTTGCCCAAGTGGTTTCTTTCCTTCCACCATGTGAGTCCCAGGGAGCCAACTCAGGCTGGCGGCAAGAATCGTAACCCACTGAGCCATCTTGCCAGCCCTGGTATACTCTGGTTTAAGGAATACTTTTAAATTACATTACTACTAACTAATGCTAGAATCCACTTTCTGGTCTGGTGGTGAAAGCCAGCATGCACAAAACCCCACCACTACATAAATCGGATGTAGTAGTACACAGCTATCACCCCAACAGAAGGATCAGAAGTTCAAGATCATCCTCAGCTACACATCAAGTTCAAGGCCACACTGACCCCATCTCAAAAACGAGATAAATAAATAAATGACAAAAACGACAAGAAAACCTTGACTTTCCTTATTCTTCCCAGCCAGCATTCTTTCTGACTGAGTTTCATTCAGCAGGAAAGGAAGTACGGCACACGCCTATAATGTTAGTGGTCATCTTTAAATAGGTGTGAGGTTGGGTTCTAAATTCAGCAATAACAGGGACCTTGCTGCTCTCCTAATTAACATCTTTACTTCTGTGAGATAGTAATTTATACTGCCCTCTCTTGACCTCACTGGGCAGCTAAAGTAAATAACACAAACCAAGACGGCTCGGACACCGTCCACCATCAATAATTCTACTTTCTCAGTAAACAGTTTTACCTTCTGATGATTTTTATAAGATGAGCTCTCATGCGCTCCATTTACCCCTTTGGCTAGATTTCTTTTAATATTCTGCAGCTGGTACCCATATTTTCAACAATAAAATGACACAAACCAAGGTAAGAAGACCTTAAAGTGGCCCTGAACAGCGGGGGCTGCAGTTGCTCAATCTGAAAAAAGCTGGGGTTTCTGGCATTAAGGATCACATTGAGACCAAAGTCAGTCCTGAAACCTACAGGACTCTCTGGGGCAGGAGTACCCATGGGGGAAAAACACTGCCTATACAGCGTGGACCCCTTTTCCTTTTAGCCACTTCTGCTCAGCTTGGGAAGTCACAGGCTCCAAATTCTAAAGCTGGCTCTTCCCTGGTCTAGGTCTTTCCTGGGAAAGTCACAGGACCAATGGAGCCGAGTTCTGAGCCCAGGTCTCACATTGCCAGAGAAAACCCTCCTCCCGGGCTCTTCTGCTGCCAGAGGTTTCCCTAAGTGCTCCAAATACAACCAGTCTCTCCGGGCTTACCACCTCTCCAGAAGCTCCCAGGACATTTGGAAGCCACAGTTCTGGAGCAGCTCTGGGTATCAGAACTAAGCATCTCAAGAGCATGTAGGAGATAGGGTAAGGCAACCAGACCCACAAGGTGGTGTGCTGTGCTAGCTCACCCTGGGGAGAGGGGTGTGAGGGGGCTGAGCAGGTGTCAGGGTAGCCTCTACTCACACTAGGAGGTGGAATGGGGCTGAAGGGAGAGGCAACTCCCCATCATCCCCGTTATCTTTTGTAAGCCCACTTTCCTCATTTACTTTACCTGCATAGGCCCTTTGCTGGATGCACAGACAGAGGAATAGATGAATCAATAGACAAATGGACCAACTAATTCACGGATGGATGAATGGCTGGCCAAACAGGCAAGCCATTCTGCATTTGCAAGTTGAACCAACACACGAAGAGGAATGGCACACTCGGGAAGGAAAACCTCAAGCCACCACAATCAGGGAACATTTGATCACATGGGAAAGCCATTAACCACAGACTGGCGAACAATTTTTGACCTTCAGAATAATGGTGGTTGGTCCTCTGGGCTGGACTCACCTGGGAGTGTCTCTCCTCCCCACCCCTCTCAACCAAAGTCCCTAACACAATCTGAACACCATGCAACCCAAGAAAACCATTCAGCCACTTCCCCAGGCAGTTGCACCAGTGAGGAACTGACCCAAAAAATAGGTTCTTGCTTATCCATCCCTAATGGCTACTTGAGTCTTGGTAACAGTCCCAGAAACCAAAAGGTTACAGAAGATGCAGGCACTGTGTAAGGAATAATGCAGAGAGATATCCACAAATACGCCCATGAGGCTAGGGGCTGCAAAACAAGGACATGGGGAACCCAGGGTGACTCATCGGGGACACACAGGATCATAGTAGCAAAAGAGATCAATCCCAGACGAAGGGTTGCCCCCCAGTCACCTGGCTGAAGGCATCACCATGACCTCAGATGTAACTGCTGATTTACAGAGAACTGCGGGTGAACTATTAATTCTCCAAGGTTCTATCAGCCCACAGTTCAAACAATTGCTTAGAAGGCTGTATATCATCCGCTCCACCGTGAATCCTACTCCCCTTGCTATCTCTGCATGGAGCATGCCTGGATCTTTCCAGGGATCAACGAGGAGGAAAGCTCACGGCTCAGCAGCTCTAGCTACATCTGGCTCAGAATGTGGTTTTCGGTGGTGACAATGCAGAAAAGGCAAGCCCTAGAGAGCGCGGAACCTGGCCATCTCCCTTCGTGCTTGCAAACACCACCCTGGAAACTGGGCACATGTGGCATAGAGAGTTCATCAATTGACTCCTCATAGCCGGGGACAGAGGGCACATGACGGTGGGAGAAAATGAATTCACGTACCCACACTGTCTAAGGACATCAAAGAAGAGTAGCTGCCAAGGCCTTGGAGGAAGAACAGTCGCCCTCAGAACCCACAAGGAACTGCTTCCAGGAGCTCCTCTCAGACACCAAAATCTTAAGAAGCTCTAGTCTCTCATAAACAATGGAGCAGAACGTGTGCACATCCTCCTGTGTGTTTAAATCATCTCCAGATCACTATAATACTTGATACAGTGTAAACGCTATAGAGATAGATATGTGTTGTGCTGTTTAGGAAATAGTAAAAAGCTCTTGGTATTCAATACAAAAGCAATTGTTTTCTTCTCAATGTTTTTGATCCCCAGTTTAAGTGTACAGATGGGGAACCCACAGATAGAGAGGAGCCAACAGTGTTGGTGATCATCCATGGATCCATGGCAACCCCACTCCTGCAAGGCCACCTTTAGGGCGGCTCAGAGCCAAGGAGACACAGCACAAGGGGAGCCGTGGAAATGATTTCCAGCTGAATGGCAAAGAGGATGATTCCAACAAATGACAACCCGCAAGCGCAAAGTCCAGATGCCAGAGGAGGGACAGCTGGGCGAGCAGAGCTGCCACCAGCCCCTGGCATAGCACAGAGGAGATGGCACTTGTGTTTTCTGCCCTCAGCTTGCTTTTGTTGGAGAGAGACAGTAAGACCCATGGGTGAGGAGTCACAGCACGTACAACCTGGGAACCAGGAGCCTGGGGTCCTCGTCCTGCTCTGTTGCCCTGGGGCATGGAGGTCCATCATTGCATTTCCTGGGCTTCAGTTTCTTCCGCCATAATGTGAAACCTCTAGTAGCTCACAGTCCTGTTTGTGTCTAGTGCTCAGATTAGCTGATTTCTAACACAGTGTCCCTGCCCTCTGGTAAATGCTGCTGCTGCTGCTGCTGCTGTTATTGTTGTTGTTGCTGTTTTCAGGATTGGATTTCTCTGAGCCAGGGCCCTGTGTAGACCAAAGCTGGCCTCAAATTCACTATAAAGTCAAGGATAACCTTGGATCTCTGATTCCGCCCCCCCCCCCACCTAGTTCCATAGTTTTGAACCCAGTATGTTAGCAAACAGTTTAGCAACTGGGCTGCAGCACCGAGTCTCCAGAACTGCGCCTTTAAAATCGTGTCTGGTCAGAGTTAGAAAGGGTGAAAACCCACTCTGTCATATCAGCATATACCTCAGACATACACACACAAACACACACACACTACCCCCAGGAGCCAAGACACTCTGGTTGTCCCTAAGCATATGGATTTTCTGCTCTGAGGACTTATTTTAACTTAACAAGAAAAAAGAGTTTGGATTCTTTTTAAAACATATACAAAGGGAATGCCTTTGTTTACTTTATGATACATTTTCAGATGTCGTCAAGAGTTTGAAGCAAGACTCAAAATCACTCTTGGGACTGTGGGGCCGGTTCAGTGGGTAAAGCCTGCTGCACAGAGAGAGGACCAGAGTTAAGATCCCCAGCACCCATCTAAATGCCAGGCAAGTGTGACTTGGGAGGCAGACAGGAGATCACCCGGGCAGTCTAGTGAGAGACCCTGACTTGATATAAAAGATAGAGAGCAATGGAGGAAGCCACGCAATATCAACCTGTGGCTAAGACACATGCATACACACACATGCATACATACACATAAAAAATAAATACTAGTCTTTCCCTTGTTCATGTGAGCTGTATTACACCATGGTGTCTTCTTCAAAGACCACAAGTAGAGGAGAACATTGACCATCCAGTCTCAGTTTGTTACCCTGGCCTTAGGGAGCTCTTAAACCAGCCTCCAGGGTCCTCCCTTTTGACCCATTGCCCCTCTAGGGGTGCAGAGCACCTAGCCCACTGCCCACCTCTCCATCACCCCAACCAGTAAGACTGACAAGCTATAGGACTCACAGCTAAATGAGCAAACAGCTTTCAGCAGGGCATTTGCCTTCCCGGTCAGACTTCTCCCCATCTTCTTCCCAGAGTGGACTCATGCCTGATGATGGCTAGCCCTTGGGCATGAAGACCCATTTCTAATTTCTATCTGTAAAAGTCAAGCTCTGAACATCTCCCAACCTTGTATTCCACAAAGACGAAACTGAACTTAACACCCATACATCTTTGACCTGCCAGCGGAGGCAACAGAGCTCTTCATGGGTGGGAATGGTATTGGCCTCTTTTGCTCTTCTTAAAATTATTGACTCACCATATAGCCCAGAACCTTGCCTCCTAATGAGTTCTCAATAACCTGTGATAGGAGGGTGGATGGGTGGATGGATGGATGGATGGATGGATGGATGGATGGACAGATGGGTGTGTGGGTGTGGGGGTGGATATAGGGGTGGGTGGATGGGTGAGTAGGAGGGAGGGTGGATGGGTGGATGGATGGATGGATGGATGGATGGATGGATGGACAGATGGGTGTGTGGGTGTGGGGGTGGATATAGGGGTGGGTGGATGGGTGAGTAGGAGGGAGGGTGGATGGGTGGATGGATGGATGGATGGATGGATGGATGGATGGATGGATGGATGGACAGATGGGTGTGTGGGTGTGGGGGTGGATATAGGGGTGGGTGGATGGGTGAGTAGGAGGGAGGGTGGATGGGTGGATGGATGGATGGATGGATGGATGGATGGATGGACAGATGGGTGTGTGGGTGTGGGGGTGGATATAGGGGTGGGTGGATGGGTGGATGGATGGATGGTGGATGGATGGATGGATGGATGGATGGATGGACAGATGGGTGTGTGGGTGTGTGGGTGGATAGAGGGGTGGGTGGATGGGTGGATGGATGGATGGATGGATGGATGGATGGACAGATGGGTGTGTGGGTGTGGGGGTGGATATAGGGGTGGGTGGATGGGTGAGTAGGAGGGAGGGTGGATGGGTGGATGGATGGATGGATGGATGGATGGATGGATGGATGGATGGATGGACATGTGGGTGGATGGGTGAGTAGGAGGGTAGATGGATGTAACAGGTGAATGGATGGGTGGATGGATGGTGGGTGGGTGGGTGGATGAGTGGGTAAGTGGATGGATGGATGAAAGGGTGGGTGAATGAGTAGGTGGATGGAAGGGTGGGTGCGTGGATGGGTGAATGGGTGACTAGGTTGCCCAACATTTTTCAGAAACCATTACAAACTGTATAAAGCAAAAAGATTCTGAACAACTCAAATGAGCAATACAACTCATCCAGTGGAAGAGGTCAGCAAATCCACTGAAAGAATTTTAAACGCTTCTCTCATCACCCTAGCCTAGCATTTGAGATGGAAGCTGCCACACCCTGCCATTGGTGGTGACCCCAGAAGGGAGGGGTGCAGAGAAGAAGGAGGAGGAGAATGAGGAGGAGGAGGAAGAGGAGGAGGAGGAGGAGGAGGAGGAGGAGGAGGAGGAGGAGGAGGAGGAGGTAGTGAAGTACAAACAACTGATAGGGTGTGGGTGAGAAGAAGAAATATAACTTGAGCTGGGCGGCAGAGCCGCACGCCTTTAATCCCAGCACTCGGGAGGCAGCAGCAGGTGGATCTCTGAGTTCAAGGCCAGCCTGGTCTACAAGAGCTAGTTCCAGCACAGGTTTCAAAGCTACAGTGTGTGTGTGTGTGTGTGTGTGTGTGTGTGTGTGTGTGTGTGTGTGTGTGTAATTTGAGGTACAATGTGAGGTGTAATTTGAGGACACACACTCACACCAACACAGAAAATTCCATTCCTGATCCTCTCTGCAGGTCTCCCCTAGCACGGTGCTTCATTGTGGAACAATAGGCGCATTGTGCCAACCTATAATTACCCTAGAAGAAGAGACAGCAAAGCCAAGGTATTGGTGAGCATCTGCATACTGGAGGCTACCCCACCCACAAGAAACAAACAACAACAAAAACAGCAATCCACAGGATGCTAAGACAGCAAGCTGCTGGAGCCGGCTCTCTCTCCTACCAGAATGAGAGCAGAACACTTTTTCTTTACCCACAAGGCCTTCTTTCTGTGAAATTGCTCGAGAATTGGGGGAAGGGATCAAAAGGGTTGAATCCATTTTTTCAACAAGAAGACAGCAAGTAGGAGAAGGTTTACTGAATATGAAAAAGTGAGAAGGTCAACATAGAACACATCGGAAGCCCTCAAAAGTAGCAGAACCTGGCTCTACTGACCAACCCGATTCCGTGAAATATTCCCTTTGGGAGCTCAGTGATTGAGAAGCCTTGCTGTTCCCAGCACCCATACAGCAGCTCACCACCATCCATAACCCCAGGTCTTGGGGATGTGACACCCTCTTTTGACTTTCTGGCACACACTTAATGTACACACATACAGCAAACATTCACACACATAACAATAAATGATGAACCTTTTAAAATGAGAGAGGGAGAGATTCCCTCTTGGTACTCTAGTGAAAGGGACCTTACAATACACAACTCCAGACGGTGTCACTGAACGACAAGGAATCTGAATATCTGGATTCTCAAATCCTAGCTAGCTGTCCCCTAGACTGACTCGATGAATGTGTGTCCCATATCCGCCACAGGTAAGGTGTCCAGCTGGCAGCTGGGGAACATAAAGCAGCAGCCACCTTCTTCTCGGAGCCTCAACTGTCTCACAGGCAAAGTGAGGCTTCCCCACCGGCCCTCAAGACATACACTCCTAGATTCCACATACAGCTCTGGCCGAACCTAAGACCTGCCTTCCAGCCCTGGCGGGAGCCAGGACAAACCTATGCAAACCTATGCTGCTAAACCAGCACGCTAAGGAGGAGGACAGGCAGGGTTAGCCGGCCAACCCCACATGGGACCATTTTCACCTGACCAGGCAATAGCAAAAGTCTGAAGACAGAATTGTGTTTTCCAGCACACCTCTGATTTTAAGGAAAATACCTCTCGTCTCTCCACAGGGACTCTCCTCTTCCCTTCCTCCCAGGAATAATCTGCCTCCCTTCCCACCCCCACTACCACCCCCACACACTCAGGAGATGTCATGACAACAGACATTCCCAGTAAGTCACTGAGGACCTTTGTAGAGCTAGTCAACCTCCCTCCTCACACCAACACCAATAAAGCCTCCTTAATTATATCATTGACAGTTGATAGAGTAGCCTGCCTAGCACACATGAGGCCCTGGGTTCAGTCCCAACACTGAATGCCTGAAACCCTATAATCCTGGGAACAGTGGAAACAGGGGCATTAGAATTCAGAAGTTCAAGGTCATCGGTTACACTGAGGCTAGTCTGGGCTGCTGAAACCTTGCTTCAACATGCACATACATGCATGCATATTCATGTACACACACATGCTTGGTCTCCATCTGCCCCCCTCATCTTTTAACCATCCTTCCCCTGACACTTTCTCATGGTTACTCATTTCCTTCTCCTTGCCACACCCAGTGGCCACTTCCAGGCAGTCATGTTGTCTACCAACCTTCAACAGTCTTAACCACCCATGACTGGCGCCTCCCACAGCCAGGACTCTGCTCACATGTTGACCCATCCCTCCAGGATGGTTCCTGAGCCTGTGCAAGCAATAAACAAGGCCTAGTCCCTGCCCCTCTTCCCTCCTGCCATACCCACCACAGTGGCTCCAACTCATGACAGTAAAGGGCTTTAAACAACTCATGCTCCTACCTCTTTTTTATTATGTATTTATTTTTTATTATACTGTGTGGGTGTGTTTTGTGTGTATGCACATGCCATAGCTTGGGGTGCAGAGGTCAGAGGACAAATTGCCAGAATTGGAGCTAGCCTTCCACCATGTGAATCACATATATTAAATTTAGGTCACTGGACTTGGTAGCAAGCACCTCTACCCTCTGAGCCATCTCACCAGCCCTTTCATTACCCATTATATAAAAAAGATTCAACCCTGCAAACTCTGGGGAGATACTACATCGTAATAATTTTCTTTTCTGGGTGTGGTGGTTTGAAAGAAAATGACCCCCAAAGGGAGGGACACTGTTAGGAGGTGTGGCCTTGTTGGAGTAGGTGTATTCTTGTGAGGTGTGGTCTTGTTGGAGGAAGTGTGCCATTGTGGGGGCTGGCTTTGAGGTCTCATATACGCTCAAGATACTGTCCAGTGTCTGAGACCACTTCCTGTTGCCTATGCAAGATCTTGAACTCCTGCCTACCTCTCCAGCACCACGTCTGCCTACACACCGCCATACTCCCAGCCGCCATGTCCCCCATGACAATAATGGACTAAACCTCAGAAGTGTAAGTGAGCTACTCAACTAAATGTTTTCTCTTATAAGAGTTGCCGTGGTCATGGTGTCTCTTCACAGCAACAGAAACCCTATCTAAAACCCTGGGGGGAAAGAGCCTACCCTTGCAACTCACACTGTTCTAGAGTGTGGGAGGCATATAATAGAAATACAACCAGTTGACACCCAAAGTCTGACGAATTTTCACACCTACAATCTCCCCTCACCGCCACACTCTCCTATGGCTTGTCTAGCCACCTAAAACAATCATGCGGTCAATTCTGAGGATTTAGGATAGACAGCTCTGTCCTCAGCCCCCACGCTGCCCGGTGGGTAAATATTTGTTAAAATGCAGAAAGACTGGGAAGTTGGTCAGCACGGCTGTCCACCTGCTCCCGGGGAACTCACCTTCCCCCCCTCGGCTCCTCAGGACAGCCTCTCCTTTGTTTCTCACATGGCCCAAGACATGGCTTACCTACCTGCAAAATCAAAGAAATGAGTTTCCTCCCTCCTGGTGCACCTCACTAAAACATCCTAGCAGACCCACCTAGGAGATGACCAGGGACCTAGAAACAAACCCTTCACCTAGTCAGAACACAATCTAAATGGAATTTGGGGCATTTCGTCATTCCGTGATCGTCATAACTCAGTAACTGATGCCTTAGGCAAACAACATATCTGTGCCTGTTTTCCATCCTTAAAGCAGAGACTGCAATAGGTGTTTCTTAGGGTCTCTGTGAAGACCTAATGGATGGACATGAGATACTGGGCCAGGGCAGTGCACAACAGGTAACGGGGGCTCAGGAGATGCACTAGTGTCGCTGCTATTATATCAGTATAATTATTTTTACTATGATGACTGTTGTTCACAGGATTAAAAGGGACAGGACAGGGAGAGGGCTGAGTAGACAAAGGCACTTGCTGCCGAGTCTCAGAACTGGAGTTTGATCCCTGGGACGCACGTGGAAGAAGAAAAAACATTTTATACACTCACATTTATATACACACACACACGGATAATGATGAATTATCTTATTTTAAAAATGGCGTGTGATACTGTACACTCTAACACTTGCTAGTGTTGACAGAGGGGCCTTTGGACAACACCTGGAAAACAAGTCACTAAACCTTCAGCTTCTAAAACCTACCCAGAAAAGTGAGAAGCAAATGGTTTGGGACGCTGGCTGAAGGCCACCCTCCTCCAGCTCTCCTGAATGGAAAGAGATAAGCGAAGAGATAGGATAAGGGATACAGTCGGAGTTAGGAACAGGACAAAGGTCAGGAATGGACTGGTGCCCAGGAAGGGAGGATCAGAAAAGGATTAGAAGCCTGGAGGGGGAGCTCAGAAATGGGGCAAGAGTCAGGGTTGACGGCTACAGAGATGAGACACGTTTCAGGGATATCTGATTTTGAGTCACATGGAGAATTCTTTCCACAACCCCACCACAGCATCAAATGTCCTGCTTTGTGGAGGAATTGAGAAAGAGAAGGGGAGGGAGAGCAAGAAAATTGCTTCACTGGATATTTTACAAGGCATTTTGAACTCCAACAGGAAAAGTAGGATGCTGAGCAAGTCTCAGCAGGCCTTGCGGCCATTCTGCAGGCAAGAGGCTCATCACAGGGCCTCTCCACTCTGGATAGACGCTGCACTCCAAGGACATTTTTCCAAGTTAAATTTTTAATAATGTGTGAGCCTACCATTTACTCCTTGGATAAGAAAGTATTTAAATGTTAACCTGGAATCCCAAGCCAACATCTTCAGAGATGCCAATTTAAAAAAATAATTATTAAAAAAAAAAAGCTTGCTACTCTCTATTCAGATCTCTTCCTGCCAGAATACCAGCCAGGGGTCTCTTGGCTTTGTAAAGACTACTTCAGAACCTGTATCTTACAAGAATTGTGTTCCATGCCTGTTTCAACCCTCTCTCTGGAGGCTGAGTCAGGAGAATCATGAGCTGAAGGTCTTTATAATGAGAACCTGTCGCCAAATGAAACAAAAACAAAAGAAGACATAACTCAGATTTTGGTTCAAGTAAGAAACTAAAAAAAAAACAAAACAGTTTTGTTGATTTGGTTTCTAAACCCAAACACTATCTGTTGTATGATCAACATCATTAATATAGTATGGCCCCTCTGTAATTCACAGTAGAATTGTATCACTATCGTGAAGTACTGAAAATGGTAGAAACCTAAACCAACCTTGGTATTTAGAGGAAGTATCCTAGGGAAAGTTAGAAAGTGGACCATAATGGAGTAGTTCCGGGTGAACACTGATGTCTTTATAGGAAAGGGGACAAAGACCAAGAGACACACAAGCACACTGTCTCTCAACGTGCAATGTCTCATGTTTCTGCCTGCAAGAAGGCCATCATAGATACGGTTCTTTGGCTGTGAACCAGAACCTTGAACTAGCTAAGCCTCTTGTTTTTATAACTTAACTAGTCTTTGGTATCTTCTCATTAGCAAGAACGATAGACTCAATTCCTCAGGTGAGTCCACATCACCTCGGCTGTCTGCTCTTTCTACATAGGATTAGCATGATGCTGCTTTTCAGTTCAGTCAAGAAACATCTAGTGAGCATCTCCTCCAGGCCAGAGATGTTCCTCTCGTGGGATGCAGAAGGTTCCCGCCTTCACTAGGTTGACAAATTAGCTCCAGGGTCCTATGATTGCTAAGAGCCAGCTAAGCCCTCCATGATGGTTACATGCCTCGGAAAGAGCCAGGGCAAGGTTTCCATAGGTGGGAACTTGAGCCTGTAGGTGAGCAAGTCATCACCGCCCAGTCAGTGCACAGGTCAACAGTGCTTGAGCCTTTGGTGGTGGCGGCGGATGGTGTTTGCTTGTTTGTTCATTTGTTAAGTGGCTGGAATGGACTGGGTTTTTGTTTTGGTTTGATTTTTTGTTTGTTTGGTTAGGTTTGGTTTTTATCATTTTTTGATATGGTTTTTCTGTATAGCTCTAGCTGTCCTGGAACTCTCCGTGCAGGCTGACCTTAAATAAGAGATCTACCTGCCTCTGCCTTCTGAAAGCTGAGATTAAAAGCATGTGCCACCACTGCCCAGCGGGACTGGGTTTTTAGAAAGGTCATTGGTTTAGGCATGAGTATTTGGGGGGGAGGGGGCTGGTGATGGGATTCCACATGAAACTGGAAGGTGAGAAAGGCAGAAGGGCAGAGGATAGAACAGCAAGTAAGATGGGTCAGGGTTCTCTACGGAGCCCTGATTCACCCACAATTTCATCCTGGAATACTCAGTCCTGCAGAGTAATGGGAACAATTCTATCTCATCACCATCATCATCAACAACATCACCCAGCTTCCACATCCCGCCTTGCACACCCCAGGCCAGATGCCTTCCTAGGGACCACAGAACAAGCATAGGCTCTAGAGAAAACGTGAAAAGTAGGGATGCCAACATAGCCACACATGCCACTCTCTCACCATAGGAGCCCACCAGACCTCCAAGGACCACCCTACAGAAGAAAAGAGGCCTGGAAAAGGGAAAGGCATGTCACATGCGCCATTCTGCTCAGAGCCATGCATGATGGTCTGGTGGTTTAAATGCAACTGGCCCCCATAACCTCATAAGGAGTGGCGCTATTAGGAGGTGTGGCTTTGTTAAAGTGGCTATGACCTTGTTAAAGGAAGCATGTCACCGTGGGGGCAGTCCTAGAGGTTTTCTATGCTCAGAAGAATGCCCAGGGTCTCAGCCGACTTCCTGTTGCCTGCAAGATGTAGGACTCTCAGCTCCAACACCACATCTGCCTGTAGGTCTCCATGCTCCCTGTCATGATGATAATGAACTAAACCTCTGAAACTGTAAATGAGCCACCTTTGGAGAAAAGGAAAATGTTTTCCTTTGTAAGAGTTGCTGTGGTCATGGTGTCTCTTCATAGCAATAGAAACCCAGCTAAGACAGAGGGATTGCAGGTTTCCCAGCCTGGGAGGAACAGGGGGTAGGAAACATGGTGTGGATGGGTCTCGCCCTGTGTGTATAACTTGGGTCTCTGGGGGCTGGACTGGAACAGATTCTTGAGCTTCTCTGACTCCTTTGGCGTTCCGCAGACTGGAGAACCCCTAAAATATGATGTCTGCAGTCAACTCTAAGATGGGTGGCCACTGCCCACATTCCTCATGAGTGGGAGGAAATGGCAATGCTAGAAATGACCGAGTCCCTCCCTCACTGAGTAGCTCGAACCCCAAACGCCCACCTGTAAGATGAGGACAGTGAAAGTATCTGATTCTTGGGATTATCAAGAGACAGAAATATGAGAAAAAATATGGAAAGCATATGGCATTCATGAGAAGGATTCTATAGATTCTTCTTCTTCGGAGCAAGCATATAAATAAAGGTATTCTCCCATGTCCATCCATCTTCCTAAACTGGAGAGATCATGGGGAAGATGTAGATGGATGAAGAGCAGCGGAGCCTTGGAAACAAAGGACAGGCTGACGGGACAGAACCAGGTCCTGCAAAGGTCTTCTCCAGCATGATGGTTCAGCAGCACACCAGTTCTGGAAGGCTCCAGCCCAGCACATGCCATTGATAAGCCAGTACCTAAGTCAAATGGGGACACACACAGAGGGGGCTTCCCTGCCGGAGGTGCACACTGAAATGACCCTGGGGACCAGGATAATAGATATGGCACAAGAAGGGGGGAAATGTGAATCCTACATCAGCAGTTGGGCACCCATGACTCAGAGACACATTGTGAGGCTCGAGGGGAAGGATGGCACAGCAAAGAAGTAGGAAGCAGGGCATGCTGGGATACGCCTGTGATTCCAGTACTCAGGAAGTTGCGGTGGGAGGACTGAGTTCTCAGGCCAGCCTGCCGTGGTGATGGATTTAAGGCCAGCCCGAGATAAATAGCAAAACAGGAAGTGGGCAGGGAGGGCGGGAGAAGGTGAAGAATATAAACTGATACTACATTTGATTTTAAAAGACAAACAGAATGATTCTACTTTTTTAAAGTCATTTGGGGAAAAAAATAAAACTATTTCTAGGACACAAAGACCAAAAATTCAGGAAAAATTTGTGTCTTCGTTTAAAATTAAACCGGCCACTTGGACACAGAGCCAGGCACACAGTGAGGCAACCCTGTGAGGATAAAGCGGGGGGGGGGGGGTGATACTTCTCCCTAGGGAATGCCAGAATGCCCAGAAAACTGCAGAAGTGGAGAGAGGGCCACAGAACAGACACTTCTTCAGAGTCCACAGGAGGGCCCACACAGCTGACACTGGTCATGAACTTCTGCCTCCTCCATGTAACAGATAACGTTCCTGATGTTTAGGCCTTCAGGTAGTCTGTGCTGTTCGTTACAGCAGCCCTCGTACACCAATACATCATGAGCCTTCCTGTTCCTCACCATACTCATCCGTGGAAGACACTGGCAGCTTCTAGAAAGCTATCATATTTTCCTTTACATCCCACAGACTGGACATCATGGAGGAATTCACAGCAAATAAGACACAGTGTCCTCCCTTCAGGAGTTCACAGAAGGCTTCACCTCACCCTTTCGTAACAGGCCCATGTCCACTGTCTCTTGCAGAAGACAAGCCTTACACGGAGGTAGGTAGAGCTGGCCATGTTATTCTGGCCTGCAGATGAGAACCGCGGGTTTTAGAGAGCTGAAGACGTGCTTCAGGGCCTGCAGCCTGAGGTGGCAGAGAAGGAGCAAGGGCTGGGGCTTCAGAGCACAGGGCTGCTGCTGGGTGAGACTTTCTCCCAGCCTGCCTGGCTGCCTCCTTGGCAGGACTAGGAGTCTCTTGCCTCCCTTGCAAGAGAAGCCGCTGAGCCGAGGCCACTCTGGAAAAAGAAAGTTGTCAGGATCCAAGACCTGTTCCAAGCGAGCTCCAGAAGGCCAAAGAGAGGTCTGCCAGCCAGGCCTGCTAAAGACAGATGCAGTCACAGCAAAACAAGAGGCAGGTGCGGTCCCCCCTCTCTCAGGATCCCTCGTTTGCTGTTTCTCTCATCACCCCCACCCCACCCTCCTAACTCACAGGCAGGGCAGGTTCCTGGTAACTGTGCTGCCCTGTGTTGTCAAAATAGTGAGGCACTGGAAGGAATTCACGATGAGATCTCTGTGCTGCCGCAGCCTCCTAAGTGCCTGTCACCGTGGCAGTGGCTAAACCCGCTAATGTGCTAAGCACTTTCTGGCAGTCCTGGGAGGTAGGGCTGGTATTTTGGGAGCTGGGAGGAGCTTAGAGGTGACACCCCTGGTAACTCTGGCAAGGAGGAACAGACATGGAAACCCAACTTCAAGCACCTCGTCTGAGGTCATGAAACCACCACACCATATTTCGGGATTCCTGAAGCATCAGGTATGTGGGCAGAGAGATCAAACAGCCTGGCAAGTGGGACTTGGCCCAGAGGCCTCACAGGCCAGGGCTGCAAGGGACAGGGTGCTCTAGAATGTGACTGGCAGGGGATACGTTTTCTGCTGACGCAAAGCAGCATGCAATGCTGTCCAGGAGACCAGGCAGCCAGGCTTGGCCCTGGCTCAGGTTTTCTGAGTTGGCAGGGGCCAGGACCATGATGACCAAACAAAGCATATTCAGAGGCAGACAGGCAAGAGTCCTTATCCCGCAGAGGGCCCATGGCTAAGGGTCCTGGAGGAGAGGGAGTGACGATGGGAACTTGCACCATCCAGGATGCCATGACATGACACTGAGAGGGGAGCAGACACACACAAACACACACACCCGTGAATCTGAAGTCACACAAGATTCCAGTCTGCTTTCATCCCTAGTAAACTCACGCCTCTTTAGAGGAAACCAAAGGAATTTGGAAACTAGGAAGCAGACAACAGGGTCAAATGGTAGAATTGCTGAAGGGTCCTTCCCAGAACCAATGTGTGACAGGAAGTGGAGGGAGTGACAGGTGAGGCTGCGCAGGTAAGGAAGAAGTAGGGTCAGATAAGCCACTAAAACCCTGACGGATTCAATCTGGAGGAGAAGACCCAGCTGATAGATGTTACTGGGAGCTGCAACTTCCAAAGCCCCTCTGGCAGAAGGATCTTCAGACTCTTTGCAAACCCCAGCCACGCAGCCAGCCAGCCACATCCCAGCCAGCAGCACAGAACACTTTGGCTAAGTCGGAGCAAACCCACAAAGACCCAGCCAGACCCAGCCCTCCTCTGCTTTCCATCCAGCCCAGCCTCTGTGCCAGTCATCCCCTGAGAGGCAGCTGGAGGAATATGGTATACCAGAGCCACACGGAGCCAGGAGCGGAGACCTCGGACTCAACACGGTAACGTGCACTTATCCCTTTGAGTCTGCAAGCATGGGAAGGGCCAAGCTGCTCTTGTGCAGTGGGGGACTGTCAGGATGAGATGATGTAGGCTGGGTGCTGGGCACATAGCTAGAGGGTAAGGGAGTGCTCCATTGAGGCTGGTTCCTTTCCTTCCTTCCTTCCTTCCTTCCTTCCTTCCTTCCTTCCTTCCTTCCTTCCTCTTCTCAGCACCATATTCATTGCAGGGAGAGTATGGCTCAGAGTTGAGACTGGGAAAACAAAGGCATCCTCACGTATGCATGCCCAACCCCTAGTGATGAGTTGATGGACTCTCCTCTAACCCAGGGCACCCATAGCTGCCCACCCAACTCATTCCTCCTCCCTCACCTGCTTGAAATCACTGGGCCAGACGTCACTTTTTAGTAAGACCACTTTGTTTTACAATTCCAGGAGGGTGTCAGCCATGTCTTCTTCCCAGGAGAAATGGTGACGACAAAAGCCTCTCCAGGGTCACCTCCTTCGTTTAGATTTCATGTGACTTGTCCCTTCTTTGAAAGCCCAAAGCAGCTCATCGGTACATCACACAAACTCATCGAAATCCACCTCTGTCATATTTGGAGAGAGTGACTTCCAACAGGGACCTAGGATGGTGACACACACCTGTAATCCCAGCATTTAGGAAGCTAACGCATGAGTATCATGAGTTCAAGGCCTGTCTGGGCTACACAGACCCTGTTTCAAAGAAAGAGTAAAAAAGAAAATGGGAAAGGAAAGGGAAAAAAATTTCCATCGCACGCAGATCACATTTTATCAGTATATTCCCCACAAGACTGAGCACCATGCTAACTGTGAGGCCAGGATTATCCTGATTCCAAACCAGCTAGACATCTCAATATTTTTTAATTTTATAAACCTTAACCCTTACCTCATTCTCTGCAGAAGAATTAAACTGGGCCAGAGAGTTAAACGAAAGAGCAAAATCTATAAAAGTTCTAGAAGAAAAATTGGAAGAAAATTCTGTTCACCTTAGGTTAAACAAAAACGCCTTAACTCGGGCATCCCACTGTGTTGGCTTTCATCAATATTTAAAACAGCTGCTCTCTGGAAGGCACGAGCATCAGAATAAAACACCAGCCACAGACGGCAAGGAAATATTTGCAGAAGGCATATCCAATAACGGATGTCTAGTCAGAATATATAAAGAACTCCTAAAATTTAATAATAAGTCAAATGACCCAATTTTTAATAGACAAAAGAACTGAACAGACATTGCATAAAAGATGAGCTACAGATGGCCAAAAAGCATGGGAAAAAATGTTCAACATCATTAGTCATCAGGGAAATGCAATTAAAATCTCAATGAGGTAGCATTAAACATCTATTATAATGGCCAAAATTAAAAAGACTGACAATGCTGAGCACTAGGATACAGTGTAACTATAGCTCTCATAGCTGCTGATAGAGACTCGAGAGGCCACAGCCACTTCGGAAGGCATGCTGGCCGCATCTTGTTAAGCTAAATAAGCTCTTGTGACCCCGCAATCCCACGCATAGGCATTTGGGCAAATGTTCAAGAGACATGAAAACATATGTCCACACAAAGACCTATATATGAATGTTCATAGCAGCTTCGTTCGTAATAGCTCAAACTTGGAAGCAACCCAAACACTCATCCGTTGATAAATGAACAGGCATGTTATGGTACAGCCATGCAGTAGAAGGCATCCGTGCATGCGATAATCATAGTGAATCCTAAGTCCACTTTATTAGCTTCTTTACGTTGCTGTAACAAATGGCCACAAACAACATGACTTAAAAGAACACAAATGATTGATCTGTAGGTCGCATGGCCAAAGTCAGTCTCTCTGCACCGGGATCAGTTGTCAAAGGGACTAGTTCTGCCTCCTTCTCTGGAATAACTCCTGGGGGCCCATTGCCCCTCCCTCCGAATACCAATGCTGTGTCTCTCCGTCTCCCACTCTCGTTTAACTTACACTGGAAGGAACAGGTGTTGGATCGAAGCACAGGAGCACGCCGGGCTGTGGGAACTCACAAGTCATTCTGTATTTCCAGGGCATACAGTAACATTTCAAAGATGAACATAGTGAAAACTGGGAACATAGCTCAGTGGTAGAGCACCTGTCTAGCATACCGGGGGGGGGGGCGGATTTGAATCCCAGCACTGTTCAGAAAACAAAAGGTGGGCTAGGGAGATGACTAAGTGGTTAAGGACCCTGCTGGACAAACATACACATACGAGTTTGTGTCCCCAGCAGCCACAGAAAAAGCCAGGCATGGCACAACGTGTCTGTAACTCCCATGCAATGAAGACAGACGCAGTCTAGCCAATTTGGGGACCTCCATCTTCAAAGAGCTTGTCTTTAAAAAAAATGCAGAAAAGCAAGACACCTCTGGCCTCCATCCACAGTTCATGTATGCTCGTGCATGCACACACACAAAGAAAAGGCAAACAACCAAACAAGAAGAATAAAAATAAGATTCAAGGGAATCAAGTGTCACACAGAATGTCCATGATATAATAAATCATATACGGTCCCAAGACCTCTGAATTAAAATACAGTGTTTCTGGTACATGTGAACCTTTGGCTTCCCTGACAAGTTGGAAGGCTCAGGCTGCGTGGGCAGCACCACCATGTCCCAGAGCCCAGCATTCCACCCCCCTTCCGTAGGGCATGTCCTTGCTCCTGTGTACAGCACCAGAGTAAACCTGGATCAGCGTGACCCTGGATTTCCCCATCTCCCCTCCCGGTGGCCAGCTGACCCCCAGTCACAGTACAAAGAGAACACAACCTCTAAAGGACAGACACTTGCACCCTGCTTTGTATTCACCAGTATCCATTCACTTAGGTTGTTTTATTTGGCCTCCCCCACCACCGGGGCTGATGGTGCAGATATTATCAGCCCTGTCAAACAGACGAGAAAAGCCAGGTAACTTCTGACACAGCGAAGGGGGTGGAAGCCCATCAGAATCTCACCCCAGCCCATCCCACTGACACCGCAAGTGCCAATCATCTTAGAGAAAAGACCCTAAGCCATCTCCTAGGCATGGCAGAGCCTCCCTTCCTCATCTGCGAGATGAAAAATGCGGAACCCCGCCCTGCCTACCACACCAGGGATAAATGAGAGAGAAAAAACCTGGGGCTGGAGAGGAGGCTCAGTGGCTAAGAGCATTTGCTGCAGATGAGTGTAACACACGCCTTTAGTCCCAGCACTGGCAAAGCAGAGGCAGACAGATCTCTGAGTTCAAGGGCAGCCATTGTGAGTTCCAGGACAGTTAGGGCTACATAAAGAGACTCTGTCTCAAACAACAACAAAGGACACGTGTCACTCTTCCCGAGAACCCAAGTTCAGATTCCAGCACCCACATCAGTCAAGGCAGCTCACTGCCTCCTGTAACTCCAGTTCCTATCATCTGATAGGAAGCCATCCTATCCATGCATAGGAAGCCACAATGCATGTGACAGACACATAAATAAAAGCACATTTAAAAAGAGGGAAGTCGTGTGCACAAGCACTTTGCAGACTTTAAAATGCTTTAGCCAAAAAGGAGACTCAGTTCTGATTATCCTCTCAAGCAACGTCACAAATATTCTCCAAAAGCAAATGCCTTTCCTTCCCCCTAAGCTCCATCCCTGAGAAAGCCTCTCCCCCTGCTATCTTTAGCTCTGGTTAAAGCCAAGATAGCCTCCCCAACATTCCGCCTTGGATCTCAAGGTCAAATCTTTGAATGCCTCCCTCCAGCTTTACCTATTCTGAAATCAGGCAGTCTCCCACATCACCACCCCCACACCCCATCTTCACTCTTTCAGCAATCAGTCCCTCTTCAAGGCGACAGAATGCTAAGCACCCACTGTCAGCCCTCATCCCTTTCATGTCTCCCCAATCAGACCAGCCATGATGCCAGCAACATGTGAGGCTATGGGACATTCCAATCCCCTCTCAGGCCTCGCAATACCTTCGGGTCAAATGTAGGGGTCCTCCGTGCTGGGTAGCCAAGCTCTGCACCTCCTCCTCTATGACACCTCCATCCCATACAAGCCAAGGGGCCCCCATTTCTTTGTCTTAAGGGGTGTAGGTGTACATGCTCATGTGTGTGCAGGAGTGCCTGTGTTTGTGTATGTAGATACGCAGAGACTATAAGCCAACCTCCAGTGTTCATGTTTGGAGGGCATCCACCTTGCTTTCTCTCACAAGTTCTCTCGATGAGACCTGGGGCCAGCAGTTAAGCTAGGCTGGTTGGCCAACTGGTCTCCAGGATGTTCCTGTCTCCAGCTTCCAAGGGACTTAGATTACAAAAGCACATGACACGTTTTTACATAGGTGTTAGGTACTGAACTTGCTTAAGCACCTTATTAACAGAGCTATGTACCCATCTCTGGCCCCCATTCCTTAATAGCTAGACCTCTTTCACACTCTATGCCCCGGCTACATCTGCATTTCTCTTTCCTCCTATTCAGTTAAATCAAACACAACTATCACATTAGCATAAACGTTATCCAGGTGAATCAAGGAATTAAGTGGTTTAAGTCTATCAGATAGAGGTGAGGATGTAGTTGGTAATAGGTACTTGCCCTAGCATGTGTAAGAATCCAATGGATTGTACAAACAAGTATCTACCTGATCCCTGAGGGGGTTATAATTTCCAATCTACAACAGAATAAATCAGAAGTTAATAATGACTAGTGGCTAATTTGTACTTACTTTTTTTTACTTAATTTTTATTTTACATTTGTTTGTTTGTTTGTTTGGGAGGTGGGAATACACATTCCAGGGCACTCACATGGGTAGAGTTCAGAGGACAACCTTCTGAGATCGGTTCTCTACTAGGCTACTAATCAGATCTCTACTAGGTATGGGGATCAAACCTAGGTCACCGGACTTGGCAGCAAGCTCTATTATCCCCTGAGCCAACTTGCTGGACCTTATTTTAATCAGATCCCCATATTGAAATATAAACCTTAGGGCTGGCAAGATGGCTCAGTGAGAAAAGGTGCTCTCCCCCAAGCCTGGCAGCCTGAGCCCTGTCCTCCAAAGCCACTTAGGGGAAGCAAAGAATTCCTATTCACAAACAGCACTGTGATCACGCCAGGCTTGGTGTGGAAACACACACAAAATAACTAAAGAAATAAAGATGAAATAACAAGAAAAGCTCAACCTGAACTCCATGTCATACCCCCAATGTAATAAACATGGATTCTAGCACCACAGTAAGCACAAAGAGTCTAAGACTTCCGGGGAAAAGGCACTGTGGGAAGTCTTCAGGACATTGGTGTAGTCAAAAGTCTTAGGATGCAAAGAGCAAAAACCATAAGTAAAAAGTAAAACTAATTTGGAATTCATCCAAAAAAAAAAAACCTTTTTTTTTTTCAAGACAGGGTTTCTCTGTAGCTTCGGAGTCTGTCCTGGAACTAGCTCTCAGAGACCAGGCTGGCCTTGAATTCACAGAGATCTGCCTGCCTCTGCCTTCTGAGTGCTGGAATGAAAGGTGTGTGCCACCACCCCTCAGTGGAATTCATCAAAATTTTTAAATTCTGCTTTTTCAAAGGCATTGTTACAAGCAGGGGTAATGATTACACAATGGTACAAATATAATTAATTATATTGTGCGATTAACAAGGTTTAACTGCCTTTATTCTGTTTTTTATTAGTAAGGAGATGGAACCCAGAACAAGCGCTCCACCCTTGAGATACACAACCACTAAGCACATGACCATACTTAGCACCATTAGGAATCAGGGAGGTACAAATTAAAACTGAAATAAGATGCCATTTGCCCTAACTAGAAATGGAAAGACTGACGGTGTCAGCATCCAGTAAAGATGTGGACCAACCACAGCGTACAGTACTCATGGCACTGTAAAGTGGTGCAACCACCTTGGGAAAAGCTACAGTAGTTGGAGAAAAACTAGCAGTTGTAGGGATTGCTCAGGGGTCAAAAGTGCTCGCTGCCTTTCTCCAGGACAAGAAGTAGGTTCCCAGCAGCCACTCTGGATGGCTCCCAACTGCTTGTCACTCCAGCTCTAGTGGCTCTGAACCCCTGAAACTGTAAGTGAGCCACCCCAATTAAATGTTTTCTCTATAAGAGTTGTCCTGGTCATGGTGTCTCTTCACAGCAAGAGAAACCCTAACTAAGATAATGTACTGGTCATATGCCTGGAAGTTTCGCTCTAAGTATTCATCCCCACAGTGAGAGGGAAAGAACTCTACTGAAAGAAACTCACATAGATGCTGTCCCAACTTAAGTCATACTATTCTAAAACTGGAAAAACTCAGCTACCTGTTGACTGAAGAATTTATAAAAAATGCGGTGAGTGGATTAAAAATGGTCAGTGTGTTACACTAACTAATGTATAAGCTATATGTATAATGTATAATAAAAACAAGGTACTAATATACAACAAGAAATGCGAGTCTTAGAGAAAGAGGGGCCAGGTGAAATGAGCTGGAGTTGAAAGGATACATGGTATATGCTTTTGTTTATTCCAATTTTAGATCCAGAAAAACTCATCTAGGGTGGTGACAAAGAAATCAGTGGTTGCCTGAGGACGCAGGTGGGGCTGACTGCGAAGAGGGGCCAGAAAGGTTTTAGGATTCTAGAGTATTCTATCGTGGCCACGCAGGAAACACAGCTTAGGATCTGAAGTCTCCTGTCGTGACCACACAGGAAACACAGTTTAGGATTCTGGAGTCTCCTGTCATGGCCACACAGGAAGCACAGATATACACATATTTCAAACTCCTAGGATACATAGGCTGATTCTGTTGTTGTGAACTGTAATAGTGTGATATTGACTTGAAACTTTTCGTGAGGCCAGGCACGGTAGTGCACATCTGGAATCCCACAACTCGGAAGGTAGAGACGGAAGGATCAGAAGCTCAAGGCTGTCATTGGCTACATCCACTATGTCAAAGCCAGCCTAGACTTCACGCGACCTTTTCTAGAATAAAAGAGGAAAAAAGGTGTTCACTGTGTCAGCACATAAACTAAAACTGGGACAAGGCATGATTCGCACGGCCCTTGTACAGGTATGGCAGGTGTCTATATCTTTAATATAGAAAGGTCTTGGAAGCTGGCAGGAAAAGCTTAGTGAATAAATAACCAAACAATGCAGAAAAGCCACAAGAACTAGATAAGGATAAGCAAGTAAAGTAGGAGCAGTGAGATGGTTCAGCAATAAAGGCGTTTGCCGCCAAGCCTGACCACCTGAGTTTAATTAAACTTTGGAGTCCACACCGCCAGAGCCAGACTTCTGCAAGCTGTCCTTTGACTTTAGCATGTACATGTACGTATGTACACACACACACACACACACACACACACACACACACGAGAGGCAGGGGAGTGGAGATGAATGAACAGAAGAATAAAAAAAAAAAACTTTGTAGAAACAACCATAATAGCTAACTTAATAACTGAGACAATAAGCCGGCATATTTCACATCCATTAGCACACCTTTGCTCTGTGTTAGTGACAATGCTAGTGTCAGAGGGAGAGGTGGACACTCAGTCAGGGGCAAGAATAAAAGTGTCACATTTCTAGACAGACTACAATTCAGCACTGAGGTTCAGAGTCTTCAACTGTGGCGATCTGCATGAGAAATGTCCCTCAGAGGTGCAGATATTTGAACGCATGGTGTCCAGTTGGTGGCACTGTTTGGGAAGTTTGGAAGGCGTGACCTTGCTGGAGGAAGTACGTCACTGAAGTTGGCCTTGAAAGCTTTTGCTTCACCTTATTTCCAGTTTGCCTTCCCTGCTTTGTGCTGCGGCTGAGCTGTGGCCTCTCAGCTTCCTGCTCCTGTCACTGTGTGGACAGCCTGCTGCCAGGCCTCCCTGCCACGAGGGACTCACCACTCTGCAAGCCCAGATAGAAAGTCTCACTTCTGTAAATTGCCTTGGTCTTGGTGCTGAACACAGCAACAGAAAATTAGTAATAGAAAGTTCGCAGTGTCGTTAACCCATTTCTAGGAAACTAGGCTAAGAATGATCACAATCGAAAGCAGATATACAGGGCCCAGCAGAATGGCTCGGTGCGCGTTTGCTGTCTGAGCATGGAGACCCACGTTCCTTTCTCCAGCACCTATGTAGAAGCCACGTATGCTCAGGAGCACTTGTAATCCCTGAGCTAGAGACAGACAGATCCCTGGGGCTCACTGGGCAGCCACTCGAGCTAACTCAGCCAGCTCCAGGATCAGTGAGAGACTGTCTCAAGGTAGAGAGGAGTTGAAAAAGACACCTAATGTTGAGAGGACACATGCAGCAGAAACAAAGAGCTTTTGTTACTGACTCAGTGATGCCAATGAGAAATTATTTAGAGGGTTGGAGAGATGGCTCAGCAGTTAAGAGCACTGGCTGCTCTTTGAGAGGACCCCGGTTCAATTCCTGACACCTACATAGGAGCCAAAACCTCCAATCCCAGGGGACCAGATGTCCTCTTCTGGCCTCTATGGGCACCAGGCACTCATGCGATATGAGACAAAACACCATACACTTAAATTTTAATTTTTTCAGTTAAAAAAAAGTGTATTACCTAAAATAAACCATCAGGAAAATACTAAGAGATCAATATTTGTCCGAGATAAGAACGTAACAGATTATTTTTAATTCACTCATCTCATATATTACAAATGAACTTCAGGAATAAATGAGAAATCCAGATGAGTTCATATGAATGGATAAAACATAAACATACATGAAACATGTATGGATAAAACTTATTCAATTTTATTCATTGAAGCAACAATCTAAATGTCTATCAAGAGAGGCGAGATAGAATATATTACATATCTACACTTGAAATATCATGTTTCAAGTAGAATATGCAGGTTGGGAATATAGCTCAGAGTCCTTATCTACCCAGGGTATCCAAAATCCTGAATTCAAAACCTCAGTACTATAAATAAGGGGGGGGGGGGGTACATCCCTGCTGCTGTAGAATAATCTGAGGTATACTATTGAATAAAGAGAAAAGAAGGTACATAATGGGGAAGGGGAGAAGAGGGAGGGTAGTATGGGGGTGATAGCCTCACAGCCCACTGTGCGCTCGAGTGAAAATGGCCTCATGCAACCCTTTATAATAAAATGAAATACATATGACACAGTGCAGGACGCTTGGGAAAGCAGCTTTTGAGTGGGGAAAAGAAATTAACTAAGTAAAAACCTACAACCCTAGGACATCACCAGAAAAAAAAATAGAAGTCAGACAACCCTAGGCAGGGAGATAAGAGAAAGGGGAGGGGGGGGTGCTAAAAACCAATACTGCATGGAAAAGCCATAAAGAAATCTGATATATGAAACACTAATCAAAAAGTTTGGTTGGTAGGTTGGTTGGTTGTGTGTGTGTGAGTTTTGATGATGTACCTACCATACATGAGTGGATAGAGCTATTCCCAGAAGCCACAGGTTATTAAAAACATAACCCCAGTACCAGGGGTGGAATATCCCACTATCACTTGATCAGGGAGGTCCCTGAGACCCCAAAACAATACAGGAAATTATCACTGCTGTTGGCTCCACACCAGAACTAGACCTATTACCTAAGACACTACAGGCCTTGCTTACAGGACATAAAGAACTCAGGCTAGACCTGAGCTGGAAGCTTCCTTCCTCCTGGCTAGCTCTCAGAGTGCCACAGGTATACAGACAACAATTTTACTCGGTGCGGGTTCTGTGTGCAATAATCCTGGCTGGCCAGGCATGATGAGCCAACGGCATGCCAGTGGCAAGCCTGCCACAGGAGTGAACAACTGTTTTGTGGTTGGATTTGATACCCAATTCACAGGGGGCGGAAATCCTCTCTGGTAGCATAAACCCAGTCAAAAGCCTGTGGCCGGGGAGATGATAGGCTGTAGAGGGCAGCTACTGCTCTTGTTTTGCTAAATAAACACGCCGTGCCCGTCACAGAGTGCCGCTGTTCATCTGGGTCAGAGAAGACTGTGCAGTGGTCCTTGATGGCTATAGAGATGCATAACTGGTCAAAAGTCCTGAGAATAAACAGCTGTTGAGTAACCAGTCACAAACGCGTCATCTATATCACTTCCTCCAGGATCAGGGAACACTGAAGAAGAAGAAGGAGCAGGAAGAATGTAAGCGCCAGAGGAACGGGGGTTAATGGTAGTGGGTAGCTCAGCTTCTGTCTACAGAATGGAAACTCCTCTATCTTCACCACGTATGTCTGCAAAAGGAAGCTGTGACCTTTATAACCGTCCTGAAGTTCTATGGAGGAAAAACAAAGGGGAGGGGGGGAGGCACGAACCTCAGCTGTAAGCTCAACACAGAGAAAGATGGAGGTGTCACCTGCCTGTCCGAGCATAAGCGCCAGATCCCCACTCTGGCCTCACTCAACTTCCCAGAATCCTTTGCTCTCATCAGGCTAAATGCTTCTCTCCAGAGGCCTCACCGTTCCTCATCCTTGTCATTAGTGAGACAAAAACACGAAGACTAGGACATAAAATCCGAGTTAGTTAGCTAGGAGGGAAAGAGAGGTCAGGGGAGGTTTTAAACCCACAAGTCTCTGCAACCAGGGGTCCAAAGTGACAATGAAGCCAGACTTGTTGGCATTGCTCTAAAATCTCAGGATTTGGAACTGAGTCCCTAAAATGGCAGCAGGATTGCCATGTTCAAATCCACCCCAAACTACATAAAGAGTTCAAGGCTAGACTGGGTTAGGTATTGTGAAACCGGTCTCCAAACAAAAACCAGAAGAGAAAGTACAACTGTCATTCTGTCTGTCTGCTCACCTTGTGCAGCCGGTGTCACAACCATGGCGTCC
Organism: Microtus pennsylvanicus; assembly: GCF_037038515.1. Lineage (NCBI taxonomy): Eukaryota > Metazoa > Chordata > Mammalia > Rodentia > Cricetidae > Microtus > Microtus pennsylvanicus. The sequence goes on along the minus strand of NC_134592.1, from coordinate 32,376,445 downwards.
TGCAAACCTTAAAAGATTAGAGAAGTGAGCCCCCCAAGACTACTTCCCAGTGCCACAGGGGAAAGACAGATGGCTGGAGAGTGGGAGAAAAAGGAAACCTTCGCTCCAGCGTGCAAGGACATGAGTCTCGGCCCCTATCACAGTTATTATGCATTCCCAACTGGCCTGGCCAACATCCAGAGAGACTCCAGGCCGGTGAGCCCGCAAATGTGAGGCTGAGATAAGGCAGGCAGCAACAGGGAAGCTTGCCCAGGGTTATATACGGGCTGCTGTGCACTGACATGAGGAGCCACGGGAATCTTCAGTTCCCGGGGCGTTTTCTGCATTCGTTCCCCCGCTCCTCAGGATTAAGGATCCTCTCTTGCTTCCCTCCTCCCCCTGGACTGCCAGTAACATGGGGAAAGTAAAGAGAGAAGGAGAGACAGAGGATGTGTGCGTGTTAATGAACACATTAAAATCCCATAGATCTTGGGTACTTGTTTATAGTAAAACTGAGTAAGAGGCACTATTTTCCCTTTATCCATGGGACAGCCACCCAGTGGCACATATTTCAAAAGCTAGAAAAAGGCTAACCTCCAGCTCAGGCCCCCAGCAGGAAACATGCTTTGAGAGCCCAGGAAATGCTGTGCTTTTTTCCAGTAAGGGGGAAACTGAGTCCTTCTGGACGAGGCACTGGACAGAAAGAAATGCAAGGGGAGCCTTCTAGAAAGGGACACAGTGGAAGAAGAGCCTGGAGAGAGGTCATTCTTGTGCAGGCAACAAAGAAGGCTCGAGAGGAGACGTCGAAATGCCTTATGGGAGCTGAGGTGGGGGGGGGGGCTTATCTCCCTTCACCGAGTCCAGGCATCCCTGAGTTTGTCCTGTGAACCCTTCAAAGAGAGTAAACTCCAGCCCAGTTGTACTAACAAGCTCTGGATGAAAGGAATGTCTTCCCCTCAGCCTTGCTTGAGGGTCAGACGCCTGGAAAAATTCCTGGGATGATTTGGTGGTGCCTGCGACAACTTTGGAGCCACCCTGACTGGAAGAGAAAACGTGGTTTTGAACAAAGGCCACCAGGACTGGTCTTCGGGAGTGAGAAACACTTTCAGGTCTCAATATGTGTAGCACGATTTATAAAAACCCAAAGACAGATATTGGGGTTCAACTTGAAGGTCAGAAAAGCCAAATAGCCAGCCACTAACTCTTACCTCTACCTCACTCTGAAATAGTGATTCTGCCCCCCAGGAATCTCAGAATGAGACTGTGTGTCTGAGAGCTGTCTCCTCCCATCTTATATTCCTCTCTAGAGCTGGGATTAAAGGCGTGCATCCACTACCACAAATTTCTATGGCAAACTAGTGTGGCTACTGGGATTAAAGGTGTGTGTCACCACTGCCTGGTCTGTAAGGCTGATCAGTGCGGTTGTTTTCCTCTCTGAACTTCAGGCAAGCTTTATTTATTAAAATACAAATGAATTATCATTACAAGTATGTCTGCCCTTGCCACACGTCAGCCTGGATCTCCTTCAACACCTCTCTTCCTTGTTCGGGGGAAACCCTTGAGAATCTCCTTCACAAAGCATTTTACATAGGTGCTGGGGATCCAAATACTGGTTCTCATGCTTATCCAGAAAGCATTTGAATCACTGAGCCACCCCACTCCCACCTCCAGGGCCCATATATAAATTCTGACCAACCCCCTTCCAACATCAATCCTTCCTCAGCAAACAAAAAGCCTACTGAAGGGAACGCTCAGACCCAGGACGAGCAGCCTGGTGTTGGCGAGCTCTCCCGATTCCTACTTCCACTCGGTCGGTCGTTTGCTCCTCAGGCGTGTGCGTAGGTGCTATCTGCCAAGCCCGGGCATCCTCTCTCACACCACTTTAATCGATCGCCTAAGAGTAAGCTCAGGATTCATTCAGCACTTCTCTTCCCATCTAAGAAAGAAAAAACCCAACAGGCTCTCTGGGTGAGCGTCAGACCCCTACAGAGCAGCAAGACCTCTAGGCCCCTGGAAAGTCAGGCCCTCGAGAAGGCACGTGGGGGCAGGGGGCTGAAGAAACAATACCTTAATGCTCTTCCAGAGGAAACAATACCTTAATGCTCTTCCAGGGGGCATGAGTTCAGTTCCCAGCACCCACATGGGGCAGCTCACAACTGCCTCCAACTTCCAGCTCCACGGAATCCAGTGCCTGCTTCTGGCCTCCTCAGACACGCACACATGGCAGCACACCACACACACACACACATACACATGCGTGCGCGCACGAGAGAGAGAGAGAGAGAGAGAGAGAGAGAGAGAGAGAGAGAGAGAGAGAGAGAGAGATTGGCTGGAATGTGTAAAGGTTTCCAGGCCCAGCCCACCCAGGGAAACCCTGAATATCCTATGACTGAAGGTGGCAGAGTTAAGATAGTCCATTCACCGATGCACACAGTACTCAAGGAACACTAGGGAGCTGGGGTGTGTGTGTGAGTATGCGTGTGTGCGTGCATGCGTGTGTGCGTGCATGCGTGTGTGTGTGTGTGTGTGTGTGTGTGTGTGTGTGTGTGTGTGTGTGTGTGTGTGTGTTCCAAGTCATCTTTGCTAGGCAGATGTGGTCACAGAGGTGGGAGGATTAGCGGGGGATCGTGAGAAACATCTGCCCTGCCTGGAGATCAATAAGCACAAATTACATGAGAATCTGGGGTGTCCAGGAACAGCTCCGCATTGGGAGACAAATACAGATGGAGGTGGGAGGGAGAGGGAGGGGGCAGGCTAGGGATGGTCATTTATCTCAGAGGTCTCTTCCCACACCAAAATTGTAGGTTTCTAATCTGAACCTCCCCTGCCAACAACTTGAAAAAGTTGCCTGAGCTCAGGGACGTTTGGAGAGAAAGTTGAATCGCATTGTCAGATAATAAACCAAGAAGAAATTCTGAAGTCAAAACAAGGGATAAATTTTCCTTATCTCTCTAAGACATGCATCAAAGCGGCTCAGTGCTGTCTGCCCAGCCTGGGAAGATGATAATGGTTTTTAATGGCCTGTAAACAGCAGCACCGGCCTATGTAATAAAATTTAACCAATTAATCCTTTCGGCTTCCTCTCTGCATTCTGCTTGCCCCCACACTTTCTTTTGAAAGGCGCTGGGGCAACCTTGGGGGAGTCTAAAACAACAAGGGATTTCAGTCTAAAGACTCGATGTCTCTGAGTCAGTATCCAGAAAATGTGGGGTGACTGCGAAGCTGTCCAGAGAAAATGTCAAGGAAAAGAAGAAACACGGGGCCCCAAGGAACCAGAGCGAGAGGCAAATGTCATCCTAACTCAATAAGGCCATTCATTCGGTAAGCACGTGCACAAGACACCTGCAGAGGGCAAGAGTTAACCAGGAAAACACCTGTCCTCGGTGGCCTGGGGGTGCCACTGGGAGTAAGATACCATTCCTGGGAGCTGGACGATGAAGCCCAGTGGTGGAGCACGTGCTTAGCATATGTGAGGCCACACGTTCCACACCCAGCCCCCCAAAAAGGAGAAGGAGGAGGAAGAGGAAAAGGAGGAAGAGGAGGAGAAGGAGGAGGAGGCGGCAGCCTGGGGGAAAAGTTTAGACTGTAAAGTGTTTGCCTCGCTTAATACCCAGAACCTGAGGGAAAGGCCAGGCATGGTGGCTTACTTGTAACCTCAGAGCGGGACAGGCTGGAACAGGCAGGTGTCTGAGGATTGTTGGCCATCCTTCCTAGCATTATCTGGGAGCCCCAGACCAAATGAGACCCCACCTCACAAAACAAAACAAGGTAGCTGGTTCTGAGGTCGAGCAACACCTAAAGTTGTCCTCTGACATACACACACACACACATGCTCATAAAAAAGTGCACACACGTACATATACATACACATATGCACGCACACACACACAAATAACAAGGTGTAATAGTGCATGCCTATAATCCCAGCACTTGGGAGGTAGAGGCCGAGACTTGGGTATTCAAGGCCAGCCTGGACTACATGAAACCCTCTCTCAAAATACTAAAAAGAAAAGAAGGGATGGGGAGAGAAAGATACAGTCATACTACCGAAGGTGGGTATAGACAGCATTTGCAAAGAGCCACAGAGTCCTATTAGCTCTATCTTTTTGCTTTCTCTTTCTCAAGTGTAACACTTGGGAGGAATGATTGGGGCAGGTAGGAATCAGAAAACCAAGCCCCTGCCCTTCTGCCACAGCTCTACCTTCACCCCTAGTGCTGGAAGAAAGAAAGGACCTGTTATCACTAGAGCCTCTGGAGGGTTGACCACTCAAACAATTCAAGTCTTGTTGCTTCCTGCGCATTGAGGCAAAGTTTTCCTCTCTGGTTTAAGTCTTTTTTGATTGTTCAAAAGAGACAAAACCACCTTACATGGCAGTAATCTTGCGTCACATGTTTTATTTTCTATGATTTTAAGAATGTGTACACGTGTGTGTGTGCACATGAGTGCAGGTGCCCATGGACTCCAGAAGAATGTGCACACGTGTGTGTGTGTGTGTGCACATGAGCGCAGGTGCCCATGGACTCCAGAAGAATGTGTACACGTGTGTGTGTGTGTGCACATGAGCGCAGGTGCCCATGGACTCCAGAAGAATGTGCACACGTGTATGTGTGTGTGCACATGAGCGCAGGTGCCCATGAACTCCAGAAGAATGTGTACACGTGTGTGTGTGTGTGCACATGAGCACAGGTGCCCATGGACTCCAGAAGAATGTGCACACGTGTGTGTGTGTGTGTGTGTGTGTGTGTACACATGAGCACAGGTGCCCATGGACTCCAGAAGAATGTGTACACGTGTGTGTGTGTGTTTGTGCACATGAGCACAGGTGCCCATGGACTCCAGAAGAATGTGCACACGTGTGTGTGTGTGTGTGTGTGCACATGAGCGCAGGTGCCCATGGACTCCAGAAGAATGTGTACACGTGTGTGTGTGTGTGTGTGTGCACATGAGCACAGGTGCCCATGGACTCCAGAAGAATGTGCACACGTGTATGTGTGTGTGCACATGAGCGCAGGTGCCCATGAACTCCAGAAGAATGTGCACACGTGTGTGTGTGTGTGTACACATGAGCACAGGTGCCCATGGACTCCAGAAGAATGTGCACACGTGTGTGTGTGTGTGTGTGTGTGCGCGCGCGCGCACATGAGCGCAGGTGCCCATGGACTCCAGAAGAATGTGTACACGTGTGTGTGTGTGTGTGCACATGAGCACAGGTGCCCATGGACTCCAGAAGAATGTGCACACGTGTGTGTGTGTGTGTGTGTGTGTGTGCACATGAGCGCAGGTGCCCATGGACTCCAGAAGAATGTGTACACGTGTGTGTGTGTGTGTGTGCACATGAGCACAGGTGCCCATGGACTCCAGAAGAATGTGCACACGTGTATGTGTGTGTGCACATGAGCGCAGGTGCCCATGAACTCCAGAAGAATGTGCACACGTGTGTGTGTGTGTGTGCACATGAGCACAGGTGCCCATGGACTCCAGAAGAATGTGCACACGTGTGTGTGTGTGTGTGTGTGTGCGCGCGCGCGCACATGAGCGCAGGTGCCCATGGACTCCAGAAGAATGTGCACACGTGTGTGTGTATATGATCATGAGCGCAGGTGCCCATGGACTCCAGAAGAATGTGCACACGTGTGTATGTGTGTGCACATGAGCGCAGGTGCCCATGGACTCCAGAAGAATGTGCACACGTGTATGTGTGTGTGCACATGAGTGCAGGTGCCCATGAACTCCAGAAGAATGTGCACACGTGTGTGTGTGTGTGTGCACATGAACACAGGTGCCCATGGACTCCAGAAGAATGTGCACACGTGTGTGTGTGTGTGTGCACATGAGTGCAGGTGCCCATGGACTCCAGAAGAATGTGCACACGTGTATGTGTGTGTGCACATGAGCGCAGGTGCCCATGGACTCCAGAAGAATGTGCACACGTGTGTGTGTGTATGTGATCATGAGCGCAGGTGCCCATGGACTCCAGAAGAATGTGCACACGTGTGTGTGTGTGTGTGTGTGTGTGTGTGTGTGTGTGTGTGTGTGTGCACATGAGCGCAGGTGCCCATGGACTCCAGAAGAATGTGCACATGTGTGTGTGTGTGTGTGTGTGCACATGAGCGCAGGTGCCCATGGACTCCAGAAGAATGTGTACATGTGTGTGTGTGTGTGTGCACATGAGCACAGGTGCCCATGGACTCCAGAAGAATGTGCACACGTGTGTGTGTGTGTGTGCGCGCGCGCGCGCGCACATGAGCGCAGGTGCCCATGGACTCCAGAAGAATGTGTACACGTGTGTGTGTGTGTTTGTGCACATGAGCGCAGGTGCCCATGGACTCCAGAAGAGGGTATTGTATCCTCTGGAGCTGGAGTTAAAGGCGTTTGTAACATTTGTGAGCTTTCTTGATGTGGGAACTGAGCTCAGGTCTTCTGAGTGAGCAGTATACACTGAACCATCTCTCTGTTATAACTCATATAATCCAGGCTGGTTCCAAACTCACTCTGTAGTTGAGAATGGCCTTGAATTTCTGATTTCTGTTTCTCTTTCCAGAGTGCTAGGATTATAAGCCTGTGCTACAACTTACAAATTATTTGAAGAAGTTTTGTTGTTGTTGTTGTACTTAGTGGTGGTGGTGGTGGTGGTGTGTGTGTGTGTGATGTAAAGGTCAAAAGGCAACTTTTAAGGATCAATGCTCAGCTAGGTGTGATGGTGCACACTTTTATCCCAGCACTTAGGAGACCAAACTCTATGAGTTTGAGGCCAGCCTGGTTTACCTAGCAAGTTCCAGGACCACCAGAGCTACAGAAGAGAAACCTTGTCTCCTAAAAATAAATTAAAGGCAATTATCTTCTTCCACCTTGTTGGTCTCAAGGATTAAAGTCAAGTCCTCAGCCTTGACAGCAGGAATCTGTCACTGAGCCACAGTGCCAGCCCCACCCTAAACTTTTACATAGTATTGTAAAGCAGGGTCTCACAAGTGCTAGGCAGACATTCGCCTCTGACCTAGTCCAGCTCGGCAAACCACAAGTGGGCACCTGCCACATGCTAAGCACGCAGCTGAGCACAGAGTCTCCAAGATAGAACCAGGTAAATGCGGCCCCACCTCCCCACAGGGCTCCCAGACCAGCTGGGCAGAGAAGAGAAAAGGGACTGTCTCCAGAGGCCGGGGCGACCCCTGGAGATAATCCACAGAAGTCTTAATAAATTAATTTGATTTTGCCAGGTGGAAAAGACACCCGTTTAGTCAGTTCACTGCGTATGCTTAGAAAGGAAGGAGCCATCCGTGTGTCCAGACCGTGGGGTGGGTGCCTCTGAAGGGCAAAGGCTGGGGAAAGACCGAAAGGCAGGCCAGCCAGGCAGAGCCAAGAATGCCTTGATACAGAACTTGGACTTCACTCCCTGGCAATGAGGAAACCACCGGAGCCCATAAGCAGAGGTAGGCTGTGCTCGGATTTACATTTGAGCAAGTGTATTCCTGCTGCTGGGTGGAGAAGGCTCTGGAATGAGGAGAAACGAGGCCAGCTCAAGAAACGTTTTCAAAACAGAGTCGTCAGGACAAGGTCCACCAGAGGGAAAGGAGGACCAGAGATGGTTGCCACACTCGAGCTCGAGGTGCCTCATCCAAGGAAGAAGAAAGAGGAAAGGAATGTGTATGTCATGTTCAAATCACATAAGCTACTAGGAAATGGAGCATCAGGAGTTCAAGACCAACCTTGACTACATAACAAACTCAAGGACAGCCTGGCCTATTTGAAACTTTATCTCCAAAAAAAAAAATTAAGGTAGGCAAGAGGAAGAAGGGAAGAACAAAGGAAGGAAAGGAAGAAAAAACAAAGAGAGGAGGAAAGGAAGGAAGGAAGAAAGAGAGAGAAACAAAGAGTGAGCTCAGTTGGTAGTGCTTGCTTGCCTATATATATGAAGGCCCATTTGATGCCCAGTACTACATAAACCAAGTATCAGGGTGCACGCCTGTGAAACCATTCCTGGGAGATAGAGTTGGGAGAATCAGAAATTCAAGGTCATCCTCAACTACAGAGCAACTTCACACTCACCCTGGACTGCATGAGACTCTCTTTCCAAAGAAGAAAGCAGAGGAGGAAAGGGAGGAGAGGAGGAAGAGAGGAGAGGAAAGACACCCTTGGTCTGCCTTGGTCATCAAGCAGTGGTTAACCCTACCCATCCTTTGCTGAGCTCTTCCTGTTTTCCCTTGACACTGGTTCAGTTTCATAACATTGAAGACTGTCAAAATCTCCCTTTGGTGTCTCCTAAGCCTTGGCCAGTGCTAGACAATGAGTAGCCAGGAAGCGCTCTCTGGAGAACTTGTCATCTCGGTCTTCGCCTCATTTGCGGTAAGAGGTGTTGCCCTTTTTAACCCTTACTAAGCAGTCTTTGTAGAAATCCTGGAACAAGAAATTCCTAGATGCTTGGATTGCGCAATCCAAGAAAATTTTAACAGAAAAACAAAAAAAACATAAACAAAAACACCATTGTTCCTTAAACAAGAGACCATCTGCAGCAAGCAGTAGATCTGGAGGATATGTAACTAAGCGAAATGAGCCCAGCACAGAAAGACAAATGCTACGTGTTCTTGCTCATACGCAGCAGCTAGAAAAGCTGAGTCATCAGCGAGTAGAACAGTGGTCCCTGGACGTCAAGACAGGAAATGAGGGGAAAGGATAAGCAGGCTGAAGGCTAGCACCCAAGGACAGTTAGGTAACAGGAGTCACTAATAAAACATACTACAGCCGGGCAAATAGGACACACACCTTTAATCCCAGCACTCGGGAGACAAAGTCAGGTGAATCTCCGAGTTCAATGCCAACCTGGTCTACATAGAGAAACCCCGTCTTGAGAAACCAAAAACAAAAGGGGAAATGAAGAAACACTTCCATGTATTTGTTAAGATTTCTTGGTTTCTATTTTATAAGTGCTTGATTGTGTGTGTGTATGTGCGCCATGCTAACGCCTGGTGCCTGCAAAGGCCAGAAGAGAGCATCAGATCCCCTAGAACTGGAGTTACTGAGGGGTTACTGTGAGCTGTCATGCGGGAGCTGGGAACAGGACCTGGGTCCTCTATACGAGCTGCACATTCTCTCTCCAGCCCAAACTTATTACAACTTTCTTAAGAGCTAGAAGAGTTCAAGATTTCTCAATGCAAAGAGACGATAAATGTTCTTTAAGGGGATAGAAAGGATAATTACCAACATTTGATCACTACATGCTATACACATCTATTGAGCTATCACACAGAACTTTGCATATGTTGTATGTATGTATTTGTGTATATAAAATTATGTCAACAAAAATATATGTTGATGAAATAAAGAAAGGGGGTTTGGAGAGAAGTCTCACTCAATAAAGTTTTGACCACGAAAGTTTGAGGATGTAAAGATGATGCCCTGCATTCATGTAAAAGAATCAGGTGTGTGTAAGAGTGGCCAAGATCAAAAACACTGATGACAACTTATGCTGGAGAGGTTGTGGGGGGAAAGGAACGCTCCTGCATTGCTGGTGGGAATGCAAGCTGGTACAGGCCCTTTGGGTATCAGTGCGGTGATTTCTCAGAAAATTAGGAAACAGCCTTCCTCAAGACCCAGTAATACCACTTTGGGGTATATAGCCAAAGGAAGCTCAATCAAGCCACAAGGACATGTGCTCAACTATGTTCATAGCAGCATTGTTTGTCATAGCCAGAACCTAGAAACAACCTAAATGCCCCTCTACCGAAGAATGAACAAGGAAAATGTGGTACATTTACACAATGGAGTACTACGTAGTGGAAAAAAATGACATCTTGAATTTTGCAGGAAAATGAATGGGGCTAGAAAACATCATTTTGAGTGAGGTGACTCAGAAACAGAAAGGCAATTATCACATGTACTCACTCATAGGTGGTTTTTAAACATAAGGCAAAAAAAAAACCAGCCTACAAATCACAATCCCAGAGAACCTAGACAACAATGAGGACTCTAAGAGAGACATACGTGGATCTAATCTACATGGGAAGTAGAAAAAGATGAGATCTCCTGAGTAAATCGGGAGCATGGGGACCATGGGAGAGGGTTGAAGGGGAGGGGAGAGGAAAGGAGTGGAGCAGAGAAAAATGTAGAGCTCAATAAAATCAATTAAAAAATAAACAAATAAAAATGAAAGAAATTTTAAAAAAGAATCAGGTGTGGTGTGTGCCTATAACTTCAGCATTGGGGAAGCAGAGCCCTAGAGCTCACTGACAGCCACTCCAGCTGCACTGATAAGCTCCGGGTTCAGCATGATACCCTGTCTCAGACTGGGGAGGAGGATGAATTGATCAAAACACATTATATACATATATAAAATGCTCAAAAATAAAGACATTTCATTAAATAAATGTTACATTCATAATGAAGGAAAATTTTCATTTTTATGTTTCTACTAGTAGCGGTGTTTGAAATTTTACATCTAAAATATATATATCTTTATATATAAGATATATGTGTATATATAGTTTTGGTTTTGCTTTTTCAAGACAGGGTTTCCCTGTGTAGCCCTGGCTGTCCTGGAACTCCCTCTGTAGACCTGACTAGCCTCAAACTCAGAGGTACGCTTGCCTCTGCCTCCCAAGTGCTGGGGTTAAAAGCATGCACCACCACTGCCTGGCTATCTACTATGTTTTTTAAATAAATGTTAACCATATTATCCAACAATAACAATATAAAATGTCAGTAGTCACTGTTCTATTGCTGTGAAGACACACCATGGCCAACACAACTCTTATAAAAAGAAAGCCAGGCCTTAATCAGATGGCAGGGGCACGGTGGCACACATGGAACTGGAGCATAGCTACGAGTTTTACACCCTGATCCTCAGGCGGCAGACAGAGAGGGAGAAAAAGGGAGAGCAACCCTGGACCTGGCTATTGAGACCCCAAAAACTCACCCCAGCAGCACACCTCCTGATCTTTCCACACACTTCACCAACTGGGGACTAAAAATATTTAGGCCTATAAGACCATTCTAATTCAAACCACCACAGAGAGAGCGATTGAGGAAGATATTTGATATCAACATCTGTCATACATACATGGAGAAACTCACACACACATACACACATATACTCACGTTAGAGGGGATACATATACTCATACAAAAAAAAACACATGATGATATACTTCTCCCAAATCAGAATAATATAATTTTAAGACTAATGATAATCCCAATTAAATCAACTCCTGGCTGGGGGAGGGGAGAAGCTGTTCCATGCACTGGAAGATGGTAAACAGCATCTCTGGCACCCACCAGTCACCCACCAATGGCACTTCCCCACTGTAACAACTAAAAAACCACCTTAGTTTCTCCCAAATATCTCTGAGAGTAAAGTCACTCCAACTGAGACTTCCTGAACAACACAGCCAAAGCCTTACTATAAATCTAACTATATTGTTCTTATCTTTTGGACCAAGAGAAGCCGTCACTAAATGGGGTGAGCCCATAAACCAGCTTTGGGGACAGACAGAGGCTGGGAATGTGGAATCTGAACCCTCACTTGTCATTAGCTGACCTTGAATAAGGACCTTCTCAGTCGCCCTCCCTGTCAGGTGACTAGGGAGCATGGTACATCTTCTAGAAAGGATTAAATGGTAGAGCTATGACTCGGCACATGACCATCAGACGAGGAATTACAATTCTGCCATCTCTGCCACTTCCATTCCACAGAGCCCATTGCCAGATACCTAGTATTGATGGCCACCCACATTTAAAATGTGCTAAAGCTAGATGTGGTAACACAGTTATAATCCCAGAATCTGAAGGCTGAGACAGAAAGTTCACCCAAGTTTGAGGCTAGCCTAAGCTACATGGTGAGTCCAAGACCAGCCAGAGCTACACAGGAAAAACTGTTCGAAAGGGCCAAACCATGAGAATGAGAAAGACTTTCTGGGTAAAAGGACCTTGCACATAATACAGCAGGCATCTCATAAATATTTATTGAATGAATAAATGGATCTCCAGTCATCCAGTTCTCAACAGTCCGTTTCCTCAAGCCTGGCACATCTAAGTTCTCTTCTCTTTCACCAGAACATTCTCCACTTCCTCTTATGGAAATTAAACCCATAAAATGAGTGTGACCAGTCCAGGTAGAAATCTTGTTGGAAACTTTTAGAAGACAGTATCAATATCTAACCCCCTCTGGATAATCCTCATTCCCATCCATGACAGCAAGGCCTTTTCTAAAGTCCAACCGAGAAAGTCACTTGTGCCATCAACATCTCCTGGTTGCTGCTGTCCTGAGATACTGAACCTGGAGGTCAGCCAGGGACAGCCAGAGGAGGTGGCAAGGTCCTTGAACAAAGTAGCTATAAAAGGGTGTGGGGGAAAGCAAGACAAACAGCAAATGGAAAAGGCAGTGACCTCAAAGAACTGTGGGGGCAGGAGTTGAGGAGCCTCTGCAGTAGCCTCTGGAAGACAGAAAGGTCAGAGTTCTTGCTGCCTGGCCTGGCCTCACCAAGCCCACTTCCCAGCCTCCACCTCTGCACTCTGTAGCTCCTATGAGGGGGAGAAAAAAACACATCTTGTTATTAACCAGATGCGGTCCTGGCCACAGCCCAGGCAGCAATAAATTTCCTAGGTTCACCTCACAAGTACATTTAAGTATCTCCTGACAGTTTCCCAAAGGAGTGAGGTCTTTTTTGGCCATCGTGGGGCAACAGGACGTTGAGTACAGGGAGAAGCCTTCAAGAGCAGGTGATTTAAGCCCTTGCTATGTAAATGAAGAAACTGAGGTTTTGCCAAGTGTGCTGCAGCTGGGCAGTACTGAGCCAAGAAGTCAAGCCTTGGGGTTCTGTACGTGGCTTGAAAAAACTTGAAGAACAGGAAGGGGTACCGTGTACGAATCTCACGCATCCTGCAAACAGGTGGGATTGCACCCAAAGGGGAAATCAATCCCTCTCTGAAGGACTGTGTCCCATGACACTCCATCCACCTACACATAAGGAGAGATTAATCACACCTTCCCACAAGACAGTGCATCTGCTTCCTCTCCTCTCCATACCTGGTCACCTGTCATCGCTGTCCCATCTCATGCCAGCTATCTCCTGCAGGCTATGTGACATAATGACAAAACCCCAAAAAGAACCCAAAGACTTGGGGGGGCTGTGTATAACGGTCTGAGTGTCTGTGTGTGCATGCTCACTCGCTCATGTGCACTGGAACAGGAGAGAGAAGGAAACAAATGCAGTAATAGATAGTGAATCTGAGGAAAGATGAGAGCAGCATCCATTATGATATCCTCACAGCTTCTCAAAAGGGCTGAAAGCTTGCTGAGTGAAAATAAGAGAGAGAAGCCAGGCACACGCCTTTCATCCCAGCACTCAGGAGACAGAAGTAGGGAGATCTCTGTGAGTTCCAGGTCAGCCTGGTCTACAGAGCAAGTTCCAGGACAGCCAGGGCTCCACAGAGAAACCCTGTCTTTAAAACCCAAAGAGAAAGAGAGAAGAGAGAAGAGAGAGAGAGAGAATGAGATGAGAACAGACTAAATGACAATTTAAGGTAAATTAATCCAAAAAATGAAAAACTTTACTGAAAAGGTTAGGGCTCACACCTTAGGTTTTATTAATCTCTTATCTAAGGACTAATATACTCTGAAAAGGTTAGAAGACATCCTGAAGGTCAAAGGTGATCCTAAACAATATGCAATGTTGATGTTTACAGAAGTCAGTAGCTGTGGCAACCTTGAGGTTCAAATCTAATTTCAAATATGTTTTACTCATCCGCTCCCAAACTACACATATGCTTTGTGATTCATAATATCAACAAAGTACAGTTTGGTTTTAATTCCTTTTGGAATTTTTTTTCACATAAGGAAATTGCTGAACCAAATCCCATACCCAATCCACAGTCACCAGGTTCTCTATCCAAAGTAGCATTTAGCTTGAGCCACAGTGGGTCTCTAATCAAGCCCTGAAAATCTGTCCCCAGTCACATTCATAAAACTCATGCCAGCTCACAGCAGTCCGTGTTCAGCATTTGAGGGACAGTCGTTCAAGAGGTCACATGGAATTCCTAATGGCTACAGAAGGGGCAAAGAGGAGAATGTTTAAAGAAATCTGAGGTTTAAGAAAGAGGTTGTACCCATATTAGAAGGGTTGTATGCTTATCAAAGAGGCCACAAGTTCATCCTCAGGCAATGGAACCATGGGAGAGACTGAAGATGAGAATGATCAGATCATGCAGAGACTGTGTGGGAGTCGCTCAAAATTAAAGACTCTAGTTAGACTGACAAAGACCTGGCCCGTGTCAGTCAAAGCATGAGGAAGGTTAGCTGGGAACCAACTGCAGGCAAAACAAGACTGGACCAAGGACGGAAACTCATGCGAGGGAAGAGGAGATTCCCAAGCACATTTGAACAATCAAAGAGGCCAAGATTAAAACCTGCTTTCAAATGACCCATTCAAACTCCTCCTCCACTACAGGCTGGTGGCACCATGCTAGAATGTGGGTGGATGGGTGGAGGTGTAGCTTTGTTGGAATGGGTATGACCTTGTTAGAGGAAGTATGTCACTGTGGGGGCGGGCTTTGAGGTTTCCTATGCTCAGGATACTGCCAGGTGTCTCAGTCAACTTCCTATTATCTTCGAGATGTAGGAATCTCAGCTACTTCTCCAGCACCACATCTGCCTGCACACCACCATGCTCCCCACTTTGATGATAATGAACTGAACCTCTGAAACTGTGAGTCCCTCCCCCCAATTAAATGTTATCCTTATAAGAGTTGCCATGATCATGGTATCTCTTTACAGCAATAGAAACTCTAACTAAGACAGTTACCTATATGCAAAAAGAACAGAGTGTGGGTGCTGAGACACCCACTATCGGAACTGAAGAGCTTACTGCTAGGGAGACCCTGAAATGGCTTCCCAAGCCTGAAGTCAAGGTGTAAGACTGCAAAAGAAAAGGAGCTAAAACAACCAACCTCGTGACCACTCCCACTTCCAAAACCCCAAAGTGCCAGAGTTCAGAAAGCTAAACAAGTAGTTATGATTGTCACCATCCAGGCCTAACTTGGGCACAGTCACCACATGGATGGAGGTAAGAAAAGCCCCCAGGATCCCAACCCCTTATGCAACTCTTCAACTCCAAAATCCCTGTCCTGTGCTCAAGAAGCACCTGCCTGAGACAGCGTTCATCACAGCATCTTCGTAACTAAGGAGGTCCTTGAACCTTTGTCTTTCTTGACTTGGGAAACAAGTGACTTTGAAATTAGTACAACTTACGTGGTTTGGACCCAGCTCGACACCTCCTGCGGCAGAACTCCAGGGAAAACAGCAGAGGACAGGAGGCCAGCGGCACATTTATCAGAAGATGTTGGCGCTCCTGGTAAGAAGGAGCTGAGGACACAGCTCAGGGACTCCCACAGGATCCCATAAAAACCATCTTCTATTTCTACTCCACTCTCCAGCGATGTATCCCCTGCTCTCTTGTTCTGCCCCATCTCTCTGCCACTCTCTCAGAGCCATACTGGACAGTAGATGGACAGAACTCAAATGCTTAGAGGAGGCAGTTGCCATCCCCTGGGAGATTGTCAAGGCAGCAAGCAGATGTGGGAACACAGTCTGGGCCCCCCGACTGCTGTGGCCATTGAGTAAGCAGCCCCTCCTCCATCCCATACCACTCCTGCCTGTCCCAGAGTGAGGTGAGCAGTGAAGCTCAGCCTCCCCTGGGGATTCTGACCACCTTGTGGGGAGATTATGATGGTCCTGCCGTTGCCATGCCAACTGTGATATCATTCCTTTCATCATTCCATCTGGGCGGATTTTTTTTTCTTTTCCTTAAAGGACATTCTTTTACTCGTGTCTGTCTGGGGGCCTACCAAGAGGTCGCCTCTTGTCATCCTTGACTTCCATGTAAACTATGCTGTCTAGACTCTGTGGTCCTCATGGGAGCAGCTCCGGGGATACAGGCAAGCTCTGCTCCCAGGCTGGCTGATCCACTGATTCAAAGTAGAAGCAACAAAATCTCCTATCAGACTGCGTGGAGGAGACGGTATGTGGTGTGGTCAAGGCCTAGCCTGGCTTGATAGGCCAGAAGAAGCCACTTTCTAGGAAAAACAAGTGCAGAGAGGAATAAAGATGGGGGGATATATGGACCCCACACTGGAATCTGGACAGGAACGCAGAGGACAAGAAGAAAATTGTTCCTAAATAACGGCTTTCACACTGTCCACTCCTGGAGCTGAGGTTCCCACAGAAAAGCAGGTCCACACCAGGCACAGAAAGGCCACCAGAGACCTTAGCCCCTGCCTATAAGGAACTCACAATGTCACTGTTCACAAAGAATGATGACAATGGTTCATTGGAAAAACCGTGACCCTCCAGGCAGATAAACCAAGACTCTAGAAAGCCAGCTCATCTATGGCCAGGAGGCTCAGCACACAACTTGTAGACAAAGAGCCAAGGGTGCTGGCCCTGGGCAGGTAGACCTTGTTCTAAACCTTCAAATGGGGACCATAGGCAGCCGGCAGCACACTTCCTCCTCATTCTCTCCCCCTCCTGAGATCTGTGGGGACATTTGCAGGCAGTGAAGGAAGGCAGCAGCCAGTAGCTCCGGTGCCAGCTGGCAGAATCTCACCAGGGAAATGGCGGCCATCTGCCACAGAGCGGGCTGAGGGACCCAGGGCAGGCATCCCTGCAGCCAGCTAACCTCTGCAACACGGTTAATTCTTATGAAACAGACCTATCCCCGGAAGTCGCCAATGCCATTGTTTAAGTCCAAAGAAAGAGTGGTCTCCTCAAGCTGGACACATCCAGGATGTAAACAACAAAGTGGCCATCACCAGTGGCAGCAGCTGTGTTGTTTCCAGCCTAAACCAGCCACACATTCCTGGCCTTGCCTTTCTGTCTAGTATAGACAGAAGTATTTTATATAGACTTCTGGACAGCGGTTGTGGGAACTAGTATGTGGGCATGCGTGTGCAGGTATACATGTCCGTTCATGCATGCAGAGGCCAGAAGAGGATGCCTCACTGTCCTATGCTAGCACTTGCTACCCGTCTCCCTCAAAACAGGATCCTCTCACTGAACCTAGAACCAAATCAGACTAGTGGCCAACAAGACCCAGGACTCCCCCAGTCTCCACCCTCCAAGCCCCTCTACATAATCTCTCGATGGCTAGGGGGATAAAAATCATATCCCCACATTATGAATGAGAAACTTAGGGAAAAGGAAACAGAGGGGACCACCCCAGGTGACATTATTTTGCAGAACTGTGACTTTAACCTTGAGGACTCCCTTTGGGGTACTTTTGCTGACAGCAAAGGCATGCAGCAGTTTGTACAAAAGTCCATTCCCAGGCCACCAAACGAGCCTCTCCTGTTAGTTCTTTTGTGGTCTGTGTGGTTGGGCTATGGCAAGAAGAGGTAGAAGACAGAGCCTCAGGAGAGAGAGTCCAAGCATTTGCTACTTGCTCCCCAGGTAGCTGATGAGATGATTCTGGATCCAAATGTCATACTCAGTGACGCTGCGCTCCTTCTTAAGGAGCGTCTAAGGTGGGACAGCAAAATGCCCTACTTTGCTGTGCTGCCTGTTCCCCTGGGAACAAAGTCACAAGCAGCTGTTGCACACACACACGTACACACACGCACGCACATGCACTTGGACCAGGCTGGCAAGTACACACAGGAAACAATTACTGACGGTGACTTGTGTAGTTTTAACAGCAGAACCCGCCTGTGAAAGAGGGTCCTGCAGAACTCTCAGTTATGACCTGAGCATGCCGGCCGTCCTCCAGGCTCCAAACTGTGCCCACAGCAATGTGACACTTAAAGAACTGGGGACCTTGCAAACCAACAGACCTGAATTTGAGTCTCAGCATAACTTAGTCTGCGTGGTACCTTCTGTGACTTGTCATTGTTCTTCCTCATCCGTAAAATGGGGATGAAAATATTTTACGTTGAAAAACCAGGGGACTGTCAGCACACAGCACAGCACACCCTTCAAGGTGACAGCTGTGATCGCTGCTCGGCCAAGCAGAGCAGCTCGTCTGTGCTCAGCCACCCACTTCTCACAGTGTCCTTGACTTGCAACCACGCTAACCTGGAGGGTAGATGCTTCCACTTTTCCAGAACCCAGCCCTTGCCTTTCCTAGGTTATCTGACCGAGGCGCTCAGTTTTGTTCCTTTGTTTGATTCTCTTCATTTATGCACATGTATGTATGCATTTCCTTATGCTTGTACCTGCATAGATAATTTGTTCAGATGGCATTATATTGTTATGTTATTTCCCTTTACAACACCCTCCCAAATAAGCATCCTCATCTCTGCTTACCAGGGAGCTCACAGCCACAGTTTGGTCCATAAGCCCCTTAAAGCTGGGGTATTAAAGGCTTAGGGCTCAAGCCCACAGTGCTATTGGGATGCAGCAAAGCCTTCAAGAGTTGGGGCCTAGTGGAGGAAGACAGGTCACTGGAAGACGTCCTGAAGGGGGTTTTAGGACTCCTTTCTCTTCCTCTCTTTCAGTGTTAGATGACACATCTCCAGACCCTTTTCCCTCTCTCCCACTTTGGGGAACATGAGCTGAAAGGTTCCCACCAGCATGCTTCCCCCATAATGCACTATGCTATCACAGTTCCAAAGCTAGGAGCCAGTAGGTCATGGGCTGAAGCATCAGAGACTATGAGCTAAGATGCACCTCTTAGAACCCTGACCAACATACTGTGCTAACTTCTCCACTCCCTCTAGGCTGACTGTTGTTTGTTTAAAAAATATTGTACACATCCCTTCCCCTTTTATTTTCCTACTATAGTTGTAATTTTATAACTTATAGACAAGACCGGGTCTGCTAGGCATACACAGGCAGGAGAGCATGGTGGATTCCCACCGCCATACACAGAGATATTTCCAGGCCGCGCAGCGCGCTGCATGGCACATTTAGCTTTTACTCAGATGAGAAAGGTTTATGTGACGCACGCTGAGCACTGCTCCCACCCAGCTGTCCCAGAGCTGGTGGTAAACTTACCTGCGCCATATTGAGAGGCCGAGAGAGGCAGAGTCAGCATCCACACTGCTTACCATTTTAAAAAATGCTCATGGTCAGAAAAGGATTTCAGTTACACAATAGGACAGATTCAGACACAAAAGACCTCTAAACGAGACACAGTGTGTTTGCCCAGGCAGGAAATGCTGAGCCGCCAGTGTGTTCTCAGCTACTTTCCTACTAACCCCCCTCCCAGCAGGTTTACAAGCACCCCAGTGGGTGGCTGGCCATGCGGGTTACCCCCAAATGCCTGGGCACCATTATATAAACAGGGACTGAGCATTTGTATCCCAGTCACCCAGGCCCGAATAATCACACAGAAACTATATTAATTACAACACTGTTTGGCCAGTGGTTCAGGTATATTCCTAAGTAGCTCTTACATCTTAAATTAACCTATTTCTATTAACCTACGTATAGCTGCAAGACTGTGGTTCACTGGTAAGTTTCCGGCATCCTTCTCTTTCAGCAACTACATGGTGTCTCCTGACTCTGCCTTCTTTTCTCCTCTGTCTCTGTTTGGATTTCCCATCTTGCCCTGTCATAGACCAAAGCAGTTTCTTTATTAACCAATGGTAATAAAACATATTCACAGCATACAAAGGGGAATCCCACATCATCCATGTATTCTGTTTTAATTCTTGGCCACTACAATCAAAAAGGAAGTGTCTTAGTTCTATTGCTGTGAAGAGACACCGTAATGATGGCAACTCTTATAAAGGAAAGCATTTAATTGGGCTTGGCTTACAGGTTCAGTAGTTTAGTCCATTATTGTCATGGTGGGAAGCATGGTGGTACATAGGCAGACATGGTGCTGAACAGGAACTGAGAGTTCTACATCTGGATTGGCAAGCGACAGAAAGAGAAGGAACCACCTGGTCTGGCTTGGGCATTTGAAACTCCAAAGCCCACCCCACAGTGACATCCTTCCTCCAACAAGACCACATCTACTCCAACAAGGCCACACCTCCCAATGCCATTCCCTAAGCACTCAAATATATGAGTCTATGGGGGCCATTCTTACTCAAACCACCACAGGAAGTAAGTAAGTCTTCAATGTGTCCTTTCTAATTGGTTTTTTGTTTGCTTGAGCAGGGTCTTGTGCCCTCAGGCAGGCTTCAAACTTCTTATGTAAAGAATGATGACTTTAGATGTCCCTTCTTCCTGCCTCCACCTCCTAAGTACTAGGATTACAGACACGCACCACCAAGCCCAGTTTACAAATTGTTCAGGATCAAACTTAAGGCTTCATCCAAAGAGCATGTTTTAAACAGATAAAACAAATACCAAGATGTGAATGCCAACCATCAACATAAGGTCATGATGAGCTGGTAAAGCATACACTGCTCCCTAATTCTCCTTAGAAAAGATGTCCCTATCCCCAAAGGGATTCTCACTCCAAATGGCAATGTCTTCCAAAGTCCTCCTGGTCCAGGGAAACTGTAGACCCTCAATGTCTTATCTTTGGAAAAGAACACTAGCTACACAGATTGGGCCCACCCCTCTAACTGACCCCTAACTGACCAGCAGGACACTGATTTACAGCAAATACATCTGGGACTATTACCAGCCTTTTGCTTTTTTTCCCCTTTTTTTAAAAAAAAAAAAAAGGCTGGAAGGGTTGGAGAGATGGTTCAGCATTCAAGAGCACTGGCTACTCTTCCAGAGGACCCAGGTTCCGTTCCCAGCACCCACATGGCAGCTCACAACTATCTGTCCAGTTCCCAAGGATTCAACACCCTCTTCTGTCTTCCACAGGTACCAGGGACACCTGTGGTGTTCAGGCATACATGTAGGCAAAACACCCATATGCATAAAATAATTATTTTTAAAACATCTTTAAATTGTTGGAATGAGAGGAAAAGACATGATGGTTTTATATGGAAATCGAGTGTCTGAGTGACTGGAGAAGGGGCTGATGAACATTGACCAAATGGAAGGAGACCAAAAAGACTCATTATAAAGTTCTAGCAAGCAAACCTGGGCTTCTATTTAGTCATTAATGATGCAGTAACAGCTAATGTGAACAGCCAATGAAGGGTTTGCATAGGCTAGGAGTTTCTATAAAAGCTCACATATCTAGTCTTTGTCTATGAGGTAGGTACTGATATATTTCCCATCATAAGCCTGGAATGGAGATCCAGAGCAGGTAAATAAATTGTCTAGAGGCACACAGATACTAAGTGACAGAGCTTGGCGTTGTCCCTAGTCTCTGCTCTTCCTGTTTCATAACAAGTGTTTATTGAGTCTTGGCCTTGGGCCGGGTGCTATGCTGGACCAGAGGCAATGGAGGCGTCTAAAATATTGGTGTAGGAGTTACAGTGATGAGGCTCACATAGGCGTCTAGGGGTCTTACTTCAAAATGTTGTTAGAAAATGGTCTCTTCCTAGATTTGAAGTCAGTGTCATTTTCGCATTGATGTCATTCTATTTGGACAGAGTAGGTTGTCCCAGTAAATGCCCTTGACACCCGCCCCACCCCTGGCTCAGGAAACTTAGTAATATTACATTCACTGCAGTTGGAGGGGAAACAGCAAGTGCTCTGGACTTGAAGCCTAAGAAACACAGAACACTGTGATGAAGCTCACGGCACATTGTAGAATCATGTTCAGACTCAAATAAGGTGTATAATAACTATGACCATAAGGATCACCAGGTATGTTTCTTTCATATTAATTCAGAATGCCCTAAGGTACCGTCTAAACATTGGCATGCACCCGAAGCCTTCTGATGAACGGTTTTCTGACTGTGCATAAAAACCAGAGCAGAGATAATGTTAGCATCTCAGTTGAGATACTCTGGATGGGAAGCTCAACTCCAGCCTGCTCTCACAGACAACCACAGACCCTTATAAGCCTTCCTCAAGGGAAGGAGAATAAGCTTGTCTGACCCGGCCCCTCGGCTGCTCTGCCTAATTGGTGCTATGCTCACACTGGCGCTCTCCACTGGCCTCTCCTTGTGGAGATGGAGATGGGTGGAGTCTTGAACACTTGAGACTCTTCCAGCCCATGCCTCCTTCTCCCACATCTTCCCCATTTCCTGGAAGTCAACAAGATGCTTTTGAAGAGTGAAACCACAGCGGGTGCAAACAGCTGCACCTAACACACCTTTCCAGAAGAAACTGAAGTCCAGTTCCAAGGCACTGGACTCCTCACACCAAAGGGTGAGATGGTTGCTGCTAAAATCTACCTACTGCACATATCGCCAAGAGATGTTCAAGTGTGTTGTTCTGAAGTCAGGAAGACACTATTCAACACATGCAGAGGTGGAAAATAAGCTTTTTCTGCTCATCATGAGATACTAGCTCCAGGGTGGAGGACCTCCCGACCTGCCAATGCCGCACCCAAAAAGGGGACATCCATGTTTCTCCTCTATCAAAAGAACTCTAGAAAGAACCTCAAGACTTTCCTCAAATAAAGTTCTCAGGCTTGGGGTAGAGTGCTTTCCCAGCCTGTATTAATTCTCATTTGAACCCCTAGTGTTCAGTCAAAAAGGAGAAGGAGGAGGACGAGGAAGGAAGGAAGGAAGGAAGGAAGGAAGGAAGGAAGGAAGGAAGGAAGGAAGGAAGGAAGGAAGAAGAAAATTCTCCCTAGGCTCCTGGGGGACTTTACAGGCCACTATCCATTTTGTTTAGACCTTTTAACTCCACCTCAGTATTTACAATTTTCTCTCTCTTTGTGGCAACTCCTAGCCACAATATGACCTAAGCATAGGCTCATCTGTTCTAGACTACATTTCCCAGAATCTCTTGCAGCTAGATGTGGCCATATGACTAGATTCCAGCCAATAGGGTGGGAATGGCTCCATCTCAAAGCCTTGTCTTGGAATTTTTTCCACCTCCTACACCCTGAGACAGACTTAAGGGTGCAAAACAAAAACTCCTGCTTATCAATCTGATGTGCTTTCCTTATGACTGACTTGACAGCTAAATCCTGTCTTAGCCGTTCTATTTTGGGATCTCTTTGTCATAGCAGCTTAGCCTATACGCTAGCTTCAGCATCTTAATACACCAGGGCTGGCAAAACGGTTCAGCAGGTAAAAATGCTAACTTCTTAAGTCTACAGACCTGAGTTCTGTCTCAAGAACCCATGGTAGAAGAACAGAACTGATTCTCTCTCAGTCATTCTCTCTCTCTCTCTCTCTCTCTCTCGCTCGCTCGCTCGCTCTGTAAACTCAACTAATTACATGGTTACCCTTTGTCTTATTGTGTTCAACATCCCAAATGCCATTTCTTATGGCTTGGGTCATAGTAGTTTCTTAGTAAACTATTTGTAAACTAAACGGGTTATTTTTAAAAAAATGCCATTATGTAATAGAGATATAACCAGCCCCAAAGAAACTTACTCAAGTCCCCTAGATGATGTTTATCCATGTAAGTAAAATGTCTCCTACACTTTTGGGAAACAGGGACTCAGGCTAGAGGGTCTCTGTTTAGGAATGCATTTGCAATGGGGACAGGGACACGGTGACCTTGCACTGTGTGTCCTGTCAGCTCTCTTCTGAGACAATGGAGCTTGTGCTTAACCACAGTCAGCTGAGGTTACAGCTTGTCTCATAATAACGAGCTCAAACTGAGCACTTAGCGTGTCCCAGGCTCTGAACTAACTCCTCACGCATTGTGGCACTCCGATTCGTTTTATTCCTAACAATAACTCTCGAGGTAGGCACAATTATTTTCCCCAAATGGGCCACCCTGCCTCTCCAAAGGTCAGTAACTTGGTCCAGTGGCGAGGCTAGTAAAAAGGGACGATCCAAACCCACGTTCTCTGAACCCACCGTAGCTGCCTTACTTCTCTCCGTGTATGACCGACTTCTATTCCTAACTACAAGGACAAACTTCGAGGTCTGAGCCAACTCATGCTCATCCCAATAGATGCCCAGAGATGTTTCTGGGGACTGTGATGCTTTTCCTCTGTGCATGACCAGCAGATGTGCACACACGCTCCAGGCTACATGAGGGCAGAGGATAAACAGTTTCAGCTCCAAGTCCATGCCAGCTCACTTCCGCCTTCTCCTCCAGAGCTGTCCTGAGGCCTCAGTGACCTCTGCACCCTACCTGCCCCCACAGTTACCACCCACAGTTGTGCACACTTTCCCCCAGCTGTCCCTGGATTTCCTACTGGCCTTCCAGCAATCCTCACCAAAGCCTTCAGGGGCCGGATATGCTGGTCTAGCCTGGTGACGGTATAGTCCGAGTTTTGCATCCTCCCTTCACCCGTATTGGTCCTTGCAGTCATTCTTTATCCATAAGAAATTACTGCTCTTTATGCCCTCAACTTGCAAAGCCAACTCAATGGCCCAGTGGGAAAGCCTTATCCAGGGCTTGCAAACCTAAGGGTACAAGTCAATATGACCTCCAAACATCTTTCCTTTGGTCTACATTATGCTTTTCAAAGAATTCGTTCATTATATTTGAAGTTGTCAGAATTCAGGGAAGAGGATGTAACTTGGTGGTAGAGCACTTGTCCAGCATGTACTCATCCCTGGGTTCAGTACCATAAGAAAAAAAATATTCTTGCTAGGTACAAGAGTACACACTGGAATCCCAGGCCTCGGGAAGTCCCAGAAGGGCAGAAGAGATGGCTCAGCTGTAAAGAGCTCTGCTGCTCTTCCAGAGGACCCGGGTTCAACTCCCCGAACCGTCTTGGCAGCTCACAGCCATCTACAGCTCCAGTTCAGCAGATTCAACTCCCTCTCTGGCTTCCAGGGGCGCCAAGCATGTACATGGTACACAGACATACGTGCCACAAAATATCCATACACATGAAATAATTTCGAAAGGTGGATGCAAGATGATCATAAATTCAAGGCCAGGCTGAGCTACATAGCAAGTCCCAGACTAGCCTGACCTATAGAAAGAGCCTGTCAAAAATAGAGTAATGGTGGTTTTGGTATTTTGGTTTGTTTGTTTGTTTTTTTAAGTTGTCGGAATTTGTATACACACTTCTGTTTTAAACCTATGGAGAACTCTGGAGCTCTGACAACGCTGGACTCCCCTCTCCCACGAAGGAAAGGTTGTTTTTGAATTTGAGCACCCTACCAGGCTAACAGAACCCTCCCAGCTGACTGCAGTCCCCTCTGCATTGTTACTTCTCCCATGAGGACATGGCCTGCCTGAGCCCCTGGGATTTGAGTCTACAGCACCTACACTGGGGTCTCCATTTTAATGACCAAACTGGAGAGAGGAGAGATACTAGTTCACCTGCTCTGGAAGGCGGCTTCAAGGGCGAGTCCATCCTGCCTGTTGCCACACAAGGTTCATCAAGCTCTGGGCTGTCCCAGGCCCTGTGCAGGGCTGGACACTAGACAGAGGCAGAAACACGGGTCCTTTGAGTCCTCCACAGTGCAGCTGCAAAGCTGTGGGCACGCGGTGGGCACACAGTGGGCACTTCCCTTGGATAACACATCGTCTACTGTGTACCATGACAATCTAGCACTCCTCACCTCACTCCGAGATTTCCTGCTCTCAAGTCCGCTGCTCGGCTTAGGAACCCTCGACCTGCTAAAGGGTGACCTCTCTAGAAAGCTAATCCCTTCTCAACCTGAATCCCTTGAGCGTGTGTCTACTCGCCCAGGCCTATTCACACACGTGTTTCTAGATAACACGCCTCCTCATTAGCTCTGCAGACGGGGAATGGAACGCTGGCATCATGCGCCCAGGTGGATGACCCAGGCGCTGCTAATCCCACTGCCCTATCCAAACAGTCGGTAGCCGAGGTGCAGCACAGATCCGGATTGCCAGATCTGCAGATTTTTCAAGTAGCCAGGAGTATCACACGGAAGGACAATGGCCTCTATTAATAAGACCTGAGCTCAATAGCGAGCCGTGATGTGCTTGAGAGACTCTCTGAGGTCCAGGTGCCAGAAAGTTCATCCAAACACCAGGAAGGGAAGGCTATCTGGCCAACCCGTTGGAAGGAAAGCTCAGCCTTGGGGGCTCCAACCGCTCAGCCTTGGGGGCTCCAACCCTCTTTGCACCCCAGTACTACCCAAAGCCTTGGGAAAGTATTCCAACATGCTGAGCTGTCTTGCACCTGGAGTCTCGTCCTCTACAATACAACTGGGAGACAGTCATTGATTTCATTCTGATTGGTGTGGCCTTCAAAATAAACCTTTTTTAGTTGGTTTTTTTTTCCCCTACGGAATCTGGAACTCCTGACCCTCATTCCTCCACCTCCCAGGTGCTGGAATTACAAGTGTGGGCCGCTGTGCCAGGCCAAACCCCCCATTTCTTAACTCACACTGTACTATCTGGATCTTTCCAATAAGTGGCCTTGCCAGTTCCTTTTCTTCTGTTTACAAAGAATTCATTGAGATGGAAACACTTATCTTGAAGCAGGTGTCATCCCTTCCTCCCCAAACCGCATGAAATTAGCATATCAATAGCCTGGCAGAGGGACTTCTTTGAGAGGTGGCAGATTATAACTCCTCTTGCCCCTGACACTTATAAAGCTTTTTAGAAAGAGAGAACAATTTCCAAATGAGGAAATGTCACAGACGGCCACAAACTAACTTCCCTGGGGATGATCATTTTGATGCTAATATTCTTTCTCCTGGTTTAGGAAAAAAAAATGTCTAAATGCCCACCTGAGGATTTCTTCCTCCCTGCTGGAGCATTCGCCCTTCTACCACGGGTAATGAGGAAATGAGATGCTCAGGAAGGTGGCCGGGACAGGCGGCTCATTCTGCACCCCCATTGGTCAGACCTGGCACTAGCTAGAACGGGGCCGGGTGAGCTTTGAGGGCAGCCCAGGGACTTGACTCTCTCTCTCTCCCCCCTCCTCCCCCTCTCTCTATCTTCAAAGGATAGAGCAGACATCAATTAATCCTCAAAAGATGCTTTCAAGGCAAACATTATCCCTTTCGGAGCCCCACTAGCTAGGGCAGGTAGTTGGAGGAGGACAGAGGAAGGGACAAAGGAGCTCGGAGCTCTGGGCCCCAGACCTGGTTCTCTGGAGAGACTCAAGTTGCAAAAAAAAAAAAAAAAAGACTGAGCCCACAGAATGGAGGAGGAGATGGCTGGCAGGGCACCTGCCCATGAGGCTGTCTCTCAAGGCTTCCTGGTGTTCTGTCCCCTCGGATGTCACAAAGCAAGACAGGGTCAGAGGCCTGGGTACAACTCTGTACCAGAAACCAGAAAGAGTTTCAAGAACTGGACTGTTCCCCAAAACCCCTCTATAGCAAACAGGTGGGCAGAGTTCACACCAAAATCTGGGTCCCATTTGCCATACTGAGTTCACTCTGGCTCCACCTCCCCTCCTCTCCGAAAATGGGGCAGAGTGGGGTTTGTGTGCGAGCAAAGGCAGAGCCCGGCCTAACTGGTCTTTGCATTTTGAGAAAACAGATCCAAGCACTCATACACATGAGGATCACAGCCGGTCACCAGGTCAGCCATAAATGTCACACATTCTCACATTACATGTTTATCCAACCTTTACAGTTTTGTTCTGAGATTCCCAGAGAAGTGGTATGCCCCTGGTCAAGCGATTAAAACAGCCTCTCCTCAGCTTCTGTTGGCAGTGTGGCGACCTTCCTTGCTGGTGTGCACGACGTGAACGCGCACAGCCTCCACCGCATCCAGTCAACGCTTGGAGCGGAATTTGCTTTTCCACAAACCGTGTACAGTTGGCTTTCCTAAACAGAGCCCGTGCCGTGTGCAACAGGACAGACACTGGGGATTGGCGTGTTTATAGGAAGACGTCCACTAGAGGATCAGAACGGGATTTCTCGCCTCTTACCAATCATCAAAGAAGTAGGGGAAATTGCTTCACAGCTGACTTCTAAACAGCTATTCTGGTACAGACTTGCAGGCCTGTATGCATGCTCACGGCAGCCTAGAACATGCAAGGGAGGCTACACAAACCTGAGGACAGCTACGGAGAGCAGAACGGGCATCGGGCAAATCTCTTAAGGTTTTATTTTTTAATTGTATATACACGGGAGTGGCGGGGCACGAGTGCAAGGGTGTCCGCTGAAGTCAGAAGACGGGTTAGATTTCCCGGAAGCTGGAGTTACAGGTGGTTCTGAGCCACCCGACGTGGGTGCTGGGACCCGAGCTCAGATCCCGTGCAGGAGCGGCATGCACTCTTAACTGGTGAAGCTATCTCTCCAGCCCGGGAATCCCTTTGACCCTTGCTTTATGCCCTTTTGTCCTGTACAACACTGCTTTCTGTGTGTTGAAAAGTCACAAAACGAGAACTATATTTTAACATCATTTGTTTTTTTCCAAAGGGGATCACGTGTCCCTATTCTTTTGTTTGTCTTTGTTGTTCTGAGACAGGGTTTAATCTGTGTGGCTCTGGCTACCCTGGAACTCTGTAGGCCAGGCTAACTCACAAAGATCCGCTGGCCTCTGCCACCGGAGTGCTGGGATTAAAGGCGAGGACCACCGATGCCCAGCCATGTGTCACTAGTCTATGCAAAGAATGAGGGTAGATTTTGTAAACATCTTCCTGACTACATGAACTGCAGAAACTCTTGAGACAGGCACAGTGGCACACGCATGTCACTTGGAAGGCTGAGGCAAAAGAATCAAGGTAATCCTTTCCTACACAGCAAGTTTGAGACCACCCTAGGATACATGAGATCCTGCCCACCTTCACCCCCACCCCCAAAACACCGCGAACTTTCATCCTGATACTGTCAACACCTAGGCGGCTTCCCTGGAAGCCACCCTGAGATGCACACTGGATGGAAGTGAAGGCCAAAGCTGCATTTGGTAGTTCGCTGTGCAGTCAGATCTGATCCATACCTGCAAGACCAGCAACATGCCCGGCCTTGTCTCCCCTTCAGGAGAAACTGAGACATCATACCGCCTTCCCTACTTGCCCACCACCAGTTGGTTCCAGATCCCATTCCCCAGAAAACCCAAACACGATGTCACAAAAACACCCCACAGAATGATATCCCTTTATTATCAAAGCTATCTCTTTTTTTTTCTTCCTTCAAAGTTGGGCTTTCTCAAAGGCTACAAACCTCTTTGGCCATCCAAATGTTTCCTTAGAAAAATTTAGGTTGGAGGCTTGGAAAATGGAAAGCTCACCTCCCAAGGTCCTCACTGGTGTAAGGCGATCGATCAATGAGAAATGAAGTAAAATTAAGCTGAAGTAAAGTGGCTGATGGGAAAGCCCAAATTGTTTACAACGGCTACACTTGACACATTTTTCTCGTGAATACAGCTAGACTAGAGGTTCCTAACACTGCCACCCAATAATATATAGTACCTCACCTTGTGGTGACCCCAACCATAAAAATATTTTCATTGCTACTTCATAACTGTAATTTTGCTACTGTTATGAATGTAATACAAATATCTGGGATTCCCGATAGTCTTCAGCGACCCTGTAAAAGGGCTGTGCAATCCTAAGGGGTCGCGACTCACAGGTTGAGAACCTCTGAGCTAGACAGAGTTGAGAGCAAACCTGCCACTGGGGATCTTAGTGCACCCTGTGTCCCTTGCACTCCTGGTATCCGGCAGTAGGAAGCTCCAGGATCAAACCGTCCAGTTCAACCTGACTTAATGATAGTCACAGAGGTCCTGAACCTGGGCCGTTACTGTTCGCATTTGCCATCACAATCCTTGAAGTCACGGGGGCGGGAGCGGCGCAGATTTGTGCAACAAACCAGAATGCATTCCTTTCAGGGCACGAATGTCCTTCTTATTCTACTTTTGCCCTCTCCTCTCCAAGGCTGATTTAGAAATGAAGGGAAGAAGCTAAGAAAACTCTCACCTTTATTATTAATCAGAACTGTGCAGTCCCCGGATGATCAGAGCCCAGACTACATAGGACTTGAAAGAGCGATTGAGACTTTGATATGGAATAGGAAACCGTAACAGGCAGGAGGGGTGGCAGAGAGCAACCTGGGAGGCCTAGGGCTCAGCTTCCCCCAGCTCCATCCCGGCCTTGCCCAGTGTGGCTAGCTCCTGACTATCCCGTCTCTACCCTTCGGCCTGGGGGATGAGCACAGTGAAACCCCATATATGGTTCTTGCCCACTTGCCATGATTTACTTAACAACCAGAAATGTTAGTGGCCACTCCCTACCTTCTCTCACTGTCATCTCCCAGGTACCACTTCATCCCTACCCCGAGGAAAACAGTAGCCCATTATCATCAGCCCCATTTTATAGACCAAAACTGAGGCCCAGCGCGCTGATGCGGCAAGGCCGGGCCATTTGCCCCTGCAGCCCTGATCTGTTTAGAGCATTGAAACGCATGGCCCGGAAGATGTGCTGCAAAGACTTCTGGGTTGTGAGAGGTTCATGCCCGTAGAGAAACACGGAACTCCATCTTCCTCACGCCGGTCTTAGCGCTCTCTGCAGATTCAGCCTACTCTGTACTCTGAGGTTTCCATTCTTGGATTTTTGTTTTCTTCCGGGAAAGCCACAAACTTAATGTGCCCCAACCCCTTGAACTTGCTTCGCTGCTGAAGGTGGCTTTAAATTCCTAATCCTTCTGTCTCTATCTCTCAAATTCTGGGATTATAGGTGTGCACTAACACAGACGACTTACCACTGATTTTATAGAGAAATTTGCAACTAAGCCTATCTCAGAAACCCAATAGCCAAGGCAAGGTGGGGAGTGGAGATGGCAGCAAACTGTTTTCCCACGGGACTCACTCTGAGTCACTGGGACAGGAGGCAGGGCAGCGCTAGGGGGATGTTAGCTAGGGAACCCACATTTCAGCGGTCCTTTATTTTTTTATTTATTTATTTATTATGTATACAATATTCTTTCTGCATGTATGCCTGAAGGCCAGAAGAGGGCACCAGACCTCATTACAGATGGTTGTGAGCCACCATGTGGTTGCCGGGAATTGAACTCAGGACCTTTGGAAGAGCAGGCAATGCTCTTAACCGCTGAGCCATCTCTCCAGCCCTCGGCAGTCCTTTAATAACTCCAGGCATAAGCATCAGTAAGAATCCCACATCCTACTCCCTATCCTTAGCTGTCAGTATTTTAGACTCTAGAGCCCAGATGGAGCACCGCTGCCCAGAGCTAAGTGGGTTTAAAGGAAACAAGCATCTGTGGGGTCACCTTACACTTGCCTTTCTAGAGCTCATCTTGTCCAAGGGCTTCCAGCAGGACCAGTCCACGGTGTCCTCCTCCCAGACTCAGTGGCAGCCACACCCCTTCTTCATTCCTTTACTGAAGAGCTCTTCTTCCCAGGGAACCAACGAACGCATCACGACTCCTCTAGCCCCTCTGGATCTTTCTCCAGACCAGTGGTTCTCAGTCTCCCTAACACTGCGACCCTTCAATGCAGTTCCTCATGTTGTGGTGACCCACCACCTGTAGGAGGCTTTCTTGGGGGCCACCAACCAGCTCCCAAATTATGACATGGAGACTTCTTACTTATGAATGCTCAGCTTCATCTTACGCTTGCCCGACTCCCTCTTATAATTTAAGCTGTTTCTCTTCATCTATGGTTTGCCTTGTGACTTTTTCCCCCAAGACACAGTTTCTTTGTGTAGCTTTGGAGCCTGTCCTGGAACTCACTCTGTAGACCAGGCTGGCCTCAAACTCACAGAGATCCACCTGCTTCTGCCTCCTGAGTGCTGGGATTAAAGGTGAGCGGACTCGGGACTTTTTTTTACCTTTCTCTCATTCTGTGTGTCCTACTCTGTGTCTGGCACGCTGACAGATGACAGCTGTCTCCCTTTCTTTCTCCCTTGCTCTCTTCTCTCTGCTCTGCTCTCCATTCTAGGGTCCTCCTTCTATTTATCTTCTCTGCCTGCCAGCCCCACCTCTACTACCCAGCTATTGGCCATTCAGCTTTTTATTGAACCAATCAGGTGCCTTAGGCAGGCAAAACAACACATCTTTACATCATGAAATAAATTCAGCATGAACAAATGTAACACATTGTTTGGCTGAAAACATCCCCTCAGCCCCTAACATCCTTATACCCAAAGAATCTGGAATGTTTGGGTTAAGGCTCCACCCCAGCCCCTGGCATCCATGTATCCAAGGAGTCTGGAATGTTTGAGTGGAAAGTTCCACCCAAGCCCCCTCCCCTCGGAGTTGCCACAGTCCAAACTCCACCTCTGAGAAAGTCCACCAAACGGTGACCCCTCCCCAGAGAGGCTCAAGACCACTCCCACAGGCTATTTAAACTGCCCCCCAGAGAATGAACAGGTAGTCTTTCTGGTCTTTCTTTCCATCTCCATCCCTGGGGGGCTGGAAGCCCGCCCAGGAGTGTTAGTATCCATTAAACCTGGGCTTTTTCCAATTCGGTCTTATTTGGTCTGATTTGGATTATTGCACAAACAGAGAGGTTTATAGGGGCATAAAGACTTTTCACACATCTTTGCCTAAAGTAGTATTCCATAATACCAGTCATAAAATGATTTGGTTGCTGCTTCATAACTGTAATTTTGCTATTATGAATCATTATATATATATATATACATGTATATGTATGATATACAGAATATCTGATAGTGACCCCTATGAAAGGGTCCTTTGATCCCTTCCCCAAAGGATTGCAACCCACAAGTTGAGAACCACTATCCTAGACCCTCTCCTCTAAGTAGAACAACTTCTTTTCTTCTCTGACCAAATCTAGAAGATGCTTACCCTACCCCAGCCAGAATATTCTCTATTTCCTCTCTGGGGGAGGTGTTTGCCCAGGTCTAGGGAGGGAAACTACCTTCTAAGAATGTGGGGGTCTAGACCTTCAGGAGCAGGGGTCCTTGCAGGAGATGCTGCTCTGGACAGTGCGGAAGACAACCCCACCCCACCCCACCCCATACCTAGGCTTAAGAGCATAGCTATCTACTGGCCCCTTTTCTCAGCTCTGATTTGGCACGAGTCACTGTCTAAGAATTTCTCTTGCTGTGATAAAAAAAGAAAAAATGACCAAAAGCTACTTGGGGGGAAGAAAGGGTTTGTTTCATCTTACAACCCTCAGTTCACGCTCCATCATTAAGGGAAGTAGGGACAAGGACATGGAGGTAGAAACTTATTGTAAAGAGGAGGCCAAGGAGGGGTGCTGCTGACTGGCTTGCTCCCCATGGCTTGCCCAGTTTGATTTTTATACACCCCAAACCAACTACCCAAGGGTGGCACTCCTTTCAGTGGACTGGGTCCTCCCACATCAATCATTAATCAAGAAAATGCTCCCACAGACTTTCCTACAGGCAGTCTGGAGGAAACATTTTCTCAATCAAGGTTTCTCATCCCAGATTAAGGACCAAGGACTAGGCCAGTCTAAAGCCAGCAGTGCGAACAAGACATGAGGCCTGCATGGGCTTCCCACACAGGAGGCCGCAGTGAGCTACACAGGCATCTCACCTTGCCAGTCATATCTCTGCCTCTTCAGGGCTGAGACCCCACTACACCCAGGGCTCCCCAGAAAAGGGATGCAAAGTGGGGAGAAGACTCATGAACGAATGGGGAAGCTCTGGTCAAGCCAGGGCCGACACCGTCTGCTGAAGTGATTTGTTAGCCCTTTCTTCACAAGTTAATTCGCTTCCAGCAGATTCCATTAGTGCCCTTACAGACCCAGGGCCTGGAGGAGGGCCCTGGAAGAGCTGCTGACTCAGCCACGGAAGGGGGTAACAGGGAAGGCAGGCCGCCTTGCACAGGAGCCCTTCGCCCAGGGTTTCTGTTTGAAGAGCTTAGAATAACTATTTGCTAAGCTATTGTTAGGCAGCACCTCCACACCACATATAGAGAGAAAACACATGAACCTTTGGCCACCGCACGTAAATGGCCAACCAGAGGCTGATGCAATGCAGGAAAAGGATTCTCGTGTAAAACAATCTGGTCTTCCTGAGAGCAAGAAAAAAACAAAAGCCAAAGTCATAAGGTAGTCAGTCCATCGGCAGCTGGGGACCCATGCCCTTGATGTGGGGAGGAGCGGGGGTGACCTTTGCAAGTGTCTGTGAGCCACTCCTGCCACGGTCATGACAAATAACAGCAACTTGTGGGTGGGTGCGCATGTTCACAGGTGTGTATGGAGACCAGAGGACTGCTTCTGGTGTCCCTCCTTGAGTGTGTGTGTGTGCGCGCATGTGTGTGTAAGTGTGTGTGTGTGTGTGTGTGTGCATGTGTGAGTGTGCATGTGTGTGTGTGTGTGTGTGTGTGTGTGTGTGTGTGTGTGTGTGCTGAGGCAGGGTTTCTTATTAGCCTGGAGCTCACCGGTAAGGCTGAACTGACTGGCCGTCCACCTGCAAGATCAACCTGCCTCTACCTCCCTTGTATGATTATTTCAGGGGTTAAGCTAACCGGGCAGATGGAACAAGGGGCCCCTGCTCCCTTCAACAGAACTGACTGGCCATCCACCCCCAAGGTCGACCTGCCTCCACCTCCCTAGCACCTAGATTATAAGCACCCAGCGGGCCGGAACTCAAGTCCTCAGGGTTGCCAGGAAGGGTTGGCATATAGCCAAGGAGCTGGGCAGTGAGCTCCGTGTGTAGGTCTCATTTACTCCTTGGGACTTTGGGGCGAGGATGAGCTGTGTCGGGGGAGCAAAGCCACACAGCTGCAATGTGCCCAACCGAGGCCAGGTGTGCACTTCGCCACCCTGTGACCCAACTAAATTCCTCAAGCCGCAGCAAGGCACGGAAATAAGGAAGATCTGGGGAAACTGGCTCTAGCCGCACACATGCCCTCCCCAGGTAAGGGCTCTCAACAGGTGACTAACTCCTGAACTATGCTCTTCCATAGGGTGAATGAACCTGCTTCTTAATGGCCCTTTTGGTTCAAACCACAACTAGGACTAGGCACCCAGGGACCAGCCCGGTGATTGGGTGGGGGTGGGGATGTATATAGCTAGGGTACCATCCTTCCCTCCAAGAGGTGACAGTCCCCTGGCCTTATACCCAAGCAAAGAGTTTCAGACTCCATTCTAGCTCCGCGGTCCTACTCAGAGACTCCTTTGATCATGAAGAAGTATTTCTCGAAGCATTTTGTCCATCTTCTTTTTATTCTATAGGGACCCACATGCAAGGAACACCTTTCACAACCAACCGGGAGAGAGTTTTCCCCAAAGCTGAGCTGAGTGCCCACCTAGCAGCCTGTCTACCCAGATTTTCAAAGTCCTTGGTCCCTCTTTGGCTATCACAGTTCTCCGCAGCTTCCTCCCACACCCATACCCACACCATCCCCTCCAACCTAACAGAATCACATTTTTCCATCTGTTAGTACAGTCTGGTGCCTGGTCAGCCCACTGGACCTTACCCTTGCCCAGGGACCAGAGGGGATGGACTGAGCAGGGTGGCTTCACACCCGTGTGCCCTCCACAGGCCGTTGTCAGTCTCTCTGCTCTAGAGACACACCTGTGACGAGAGAGAGGGCATGCTGCACCCAGGGCACATGACCATGGGTGCACAGCCCAGAGCAGCGGAGAAGCTCCAGAAGGGAGTCACCCCAAGTCCTCCGAGACTCAGAGATAGGAGGACGGATGCCCTCCAAGACAACCCCGAAGTGCTCAGGATCTTGTCCAAACTAAGGAATCTCAACCTCAAAGACATATCTGATGCCAAGAGTAAACATGCCAGCTCCTTCCCAGCCCAGTCCAGTTCTGCACATCATAGGACACAGAGACAAAACATAGGGAAAAGTTGACAGTGTCCTGGGCCAGACAGCCCCCCCCCGGCACCCTTTCAGTTGGGGTTCAACAGCCTTTGCTGTCCTTCTTTTTCACCAACCTTCATTATTTTCATAAACACTCTCCGGTGAGTGTTATAAGCACTATTGTATGAAAACAGCGGCCTGCTGCAGGTTAGTGTTTTTAACTGACCGCTGTGTTATTAGCACACACCAGTCTACACAACCTGTTTTTAACCACTAGTTCTTGACTCTTCAATTGTTACATTCCTATCAAGGAAAAAAAGATTTGGCTATCCCTACCACATACACATACGCTCTTTCTCTCCAGTCCCTGGTTTTCTGCCTGCCTGTCTACAATCTGCCTGTCTCTGTATCTGTCTCAGTCGATCCATCCATCTATCTATCTCTCCCACACATCCTCTCCTCTTTCCCCTCTGTGTCTATTTCCTCAGTGATTATTATTTCTATGGCTGTGGTTATATAAACTCGAAATCTTCAGAGCTGAGAGATATAGTATACTATGATTTCATTTTCTCCTCTGAAAAACTTGTGTTCTCAGGAATTAATAATTGGATTATTTAATTCATTTGCTTAGTGTTGTATGTACTTGTACTGGCTGATTTTGTGTGTCAACTTGACACAAGCTAGAGTCATCAGAGAGGAGGGTACTCAGTTGAAGAAAAGGCCTCTGTGAGATCCAGCTGTAGGCATGTTCTTAGTTAGTGATTGATGGGGAGGGGCCCAGCCCATTGTGGATAGGACTGGCAGAATGAACAAACTATGAGGAGCAAGTCAGTAAGCAGCACCCCTCCATGGCCTCTGCATCGGCTCCTGTCTCCAGGATCCTGCCCTGTTTGAGTTTCTGTCCTGACTTCTTTGCTGGTGAACAGCAGTGTGGAAGTATAAACCGTTTCCTCCTCAGCTTGCTCTTCAGTCATGGTGTCTTGTTGCAGCAGCAGAAACCCTAAGACAGTACTCAATATTAATTCAAGCACTTTTGAAAACAAAGTAAATTTGGATGGATGTATATGATTCTAGCATTTTCCTGACAGAAAACTTATTTGATCTTGATAATATTACAGCCACCTCCCATAAGCAAGCTAGGCCACAGGAAGACGCTTGATATATACTGCTAATGTCTGCACTTGGTAGGAGGGAAAACCCACAACCTTTTTCGTATTTTCTATTATATCACAATAATGAAAATAGAATGTCATGAGTAAAAGATTTTTAATGTTTTAACTTATTTCATTATATGTAGAGACTGTACTGTATTAGCCATTAATTTAATATCAATCTAGTGAAAAGGCTAAGCACTTTTGTCCATAGACTCTCAGATCTGAGCATGCTCCACTTCAATACAGCTGCTGGTGGACTACTGAGCTACCCTTCCATCTCCTGGCACAGTATTAGCATCTACTAAGCATACAGCTGAATGGCATTCATCATTGGTGAGGGCAAACAGTGCTCAGAATGATTGTAAAAAAATGCCTTAAGACATAAAATGTAGCTCCCGCACTACGGGACGGTATGTGAGCCGGGAACTAGGCTGGAGACTTAAAAACACACGCACACACACAGAGACACGGGGACATGGGTCATCCTTGATACAAGAGTGCCAAGAATGCCAACTTTATTGGGCTTAGGGGCAAGTTATATATGGATCCTTAACTAATAGTCACGCCCCAGTTCTCGGGATCTTTCAGCTGCAGGCCTCACTAGAACCCACTCCACTGCCATCAGGGTCTCGTGCTCAGAGCAGCTGCAGGCACAAGTAAACAAGTTGTTTTGCTCAGTTCACTCCGGCAGGCAAAGGGTCTGAGGTAGGCAAAGAAAATCAAGGGGACAGGGGTCTGTAGCTCCCAACAATAAAATAGGAATGGGGGCTCAGTCCCTAACTAGCTCGCTGTGCCATTAGAGAAGTTCACTCGCCCAGAGTCTAGGTGAGACCCCCTGACTCAGTACTCCAGTCTCCCCAGATGGAACCCTAAAACAGAGAACTCCAGCAACACCCCTGCCCACCAGACATCTCCACCTAAGGTGAAATCCCACACCTCCCCAATTTCAAGCTTTCAGAGCAGAGCCCACCCACAACTGGCTCCCCACTTGTCCTCACATCTCCAGCCTGCTCAGCCCCAGGGCTGTGGGGTCTCTTATGTCTCTATTTTTTGCCACTCTCCCAATCCAGTTCCTCCACAAGTCCTTCCACCTGACCCAAAATGCAAAAGTCCAGCCACTCCCCGTTACTATTGCCACCCAGGGCTGAGCTCTATCCTCTGCCTGCTCTCTCTGCTCTCTCCCTGCCTCCCCCAGGCCTCCCCCTCGTCTCCCCTCAACAGTGGTGATGCTGCTAAGGCCCTCCCTCTCTGCCCCAGCCACACCCACAAAACAACAGCTGCACGTCCCCCTCAGGACCCCACCAGAACCAGCTGCCTGGATCCCCTGCTTCAGGTGACCCTAGAATGGCAGGTTTAGTGAGGTCCTCCCTGGTCACGTTGTTTTCAGTTCTTATCCTCAGCATTCCCTGTTCGGCGTTCCTGCTCTGGTTAGTTCCTCTGCAGTTCACTTCTTTACTGAAAATCCCTTCTGAAGGCAGCGCTGAAACCAAGCTCCACGGTGGCAAGGACGCTCCCCATGTCCCATTTTATTTGCCACTACAGGTCCAGCCCTAGAACGGTGCTGGCTTCAACATGTGTTGGGCTAATAAGGACTTCTCAAAATAGTATCACCCATACAAGACTGGTTTATTCTCTTTTATGTGTGAGTGCTTTGTCTGTGTTATGTATGTGTACCATGTATGTGTTATGTGTCGGAGGAAGTTAGATGATGTTGGACTGTGCCCCGACTCCCAGGAACTGGAGTTACATATGGCTGTGAGTCACCATATCGCTGCTGGGAATAGAACCCAGGTCCTTTGGAAGAGCAGCCCATGCTCTCGACTACTAAGCCATCTCTCCAGCCTCAAGAAGGGGAAATTTTGTAACCCCCTTCAAGATTTAAGGATACATGATTCGATTCATTGTGCATGAGTGTTTGTGTTAACCTGTGTGTCTATGTATTTCTGTCTGTGTGTGTTTAGCTATATGCATGTGTCATGTGTGTTTCTGTGTCTATTGCTGAGTGTATCTGTGTGTTTCTGCATGTTTCTGTGTATTTATGTTTCTTTGTGTGTGTCTATGTGTGTGTGTGTGTATGTTTGTATAAGTATGTGTGCGTGAATATATGTGTGTGTTTCTGCGTGTCTATTGCTCTGAGTGTATCTGTATTTCTTTATGTTTCTGTGTATGTGTTTATGTGTGTGCATGTGTATGTATATATGTATGTTTGTATATGTGTGTGTGTGTGTGTGTGTGTGTGTGTGTGTTCCCTCTCCTGGTCCCAGAGATGGAAACCATCTGCTCAGTGGAGACAGAAGGAGGTACAAGTACCAATGACCCGAAGGTGATTGTCACCTACAAGCTTGAGAGGAAGAAACGGTGGCTGAGAAGGGAAGAGAAATTAGCACATAGATGAGAAACACACTTTCAGAAACTCCCTCTCAGGTTGTGAGTCAGTTGAGGCTGGCACTGGTGACAAATTAATTTCATGACACTGTTGCTCACACTGGAACTTTAAGATTCTTAAAAAAAAAAACCAACTGATGTGTGGAAAAGAGCCCGTGCGTCTGTCTGCATATCTATTAGTTGGGTCTAGTAACAAAACAAGTTGTTTTCCAAAAGCACTTGCTTGGAATGTGCACCGAACCACCTACTGTGTGCCCAATGGACCAAGAGAGAAAGAACTAAAACTCTAGAAAGACTCGGGGAGCTCCCACAGGTGGCACTGCCAACTGGAAGCCACCATGCTGAGCGTGCCTGCTCAAAGCAGGAACTAGAATGACTTGCTCAGAGGTAGCTGATTCCTCCTGAAGAAGGCCCAGGCCTTGGAGGGGAGCAGAGACCTGAAGGTGGTCATGGAGTTCTGTGCAGCGCTCTGAGACATGCCACCTTCTCCCTTCGCTCCTCTGCACATCCTAACAGATGTGCTCCCAACCCAGGGCCTCCGCACAAGGTATCAGCAGCTCCCTAAGCTACCAGGCTGCTCCCCCAATATCTGCACATCTCAGTTCAGCAAACATCTTCATAGGGAGCACCTAAGAGCACCATCTACATAGGGGCAAACCCACACACATGTGCCCCTGGCCTTGCTTCGTTTCCCTACACAGCATCTCCACTGTATATTTAGCCACTGCTGGTCCCCCCCCCCACCAGAAAGTGGGCCCTCTGGCAGGGACTATGTCTTGTTAGCAGCTACATCCCAGCACCTACAGTGCTTGGCACATAGGGAGAAATCAATGAATAATTGATGGTGAATGAACAAAAAAGTACCCATAATGCTTCTGCAATTTGGGTTGTTTATTTCTGTCCCCTTCTATGGGATTAAAAATTGATATGAAAGGAAAGATTGTACTTTTGGCTACTCTGCCCCAGC
Source organism: Microtus pennsylvanicus (assembly GCF_037038515.1). Classification (NCBI taxonomy): domain Eukaryota; kingdom Metazoa; phylum Chordata; class Mammalia; order Rodentia; family Cricetidae; genus Microtus; species Microtus pennsylvanicus. The sequence goes on along the minus strand of NC_134592.1, from coordinate 32,336,448 downwards.
CCCTCCCACTGGGCTGCACAGGACTGCCACTCAGCAAATGGTGGGTGCATGATGAAGAATGGGTGGGTGGATGGTTGGATGGATGGATGGATGGATGGATGGACGGACGGACGGACGGACGGACGGACGGACGGACAGATGCTATAATCAGCAGGGTCAATGATGAAATAATGGAACTGCTCTCTGCACAGCTCTCCCTGTGAAGGGGATGGCCTAATGGGAGAAATTAAGTAGCTCTGGCCAGTGGTCCCATGGGTCATATTGTGGCCTCAAGGACAGGCGATCAGAGTTGGGGACAGAATCCAGAGGTGATCAAGTAAGTCAATAGAACTTGGAGCCGGACATGGTAGTTCAGGCCTGGAACTCCAGCTACTCAAGAGTGACAGACAGGAGAATCCCAAGCCAAGGCCTGCAAGGACCACAGAGAGAGTTCAAGGACAGTCTGGACTAATAGTGAGACCCTGTCTCAAGATAAAAATAAATGGACCAGGGATGTAGTTCAGTGGTTAAGTGCTTGCCTTGAGGAAAGCCCTATGATTAATCAATCTGCAGTACCAGCACTAACCTCCTACCCCCAACACATATAAAAGACTCAGGGCTAAGCATGGGTGGGGAGAAGGGGAAATGAAGCCAAAGAAGGCCCTAAGACCTTAGTTTAGGTGACTGAGAAGCCTGAGGACGATGAGCAGCTCTTAAGATATCAGTTGGGGCCGGAGTGGGGGATCGTCAGGATGAGATGAGGTTGTCGGCACCGACCCACAGAAATTACAGCATTTACTGCTATACTAAGGCCCAAGCGGGCTACACACACCCATGACAAGCCGAGTCTATGGAGCCATGAACCATAATTCCAAACGGAGAGGCAAGCAGAGGCAAACAAACACTCACAGAAAGCTCTGATATCAACAGACCAGATCCTAGACATGTGATGTAGGGAACAACATTCTCAGCTGGATGCACAAGGAAAAATGCTCCTGAAGAGGGGGCCTTTGTCATGATGAGACAGAGAACATGGGTGACAGGGAAGTTTCTGCTCCAGGGCTTCCATCCTCTTGAAGGAGTCTGCGGCAAAGTCATCAGCAGACACTGAGGGGTCAGAGGAGGTTCTCAGACAAATGGGAAATGTCTAACAACTGCTGTGACAAGGGAGTGGGAAGCGGAAGAAGGGAGGCTATGATGGGACCACACACAGAGGACTGAAACCACAGATGTGCAAAAGGCACATTCAGTGTGGCACGCGTGCACACCTTGCTGATATTATCGGTTGGTGGTACTTTGTGTCCCAGCTGAGGGACAAAACCAAAAGCCCTAGCCTCCCTGACTCTACTTGCTGTGAGATGGATTTGTAAGCAAGAGCAACCTGCAGCTTGCCATACAGGTGAGCGGCTTTTGTTTGTTTGAGGTTATATGTATGTGGATGTGTACCTGCTTGTCTGTATGTGCGGCACGTTCATGCAGGTGCCCATGGAGACGAGGAGGGGGCACCACATCCTTGGAACTGTAGTTACAGGTAGTTCTAAGCCACCCAGGCCATGGAGGGGGGGGGGGAGTCATTGACCTTTTGAACCCAAGCCATGAACAAACCCAGCCCAGTGGTTTGGCTCCATATTTCCCACCTGTGGGATCTTGAGTGAACTGCTTTAACTTGGAATTTTCTCATCTGTAAACATCTTAATACTTGGGGGCCAGAAAGATAGCTTAGTGGATAAAGGCATTTAGCACCAAGCTTGCCGACCTGAGTTCAGTCCCCCAGCCCACATGCTGGAAAGACAAAACTGATGACAATCAAGTTGTCCTCTGATCTTCACCAGTGTCCTGTTGAATATACACACAGACATACATATATACATATAAATAAGAATTCCCCCCCAAATTTATATATATATGTATGTATGTGTATATATATATATAGTGTTCTTTTGCTCACTCTCTTGGCTTCCACTGAATGAATAGATGGATATTTCCTGGTATTTTGTTTTGAGCTAGGATCTCATGAATCCCAGGATGACCTCAAACTCAGGTCAGGCAAGGATGACTTTGATCTCCTGGATCCTCCTGCCTCCGAGTTCAAGTTCTAAAGCTGTAGACATGCACCACACACGGTTTATCACTGACTTACATCTTATAGTCCCAAAGTCTTCAATTGACATTTTCATTCAGTTTGTATCTTGTCCCTAAGACCAGAACGCAAAACAAAACAAAAAGAACCCCCAAAGAACACAAACCACAAACTTGCTTCCCTGTTTAGCACCCCACCCATCACTGTACTATACAGACTCTTCCATATGGGGAGCTCTGCAGTAGCCCTACTGAGAGACCGTCTTTAGAGCGGACTCCATTTCTCCAGTTCTCTAGCTTTTCTACCCCTCCCTGAGAGACCCTCGCAGCCCGGCCTCCCACCCCAACCCCAGGAAAAGGAAGCAGCAAAGATGATTCTTCCTTCTTGAAATTCCCTGGCCATCGCTGGACTGCTCCTGAGTCACCTTTGGCTGGCCTCCAGGGCAGGTTGAACCAGGAAGACTGAAGGTATGGCCCATCTGGCGCCCACAGGGTCACAAGCTGAACTATGTCCCTTTCCAGCCACGTGATGAAGCCTTCAGGCTACCCTAAGGGTCCTTTGAATAAAATGAAGCAAAGGTCATGTGACTAAACAAAGCTACTTCAAGGGGTCTTCACAGCTGTGCAGATCAGTTCACTCTAGGAAGTAATTGTGCCCCTCAGTTGTGTAAGAGAGGGTTAGTGCTCCACCCGTGGCCCACCCCCACCCTCATATTAGCTGCATGTGGCCCCAGGGCTACTGCTGACCTGACCAGACCGCTTTTGGCACGTCCAGGCTGTGAAGAGAGCCCAAAGCCATCTGAAGCACTTCCTAGAGTGATCTCCCATCCTGAGCAGGAGGAGATTGGGCTGTGATCAGAACTGCTGGAGAAGGCTGAGTCAAAGGCCTGCCTCCCTCTCTGGTCAACAGCTATGGGGTTCTCTCTGTACATCCTCCTGCCTGCCGTCTCACCCAGCCCAACACAAGAACATTGTCAGGAAGGTCTGAATGAGTACAAAGACCCCTCACAGTGGCTAAAGATGGCCTGGGGGGGTGCTACAAGGGGTGAGGTCCCTTGTGCCATCTTGTCTACTGTGCATAAGTTTGGAATCTCGCAGGAGGATGTTGTGTACCAAGTGTACTAAGTAACTATCTACTTTGTCAATGGAACTCATGAGCCCTCAAAAGATGGTTGGTCACAGCCAGGTGTGATAAGACATATCTATAATTCCAACACTGCAGGGATAGAGGGTAGGAGTCAGAGACAGGAGGATCAAGTGTCCTGGGTCAGCCTGGACGGCAGAGGTACTCACCCTTTTTTAAAAAAGAAAAGCTGGAGATGGTTCCAAGAAAAAAAGTATATATGCATATACATATGTATGTATGTATGTATTTACCCTGATCATAAAAGAAAGAGTATAAAGGGGAAATGACAACATGGGATAGAATTAACCTTCAAGATCTAGGGGATTAGTTAGTTCCAGCACCCCTGGGACACCAAAATCTATGGGTGCTCAAGTTTCTCGTATAAGCCCGTGTCTTAGTTTGCCCTCTGGTACTGTGATAAACAGCATGACCAACGGCTTAGAGAATGGAACGGTTTGTTTAGTCTATGTGAGGGGAAGTCAGGGCAGGAACCTGGGGGCAGGAGCTAAAGCAGAGACTATGGCAGAACGAAGCTTATTGGCTTGCTCTCTGTGGCTTCCTCAACCTGCTTCTTCTACAGCCTTGTACCCAGGAGTAGCACTGCCTATAGAGCGCTGGGCCTCCCACATCAATCATCAATCAAGAAAATACTGGGAGGCAGAGGCAGTCAGATCTCTGAGTTCAAGGACAACATGGTGGGGACATTTTATCAACTAAGGCTCTCTTCCTAGATGACTCTAGATTGTATCAAGTTGACCAAAATAAATAAATAAATAAAAACCTAGCCAGCAGCCAGCATACATAGTATTCACAAACAACTGTCACACATGTTCCCACATCCTTGAAATCAGGTCTAGTTGGTGTGGAAGACCAAATGCAGGGTAAGTTGTACTGTTGAGAAAATGACAAGGAAAGCCAGGCACCAGGACACATGCCTGTAGTCCCAGCACTCGGAAGTCAGGAGGATTGTTGTAGATTATTTATCTATCCTAGGATATGTAATAAGTTCCAGGCTAGCTAGGACTACATAGCAAGACTCTATCCAAAATAATAATAGTAGTAATGATAATAATAAATACATAATGAGAAGGAAAGGGAGGGAGAAAAGAAAGGCAAGGCAAGGGAAGATGACAAAAAAAGAAATCTGTACGTATTCAGTAAAAATATAATCTTTTTCCTCAGTATTTTCCAGCCACGACTGGTTGGTCCATAAATGCAGCCTCCATGGGGCAGAGAGGATGGTGACCTGCACTTAGAGTCGGACATCGGACTCTGTGCTTCCTTCTCCACCCACTCTGACCCTTGGTGGCTGTTGACTAGGATGCCCTAGTCCCTAGCCCTGGTCTCCTTGGTTTATTATTGTGGGAGCCAAAAGAGACAACCTAGGGCTCCGTAGCGTTGGCCTCCTGTGGTCCCGCAGGAAGCCCTGTCCTCTCCCATGCAAGGCTATGCAGAACTGTGTGCTCCAAGAGTTCAGGGCATAGGAATCAGGTAACAGGGCCTATGGAAATCTACCTGTCCTTCAGTCTGGGGTGCCCATCACGTAGACATCCTCAGACCGCACCCTGAGAACCCAAAAGGCAGCTGGAGCACCCAGCAGGACCAGCAGACGGAAGGTGTCTGCTTGACTCTCCATGGGAGGAGAATGACAGAAACTTCTGAAGATGGAGAAGAAGAGGTGTCAGTTCGCTTCAGGCACATGGGCTGGAAGTCAGCTCGTCAGACAAAGCCCTGGGGCCAAGGCCTTCTCCAGCTAAAGCCTTGTCCTTCCAGCCCATGACTGTATCTCATTGTTGTATCCTACATTTAACCCACAACTTACTCACCCTGCCTTCCTAGGCTCCGTTGCCAAACCTCTCCATAGCTGGGAGGGAATATTTAGAATATGAACTAGATGGAGTCACTTCCTACCTGAAGTCCTTCCATGGCTGCTTCCTGGTTTAGAAAAAAGTCCACAGCCCTTACTAAGCCACGAGCGGGGCTTCCTGCCTTCTCCAGTGTTCTAGCCACACTGCTTCCCATAGGTCCTCCAGCAGGCCACAGGACCTTTGCACATACATCTATCTCACTACCTAACAAGAACTGTTCCCTTCTCAGGGAAACTTTCCCTCTACACACAAGACCATAACAGGTCTCCCAACTACACTCACCTGTCTTCGTGGACTTTTCAACAGAACACAGACTCCGTTTTTACTGATATAGCTGTGAGATTAAGTGATTGGTACCCCAAGCTCCATGAAGACAGAAGCTGTGTTGGTTTGATTTACCACTGAATGCACAGGGTCGGTGTAGCTGGTACAATGTATGTCCTCCACACTGGACACAGCCTTGCATGCTGCCACGCAAAGGGACAGGCAGGCGATGAGGAAGTGTAAAAGAAAGCTACAGATTCATGAAGCCGGAGACAGGTCAGCGTGAGACAGTGTTCTCGGCTGGACGTGGGGAACAGAAAACTGTCTGAGCTGTCACCGGACACCCCCAAAGTTCCCTCTCTTACACAACAGCAGCTCTCTGGGATTGTCCCCAGAGGACAGTTAAGTGAGAAAGCAGCTTACCCCTTGGGACATGAAGGGGGACAAAAAAAGAGGGCCAGGAGAAGAGCTGGGGACATGAGTGGCCGCCTTCTGAGTAACCTATTTAACTCTCTGAAATGCAGCTTTGTCCCCGGCAATCAGGAGAGGGAAAGGTCACAGACAACAGCCTCGTCCCTCCCCCTGTCCCCAGCTACAGACAGGGAGCTCAGGTTATCTCTGAGAACCATCCTTCCTAGGGGCTGGTGGGGGCTGGGGTGCACGAGGAGATGGGGAACAGTCAACCCACAGAAACAAGATGGCTTTTCTCTTAGGTTATCAGGCACATGCCCATTCAAGGGATACAAACCAAGCCAAAGTTTAGATTCTCTGCCCAGGCTGCTGAGTCCCATCAATTATACTATGTGAAAGGAAAAAAAAAGAAAAAGAAAGAAACCTCTGGATAGTTAAAAATAACACAGGGGTCTGGTGTTTGGCATGCCAGCTTGTCAAGCAGAGTGGAGCCCTTCCTCCCAGAAGAGTGTTCTGGAAACTCAAATGTACACACCAGCCTGCCCGGGAGGTTAAGGGTTAGTGGGGTGCCCCCAGCCTGCACCCTGTTACCCAGATAATGACAATAGCAGCAGATCTCCCCCACGTAGACAAGCACACAAGACTCTCTACCCTCCCCCCTGGGGTCGGAGAGACTTTCAGCCCTTCTCTAACTGCGAGAAAGAAGGGCAGAGTCCATCCATGCAAGAAGGAGGAGGCAGCCAGGGGGCACACGGAAGCCGGATACAGGAGCCCAGGTGTCAACCGGTGTCACTGCTTCTCTGAGGGGTGTTGTCGGGGTCGGTGAAGTTCCTGCTCCTTTTCACAAGGACCCAATTGCTGCAGCCATTAATTGGTGTGTAAATAGTAGCAATAAATCTTCCTCAAAGCCTCTTCTAGATCATTCTTCTATGAGTAGAGAAATTAATGATAATTCTAACCAGGCATGGTAGTGAGTATTATCTGTAATCCCAGCACACTGGAAGGAGATGGAGGCTGGAGATCAGGAGTTCAAGGTCAGTCTCAACTCTGTAGAGTTGGAAGCCAGCCTGATTTGAGAGATCTAATCAGTAGTAATAATAAAAATAATCACCGTGTTATCATACTTTGAGAAATTCTAGCAAAATTATAATTTCTCCTACTTATCCCATTTTCCTTAAATGACGATGTGTATGGGGCGGGTGTCAACTGTCATGCCTTTCCATTTTAAAGATGAAAAAAACGGGTCACTGCCAACACCTCTCCCAAGGTATCAACTCTTCCAAGGGCCCTAAAAACACTGCCTTCCTTGAGTCTTCCAACAGCCCTATCAAACCAAAACCATCTACCACATTCCACAGATGAGGAAACTGAGGCACAGAGATTAGGAAACCTGCCTAAAGTCATAAAGACTGGATTTGAACCCAGACTCTGGTCCTAGAGCCTGCACCCAAGCTCCAGGTCACGTGACTGCTGCTTCTTGGATCTCAGTGTCTAAGCTTACAAAGAGTCCTCTGTATGGGTCACACAAGCCTCCTCCTGAAAACCAGCTGCCTGCAAGATGAGGTGGCTGGAAAGAAAGTGCATGGCAGGATGGCCGGGTGTCTGGCTGGGGTCAGGGCAGAACACCTTCAGCCTTGTTCTTCCGTCTGAACCATGAAACACATCCTCGGGACACCAGGCTTGGAGATAGAAGGTCCACATCTCCATGCTCCTCCCTGGATTTTGTTTTTTTAAACATGGACTCATGAAGCCCAAGCTGGCCTCAAACTCACTACACAGCCCAGGATGACCCTGGAGCTCCCAGCTCCTGGAATTACAGGAAGGCAAGGTACAGTAAGTACCACTGGTGTCCGTGCTGCTGGAAAGTAAACACAGGGGCCCCCTGTCCGCACGCTGGACAACTAGCTAAACTACCCCCATAGCCTTGGATTGGATCTTTACTCTGTACTCACTCACAGTGTTTCTAGGTTATTGTCTTTATAGCTGGACATGGTGGTGCACACTGTTGCCCTAGCAACTGTGAGGGTGAGCCTTGAGGATCAGAAGTTCAAGGCCAACTGTGGCAACTAAAGGCACAAAAGAGGGAGATACTTAACTTTGGCTGGTGTTTTATGTTCTTGTTTTTTGGTTTTTTTTTGTTTTGTTTTTCAAGACAGGGTTTCTCTGTGTAGCCCCGGCTGTCTTGGAACTCACTCTGTAGACCAAGCTGGCCTTGAATTTAGAGATCTGCCTTCTTCTGCCTCCCAAGAACTAGGATTAAAGATGTGTGCTACCACTGCCCAGAGATTTGTGTGTGCGTGTCGTGTGTGTGTGTGTGTGTGTGTGTGTGTGTGTGTGTGTGTGTGTGTGTGTGTGTATGGTGGTTGGTGGAGGAGGGGGGTCTCCCTGTGTAGTCCTGGCTGTCCTAGAACTCACAGAGATGCCTCTGCCTCCTGAGTGTAGAGATTAAAGGTGTGCACCACCATGCCAGGCTCAACATCTAACTCTTTAATCCACTGCTTGGCTGGGCTCTATCCCTGAGCTATGTCCTTTGTGGCAAGATTATCCATGCAGCTAGACAGGGCTGTCCCAAATCAGGAGGGACTGTTGGCTCACACCAGGATATCGCCTTAATCTCTAAATTACCTGCAAGGTACCCAGGAAAATACTCAGAATACATAACAGTGGGCAGGAAAGATGGCTCCATGGGGAAAGGGGCTTGCCACCAAAACAGATGACCTGGGTTCAATCCCCAGGACTGATATGGTAGAGGGAAAGAACCAACTCCCACAAAGTTGTCCTCCACACACAAGCTGTGGTACATGAGTATTCACATGTGTATATGCATGTACACACACACACATACACACACACACACACACACACACACAATAGAACATATAACCCAGGAACACAGGACCAGGATGCAGTTTAACCCTAAGAGCAGAGTGATTGGAATTAGAATCTTTCTAGAGGACCCGAAATTACAGCACACCAAACCAGGTTCCTCTCCGTGCATCTGAGTTCTCTCCAGGAATCAGCCCACACAGAGGCACACTTAGAGCCCAGCCTGGGGAAAGTGCCCACTACATCTGTGTATAGACACCCAACATTTTTGTCTTTCCCATGCTCCTTCCCGCCTCATCTTCCCTGACCCAGAAAATAAGGGGGTCCTAATGGAGTCACCCAAACAAGGGGGTCCTAATAGAGCCACCCAAATAGGGGGTCCTAATGGAGTCATCACCCAAATAAGTCACCCAGATAAGGGGATCCTAATGGAGTAACCCAAATGCTTTCCAAACCTTTCACTTCCCTTTCCCATGCAGAGCTCCCCAGCCACACTTTCTACAGAACTTGTCCAGTTGCCAGGGTCCCAAAGGCAGATGGGAGTCCACATCTCTTTACCCCTCCTTCTCAGCCCACCCACAGCTCTTCTTTCTCCCCCCTCAAATGCTAACCAGGATAGACACTGCTTAGCTTCTGAGAGACACTAGATGGGTCAACTCAGGGTAGAATGGTTATAGACATTGATCTACCTTCTCCTGCTTCCGAAGACTACTTCCCTAGGGAACTATTGGCTGTCCATGGATGCTAGAGGAGACAGAGGAGTCCTTGTCTTCGGTGGTGCAGCCACTGTTGAGTCCCTGGGCTCTGGTGAATAGCTCAAACGCGCAATCGTTTAATCACAAAGCAAAAACAAGACAAAAAGTCACAAAATTGGGAAGGGGCTTCTTGACCAGGATGACCAGAGAGAGACAGAGATGAGAAGGTCGGGGCCGTATTCAGAATGCCTTATTATATACATGTGTAACATTGCCAAAGAACATTGATATTAAAAACTATATGCAAGGTGTAGTGGCACACGCCTTTCTTTTGGTCCCAGCACTTGGGGGTAGAGGAAGATGGATCTCTGTGAGCTCAAGGCCTGCTTGGTCTACAAAGTTCCAGGTCAGCCAGGGCTGCATAATGACCCTGTCTTTAAAAAAAATAAAAATTTACTGTTTTGTTTTCAAAACAAACAAAAAACTCCTAGCCTGGAAGAACCTCTCAGCACCTCGCATCCCCACAGCTTCTCTCTGTTGCCTCCAAGTTTGTCTTTCCCTCCTCGCTTCCCCATTCCCACTCAGAGATCCAGCGGACCATCCTTAGAGACAAGGTTAGTATACTCTTTCCTCCCTTTTGTGCCTTTTAATTCTTCCAGATGGCAGTGCTGTCCACAGGGCAAAGGAAAAAGCTGAATGGGGAAGAGGGGCAGGCGAGGAGGGGTCAGAAGAAAGCACAGGCTGGAGGCGCGAGCCTTGGCAGGAAGCGGTAAGTGGATTATTCCTCCATCCGTGGCTCGGAGGGCCTTGGGGCAGCTTAGCTCTGAGTCGAGAAATGAAATAAGAAACAGAAGGCAAAAGAAAAGTCAACGGGCTCCTAGTGGGATTTTCCTTCCTAGGGATTTGAGAAGCTGCAGGAAGTAGAGCCCAAAGGAGAGATGCTGAGAGAAGAGGCTGTCCAAGAATGCCCGCTCTGGGTCTCAGTGAGAGCTGTGGGTGTCGTCTTGAGCTCTGCTCCATTTAGACCAGTTCATCTGGGTAACATGGGAGACAGACACTTGGGGCAAACCTGGGCAATAGTAAAGACGGTGCCATCCATCAGAGCTTCTCTGGGTCTGTATTTCCCTGTAAACCGAAAACATCCTGGGCAGATAAAGGCCAGGAATAAATGATCGCTGGAAGAAGGGCCAATACTATTGGGTCCTCTCAGTTTGGCAGATCATAAAATAAGAAAACAAGAGTCTTACTGCTCTAAGATCTATCTGGGTCTCAGAAAGGTCCCAAAATTTAGACTCCATCCTTCCCCTGACACTGGCTGGGGTCTCTAGTCCCTGGGAAAGCAAATAATGCCCCTAGTAGGGTCTGGGTCAGGGAGCTTGACGAACTTTCCAAATTTTATAAAAGTTACAGACCAGCATTCATCCCAGAATCACTGAGCATCCCTGACCTAAAATGGAGTAGACCAAACCTGTTTCCCACTCCCCAGAGATATGTGTGATTAGATAAAATCAGGCCAGAATATGTGTAAGTATCTGCTATCCTGGGATGGCTGCCCAGAAAGGAAATGAGTACCGGGAACAGGACAGCCCTGTGTGCCCCCTTCCTACTGAGCGCCTGTGAGCTCAGCTGCATGCTGGAGCAGCTTCCTCAGACAGAGCACAGGTGCCAGCGCAATGGGACCTCTCAGAGGTGACAGGCACGTTTGCACAGTTGCGTTCCTACAGCCTGCACTCTGCGGAACGTCCTCGTGGTTTTTGGCCTTCTACCCTGAAGGAGGGTTAGGGTTAGGAGGGCCAGCAGACCAGGAACTGGACTGAAATTTAATTCTGAGAGTCTGACTCCTCCTCGTCCTTCAGCTTCCTCCAGACACAAAGGCGAGAGTTCCCAGAAGTCTTTCTTCCGAGTAACCCACGACACAGAAGGATCTGGAGGATGGTGGTGTAGGAAGAAGACAGGCGAGGTTACAATCCCAAGTCAGTGTCTTTCCCAGTGTGAGATAGAACCACTCCAATGACCCCGGAACACCCTTTCCAGCAGTATCCAACGAAGCTACCTGTATTGGACACGTGGGGACATCGAGTCATTGGAGTTACTACCCACCTAGGCATCTGCATTGTCAAAGTATACAGTAGGTGTTCTCCCAGAAGACATAAAACAGTATGGCTGGACTGATGCCAACTCCAGAGCTTAATAAACCAGACAGTGAACTCCCATCAGAGTTCAGCCTTAGCTTCAACCATTACAGGGTTTATGCCTTCTACTTTAGTCCATATTAAAACTCCAAAATAGGCTGGGGGTGTAGCCCAGTCCATAGAGGATTTGCCTACCATGGATGAAACTTGGATTTGATCGCTTGCACCTCACACCAGGCCTGTTCACCCGTTCCTGTACTCCCAGCCCTTGGGAGGTGGAGGCAAGAGAATCAGTCATTACACAGGAAGCTTTGAAGTCAGCCTAGGCTACATAAGACCCTCTCTCTTAATCCCAGCATTCAGGATGCAGAGTTTGAGGCCAACCTGGTCTACAACATGAGTCCCAGGACAGCCAAGGCTGTTACACAGAGAAACCCTGTCTTAAAAAAAAGGGGTTGGGGACTAATGTGGAAAGCCAAATCATTTGTATCTACTGGAACAAATGACAAGGCTCAGAAATGCAGCCATTCTCCCCACATCAGCACAGCCGCTTGTGTGCCTGAGTCCTGACACCTGAGATTAAAGAATGTTTAAAAGAATTCTACTGCCGTTCCCAAAGGCATGCCATTAAAGTGGACAATGAGAACGAGTCAATCCTAAAGACAGGCAGAGAGGTGTCCCTACCTCCTGGCTTCATTCATTCAGCTATTCACCGGATGACAGCTAAGCTAGGTCCTAGGCACAGAAAAGCACAGACAGCCACTGTCACCGCCTACCAGAGCCTTTGTGCTGTAGCCAGGCACAGCCAAGTATTTCCACAGTGGAAGGAGGGAAGGTATGTGTGGAACTGAGGGGCCAAGAGCCGACGTGGACACCACCACCTGAGGACCAGCAAGGACGACAGAAGGGAAAGGGAGCATTTAAACTGCTGACTGGAGGGGACAGGCAGATGTGGACCCATTGTGTCTGGAAGCAGCTGGGGCTAAAGGACCGCTGAACTGCTGGCATACAACAGCATACGAAGTTTATTGAGATGTCAAAGGATGTGGGACAGGGTGGGGCTGCCTCCACACAGGGATGCAGAGCATCCTTAGCCAAGGACGGTATGCACACCTATAATCCCGTCCTTCAGGAGGCTGAGGGAGGAGACCCAGGTTCTAAGTCAGCTTGGGCTAATACAGGGAGATTCTCTCTCTCTCTCTCTCTCTCTCTCTCTCTCTCTCTCTCTCTCTCTCTCTGTCTGTCTCTCTCTGTGTGTGTGTGTGTGTGTGATTCATTAATTATTAATTAATTAAAGCATTCTTTCAAATGGAGAAATTCACCCACATCACTCACGCTGAGGCTGTCACCCAGGAGCCAGGACATCTGCAGGGCATCCACAGACACATTCATCATAGGCTGGGAGCCCCATAAAGCCATATGTGGAGGTTCACACTTGGGTGCCTTTATTCCTCAGAAGCTGATCCGCAGCTTCCAGAAGATTCCTGAAAGGGGCTGGGACTGACACCAAAAGGTAAAGAGAAAATGCCCAGTAAAACACCCGACCACAGTGTTGAGATCAGGTTTTCCCTCACTGTCTCCCGCATGTAGCTGGGTTCCTGAGATAGAAAGGGTAGGAGGGTTTCTGGACTGACAGCCACAGAGAGCAGAGGTAGACTCCAGTGTAAGGAGATGGGCAGGGAAGGCAATTTTCATTACCAAGACAAACATTTGTGTGTACGGGCACCCGGCACTGAGCTGGACTTTTAAAAACCTTAGGGAAGAATGTCTTCCCAGCCTCTCGTTCCCTGGGCCAATATTGCAAATTGAAGTCCCTAAATGTAGACATAAGCCACCCAGGGCAATTCACTGCAATTCCCAGATCAGGCTCAAACTTTAGCTGGCAGTTGCCTAGCAACAGGTAACCCCAAGGACATATCACCGAACCCGGATGTCAAAAGGTCATTTTGTGGACACACAGGTTCTAAAAAGGCAAGGCTGTCTGCCAGACCTCTGTGGAGCGATTGGAGGAAGGTGCAGACCCCTCAGTGCAAAGCAGGCTGGGAAGAGGGAGCGGGGAAGCTGGGCACTGCAGCGCTGCACGTTTGCCTACCACTGCAGAGTAGCAGGCAGAAGGCGAGAACTGCCTCTCCGCTTCCTTCTTCCGATCACACCAGCAATTAATCCTCCAAAAAGTTGCCCGGCTGATCCCAGCCATGCCTAAATAAAGATGTTGTCCACCGCATGAACACTGAGCTGAACCTGTCTCCAGCCCGCCCTAAGCCAGCACCCTTTGCAGCCGCAAGGGTCTAGTATACCGGGTATGATGGTTCCAGCTACGGAGGAGCTGAGGCAGCATCCATCCCCCAAGCCCAACTGGGCAACATAGTAAGAATCATCGCTTCTGTTGTTGTTTGGTTGGTTGGATGTTTTGCTTTCTGGTGTTTTGTTTTGTTCAAGACAAGGTCTCACTATGTGGACCAGGCTGGTCTGGAACTCACTTTGTAGACCAGGCTGCTCTTGAATTCGTAGCAATCTACCTGCCTCTGCTTCCTGAATACCGGGATAAAAGTAAGGTGCCATCAGGCCTGGCCCCATCTATTATTTTAATAATAAGCACTGAACTATGTGAGGCTATGGTGGGCAGGATGATAAGCCTCAAAGTGAACGCCCGGAAGCAGATTTCAGCCAACTCCCCACCGCCTCACACCCTCAGACAAACACAAGAGACCAAAGGGCCTCACCATCTACAACTCGGAATTTCTTTTCCTCTTCTATTTTTCCTTCTTATCTTGCTTTCTTCTTTTTATTTATTTTTTTTAATGAAAAGCTCGTAAACTCTGTCATCTAAGAGTCAAGTGAAATTCAAGTTTTCTAAGATGAAGCCTATGATGCAAACCATCACAGGACCCACCACTGGAGTGGACCTCCTCTGGAATGCACCCTTCCATCTTGGGGAAAGGTCTCAGCGGTAGGGGGTCAGGGGCAAACAAACACACCCCTCTGAAAGCTATCCCGGAAGAGCAAATGCAGAAGTCAAACAACAACAAATAAGGGGGGGGCTATAAATCTAGATAAAATATTAAAACCATTAAATGGCTGCTGCTCCCTGAAGATTGGGAAAAATGAAGAGAGTTAATTAAAAGCAATCTCCATGCACTGCCGAGCCGGCCAGCCCTGATAAATCAACAGCTGGGGCTGCCGTGGAGGGCAGACAGGGGCTGGGGCGGGGGCTCGGCCACGGAGACGCCTGGGCCGGTGAGCTGAACACGGGGACTGAAGTTTCATGTTTTATTAAATATTTTATGACTGCTGAATAAAGTTGTTCTTTAGGGAGAGGTGGGGAAATGATGGGCTGAGATAAGGGACTAGCGGGACTCTCCTTACGGATGAAGAAGTGTGTTTGATTTCAAACACACTTGGGGCATTTCTAATACTGTCCCCCAATGCAACAGTAGATAAAACATGCCCTTGGAGAAGCTCTCTGCAAAAACTCGGGGTTTCGTGAGGTGTTTGTGGAAAACAGCACCTAGAGAGGAAAAGATAGAGAATGGAGACAGGAGTAAGAAAGAGACAGAAAAAAAGATGGGGAGGACTCTCAAAGTTCCCATTGCTAATCCAAGCTAGACTTTTAGCACAAAACTGAAGCCAACAGAAAACAGCCTCCCTCTCTCTCTCTCTCTCTCTCTCTCTCTCTCTCTCTCTCTCTCTCTCTCTCTCTCATATCTTTACTTCCTTGAGTCCTTTTCTCTGCAGTCAAAGTTTGGAGACTTTATTACTATTTTAAATGCTTTACAACGCTCAGAATGCCCAAGCCCAGTTGAAGTCAAAAGACTTTTTAAGTGTTGGAAGATGGATCCCTTCTCTATTCTGAGGGAAACCCTCAGTCCTTCCCTGATGAAAATATAATCAAGGAAAATGATTGGGGGAAGTGTTTTTTCTCCTCCGCGGAACTGGGATTGGAGGGGGAGTGTGTACATTGGGGAAACAGAAGGACTTATGCACTTGGATATGCATTTTAATTAGGTGGACAGAAGCAGCCGCCTGTTAATTTTTCTTGCTTGTTTCCACTTAGCATTCATCACAGGCAGAACCACCATAGAGCGCTCCCACGATAATAGATGCTTCTGCATTGGCTAAGTCCTCAGGGAAAATAATTAGCGAGAGAGAATATATTCTCTCCACTCCCAATGCCCCAGACACCCTGCCCTCCTCCATCTCCAGCAGCAGTTGCCTCTCCTCTCAGCACCCCACCCCACCCCACCCCACCCCACCCCAATGACAGTGGTTTCCCTGGGAGAGGCCCTAGCGGAACAGCCAGCCTCCTGCTCCACAGACACTTACTCTACTCTATCAAAGACTAAGAGTCTAGAAGCAGAAACAGAACCCAGAGATCCTTCTGGAAGTAGATGCTCCTAAATGCATTTGGCTTGTAATCAGCATTTGGCCAGGACAGGAGGAAGAATGTTCCTAAGTCAGATCCACTGAGACTAGCCCCATGGGGTTCAACTCAAGGGAGAGCCATGAAAAGGAAGGCCATTGCTTCCGGATGATGGAAGTCGAGATGGCTTTGTACTTAATTTGCGTCTGTAAAATAAAAGCCCCTAGAAGCTTCAAGATGATATCTAAAGCACCTCCAACGCTAGAAAACAAGAAGTACCTTAACGATGCAAACCCATCATGAGCCTTTCTGTTGAGTTTCCTGTAAGCACAATGTCCTTTTCCACTGTCCCCACACCACCAGTTGGCCTTCCTCATGTCACCGGCAGATGCAAGCTCCAGCTGCCTTTCATACCTTCCTGCTGCTTCATCACCTTGATGGCAGGAGCCAGAGCTTGGCTGATGACCCAAGCCCACCAGCAAGGCAAGCTCCCCGCTACCCAATGACCTTCCCACTTCTCCTGATTCTGTGGGTGACTCAGGGCTTCCAAAACAGAGGTGGGGGCTTTTCTTGAACTCATCCTCTCACCTGCTTCCCATCTCAACCACGTGAAGCCCCTCCTGAGCCAGAGAGGGATGAGCAAGGTTTGCATTTCCTAAAGAAGCAGTGATTAGATATGCCAGTGACGTGCCTAGATTCCGTCTGTGGGATAATGTTTAATCGTCCAGCCATGGTGGGACAGACCTCTGACCCCAGTTATTCGGGAGGCAGGCCAGAAGATACCTAGGAAAGCCTGGTCTCAAAAGAACCATGCTGGGTATGTGGCTCAACAGAAAACTTGCCTAGCATGGGCCAGACCCTTGGTCTGATGCCCAGCAACACACATACCCATCTGATAGATTAGGTATTATTGACTCTGAGAAGGCCTCCATCCGTGACAGGAAAGTTTAGCTCTCCCAGGAACACCTCACATTTGGAGTTTCCACTTTATTTTTTAATTTATTTATTTTTATTTTTTGCACATTGGTGTTCTGCCTGCATGTATCTGTATAAGGGTGTTGGGTCTCCTGGAACAGGAGGAACAGACATTGTGAGCTGTCATGTGGGTGCTAGGAATTGAATCTAGGTTCTCTGGAAGAGTAACCAGTGCTCTTAACCACTGAGCTATCTCTCTAGTCCCCAAGTTTCTAATTTCTGAAAAAGTTTTGGTCTTTTTTTTTTTTTATTTCATTTGGGCCCCTAAAGGATAAGCAGGGGCTTGGGCAAGAAAAAAAGCAAATTAAAAAACATATAGGCTCTCCTTACCCTGCCAAAAGACAGGCTCAGTTTTTGTTTGCTTCCTGGGTTGTTTTGGTTTTTGAGTTTTTCGTTTGGATTGTGTGCACACACACGCATGTGTGCCTGCGGGTGTACACACATTTCTATGTGTCTATGTATTTTAGACAAATTTTGATGTATCCCAGGCTCACTTCTCACTCAGTATGTAACTGAGGATAGTCTTGAACTCCTAATCCGTTGCCTCCATTTCCTGAGTGCTGGGATCACAGGCATGTGCCACTATGTCTCCTGTATGAAGTGCAAGAGTTCAAACTCAGGGTTTCATGTGTTACCCGACACTTGACCAACTGAGCTACATCTTTAGGCCTGTGCTGTTATTGTTTTGTTTTGTTTTGTTTTGTTTTGTTTTGTTTTGTTTTGTTTGAGATAGAGTCTCATTCTGCAGCCCAGGCTGGCCTCGAACTCTCAAGTGAGCCATCATTCTTGACTCTCAATCTGTCCTGTCACCCCAGGTGCTCCCTCCCTCACATAGTGACAAATCTCCTCATGAGGAGTTCTTACCCTAATGGCAAAGGGGGCACAGAGGGCCTTCACTGTAGCTAGGGATGGGAGAAGTGAAGCTCTGGGTTTCCATAGTGGTATGCCCAGAAAAGGAGCAGTGAAGAAGCTGGATTCTATAACACTATTAGCATCGTCTGAGGTGTTATAACACGGGGACAGCTTTTACCATCTAAAACTGTGGCCTCTGATTTGTAAAGAGTCTGAAAATAAAGGCAATCTAGGCCTCTAACCCAAAAGAACCGAACACAGAGACTTGAGCGGTTACTAACATAAATGTTCATAGCAGCTTTACTTGCGACAGCCAAGCATGGGAACGGCCCAAGTGTCCACTATCAGATAAATGGATAAACAAAGTGTGGCCTATACATACAATGGCCATAAAAAGGAGCGGAGGTCTGATGTCTGTTACAACACGGATGGCCCCTGAGACACCGTGACGTAAGCCAGACACAATAGGGCAAATACTCTTGAGTTTCCATTCATCTGAAGTCCTTAGGCAGAAAGCACACTGGTGCAGAAGACTGACCCGCGTGAGGGCCTCGCTCATCCAAGTCCCAGCTCTCCCACTGGGCTATCGCCCAGCCCAGCCAGGTGTTCGATGAGTACACATAAAGTTGAGTGATGAGAACGCTCTAGAAATAGTGATAATGGCTGACCAGCAACTGAAGTGTTATCTAATGTGGGCTAGCAAGATGGCTAAGCGAGGACAGGTACGTGCCACCAAGCCTGACGACCTGAGTTCCATCTTTGGGACCCATGCGATAGACAAAGAGAACTGATTCCCACAAGTTGTCCTCTGACCTCTACAAGTACAGGGCATATGAGAGCATGTGTCTCTGTGTGTATAATGTGCCCACACACAATAAATAAGTATTGTGAATGTGTATTTAACACCACTACATTGCCTGCCTTAACTACCAGTTTTGTTTTGTTTTAAGTAAAGGGGGATGCCTGTCTGCTGGAGATGAACTATTTCATTTTTCTTTTGGTTTAAGACTCAGAATTTACATGCTGGCTTCTGTGAATTTCCTGATAAATTCTACACGCCCTTCTTCCTCCTTTAGGCTTGCAGAAAATTGCCAAGGGAGTTTTCAATCACAGAACAGCCTGATAATAATCCCCCAATGGAGTCTGTGATGTCAATAAAGGGAAGGCGATGAAATTCCAGTCTAGAGGCTGCTGATGCCCATACAGGTATAAGCCAGCTCCTCGGCGTCCATTGGGCACCGCTATTTCTCCAGCAGTAACACAAGCTACACTAGAGGAAGCTCGGTGAGACACCAGTACAGGCCCACACAAGCTCCCGGTCACTTAGCAACCAGGTTCTTGTGGCCTTGCAAATGGAAAAGAAACAAGCACTGTACTTCCATGTCATTTGGGTGCCGCGGTACGACGGTGACTTAGATGAAATCCAGAGGATCAGTTTAAAGTTGGTTCCCTTGTCTCTAAACTCAAGAATCAAACCCAAGGCCTCCCGCATCCTAGACGACACTCAGAAATGAGCTACAACCCCAATATTTTTTAAAAGGGGAAATGTTGTTAGTAATTCCATTCTTTCTCTTATCTTTCCAGATGTGAACTTTCCATTATCTAAATGCTTCCTTCCTTCCTTCCTTCTTTTTTTTTCTCTGTGTAGCCCTGGCTGTTCCGGAACTCACTCTGTAGACCAGGCTGACTTCTAACTCAGAGATCCACCTGTCTCTGCTTCCTGGTGCTGGAATTAAAGGCGTGCACCACCACCTTCTAGCTGAGTGCTTCTAAATAACAAAATAGGCCACCTGGTCTCTTGGCTGGCCTTTCCTTTCTCCTCTAGTTGCAGGACTAAGAAGAAAAGCCCGCGTTTTGAACAGCCAGGCCACCGGGTCCTCAGCCTTAGGTCCTGAGAAGGGGTGGGATGTGCCATCATGTTAGAGCCCCAAGTGGCAAAACTGGCTCCCAGGTCTCACAACTCCCCTCTAGAGCAGCACTTTAGAAGCAAGAGCCTGACCTCAAACTGTCTTCCCCACCAGAAATGACCGACATAAGAACTAGCAAGTTTTTTAGTTTGATTTTTGGTTTGGTTTGGTTTCATTTTGGGTGGGGAAGAGTAGTTGTTTTGAGACGGGGGTCACACTGTGTAGTCCTGGCTGTCCTGGAACTCACCCTGTAGACTAGGCTGGCCTCAAACTCCTGCACAGAGATTCACCTGCCTCTGCCTCCAAGTGCTGGCATTAAAAGTGTGTACCACCACGCGTGACCAAAACCCAGGACGTTCTTGACTTGGAGGGAATTATAAACTCAAGTGCATCGCCTCATCTTAAAGGGATGTAGGAAGTTCGGGGAAGACACATGTCTAGATGGCAGAGCTAGGGGAGCAGGCTGAGCTCCTTGGGAGACTCTTCTCCACCCTATAGTCACTGGTAAGAACAGACAGTCTGCAATGAAGACAGGGACAGGGTTAGAAACAGGCAAAGTTTGCTGACTGAGATTTCGACCATGTATGTTACAAACAACAGGTTCTCAAGATTAGTAAGAATGACAAGAACAAGCCCTCTCGCTCCTGGCAACCTGAGGTGACCCCAGTCCCTGTAATCAGGACAGGCCAGGGATAAAGGAGCATGAATGAATGGAGAATTAGACCTGTCTTTATTGTTTCCCAGCCTCAGCAGACCTAACCGAGCGGAGGCTCAATGAGTTGTTTGAACCCCATGACTAGGGGTGCTGAGTCTGAACTCCCTGACCTTCCCTGCCTCCACAGAGCCGGCTCTCAGCCTCCACCAACATCTGTCTCTTCGCAAACACCCCACCAAGACATTCTCCACACTCCACTTCTCTAGCCCCCTCCCTTCCCCCAGCGAACACCTCCTAATTCCAGCTTCTAAACCTCTAATGCAAATCACAGGCTTCAAAACAAAATACCTCCTCTTGGTGACAGTTTTACGAGGCCAGTTCTGTTCATCCATATGGTTTGACAGACTGTGAAACACCAGTAACCTGACCAATAAGAAAAACAAATCACACACAACAAACACCACACCTCATCCCTTCCCAGTC
Source organism: Microtus pennsylvanicus (assembly GCF_037038515.1). Taxonomy (NCBI): domain Eukaryota; kingdom Metazoa; phylum Chordata; class Mammalia; order Rodentia; family Cricetidae; genus Microtus; species Microtus pennsylvanicus. The sequence goes on along the minus strand of NC_134592.1, from coordinate 32,315,836 downwards.
ACTCTGGCAGCTAGAAAACCTGAGAACTGGAAACAGTTCATCCTGTGGGGCTCTTCCGCAGTTAAAACAGCCTTCTCTGGAGTTCCAGACCACACAGTAGTTTTATCCACTTGCCCATCATCTCCTCCCCACCCCAGGCCACTTTATCATTCCCTGTTAAATACCTTCATAGTTAAAGACTATTTAAAACAGGGTCATGCTTATATAAGACTCCCGTTGGAAAATCTCAGCAGGGTAAAAAATATTCCAGTACTTGTGGGATTTTTTTTGGCCTGAGGTTTGCCACATTTGGCTACATTTCTGCCTTCGAGTGACTTTCAAAACACTCAAAAACCACAAAAGTTACTTTGCTGAGGTTGGGATAATAAACAGGCCCCCTGGATCCTGGGGCCGGTTTATGACACAGCCCCCACTGTCATTTCCATCAACAGGGCTACAGTTTGAAAAATGGATGCCAGCCTCAGTTTCCATTCTTTTTAGGGTCCACGCTCAAAACAAAGCATGGCGACCATGCATTATATGTTTGGTGTTGATCTAAGAGGATGGTTCTAAAACAGCTCGAGATGTCACGGCTTTTCGAGGATAAATCCGAACTCCAGGTACCTGAGTGGTCCAAGGAAGGAGTAAACCTTCCAAGTCAGCCACCGATAGATGCCAGTCTGTTTTATGGGTCTCAGATATTCCCCAGGAGGTCTGCAGACGGCACTGTTTTCAAAGGTTTACCCTGTGACAATGTCTCCACTTGAATTCTGACAGAAACTGATGTCCTTTGTGGGTACAATCATCCCATGGGGGAAAAAATGTGTGCTAATGAAGTTTGGAGGCTTTTGTTTTAAAGATTTATTTTATGTGTGTGTGTGTGTATGTGTGTGTGTGTGTGTGTGTTCCTGCAGAGTATTATAGGCAGTTTGAGATACTCTATGTGGGTGCTAGGAACCGAACTCGGATCCTCTGGAAGAGCAGCAAGTGTTTCTGACTGGTGAGCCATCTCTCCCCCCAACATCCCTTCTTATTTTTACACTGATGAGTAAAAGCAGAGGGAGAGAGCAGTGCTCAAGCCTCTGTTGGCTTCCAGGGTTCCCTTTCCCATAAGGGACTAGCATAATGTCCATAAAAGGTTGCCAGTTCCCAACCCCAACCGCACTGTTCTCCATTTAGGCCTACTCACCACCCCCTCCCCAACCAAAATAGTCAAGACAAGATTAGGACCAGGAGTGTGGCCCCCTGGCCCTTCCTCTCTGATAGCTAAACTGGCTGCCACAGCCAGAGTAAAGTCTGCTTCTACCTTTCAAATGCCCCCAAACCTCTTTAGATTAGAACACACATTATCCACATCAGAGAACAGAGAGGAAGATGAAGACTTGAGGTCCATCCGTACACATGAACAGCGTTGGATCTTGATTAAATAAACGTTTACTCCTCCCAGAGTTATATGCTTAATAATAAAGCAGAGATGTCAACACTGACCTCCAAGTTAGGGTAACTCTCTACACAGTAAAGTTTTGATGCAACTGTGCACGTGTAATCGTAATGATAAGCATGACTAAATAGTTTGCTTTTCTCGTTGTTTGTAATCAAACAGTTAAAGTATTAAAGCCCTAACTAGAGTAATTAAGTAATGATAGCATTTATTCCTCTCTGAGCTTGGAGTTATAAAAATAGATACATATGTATGTACATGATCAAGTCTGGCAGAAGGTGGCAGGCATTCCCAGTTAAGTGCTACAGCCAGAGTTTCAAGAAGTCACTGAGAGATTGGGCTGTTTAAAGTGTTGTTGGCAGACACGGGGGAAGGTGATCTACCTAAACTAGAATATTAAGGTTAGAACTAACAAGAAAAGCATTATAGGGCAGGAGAGATAATTCAGCAAGTGATCGTGCTTGCTTCCCAGCCTGAGCTCAGTTCAATCCCCAGAACTCACATAGTGGAGGAAGAGGTCCAAAAGTTGTCCTCTGACCACACACACACACATACACACACATACCAGCACCTCACCCGATCAAGATACACACACATAAAAAACAGGGTCTCTCTATGTAGTTCTGACTGTCCTGGAACTCACTATGTAGCCTTGGCTGGACACGATCTCACAGAGACCCACCTGCCTCTGTCTTCCAAGTGCTGGAATTAAAGGCATGTGCCACCACGCCCAGCTAAAATAAGTAACTTTTTTTAAAATTTAAGCATTAAATTTCCCAAGTATACAGAAATCAACAAGTATGTAACTTGCACACATGCCTTTATCAAACCTGTATGTGGCCCTCACCTGTGTATACAGAAATTGAGGACGATTCCAACAATCTACACTCAGACAATGTAGCTGCTAATTTAAATAGAATGCAACTCACATTTACACGCCATACATGCCCATTGTGCTTTTGAATTCTATTTGTTCAGATGTGACTGCTTCGGTGTAGGGCCCCCTGCCGAGTCCTCTTTCTGATCTAATCTGTCCAGGCAGCTCCTGTTTCTTACCCTACACCCTGTTGGGCAGTAACAAGAAGTTAAAGGCGACGAAGGAGAAGCCAGACTGTCAGCTTCAGAGAGGAAAGGGTGAAAGCAACAAGGAGGAAAAGGAGAGCTGAGGGGAGATCAAAGACAGCCAAGAAGAAAGGCAAGCTACCAAGAAAGGCTGTTTTCAGGCGCTTGGGACCCTACAGAAGACACTCCCACCCCCACCACACGAAAAGCAAAGAGATTCAAGTTAGCCATCCAGTCACCTAGTGAATTGAATTATTGAATGCCCCACATGGAAAGGGGAAAAAACTAGCATAATGAAGAGTGACCCATAGTCTAAGAAGGCAGAACCTTGCACAAGGTTGCATGAAAGAAACCTGAGCTGGCTTCGTCCCCACACTACTACTGCTACTTATCCGGCAGTCAAAGCGGAAATCTTTGTGTGGTCAGTTTCTGTAGGGGGCGTCCGTGATGTTGCCTTTTTAAGCTTAGAGAGCCTGCACGCACACGGAGAAAATGCTAATGCGGCTTGGAGCTCCGGTTCATTGTCAGGAGGGGCACACAAGGATAAACACATAAGCCCTCCAAACCATTCTCCTTGCTCCTCCTCCTCCCTGCGCCCCCATCAATCCCTCCGGCTTGATGTGTCGCTGTGCTTTGTTCTAATTTTGCCCATGCATAATTTATTCACGTGTGTTTTGTTTCCTGATCAGCAACTTCAAAAAACAAATGAAATATATAAGATGTTTTATTAAACAAGTTGTTTTTTAAATAAAATAATAATAATAATAAAAGCAAATGGTGTCGGTGTCTCAGTAACGACGCGTGTGCTCCTGCGTGCGGAGTTTTTAAAATGTCCAGGCTGCAAAAAGCTTGGCCGTTAGGGTTATTGTTTACACCCTTAGCCCTCGGGGGAAGAGGACGGGATGCAAAAGTGGGCCGCTAATTATAAAGTGACCGCTCAACCCCCTCCTAGGAAAGGCAGGCAGGGGTGTTGTGTGTGAGCTCCGTGTGCGTGTGACAAGACGGAGTTACAAATGCATCCCACGGCAAGTGTTTCCAATTATTAAGGAGTACACGTGTAATTCAAAACTGATTCCACTATCGAGATTGGCCACCTTCTTGCTTTCTCTGTCCCTTCCCCCACTACCCCTACACACTCACGCGTCTGAGTCAAAAAAAAAAGTGGACCGTTCTGGGGAACCCTGGAGCGTGGAGCTCCTGCGCGCGCCCGAGCGTAAGCCGGCTCCCGGGCATCAAGGATACCACTTTCCCAATAAGGAACGCCATACACATAGCAAATAGATCTCTCAGACTTGAGTTTACCAAGCGGCATCAGCTCGGCTACGTGATTTCGGCTGGAAATGAGGAAATTGCAAATCAGCTGTGTGGGTTCTGGAGAAACTCCCGGCATCAGCGGTGTGGCGGCGCGAGTCGGCAAGGACGCGGCGAAGTTACGCCCATTTATTCTGCCATAAAACATTTCTCTCTTAGGTGAAATGCTGTCGCGAGTATAAAGTAGCTGAGGTTCCGAGAGAGAACTGGAGCCAGAAACTCGCCTCAAGCTCAGCCTCCAACGTCTTCTTTATGACAATATCTCGTGGAAACTCCGAGATCTGGGACATCCCTGCCCTATTCCTGGTTGCTGGGTGCAAACGCAGCGGGTTCTCCCTAGGCGTTTCTTGGCACTAGGAACCCCCCCCCCCCGCGCCGCCCTGCTGCTCTCCAAAGCGAACCATGTTTTTGACTCCAGAAGCCAGGGGTTAGGGCGCTGTAGCAAGCAGTTATAAGAGCCAGGGTCGACCACCGCCACACACTGGGAAGAATTGGCACGAAACACCCACGCGCACCCTCCTACTCCCAGAGGCTTTCACCCGGGCGGGGAAGTCCTAGTACATTCGGCACCGACCCGGAGCCCACGCTGCGCTGCGATTCCCAGGGATCCACCCTCTGCCAACATCCCTGCCAATAGCGCCCCTTGAGAGCCACACTAGTTTTCCGAGGCCACCCCTGGCTCCGCGGACTTGGCGGCTTCACATTCACAATACACCGACTGGAAGGAAGGAAGGAAAGAAGGAAAAAAGGGAGAAAGGAAGGAAGGAAGGAAGGTAGGAAGGAAGGAAGGAAGGAGGAAGGAAGGCAGGCAGGCAGCTCTGACCCGGGACCGGCCCCCGCTAGTCCTCGCGCAGCCCGCCCCCCTCTGTCGGCTCAAAGTCTCCCGGAGGCACCTGCCCCTCGCTGTCGCCAGAGCCCCGAACCTCCTCCGCCCGCCCCGGCTTTTCACCCAGAGTAGGCAAGCACACCATTCATAGACCTGCAGCTTCCCTGCCTCCTCCATATCAACCCCCAAGTTAATCCAGGTCGTTAATTTACTACAACCAGTTCGCCCACAAATATACAGACACACCGGCGACCGCCCGGAGGGCCTCCCTGATCCCCCGACTGCCCGGGTGGAAAAGCCCCAGGCAAGCACCTGGGCCCCAGGACTCCCGAGACCCGCCGCTTAGCGCGCTGTCCTCCCAACTCCGGAAGGTTTGCACAAACTCCCTGAGAGAGCTCGTAAGGCAGAGCGAACGCCCAGCAAACTCCGCAGCCGCAGCGGTCGGTCAGACTGCCCGGGCGGACGAGCAGCGGAGCCGGGAAGCCTCGGGCTTGGAGCGCAGAGCTCAGCAAAGCGCACGACGCGGCCCCTGCCCGGCGCTCCGACCGGGCTCAGCCAGCTCCGCGCGGCGCCGGGAGAGGCAGAGGACTCCGGGGACCGTGCAAGCCCGGAGCTGCTCGCGACCCCCGCAGCTCCGGAGCAGGCGCCGCCGCTCCGGGCTCCTTCCCGGTCCGGGTCAGCCAATTAAGCAGAACACAAATGTAACAATTTTCTTTTTGTTAATTGCATCTCCTGACATTTCTGCGCGCTGGGAGAGAAAAAAAAAGATGAAGAAGTAGGAGCAGAAGAAAAGAGGAGCACGGGCACAGCGGGAGGCGTCTGCAAGAGCCAGGCACCGGCTGCGCTCCGCAAGGCGCCTTTTTTTCATATTGAAACCACGCGGAATATGTACATTTTTTAGTCTTACTTACGCTTTCAGGGGGTTGTGAATGACAGTCGCCATTTTGCTACAATGTAACAGAATATTGTCTGTCTCAGAGTTCTAAAGGTTCGCTCAGGGGAAGCGGCAGGCCAATCAGAGCACGGGATACCGGCCTGCAGGCCAATCGGCGCGGCTGGTCGCCAGGTAGGCGGAGCCTGCGTGGTGGTAGTTATTAGGGGAGCTGTCAAAGCCCAGAGGTCACTCCCTTTTGTAGAGACCGAGAGCGAGCAGGTCTTAAAGGGGCAGTACAGTGTTAGTAGCGCCTTTTCTGATTGGGGCTAGTGAAGACACATGGGAGAGCATTCTCTCTTAGTTTCAGTCCCTACTTTACTAAATAACTGCAGAGTTTGCGCTCCTAGGCAGGAATATTTACATAGTGCCAACAAAACCATTAAATCCCATTCATTAGCTTTGGACCTTATATACCACGGTCTTTAACACACACACACACACACCACCACCACCACCACCACCACCACCACCACCACCCCTGCTCCGGGTACACCACCGAGTTTCAATGCAAAAGTTGGAAGGCTGCAGTTTCCTACAAGAAATTACTACTCGTGATCCACAGTTTACTAATAGTGCTGTAGGTTCTGAGACTGTTTAATATTCTTGTTCCCGAATTGTTTTTGTTTTTTTTTTTTTTATCTCAGCCACCTTCCTCGGTCGGTTTCTGAGAACTGGCGAGTCCAGGACACCAACTCCCTTCCCCCTGGAATGTCTCAGTGTCAGGCTCGCCCTCTCTTGCAGCCACGGTTTTTGTTACGTAATTCTGCGGGGTCCCCTACGACCACCGGTCTCGATTCACAGTGATCTGACCCGGGCCAGCTGAAGAGCAAAAGCTAGACCTGGCGCTCTGTTGGCAAAAGGGTAGGGAAGATTTGAGGCAACTTTAGGAAACGCTGCTACGGAAGCGAAATTGTTAGAGCCTGAGGTGGGTGTTGCTGGAGTTCCCTCGGGGAACAGCGCTGCGGATTCGGGCGTCACCTTTCTAGACTAAGATGGGAGGAGAAAAGAATTCCCGAATGAACACTGCGCCGTGACTCGCGTGACTCGAGGCTTCCAGAGTCGGCGGCTGCTCAGTATCTGGCGAACCTTTGAAGAAACGGAGAGACTTCTGCGAACTCAGGCTTCCACGGAGCACAGGAAGCTCAGAGTGGGCGAAATCACCTAGAGAGCAGAGGCGTCATAGCATATAGAAGCCTGGCTACAGACCCATAGCTGTTTAATCAGGCCAAATAGATGGGGACTTGAGGGGGGGGAGTGAAAGGGGGGGGAAATAAAACGAGAGAAGCTGGATTGCCAATTCATAATTCCACCTGCTCTTTCCTTTTACTACTCTCAATGAATAAAATAAAACACAATCACAAAGTAGGCTAGAACTTTCAGATTCCAACTCCATTCACTATTAGAGTTACAGATAAGTCTAGCAAAGCTGAGTGAGTGCGTGTGTGCAGACTGGAAATATTTAACTCTTTGTTTGCCTAGTAGGGTGGTGTTCTCCCTCCCCCCCCCCACCCGCCCCCTTCTCTCCTTACAGGGTCTCACGTATTGAAAGCTGGCTTTGATGAACTAAAGTAGAGAGAACAGGTACAGTGTCACTTCCTTAAAGAACAAAACCAGCCTGGACTACATATGGGAATCCAGTCCCAACGCCCTCCCCCCCCCCAAAAAGAATAGTATTGCCTTGTTTTTTGTATCTGATGGAATGTCATTTTAACTGTCAATAATGTCTGACTTTATAGTCTCCTTTTTTGTCTGTTTGGATTTTTTTGTTTGGTTTGGATTTTGGTTTTTGTTTGTTTGTTTGGGTTTTTTGTTTGTTTGTTTGTCTTGAGACAGGATTTCTCTGTGAGCCCTGGTTGTCTTGGAACTAGATTTGTAGACCAGGCTGGCCTCAAACTCGGAGATCTTCCTGCCTCTGCCTCCCGAGTGCTGGCATTAAAGGCGTGCGCCACCACCACCCGGCTATAATCACTTTTTATCACTTCTGAGAAATAAAAGAGATATTATTAACTTTGGTTTTTGTATCATAGATCAAAAGGACACAACTTTGGGCCAGAATCTTCCAAAGCAAGGGACTTGGAGCAAACATGCTTAGAGACAGGAGACTTGGCCAGAAAGTCTAGTATTTAGCAATGCTGAACAATAGTAACATAGGCTCTGAAATCCATCTGCTGCCCACCATTTGCCAGCTGGTGACATAAAGAGTATAGGGGATCCCAAGAAGATGGCTACAGAATGGAGAAGAAATGCTCCTCTTCTGAAACCCATTGATGGGAGCAAATGAACAGCATTGGTAGCAGTATTTCCGTGATCTACGTAACTCCATAGGTTCAAAACCGTTCTCATTGATTGTGATGGCGAAACACTTTTTTAAGATTACGTTTCAGGGGCTAGAGTGATGGTTTAGTGGTTAAGAGCATGTGCTGCTCCTGGTGAGGACTTGGGGCAACTCCCAGCACGTGCATGGTGGCCTACAACCACGTAACAACAGCTCCAGGGGGGTCTGATGCCCTCATGAAGAATCTGGGCATGAGACACACATGTGGTGCACAAACACACATGTAAGCAAAACACACAGAAAATTAAATAAATCTAAACATTTTTAAATTACATGTCAAGAGTTAGCTCAGTGGCCGGGCGGTGGTGGCGCATGCCTTTAATCCCAGCACTCGGGAGGCAGAGGCAGGCGGATCTCTGGGAGTTAGGGGCCAGCCTGGTCTACAAGAGCTAGTTCCGGATTAGGCACCAAAGCTACAGAGAAACCCTGTCTCGAAAACCCCAAAAAAAAAAGAGTTAGCTCAGTGCCTGCCAAGTATATATCTGACTCTGGGTTCAATTCCTGATAGCACAAGAGAGAGAGAGTGATAAAAGAAGGCGTTAAGGAAGAGGGTGAAAATTCCCATTTCTAAAGCTCTGTTGGTCTCATGTCAATACAAACTCCATCTTTTCCACCTTGGTCTGGGTGGCTAGGCAGGCTATTTTGAATGCAGAAGCAAACTGGAGTGATTGTGTCTCTATCTCACCCTGCTAGCTCTGAGCTTCACTGTCTGACATGGTTGTCCAGAGCCCAGGTGACTACTGAGCATTTGACACATGGTAATTCTAAGATGTACCAAATATACAATTTCATAGGCTTAGCCCCACACACACAAAAAAAGATGTAAATTAGCTCCTGAGTTACTCTCTTAGGCCACACCATAGCTCAAAAGCACCCTTCTTTCTGAATGTCTCTCTCCCTCAACCCTCATATCTATATTAATACGTCCTTTTTTTAAAAAAATAGGGTTTCATGAGGTAGCCCTGGCAGCCTCATGGGTGCTGGAATTAACGGTGTGCATTATGCCCAACCTTAACATTAACTTAGTGTTATTAAACTTCCTCCCTCCCAGTAACTGAATTATTTTATATTGATCACATGTTGAAATTATATTTGGGGTTTCCTAGATTAAATAAACGTCGGTGAAACTAATTTCATATATTTCTTTTTACTTTTTTAAAATGTGGCTACTAGGAAGTTTCACGTAACACCTGTGGCCCGGGTTGTATTTTATCATGTAGCCTTTATACATGGGAAAGAAATGTAGGATCCATCTTCAGTCGCAATAATTTCCCCCTGCGCTGGGCGGTGGTGGCGCACGACTTTAATCCTAGCACTCAGGAGGCAGAGGCAGGAGGATCTCTGTGAGTTCGAGGGCAGCCTGGTCTACAAGAGCTAGTTCCAGGACAGGAACCAAAAAGCTACAAAGAAACCCTGTCTCGAAAATCCAAAATAATAATAATAATAATTTCCCCCTGCATAGTTTTCTCTAACTCGGTATTGATGTCTGGGAGCAAAGCTTCCCGACACAGCTCAAGTATACATCAAGTGACCAAGAACCGAAACCACATGGGTACCCATTTCTGTTTACTCCTAAATTCTGAGACCATCCGCAGACAATGGCAAAGCATGGAGACATGCTCCGAGAAGGTGTGACCGTTACCACACACCTGAGAGGAGACGTGGGTATTCCCAAACAACCAAAGGATCCCTATGAAAGAGTGTGAGCCAGGTCTCATGGTGCGCATTTACAATTCTATCTACCGGGAGACGTGGGGAGGAAGAGAGTGAGTGCCAGCCTACTTAGGCCACAGTTGGAGTTCAAGTCCACCCTGGACAACTTAGTGAGGCCATGTCTCAAAATAACAAATAAATAGATACATACATACATACATACATACATACATACATACATACATACATACATACATACATACATACATACAAGCAGTAGGACTGGAGAGGTGGCTCAGCAGTTAAAAGCACTTGCTGCTCTTGCAGAGGACCTAAGTTCCCTTTCCAGGACCCACGTGGCCGCTCACAACATTCTATGACTACAGTTCCAAGGGATCTTATCCCCTCTGCTGGCCTTCGTGGGTACTGCACCTGATACATAGCCACACTAGGCAGGCAAAACAACCCAAACACACGAAATAAAAATAAATCCTTGACAAAGTAAGAGTAGTGTGAGGAGAACAGCCAAGAGCTACAGCGCTTACTTAGCATGCCCAAGGACCTAGGCTCAATCTTCAGTGTCATCCCTCAACCAAAACAAAGTAAGTGTGCCACAAGAGCCATCTAAGATGAACGCGGTTCCTCGTAGGCTCTGGGAGCTGGAAGGATTTGATTAAAAACAAGTGCAAACTCCCTTCCATCTCTCCATTCAGCCGCAGCACAGGCAGCCCTGACCTCAGAAAGTGGTTTCCTGAGATCTACAACCAGCTCTGCTGTGTTCTAAGCACTGAGCTGAAACAAAATTCCTTTGAAGAAAATGAAACATTAAAACTGTGGCCAGCAAAGCCAGGTGGTGGTGGCGCATGCCTTTAATTCTAGCATTTGGGATGCAGAGGCAGGCAAATTTCTGAGTTCACGGCCAGCCCGGTCTACAAGCGAGTTCCAGGACAGCCAGGGCTACACAGAGAAACACTGTCTTGAAAATCAACAACAACAACAATAATATCATCTGAGGTTTGACTCAGTCAGTAGTATGCTTTCTTGGCATACAAAAGCCCTGGGTTTTCCCAGCACTCAGGAGGCAGAGGCAGGCAGATCTCTGTGAGTTCGAGGCCAGCCTAGTCTACAGAGCAAGTTCCAGAACAGGCTCCAAAGCTAGGAGGAGAAACCCTGTCTCGGGGGGGGGGGGGGGGAGTACTGTGTTCAATCTCTAGCACCACATATTCTGGGTGTGGTGGTACATGACTGCAATCCCAGCAATCAGGAAATGGAAGACCAGAAATTCAAGGTCATTCTGACCTACATTATGAATTATGTATTCAGCCCAGGCTGAAATAGATAGACTCCTATATTTAAAGAAAAAATAGTGGGGTGGTAGTGGTACGTGCCTTTAATCCCAGAACTTGGGAGGCAGAGGCAGGCGGATCTCAGTGAGTTCGAGGCCAGTTTGGTCTACAAAGCAAGTTCAGGACTGTTGCACCAGAGAAACCCTGTCACGAAAAACAAAATAAATAAATAAACAAATAAAAATAAAAAGATTTAAGTGTGGGCTAAGGCAAGAGTGGTAATTCACTCCTGTAAGCCTAGCACTTGGGAACAGAGGTAGAGAGATCAGAATTTCAGGGCCAGTCTATAATCTCTGCATGTGGCAGGCAAGGCTGGAGGATTAAGACTCCCAGGACAGCCTGGGCTACTTAGAGACCTTGTCTCAAAAAAAAAAAACTCTCTTGAGATGCACAAAACACACACACACACACACACACACACACACCATAAATAAGTAGTCACCGGACTCCAAGCACCAGGAAAGACAACAGATAGGACATTTGACCCCCATCTTTCTCCTCTCTGACCACACCCAGTAGCCCAGGCCTCATAGAGAACCAGCCCTTACCCCTTTTCCGCCCAGGCCCATGCAGCCTGAGCTGGCCTTGGATCTCCTTTCCAGTGAGCCGCTGGCTGCAGCGCCCTTGTAGCTCTTTTTAAAATAGCTAATGCGCTCTCTTTACCCCCTTCCTGCCAAGTCTGATTCGCCAAGCTTTCCCTTGCCCGTGGAGATGGATGAAACCCTGGGAGCTCTGACATCCTAAGTTAAAGCCCTGCCAAGGACTCTTGCACTGGGGGGAGGAAAATACTGGCCACTGCCACCAAAGTGTGACAAGATAGAAGTGAATCGAATCTCTCTACAGTCATACACACACACACTGGAAGCGAGTGCACCACTCTCTTCGGCCATTTCCTAGGTAGCTCCCCCAGGATCCCCCAAGAGGGCCCACTGCAGGGTGTTGCTTTAAGTGAGGTTAACACTCCCAGGCACCTGTTTCCCTCACTCACCCCACTTACATGACCTCGGCCTTCTCTGCTCTGGCACTAGGTGAGAAGTCATCCCAAAGTCTACCAGGCAAGCACAGGAGGGCACATCAAGTCTTGTTGTTCTGTCGATACTTACACTACCATATAAAAATAGGCATCTACCAGCAAGAGAGATGGACAGAAGCCACGAGACCTAAAACGTCCCACAGCCTAGCGGGGACTGGGACAGAGGCCTGCTGGTTTTAAGCAGGTGTTTTCTATGCTCTGACAGCTCAAAGGCAATGAACTCTGACCTGCATAACTGCAGAAGGACCTTCACTTCGTGTTTGCTCCAAATTAACAGAGAGGCGGCAAGTGCCGTAAGTGCCAGCTGTGGTAGTGCTGCCCGAGAACCCCAGCACGCGGGAAGCTGGGACAGTCACAGGTCACAGGCCAACCTTATCTACATAGCAAGACCCTGTCTCCTCCCCTCCACCACCACCACCCCCAAAAAAAGGCAGGGCAGTAGGCTGCAGAGGTAGACAGATCTCTGTGTGAGTTCAAGGCCAGCTTGGTCTATGGAGTGAGTTCCAGGACAGCCAGGAAACAGAGGAACCTTACCTGGGGGCAAAAGAAAGACACACACACACACACACACACACACACACACACACACACACACACACGGAAGGACGGAGGAAGGGAACGAGGACGGGAGGACGAGGAAGGAAGGGGGAAAAGACTTAACACAAGACAGGCAGCTGGGCTAGGATTCTTATCTCACCTCCACCATCTATTTTTATGTTCATTGGTTGGATGGTGGTTGGTTAGTTGTGGGGGAGGGGCTTATAACTCCCTCCATAGCTTGCGCTAGCCTTGAATAAACAGCAGAACTGCCTCACCCTCCCAAAAGTCAAGATTGTGGGAATAAGATGTCACACTGACTTTGTACTCCGCTTCTATCCTCTTCCAGCCCCTGCTCCCTCCTACTAACCCTCTACCTCTGGACATTCTAAAATGCCTTAGGGGGGTTCCCTCTAGCACGTAGGATAGGCCTGTGCCTCAGTACACAGGGCACAGGGGCCAATCCCATAAGATCAAGAATCTCAGAGAAGACAACAAATAGAGGAATGGTACCATTGAGCAAATGTTTAAAGTGGTCCTTTCAGAACAATGGGCAAAAACGGAAGGTGTTGTTTATTGTTTATAGGAGACAAAAACCTAAGTCAGGCCGGGCAGTGGTGGCACACACCTTGATCTCAACACTTAGGAGGTGGAGGCAGAAGTAGGCACATCTCTGAGTTTGAGACCAGCCTGGTCTACAAGAATGAGTTCCAGGACAGGCAGGGCTACACAGAGAAAACCTATCTCAGAGAGAGAGAGAGGGAGGAAGGGAGAGAGAGAGAGAGAAAGAGAGAGAGAGAGAGAGAGAGAGAGAGAGAGAGAGATCTGTAAGTCAAGGCTAATAAAAAAATTTACAAAGGAAATTTACTGTCAATGTCTGGTTTCCATAGCCATCAGATGCTGTCTGTTCCATCAAAGGATGGCACAGCTTGCACCTAGTACCTCAGACAAAACTGCAGTAACCATTTTGTAATAGCCGGGAGTCAGGGACAACTGTAAAAGTCAGGGATGTTTTCTAAATACAAGTGAGCTTGTTTATTAGAAAACCTAAAAGTGGCCAGGCGATGGTGGCGCACGCCTTTAATCCCAGCACTCGGGAGGCAGAGGCAGGCGGATCTCTGTGACTTCGAGACCAGCCTGGTCTAGAGAGCTAGTTCCAGGACAGGCTCCAAAGCCGCAGAGAAACCCTGTCTCAAAAAACAAAAACAAAAAAAAAAAAAAAAAAAAAAAAAAAAAAAGAAAAGAAAAAGAAAACCCAAAAGTATTGTGTTTCTACTTGACTTCTAAATTAAATGGATTTTAAGCATTTTATATCTTGGTTTTTTTGTTTGTTTGTTTTCTAATAGCCTTATATAATCTCAAATTCATTTTGTTGTCAGGATGACCTTGAACTCCTGCTCTTCCTACCTGCCGCTGTCCAAGGGCTGGAATTACAGGCATGTACCATTACATCCTGCAGATATTCAGTGTTGGCAGCTTGAACTTAAACCTATTGGCTTGGCTTACTCACATTGCTACTTTCGACTCTTGCAAAATTACATGCATAGCTCTGTTAAAATACTTACCATTTTCTGGAGCTGGAGAGATGGCTCAGCAGTTAAGAGCACTGACTGCTCTTCCCAAGAATCCAGGTTTGATTCCCAGCTACACACTGTAACTCTAGTTCCAGGGGATCCAACACCCTCCTCTGACCTCTGCCAACACTGCCTGAAAATGGTGTACAGACATACATGCAGACAAAATATTCACATAGGTAAAATAAAAAGAAATAATAAAATCTCTAAAAATAAATACTTGCAATATTCTGTTTTCCCACCTTCCAAGGCATGGAGGACAGATATGGTTGGTAATTTGAGACCTCCAGTGCCTGGCCACAGCCTAGTCACTGGTTAACATCTGGTAGTTAAAAGCTCAATGAAACCATAAGTAACTAAATTTATAAATTTATTATAGATCTTACCCTACTTGAAAAAATCTCTATTTACACCTATTAGGGATGGCTAAAATGATAAAGAAGCCAAACATGCTAATATTCTCCTATAATCCCAGCCCTCTGGAGGCCCCAGGCAAGATGATAGCAGGGTTGAGGCCAACCTGGGCTACACAGTAAGATCCTGTCTAAAAGAAAAACAAAATTCAGATAACGCATATTGTCAAAGATCCATACAGTGATGGGGAGCTGGCTCCATGGTTTTATAAGACAGTCTTATCCGGTCCACAGACAAACACAGGATTACCATATGACCTAGCGATCCCACTCAAGAACGAAAACCGCTATCTATACCCAGAGACTTGCCTTGAATATTGAAAGCAGCATTATTTGTAACACTTAAAAGATGGAAACAGAGACAGATGTGGTGGCACCCAGCTGTAGTCTCAGGACATGAGAAATGGAGTAGGGATGACCAGGAACTACACAGGAAGTTCCAGGCTAGACCAGGCTACATGAGGTCCTGTCTCATTTGTTTGTTTTTTTTTTCATTTGTTTTTTTTTAATACATATATAAAACAAAAAATGGAAGCAAGTCAAATATCTACTAGCAGACAAATGGATAAATAAAACCTGGAGAGATGACTCTGGCCTTAAGAGTGTCATTGAGTTCTACTCTTACCGAGTTCAGTTCCTGGCCCACATCAAGTGATTCACAACCACCTAGACCTGGCTCTTGTGGGATCCAAAGCCTCTGGTCTCCAAGGGTGCCTGCACTCATGCACTCGTGCACACACAATACGTGTAATTAATAATAAGAGTCCAGTCACAAGGTCACAGGCCGTGTGATTGCAGCACAGAGAAATGCAGAGTAGAGTACCCAGCCATTTCTTAGGGCTAGAGGGGTGGGAATATGGGAATAAGAAGATGATAGAGGGCATGTTTTCTACTTCTTTGAGATTTATTTTATCTTTATTTATGTGCCTGTGTATCTGTGTGTCCACATATATGTGTGGAGACCCAAGGAGGCCAGAGGAGGGTGTCAGATTCCCTGGAGCTAGTGTTGCAGGGTTAAGCCAGGTGATTGTGAGCCACCACATAAGGGCGCAGGGAACTGAACTTGGGTCCTCCGTAAGAGCAGCAAATGTTCTTAACCCCTGAGCCATCTCTCCAGGCTTCACAATAGTCCTCCTTTAGGAGATAAAAAAGAAAAGTTATGAGTTAGGTCTTGAAAATGTTTCAAAACATCCCTCCTCATAACAAATGCCAGTCGCTGTTTCCTTTGAAACAGCACTGGGCATGGAGAGGACATCGTAATGGTAGTCGGTTTACCAGTCAGACAGTCCGTGCTAACCATAGCCTCTTGCTTTATCAGTCAGAGAGTCCGTGCTAACCATAGCCTCTTGCTTTATCAGTCAGAGAGTCCGTGCTAACCATAGCCTCTTGCTTTATCAGTCAGAGAGTCCGTGCTAACCATAGCCTCTTGCTTTATCACAGTATCAGAGGGACAGGGTTTCTCTGTCTGACAGCACTGGCTGGTCTGGAACTCACTTTGTAGACCAGGCTGGCCTGGAACTCACAGAGATCTGACGGCCTCCGCCTCTGCCTCCCGGGTGCTGGGATTAAAGGAGGCTCCACCACCACTCAGCTCAAAGGGAGAAATTGTGTTCACTGGAAAACTTAAAATACTGAAATTGTAACCATGGCCAAACACAGGAGCTCACTGACTGAGAGTTCAGGCCATACTACCTTGTGGCTGGAGGCCTCTGGGTTTCCAAAACTCTTTATATACACCCAAATAAAAACATTTTTATGTTACATATCCGCTATACTGGAGTGATCCCTAAAGCAAAACCTCATATTGCAAGGGCCGAGTGGAAGCCTGTTGTGACCACACCCAACCCCATCCCAAGTGGTAAGTTGTTTTCTTGTTCCTAAGAGAGTCTCTGCTGTATAGCCAAGGCTAGCCTTAAGCACACTATATAGCCAAGGCTAGCCTCAGCATGCTATACAGCCAAGGCTGGCCTCGAACTCCTGGTCAGACCACCTCTACCTCCTGCATGATTACAGGTATACCCTACCACGCCTGGCTTTTTGTGGTTTGTTTGTTTCTTTAACATTTTCCCCCTCTGTTTTGAGAGAGGCTCCCATTGTGCAACCGGGTCTGGCCTCAAACTCTCAACCATCTTCCTGCCTCAGCCTCCCAAGTGCTAGAATTACAGGCATGAGCCATCATGCCTACGTTATGTTTGACTTATGGTTTAATTGAGAGCACAGGGGTGGCTAAATCAAAAGAGTAAAACTCATCTGTCGTTTTTATGCCTTTAACTGGTTTTATCATGAATTGTGGGTCTTTTATAAGCTCTCATAAAATGTCCTGAAACACTTATGACAACATTAAAGAATACGAAAGTACAGAAGAAATAGAAAAAAATCTTAAATAAATCAGAAAATTAACCTCTGCCAAGTAACTTAATCCTGCACCTCCTATTACTCCTCTGTAAATGGAATGCTTCATAGCAGCTTCTACATATGACAGTGTAGGTGATACATAGACATGTCATTGTCAGAGCCAACAAAATAATACAGCAGACAAAAGTACCTGCCACAAAGACTGACAACCTGCGATGGATCTCAGAGGCCTGCATAGTAAAAGGAAAGAGCTGACTCCCTACGGATGCCATGGCATGTGTGCTCCCCATGCTAACTAACTGAGTCAGTTCTTAAAAGACGAACGGAGCTGGGAGCATGGCTCAATGGTGGAGAACCCACCTGGTATGCACAAGGCCCTAGGCTCCACTTCCAGAACCACGAAAGAAAAGGAAAAGGAAGAGAAATAGGAAGAGTGGAAGGAGAAGGAGGAGGAGGAAGAAAATGAGGAGGAAAAAAAGGAGGAAGAGGAGGAGGGGGAACTGACCCACAGAAAGCCCTTGAGAGCTACTTCTCTCTGCCGGCCAGTGAATGAAAGACCAAAGACTGGTTGCCGAGGAGGTAAAGGAAATAAATAAATAAATAAATAAATAAATAACAAGGAGTAGAGGAGTTACAGGAACCATAAGTCACCAAACCCGAAGCCAAATAATTCTGGGTCACAGAGGGAGCCAAGTGGAGCTATGTGGAGGTAAAGAGGTATCAGACCAACCAGAGCCAAATGAGAGCAGTGTGGCCTTTTGGGAATCCCTCAGCTTAGGAAGGGCCCATCCTGCCAAGGCTTTCCTTTTGGGGAGTCACGGAGTTAGAAATGGATGAGGCAGAGGACCGTGGGAAGGGATTAAACGTAACACCCAGGACACACAGTTATTCGCTGCTAACAGGGATGTTTCAAAAGCCTGGTGTGTTGGAAACCAATGTCTAGACCTCATGAGCGTACCTCCTCTGTTAATGTCGGGTTGGGAGGAAGGTGAGGGACGCACAATGAGTCCCTATGGAAAAGAGTATTCCCGAAGTGGAACTGCACACAAAGTCCAGGACCCAAATTTGTTACTGGCAATTGAGTGCCCTCTAGTGTCAGATAGTGGGAAGACACATTTGTTAAAAAAAAAAAAAAGGTGAGAAGCTCCTAGAAGTCCCGAAAGGCAATATTTTACCTGGATATGGATATCGTAAAGTGCAGATGCGGAGCGGAAGAGACGGTTCAAGCAGTAAAGACACTTGCTGCCTAACATGATGACCTGAGTTTCGATTCCGAGAATTCACCTGGTGGAAGGAGAGAGCTCAGGCCTGAAAATTGACCTCTGACCTCAGGAGCATGCGCTTGGGTGCACGCGCGAGCTTACACACACACACACACACACACACACACACACACACACACACACACACACACATTTTTAAACTATTTTAAAAACTTAAAGAGCAAACGCAGTGTAACCAAGTCCTTTCATGGAGAAGTTCAAAAGCAGGGTGGGTCTTCCCAGGGCGGAGGTTGGAGGAGAGAACGGCACTAAGTTTGTGGCAGACCGTCCTGGATTGGTGCCAGAACAGACCGTAATGACTACAGCACCTGCCAAACCAACTTAGCAGAGGGAAAGTTGGCTGCTCAGATTTACGACACTGAGCGGTGCAGGTGGAAAGTAACCGCGGGGAGGCATATTAGTTACTGCTTTCTTTATTGTTGACAACATACCTTGACCACACCAAGCTTAGTAGCTGGAGTTAAACAATTTGTTATAATGGGGCAACAAAGAAAAAAAGCATTTGATAGCCCTAGGGAGATGGCTTAGTGAGCAAGAGCGCTTGCAGCTCAAGCATGAGGATCTGAGTTCAAATCCTTAGCACCCACCTTAAAAGCTAGGCCTGGTCACAAGCCTCTTGGTGGGGGAGGGGGACGACAAGAGACAGGGAATTGTTGAAGCTTGCTGGCCTCTGGCCTGCCTCCAGATTCGGTGATAAATCTCACTGGGAATGAGAGAATAGGTAGGGCACACAGGAGCAGGACACAAACAGGGCCATGTGTACCTACACACACAGCATGCTGTCGTCAGAACTTTTTTTCTCTCTGTGCTTTGGTGAGTCCACTTTCAAAGTAGGAAATGTGGTTTGCCTCTCAGAAAAAGACTACCCACACATAGCTGCATGTATGGGGAAACCTGTAAAGCTAACAGGAGGATGTTTTTATCACCTGTGCTGGCTCCTCTTCCACAGCCAAAGCAGTCCTGGCATCCGTCTGCTTGACAATGGAAGAGAAACCCTAACCACACTGACATACCTCCAGTCTGCGAAGATTCAGTGGATTCAACTCACGAGGCAAGTATTGCCTGGCCATCACAGTGTGGGCTGGCCTGAAAAGGTGCAGGGAACAGGCCTAGCATGCCATGATGGCCTTCGAGCAGAGAGCCTAAACAGCTGGGCTAGCTCACCATTGGAACCTCAGAACCCATGTCCTCCCTGCTCTGAGAATCTGGAGCCACACTGTCCCTTCAGTGAGAATGCAGAGTCGGACAGAAGCTGCTCCTGTCTTACCCAAAGTGCAGCACCTTCTGCCTCCTCCTTTGTGAACATCACACAAAAGCCCTGAGACTCGAGCCAGGCAATGGTCAATTACCTGAAAGGGAAAATGCAGAAAATTGGCCTGAGATCTGTTTTACAGCCTAGGCCTTTCAGAAGAACTCCAAAAACTGGACCTACAGATGGCTGAAGCTTCAAATGATTACTGTTTGACATGGAAGTCTCCAAGGGACACCTTTATGTCACCTACGTTCCTTTTTAAAACTTCTTTTTAATATTTATTATGTATACAGTGTTCTGTATGCGTGTACATCTGCAAGCCAGAAGAGGGTACCGTATATCATTATGGATGGCTGTGAGCCACCATGTGGTTGCTGGGAACTGAACTCAGGACCTCTGGAAGAGCAGCCATTACTCTTAACCTCTGAGCCATCTCTCCAGCCCCTTAAACTTTTATTTTCATTTTTAATGTATGTGTATCTGTGGGGGTGTTGCCCGCTGAGACCAGAGGCGTCTGATACTCAAGAGCTGGAGTTACAGGCCGTTGTGAGCAACTTGATATGAGCGCTGAGCACTGAACTGGGGTCCTCTGTAAGAGCAACAAGTGCTCTTCATTGCTAAGCCGTCTCTCCAGCCTCTGTGCCTGGGTCACTTTACTGGGGTTCTGTTTTAGTTAGGTTTCTATGGCTGCTATAAACACCCTGACCAACAGCAGCTTATGGAAGAAAGGGTTTATTTCAGCTTACAGTAGAAGTCTATCATAAAGGGGACTCAGGACAGAAACTCAAGGCAGGACCCTGGAGGTGGGAACTGAAACCATGGGAACCACTGCTTACTGGCTTGATCTTCATGGCTTGTTCAGCTCATCTTCTTTTGTAACCCAGGCCCACCTGCCTAGGGGTGGCACTGCCAGCAGTGCTCTGAGCCCTCCTGTGTCAATCATGAATCAAGAGCAGGCCCCCACAGACTTGCCCACAGGCCAATGTGATACCTTTTCCCAGATGACCCTTGCTTGTGTCAAGCTGCCAAAAATAATTAATAAAAAAAAAAAAACAGGCTGGGCATGGTGGTACACACCTTTAATTACAGCACTCAGGAGACAGACGCAGCTGTATCTTTGTGTTCAAAGCCAGACTGGTCTACAAAGAGAGTTCCAGGATAGCTAGGGCTACACAGAGAAACAAACCCTGGGCAGGGGGTGGAGGAAGTGAGGGAAACACGACTAACCAGCACAGTTCCCCAGAGAACAGGATGTATGATTCTTTCCGGGGCCAGGAGAACAAAGAGAGAGCAGGGGCCTTGGGGCTTCAGGCACATGGAATGCGGCTGGGAAGGGAGCTCAAAGCTGTCCCAGACGAAGCCCTTTAGGACGCCGATCCCAGCAACTTGAGCGAGGTAGCGAGGCAGAGTGGCCAGCCACCAATGGCACCCTTGTAACTGGCCCCCATTTTAGGTAAGAAGCCCAGGGATCAAGGAGGGAAACAAGGCTTCGTGGTCAACACTCAACAGCCGCTCTGATTTCTGGGAGCCCGGCAGGGGGCTCCCTAGCAAAGCCACGCAGGGCCTCTCTCCTCTTCCAGAAGTGCTCTCTTAACGGCTGAGTGGAAACAGTTCAGGCAGAAATGGAAGAAAGAAGAAGCAGGGCTGCTTTCAGAACTCAGAGGTCACATGGGCTCTGATAGTGTGCCAGGATGAAGCAAAACACCATGCCCAAGAGCAAAGTTCTGTCATTTACCTCTGGTGTTGTTGCTGTTGCTTGCTTTTTAAAAATGCATGCCTGTTTTTGCCTGCATATGTGTGTGTGCCTATGGATCATGTGTGTGTGGTGCTTTCGGAGGCCAGAAGAGGGCTTCAGATCCCCTATATTTTAATTATAACTGCTTCAGATGGTTATGAGCTGACGTGTGGGTGCTGAGAATTGAACCCTGTCCTCTGCAGGAGCAGCCAGTGCTCTTAACCACTGTGCCATCTCTCTAACCCCTCCCCACCCCTGGTTTTATAATTTTAAAAAACGTTGGCGTGCCCCTGGCGGGCTCGCCAGGCAGAAATGGTTGTGGGTCCCCACAAGATCCCCGGGGTCCATGTGAGCAGGAGGTGAGCGGGAACCCAGCGGGTCCCCAGCTGCTCGCTCCAAGGTTTCGGGCGGGGCGGGTTGCTTGCCACGCGGCGAGCGGGCAGAAACAGCTCGCGGAGGGTCTGGGAGACAGGAGACAGAGACATGGACACAACATGTTGAGTATTTATTTAGGGGGTTATGGAGAGGAAAGGGAAAAGGGAGGGCAGAGGGGGCGGAGAGAAAGGAGAAGAGAAAGGAGAGAGAGAGAGACAGAGACAGAGAGACAGAGAGAGACACGCGTGTACATGCCAAGAGGGGACAGCGACAGCGAGAGAGATTCAAGATGGCGGGGTAGGGGTCAGAGGTCGTTGGTAAAGTACTGGTCAAGAATGCACAAAACTCTGGGCTCAACCTCCGGCACTACATAAATCAAGTATAGTGATATACACCTGTAATCTTAGCACAGTACAGGCAGAGAGG
Organism: Microtus pennsylvanicus; assembly: GCF_037038515.1. Classification (NCBI taxonomy): domain Eukaryota; kingdom Metazoa; phylum Chordata; class Mammalia; order Rodentia; family Cricetidae; genus Microtus; species Microtus pennsylvanicus. The sequence continues at coordinate 32,293,966 of NC_134592.1, read as the reverse complement.
CAAGATCAGAAGTCCAAGGTCATACTCAGCTACATAGTGAGTTCAAGATTACATAAGACAGTCTCTTTAGTTAAAAAAAAAATTAAAAAAGGAGAAAGCAAGGGGGTAGGAAGGAGGAAGAAGGAAGAGGAGGAAATAAAAGATATCTGATAGGAAATCTATTAGCTATCCCAACGACTGAACTCACATTCTGAGGCAATCAGAACATCAGTCATGCCTGAATTGTTGAAACACAGTTATTTAAAGAAATAAAAAATACTTCAAGATCTATTAAGTCCCTAAACCTCTTTATAAGTTGACTATCTGTAACTGTTGATTGAATTTTACCCTCAAATAGAATTTAGTGCCCTTGAGTTCACGGTCTCGAGTGAGGTATATCATACACTGAGTAATTCGGACAGTGTCTCTGAATCTTAAACTACATCAATGCATTAAAGGCCATTTCAAAAAAAAAAAAAGCTCTTTGCATTTCCCCTGCAAGTCAGAAAAGAAGCATAGCAATAAGAATCGCCTTTGGCTAGTATCTCCCAAGTTTGAAAGCCTTTTATCCTTGTGAGCATTTGGAGGAGCCTCCTTTTGCAGCATCTCTGTTTACAAAGGGTTAATGATTCAGAGAAGCTCATCTCCAGCGGTTTGAATGAGACTGCCCCCACAGACTCACTTACTTGAACACTTGGTCCCCAGTTGGTGGCGCTGTCTGAGAGGTGGAGGAGGTATGGTCTTAGCAGAGGAGACACAGGCTTTGAGAGCTTAGGGCCAAACCCTACTCCTAGTTGGCCAGCCCTGCTTCATGTTTTTGATGCAAGATGTGAGCCCTTAGCTTCTCTTCCTCCTTCCTCCCTGCTGCCATGTTTCCACTGCCATGATGGACTCTTCTTTTTCTTTCTTTGTTTGTTTTTCAAGATAGTGTTTCTCGGGCTGGAGAGATGGCTCAGAGGTTAGGAGCATTGCCTGCTCTTCCAAAGGTCCTGAGTTCAATTCCCAGCAACCACATGGTGGCTCACAACCATCTGTAATGGGGTCTGGTGCCCTCTTCTGGCCTGCAGGCATATACACTGACAGAATATTGTATACATAATAAATAAATAAATACTTTTTAAAAAAAGATAGTGTTTCTCCGCATAACAACTCTGGCTGACCTAGAACTCGCTTTGTAGATAACGTTGGCCCCAAACTCATAGAGATCCTCTTTCCTCTACCTCCTGAGTGCTGGGATTAAAGACATGCACCACCCATGATGGTCTCTTACCCCTCTGGAACCGGAAGCCAAAGTAAATTCTTCCTTCCATAAGTCGTCTTGGTCATGGAGTCAATTACAGCAAGGGGGAAAAGTGACCAAGACAACATTCTAAGGAGCAGCCTCAACTTAAAATGAGACCAAGTTTCCTGGTCTCTAAGTAGCATTCCAAATAACTTACTTTCAGGTTCAAAGAACAAAAACGAATTTTTACACTTGAGTCTAAAACTGGCAACAATGGGTTTGTGACATCACACAATGCTGTTTTCATTAGCTACCTACATACAAGGCAAGGAGGAAACCTCATTCACAAACCAATAAAACCAGACCTTCGAATCAACAGGCAATACAGAGCCGTGTCCCCACTGTCGCAGGCGCCTCCCAACCTTTGGCTCCAGACTTTCCTTTCTCTGCCTCTGTGTTCTCATTGGGGGGGGAGGGGGGATGGAGAATTTCAAAACTAGGTTACTGCTGTACCTAACACATATGGGAGAGAGCACCAGACCAGATCTCAGACTCCTACTAAAAGCTTTCTAAAGTTTCCTGAAAGAGGCAAACGATTCTGCTGATGCAGGAAGGCCATCAGAAAGACGTGCTGGAGCAAATACAAGTGTGACTTTAAACTCTGTCCCCGCGGCCACATAATCTTGCAGTGAAGGTAACACTTCTGAGCAATCAGGGTTCCCTTCGCTCATTCGTTTCCATCCGCTTCTCAAGCTGAGCCCCCTCAAGACGACTGTAAATAAGAAAGTCTGTGCTTCTGAGTACAGTAGCATTCCCAGTTTCAGGATGATTTGGTTTTTGTTGTTTCACTTTGGAATTGCGAAGAACTTCTTCCTCTCCGTGGGTATAAAAAAATATTACATGCCTATTATAAAGAATTGAAAAAAAAACACATAAAGATGCAAGGATAAAAATAAAAGTCCCTGAAACCTCAGCATCTTTCCTTTTACTTCATTTTGTTTACTTTTGTTTTGAGACAGGATCTCAAAACTACGTAGCCTCGGCTGACCTAGATCTCCCCGTTTAGACCAGGCTGGCCTCAAAATCATAAAGATCCAATCTGCCTCTGCCTCCTGAGTGCTGGAATTAAAATCATTCACCACTATATCTGGCCAACATATTTTTTTCACATATACTTATTCATTTAGGGGTGAAGGGACATTGTTTAAAGCTCCAGTATGGAGATCAGAGGACAACATTCGAGGATTGGCTCTCTCTGACACATGAAGTCTGGGGATGGAACTCGGGTCATCAGACTTGACTCGTTTCGCTGGCCACATCTCAACATCTTAACAAATAACAGCAAAGTTGACATCCTTCAGAGCATAAACACACACCCATACTTACCATATACATGCACAGACAGTTCCGCAGTTTGCATGAGTGGCGTCCTATTATACCTGGTACTTTTATTACGGGCAGCTGCTCTCTCTCCCTGTCCTCCATAATATTAGTAACTTAAAGTGCATGTGATATATACACATCATCTTTTATATATATCATATGCAAACATATGTACACATACACATATACGCATGCATCTTCATAGACATCAGCACACACAGGGAGAATTTTGTTCTTTTTCCAATAATGAAATCACATGACCCTCATTTCACATCCTTCTCTCCTCAGCCATGGGTACCTCGCAGATCTCACTGACATCTGGCAAGGCTATAACTCGTTCCATTGAATCACCATATAATATTCTACAGAGCAATATATTTTAATTTTTCAGCCATTCCCTGATTAACATGCTCTCAGTTCTTGGCAGCCACAAATGCTGCTGTAAGAAACAAGCCTGTACATGTGGCCTTACCAACAAGCACTGTCCATGGAGCGGGATTCAGGGATAAAGGGAATTGTATATTTTTTATTTTAATAGATGTTGCCAGATTGCCTTCCAAACAAGGCCAGAGCGCTTCCCAGCCCTGCCAGCAGTGGGTGAGAGCTCGCAATCCTTCCTCCCTGCTGGCAGCAGGTGGGATGGCTCTTAGGTACTTTTGCCAATTTAATGGCTGAAAAGCAACATTTCATAGCTAATTTGCACTTCTCTGTGTCTGGGCCCCTCACTATGGAGTGTAGTTTGTGTGGCAAGTGATGGTATTGAAAAGCCACCCCACAAGTGGCTCAGGAGGCAGGGGCAGGGGGATCTCTGTGAGTTCAAGGCCAGCCTGGTCTACAAAGCAAATTCCAGGACATCCAGGACTGCATAGAGAGACTCTATCTAAAATAAATAAGTTAAGGGCTGAAGAGATGGCTCAGAGGTTAAGAGCACTGACTGTTCTTCCAAAGGTTCTGAGTTCAATTCCCAGCAACCACATGGTGGTTCACAACCATCTGTAATGAGATCTGGTGCCCTCTTCTGGCCTGCAGGGATATGTGCAGGAAGAACCCTGTATATCTAATAAATAAATAAATCTTTAAAAATAAATAAATAAGTCAATTAATAAGAATGAAAAATAAAGTATGTAGCCGGGCGATGGTGGCGCACGCCTTTAATCCCAGCACTCGGGAGGCAGAGACAGACGGATCTCTGTGAGTTCGAGACTAGCCTGGTCTACAGAGCTAGTTCCAGGACAGGCTCCAAAGCCACAGAGAAACCCTGTCTCGAAAAACCAAAAAAACAAAAAAAACAAAAAAAAATAAAGTATTATATAAGCTTACCTCACCACGTTGAGGCCCCTAGTTTCAGCACACATTCCCAAGTCTTTGGATTTTTTTTATGATTTGAACATCCGGTCTCCATTTGTTCATTGGTGTTCTGCTACAGAAAACGCCTCCCTTCCTCTGTCTGTCCACCCTACAAGGTTTACCGGCATAGATGTGGCACTTCTCACTTACTGAGTGGGTTATACGATCCATCACCATCACTTTCCTCTTGATGCTCAAATACTCCCAAATTTGGCCAATTTGGAGTCACCTCAGAATAGCTCTCTCAAACGTTTAGAATTTCCCTGCCTTAACCCCGGAATCAGTCATTTCTCGGAAAACAACGACAGCCAAAGCTCTGGTTCCTTCCAGGACAGAGTGTCTAGAAACCACTTTCAAGCACCTCAAGCACTTATGGCTCTTGCAAAGTCGCTGCTTCTGAATCCTCTCAGGGACCAGAGGGAGGGAACAGACACCTGTGTGCCTCACACATTTGCATCAGTGAGAGGAACAAACACAGATATAGGGCATAAAGACACCTGTGACTTCCCTTTAGCACCTCTGCTCCAGCTCAGTGTCTTCCTGGATCTGGAGCTCCTTCGGTGGCAGTGAGAGCCCTGACTCTTGTCATTGTCATTGTCAATGTACTAGGTCATGCTGCTGGCATCCAGAAGGGGGAGGAAGACAAGGAAGTGCTGCTAACTCCCACCTCAGAATATGCCTAAATTTGGGTATAGACCCTCAAAAGAGGTGAACAAATTAGGGTGGGCCCTAATTCAATTTAGTCCGTGTCCCTTTTATATTTTATTTATTTATTTATTTTTTGTTTCTTCGAGACAGGGTTTCTCTGTGGCTTTGGAGCCTGTCCTGGAACTAGCTCTGTAGACCAGGCTGGTCTCGAACTCACAGAGATCCGCCTGCCTCTGCCTCCCGAGTGCTGGGATTAAAGGCGTGCGCCACCATCGCCAGGCTCCTTTTATTTTGTTTTATTTTGTTTTGGGAGACAGGGTCTCATGTAGCCCAGGTCAGTCTGAAACCTTACATGCTCTTGAACTTCTGATTCTCCTGCCTTCACCACCAGAATCATAACATCACCTTGCCCGGTGGCACATGGAATCAGACCCAACTGAGCCATGTTCCCAGACAACAGGAAATGGGACCACAAAGAGATGCTGGAGGTTGTTTGCCCACAGAGGAAAGGCCAGCTGCAAGTCAACAGGAGGAGCCTCAGGAAAGCCGAATCTGCCGATGAATGAACTTCTAACCTTCCCAAACTGTGAGAAACTTCATTTCTGTTGTCTACCGCCACCCAGTCTGTGACTCGGTTTTTTCATTTGGTTGGTTGGTTGATCCGTCGATCGTGTTTTTTGGTTTTTTGAGACAGGCTTTCTCTGTGTAGCTTTGGCGCCTGTCCTGGAACTAGCTCTTGTAGGCCAAGTTGGCCTCAGGCTCACAGAGATCCGCCTGCCTCTGCTTCCCGAGTGCTGGGATTAAAGGTGAGCGCCACCATCGCCTGGCCTGTGACACCTTTTAACATCTATCCCAGCAAAATCATGTAGACCCGCCCACAGTCAGTCAAAAGCAACTGCAACTGAATCCAGCACCTACATTCCGTGGAAGTCTGGCCTGTCTTAAGCAAGCTGAATGTTGTGTGTGAATTCAGTATTCTCTGACAGTCATCGGTGTACAGCCTACAATTCTCTGCAGGCTTGTTCAGTCTCGCAGCGAAGCGACCAGTGGGTATTGTCACACACTGTGTATATGTTGTGCTGTGGTGAACCCAAGTCATTCTTGGGCTGTCCCCAGTGGCTTGGCTGATCTACTGGCTCCTGACACTACATCACCTCCAATGCATATTTACTGAGCAGTAACGAGCACAATCTTGACCTAGGACACCAGCCCTGAGCTCAGCCCTATTCCTTAATAGGGCATTGCTCAACTAGCTGCTCCCTTAGGGCCTATCTGGACTTTCATTTTCCCTACCCTGGTGCCTTAAGGTATTCATCTTTCAGAAACCTAAAAAAAAAAAAAAAAAAAAAAAAGGTTCTAACCACTCTGGTCCAACACACACATACACACACTCACACATACACTCACGCATGCAGAAACACATACACAGCCGGGCGGTGGTGGCTCACGCCTTTAATCGCAGCACTTGGGAGGCAGAGGCAGGAGGATCTCTGTGAGTTCGAGACCAGCCTGGTCTACAAGAGCTAGTTCCAGGACAGGTTCCAAAGACACAGAGAAACCCTGTCTCAAAAAACCAAAAAAAAAAAAAAAAGAAAGAAAGAAAGAAAGAAAGAAAGAAACACATACACACACAAATACACAGGCACACATTCATACACACACAAAGGGACACAGACACACACACACATTCACACATATACTCACTCAGGGACACAGACACACACACGTTCATACACACACGTTCATACATACCCATACATTCACACACAGAGACAGACACACTCATACACACATTTTCATACACACACTCACACACAGAAGCAGACATACATTCTCACATACACACACATATATTTATACATACACACATACACACACACAGAGACAGATACACACACATTCACACATATACTCACTCAGAAACACAGACACACACTCATACATTCACACAGAGATAGACACACACTCATACACTCTCACATACACACACTTCATACACACAGAGACACAGAAACACACACATTCACACATACATACACACAAATACACAGATACACACACGCACACACATACGTTCTCTATCTCACCCAGTTTTATTCCTCTTAGAATTTATGTCCTGATTCCACACTTCTGATTACTGCAGCCTCCCAAACTGTACAGTGTGCCCAGCGCTGGGAGTCCCAGCTGTGCTTTCTCTGCCTCTGCCACCTCCCCTGGCAATAAACCGAACTCTGCTGGGGTTTCTCTAACGATGCCTACAGCAATGGGCAACACAGCAGTTCATTAACAGTAGCGCTCATGCTATGGGGCTAGTGGGAACGAATGCTTATTTAGTTCCAGAAAATGAGCCAGCCCGCCCTGCCCCCTCCCCATTAGAAATCGGAGGGAGCAGGAGATGCCATTTATAGAAAGAGGAGCCTCCACCCTGGAGAGGAGGTGGCTCAGCCTTCTGAGGCAGGGACATGGTAAGACTCAGTCTTAGCCTGTGTGCTGGAAGAAATCATACCCGTGACTCTGGGTAGGAAAACAGCTGCCAGAAACCCCCAGCTGAGCAATTCTTCTTCATTTCCCCAGCCTGTTCTTATGGGACCCCCGCTAAGCTGGGCTAAGCTGTCCCAGGGAGAAAAACTCACAGGTCAGGGAATCCTGAGTGCTCACCCTGGGTAGGCACTGTTCCGAGTGCTTTACGCAATCCGATCCGTCTGAGGGTGTCTAGTCCTCAAAGGAAGGGCTTAGTCTCCTTGCTTTTCAGATGGGAAAACTGAGGCACATGGAGGTTAAACAACATGTCCCAGGGCTCACAGTTAATGTGAAACTGAGAAAGAACAAGAATTTGAAGCCAGGCCAGCTGGCTCCTTGGCACACAGCAGTCTGAACTGCACCGCTGTGTTTTGGGTGATGGTTGACAATATCTTTTCTTCTTCCACTTATTTATTTTGTGGGGAGGAACATGTCCATGCCACACAGAACTTGTGGAGGTCAGAGGGCAAGTCTGGTCTGTTCTCTCCTTCCACCATGTAGATTCCTGGGATAAAACTCAGGCAATTGTCTTAACTCACTGAGCCCTCTAGAGACCCCAAAACCCAAATATATTTTTTGAGACAATGGTCTAATGTGGTTCATTCTGATTCAGACTTGCTACCTAGCCAAGAATGACTTTGAACAGTTAGCCTTCTGCGCTGGGCCTTCCTCTCCGATGACACTAGCTTATGTCAAGTAGACATAAAACTATCCAGCACGTATTTCCAACTGTAATCAGGGAAAGAGCACTGGAAGGGGGACCCTAATTGCCATGATCAGGAAGAAAGTTCACATCTCAGCTTCCAGACCCCCAATCTCCATTGGAATAGGATGAAGGCTCCAGAGAAAATGACTCACCCCAAATTTGGTGTCAAGAAACTACAGGGTGAGCTCAGCATACAGTGTGCCAAAAATCAAGAACATGCTCAAAGATTGACAAAGTCTTGTCCAAAGACTAGCTGTGAAATGAGTTGGAAGAAGGGTATATAAATAAGGACCATGCCCACATTCTCCAGGGAGAAGACAGCTGTTACAAACCTTTATCTAGAGTGATAGATTTATCCCACATATAAGCACGCACTTTTAGGTTGTTAACCCCTTTTAATTTTTTGAGAGGGAGTCTTACTGTGCTGTCTATACTGGCCTCTAGCTTTCAATCCTCCCGCTTGTACCTTAGGAGTGTTGAGATTATAGGCCTTCCCCACCGCACCCAGATTAAAGGTTTAATGTGTTCTTGTTGGTGTTGTTTGCAGTGGAGATGAAACCCAGTGCCTTGTCTACGCAAAATGTATCCACATTGGGCCTGTCTCACATGGTACAATGGTTTGAACTCCCTCACCCGGGGTTTTGAGCTCCGCACTTCTGCCCCTTCCTCTTTCCTGTTCGTCTGTCTACCTGCCTCTCATGTCTCCACTCTGAGATATCATTATCCACTTCCACTCTCCCCGTCCCCCAATAAACCTCTTACACTAACTCTGTTGGTTCTGGTGTATTCTCTTGGTGGTATACCTTGGCAGGGCACGCCAAAAGGTTCCCATTAGGTTCTCTTGGCATTTGATCCGGTCATGCTGGGATTCTTCCCTCAACAGATCTGTTCTCTTTGTCTGTTTCTATCTGCTTTCCCACCCTAAACTACGTAAATGTCCCATCCTTGTTAAAACATGGCGTCAGCCAGAGAGGCCAGCTGCTTCGTGCCCAGCACAGGCCTGTTCTCCCTTACAGCGGCTGCTGATCTGCCCTTACCTACATGACTTTCCACATGGACACACAGCCTACTGTACCCACACGGACATCTCTCCTGCTCTCCCCCCTCTCCCGGAAGCCTGGGAGACCCATGGCTGAAGATCTAGCCCACTTGTTCTTCACGTGGTTCTGGCTCTTACAGCCTGCAGACCATCTTTGCGAACCCCCCCCCCCCCATGGACTCAGATTTTATTTTATCAGCTTGGCCTCAATACAAATCACTGGCTAAAATTGGCAAACTTGAAATTCCCATAGTCTCACAAATCGTTAACAACTGCTACTGCCACAGACAAAGGGTCCCCTAATATCTCATACCTAAACTTACTTTGCTACACTTCCAAAATCGCTGACCTCTGAGGTTCTACTTCCTCACTCCTAAAAATCTTCTATCCCTATAGCTCCATACTGTAAACTCTGATTTCAGGATTTGTAAGATGCTCATCTGCCATGGGTTAAAATCTATATCATTTGTAACAAAGTCTGTTTCCCATGTAAAGTTTTGTTCATCTCACTGTTAGAAAAGTCCTGTCTGTTTTGTACGGATGGATGGATCCGTGCCTGTATGTTTTCCTGAGAACATAGGAGCCACACAAAACGACACCAGGCTCAGTTAAATGTAGAAGTGTATGTGGCCACTGCATGTTTGCTTCTGACTGGCCTTGGTTGCCTGAGTTGTCTTGGTAATAGCTCAGCTGTTACTATTGCAACTAGCTGCCTAGGCTCAGAATTTGCCTCTGGGATTTCTGGCCACTGAATCTGATATAATAATGACAGAAATTCATATGTCATTTGGGTGTAAATAATATTAAAATTACTTTATGCCATTCTACCTTATTAAAAAAACAGCTAATGAATTGGATATGATTAAAAATCTGTAGCAAAAAGTTAACTTAAATGTGTAACTCCTAATTGGAACTGTTCTGGAAACCAACACGTGGTTTGCCACCATCCTGATTAAGTACAGTCGTGTGAGCTGTCACCGTTTTGACTAAGGATGGAGAAGAGGAAGGTCATAAGGCTTCACAGACATCTTGATTAAAGGTGAACCACATGGAATAGACTTACCCAGGAGACAACAGGTCTCCAAGATATGGATGGATTTCTGTATGATAATTCCTGTCCTGTCCTAAAATCAAGGTTTATGAAAGATAGGATTCAAAACAAGTCTGGTTTAATGAGGTATTTGTTATGCCCAAATACACAAAGTCCCCAGTGGGGGAGGTGTGGGGAGCAGTCATGATAAGCTAAGTATGGGCAGGTCACCCAAAGGAAGTTCTTTTTTTTTTTTTTTTTTTTTTTGGTTTTTCGAGACAGGGTTTCTCTGTGGCTTTGGACCAAAGGAAGTTCTTTACTTACAAACATTATCACCTGCCAGAGTAGAACTAGGCCGTGGATAATTCTGATAAGAGGCCTGAGTCTCAGTAGTTTACCCTGAGGCAATGCCTGGTTGCAGAAAGAACCACAAACTGAGATTACCTAGCACCACCCAAAAAGAGACCATCCAAAGAAAGAAAATGTCTAACATTCCAACTGCTGTAGATAGGATCACCTGCCAGCACACACTCACCAGGACACCCCTAGACAAATGTCAGCCAATCAGGGGTTCTGAGCCTCAGAAACCCCTCACCCCCACCTTTACTACTATAAAAACCCAATTGTAATTGAGCTGGGGCTCTCCGTTTATTCCAATACGTTGGAGATGCAGAGAGACCGAGTTTGCAAACTTGATTAAAATAAAGGCTCTTTGCTTTTACATACGGGACTGGGTTTCCTTGTTGGCTTTTGTGGGGATCCCACAGATTGGGGCATAACAGTATGAAAGTTGCCCCTCCATGCATTCATGTACAGGGATGGATCTTCCTGGCAGCCAGGTTTTGTAACCTAAGAGTAAACCCCTTGGTATTGATTTTAGAGACTCTGAATGGTTTACACTGTTGAAACTGCCTGGACTATAACTCACTATGTAGAATAGGCTGGCCTTTAACTTCGGAGAGCTGGAGTTAAAGATGTGGGCCAGCAAGCCCAGTGAGACCCTGTCTAAAAAAACACCACCAAAAGATAGTGAACTTGCAAGATGAGGGGCTTCTTCCTCTTCCTCAGCCTCCAGACTTGATACAAAAGCCTTCTCGGCTTTTTATCGACAGGCCTCCCACTGGTGGACTGGCTCAACTAGTTCCAGGCCTGGTCAGGACAGGTTAGGAAATGATTGTGGGCCAATCAACCACCCAATCTTTCTTCAAACTGACCAATTAAAACTCTTCTGAGACTAAAAAACCAAACAGGATTTTCCAGCCTCTGAGACCTCCCCTCTCCTCTGTAGAGGGCCTTTTTTTTCTGTATATCTGCTGTATTTGTGTGTTCCGTCCCTTCCAATAAACATCCTTCTGTTGTTGTCTGTGTGTTTGAGGTCTCTCTACTGCCACCTGTTGCCCTTGAGATTTTTCCTGTCTTTTAAGTATTTAGCTGGCAGCAAAAGTAAAGTCAATCAAGACCCTTAACCTGTCACACAAGTGTATGGGGGCCAGAGGTCAACTTTGGTTTTCATGCCTCGGGAGGTTTTTGGTTTGTTTGCTTGAGGCTCAGTATCCCACTGGGACCTGGGGCTTGACATCTTTGGGTTAGTCTAGGCCAGCAAGGCCCAGAGATCTTTATACTTTGCCTCCCTAGTGCTGGGATTTTACACTCAAACACCCCTTCACCTAGCATTTTACATGGGTTCGCATGCTTGGCTAGCAAGCCCTTTACAGATGGAGCCATCTTCCCAGCCCCTGGGTAATTTTTAGGTAGAAATATTTAATACTGACTTATTCCAGATTGAATTTCAAAGAGAAATTTGCCTTGGTTTCAGATTCTGAAAATTAATTTTTATATTTATATTTTATTTTATGGACGTTTTGCCCGCATGTATGTCTCTGCAGCATCTGTATGCCTGGCACCCTTGGAGGCCTGTAGAGGGCGCCAGATCCCCTGGAACTGGAGTTAGCAGATGACTGGTACCCAAGTTGTACCCCAAGTCAGGTCCAGCCAGCCATCCTCAATAAACCAATTAAGAGTTCAACTTAAAAGTGGAAAATGGAAAAGGGTGATTTTCCACTTGGCACATAGCAAAAAGGGACAAATATATTGAGCAAACTAACCCTCCGGAACGGCCGTTCCTTGCCTGCGTCTACACCAAAGCTAGCACCCTGTGACTAAACCTTTTGGAATCTATCAACTTAGCAAACCATTAGCTTCCACCAACCCAGAAACTCAGAAAGCATCGTGGCTCTGTAGAAAGCTTCCCCTGCCTCGCTGTACCGCCGTCTCTGACATAACTTGCTTTGATTCGTGGCTTTCTTTGCTCTATAAAACCAGACAAACTTCATTAAACTGCTTCCAGGTTGAAACTTGGATTTGGAGTAACCTAAATATGTTCCCAGGTCATGGTCACAAACAATGACGCCAGAATAAACTATCTCTTGTTCCCTTCAAGATGAGAGCTGTGGCTTTTGCTACAGACCCATCACTGTCTGGACTTCAGTCTCATCCTGTAAGGTTGTTGGCACTCAGTAACATCTCATTCAGGGAGACAAGCTCCCCCTCTGGCTGGTGCCTGTCCCTTCTCCCGAAATGAGGTTTCTGGGGAAATTTCCATTTCTTTGGGGACCACTGTTTCAACAATTTGGCAGAATGAGAGACACAGGTGTCTCTTTAGAAGATCTTCATTTCTGCCAAGGCCTGGTACACTGTGAGCTGCCACGCAAGGGCTGGGAACCCAGGGCATCTGGAAGAATAGCCAGTGCTCTTAACCACTGAGCCATGTCTCCATGCCCTGGATGTGAGGTTCGCTCTTTGTTTTGGTCTCTGTGTGTGTGTGTTACATCTGGATATTATACACTATCTAAACACCAAATCAAATCTGTAACACAAGGTGCTTAGTCACTGGAAGCCATCCATGGACCAAGCCCTGATTCTGGGCTATGGCATTTACTATGACCTTCCTTTTTCAGCATTACAACCAAGAGAAAACTGAGCTGGGGAGGCCCCGTGGCTGGCTTCAGGCCAAGTTTCCTTCGTAAAATGCGTGTGTTACAGGTTTCCAAGGCAAAACTGATGTCTACCCTGTTCTCATTGTGGATATTCGGTGACGCCTGGCAGTGGTGCTGGCTGTTTGTCAGTCCTTCACTTCACAAGCCCCCAGTCACCTCCCCCTCCTCAATCCTCCAGGGACCACAAGGCTTTTGCACAGAAGCCTGTCTTCCTCCTCCAGATTCGTCTCCCATCCACCCGCCCTGTATCTCAGGTGTAACCTCCCTGCCTACCTTCGTACCGAGTGCTGCTCTACCCAAGAACCTTCCCCTAAGCACAGATTTAGTTGTTACCCCACAGCGTTCCAGTCCCTGGAGCCTCACGTGTTTTCCCTGCTCCTGAGGCTGCTCTACAGTCCCATCCACCTTGCTAAAGCTTCTGCGTTCCTCACGGTCAGCCCAACCAGTAGCTGAAACAGGCTTCCAACTACCTAGTCTGTTGGTTTGGATATCCCACTCCCCACCCTCACCCCCGCCGCCCAAATACAGTAAAATCAAGACTGTTTGGTGGTCCCTGCTCTGGTGCAAGCTTCACCCCAGTCCCTGGCACCCATATACCCAAAATCTCTGGAATGCTCTGGTGGAAGTACCACTCCAAGTCCCCTCCCCCATCTCTCTCCAAATCCTACCGCATCTCAGAAAGCCCGCCAAATGAAAAGACTACCCCTCCCCCAGAGATGCTCAAGACCTCTTTCACGGGGTATTTAAACTGTCCCCCAGAAAACAGACACGTGGTTTTTCGGTCTCTATTTTCCCGTCTCCTCTCGGGGGGGGGGGGGGGGGGGCTGGAAAATCATCAGGGAGCGTTTTACCCATTAAACCTGGGCTTTTTAAAATTCGGTTTGATTTGGTCTGATTTGGACTGCGTCGGGGGAGAGGCTTACGGGGGTGCAGAAACTTCAGTCACCACCTCGCCTGGTCTATTTGAACCAGCTCTCCTCAGACTGCTCTCACTTCTGACCTATCACAAACTTCATCTTCCTTGGGGTGGTCCTCCGTGTTGTTAGCTGGTACAGACACGCCAGATAGCATTCTGGAAATGCTGCCCGTATAAACAAACTTTGGGCTGGAGATCATTGAATTAGAATATATTCTTGATTTCCTTGTTACTCTGCGGTCACGACGACTCTACCTAAATCCCTTTTCGCTTTCCTCCTCAGATTCTCCTCTGCTCTTTCCACAGTACAATCACCTCTCCCCACAGCACATGAATGTTAACTCGGGCTTAAGTACCGGCCCTAAGCAGAAAAAAATGTTTCCAGGTACGGTCTGCAGCAGGCGAAAGGACTCCCTCTGTTTGCCAAGACGGTGTCTAGAAGCGCAGGTAGCAACCTCCAGCCCCGCCCCAGCGCACGGGCTCCCCAGCGCACGGGCTCGACCCCCCCCCCCCCCCGCCCCAGCGCACGGGCTCCCCTCCCCCCCGCCCCCACGCACACCTGGCTACGACGAAGCGGAAGTACCAAGACCCGCCCTCCGTATAAAACCGCCCTTGCTGGCGTGGATGGACAGAGGCCTGATCCAATGAGACGGCAGAACCAGTCTCCTTCGTCCTATGGGCTACGTCAACACAGAACGTGAGGATTTCTCGGATCCTCGCACGCCTCTCTCTACTTCAGCCGGACTGTGCTGCAGCTGAGAGGACCGTCTGGGCAGGTAAGCGTGTTCCGATGCTTGGCGCGCTCGTGGGTGCCGAAGGAGGGTGTCGCTGTACCCAGGCAGAGGTCGGGGAAGGCCAGGCTAAGGGCGAGAGGAATGAGCAAGTGCGACACGGTCGGAGTGGGCGTGGGCCCGGGCCTGGCGGGTCCTGCGTGGTCCCCAGGGACCAGCAGCGTCCCGTCTACCCGCCCAGGCCGTCGCCTTCATTGAGATTCGGGCCGTGGTGGAGCACCGGCCCAGTAGTAGTTTTTGGTATCACATTTTGGAAGAGGTTCTTGTTTTGTGGTGCTTTAATTTTATGTGTGTGGGTATTTGGCTTACGTGTGTGCGCGCGCACGCGCACGCGCTGCAAGCATGCCTGGTGTCCATGGAGGCGAAAAGAAGTCAGACAGATCCCATGGAACTGGAGTTACAGATGATGTAAGTCGCCATGCCCTATGCTGGGAATCAAATTTAGGTCCTCAGTGCTCTTCACCACGGAGCCAGGTCTACACACACACCTTTTTAAAGAGGCTTTTTTTTTTTTTAATTAGTGTGTGTGTGGGTCTGTGGAAAATGGAAGAGACCAAATGTGTTAGACTGCTGAAGCTGTGTGTAGTTGGAGACTGAGTTCCTGTGTGTGCTCTGAGTATGGAACCCGAGCTTTCTGAAGAGCAGCAAGCTCTCTTAACCGCTGAGCCATCTCTCCAACACTAGTGGTATCATTTTCGACATAGGGAGGTGAAGGGATGGCTTGTCTGAGGTTTTGTACAGCTTGGCATATGAAAGAGTTAGTAAGCCCTGGTGCTGACCAGCCTCCATCCCCAGCACACCAAGTTGTGCGTTAGTGAGAAAGGCAGCCTTTCCACACCATTTCTTCAGAATCCGGGTGCTTTTGTGGTCTCCATAGCAACCTTGAGGAACACAACATCCCTCGGAGATCCACAGACACAGTCTTGCGTGTGGAGCAGGGCAGTAAGGTGGGGATAATAAATCCGCTTCCTGGAGAAGTCAAAAACCCCACTGTCTGGAAATCGAGTTGTAAAGAACAGTGGAAATTGAGGTGCTGTCCTATGGGTGATTGCGCCCAGAGGTGTCGGGGACCCCCTCCTGCACCTTTAATGCGTCTTTGTCAGTTAGCTGTTGTTTGTTCTGTAAGCCTCCGTTTTCATGCTGTAAAGTGGGGTTTGATTTTATTATTGTCGTGTAATGTTTTTGTGCATGTGGAGGTGGTTCTCCTGCGAATTTCGGGGATGGAATTTATAAGGATAGGGGTATGTGTGAGTGGATGCTGCCCTGAAAGGCCAGAACACGGTGTTGGATCACTTGGAACTGAGTTACAGGAGGTTTGAACTCAGATCTTCTGCAAGAGCAGCAAGTGCTCTTAACTGCAGAGCCATCTCTCCAGCCCTTTATTTTATTTTTTACACTGGACAGAACTCCTAATGAACAATCTGCTTTTTCCCATCTCCCTCCTGGTTCACTCGTGGGCCACACTGGACAGGGCAGGTACCTGTAATACCCGATTTGGTGTTGCACCCTTGGTACAGTTCGCGCGCCACTGTACCCAACGCGAGTCGGGCAAAGGCCTGGAGGTTGAAAAGAAGACACAGAGAGACCAGGGTCATTCGAAAGGAGATCAGCCAAATGCCACTTTATTCAGCCTTTGGGAAGTCCTTAGCTACCTAACTGCAGTACAAGGATTTCTGCCCAGGCAGGAGGGAAATTACCATATTAACAATGGATGGAGTGAATGCCCTACAGCTAACCACCAGGCAGGGCAGGCATAGCACAGAAACACACAGGAAGCTTAGTTAGCTGATCATAAACTGTCCCCACAAATGCACCACAGGAATAAGGGAGACCAGGGCCCTACAGGTACCCACCTGGCAACTAAGGCTCAGCAGCTGGTGAATGTAGGATGTAGGGTGGGGTAATTTCAAGCACACTTGTTTCTCCCCATTTCCATTTTTATCTCAAGATGCCTTAGACTCTAGATTCTTAAATTGCACAGCTTCATAGTAGCTTGTTATCGCAAAATGAAATGCTACTGAAAGCAGCGTTAATTAAAGGAAACTCTGGTGAATGGAAATAAGGATTATAAATTATTGTGCTCCTGGACATTTAAATACCCTCCATAATCATGTGTGATCTTTTCATCATTTAAGATTGTAAACTTTGCCAGGTGGTTGGTGGCGTACGCCTTTAATCCCAGCACTCAGGAGGCGGAGGCAGGCGGATCTCTGAGTTCGAGGCCAGCCTGGTCTACAAGAGCTAGTTCCAGGACAGGCTCCAAAGCTACTGAAAAACCCTGTCTCGAAAAACAAAAACAAAACAAAAAAAAAAAAAAAAGGAAAAGAGTATCTAGCCACAGGTTTTTTTATTGTTTTGGTTTGGTTTGGTTTTTCCTCAGCAGTAATTTGCATGTAGCCAACTAGGTCAGTAGGTGCTAAGAATAGAAAAAACATTAGATTTCTTGCCTAGCATGCACAAGGCCCTGAGGTCTCCAGCACTGTAGCTAAACAAAAAGGAATTCACATCCCAGACAGGAATATATAAACAACGTTTAAAATGAACAAATAAATGCGGATATAAAGATATAAAGCACAATATGGATCTTGAGAGTGAACTTGCATTTCGGGAAAACATACTTTTCATCCTTGAATTTGAGCTGGGTTTTTGTTTTCCTTTTTGTTTTGTTTTGTTTTGTTTTTGTAAGGGGTGCTTTTTGTTTTTGAGGGTCTTGATAGCACAGGCTGATCCCAATCTCCCTGTATAGATTGGATATATCTATCCAAAGAATAGGCAGCCCTCAACATTCGACCCTCCTGCTTACCTTGACATGTTGGGGGTAACAAGAGTACCTACCACCAGGCCTAAGTTTTCTTTTTATTTTATGTGTATGGGTGGTCTGCCTGCATGTATGTCGGTGTACTGTGTGCAGTAGGTGCTGGAAGAAGGCCTTGGCGTGCATGTGGTAGTCAGAGGACAACTTGGAGTTAATTCTACCATTGGGTCCTGGTTCAGAGTCTCTTCAAATTTGGTGAGGAGCACCGTTAGGACACGTTTGAGCAATTCACCAGACCCCAGCTTTTTCTTTAATTACGCGCATGTGAGGGTGGGTGCCCTCCGGAGCCAGAAGGAACCTTGGATCCTCTGGAGCTGGAGTTAACAAGTGGTTATGAGCTACCCGATGTCGGTGCTGGAACTGACCTTCAGTGCTGCAAGAGCAATGCACGCTCTCATAACTGCTGGGTTCATTCAAGACTCTCACTCACTGGGCAGCCTTAGGCTGGCCTTAACCTAGTGACCTCACTGCCTCTGCCTCCCAAGTGCAGGCTTTTGGCCATTCAAAGCCAACTGCAGGAGACTCCCCACCTTTGACCCTAAGGAGCATTAGTTGCTAATGCAAGAGCATTTTTGCAGAATGCTGGGGATGGGGAAATAAAGACATCGAATTTACGTGTAGATCACTCTTCCAGAGTGTTTCTGCGGCTTTGGATTAGAGAGGGAGCACCAGCAGAGATGAGAGGGAGCCATTAAACATGAACTAGACATCTGTGATGTCTCCAAGGAAGAATGACATCTAGGTGAGGAGGGCGTCTTGGAAAGGCACCAAGAAAGATGTTTCTTTCTTCAAGATGAGTAAGAATTCACACAGAGCCGAGCAGTTGGTGGCACAGGCTCTGAGTTTGAAGCCAGCCTAACCATTCTACAGAGCAAGTTCCAGGACTGCCAGGGCTACACACACAGAGAGACCCTATCTGGGGTCGTGGGGGAGGGAAAAAGAATTACAGAAGTGTTTGTGGAGAAGATGTGGAAAAAGGTATTCTGATCATGTGGGGCACTGGGAAAGTGCTAGAGGCGGGCTTTTTAGGGAAGGCTTGTGTGGCAGCCCCACCAGTGACCATCATGAGCATGGGAGAGCACACAGTCGGGGTGTCTGATGTTCTGATTTCTCTTCCAGGAGCAGAAATGGGTAGAAGCATCTGGCAGAGCAGGAGACGACGTGAGCGGAGCCACCAGCAGAGCCCTGCCTTGGAGCAGAGTGGCCCTAGTGAAAGGCAAGTGTCCAGGTCGGGAGCCAGTTTTGCCCAGTGCTGCTCTGCTGTTCTGTACAGTGCTCACACACACAGACACACACACACGTGCTCGCCTCTCAGAGTGAGTCAGCAGTGAAGCCAGCAGGCTCGAAAGCTTGCCGTGTTGTCATCAGCCCACTGCTCCGGAGAGTGGGGGCACAGCCATGCTCTGTTTCGTGGCCACTGGCTTCTGACCAGAGTGCCAGCCGGAAGACTGCTGGTAATTTTCTGGCACAACTGGAGACCTGCTTTCCATTTGGGAGGGGCAAAAAACCTTTCTGGGGTGATTTAGTGGAAGTCCTGGAAAAGGATTTATAAAATATGTAGTTAACATTCATGTTGCTTATATAGATGTATATAGTATATTGCATATTTGCATAATACATGCAGATCTTTATGTGGACTACAAGGTTTTTTGTTTTTTGGTATGTGTGCGTCTCTGTCTGTCTCTATATAGCTCTGACAGCCCTGGACCTCTCTTTGTAGACCAGACTGTCCTTGAACTCACAGTGCGTGCACGTGCACCACCACCACCACTCCCCACACACACACCCCCACACCTCCTGCCTCCGGCATACTAAATCTTCTATACACAAACATACACAGAGAAGAGAGCAGTGACTGCTGTGTGCCTGCTCATCTTAGACTATAGTTAAGTGTAACATTTTCCACATTTCATTTATTATCCCTCATGAAGGGGGTACAAACATCCTTGTCTCAGAACAAGAGCCCCCTGTCCCCACCCGGCCTTGGGTGAGAGCTCCCAGGACTTCTGACAGTAGGAATTCTTCATGCAGCCCTTGGGTTTACAGGTCGCTTCCTCTTTACAGCACACATGCCAGTTACAATTCTTCCACATATTAGTCCTTGTGTGTGTGTGCGTGCGTGTCATGGCATACATGTGAAGGTGAGGGGACAACTTGGGGAATCATTTCTTTCTTCACCATATGAGTGAGTCCCCGGGATCTAAAGGGGCTCTGACCCATAAGCCACCCTGGCTTAACTGTATAAAAACCCTTAATAAGCTGCCTGGCCCTTGGAGCCCTCAGTACACAGTGGGTCTCATTGGGTGTAAATTTCTAATTTGGCCCGTAATGTAGAAAGATCAGCACTACACCCAATGTTAGTATGTTTTGTTAGGAGAGCCATGGGTACTTTGGGGGCCCCAAGCCTTTCCCACAAGCCAAATTAGGTAGCAGGATTGATCTATGAGAGTCCCAGCCCAGTTTTGGCAGAGTGGCTTGGAAACCTGCTGGGCACAGCCACCTTCTGGGCTCTGGAAAAAAACAATGGAGCAGCAGCCCTTGGATGAGGAAGACTAACATTTGTCATGACACTTAATCCATCCTCCTGCAGATACCGATGGGCAGAAGGAGGAGAGAACATAATTTCCCCACAGCTGTGCACAGCGTCAGTGCTGATAGAACACAGGCTGCTCTTTGCTTCCTCCTTTCATTGTGTGTGGGGAGAAGGATTATCTCAGGATTCTCACCCTGCATTTCAACCTGTCGTTGTCACAGAGACCACTAGTGGCTTCATAAATTCAGTGTGTTAGCCACACTTCCATCCTGTTGTTATGGAGGAAATCACCTCTGTTCCCAGAATCCCAGTTTCTCCATCTGTAAGGTTGTCTAGCCAGATACAATTTAAACTCTTCTACTGTTGAAGCCAAGAGGAATGAAACTCATCTGGCATTGTAAGTGCTGCTGAGGATAAATAGCCCAGCTAGTAGCATTCTTACTGGCAAAGATTTCTGATTTTCTTTTCATCCTGGAAAGTTCCGAAAGATCTCACAACATGCAAAAGTGAGCAGGGTGGTGGTGGCTCACACCTTTAATCCCAGCACTAAAGAGGCAGAGGCAGAGGCAGGTGGATCTCTGTGAGTTCAAGGCCAGCCTGGTCTACAAGATCTACTTCCAGGACAGGCTCCAAAGCAACACAGAAAAAAACACTGTCTTGAAAAACAACAAAAAAAAAATGCCCAAGTGAGAAGAAAAGGGATTCCTTTGACAGGTGTCATAAGAAGAAAGAGAGGCTGGCCCCGTTTTAGCGTGTTCACAGTAGGTATCCATGTTCCCCAAATAATCACAAAGGTCAGATGAAGGCTCAGACCTTCTCAAGTAGGACCTACAGTCAGACTGAGAACTGGACTGGGGGATGGGCTCGTTTGATTCCCTGGGCCCCATGTTTTAAAGCCAGGTGTGGCATCATGTGCTTGCACTCCCCATCTATCCCTGGGCTCACCAGCCAGCCCCATCTGTTTTGTGGGTTCCAGGCCAATGAGAGATCCTGTCTCAAAAAGATGGATAGCCCCAAAGTATTGACACACAAGACTGTCCTTTGGCCTTCCTGAGCACACACACTCATATTCTCACAACTGTACACCAACAGGGACACCGCAGGGACATCACAGAGCCCACAGGATTCTGGCCACCATGATGCTGAGGTCCCATCAACCTCATCCAGCAGAGCTGAAGAGTCGTCTGCACCAGGTAAGCAGTAATCTGGGTAGGGCCCCTAGCCTGTCCTCAGCAGGCAGTGAGTCTTTCCTGACAGCCCTTCCTCAGCCAGGGCTGAGATGTGTCTCTTCACTTGTTGAGGGGTTGGGAGTCCATCCTTAGCTTGAGGGAATTCTAAAGGCAAATTGATCTGCTGAAGGAAGGTGCCAAGTGTGGGGAATAATGATACTGGGGCAGATGTTCTCCCCAGTATAAAACTCAGTGACTGACTGTGATTCCCTCAAACAGCGGAACAGACACACAGACTTTATTATTGGGTGGGTCAGTGTTTTAATTTAGTCAGTTGACTTCTTTTTCTTAAAGAACTTCCAGGCTTTTATTTTGACCCTGAGAAGAACCGCTACTTCCGTTTACTCCCCGGTCATAACAACTGCAACCCCCTCACGAAGGAGGCCATCTGCCACAAGGAGATGGAGAGCAGGAGGCTGCAGCTGCTGGACCAGGAGGACAAGCAGAGAAAGGTGGGCTCTCACCCTTGGCGTCCCAGTGCATCCTCCAACTGCACCCACCTGCTACCCAATGTAGGTTGTCAACACGAGGGTCCTCAGTGTGCTGTCACTTACCTGCATGGAAATGATGAGGAAACCCCATTGACTACTCCTTTTTCTTTCTTTCCTTATTTTTTATTGTTTTTATTGAACTATATATTTTTCTCCACTCCCCTTCTACCCTCTTCCATGATTCCCACGCTCCCAATTTACTCAGGAGATCTTGTCTTTTTTTACTTCCCATGTAGAGTAGATCCATGTATGTCTCTTAGGGTCCTCTTTCTTGTCTGCTCCTGTTTCTGTTTGCTGGCATAGACCGTGGCATCAGCCTGTTGCCCATCAGTGAACCTAGACAGGCATGGCACAGACTCTCCAGCACAACTCACAGGGCTGCCTTGGGCTTGGTTTTTCCTCCTGCCAGTGAAAGACTTTTGAGAGAATACCATCAAATTTTATTCACCGAATTTCTGTCCATTTAATACCTGTTTCCTCACTGCGTCCTATGGAACTAAATACCCATTACCCAAACCACAGCACAGATAATCTTCAGAGAAGGCAAAGTCTCATAACCCAAACTGGAATTGAAAGTACTATATGTGTCCAGGGATGACTTTGAACTGGGGTCCAGGATCCAGCTCCCCAATTCTAGAATTCCAGGTCTGCGCCACCATAGCTGCCTTCACTAAATCTTCCTTTTGGTTTTTTTTTTTCAATAAACTTAGAAAATTACCAGAATGGGATTTAACGCATCCTCCATCCTACGAAAAAACCAGTTGGGTCTTCTCAACATAACCAGTTATTGCCGGTAAGACAATGCCTTATTTTGACTTGAATGTTCTCTCCTGTTCTTATTTCTGTAGCCCACCTTGTGCTACTCTGTGAGAAGTCTTCATCACTGCGGTCTTCAGCTCATTGGCTACTTTCTTTATCTTTTTGGTTCTTCAAGACAAGGTTTCTCTTTGTAGCCCTGGCTATCTTGGAACTCGCTCTGTAGACCAAACTGGCCTCGCACTCACAGAAATCCCCCTGCCTTTCTGCCTCTCGAGTGCTGGGATTAAAGGCATACACTGTCACTGCCTACCTCCTTTTTTAATTTAAGCCTGGTGACATATACCCTTAATCCCAGAACGCAGGATATAGATCCCCTGGGACTGGAGTTAGAAACAGTTGTGAATTGCTGGGAATTGAACCCGAGCAATCTCTCTTCAGCCCCTCTGGGCTTCTTGATCTCAGCCCTACTGCCCTAACCCTGGTTTTATGGATCATACAACTCCCCCCCCCTTCAACCAGCTCTGCCTTCTACACCTTTTTTCCCAAGACAGGGTTTCTCTGTAGCTTTTTGAGCCTGTAGCTCTGTAGACCAGGCTGGCCTCGAATTCACAGAGATTCACCTGCCTCTGCCTCCCGAGTACTAGGATTAGAGGTGTGCGCCACCACCGCTCGGCTGCCTTCTATATCTTAAGCAGCTCTGAGTAACTCTTCTCTCCTCAAAAAGGGGTGGAGACTTCATTCCATATTTGGTGACACGTGGCATTGAGTGTGTATGTGCCAGCTTCATCAGAGTGCTTGTGATGGGAGGCCGGAATGTAGCTTCATGTAGTGCTGGTCCACGTGTCTGATTCAGTCTCTAGCATTTCCAAAAACTATTTTTGTGGTGGCTGCTGCAGCTCTAACTAGATCTGGTAAGAGAAGTTAATAACTCCCTCCCATTTTCTAAAGAGGAAATCGAAGTTGGAGTGGAGAGACTTGCTCCAGATAAAAACAGAAACAGCCCTCCATGCATGTTAGGGCGCCCAGTGCCCGCCTCAGGGAAGGCCAGCCGTGCAGGGGCAGCACACAGCCTCCTTTACTCCCTCCCAAGAGGGAAGGGAGTCTATGCAGAAATGGCTCTTCTGCTTAGAGGAAAGGGGCAGTAAGGGGGGTGGCTGCACACCTGGGCTCCTCTAACTCACCCCGCGCCCCTCAGCAGCGGGTTCATCTCCCAGGCAGTCTCATCATCCTAAGAGAACCTGTACTCTGTGACTGAGCAGATCCCTCCAGAGTCTGACTACTCAGTTGTTTAGCTGTTGTTAGCATTCTGTGTGAGAACTGATGTGGAGAAGAGTGTGGGAAAAGGCAGAGACCTGGGTGTTTGCCTTTTTCATCAATTGAGACATGACCTCCTTGCTATGTTGCCTAGACTGGCCTTAAAATTCTGCACTCAAATCATCTTCCTGACCTCTGAGTTCGAGGTCAGCCTGATCTACAGAGTGAGTTCCAGGACATCCAGGGCTACACAGAGAAACTGTCTCAAAAAAAAAAAATATTCTTAGGCTGGTGAGATGGCTCAGTGGTTAAAAGCATTGGCAGCTTTTCCAGAGGTCCTGAGTTCAATTCCCAGCAACCACATGGTGGCTAACAGTCATCTGTAATGTGATCTGACGCCCTGTTCTGGCATACATGCAGATAGAGCACCATAAACATAAAATAAAAAATCTTTAAAAAAAAAAAAAGTCATCTTCCCTCGGAGGTGCTTCTACAGAAGTGCACCCCAGCATCAGACTGAGGTGTCTGGCTGTGGTGTCCATGCCCTCCCTGCATTTCTGTTTCCCTCTTCAGTTTATCCCATGAGCTGCGGGTGAGCTGCATGGAGAGGAATAAGGTAGACATTCAGAGCTCAGATCCTTCTGCGCTGGGAAGTGACCGGTTTAACTTCATCCTGGTAAGTGACACGTGTCCGTGTGCTCAGGTGCGGCTGCCACTGCTGGCTCATTGTGAGTGTTCACTAAGCCTGGCTAACGGGGTGTGTGTGTGTGTGTGTGTGTGTGAGTGCGCACGTGCGCGCGCGTGCACACATGTGGGTGTACTACTAACTCTTCAGTCCTGTCCTGTGACATCAAGCCTGGCTCCAGCCACATGATAAGAACAGAGGATCTTTTCTCCCTGGTTGTGGTGTGTCTAGCTGAAAAGGTGCACACTGTGGGCAGGATCCATGTGCCAGTGGCTGCAGCACAGTGGGTTTCTTTGCTCAGTGCCCCTGACCATAGCGGCAGGGCCCTGTGTATATACCTCCATCACATCGACTGTAGGAAGTAGAAGATCTCTATTTACTGAGATGTGGGCTGGATGGAAATTAAGGCCAACTACTAGAGTCTGAGGACAGTGGAACATTGTCAGGGAGCCAGAGTGTACCCTGCACATGAAGGATCCTGCTGGCGGGATGGGAGACCTCCTGGCCTTATCCATGAAAGGAGTACTGGGGTCAGGCCCCGATTCCCCACTGCTGCAGCCCTTCTAGTGGCACTGTGGTTCGAATCCGTAGATACTTGGCTGCAGTGGGTCTCTGCGTGCCCCTCCCTGGCACCAGTGTGCAGTCTTCTGGCGCTGGTGCCTTTGGTAGAGAGTCTCCCTGTCACCCAGCATCACATTCGACTGTTTGGCTTATGGCTGGGAAGGCAGTTTTCCACATTTGACTCTCCGCTAGTAGGTTCATCCAAGCGTGTTAACTCTTCAAGCTTGCAGAGTAGGGGGAGTTTCACCTATGTGCGTGTGCGTACATGCATGCATGTACACTTATGCACACAAGCACATGGTATATATATTTTTAAAAAAGATAAATATGGAGATTTTAGTTTGAATTAACAGTGTTGTGTTTTGTTTGGAGCTCTGTTGGCCGGGGAGTTTGGGGGCTTTTTGGGACAAGGGAACAATGTGCTGTAGGCTGGCCTCTAACTCAGTTCTCCTGCTTTAGTAAGCTTCCTAAGTGTTGGTATTACAGGCACTGTGTTGTATTTTTAAATTAAATAGAGCAGGATCTCCATATGTAGCTGAGAGGTGCGTGATAGAACTCAACAGTTCATGGCTTTCATGGTGGGATGTGGTATATCCTCTGGGCCAACATTAAGATCCTCCCAGACTCAGTTCTGAGGGGCTCACTGATGACACCAGACTTCCTGGCCACACACTCTCTTTACCTTCTTCACCCATGCGTCAGAAATGGCAGGGCAGACTCTGGGCTTTGCTCGAAATCACTTAAGTTAGGTCCCTGACGTATTCCCTCATGGAGAGGAGCTTAGGCAGCCGCATGGCTCAGCCTGAGAGATCACTTATATATAGCCTGTTTCCCTCCAGGCAGATACTAGCAGTGACCGCCTCTTCACAGTGAATGATGTCAAAATTGGAGGCTCCAAGTATGGCATCATCAACCTGCACGGTCTGCAGGCCCCCACGTTCACGGTGCACATGCATGAGAACCTCTACTTCACCAACAGGAAGGTAGGTCCTGCCGCTCCAGCCTTGCAGCTTGCTTGCCTATGGGCCTAGGGCCCTGCTGTAGTTGCCTACATTCAGAGAGGGAAAGGAGCTTTATGAAGAATGCAGGAAAAGCTGTCTTAGCTTTCTGAGGGACAAATGGCTTGTTAGTGCCTGAGAGCCCACAGGAAAAGGAAGGCCCAGAGCATCTTCAGTTGGGAGACAAATTTAGTTGAGGTGACTGGGATGGGGTGTGTGCCTTCACTGGCCATCAGGGCATTCTTTTCTAAAGGATCAGAACTGATGTGGAGGGGCGTGGTCCCTGGAATGTGGGCTGCAGTGATCATAGCTTGGATGGAGTCCTCTGGACATCACATATGTCAGGTGCTCTCTGACCAATAGCAACTTTTAAACTGCATCCAAGAGGCTGTGACTTCCTGTTCAAAAGGGACATAAGCCACATGGCTGAAAATGACTTGGGGAGCCAGCTAGAATCTCAGTGCACCAGATGGCTGAGACTGGAGGGTTGCTGTTTGCTTGCAGTTAGCCTGAGCTAAAACAGTGAGCCTAGCTATATTTTCTTTCCTGTCTCAGAGGAGGCAGAGAAAGGAACAAAAGAAAGAAGCCCCTGCTGGGTGAAGCAGGACACAGCACACCTTTGATTAAAAGTAAACTCATCTCCTGGCCCTTTAAATTAGATGAGAAAATGCAGGTCTGCCTTAGGGGTAGGGGTAGCATGGGACCCTCCCTGGTGTGCAAGGACTGAAGAATTTTGCTTCTTCCTGTACCTAAGAGCAAAACCTGAAAAAAGAAATCACATGTCAACCTCTCTAATGCTATAACCCTTGAATACAGGTCCTTATGTTGTGGTGACCCTCCAACCATAAAATTATTTTGTTGATATTTCATAACTGTAATTTTGCTGTTATGAATCACAATGTAAATATCTGATAAGCGGGATATCTGGTATGTGACCTGTGAAAGGACCACTTGTCAGCCCTCCTAAAGGGGTCGTGACTCCAGGTTCAGAACCTCTGGATTACGGGTTAACTTAGTAGTAAAGTGTTGGCCTAGTGTGTTCAGAGCTTTGAGTATAGTCTCAATCCTACAGGGGGCGGCTGGTAGGGTCATGTGTTTCTTTTTTAATTTTAAGGGATGTGTAGTATGCATGCATATACACGCACATACATGTGCACGTGTCTCTGTGTCCAGAAGACACTGGATCTCCTGGAGCTGAAGTTACTGGATGTGATACCGGGACCCAAACTCAGGTCATCTGTAAGATCAGCAAGTGCTGTGCTATCTCTCCAGCCCCTAAAAGCCATTTTTTAGAAAAGCATTTGACCATTATTCCCACGAGCGGCAGTCAACCTAGTTTTCTCTCTCCCTGCTTCCTCTCCAGGTGAACTCTGTGTGCTGGGCCTCACTCAGTCACTTGGATTCCCACATCCTGTATCCTTTAACCTGTGATAGGTCTAATGCACAACCACAACCTGGTATAAACCTAAGCATCTGTGGAGATGGCAGAGGGGGAACTTTCTGTACCCTTGGATCCCTTTCTGGACAAAGACTATACCTGGGTCCAGAGCAGCGTGTCTTCATTAGCAACTGAAGTTCAGAGTTGACTGTTTTGACTGTTGTTGGATGATGATGAAGTTCCTATGTGCCAGGCATCTGGGATTTGGTATGTAATTTCTAGAAACAGCATTAGACCCCAGGAAGCCTAACTCCAGACCCTGCCTCTACCACTGACATACAGTCTTGGGCTCTTGGGTCACCAGATAGACCCAGTATCCCTGCCAGGGGAGTCAGTGCTTTGGTGAAGGAGTAAAGTAAAAGGGATTAGCACAGTCCTAAAATGGTACCCAGCTGTGAGGCCAGAGGGAGAAAGTAGTGATTAGGGGAACACTGAGGAAGGCAGTGAGGGAAGTACTTTGTTGTTGTTTTGGTTTGTTTATTTTGTTTTTTCGAAACAGGATTTCTTTGTAGCTTTGGAGCCTGTCCTGTAACTAGCTCTTGTAGATCAGGCTAGCCTCGAACTCACAGAGATCCGCCTGCCTTTGCCTCCTGAGTGCTAGGATTAAAGGTGTGCACCACCACCGCCCGGCAAGGGAAGTACTTTGACACTGAGCCACAAGACTATATCTCAGACCTGTGCCTTTAGAACACACTGGTTTCTGGCCTCTCAGCAAGCCAATAGGGCTTTGCTCTGAAAACACAGTAACCTACTGGGATTGCCAGCTGGGCTCTCTCTGTAAGATTTAACACACAATCATGATACTTGTCATTATTCATTCCATAGCTGATGAGTTCTTCAGCCTATGTGCTGTCATTGAACTTGAGACTTAGTTCCTCATGTGCACAGGGAAATTCATGTGCAGACATGTTACACTCTGGCCTCCAACAAACTCGCTTCACTCTGAAAACCCTGGTTCTCTGGTAGAAGACAGGAAACAGATTTCTGGGGACTAAGCTCTTAATTGTGACATGTTCCTAAGAAACTGAGACCAGATGTGGGAAATGTAAAAAGCGCTGTATCTGGACTTCCTGAGACGTGCTGATGGCCGTTTTCTCCCAGAAGAGACCCTGTCCATTACACCTATCCTTAACAGATCTTTTGCAGTCTGTGCCTCATGGGCATTGCAGAGACGCCAGGCTGTGCCACCCTGCTCCCGGCATCACTGTTTGTCGGTACTCACCAAGGTATGACATGTCCTTTCCTTTGTCTCCCTGAGGGTCTAAGCTGGGTGACCCCAGTTCAGCATATGGGATGGGACGGGCTGTGGGAGGGTTCCCAGAGCCTGCCCGAGGAACAGTGCATTTTAGAGTTTGCTGCTTTTTATAAAGCCTTTGTGAGGTCATTTCAGCAACAGAGCAAAGTACCCGTGATAAAGTTCACATGACCAGCCAGCACAAGACGTCAGGACACTGGGTTGAGCTGCCCGTAGCGACCATTCAGAGGGCGTTGGTTAAGCTCCAGAGTGTGGTAGCCGTGTTGGCTGGCTGGATGCAGTTTGATTGCTCCCTCTGGCAGACCTCTGCGTGTGTGCTATGTGCAGACATCAGGCAGAGCTGGCCCAAAGCACAACTACCCCATTCCTATATTCAAGCACATTGCTTGACCTCTGAGTTGGAGGCAGTGCCTACCCCAGCGCGTTCCTCATGGAAGTAGATGAGACCAAGAGCATTTAGCCCTGTCGGGATCTCGCTGCCCAACAGACTTGTGGGACATGTATCTTACCACTTTACAGAGGAGGACAGGCCAAATTTGGCCCTACAGAACTAGTTTTTCAGTATTAGAAGTCTTGATATTAAATTCCCTTAGGGAACGATATGAAGTAAGAGTAGAAATCGGAATGGGATGTGGGGAGCCTTCTGAGATGCTGGTGTCTTAGCTCCTAGTTGGAGTAGTGGACACATGGCTGGATTTCCCCCTTGAGTCTGTCAGTTCATAGTTTCATTGTTTGACTTGAGCACACTGTTGGTGTTGGGACAAGGATTGAAGCCACATTTCCTGTGACACCACACCGCCCTGTGACAGCTGTTAGCACTATGAAGGCCACAGTCTGGACTGAGGACACGAGTTGCTCCCAAATCATTCTTTTTTTTTTTTTTTTTTTTTTTTTGATTTTTCGAGACAGGGTTTCTCCGTAGCTTTTGGTTCCTGTCCTGGAACTAGCTCTTGTAGACCAGGCTGGCCTCGAACTCACAGAGATCCGCCTGCCTCTGCCTCCCGAGTGCTGGGATTAAAGGTGTGCGCCACCACCGCCCGGCTGCTCCCAAATCATTCTCTAGTTACCACAAAATCCAGTAAAGGTCCCTGTCTTGGTCCTAGAGTTCTGGAGGCTGGGAATTCCAGCAGCACATGCCAGCCTCTGGGGAGGGCAGTCCATTAAGTGCTGATGTCTTTCTACTGTAAATGCACCATTACCACTTTGGAGGCATGAGCTCACCAGATCCTCATCACTTCCCAAAGGCTCCATCCCTGAAATTTTTCAGCATTTGACTTGGGGTGGTTGTTGCAAATCTGGACTCTGGGAGACATCCAGACCACAGCTGGCCTCAGAACAGCTTCTCCCAGTGATGTCCCAGATCTGGTGGTTGCTAGCCTGGTAACATGGGGAGACGTTACTGGGCCTGGACGGCAGCCCTGTTTTCCTTTGCAGGTACAGACCAGCCTGGCATGCTCTGCAGTTTCCGGATCCCTGGTGCCTGGTCCTGTGCCTGGTCCCAGAACACCCAGATAGATAACTGCTTCAGTACAGGTGAGTCCTGGCCAATGACCTGAAGGTCCCACGCAGCGGTCCTCTCCCCAGACTGCCAGCATCTCTGACCTCTGGGACCCATTTCTTGTCTCCACAAGGATTGTCTCGGAGGGTCCTGTTGACCAACGTGGTGACAGGACACCGGCAGGCATTTGGGACCAGCAGTGATGTCTTGACTCAGCAATTTGCAATGAAGGTTGGTTGGATCAGGAAGGGTATAACAGAACATCTCTAGATTGACGTGTTTGTGGGAGTCAAACTGGGTTTCTGTGGTATAGCATCTGGGCCGCTGCTTTTACAAGAAAAAAGGCATGGGAATGATCAGTGGGTACTTTGTTGTTTTGTTTGTTTGTGATTTTTTTTTTTTATTGGTTGGTTGGTTTGATTTAATTTGGTTTACTTGAGACAGAATCTTACAATGTAGCCATGGCTGGCCTGGAACTCACTAATGCCAGGCAGGACACACCCTTCCATCCTTAGGCACAGGTGGCAAAAACTGGGCGCTGATCCTCTCTCCACAGACTCCCTTACTGTTCAATGGCTGTCGCTCTGGGGAGATTTTTGCCATTGACCTAC
Organism: Microtus pennsylvanicus; assembly: GCF_037038515.1. Taxonomy (NCBI): domain Eukaryota; kingdom Metazoa; phylum Chordata; class Mammalia; order Rodentia; family Cricetidae; genus Microtus; species Microtus pennsylvanicus. The sequence goes on along the minus strand of NC_134592.1, from coordinate 32,263,262 downwards.
GTTCTCCAAGTCAAGCCAAAAGCTGGAAGGCCACCCACATTTTCCATGAGTCAGCAGTGACCTCTGTGCGGGTCCTCAAGGAAGATCAATACCTGATGGCATCAGACATGGCTGGAAAGGTAGGCAATCGTGACTGCCAGCCTCTGAGAGACCCTGGTACCAAGACACCAGGATGGGGATTGCTGCTCCATGTGAGCTTAATCTTGCCTCCATAGAAGTGTAGAGCAGTTAGGGTTCTGGAGAGATGACTCAGCTGTTCCTGAAGTTCTGAGTTCAATTCCCAACAACCATGTAGTGCCTCACAACTATTTGCAATGAGATCTGGTTTCCTCTTCTGGCCTACAAGAGGAACATTGTATACATAGTAAATAAATAAATCTTAAAAAAAATAAAGTACAGAAGGGCCTCTAGTTCTGTGATTTGATGAACTCAAGCTTTAGGAGTTCGAGGCTTCAGTCTCCATATTCTAAAAAGGCCACTGAAGATCACCTCATCCTCCCAGCTGCATACCTGCTAGGCCCTTCCCAAGTAACCCCCGTGCTCTCTCTCCCAGATCAAGCTATGGGACTTGAGGGCCACTAAATGTGTGCGGCAGTATGAAGGTCACGTGAATGAGTATGCCTACCTGCCCCTGCATGTGCACGAGGAGGAAGGAATTCTGGTGGCAGGTGCGTGGGGAACGGGACATCTCTGTGAGGGCTCCCGCCTCTTAAACAGCAGAGGAAAAAGTGGTAAAACTAGCACTGAACGATGGGAATTATGGGCCACTGACAGCGTTACCGCAGAAACAGGCAGGTGATGAACATCAAAACACGGCAGGATTCCATCAGGCATCATCTTGTCCAAACACTGGCCATCCTGCCATCCCTGTCAGAGGACGCTGAGATCCTGGCCTTTTAGCATTACCCGTGATCTACAGGGGAAGTGCAGCTGTCTGGCCACCAAGCCCTGAGGGAGTTAAAGTAACTAAAGATGGTACTGTGTCCAGACCACTGCACAAAAGCCAGTGTTTGTGTTATGGAACTGTAGGCCCTTGACATGTTCTGTCTTCTTGAAGGCTCACGTGTACTAATGTCTCTACAGACAGCACTCATTCCCTGTTAAATTCTTGGCTAAGCAGCAGCACAGTGCTAGGACTTTAGATGTATAGAAGATAAGCCTTGCTGAGAGCTAAGCACATGTTACAGGGGGGCCTGCTTTTTGGGGTTTTCTGTTCTGCCCAGTTCCCAATAAATCCCAAAGAAAATCACACAGAGGTCTACATAAGTTATAAACTGATTTGCCCATTAGCTCAGGCATCGTATTAGCTCTTATAACTTATATTAGCCCATTATTCTAGTATATGTTAGCCACAGGACTCAGTACCTTTTTCAGTGGGGCAGGTCACATCCTGCTTCTTCGGTGTTGGGACAGAACTGGGGAGGAATGGGCTTCCTCCCCAGAATTCTCCTGTTCTCATTGCCTCACCTCTACTTCCTGTTTGGTTGTCCCGCCTATACTTACTGCCTGGCTGCTGGCCAATCAGCGTTAATTTAAAACATGATTGACAGAATATAGACAATTGTCCCTCACCAGGCACAGGTGTCTGCACAGCTGCCAAAGCAAACCCCATACTCCAAGTGCATCCTCTGCTGAGGCACACTATGGTTCTACAGTCACTAAGTGCTCAATTGAAATCTGATTGCTGAAGCCCCCACAGATCTCTAGGAACATGGAGCATCGAGGTGCCACAACCCCTTGTGTTCCACGACAATTTGCTCAGAACTAGGAGTCCTGCAGACTTAACTTGAATTCTTCAACCAGAAATAGCTGTCATCTGCTCTGCCAGGATGTAACAAAGTTGAGAGATCTTCCTGCTTAGTTCATCAAAAGGAACCCAGCTGCCTGGCATCTAGATCAGGTGGGCTGGACTCCCACTTGAAGAATCCCTACCCATGAGCGACTGCTGTGTGACAGACAGCCAGTTTATCCTTGGTACTCTGCACACCTGCAGCTAGTTCGGGTTCTGGAGCAACAGACCGACTCATGGTCTTTTTTTAGTTTTTCGAGACAGGGTTTCTCTGTAGCGTTGGAGCCTGTCCTGGCACTAGCACTTGTAGACCAGGCTGGCCTCGAACTCACAGAGCACAGAGATCCACCTGCCTCTGCCTCCTGAGTGCTGGGATTAAAGGCATGCGCCACCACTGCCCGGAGTTCCGACTCATGGTCTTAATTTTAAGAATAGATTAGTAGAAATACCTCCCACCATTGGGTTTGTGTTTGGGCCTGAGAGGTCCGAAGAGCGTGTCTACATGTCTTTGCATTCTCTGACCTGCTGTGTTGTCTTCCCTCTTTCCTAGTGGGCCAAGACTGCTACACAAGAATCTGGAGCCTCCATGATGCCCAGCTGCTCAGAACCATACCTTCCCCATGCCCCACCTCCAAGGCCAACATTCCTAGTGTGGCCTTTTCTCCTCGCCTTGGGGGTGCCCGGGGATCCCCAGGGTTGCTCATGGCCGTCCAGCAGGACCTTTACTGTTTCTCCTACAGCTCATTCTGTCCAAGCTATCTGGAGGAAGACAGGTGGGAATGAATGGCAGCTTCTGTTTCTAGTGAGTTTTTTAAGTGGTGCTTGATGTATTCAGATGGTATCCTAGTTCGCGGGCAGTGCAAAATGGTTGACTTGGGGGGCTGGAGTGATGACTCAGCTGTTCAGAGTATTGGCTGCTCTTCCAAAGGACCTGGGTTTGACTCCCAGCCCACATGCCCACAACCGTCTTCATCTCCAGTTCCAGAGAAGCCAACACCCTCTTCTTCCCCTGGACCAGGCATGCATGTGTAGACGTCACATGCAGGCAAAATACCCATATATACATAAAGCAAAGTATAGTTTTATTCCAATCAGCATATTAGTAATAACTTCGGTAAAGCAGCGGTTAAATTGTGGCCTCAGAGCATGAAATGAAAGGCCTTGTCATGAGAGGTATTTACTGGCTTTGTGTCTGAGGACTCACTGGCTTTGAAGTCATTACACACTGCCTTCTCAGACGGTGCCAGTGAGTTCTGGAGTCTTCTGTTACTGTGCAAGGCATTAGAAGGGGAAGATGGAGTCGGAGAGCCAGAGGCAGGCAGGTCTACAAGAGCTAGTTCCAGGACAAGCTCCAAAGCTACACAGAAAATCCCTGCCTCGAAAAGCCAAAAGGGGGGGGGGGGCAAGGGGGAGATGGAGCTTTTCAAGTGCTCTGGCTCCAAACAATCCTCGTGCCTTCTTGAGTTTTCCAGGATGGAAGGGACAGCAGCTTCTGTTACAGTGACTTGAGTGTTAGTTCTAAAGCCCAAGACCAAATTTGACTTTTTTATAATCTTGGAACTGCAGTTTACGAATAGTGTTAAAGTCCTTTCTACTAACTATTTCGATAAAAAGAGGTTTGTGTGATGTGTTGTTTCCGCATCTGAATCAGCTCTTGCTCCCTTCAGCTGGGGAAGCATGGGTCTGCCCAAGGAAATCCCTACTGAGCTTGCCAACGGGGCAGAGACCCTGAGGCCAGCTTGCTCTGTGACCCCACTGCCGCCCTCTGCTCCTGCACCAGGAGTTTGCTCTTTAGACCTCTCCAACCTCCCTGTCCCTGGCAGTGGAGCAGTGGGGAGGGATTGATAGTCCTCTGGCTGGAGTACGAATAATAAGAACCCAGAGACAGATAGTGGGGTTCAACCTGAAGATCAGAGAAGCAAAGCAGCCAACCACTAGAGAGACATTTTACCTCTACCAAATCTTCAGACCTAAGGGATGAATGAGATCCTGTCTCCATGAATCCTCACACCTCTGAGTTCCTGTCTCTTCCAGTTTATATTCCTCTCTGCCCAGCCATATTGTTCACCTCCACCTTCCTAGTGCTGAGACACTGGGATTAAAGGTGTGAGCCATCACCACCTGGATCTGATTCTGGCTCGATCTTTGGGTATCCCAGGGTAGCCTTGAGTTCAGAGATCATTTGGCCTCTGTCTCCTGAGTCTGGGGATAAAAAGTGTGTGCCACCACACCCTGGCCTGTATGGCTGTCTAGTGTGACTGCTTTGCCCTCTGATCTCCAGGCAAGATTTATTAAAGCACAAATATGCCACTATATCTGGCTCCCTTCCTGTTGGGACTGTGAGTGTCTGACCGGAGGCCTTGGCCTTGGCCTTGACTGAACACAGCTCTCTGTGTCCTAATGACTGTTGTGTTCATCGCAAATATGCAGTAGGCACAGTGATCCCCATTAAGCAATTACCCATTGAATGTTCTTTTTCCCCAAGAACCCTAATATAAATAACATCCTTGGTAGCTCACATTTTATCTGATCCCTGTTACAATTCATAAAGGAGAGGGAATAAATAGCATGGTTTATATCAGTGTCATCTTACAGACGAGGAAGCCAGGGTCCAGGTTCAGTGGGACAGCATGTGCTCACCAGGGCCAGGGACGAGGCACTGGCCTCCGGTAAAAAGCTGTTGCAATTTTAAACTCCCCTTCAAAGAAGCCGTACCTGAGCAAAAACAAGGATGATCGAGTCCAGCAGCCTGCGAAGTCCAGGCTCTTAGGATAGAATTGTGAAATCGGGGGGTCTAAAGGATAAAGGAGCAATTTAGAGTATGGCCATGGCTAAGCTCACCCAGCAGCAAGCAGTGCGTGTTGTTTATTACAGACCATCAGGCTGCTCTGGTCGCATGTAGTGCCTGGATCCATGACAAATACCATGGGGGAATGTGGCAACAGAAGCTCACCAAGGGTGGACTATATATGGTATATATTACAAACAGCAAATGGAGCTAGTTCCATTAACAAGAACATAAAAGCTTCAGGCACAGATCCAATTTCCACCCTGAAGATGATTCTAAGTTGGAAATACAAACATGGTTGCACAATTACCATTACGACAGGACCTTATTTTTTTTTCTTTTTTTAACAACACCTGGAAGCCTGTTTTTGTGTTCCCAACTAGAACAATCTCTAACTTCTGAGCCAGTTGTTGGCAGAGAGAAATATTACTGTTGTCAAGTCCCATGAACCTCAGAACAATGAGAAAGGTTGGACTGTCAAGCCCTCCTGATCATAACGGAGAGTGGCTTTTAAACTGGCCTACGGAAAAGATACTGACCTTACTGGAAATGCAGACTTCGCAGGGAAGGAAAACACAGAAGCAGTCGCTTTGGCACCTCTCAGGGCTTGGTTACTGACACCAGGCAGCGGCTCTGCACTGCAGCTGTGAAACATGAGCACCTCCAGGCAGTGGTGGCGCACACCTTTAATCCCAGCCATGGGGGGGGGGGGGGGGGTGCCAAGGCAGGGGCAGGCGGATCTCTGAGTTCGAGGCCAGCCTGGTCAACAGAGCTAGTTCCAGGACAGGTCCCAAAGCTACAGAGAAACCCTGCCTCGAAAGACCAAAAACAAACCCCTGAGCACCAACCACCCACCTTCCAGGACGGTTGGGGAACGCAGCCAAAGCTCACACGATACCTGGCAGTGCAACAGGCAACTAAATGGTTTTCCAACTCCCAGTAAGCCTACCAGCTGAGAGCCAGGAGACATATAAGGGTCCCACCAGGCCACTGCTTAGGAGACCACTCAGCCAGGACTAGCCTCCCCTAATCATGGTGCTCACGTCAAGCGACCATCCTTACCTATAAGCTAGCTTTGTGCAGTTCTTTAAAGCCCCGATGAAGGACCCAGAGAGGAAGTGACCTGTGCAGCTGGGGCCAGGGGTTATCTGTGAGGAGAGGGACGGGCTGTTCCTGGAGTGCGGCCATGCCGTTTCTTAACCAGGGTGCTGGTCGGAGTTGTGGCAACCAGCTGGAGAAAACGAACCAAGCTGAGAGGTTTGACGCTTGAAGTTTCTGCAGGCCTTGTTTTCAGCCCACATTTAGCTAGCAACCCCCTCCCTAGCTGAAGCTGGGATTCATTTTTTTGTTTGTTTTTTTGGGGTTTTTGGCCAAGAAAAGAGCCCCTTTCTGATGCCAAGGTGCTTTCTCTCCTCCACTGGACTCAGCATGAAGAAAAGAAGTTTTGCAGATCTCCTGTAAGATCTTCTATGAGAAGATTCTGAAATAGGCGGGAGGGTAGAAATGACCCCACCACATAGTTAGCAGGATTCACACTCAAACACCCTAGCAATGATGGAACAAGAGGGTCTTACACAGCCAATTTTCACCTCTCTTCTCAAAAATAAGAGGAGCAGGGGAAGGAAAAGCTGCAGGCCAGTGTCAGTGGTAAAAAGGGGCACGCCAGCACAATGGGCCACAGGAAGGAGCGGTTCGGAGGGGCATGGAAGTGGTAAGCACAGGCCTGGGACATACAAGGCCCGCTGAGGCCCAGCACCAGTTTCCCACGGCCTCTGAAGCCCACTGACCCTCATCTGTAGTTTGGTGTAGTAATGCCCAAACTACACCATGACAAAACCGCACACGGAAGCTCAGACAGAACAGCTGCCGCCAAGCTACAAACCACCAACCCCGCAGGCCAGCCATGTTTGCTCTTGGCTGCAGCTGTCCCTAGCTCAGCCCCCACCCCTCCATGTCAGAGTCGAAGAAGAACGTCAGTGTTGTGAGACCTTACAGAGCCCTGTGGTCATGACCAAGAATTCCGAGGCCACAATTCGCCTTCTCTAAGTGAAGGGGCATTCACAGCAATCATAAAAATCGGGCCCTTCTTGGCAAGCTAATCTGGGACATGCTGGATACTGACCTGGAAAATGAGGATGAGAGATGCAGTTCAATTGGCAGAGTGCTTGCCTAGCATGCAGGAAGGTTTAGGTTTGAGACCCAACAACATGTAAATCAGGCATGGTGGTGCACACCTGTAACCTGAGCACTTGGAAGGTGGAGGCAAGGATGATCAGAGGTTCAAGTTTGCGCCTGGAGTACATGAAACCTGGGACAGGATATGGGAGACGTGTGTGTATGTGTGTGCGCGCGCGCACGCAGGGACTATAAACTATTAGGAGGCTGGCTAAAACCCATCCTAAATTTAGTGTGGAGACATGCCTGTCTTGCCTTCTGCTCTATTAGCACCAACTAGGAAGGCGCCATGAGAGTAAAGAAGAGCCAACACAGCAGCTGAGCAGGAAGGTTCCTTTATGGTGGTGAACGGGTGACAGTTCTAGAGCAGGCCTCGGAGGCAGAAGGGAGCAGGTCTTAGAAGGACCAATCCATTCCAGGGCTCATGTCAGGCAGATACACACCCAGAAATGACTGCCACATACCTCCCCGAGGCTCCGCCCACCCATCAGTTCAATCGATAACAATGCTGCTTTAATTCTTTTTTGGCCACTGATGATGAACTCCACCCCAAGGGAGTTCCGCACGACAGTCTTTCCAGTCATGATCGATGTGACGTCCAGGCTCTTGTTGAGAAACATCTGTTCATTTGATTTCTCTTGCAAGAACCAGAGTATTTTTTTCCTTATGATCTGTTGAAATATTTATATATATTTATATATATATATATTTAAAAAAACATAACCAACAGTCCTTTCTGTGCTGTTTCCCTGGGAGGCTTCTCATGATCACCCCTCTCCCCTCTAACAGACAGAGGGGTTATATGTCTGGAAACAAAGAATAAGACACTTTGAGTAATAAAAATTCTAGTGTGACACTCAGAAGCAGGTTGGGACTCCAGGGCTGAGCGGGAGGAGTCGGGCTGGCTCAGGAGTGGGGTGTAGCCTTCTAAGAAAGCCTCGAGGAGACAGATACCCTGCTAGGGGAGACCTGCTTCCTACTGGACACCCCAACTGCAGGGGCCACAAGCACCTGCATTTTGACTTTTTATGTCTCAAGTCCCTGCCCCTCTGCCCCTCTACATACACCAGTGGCTAGCACACGAAGCTGATGATCTCTGCCTAGAACAGGCTAGAATCAAAGACCAGAACTCACACTGGGAAAGCCTGATAGATCCCCACCCCCCACGCTGCTTCAGGCAAGAGGTTCAAACCAAAGCAGCCATCAAGGCATCCCAGGAGCAGGAGGGGAAAGGGCGGGAAAGCCTCTGCCAAGCTCGGGGAGCAGCAGCAAAGGTGACTCTGAACCTGGCTGGCTTCGTGTGGAAGACTGGCACCCAAAGCCACCTTATCCCTGTGCCGGGGACACACTGGGGTACGTCTTCAAAGCAGAAGCAGCCTTAATCACTCCAAATCCCCTCTACATGGATATATGGAGATACAGGTAGATAGATTTATTATTTTTAACTGAAATAAATGTAATGGACTCGGTCCATTCCCCTTTACTGAGAGCTGCTCAGGTCCTGTGCCCTGAGGTGGTTCATGCCTTCAGGTCGACAGCCAGGCTCACCTCCTGAGGGGAAGTGGCCCAGGGACGTGAAAGGAGAGCACACACACAACAGGTAACCAGGAGGCCAGCCTCAGTGAGACTTCTGTTTCTAACCCTGAGAACCTAAGGAATTCTGAAGGAATCGGAGAGGGAGCTGGGGTTAAAGGTCACCGGGCTTTTTATTGCAGTTGAAGCAGACTCGGACGGGATGGTCCCAGCCACGAGAGGGGACAGCCCTCCGGTCATGGGAGCACTCATCACAGAAGCCCTGTCCGCAAGCTCGGCAGTGGTGCTTGGAGAGCTTGACGCTGAACTCCTTCCGGCAGCTGTGGCAGTGCAGGATCTCATGGTCGGGCACCCAGTAGGCCGGCCTGGCGGCATCTTTCACCAGGCCTAAATCAGAGAAGGGACGTGAGCAGTTAGGACACTGGAACCCTGCCCCGAGGCCCCCTGCCTGTTCTTGGCTTGTCATCCCAACTGCACACAGACCCGTTACTGTGCTGTGTTTTTCAGTTTATTCTTATAATTTTTAAAAGATTATTTATTATGTATAGAGTATTCCGTCTGCATGAATGGCTGCAGGCCCAAAAGGACGCCAAGTCTCAGTATAGATGATTATGAGTCAGCATGTGGTTGCTGGGAATTGAACTCAGAATCTCTGGAAGAACACTCAGCGCTCTCTCTTAACCCCTGAGCCATCTCTCCAGCCCTTATTCATGTATTTTATGAGACGTGTAGCCCAGGGTGGCATCAGACTCATTGTTGCTGAGGATGACCCTGTTCTGATCCTCCTGCCTCCACTTCTCCAGTGCTAGGATTACAGGTACATATGAATGCACCCATGTTATGTAGTGAATTAGAACTAAGGCTGCAGGATTGCCACCCAAACACTCTACCAAGTGAGCCACAACCCAGCCCTGCTTTGTGTGGAAGCCAGAGGTAACTTTGTAGTCTGTTCTCTTCTTCCACCTTTATTTAAATGGGTTCCAGGGACAGAACTCAGGGCCCTAGGTGCCTTTAATAGCTGAGCAATCTCACCACCAAGCCTGAGTTCAATCCCCAGGGCTTACATGGTAGGAGGAGAAAGCCAGCTCCTACAAGTTGTCCTCTGACCTACATATGTGTGCCATGGCCACACCTGCCACACAAACACAATAATAGGTAAATTTTAAAAAAAGGTGTCAGGTTTCCTTCCCTGACCACAGGACCTGTGGCTGAGGCTGAGGCACCATCTTTCTCTATTACACTCTCCAAGTGACAGCAAGGTGAAACTGCACTCAGACCAATCGAAGAGACCACACAGACCCTTGCCTCTGTAGTCAAACGTCCAGTCAAACCATAGTACTGAGCATGGATACTACAGGATTAAGCAAGGTGAGTTCACCTCTGAGGGGCTCATTCATCTTTAACAACCCCCTCTAAAGCTATCCTCAACAACCAGGAATCATATGCCTGTGCTTGGAGAGTTGGCTAAGCGGTTAAGAACACTTGTTTTTTCTTTTTTTTTTTTTTTTTTTTTTAAATATTTATTTATTATGTATACAATATTCTGTCTGTATGCGTGAAGGCCAGAAGAGGGCGCCAGACCTCCTTACAGATGGTTGTGAGCCACCATGTGGTTGCTGGGAATTGAACTCAGGACCTTTGGAAGAGCAGGCAATGCTCTTAACCACTGAGCCATCTCTCCAGCCCCGGTTAAGAACACTTGTAAGCCGGGTTTGGTGGTGTAAACCTTTAATCCCAGCACTCGGAAAGCAGAGGCAGGCCTGAGTTCAAGGCCAGTGTGGTCTACAGAATGAGTTTCAGGACAGCCAGGGCTAAACAGAGAAACCAATTCTCAACAAAACAAAACAAAACAAAACCCAAAACAAAACAGCACTTGTTGCTCTTGCAGTAAAAATCTAAAAGAAAAAAAATAAGAAAAAGAAAGAAAACACATGCTGAACTCAATCCGATGGCAGCAAGGGGATATCTGGTAACAAATCGCCCCCAGCAAGGAGGCAGCCCATCCTCCCAGGTGGCCAAGGGCAGATGGAATCTGAGCTTCAAGAAAGAGCAAATCCACCTACTCTACACCACTGAGTCAAAAGCACAGGGTGTTTTCTGTACTACCCAGCTAAGTTTGATCTAAGCCCTTTTTTATCCCTAGCAGCCCTGGTCTCTGGTCTCTGGTCTCTCCCCTATCATACACCAAAATACATCCCAGGCCTCACCTACCCTGCCAAGTCCTCCTCCATCCATTACTGGCTTCTCTCTTCTTCCCACTCTGGTGGTAAGTACCCCTCACAATGGGAGCAGAGCAGGAATCTTTTGTTGTTGTTTTGGTTTTTGAGACAGGGTTTCTCCGTGTGTAGCCCTGGCTGTTCTGCTCTGTAGACCTTGAACTCACAGAGATCTACCTGCCTCTGCCTCCTGAGTGCTGGGATTAAAGATGTGCACCACTACACCAGGTGAGCAGGGATCTTAAATGCTGAGTTAGCAATAGCTTGGCCAATGAGATACCTGAGCAGGTAAAACACAGATCACAGAAGCACACTTCCCATCACTTCAAATGTTAAAGCATTAGTTGTTTCTACCTCCTCCTTTTCTTTTCTTGAGAAAGAATCCTACTATGTATACCTGCTTGGCCTAGAACATGCTATGCAGACCAAACTGGTCTCAAAGTCAGAGACCCCCCCTCCCCTCTTGCCTCTGCTAGTGTCTCCGGATTGATGAGATTAAAAGCCTGTACCACTTCATACATTAGCTTTTTTTCTTTTTTGATTTTTTTGAGACAGGGTTTCTCTGTGTACCTTTGGAACCTGTACTGGAACTCACTCTGTAGATCAGGCTGACCTCTAACTCAGATTCACCTGTCTCTGCCTCCCAAGTGCTGGGATTACAGGAATGTGCCACCACTGAGATTTATTTCTTCATTTATATGTGCATGAGCCATGTGAATGTGGGTGACATGGAAGGCTCTGTGTATCTGTGTGTGTACACATGTACACAGACAAATGGAAGCCCCAAGAGAGTACAGTATTCCATGGAACTGGAGTTCTAGGTGGTTGTGAGTTGTCCAATACCGGTGCTGGAACCTGAACATGGTCCTCCGTGAAGGCAGCAAGTGCTCTAAACTACGGAGCCACTTCTCTAGCCCCAAAACACGAGCTCTTGAAACCCCGAGATACTATGGGGAAAGGCCATACTATGGGGAAAGGCCATACTATGGGGAAAGACTCCATGGGGAAAGGCCAGAGAACACACAGAAGTAGGAGGCTCCACTGAGCGCAGTTCCTAACTCTCCTCCTAAGGTCAGCTTGGAACTTCCAAATCAGTTCAGATCTCCAGGCATGATGCTAATGCCACTAACAGATTCAGCCCAAAAGCAAATGCACAGCTTCCCTTCATTCCTTGCTGCCAAATTCAATCCAGTAAGCAAGCATGTGAAATGACATCTAGGGCACCCTGAACCCCTCATCCTACCTGCATTACACCAAGAGAGGCACTGCCCAGGCTCACCTAGTGGTATATCAATAGCTGTCACCACGGCGCCCAGGGTGTTCTGCACGGCTTCGCCCACCTTCCGGGCAATCAGTGTTCCACCTTCATCATCTGCCTGCACCTCAGCCACATCTGTGGATGACAAGGGATAGCTGTTGCCTCTCCACAGTCATTTCTCAAGTGGGAACTCAGGGGGCCACGGTGGAACACGCTTCTGGATTCCCACAGTAACTGAAAGGAAGTGACCCTAAAACTGGCAAGGGACTCTTGTCCTTTAACCTCCAACTCTCTAGAGATGATTATAATTTATTTTTTAAATCAACCAGATTGGCTCTGGGAGAAAGACCTAGAACTTTCTACAGAAAGAGGACTCAATCTAAGCTTATCTCTGGCTTACCAGAACGCATCAGCTATATGCAGATGTTTTTCTCTAAGAAGCACCAATGAGGGGGCTGGAGAGATGGCTCAGTGGTTAAGAGCACTGGTTGCTCTTCCAGAGGTCCCGAGTTCAATTCCCAGCAACCACATGGTGGCTCACAACCATCTGTAATAAGATCTGGTGCCCTCTTCTGGCGTGCATACATTTATTTATGTTGTATACATAAATAAATAAATCTTTAAAAAAAAAAAAGCACCAATGAGTTCAGAGCTCAGGCCAGGTTCAATCCTGCCTCCCAAATCTCCAGCCCCAAAGACCAGCATCATGCTGGCCTATGCTAAGAAGGAGCCAGGGTATGCTTGGCCATTGAAGCAACTGCTCTCAGGAGTGACATGGTTGGAGCAATGAGCACCCAGTGCCCAATATTCAGAGAGTGAAGGAGGGTGACTCCCCTTCTCCCTCGCAGCTTCTGAGCCCACGTTACCTAACTGGACATTCCTGGCGTCGTAGCAGTTGTCACACACCCGGACGGGCGCAGGTCCCCAGCCCCGCTCAGGAACTGGCCGTGTCTTGGATGAACAGCTATCGCAGAAGCCCTCACCACAGGCCCGGCAGTGATGCTTAGTGTCGTTGTCTTTGAAGGATGTTGCACACTGGTTGCAGCTCTGTTCCGAGTCCAAAACAAAACAGAGAGGCAGGGGTCCTATATACCTACCTGCTTGACTGGGGAGTGGGCATGAGGACACCCACAAACTCCTAGAGAGGTGGGTTCTAGCTCAGTCAAACCCACACTGTTGTGGAATATTAGTTCAAGATGTGTTACATTCGTTTGTGCTATAGAATATATAATGATGCAAAGGTGTGTTTCAGTCTTTGTTTGTTTGTTTTGGTTTTTTTTTTTTTTTTGAGACAGGGTTTCTCTATAACTTTGGAGCCTGTCCTGGCTCCAAACCTCTTGTAGACCAGGCTGGCCTTGAACTCACAGTGATCCGCCTGCCTCTGTCTCTGGATTAAAGCCCAGCTGTGTTTCATTCTTTTATGTTTCATTGGTTTAACTCTGTGAAGCTGTGTTACTTTGCCTGCCTAAAGTATCTGATTGGTCTAAGAAAGAGTTAGGTGGCCAATAGCTAGGCAGAAGAGAGAAAGAGGCAGGACTAAAGAGAGGGGCAGAGAGAATAAACAGGAGGAGAACTCTAAGGAAGGGAGTGAGGAGCGAGAATAGGAGTAGGGGAGAATGCCAGGGACAACCACCCAGTAACATAGCCAACCCTGAATGAAAATGAAGATAAGAATGAAAAAAAAAAGATATATCGAATAAAGAAAGATAAGAAGCCCAGAGACAAAACGTAGTTAAGGAGAAATGGGATAATTCAAGTTTGAAAAGCAGGTTAGAAACAAGCCAAGTTAAGGCCAGCATTCATAAGTAAGAATAAGTCTTGTTGTATTTATTTAGGAGCTGGGTGGTGGGCCCCCAAAGAGTAAAAAACCAACCATGGGGATGGAGAGATGGCTCAGAGGTTAAGAGCACTGACTGTTCTTTCAGAGGTCCCCAGTTCAATTCCTAGCAACCAAATAGTGGCTCACAACCACATATAGTGAGATCTGGTACCCTCTTCTGGCTTGCAGGCAGGCAGAACACTATATACATAGTAAATAAATATATATTTAAAAAATAAAATAAAATATAAAAAACTATACCCCTTTTTCTAGTTTTAATTCTTCCCTGAATACAGAAAGGAGAGGGGCAGAGTGTTTCCTGTTGCAGGTGTTTGGACAAAAACTGATTCCAGGTTGTGGGTACCCTAGAGAATTGTGGATCAAGACCTCAAAAGCTCCTTTCTCCAGATTCTGTAGCTGTGAATTTTTACATCTAGGCAATATTAATTGGCTCTCACAAGTACGGATATACAATCCATGACAAAGAAAACACAGGATATAAAAGGAAGTCCAGAAGCAAAGAAGCACCCTAAAGCTGAACCCTTCCCAAGCTCCTAGAGCTAACTCTAGGTGGGGGAAAGGTTTGTGCCTCCCTCTTGGAACCAGCTGAGTACCAGGCAAAGTAGCATAAGCAGGGTGGTGTGTGTCTGGACTCAAGAGGACTCCTACAACATACCAGGATCTGGGAGTTGGGCCTCCAGTAGGCAGGGGCAATCTGGTCTGTTAGCCAAGAAGTCACAGCCTTAGTGGGTCCAAGGCTAAGCTCAGACACTGATTGAGCCATAAAGTTCATCCCATCCAACAGACGCTGCGCAGCATTGTTGTTGTCCTTCAGAAATGCATCAGTCTGCAATGAAAAAACCACAGGGACTCATTAATCTCTGAGTGCAGGGAGGAAAAGGTGAGGGCTATCTGGGACCAACTCATAACAGTAAGCCACCAGGCAGGGCAGAAGGGAGACAGATTGGCAATCTCACTAGCTGCTTAGCGATATCCCACGCACCAGTCAGCACAGATGGGACTCTCACCGGGGTGACCATGACATCTGATGTACAGGTGCTCAACTCAAGACTAAATCTACCCTACAGTACAGAAGGCAATGCATCCCACTGTAACTCCACACTGAGCTCAGCTAGAAACCCTTCCTCCCAGTTCCCCTAATACATGAAAATCTCTAAGAATCCTATAATTGTCAGTATAGTAGATATTACATGTGTATCTAAAACTTGCTGGACTGTGGACTATAGTGGCATTTTATTTGTATTTTAATAAATAAAGCTTGTCTGAAAATCAGAGAGTAAAACAGTCCCACTGGTCAGCCTTACTTACCAGTGGTAAGACACACCTTTACTCCCAATAGTCACACTAGTTGCCATAGAAACCAGGGGTGCATGCCTTTAATCCCAGTGGTGCATACCATTAATCCCAGAACTAGAGAGGAGTATAAAACAGGGGGAGACAGCTCTCAGGCACAGTCTCATTCTGAGATTCCTGGAGGCAGGATCGCCATTTTGGACTGAGGTCAAGGTAAAAGCCAGTGGCTGGCTATTTTGCTTTTCTGACCTTCAGGTTGAACTCCAATTTCTCTGAGTTTTCATTAATCATGCTTCAGTGAACTCTCAGAATAGTGACCTACCTTATTCCAAGTACCTAGCTCAATTCTGGACATGCAGAACTTTAATAACATACATTAAAATAATGAAAGAACAAATGAATGAACAGACAGACACACAGAATGCAAGATATTCTAGCTCCAAGGACTAAGAAGACTGTAGCTGAGGTGCTGTTTTCATGAGACAGAAACTAAAGTTACTATTTGATTGCTTTCCAAGGCCTTGAGACAAGACAGCCTACACCATCAAGGCCACCAAATCAAATAGGTAGGCTCCAAAAAAAAAACATCACATGACAACAACAAATGTCTGAAGGCCCAGAAATTCTGTAAGGAGGAGAAAGGCAAAAAATTCTCAACTCTATGTGCCTTCATGACCCAAGAAAGCTCCACGGTGGATTTGCAGAAAGGACTTGATTGCAACTTGTATCTAGACTGCCCATTAATTTGTTCTGCAGCTTGGCTCTATGAAACACTGCTAGACATGAAAAGGATATGACCCCTGGGGCTGGAGAGATGACTCTGAGGTTAAGAGCACTGGCTGCTCTTCCAGAGGTCCAGAGTTCAATTCCCAGCAACCACATGGTGGTTCACAACCATCTATAATGAGATCTGGTGCCCTCTTTTGTCATGCAGGCATACACGCAGGCAGAACACTATATACATTATAAATAAATCAGGAAGGGGCTGGAGAGATGGCTCAGTGGTTAAGAGCATTGCCTGCTCTTCCAAAGGTCCTGAGTTCAATTCCCAGCAACCACATGGTGGCTCACAACCATCTGTAAAGAGGTCTGGCGCCCTCTTCTGGCCTTCAGGCATACAGACAGAATATTGTATACATAATAAATAAATAAATAAAAATAAATAAATAAATCAGGAAGGAAGGAAGGAGGGAAGGAAGGAAGGAAAGAAGCAAAAGACCCACTGAAGATCATTAGGGACATGCTCTTGATGCTGGTCTCTTCTCTTTTGATTCCTAGCCTCAAAGCAAATGGGTTCCCTCCATCTCATATGTTGTGGTGGTTTTTGTTGTTGTTGTTGTTGGTTTTTTTTTAGTTTTTCGAGACAGGGTTTCTCTGTAGCTTTGGAGCCTGTCCTGGCACTAGCTCTTGTAGGCCAGGCTGGCCTCGAACTCACAGAGATCCGCCTGCCTCTGCCTCCCGAGTGCTGGGATTAAAGGTGTGCGCCACCACCGCCCGGCCATCCCATATGTTGTGGAACAATCTTTTTGTACACTGTAAAGATGTGTTGCTATCATTGGCTTAATAAAGAGCTAAATGGCCAATAGCTAGGCGGGAAGAGTCGACAGGAGAGGCAGGGAGAGAAACAAGATGAATATGCTGTACTGCAGAAAGGTACCAACTATGTGGTAGAGCTTAGATAAGAAATATGGGCTAATTTAAGTTGTAAGATCTAGTTAGTAATAAGTCTAAGCTATCGGCCAAGCATTTACAATTAATAAGTCTCTCTGTGGTTATTTGGGAGCTAGCAGGTGAGAGAGAAAATTCTACTAGCCTGGAGACAATTGGGTTCCCTCCATCATGTACTCCCACCACGATGTACTATTTTACCATAGTCACAAACAACCCAGCCAATTAGTCACAGATAGAAAACTTCAAACCAAATAAAACCTTTCTGCTTTATAAGGTGGTCATCTCAAGTATTTCTTTTTTTTTTTTTTTAAGTTTTTCGAGACAGGGTTTCTCTGTGGCTTTGGAGCCTGTTTGCACTAGCTCTTGTAGGCCAGGCTGGCCTCAAACTCACAGAGATCCGCCTGCCTCTGCCTCCCGAGTGCTGGGATTAAAGGCGTGCGCAACCATCGCCCGGCTCAAGTATTTCTTACAGGAACAGGAAGCTGACCAACAAGACCCCTGGGCTAAATGATCTGCCTGAGTTTAGATACCACAGCTGCAGCAATTATCCAGCAAGGAGACCAGTACAATAAAATAACCCCTCCAAGAAAATTAGCTGTGTTGAATTTGTTACGATTCGTGAGTTATTCTAAGCATGAATGGTGATTTGATTTTTTTTGAGACAAGGACTTTCTAATGTCATCCCAGGCTGGACTCAAACTCCTGGGTCCAAGCCATCATCCTGTCTCAGCCTCCCCAGGAGCTTACAGAAGTACTCTAGCATGACAACCTGTGAGCAGCGATAGATACAGGATGAAAGTCTTCTACACAGACCTAGTTCTCCAACATCCCAAATTCAACAGTCAAAGTGGAAAACAGCAAGAGAATCCTACAGTAATCCTGGGTTCACAAGCTTGAGGCCATCCTGGACAATAGAACAAAACCCTATCTCAAAAGAAACCTTCTACTTTCTAGAATGTACTTCACTGAAACTTCCCATCTTGGAAGCTGGCTCAGACGGTAAAGGCATTTCCTGTCAAACCTGAGCCCAATCCCTGGGACCCACATGGTAGAAAGGGAGAACCAACTTCCATAAGTTGTCCTCTGACCTCCTCATGCGTGCTGAACACACACACACACACACACACACACACACACACACACACACACACACACACACACATACCACGCACAATTCCCCAGAACACAGAAATAGCTTTCCCATATGCAGATAGTCACTAAAGCATTTTCATTAACAGGAAACCATATAATGAATAAATATCAAAAATAAGGAAATGGTAAATCAAACCATAGTACTTAGTCAGATAAACTAGCATGAGAAAAAGGCAGGGAGGGATGGCTCAGTGTTAAGAGCCCTGGCTGTTCTTTTAGAGGTCCTGAGTTAGTTCAATTCCCAGTAACCTTATGGTGGCTCACAAACCATCTATAGTGAGATCTGGAGCCCTCTTCTGACCTGCAGGCACACATGCAGACAAAAACATTGTATATATAATAAATAAATCTTAAAAAATAATAATTTAAAAGGGAGCTGGTAAGATGGCTCAGAGGTTAAGAGCACTGGCTGCTCTTCCAAGGTCCAGAGTTCAATTCCCAGCAACCACATGGTGGCTCACAACCATCTGTAATGAGATCTGGTACCCTTTTTTGGTTTGCAAGCAGACATGCAAGCGAAACACTGTATAAAATAAATTAAAAAATTAAAAAAAGAAAATGGCAGGAAAAAATGGCATGTAAAATATAAATGGTCAGGCACTGTTGGAGCATGTGTAAGTCTCAGCTACTCAGAAGGTTCAAGCAAGGAAATTACTTGAGTCTGGGAGCTCAAGGCCAGCCTAAGAGCATAGTGAGGCCCCATCTCTACATAAATAAATGAACAGTAAGAACACATATAAAAGCCGGGCGATGGTGGCGCACGCCTTTAATCCCAGCACTCGGGAGGCAGAGGCAGACGGATCTCTGTGAGTTCGAGACCAGCCTGGTCTACAGAGCTAGTTCCACAGAGAAACCCTGTCTCGAAAAACAAAACAAAACAAAAAAAAAAAAAAAAAGAAAAGAACATATATAAAAAATGTACATGTGCATATGGAAAACGAGTAAGAACATACAAAATGACATCTTACTTGCTAGTTGAGAATGACTATTTCATCCAAGGTTGAGCCCCTATCAACTATGCAATGAAGAAATAAGAAACGAAGAATAGGATGGGCTCTGCAGATCCGCCTTTCTAAACCTCTAACGTGCTCTACCTCTCTAGACACAAACACAGGATAACTGAAGGGCAGGAGACAGGAGGGAAGCCAATGAACAGGTCTTACTCCAGGCCACACATGTACAATCTCGGTCCGCACCACCGTGTCCACAGGATCTTGGTTCCCAAACCAGTACTGCCGGCTCCGGTAGACCACACCACAGTTAGGACATTCGATCACATACCTACAAGGAGGCAAGTTGGCAAGTCAACAGTGTCGCTCTGCCAGGTGCTAAGAAAACAAACAGGAAAACCCTCTAGCCGTGTTACTCAGACTCACCCAGACCAGGCATACTTTGCAAGGCCCATCCAGGGGGAGTCCGTGGAGGCGGATGTTTTGGGTACCACGCTGACTTCCTTGCCTCTCTCATAGCAGGCCTGAAATATAGAGTACTCTGCCAGTTTATTCTAGGTACACTGGGCCCCATGACCTCTTCACGGCCCTACGCCACAAATCATACCAGCTGAGGGGTACAGGCCTTGAGTTTAGCACCCCAGAAGGAGGGCAATTCTCTAAAGAAGTCAGTGAATGCCTTCTATGAGAAGAACTGTGAACTAGCTTGGGACCCAAAACTAGGCTCTAAATTATGCCTGGCATAGACAGAAAAAAAAAAATCGATCTAAATTGGTTTCCTAAGAAGTAGTTCTGCTCAGAAGTGAACAAATGATCTTTAGCCATGAGCTCAACAGAAGGAGAGACAAATAAGCAAAAACAGAGACGAGGCCCCAGAATGAAGTGTAGGCATTGATGGGTCATGGGTTTCTCATTCTGATCACCACAGGGTTTCTAGAATTTTCCTGGCTGGAGGAAGGAGTGGCTCGGCAGACTCACCTTACAGGTGTAAACCCGGTTGTCGTACTGGTGGGAGTACCTGCAGCGGCTCTTAGCTTCATGAGGCACTCCTTCCTTGCCATGGTTCATGCTGTTCTTACACCCAACCCTAAAGGAGGCCAAACATGACAGTGAGAGGGGGCTGAGACGACAGATCCCTCACAAGGAAGTGTCTGGATCTGAGAGGCATGGGGCCAAAACCAGACCTGGTTCCCGCACACAGGGAGTGGGTTACCCCCACACAAGGCCCTCTGCAATACTCATGGTCAGTCACAACAGAGAGTAAGTAACATTAGCCTGAATGGGGAAATGGGGAAGAGAAAAATCGACCTGGCTCCTCAGGAAAACTGGAAGAGACAGAAGACACCAGCGCTTGACTAGAGATGAAAGTTAAGCAGGTCTTAAGAAATTAAAAATACAAAAGGAATGAAATAAAGATGGGTAGTTTAAATAAGAATAGTACTAATATGGTCGTATGTTTGAACGCTTGGTCCCAGGTGGTGTGTTTGGGAAGGATTAGGAGGCATGGCCTTGTTGGAGCAGGTATGTCACTGGGATGGCCTTTGAGGTTTCAAAAGCCCACACCATTCCCAGTTCTCCCCCGCCCCCTGCCATGCTTCCCCCATGATGCCATGGGCTCCAAATCTTCTTGAACTGTGAGTCCCCAAATTAATTGCTCTGTTTTGTAAGTTGCTTTGGTCATGGTATCTCTTCACAGCAACAGAAAAGCAGCTAAGACATGAAAGTTCAACTATATGGCTATCAAAAGGTAAAAATGAAAAGCAAGCCCCCAAAGTGTATCCAGGGGAAGCTCAATGATGAACCACAAAAACCTTTCAAGTGAACAGCAAGCTCTGCCATGCTGACAAGGCAGAAACAGAGATCAGCACTTTAGGGTTTCTCTGTGATAACAGGGAAAATTCTAGAAATCCTGCAGATGTTCAGAATGAAAGGCGATGACCCAACAGTGCTCAATCCTCTCCTGCTGGACTCAGGCAGAGTAAGAAGGTTAAGTCACACCAGCAGCTAATACAGCTCCTTCTGAGTATTCAAGGGCCTTTTTAAAAAATTGTTTCTTTTTGTGGGGTTTTATTTTGTTTTTTGCTTTGTAGCCTGTCCTGGAACTAGCTCTTATAGACCAGGCTGGCCTTGAACTCACAGAGATCTGCCTGCCTCTGCCTCTCGAGTGCTGGGATTAAGGGTGTGCGCAACCACCAATCAGCTTTTTTATTTGTTTTTTGAGACAAGGTTCCTCTGTGTGTAGATTCAAAAGGCTTTTCACCCAGGTCAGAAATGGTTCTGTAGCCCTTGGATGGGGTGTAGAGTTCAAGGCCAAAGGCCATTCATAAAGAATCAGGTCTCCTGTAAATGGGCAAGGATGAAGGATATGGAATAGACGGTGGGAACAATCCAGAGGTAAAGAGATTTTGGAAGCGTGTCTACAGGTACCATGGCCTTAACACACTATGTTTAGACCCACAGGACCCATCAGGCAAGGAATAAGACTGTGATTTAGTTGCCCTCAACAGCTTAAAATGATACAACAATCCCCAAGCAGTGTCTATAAGCAGTGTCACCATCACCTGGGAAGGTTTCAATACCACCAATTCTCAGATTTCTTTGCAGATCTACTAAATCTGAAGTGGAACTAAGCAGTTTAACACCCTCTGAGTTCCTCTGTTCATTTGAACATTTGTGAGTCACTGCTCCAACCCCTCTGCAGCCAGGTGGGGTCCACAGACAGCAGCAGCAGCACCCGGAAACTTCATCAGGACACAGGCGTGTCTCAGGCCCCATCCAGACCTGCTGACCCAGAGCCTGTACTAAACAACTAAAGGTGTTACAGGTTGAGGATGGAGAATTATTCCAACCCAATGCTCTCAGCTTACGGTACACAGGAGCCTTGTGAATGCACCACTGCCAAGGGCACACCCAAGATCCATCCAGGGAAGATCCCTGGATCCTGCAAGATTCCCCTGGGGGGTCTTGGCCTCAATTCTGAATGTTCCTTAGAAAATTCTGCTGTGTTCTAAGGATTTGTCCTTATGAAGAAAGTAATTCTCCAGGACCAGTACCTATCACAGAGCTCTGTACACAGCAGGGAGGGAGGGAGCACCAGCTGAAAACACAACCACCCCTGAATGTGGGGCTGAAGAACCAGAGAAAAGTAGGCAACCCAGTCTCCTGCCTACACCAGAAGCCAAGCACTAAGATCTACACCAGGCTTCAGGCAGCTTCTCCTAGCAAATATTCCTGAAGCCCTCACTGGGCCAAAGGTGATCTCCAGACCAGGAAGATTACCTGGACTTTATCAGAAGTGCACCAGGAGGCCTTACTGGTATCTGGGAATCTATTTTCTTAATTTTTAATCTCTCTCTCTCTGCATGAGCAGAGGTCAGAGGACAACTTGTGGGAGTCAGTTCTCTCTTTCTACCACACAAGAGTCCCAGGGATCAAACTTAGGCCTTCGGGTTTGGCAGCAGAAATCTTTACTTGTTGAGCCATCTTGCCCGCCCAACCGCCCCACCCCCACCCCCACCCCCACCCCCAGTCTTTAATTTAACTAGCAATCAGGTGGCTGGACCACACACCCAAGTCAGGAGCAACACTCTCAGCCTCTGCCTCCAAGCTGAAGGATGGGCACGGCTGCCCTCACTTACCCACAGCTGAGGCAGAGCGAGGAGCAGGTGAAGTACTCATCTGGAAAAAATGAACTGTGCGCCATTTGGTCATCGGGGATTTCGCCGCTGAAGCGGTCGCTCAGTGCCTGCCAAAGAGGGAAAGGGATCTGTGAAAGCCCTCAGCAGAAGCCTAGGCTTGGCTCTTCCCCACCTGCCTCTGTAGGGTGGCCCGCTCACTCCTAGAGACTCCTGCAAGGACCACAAGGAGCACCAACTCTCACCACAGCAAACCTTGGAAAAAGGAGTCTATTGCCCAAGAGGTCAAAAGTAAATGGTTACTCTCATCCCTTAATTGCCTCAGAAGTCACAAGCACCTCTCACACACGCAGCATTTTATTTAAAACCATCACCAATACTGACTGATGCTCACTTCCTGTGGGAAAGAACTCAGACTCAAGGGTGGGAGCCAAGAAGCAAGCTGGAAGTGTCCTAGATTCCCTCCCCTTTCTAACAACTGGCTCCCCCATGCATGCTACTAGGCCACAGAACCATCTCAACACAGAAAAAAATGAATCTGTAAAAAAGAAAAAAAAACAGTAAGAATGACGGTATGGATTATTTCTCAGTCATTTATCAACTCTATTAACCCAAAAGTTGGCAAATGGCCAACCACTGAAAGATCAAGTGCTTGAGAGGCAGAGAGAACATTTCATGCGGAGAGTGAGTGCCTTCCATTTCAAATCGATTCCTCTATTACTGTGTAGCTGAAGTATTCTTCAGCCTGATGATACAAATAATAAAGGGCACGCCAGGCTTTAAAGCCCTCTGCCTTCTGATGGTGTTCCTAACTTCAGCAACCCAAGTCTGAGGCAGCCAGGCACTACAGATGGAAGAAAAGGGGGAAGGGTTGAAAACAAAAGCATCTGGTGTTATTCCTTCAGTGAGGAACATGAGGAGTGCTGAGGTGGCAACTGGAGGCCAGCATAGGTGGAGTTGCAGTGGTGGTTTTGAGACAGGTTCTCACACTGCCAGGCTGGCCTTGAACTCCTGACATTTCTACCTTCACCTTCCCAGTGCTGGGGTTACATGGATGTGTTGTAGCACAACAGGGTTTCTCTATGTAGACCTGGTTGTCCTGGAACTCACTCTGTAGACTAGGCTGGCCTCGAACTCAGAGATCCCCCTGTCTCTGCCTCCCGAGTGCTGGGATTAAAGACATGTGCCATCACCTGGTTATTTATTAGTTTTTGTTTTGCTTGTCCTGGCTAGTCTGGAACTAGCTATGTAGGCCAGAGGGTCCCAGAGTCACACAGATTCATCCGCCTCCCGAGTGCTGTGATTAAAGAGTGTGTCACTATGCCCACTTTTCAAGCTTTTTAAAGAGTCTCACTTCATGGGAACTTACGTAAGGATCATTCCCACAGCTGGGCTGTAAGTTAGCAGTGAGCACTTGCTTAAGAATGCATTAGGACCTATATAATTTCTAACCCAGAACTGCAAAACACTAAAACAGGTTTCTTCTTCCTATCAAGTCTTAACCTGAGCTGCAGGCTCAAGGGCTACAGAACCACGTGGTGCCAGTGCTGAGTGAGGTCAGTGTGAGACCAGCGGTAGGGACTCATGTATGTGCTAGAACACAGCAGGGTTTCTCTGTGCAGCCCTGGCTGTCAAAGGCACTCAAATTTTCAGATCCTGCAAGGACAGCCAGGAGGCCCATAAGACACCATTTGTAAGTGACAGCAACCAAGCAGCATCCCTGAGTCAGGCTAACAAAGACTTCACAAGTTAGAATCAGTGCTAACCTACTGGGGGCTTAGCAAAAGCACAAAGACCTGAAAGTGAAGGCTAGAACAGTCTGTGGAATCAAGAGAATAAAGTGATAACCAGGGCACAAGGACCCACTTGTGGGCTCTGACTTCTTCAGCACAGAATGTGCTGGTCTCACTCTCCTCTTTCACTGTAGCCTTCCCAAACACTCAAGACCACATCTCCAGCCTTCGTGGGAGCACCAATTGCGTCAGACACCTGAACTAGGCACTAAGCAGGCTGAAGTGAACACTATGGATTTCACATGTTCTCCTCCCAGGTTAGGGCTCAAACACTGCAAATTTCCTTTGCAGCCACCTCCAGATTCTAGCACTGGTCCTCAAAGGCAACTAACCAGGTCTTCTGGGGGTGGGATGACCAGTATCGACCCCCACTCCTAAATCAACTCCTATCCCCTTCCTTCTGGTGGTGACCTTTCCCCAGCCTTTATCTCATGCCCATAAGTCCTCAAAGTTTTTTTTTTTCTTTTTTTGGTTTTTCGAGACAGGGTTTCTCTGTGGCTTTGGAGCCTGTCCTGGAACTAGCTCTGTAGACCAGGCTGGTCTCGAACTCACAGAGATCCGCCTGCCTCTGCCTCCCGAGTGCTGGGATTAAAGGCGTGCACCACCACCGCCCAGCTAGTCCTCAAAGTTTTAACTCTTTAAATAGCCAAATTTTTGATAACTCTTAAGGCTGTGTTTCTCAAAGATTATTGGCATAATATTTATATAATAATTTATAGTATAACATTGTTGGTATGAGTAATTTATGAGGATAATTATAGAAAAACAGTGAAAAACAACATCTTATTAATCACCAAAGGATTTTGGAAGTTATATTTTTTAATTTTTTATTTTATGTGTATGGGTGTTCTGTCTGCATATATGCCTGTGTACCACTGTAGGTCTGGTGTCTGAGGACACCAGAAGAGGGTGTCGAGTCCCCTGGGATTAGAGCTATGGATGTAAATCATCATGTGGATGCTGGGAATTGAACCCAGACCCTCTGGAAGAGCAGCAGGTGCTCTAAACCTCTGAGGCGGGGGGGCTGGAGAGATGGCTCAGAGGTTAAGAAGCACTGACTGCTCTTCCAGAGGGTCTGGGTTCAATTCCCAGCAACCACATGGTGGCTCTAAACCTCTGAGGTCATCTCTCCAAACCCCTTGGGAAGTTATTTTTATAAGAGAAAGGGTGAAAGTGTGATGGTTCACTGTGGCTCTCCGTCTGACTACACCTGTAATTAACTAAACCCAAGCAGCTGGACACACCTGGGAGGAATTCTAGGCTGAATCTTTTGAGGTCAGAAGACCCACCCTAAATCTGGGCCACACCCCCTGGTGGCAGCCCACATAAAAGGACGTGGAGCAGGGAACTTTTGCTTTTTGGCTGCTTGTCCTCACTCTCACTGGCAAGTTTATCTATCCTGTCCCTGAGCCATTCCTTCCTTGGAGTTAGAACCAACTTCTTCAGGATTCTACCGTGGACTGAAATGGCCGCTCTCTAGACCTTCCCTAGGACTCCAGCACCAGACTGGGACAGCTGAGACATCCAGTCTTGTGGACTGAACAACTACCAGATCCTTTCCATGGGAGACAGCCACTGCTGGACTGCTTAGAACACAGCCCGTAAGTCACTCTAATACATCCTTGTATATTTGTACACGTGACTATCAGTTCTGTTCCTTTAGAGAACCCTGATAGAAACCCAAGGCCTGCAGAGTAATGTTAGTGTGGGCTGGCAGCTCTGCACTGTGTGCTTTGTTTTTTAAGAGAGAGTCACACCTGTACCACTTTCCTCACTAGATCTCACCAACACTAAGAACCATGTGGAACGTGTGGCATGTTAGTTGCTGCTGTTATCCTTGTGATGCCCTTCTGTACACAAACATGTGCTGCTTTTATTGGCTGATGAATAAAGCTGCTGTGGTCTATGGCCGGGCAGAATATAGCTAGGCGGGAAAGCCAAACAATACAAGGAGAGAAAAGATGGGGTCGGAGATGCCAGAGAAGCAAGATGTAAGATAACAAGGCATGAGCCTCGTAGTAAACTATAGAAAAATAGAAATAGGTTAATTCAAGTTGTAAGAGCTAGTTAATAATAAGCCTGAGCTAGTAGGCCAAACAGTTTGTAATTAATATTAAGCTTCTGAGTGATTATTTTAAAAGTGGCTGAAGAACCAAGCAGAACAAAATGCCTCTGGTTATATCCTTGTTGCTGGTTTTGATGGTGGGATTGTTTTCCTTTATTCCTAAGTCATTCTCACTCCCCAAACCAGATAATGCACAGGACCAAAACACTTTTCATAGACTGTACATGCTTATAATCCCAACACTTGAAAGGTACAG
This sequence comes from Microtus pennsylvanicus, assembly GCF_037038515.1. Lineage (NCBI taxonomy): Eukaryota > Metazoa > Chordata > Mammalia > Rodentia > Cricetidae > Microtus > Microtus pennsylvanicus. Next base: position 32,236,848 of record NC_134592.1, on the reverse strand, counting down.
ACAGGGCTAGAGAGATGGCTCAGCAGTTAAGAGCACTGGCTACTCTTCCACAGGTCCTGAATTCAATTTCCAGCAACCACATGGTGACTCACAACCATATGTAATGAGATGCAGTGCCCTCTTCTAGTGTGCAGGCATACATGCAGGCAAAACACTATACATAGTAAATCTTAAAAAAAAAAAAGTGCAGGTGGAGGACCAAGAATTCAAGATCATCCTTGTCTACACTGAGAGTTGGAGGCCAAGCTAGGCAATGAGACCCTGTCTCAAACAAAACAATGGAAAAATACCCTCTCTCTTTACTGGTCTTCATGGCTGCTGGCATCTGCAGGTGAACACTTACCTGCAAGATAATGTTTATATAATCTAATGAAGTGTCACAGAAAATACAATTGAAAGACAATGAAGGGCCAGATCATAGTGGCACACGCCTTTAATCCCAGCACTTGGAGGGCAGAGGCAGGCGGATCTCAGTGAGTTTGAGGCCAGCTTGTTCTACAGAGAGAGTTCCCAGACAGCTAGGACTGTTACACAGAGAAACCCTGTATCAAGAAGTGAAGGAACATGGGACAGAAGACATATAGTGATATTTTAACCTTGGAAATTTTGCAACAGATTTATATTTGTTCTGAGACAGTCTCATGTAGCCCAGGCTGGCTTCAAACTCACTCTGTGGCCAAGGTTAACCTGAATTCCTGATCCTCCCACTTCAACCTCCTAAGTCCCTGCATCAGCGTGCCACCATGCTCTGACAATACTTGTCCTTGAGGACAAACAGTACCAAATCTAGCTGGCAGGACACATCAGTATCTGGGCTGAATTCAAAGGAGAGACTGGTCACCCAGTAAAACTGACAGAACGCGCTCTAGTCTCCCAAGTAGCTCAGTAAGCTACTCTGAAACTTCTTTATCGACATGAGGGCATTTGCCACTGGTGGCACAAGCTTTTAATCCCAGACTCCTGAGGCAGAGGCAAACGGACCTGAGTTCCAGACCAGCCAGAGCTACACGGTGAGACCCTGTTTCAAAACAATCATTTTAAAGTATCTCTGAGCTTTTCATGAGACAAGCTGTGGTTTTTCCCTATAGTGCTCATGCCCTGAAAAGTGCAGCATCCTCTGCCCCAGACAGATTAACTGCTGGCTTACATTGTCGAAGGCAACAGTAACCTCTTATGACATCAGAGAGAGAACTCTTACACAAACCAGCCTAATCCCTTCGGAGACTGGGTAAGAGAGCAAGCGTGCCACTTCTTTTCCATGTCACAAACTGAAAGTAATATATCCGGAGGAGGACTTAGAAACAACAAGAGAATGGGAATAGAATAGTAACTTAAAAAAAAAATCAAAGGCAGCATATTTTCGACATGAGAACAGAGGACAAACTGCCCTCCTTCCATTGTAATCTTTTCTAGTATATAGACATAACCTACTACCTGACCTATAGGCTCAGCCATTCAAAACTTCCAAACCCAGGCCTGGGGATGTACAAGCATGAGGTCTTAGGTCCATTCCCCAGCACTGAAAAAAAATTTCCAAATCTCACATCATTCCATAGTTCTTGGTCTCTGCTCCTTCTCAGGTCCCAAACTACAAGGGAAAGGCAGGGAAGGGCTTCTCTTGAGAGTGCCTGTGAAAGTATTTGAGGCAAAATTGGAGATCTGGTTGCCAGGAGACCAGATGATCTTGAACCTAAGTTGTCTTGGCAACAACAGGGCCCTCTCCATTGTACCTTTAAGGTTAGCCAGTTATCAGGAGCTAGCAGTGGAAGGCCTGGTTCCAAATGGACATTCTTCGATCAGAGCTGCCGCCCTCCAGCAATAACTTCATGAATATTTGACAGATGCTTGCTAATGTGATGGAACTGGAAAGTCAGAGTTTCTACATTTAAGGATCGGAGGCTAAAGAAGGTATCACAGGACACCTACGCAACTCCAACCTGAAAGTGCATCTCCCAATTATTGAGAACAGTAAGTACAGACATCCACATTAATTCAGTTTTCAATTTCCCTTTCATTCAATAAGGACTTGGGCATCTATGAAGGCATGCTTAAGGGTAGGCTGGTGCTGCTGGGCATCTATGAAGGCATGCTTATGGGTAGGCTGGTGCTGCTGGGCATCTATGAAGGCATGCTTATGGGTAAGCTGGTGCTGCTGCGACCCTCACATAAAGGGGCAGTTACTACAAACAGAGAATGGTTCTGGGACCTGGAGAACATCTTGTGTACAGATGACAGGGAAAGGCACAAATGGGCAAGCCACTAGTGGCCGCAGACATCGCTGACACTTGTGTAGGTCTCAGCCAGCACTCAGTGAGAAGGTCCCTCTCACTGCTTCTGACCTTCTCTTTCCAAAGCATCTTTCCCATTCAGCAATGAACAGTGACAGCACTCGCCTGGTCTGTGTAAGCCCTGGTTTCAATTCCTAGGAACTCCAAAACCAGAAAGAAGAGGGTAGTAAGGCCAGGCATTGTAGCACATGCTTTAATCCCAGCAGAGGCAGAGGGGTCTCTGGGTTGTTAGAGGCTAGCCTAGTCTACAGAGAAAGTCCCCGACTAGCCAGGGCTACATGGTGAGACCCTGTCTGTCTTAGTCACTGTTCTATTGCTGTGAAGAGACACCAGACAACTCTCCTAACGGAAAACATTTACTTGGCCTGGCTTACAGTTCAGAGGTTTAGTCCACTATTGACATGGTGGGACACAACAAACATGGTGCTGGAGAACAGCTGAGAGTTTTAAATTTATATACACAGGCAGCGGGAAGAGAGTGAGACTGGGCTTGGCTTGAGCATTTGAAACCCCAAAGTCCAGCCCCAATGACACACTTCCTCCAACAAGACGGTACCTCCTAATCCCTGTCACCACACCCTAATGGCAAGCATCCAAAGAGATGAGCTATGTGAGCCATTCTTATTCAAACCACCACACTATCTCAAAAATAAATAAATAGAAAAGAAATACAACAAAAGAAATGAAAAAGAACAACAGCTGCATGGCAGTAGCTGGACTCCCTTCGAATCCATCGGGGACCCGCACAGAAAAACAGAGCTAGTTTTTTGTTTTTGATAGCAGGTCCTGCTATGTAGTCCACATCGGCCTTGCACCAGCACCATTCTCACTCTGGTCTGCTAAGTGCTGATATTATAGACATGAACCTCACTGTACATTAGTTAATGTTACAGGATAAGCTACATATTATTTACTAATATAAAAAGGTCACCAAGATGCATAATTAATGGGAGGAAACCAGACACAGACTAGTATCATGATACTATGATAAACAGTATCTTAGTTCCTGGCTTACAGCTCCCTCCCCAAAGCAATCTATAGAAATTTAAAATTCACAAATAACTAATTAAACTGAATAGGGAGGGGAAGCTGCAAGGGGGGAGGGAAGAGGGGAAGAGAATTAGACAGGGGAATATACTGAGAAGAGGGGTGAGAGGAAGACAAGGCAGTAATGAGGGGTGAATACAGTCAAAATACATTTATATTTGTATGAGATTGTCAAATAATGAAAAATACTCTAAAACATAATTTCTTTTATTGTGTATAAAGGTACATGCTAGGAATCCTAGCACTAGGAGAGACAGAGGCAGGGTGTCATAAGCTCATGACCAACCTGGGTTACATAAGACTCCAGAAAACAGAAATAGAAACTAGAATTTCTCTTCCAACTCAAAGAAACTCTAACCTACCCTCCCCCAAACCTGCCTGTCTCAGCATCAACCAGAGAAATTCTCTGACCTACTTCTGTCTGATAATAGTTATACTTCCCTCCTCACGCCAGAGAAATCTCCCCCATCCCCTGGAGAAAGCAAGGCTGTACAGAGACTACGAAGAAGCCGCACAAACCTTGCTGAGCCGCCTCACACGGTCCAAATTATATCAGCTCAAGGCCACTCTAACCAGTCACAAACACTTCAGCAAGGCTGACCAGGCATATCCACAGTCATAAATAGGCAACTGCAAGCTAGACATGGTGGCAAATGTCTTTAATCCCATCACTCAGGAGGCAGCAGCAGGTGGGTCTCTGTGGGCTCAAGACCAGGCTGGTCTACATAGAGAGTTCCAGGACAGCCAAAGCTACCTAAGAGACCCTGTCTCAATAATAGTGATGATGATGATGATGTAATCAGATTTTAAAAAGGAAGACAGTGCAATGTTTTCTTCACAGGCACCTCACAAATCCACCTTGGGCAGGACATCCAGAACTCCTCGGGGAAAGTCCCCGAGCGCTCACCACTGATCCCAGCATGCAGTGTCTCCAGGATGAGCTCAGCAATTAGGTTGGGCTCCTTTGGGGAAGGGCTAGAAACTGCTTTATTAACCTGCCCCAGCCTAGTCACCGCACAACCCCTGGCAACCAGTTACCTCTGCACATCATAGCACGGACTGTCTGCATTGCTTAAGACTAGTCTGCCACCTTAAGCCAAAATGAGGACCTGTTGAGCTGGACAACTGTAGCCAACACAGAGTACAGAGTGTACTCTAAATACACTCCAGCCACAGATGTAACAAGTGCTCCGCAAATTAGCCAAAGAGAAATTTGTATGACTTTTTTAAAAAAGGGTTTTAGAAACTGGGTCTCTCTCACTATGTAGACCAAACTGGCCTTGAATTTGTGGTGACCCTTCTGCCTGACTCCAGTGTACAATGAGTACTTGCAGGCACTTCCACACCAACATGGTTTTTTTTTCTTGTTTCTGTTTGTTTTGAGACAGGGTTTCTCTGTGTAGCCCTGGCTGTCCTGGAACTCACTCTGTAGACCAGGTTGGCCTCTAACTCACACAGAGATCCACTTGCCTCTACCTCCCAGGTACTGGGATTAAAGGAGTGTGCCACCACTGCCCAGAAAGATGTTTTTCAAAGAAGCAAGGAAACTAGACACCAGGTCACAGTCCTGCAGAAGAGCAGTGGCCACACAAAAATGGAGATACTGAAGTTTTAAAATTATATTTATTTATAGATGTGTGCTCATGGGGAGCTGATACACCTGCCACAGCATGTGTCTGGAGGTCAGGAGATAGTCTGCAAGACTCTACCATGAGTCCTGGAGATCAAAATTAGGTCATCGGGCTTGGCAGACAGCACCCTAAAGCCACCTTGCCGGCCCACAGTTGACTTTTCATTTCTACATATGAATTTGCATAAGAGCCTTAAGAACAGCTTAAGGAATACAATTCACAAGTTATGCAAACTAGCCAGGTGTGGTGGTATAAACCTGTAATCCCAGCACTGGGGTAAAGAAGCTAAAGGCAGGGCTGGAGAGATGGCTCAGAGGTTAGGAGCACTGCCTGTTCTTCCAAAGGTCCTGAGTTCAATTCCCAGCAACCACATGGTGGCTCACAACCATCTGTAATGAGATCTGGTGTGGAATACAGTATATATAATAAATAAATAAATAAATCTTTAAAAAAAAAAAGAAGCTAAAGCCAGGAGGATGCTAGCCTGGGCTACAGAAGAAAACTCTCAAAATAAAAACTCTAAAACCATGAATTCAATTATTCTATTACACTGTGCACCACTGCACTAAGCAAAACCAGAATATGTTAGCCAGGACCCACCCAGCTTTATGGCAACTCCTATCTTTTCCTTCCCACCCTTCCCAGGTCCACAAGTCCAACCGCTGAGTCACTCACTGGGTATCCTCAACCTAGCTCCTATCTCTTGGCCAAGGTTTCCTTTGTTTCTCTCCAAGAGCTCAAATGCTAACACTGTGTCACACGACCCTGCTCCTTTCCTGTCACCCACTGCATGTTGCATGCAAGCATACAACACAGTACACAAAGCAAACATCAGTAAAGAAGTAGTAATACTAGCCAGGCGGTGGCGCATGCCTTTACTCCCAGCACTCGGGAGGCGGAGGCAGGTGGATCTCTGTGAGTTTGAGGCCAGCCTGGTCTACAAGAGCTAGTTCCAGGAAAGGCTCCAAAGCTACAGAAAAAAAAAACTGTCTCAAAAAAACAAAAATAAATAAATAAATAAATAAAAAACTGAAGTAATATACTCAGAAAAAGAATGAGCCAATGCCAATGTGTTTAGTACAAAGAATGATGAATGAAAGTATATGTACTGAAGATACACTTCAGGAATACAGAGACAATACACAATGCAGAGACCTCCCCAAATAAGGCCCAAAGCACATGCACACACTCACACACGCAAGCACACATGCACACACCAAGCATATACATGGATCAACAAAACCAGGCTTAATGGCAAACTCTATAAAGCACTTGGAGTAGGAGGCAGGAGAAACAGGAGTTCAAGGTCAGTTTCCAAACAGCAAATTTGTGACCAGCCTGAGCTACTTGAGATCCTATCTCAAAGAAAAGCCACCTGTGGCTCAGTGGTTAAGAGCAGATACTGTTCTTATACAGGGCCCAAGTGTGCTTCCCAGCATCCACTACAGGGGGCTCACAATTGCCTGTAACTCTTTCTGGCTTCCAGGGACACCTGTGCTCACATTCACATGCATATGCATAATTACAAAATAAAGTTTGCTGGGTGGTGGCACAGGCCTGTAGTCCCAGCACTCTGAGTTCGAGGCCAGCCCGGTCTACATTGAGAGTTCCAAGACAGTCAGAGCTGCATAGTAAGACCCTTTCTCTAAAAGGGGGGTGAGGGAGGCTCAGAGGTTTAGAGCACCCACTGCTGCTCTTGCAGAGGACCCAGTTTGATTCTCAGCACTCACCAGTTGTAGCAACTCACAACCATCTGTAAAACCAGTCTCAAGGGAACCAACCTCCTCTTCTGGCCTCCACCAGCACCAGGAATACAGTTGATTCACAAACACACAGGCAGGTAAAACACCCATACACACAAAGAAAATAATTAAAACAAAAACAAACAAACAAAAAAATGAAGGGCACCAGAATCTGCCTAATAGGTTACTCAGCACCTGCCATGGTTGAAGAGCAGGCCTCTCCTGCCGGGGTGTCACGCTTCCAAGGCAGTAAAGCGCCCCCCCCCCTTAGAACATGTGACAAATGATCAGACTTTACAACAGGATTTCACATCACTGTGCTAGCAAAACAACAGATTGACCCTATCACCTGAATGGATCCACAATACGCCTGGCTTAAAGGAAAATGATAGTTTTGTTTGTTTTGTTTTGTTCTTTAAGACAGATAGATATCTTATGTAGCTCTGAAAAGCCTGGAACTCTCTATGTAGACCAAGCTAGCCTCACAGATCTGCCTCCATAATGCTGAGATTAAAAGCATGTACCATCATGCCTAGCGAAAATGATATAATTCTTAAAGATGAGTTTCCCAAACTGTGAGCCCATTATCACTTAATGGGTTTTAGATGATCTGGGGCATGACTGCAGGCAACACATTGAATGATATCAAATCCCACAGTAGAAGTCACCCCCCTTGCGATTTTCCCATAAAGTTTCGGAATCCGCTCTGAAGAAAGTCTCATGCAAAGATCCTCCTGAATATTTCCCACTCCTAAATCCCAAACTTGATAATTAGTAGTCAAAATGTGCTTGAACTCTGATGCTCCAGCCTCCACTTCCCCAATACCCAGATTACAAGCACATACAACCCTGCCCTTTGTATGTGGTATAGGGGAGCCAACACGGAGCTAAATTCCTGCTAGGCGAGCAGTCTACCAACTAAGCTACAACCTCCACACTCTTTATCAACTGTTTGACGGAGTCAAGATTCCTTCCCACTGGAACTCCTGGCAAGCTGAAGACATATAACCTCCACTCGCACTTCCGCACTTCCTCTTCTTTACCAAAGGGACTCTTTCCAGCCTTGCAGCACCTGCACTAGCATGCTCATGAGAAGTACCTAGGGCAGGAACCCACTGACCTTCAGGGCTTTGAAGATGACCCCCGGGTGCCGGGGAGACCTGGTGGTATTGTTCTCTAGCAGCTGCTCCAAAGCGCGCCGAAGCCCGGAGAAGTCTGTAGGGGGATTATAAGTCCTCGTTCCCTTGTAATGAATGGAGCTAAAGGCTTCGGGGAAGCGGCCCAACTTCCTGAACCGGTCCTGGATGAGTTTCTCGGGCGCTTCTGAGGGGTGATCTGTGCAAACAGAAACAGGCATGTGGGCGAAGAGTTCCTTTCTTGAAAACAAGCCACCTTTGTTTCATTGTAAACATAAAATAAATTTTACTCTGCGTACATAAAGCACATGTTTAGAATTATAGCATTTCGTCGGGCAATGGTTGCAAACACCTTTAATCCTAGCACATGGGAGGCAGAGGCAGGCAGATTTCTGTGAGTTCAAGGCCAGCCTGGTCAACATAGTAAGTTTCAGGACAACTAGGGCTGTTTCTTTGTAAGAAACCCTGTCTCAACCCCACCCCACCCACCCAAAAAAAAGAATTACAGGTAAGGAGCAAGGAGAGAACATGGGCATCTCACAAGCTGCCGTTGACGGGTGTGTGATGCACCGCCTTACACACTGTGGTATAATGTACACTTGTCTGTATGTCTACAGAGAAGAATCTTGAAAAGGATTCACTGGAAGAAAAATGTAGACATGTCAGCATAAAAGGAAAGACAAGTATTGTCTGTGTCTTCCTCCTCCCACACGCTCACCCTTTCTGCCACTTATCGTCCATACTCAGCCTGCTTCGTTCTCGCCTGTTACACTATACACTGAAGAAGAGCCTTGTTCTCTTTAGGAGCTACACCGTTTTCTAGCCTGTGGATATACTTAGCCAGTTGTCTACTAGCGAGCACTCACAATTTTATACTTCGAGAACTCTGGTCTTGCACGATGAAGCTGCAAAGCTGTGGCAAGCTAGCAGCGCAGGGGAAGTGGCTCGTGCACAGGCTCAGCACCTGTCCAGCAGCTAGGCAGAGGCAGTGTACCTTTCAGAGGTAAGGATGTGTTTAGACAGATGCTTTGGCTTACCTTCCTCCAACACTGTAATAAAATCACGCAGACATTGGAGACACTAGTTCAAACTGAAAGGGGCAGGCATTAACTAGCAGCCATCAGAATTCTGGACCTACTCCCTACACCCAGCTCAGCTGAGATCTACAAGAAGTGGTGGGGGTGTTAGTCCCCGCCTTCGTCCAGATCAGCCCAGGAACCTGACCTAGCGGCTTCCCTTCATGCCAGCATCTCCTCACGCTTTTCCCTGAACACACAATCACTGCTCCCAAATGAATCCATCTGCTCCCCTGTACAGCTACACCCAGGCAGTGCATTCCTAAAATGAATATCCTAACTCAGAAACGATCTCAGCGCTGTCCTGGAGCTTGATTCCCGTGGCTGACCAAAAGCAACTTGGGGAAAAAAGGTTTTACTTTCCTGCACAACCTAGGCCTGCCTGCAGAGGGATGGCACTGCCCACAGTACTAATTAGCAATCAAAAAACAGGGGTTGGGGCTGGAGATGGACCAGTGGTTACGGTCACTGGCTGCTTATTCAGAGGACATAGGTTCAATTCCCAGCACCCACGTGGCAGCTCACAGTGATTTGTAACTGGAGTCTTAGGGAGTCTGGCCTCCTCAGGAATCAAGACATGCATGTGGTAGACAGGCATACATGTAGACCAAACACCCACACATATTTTTTTTTTCTCTTAAGAAAATATGGTCTGGAGAGATGGCTCGGTAAAAGCAACACTGACTGCCCTTCAGAGGACCAGGTCCAAAATCCCAGCACTCACATGGTTAGTAACAACCCTCTAACTCCAGTTCCAAGAGGATATTAGGCCCTCTTCTGGCCCTCATAGACACTGCATGCATGGGGCAAGATACACACAGGCAAAGCATCATACCCTTAAAAAAAATCTCAGAAAAGTGCCCATAGACAAATCTGAACAAGCCTGTTCCCCAACTCCCTCAGACAACCCTGGGCTCTGCCGAGCTGACTTCTGAAACTAATCAGGAGAACACTTCAGATTCAGCATGTTCCTTTCACAAGGCTTTGCAAACATCCCAAAATCCAAAACCCGCAATCTTACTTGGTCCCAAGCATTCTGCATAAGGAATATTCAACCTGCCATTTATTTTTCCTATTCAACTCCTACCTAGCACTCCTCTATCCAGAAAAGCAGCAAGATGGAAGAGAAACCTGAAACTAAACAGCTCTGAAACAAGAAAACTGCAACGATCAATTGGCCCACTTTTTGACCCGCCTCCTACCCTGCTCTTCTTGCTCTGTCCTAAGGCTTCAAGAAGCCTTCTTACTCCAGAAAAGGTTCTGGACTTTAGAATTCAAAGACTTGGTTACTTGGTTCTGCCTTGGTTACAGACTGCGAGCAGTTCTCTGTGCTATCATCTGGGGCTGCTACACACAGCAGGGTGCATAGCACAAGGCAACAAAGACAGCTCTGTGGGCTGGCTATTACAAGAGCCTGAGCAGACACACCTTGCCCTTAAAGACCCAGAATGACTTAGAAGGCTGATCACAGGGGTGATCCAGAGACAGCACTTCCTGCTTCCTTACCAATCTCAGGGTCATTTCTTGTTTTGTCTCTTCCTTCACTGTGGAAGGTCGTGACTCACTGGAACCACCACAAACAAGTGGTCCCAGGCCTATCGAAACAACCTCTCTTCTGGTCCAGTCTGCCCTTTTACCACCACAGTCATGGCTCAGCCCCTGTATCTTCCTCCCTGACTACCATAGAGACTCCCCAACACAAGACATGCTCCTTTACTTGTTGCTGGGGGCAGGGAGTGGTGCTCTGAAATACAAATCTGACATTATTGAGGGCTCTGCCCAAGATCCTACAGAGAACCATCCAAGACCTCCCATGGTCTGATCCTCAAGTATTTCCAGCCCCCTCTAACACAAACAACTACGCTTCAGATGGGCACAACTCTTCATGTATCATTCAACACACACATCTGTGCACCAAACATTCATCTGGGCTCTCTAACACACATACAGCAGTAAAGAAGGTAGGCAATGTTTCTGCCTTCATGTTGTTTCTGTTCTCATGGAGAAAACGCCAAAAACAAACAAGCACACACGGGATGACTCCAGATGAGAGGCGAGCGGGTGAGAGGACAGATGGGACACTAGGGTGTGGGAACGACCACATCATAGGAAGAGTCAGGAAAGGCTTGGCCCAGATGAGAGCTAGCTGGGGCAAATGGTCCAGACGGACAGAAGGTGTTTGTCAAGGTGAGGACACAGAAAAGGTGTTCCAGCTAGTGGGAAGAGTGTGTGTGTGTGTGTGTGTATTCACATACATAAATATGTGCATGTGCACATGGGCAAACACACAGAGTGAGGAGTGGGCCAAGGGGAGACAACTAGTGACCAGACACACTGACAGGGATTAGACAGAACACCACATTTAGGAGTTTAGATTACATTTGTTTTTATTTTGGTTTCTGGAACAGGGTCTCACTGTCTCAGGCTGGCCTGAGCTCCTCCTGCCTCAGATTCCTAAGGGCCGGGATTACAGGTATAGACGCCCATATCCAGCTATTGGATTACTTTTTTTTCTTGGCTTGGTTTACATTTTGATGTAATAGAAAGCAAGCAGGAATATCATAAGCCTGGATATCTAAATTATAAATGAAGCTTTTCTTTCAGGAGAGCCCTCTGGGAAGCAGACAGCGAGGGCATGGAAGGGCTGATGCTGGGGTTTAGGAATCGACTGCAGACCCAGATGCGGTTCCCCGCATACAGCTGCTCTAAGGTTCCCAGGGATTTGCCCCTCTTGGAACATGTTCTCCCCCTCTTCTGTCTATTCGAGACTCAACTTGCAGGCCCTACTTCCTCTTTTGAAGACCCCACTAAGATGTGCGGTCCCTCCTCTCTACTCCCACGGCCCCGACGCCTACATGTGACACAAAACCAAGACCCACACAATCTCTCCAAGCAGACTGGGGGTAGGTGCTTTTAGCTCTACACCTCACTGTCTAGAACACGATATGGGTACTTTCATGCCTGAATAAACAGATGTGAGCAGTATAATTGTTTTAGAGGCCAGACTACGATCCCTACCACATCTAGTAACTATTGTTGCCCCTGAAGATTGTTGCGTATTTCTCAAAGAAAACAAAGACTAAGGTAACATATATACCACATACGTCTGCATACATTCCATCCTTTCTCCCGTGACACCGGTGGAGTGTCATGTTCTAGGCCAACTCCCCCACCTGAGAGTCATTCCAGCTGCTTCTGCTCTTTTCATTTTTATTCTGAGATGGGGTCTCACTGTGTAGACCAGAATGGCCTCAAACTTGCAGTAATTTTGCTGCCTCCCAAGTGCTGGGATCACAGGTGTGTACCTGACAGGGCCCAGAGGTATAGGTCCATTCCATCTTGACTAAAGGGCAGGTGTGGCTAATATCCAGACCTGGTTACTTCAGGTAAAGTAGATCTATTTCTACCTCAAAGGTCCAACTAAGTTTCTACTCCCTTAGGAAGATAGATTCCAACCAGGGAGTAGTTTGCCTATAGAATGTTTTGGTCTAGGGTGTCTTGTTCTGGAGACAAAATGTTTAATTAAAAATGTAGCCCATAATCTTTCAACTGACCTGTTCATTCTTTGTATCATGTCAATGCAGGTTTTTTCTTTTTTAATCTTACTCCTACCTTTCGGGATAAGGCACTTAATGAAATGGAAATTTTTTTTTTTTTTTTTGGTTTTTCGAGACAGGGTTTCTCTGTGGTTTGGGAGCCTGTCCTGGAACTAGCTCTTGTAGACCAGGCTGGTCTCGAACTCACAGAGATCCGCCTGCCTCTGCCTCCCAAGTGCTGGGATTAAAGGCGTGCGCCACCACTGCCAGGCTGAAATGGAAATTAAACGCGGGCAATTTCAGTATTCACTGGACTCCTGACACTATCCTATGCTTTTGTCTCTTTTCTCCTATATCTATGTTCTTTTTGTCTAAAAATTCTAATTCTCACGTTCCTACCCTGGAACACTGGAATCCACCTCGGCTAGGGGCCTGGCAGAAGTCACCCCAAGCAGGTGGCTTGCGACATGGACCATCACACTTCTCACTTTTCTTTTCGGTGCTCAGGGTTCAACCAGAGCCTCCAGCATGGAGGTATCTGGTCTCTTTCTTGTATTTATCCCCTCTCTACTGAATCATCTCGTCAGCACACCAATATCTTAAATATTTATGAAGGGAAATTCGCAGAAATTCCCTGTGAGCCACTAGCTACCACTCTGCACTCCCTCCTGCTTCCCACTAGGAAACTCTTGGAAAGAATTCCTTTAGCATCCTCACGACCTTAATAGTGACAGTGACAGTGCCTTTGGGCATCTCTTCCTTTCTGGTTTATCTGAGACGGAGTTCCATTCTGGCCTTGGCTGGGCCTATAGGCACACCCCACCACACCTGCCTTCCTTGTGTTTTGAGTATGACAAGATCTCTCTGTGTAACCCAGGTTGGCCTAAAATTCATAATCCTCCTGCCCCAGGTTCCCAAATATTGGAATTTTAGGCATGCATCACTCCCCCTCGCTCTTCTAGTTTCTCTTGATGCTATTCTGACCGAGCTTTCGCTACCAATATTGCAAGGAAACACATCTGACCCCAATAGCCCAGGTCTTTAGTCCACTAGCATGTCCTAATCCTTGCCATAGTTGATTACTCCTGGAACATTTTCTCAGTCTTGCCTGGGCACAAGTTTTCCTGAGCATCCCACCATCGCCATATTGCATCCCAGAGGCCACCTCCTTGTTCCCAAAAAGGTCATTCTGAGACAGCACTGTCTACTCACCAGAACCCAGGAGCTGTGTGTGCACAGTCTCATGGAAAATAATAACTGCAGGGCCCAGGGTGGATAAGGGGACATCCAGGCCACAGCGTGCAGTGGTAGCCTTGAGTTCCTTGGTAAAGTGCTTCAGGTAAGCTTCCGAGGCATCCCCGAGGAATTTGAAGAGATCATTGTGCAGCCGGTCTGCGTGAGTTCGATAGATGACCAGGTCGGAAATGGCCAGGACCTTCAGCAGCAGCCGTGTTCTCTGGCTTAGGTTCACAGTGGCCCCCAAGAGCCCTTCTGTGTCTATTACTGCTACTTTATTGACTGGGTCATAGGCTGCCCATACTCCCACCGTGCAGGACTCCTGAGCAGGGGAGGTTTTGAAGACTTCTCGGCCATAGAAGAAAGTGTGGTTGAGGGTATGAGACTTTCCATCACCAGTATTTCCAAAAATGGAAACCACCTTGAGATGCTGATCGGGCTTACAGTCCAATTTCCTAATAAAGTCCTCTTCATTTGTTACCTTCAAAAAACAAAAAAACAACAAAAAAGGAAAAGACAATAAAATATGGAAACTGAAAAACTAACTGCTATAAAAAACAGAAATGCTTCCCAGGGCAGAGGCCCTTTCTGACCTGTTGAAGTGGAAGGAAAAGGAAGTCCCAGCTCTACCCTTAGCAAATGGCTCATGGGACCCTCTGAAGCTTCAGTCAGTGGAGGAACTTGGTAGTCATGGAAGAGCTAACACCAGGGGCTGATGAGATGGCTTGGTGGTTAAAAGTATTTGCTGCTCTTGCAGAGGACCCAAATTTGGTTCCCAGAACCCACACTGAGATGCTCATAACTCTAACTCTAGCTCCAGGGGATCAAATGCCTGCTTCTGGCTTCCATGGGACCTGCATTCACCTGCATAACTGAAAAAACTTAATAAAGGGCTAAAACCATAAAGTTCTTAAAAGAAAACATGTTAATCGTTGAATTATGCAGCAGTTTCTAAAAGACAGACAAATAGTTTAAATTCAGACTATGTGCTGTAAAGCCACCAAGACAGTGAAAAGATGAGCTGGAGAGATGGCTGCTCTTCCAGAAGACTGGGCTCCATGTCCCAGAACCCTTATCTTGGCTCACAATCATCTGTAACTCCAGCCTCAGGGGGTCCAATACCCTCTTCTAGTCTCCAGAGGCAACAGGTATGCATGTGGTGTAAATATATATATATATATATATATATATATATATATATATATATATATATGCAGGTCAAACAGTCATACATACAAAATAAATATAAATTAGTGCATTGGTTTTTTTTTTTTAAAAAAAAGCCAAGAATTGGAACAGATATTTCTCCAAAGATCTGGAAAAGGCCATACATACGAGAAATCTGCATACCATTCACCAGTGGAGAAACACAAATCAAAACCACGCCAGCACTTTTTCCACCTAACAGAATGGCTATGCTCAAAAAGGCATTAACAAGTGTCGGCAACAACAGAAACTGCAGCCTTGCAGGAACACAGAATGGCATGGTCACTTCAGAAATAGTGATTTTAAAAAGCAGGTATGCCAGCACATGTTTGTAATCCTCCTAGGGAGGCTGAGACTGGAAAATCACAAGTTGGAGGCCAGCCTGGGCTACATCAAAAAATAACAGAAATGCTTCTTTTCCAATTATGTATGTACATGTGGGGTGTGTGTGTGTGTGTGAATGTACAAAAGGAAGGAAGAAAGGAGGAATGGGAGGAAAGGAGGAAGGAGAGGTAAGAGGCAGGGGAAAGTTGGGGCCAGAGAGCACTTGTTGCTTTTACAGGACCCAGGCTCAGTTCCCAGCATCCACAAAGCAGCCAGCAACAACCTTTAACTTTAGTTTCAGGGGCTCCAACGCCCTCTTTAGCATCCATGGGCACCAAACATGCACGAGGTGCACTGACATACATTCAGACAAAACAACCACACATACAACAATTTTAAAATGCAATAAAGAAAAGAGTATATGCAAGATTGCCATGGCTCAGAATTTCTACTTCTAGGTTTATTTTTGAGACAGGGTCTGATTATGTGGACCTGGTTGGTCTGGAACTTACTATGTAGACCTGTCTTGCCTCTAACTCCCAGATCCACCCACCTCTGACTCCCAGAGTGTTGGGATTAAAGGTATATGCCACAACAGAAATGAAAGCACATATCCACAGAAACCCTCTCTGTGTAGCATAAACAGCAGCATTATCCATACTGACCAAAAACGTCAATCTAGCCCAGATGCTTATCAACCGATGAATACATGAACAAAATGGGGTACATCCCCACAATGACTATTATTTAGCCATAAAAAAGGATGAGCTCTTTTCCATTCATTATTGCAACTATTATTTTCACCTTTAAGACATTGCTTAAATGTGTCCTTACTACCTGGTTCTGTAGAAATTCCCAGGGTACCCACATTGGAGCACCAGACTGAAATCTCAAGGTCCAAAGCAGGAGCAGAAGGAGAGAGAGCACGAGCAAGGAACTCAGGACCGCGAGGGGTGCACCCACACACTGAGACAATGGGGATGTTCTATCGGGAACCTACCAAGGCCAGCTGACCTGGGTCTGAAAAAGCATGGGATAAAACTGGACTTGCTGAACATAGTGGACAATGAGGACTACTGAGAACTCAAGAACAATGGCAATGGGTTTTTGATCCTACTGCACGTACTGGCTTTGGGGGAGCCTAGGCAGTTTGGATGCTCACCTTACTAGACCGGGATGGAGGTGGGTGGTCCTTGGACTTCCCACAGGTCAGCTCTTCGAGCTGATGAGGGAGGGGGAGGGAAATGGGAGGCGGTAGTGGGGAGGAGGCAGAAATCTTTAATAAATAAATTTAAAAAAAAAAGGAAAAAAAAAAGAAATTCCCAGGATATTTGTATTGACTGTGAGTGCACAATAAGAAAAGTTTCAATAAAAATTTCATTGTTATAAATAACATTTAGACAAAAATGTCAAAAATTGGGCTGGAGAGATGGCTCAGTGGTTAAGAGCATTGTCTGCTCTTCCAAAGGTCCTGAGTTCAATTCCCAGCAACCACATGGTGGCTCACAACCATCTGTAATGAGGTCTGGTGCCTTCTTCTGGCCTGCAGGCAGACACACAGACAGAATATTGTATACATAATAAATATTTTTAAAAAATGTCAAAAATTAGTACATAAAAGTAAACAATTATCTGCCAGGTGTTGGTGGCGCACATCTTTAATCCCAGCACTTGGGAGGCAGAGCAAACAGATCTGTGTTGACTTCAAAGCCAGCCTGGTCTACAAAGCGAATTCCAGGACAGCAAGGACTATGCAGAGAAATCCTGTCTCAAAAACAACAACAAAAAGTAAACAACCATCAGTATTTGATCAATATTTGCTTGATATGCTGGGAAGACTAAAAAAGCTAAGTACCAACATATGCTAAACATGATTATAGGAAAATGAAATTAAATCAAAATAACCAGACAGAAACGACCACATATGATGTGACCCATTTATATCAGATGTTCAGAAAAAGCCCATTCATAAGGCAGGAAGTAGATAGTGCCTGCCAGCAGCTGGAGGAGAAGGACACAGGGAGAGGCTGTTAATGGAGACAAGGTCTCTGCTCGGGGTGACGAAAATGTTCTGGAATCACACGGTGTCCTGGGTTGCAGGCTTTATGAAAAAACTAACTGCACCGCTCTAGTTCACCGGTTACTATTTCATCTGCAGTGCTGGGGATCAGACCAAGCATGGGCTGCTAGGGAACTGCACACTTTAAAGATCAATCTGGACTGGTCGCCGGGCGGTGGTGGCACACGCCTTTAATCCTAGCACTCGGGAGGCAGAGGCAGGTGGATCTCTGTGAGTTGGAGGCCAGCCTGGTCTACAAAGGGAGTTCCAGGACAGGCTCCAAAGCTACAGAGAAACCCTGTCTCGAAAAACAAAAACAAAAACAAAAAACCAATCTGGACTGGTCAAGTGCAGTAGAACAAGACTAGTCGGGCATGTACAAGGCCCCACATCTGATCCTCACACTGAAATGGCAACTCTGAAATACAATAAAGGGTGGATTTGTGGTATGTGATGTTCTTAAGGAGCTTATGGTTCCAACTTCACACATTCATAACCCCCCTGACAATCTAAAGAACATGCAGGGGCAGATGGCTCACTTCTAACACCCTGTAATCAGGAATCCTCCAACCTCTTCACACCCGCCACACACGCACTCAAGAGCCAGAGTACATACATACACACAGTCTCTCTCTCTCTCAATATGGCAGGGGTTTTTGTTATTACTGTTGTTGTTGTTTTAAAATCTAGAATAGAGTTTCAGAAAGCCCCCCTCAGGACCCCTACTCAGACTCCAGAACCCCACATCAATACCTCCATCAGACAGGTCTCCTCTAGCCACAGGAGTAACAAGCCTTTTGTTTTTTTAGGGTAGGGTTTCTCTATGCAGCCCTGGCTGCCCTAGAACTCTGGAGACCAGGCTGACCTCAAATTCAAGAGATTCTGCCTCAGTCTCCCAAGTGCTGGGATTAAAGGTATATGCAACCACCGTCTAGCAGGAGTGACAAGCCTTTATAACCAACTTCTTTCAGCCATCAGAGAAAAAAAACCACAAGTCTGGTTCAAGTGTCTGCAGCTTGACAAAGAGAATGGAAATGCAGACAGACCACTGGGTGTAAAGATGAAACATTATCTCCTTTAATCTCATCAAGGTGAAGCACTCATTATTAATGATGTGACCATTGTTAAGATTATTAAGTGCGTTCCGTTAATGCTGATGACAATACCAATAATTCACTAACTATCCTGCAGTGACAGGGCTCACACTGCAGAGAGCACAGGGCTGTGTCCTGCCTTATCTCTGCATGCATGGCACTTAGGAATCAGTCTGCCTGCTACTCCAGATCGACACCTTGCTGGAAACTTTAATCATTCCCCTCACCTGCCCCATCCCTTCCACAGAGCTGAATACTGCAGCATTTGATAAGCTTGGAGACAGGCTACCGAGCTAGCTGACAGCCCAGAGAAATGAGAGATCCAGAAACTGCCACAGGAGTTCAGATCTGTAATACCAGCACTAAGGAGATGGAAGGAGAAGAACCACAAGTTCAAGACTAACTTGGGCTACACAGTAAGACTCTACCTCAAAATGCTAAGTTAAAAAGTTTTAAGTGGGCCTGGAGGGACCATTAAAGGCTAGGCTCACAACAAAAAAATGTAAGAGTTCGGTTCCCAGAACCCACGGCTGTCCCTCCAGGTATTTAAAAACATTTTTTTTTTTAAGTGAGCTGAGCAGTGGTGGTGCATGCCTTTAAGTCTTTAATCTCAGCACTCAGCAGACAGAGGCAGAGGGATCTATGTGAGTTCGAGGCCAGCCAGGTCCTCAGAGTGAATTCCAATTCCAGGACAGGCTCCAAAACTACACAGAGAAACCCTGTCTTAAAAAACAAAAAAGACAGAGAAACCCTGTGCTCGAAAAACAAAACAAAAAAAAAAAAAAAAAAAAAAGAAGGGGGCTGGAGAGATGGCCCAGAGATTAAGAACACTAGCTAGTCTGTCAGAGGCCATGAGTTCAATTCCCAGCAACCACATGATGACTCACAACCACCTACAATGAGATCTGGTGCCCCCTTCTAGCATGCATGCAGGCACATTGGCATGCAGTCAGAACACTGTATATATAGTAAATAAATAAATCTTTAAAAAAAAGAAAAGAAAAAACAAAAAAATTAAGTTGCCAGGTGTGGTAGCACATGCCTTTAATTCCAGCACTCTGGAGGCAGTGGCAGGAGAATCTCTGTGAGTTTGAGGCCAGACTGAACTACAGAGAAAGTTCCAGGACATCCAGAGATATAATACAGTGAGACCCTGTCTCAAAAAAGAAACCAACAAAAAATTTTAAGTAACACAGAACAGTCCATTTTGGACCTGTGTCCCTCAGCCTGTCTGGTTCCAAGTTGCTAAGGTGGCCAGCTCTTAAGACACAAACAAAAGCTCCATAAACTTCTACTGGTGAGATGTCAGCTAAGGTCAGGGGAGCCAGCTGGAAGAACCATCACTTTCTCAAACACTCCTGAGGCAGAAAAGACCAGGCTTTCTGGTTTTCTCCACTCAAAATCTACCATGTGATAAAACTGTCAGTGCAGAAACAGCAATTGGTACCCAGAATATGGTTAAGAACAGTTATACAGAAGCCTTTAGGTACAGAATTGAGAGTTTCCAGATTAATAGCAAGTGCTGTCGAATTATGTATGTAATATATGAATAAGCCAGAAGTGCTGTTGGGCTCCTGGAATCTCAACAATCAGGAGGCAAAGACAGGAGGCTCTTTAGTTCAAGCACAAGCTATAGAATAAGACCCAACTCAAAACAAAAAAGCAAAATTAATACATACACTTGTCTCGGTGTGTTTGTATATATGTGTATATGCTGAAACTAACATCTGGAATATATTATCTGGTATTTATTTAATATCCTGAGATGTATTAAAAACATGTCATGTTCTTTTGTTGGGTATGGCTTCTTGAACCAGTGAGCAGACTCAGAGAAAGAACTCACAGTCTTTGACAGGTTTGTTGTCCAGTGGTCTATGGACAATCAGCACACACCAGCGGCAGAGTGAGGACATAACCATTGTGAGCTCCAACTGGAAAGTACGGTGGCTTAACTAAATGATTCTTGGCAGACCTGAGAGTAGGCCCCACCCTTCTGCCCCTGCTAACACTTTTAAACACATCCCCACCTATGGACATCTTTCCCTGAGCCAGAAAAGACTCAGCTGCCTTCACTTAAGTAACAGCAAGACCTGTTTTTTTTTTTCTTCCCTCTCTCTTCCCCTCTTCCCCTCTCGCTCTCTTTTGTTTTGTTATTTTTCAGGACACAGTTTTCTCTGTGTAGCTTTGGAGCCTGTCCTGGTACTTGCTGCTTGGACCAGGCTGTCCTCGAACTCACAGAGATCTGCCTTCTAGATGCTGGGATTAAAGGCTTACCACCATCTGGTTTGTGGCAAGACCGGTTTTCAAACTGGGAAAGCAAAGGTCAAGGAAGATAAGAGGTCAGGTGTGCAGGAGGCTGTGGCTAGAGGGTCAGGTCTGCAGGAGTTCTAGTCAGCCTGGACAACCTGACCAGCTCAAAAAAACGGGGAGGAGGGGTTCCCTTTGATAACAGAAGGAAGGATCCGGAAGGAACAATATTCCTATTTTCCTGTTCCTCTATTTCTGTCTGTTCACACTCATCTACCCCATTTTCACTCCACTTTGCCACCCCACCCAATTCCGACGGTCTGAAATAGCCCTTGGCCCTGCCACAACAGCAAAAGCCCGAGCAGCAGCAAAGCCTTCCTCTCCAGCTCCCCAGTCTATCACCTTTGCTCCTCCCCCATCCCTTACCAGAGCCTGGACTCCGAGACCTCAAGCAAGTCAGCTGCTCCCAGATTCTACCCTAGGCTTAGCCAATGCAGGGCCTTGAAAGAGCTACTTCACTGAGAAGCCTCAGGGACATTAGATAAGAGCAGACTATCCAACCCTGTGGGGACACAGAGCACCGCCTAAGATAAAGCACTGCCTAAGATAGCAAAGGGCACAGCCCAGTGCACAGCAGTGAGGGAGAACAGGAGCCATTATTACTTAAAACCCACCAGCCTGTCACCCAGGAAGTCGCTAACTCAGCAGCATGGCCAGAGCTAAACCATCTCTACCTAAGAAGGGACATTTCCACTGCAGTTCAAATAACGCCTTTCCTCTCCCTCACCAAAGGTTTAACAAGGTGCAGTGGCACGGGTCTGAATCCCAGGACTCAGATGGCAAAGGCAAACTCACTGCTGTGAGTTCTAGGCCAGCCAGTGATACACAGTGAGACCATGTCTAAGAAAAAGAGACAGACAGACAGACAA
This sequence comes from Microtus pennsylvanicus, assembly GCF_037038515.1. Taxonomy (NCBI): domain Eukaryota; kingdom Metazoa; phylum Chordata; class Mammalia; order Rodentia; family Cricetidae; genus Microtus; species Microtus pennsylvanicus. Next base: position 32,215,297 of record NC_134592.1, on the reverse strand, counting down.
GGAGTCAGGCAAGATGGCCCAGTGGGTAAAGGCACTTGCTGCCAAGCCTGGTGAGGCTCAGTCTCAAAAAAACAAAACAAAAATCTAACGTAAAGGCGTATTATTAATACTGGTGTTGCATCCAACTCTTAGTAAAGCGACCACTTCACTAAGTGGAAAGGAACCCGACAAGGAGCTGGAAAGCCAGCTCAGCAGCAAGAGTGTGTACTACTCTTCGGGAGGACCCCCAGCACCTACACCAGGAATGTAACCCAGCTCCAGGAACCCACCGCCTCTAACCTGCACTCACACGCACATGCCCTTACACACGTACACACATATATCACACATATACACACACACAATTAAAGGTCAGTCTTTCAGAAAGAAACTCAGCAAACACCTCTAACTTACCCACATCTCTCTCCCACTTCCCTCCCTTACTCCAAGCCCAGTTTGTAAAATGAATTAACAATTTTCAATGACCCCCACTATTCCCATTTGAAAATCAGAGTACTTCACGGGTGGAAAGTGCCAACAAGAGGAGCACGTCACCAGCCCAGCCACACTCCAGAAGACAAGCCACAAAGACGTCAGGAAGTGCTCTGATGGCGTTCAACATCAAGGCCCTTCCAGTCCTGGCCGCTAAGGAAGATCCCAGCGGTACCAACCATCAGGCATCCCTCTCAAGCTTACTAAGCTGTTCCCAGTGCCAGGGCCTCCAGCTCAACTCCTTCCCCAAGTAACACAACGAGCTGGCAAAAGCTCCGCTATCTCATCACAACAGAAAGCTCATGATAAATTCCACCCCATCCAACAACGATTATTTTATAATTTTCCATTGAGATTTGTAAGTTATTCTCAACATTGAGTTTCTATTAATGATTTTTATTTGTTGGTTTCTAGTTCATCTTGCTTTCTTTTCTTTTTTGGCTGAGTTCAGAGCAAGAAAGCCAAAGAACCCAAACAAGAGTCTCTAGTTAGAACTGACACCACTCCCTAAATACAGAGAGCTTGCCCGTAACCACTGACGACAAACCACTCACACACAAACCCGATAATATAGCCTTGGTTTTCTTCTAGAGGAAGAAAAGAGATGCAAAGTGGGGAGATTTCCCCTTGAGAAACCCAAAGTCGTTTCCATCACATTCAAAAGAACAGGGCAGGAGCGTTGTCTCAGCACTTAAGAGCACTGGCTGCTCGTCCAAAGGATCTGAGTTCAGGTCCCCATGTCAGGTGGCTCACTACCTCCTGGAATGCTGCTCCAAAGAATCTGACATCCTCTCCTGGCATCCATGGGTACCTGCACACATATGGCATTCACTCACAGACATAAACACATACCCATAAATAAGAACAATAAACCTTTTTAAAAAACTATCAGAAGCTCAGTGGTAGGGCATTGTGAGGCCCTGGAGGTTCCAATTCCCCCAAAATAAAAGAACATCAGGCAATGATTTATGTTCATGGTCTAATTTGGCTGAATACAAAGTTCTAAGCAGGGGCTGGAGAGATGGCTCAGTGGTTAAGAGGATTGCCTGCTCTTCCAAAGGTCCTGAGTTCAATTCCCAGCAACCACATGGTGGCTCACAACCATCTGTAATGGGGTCTGGTGCCCTCTTCTGGCCTGCAGGCATACACACAGACAGAATATTGTATACATAATAAATAAATAAATATTTAAAAAGGGGGGGGGGCTGGAGAGATGGCTCAGTGGTTAAGAGGATTGCCTGCTCTTCCAGAAGTCCTGAGTTCAATTCCCAGCAACCACATGGTGGCTCACAAACATCTGTAATGAGATATGGTGCCCTCTTCTGGCCTGCAAGTATACAGACTGACAGACAGAACACTGTATACATAATAAATAAATCTTAAAAAAAAAAAAAACACATGGGGGCTGGAGAGATGGCTCAGTGGTTAAGAGCATTGCCTGTTCTTCCAAAGGTCCTGAGTTCAATTCCCAGCAACCACATGGTGGCTCACAACCATCTGTAATGAGGTCTGGTGCCCTCTTCTGGCCTGCAGACATACACACAGACAGAATATTGTATATATAATAAATAAATAAATATTTAAAAAAAAACACAACAAAGTTCTAAGCAGGCAGTGGTGGCGCACGCCTTTAATCCCAGCATTGGGGAGGCAGAGGCAGGCAGATCTCTGTGAGTTCAAGACTAGCCTGGTCTACAAGAGCTAGTTCCAGGACAGGCTCCAAAACTACAGAGAAACCCTGTCTCGAAATCCCCCCCCCCAAAGTTCTAATTTTTTCAAATAGAACTTTACAGGGCTGCAGAAATGGCTCAGCGGTTAAGAGCACTGGGGATACTCTTCCAGATGACCCAGCACCCACATGACCGTTCATAACTGTCTGTAACTCCAGTGCCAGGACATCAGACACCCTCATACAGACATACCTGCAGGCAAAACACCAATGCATGTGAAATAAAAATAAATCAAATAGGACTTTACTAAAACTATGTCCAACAGATCAGTACTCTAGTACTTTTGTCCCAACCAAGGTTCTATTCCAGTAACAAATCCCTATATCATGAAGCAGAGGCAGGCAGATCTCTGTGAGTTCAAGGCCAGCCTGGTCTACAAATGAGTTCCAGGATAGTCAAGGCTGCTACACAGAGAAACCCTGTCTCAAAAAGAAAAAAGAAAAAAAAGAAAAAAAAATCCCTATAACCAAAACATTCTAGAACCCCTGCTTTTACATCACAGGAAGTTCAGAAGACTTCCCTGCAGTCGCTCCCAAAGGAGAGCACACTCCCTGGAGGTTCACAGGAGATGGCAGAGTTCCTCGCTAGACAGCTACTTCCCTATCAAAGGTTTTCTTAAGGTGACTGGAGTCACAGTTTGGTCTCACAAACACAGTACATTTGGTAAGGACAAAGATCACTTTCTTCCACTCCATTGTCCCCAAAGTGTCCCATGACTTGAAAGGTCAGGAATTCCCCTCCCAAGTCTTATACCTCTCCAACAGTGCCTGGCCCTAACTCAGACACTGCCCAGGGATCCTCCACTGACTCAGCAGTGAGAAGGAGAACACATCCACCCAGAAATGATGTCCACACAAGTTCTTCAAGAACAGTTCTTTGTAGCTCCATGACGAGTTTCTTTGACATACCCAACTAACCCAGTTCAGCTCTCCTTTTATATCTGAATAAAAAGTCTTCCAATTCTGAGGACAGGAAACACCAACTCAAGAGATCCAAAGCCTTTCCGAATGGACATGCAGCTCCCTCTCACACAGCACAGCAAACTCCTATTTAGCTACGACAAAACCAGAATGAGCTCTGATGACACTTGGGACCTTAGAAGGGAAAGTATCAGACTAGAAGACAAAGAAACAGGCCACAAAAAAGGAGAGGGGGGGGGAGGGAGGGAGGGAGGGAGGAAGGGAGGGAGGAAGGGAGGGAGGGAGGGAGGGAAAGAAAAGGCAGGATGCTATCCAGTACTGCACGCCTAGCACAACAATGTGTATGGTTAAATGAATGGATGAAGGCGACACTGGATGTCTAGATGCCATGTTCCCTCTAAGGGAAAAAGAGCACTGTCACCATGGAGGATTTAGTCCAGCTGACTCTTGACACACTTGGTTAACTTCTTTAGGCCTCAACTGTCTACTGTGAGGTGAATGAAGCAATGTAATTTATTCGGCTATTTTTAAAGGCTATGATGGTTAGTTATTTTGACTGCCAAGTTGATCATCTAGAATCATTAGGGAGAAACACCCTCTGGATACATCCATGAAGGGGTTTCCAGAGAAGCCTAACTAAAGATAGAAGGGCCACCTGAGTATGGAGGACACTATCCATGAGCTGGAATTCCACTGAATAAAAGGGAAAATAGAGATTAGGAAAAGGATTCAGATTTAAATAAAAATTAAAAAGGCCAGCTGAGCACCAGCATTCCTGTTTCCTGACTACAGACACCACGTGGCCAGCTGCCTCCCCTTCCTCCTGTCTTCAGGCTGTGAAAGACTAAATCATTGCACTCTGAGGCTGAATAAACCCTGCCTTCCTTAGTTCACCTTTGTCAGGCATTTTATCACAACAGTGAGAACAGCAACTAGGGTAGCTATTTCCTGGAGCTTACATTCTGATACAAAGAAGAATGTCATCCAATATAAATATATCAGTATAAGCGGAGTCCCAGGGTCACAACTAGCACTCAGAAAGACTGATGCAAAAGGATCATGAGTTGAAGACCCTATCTCCAAACAAATTATATATATACACATATAACATATTCATCAATAAATGAATGAATAAATTACAGTATACCCATATAACCCAGCAATAAAATGAACTACTGTGACTTATACACAAAACTCTGGATGACTCTCAAAAGCACAGTCAACTGGGTATAACAGCTAGAAGCCTAGGTACTCAGGAAAGTGAGGGAGGAATACCCTAAGTTCGAGGCCAGCCTGGACAACTTACTGGCAGGGTATATCAATGTGATCAGTGGTCGGAGGCGTCACAGGGACCAGACTCTGAATTTATCTAGTATTGAGATGGAGTATGGTAAGTCATTTACATAAAACTCTAGGACATTCGATCTCTAATCCATAGTGACGGAGAGCCTTTAGGTGACTGCTGGAGACTTCTTAGAGGCACATGGGAACCTCTGAAGTTGGTGGAAATCTTTCTTTTCCTTTCTTTCTTTCATTGTGTGTGGGTTTTTTCTGAGACAGGGTTTCTCTGTATAGCTCTGGCTTTCCTTGAACTAACCCTGTAGTCCATACTATCCTCAAACTCAGAGATCTGCCTCCCTCTGCCTCATGAGTGCTGGGATGAAAGGCATGCGCACCGCTGCCCAGCTGGTGGAAATGTTTCGTGTCTTTTTTTTATCCCTCGAGACAGGGTTTCTCTGTCCTGGAACCAGTTCTTGTAGACCAGGCTAGCCTCTGCCTCCTACGTGCTGGGATTAAAGGCATGCACCACCACTGCCTGGCAAGATTTATTTTATATGTATAAATGCTTTATTTACAGGTATATCTATATGTCATATGCATGTTTGCATATTCGGTGCCCTAGGCAGTCAGAAGAGGGAGCTGGATTCCCCCTGGAACTGGAATTAGCTAGCTGTGATCTATATGAGTGCTGGGAATCAAACCCAGGTCCTCTGTAAGAACAAGTGCCCTTAGCCACCAAGCATCTCTCAAACACAATGTTTCATGTCCTCATTGTAGTGGTCATAGATATATACATGTCAACTCATAAAACTACACGTTTTAATGAAGTTGGATTCTGTTCTTTGTTGAGTTTTGTTTTGTAGACTAGGCTCTCAATCCCTAAATTCCCAATCCTCCTACCTCTACCTGCCAAGGCAGAACTCCTGGAGTTCAAGACCAGCACAGAACACATACCAAGTCCCAGGTCAGCGAGGGCTACAGGGTGAGACCCATCAAGAAATAAATAAATAAACAGCACACACAGAGAAATTTCTTTAGTAAAGGAAGAAAAAAAAAATCAAGAACAATCCAGAGGGGCTGGAAAGATGGCTCAGAGGTTAAGAGCACTGACTGCTCTTCCAGAGGTCCTGAGTTCAATTCCCAGCAACCACATACTGGCTCACAACCATCTATAATGAGATCTGGTATCCACTTCTGGCATACAAACATGCATGGAAGGAATGTTGTATACATAATAAATAAATAAATCTTTAAAAAAAAAAAAAAAAAGAACAATCCAGAATGAAACATAACCTAAAATCACTTGTATTTGGTTATACCTACTGTTTTCCCTAACAATGGGAGATTTCAAGTCTTAATTCACAACCAGGAAAGAAAAGAGGTGGGGAAAAGGAGAGGAAAAGGGTTCGAGAAAGGAAAGAAGCAAGCAGGAAAAGTGGAAAGTTGTTTGCTTGTCTGCCTGCCAAATAATCCAGATCTAAATAGAGTTTACTGAAACACAGGCGGAGGAGGGGCACAACAGTGACCTACTAACTAAATTAAAACCATGGTCACCAGGACCAGAAAGGCTGTGCAAAAAGAAATATAGAGAATCCTCAAATAACCTCTACTCGGTATAACAGCGAACTGGGCATTCCAAGCGATGCTGGCCTCTATCAGCCCTGCCAGGCTTACTTGCCACGGTGAGACTCCACTGTAAGGACATTTTGTAGTGAGGTAGGGATGTAGCTCAGCGGCAGAGCATTTGCCTGCCGTGCATAAAGCTCCAGGTTTGATCCGCAGTACTACAGGATAGAAAAAGTCTGCACAGAGATGATCCCAACCACTAAGATGCAGAGTCAGTAAAAACTTCAATTCCAAGGCAGTGTACTGACATCTGTCTGAGCTTTGAAAGAAAAGATTACAAAAGGATACAGAACAGTTTAGCCGTGTGGATGACACAGTCACCAGCTAGCACAGCTTGAACTAGAAAGCGAAAAGTTTTCTAGAGTATTCTTTGACTACTAAGCTGCTCAGGACTGTGTTGCCACTTAATTTGAACTTGTAGCGTCTAAAAGGACCAAACCTGGTTAGTTCTTTTTAACCAGAAATGATCCAGTATCAGGAAAATGGGGGGGTGGGGGAGGTTCTAGGGGCTACCAGAAAATCAAACCATCCTCCAAAGGTGTCCAGCCAGTGGTCGGGTTCTTACTCTCTGCCCTAAAATTCCAACCACTACCACTGTGACCCACAATCAAATGAACCTCTTAACTGGTGGCCAGATATGGTGGCACACATTTCTAATCCTAGTACTCGGGAGGCAGAGGCAGGTGGATCTCTGTGAGTTAAAGACCAACCTGGTCTACAAATCAAGTTCCAGGCCAACCAGTGTTAAAAACCTGTCTTTTAAAGAAAAAAGGACAAGGGGCTGGTGAGATAGCTCAATGTAGAAAATCCATACACTGCCAAGCCTGATTACCTAAACTCAACCCCCAGCCCTCGCCCCTTGTGTTAAAGCAGAGAATGGACTTGTGCAAATTATCCTCTGACCTCCACACTCAGACACTGACACACATGCCTACCACATGTCATGCACACAGACACGTACGTAATAAAGTTTTTAATTTTTTCAAAAGGCAAAATTGAGAGCTGGAAATATAGCTCACTTAATAGATTGTGATGGAGCCTTGGGTATGGTCTCCAGCACTGCATACATCAGGGGAGATGCAAACCTGCTTATCCCAATTCTAAGGGAGAGCATGAGGATCAGAAGTTCAGGGTCATCCTCATCTACCAACTGAGTTCAGTACCAGCCTGGACTACACAAAATTCTACCTAGGAGGGGTGGGAGGAAGGAAACAAATTCCAAGGAAGCTTCACCCATTCCTGCCTCAGAAAGTTATTCTGTATCCTTTCCCAGAGACCTTTCTAAGTGTTCTTGCCTGGAACATTCTACACCCTTGAGTCCCTTCCCTTCCTCATGGTCTCCCCACCACTAGATCCCTCTAATCTCTCATTACCAGTCAGCTGTGCTCAATCCTTGAGCTGCTCCTAGGTGCTCCTTCCAAAGCAGGCCAGGTGCCCCGCACAGTCCAGCCACCAGAGCTACACAGCCTCAGGAAAGCCCCAGGAGTGGCCCAGCCAGCAGATACATCCCCAAAGAAAAGGCGCAAAGTCAGTTTACAAAGAAACCTGCTCAAAAGAAAAGCACTTGCCCAATTTAAAAAGATCACTTCAAAACTGACAGACAAGGAAGAGGGGGTGGGGGGGGGAAGACACACAAAGTGGAGGTAAATTAGAACAGCTAAAGACAGATTCCTTAAAAAGTTGACCCACTGTGATTTTTGATTGTGTTGATCAAATTTTAAACAGCCTTGTACTAAACAAAATAATCTCCTAGGCTAAAAACCAAAAGTCAGTCACACCAGATGGAGCCCAAAACTGAGGACACTCCCAAGACCCTGAGCAGAGTGAAGGCACACACACGTCTTTCATTTTTCTGTCTGTCCGAGTCATCTCCATGCGGTTTCCCAGGGATCCGTTAGGGGCAGTCCAGCCCACCACCATCACTAAACAAAGGGGCTTTTACTCTCTATGAGTAAAGGGGGGGGGGTACTACCATTCATGCAATTATTGCTTATTATTTTGACAGTGGCAGAGAGTTTTTGTGTTTTATCTTCTTGGCACTGCACCTACGAAACTAATGGCAAAATGCATCTATGTTCTAACCAGAATTTGCCAATGTACCAAAGTCAGTTCTTACTTTCTGTCTGACCATTAAAAATAAGAACGGGAAAAAAAGTTCAACAATGTAGAAAATTAGGATTCCTCTGGCTAATGACCTACTGTCCAAAATCTAAGTCTTGGGGATTTAAACAAGCCGGCCCCCAGAGAGGGCCCAGAAGGAGCAGAGCCTGAGAAGCTGCCTAGACCAGGAGCCAGAGCACAGCGTGAAACAGGCCCACGGCACATGACACGAAAACAGAAATGCGGCAGACCTGCCCAGTCAGTCGGTGAGAAGACATCCTCTGCTGTTTTCCATTTTTGAGGCCTACTAAAATGAGGTCTCTTTTGGCCAATTTAAAAAAGAAAGAAAGAAAAAGACAAGTCCTAGTATTTTGAGCAGCGCTATTCTGGGACCGTAAACAAGTGAGACAGCCAAGCAGTGCGTTGGGTCTTAAAGGACCAGTCTCGGTGATAGGCCATGGCCAGGCAAAGGCAAGGGCAGAAGACTTGGGGGTCCCCAGTAGCCTATGGATGCTTCTAACTCAAGGAGGGCCTGGCACACCCAGACACCATTAGCCTCTCTTTCCCCCATGAGCCACAGGGTCTCCTCAGAAAACAAATCCCCAGGCCCTCTGAGTCTCAGTCAGTGGTCAGTGAGCATGAAGGTGAGAGAGTTCTGGGCAGCACGCTTCTCTGTTCTCCTGGAGTTCAAGACCATAGGCTACATAATAAGACACTAACTGTTTTTTTTTTTTAATTTTTATTTATTTCTGTGTAAGACTGCATGAATGGACACAGAGCACATGTGGCAATCAGAGGAAAAGTATTCCAAGGCTGTTCTCTCCTGGCGACAAGCATCTTTGCCTACTGAACCATCTCCCTAGCCTGTCTAAAAAAATGAAGTCAAGGGCTGGAGAGATGGCTCCGTGGTTAAGAGCATTGCCTGCTCTTCCAAAGGTCCTGAGTTCAATTCCCAGCAACCACATGGTGGCTCACAACCATCTGTAATGAGGTCTGGTGCCCTCTTCTGGCCTGCAGGCATACACACAGACAGAATATTGTATACATAATAAATAAATTAATTAAAAGAAAAAGAGCCAGGCGATGGTGGCGCTTGCCTTTAATCCCAACACTCGGGAGGCAGATGCAGGCAGATCTCTGTGAGTTCGAGACCAGCCTGGTCTACAGAGCTAGTTTCAGGACAGGCTCCAAAACCACAAAGAAACCCTGTCTCGAAAAAAAAAATAATAAAGTCAACACTAATAATGTGCTTATCCATTTCAAATGATACTGTATAGCAGGATATAAAACAACAGCTAGCTGGTGCTGGTGAGACGGCTTAGAGGTTAAGAGCACCACAGGGCGGCTCACAACCATCTGTAAGTGGGACCGATGTTCCCTTCTGGCATAAAGGTGTACATGCAGAGAGAGCACTCGCACACATCAGATAAACAAGCATACACTAGCTAAATGCATAGGCTACATTTGTTATCATACAACTTTTGTTTCCCAACACAGCGAGCTGGATTCATCTCATTACATTTCTTTCTATCTTCTTCATCCCTTGCTAAGAATCAGGGACTATTTTGTGGTGTCGAACACCTTGAATCCCAACCCTCAGAAGGTGGAGGCAGGCAGAGCTCTACAGAGCGAGTTCCAGGACAGCAGGGGCTGTATAGAGAAACGGCCTCAAAAAAGAAAGAGATACATAAAAAAAAAAATTGAATATCGAGATGCATAAAAAAATTGAACATCGTGATGCATAGAAAGAAAGAAAAACAGGGTACCAGGTACACAGTGAGACCCTGCCACAAACTCTAAGAGGGGACTGGAGAGGTAACTCAGAGGTTAAGGGCATATACCATTCCTGCAGAGAACCAGAGATTGCTTCCCTGCAGCCACATCAGATGGTTCACAACTGTCCATTCCCTCCAACACCCTCTTCTGGCCTTCCCTGGCACTGCACACATGTGGCACACATGAACTCAAGACAAGCACATACACACACATAAATAAAAGTAATTTTTATAAAAAAATAAATATGCAGGGGCTGGAGAGATGGCTCAGAGGTTAAGAATACTGGCTGCTCTTCCAGAGGTCCTGAGTTCAATTCCCAGCAACCACATGATGGCTCACAACCATCTGTACTGAAATCTGGTGCCCTCCTCTGGCGTGCGGGCATACATCGAGGCAGAATATTGTATACATAATAAATAAATCTTTAACAGAAAATAAATAAATAAATAAAAATAAATATGCCTTCCTGGGGAGCTCTAGGCATTTAATAGTTTCTAGGGAAGGGAAGATATTTTCTTCAGGGGTGTAACCACTGGTAAACTGCCCATGCTCCTTTAAGTACCCCTAAAGATACTGGTTCACACACATTAAAAAAAAAATCAGGTTATTTGAAAGTGATGATACTGAGTTCTTTTGGGTTTTTTTTTTCTCCCAATCTGTTTTGGGAAAAAAGTACTTTAAGAGAACAAGATAGACATAAACTCATGGACAGACAGATTGACTGGACTGTGCTGGGAATGGAGCTCTGTTGATCAAGTGCTGGCCAAGTATGATGAAGCAAGCCCTAGGTTCGATTCCCTGACACATAAACCACGCATACTGGTACAATCTGCAATCCCAGCAATAAGGAGGTGGTATCAAAACTGGGCAGTGGTGGCACACGCCTTTAATTCCAGCACTCAAGAGGCAGAGGCAGGCGGATCTCTGAGTTCGAGGCCAGCCTGGTCTACAAGAGGTAGTTTCAGGACAGCTAGAAAACCCTGTTTCAAAAAGCAAACAAATAAACAAAAACAAGGTAGTGTCAAAAGGGATCATAACTCAAGACCAAGCCAGGTTTGCTGGCTTTAAATCACGGGATATCCAGGGCCTGTGAAACCCTGTCTCAATAGGGAGAAAAATTAAGGTCATCCTCTATTGCAAAGATAATGTCTTTAAAAAGTCTCCAAAAAGAAGAGGAGGAGGAGATGAAGATGATACAGGGGCAGGGGGAGCAACCCTAGTGCTGGCATATGGTTTGGCTAAAGGTGGAAACAGAGGGAGAGGATCCCAAGGGCTTTCAGACCAGGCAGTCTAGCTTCAACAGCAAGCTCTCTGTTCAGCAAGTGTCCCTGACTCCGAGAACTGCTGAAACTCGGCCTCTAGCTTCAGCAGGCAAAAAGACATATCCACCCTCACACAAAGGGTGGGGGAAATGTTAGTTTAAAATGAGCATGGACCTTAATTTTAAGTAGAGCACAGCTTTTCATTCATGAAAGAAAATGACTGGTTCCTCAAAAATCTTCCTCTCCCTTTAGAAAAGTGTCAATAGCATGAACTGGGACTTTGAGAGGCTGACATCATACCAGAACAAGCAAGAGCCACCCAAACCCAACTGCTCCACTTAGAAAATATTCAGTCCACAATGCTGCCCAATTAGAGCATAATCCATAATGAAGACATTACTGCTGACAAGGGAGGCAGAATGGGATCTGGGTCATTCTTCCATAACTCTGTTAGTTCCTCTCAAACCAATAAAGGGACGTCTGTGTTAGCCAAGTATCCAGCACCAGCACAAGAGTGGAAGCCAATAGGAATCATGACGTAATTCATTTCCATCAGCTTATCCACATAGGAAAAAGGCAGAGGTAAAACATACTTAGTGGACAATTGGGAGGTCTCGCTAATGGTGACTTATATTGGTTTTCCTCCCACTGGGGTCTGAGTCATCACCACAGGTACTAAGTCAGTGGGCCACAAATACCACAGGAATACTGCAACAACAAACTGGTACTGGACATGAGGTTCTAGGCCCTGGGACAAGTCTTTTCCACCCCTAATCTCTGAATCCTCAACAGTTCCTATGAAGCTGAGATGGAGCTGGAATAACTTGCTGTGGCTGCACAGCCTATGAGCACTAGCTAGCAATGTGAACGTCAACACCGAAAGGGCCTGCCTCAATCAAGATGGCTTATCCAGTGAGAAGCTTGTTGCTACCAACACTGAGTTCAATCCTAGGGAAACACGTAGAAGAGAATCAACTCTTAAAAATTATCCTGACAGCTGGGCAGTGGTGGTGCACACCTTTAATCCCAGCACTCGGGACACAGAGGCAGGAGGATCTCTGTGAGTTCGAGGCCAGCCTGGTCTATTGAGTGAGTTCCATGACAGGCTCCAAAGCAACAGAGAAACCCCATCTCGAAAAAACAAACAAACAAAAAAGCCAACTCAAATAAATAAATAAATAACATTTCCCTAACAAGGCAAGGCAGCACAGGCCTATAATCCCAGCACTTGGGAGGCAGAGGGAGGTAGATCTTTGTCTAGTGACTGGGGATTCTAGGACAGCCAAAACTACATAAAGAGACCTGTCTCCAAAAAATAAAAACCAAAAAAGAAACAAAAAATATTATCTACTCCTGATGATCACAGGCCACGACCACCTCCCTCCCAGCTTAAGGGACTTGCCCTTTGAACTTACTATTTTATATCTCCTATCCTTGGCAATCCTCCCACCACGTGGGGAAAACCAAAGACTTTCTAGGCATTCTGGAAGACCTCACTCTCACTGGCTTCTACACATTAGAAGTCACCATGGTTGGAATATCCCTCTGAAACTACTTTGTAAATGACGTATGTTCATGTGTAGTAGAGGTTTGTGCACAGGGTGTTACTGAAGGACCAAAGAGGGCATTGGATCCTCAGGACTGGAATTACAGGTAGCTGAACAGCTCCTAACAGGAGTGCTGGCAACTGAACTTCGGTCATCTGCAAGAACAATCCACTGCTCTAAACCAACAACCAGTCCTGCCCCACCCAAACTTAATCCTCGTGGTTTTTATATGCTGATGTTCTAGAGGTGGACCCTACAAGTAACTGATATAAGGTCATAAAGCTGGAGCCCTGTGATGGGAGAGGTGATTTATCGAATAGTGACACTTGAGCAGGCCCCTGATATCCCCTCTGCCACACCATAAAGCCCCCAGATGCTCATATACTCCCGAAACTTCCCAGCCTCCAGTCCTGTGAGCAAAAGGAACTTTTATTTCTCGTAAGTAAGTTACCCAGATTCAGGTAGTTTGCTATAGCAACAGACAACGGACTAAGAAGCTTAAGAAAGCCAAGAGGCCATTGAAAGAATATTGTCTTTGTAAAAGAAAAATTTCCTTTGCTGGCACACACTTTTAATCCCTGCATGGGACGCAGAGGCAGTCAGATCTCTGTGAGGTCAGAGCCAGCCTGGTAGACAGAGCGAGTTCCAGGACAGCTAGGGCTATTACACAGAAAAACCCTGTGGGGGGGAGGGGAATGACACGTCCTTCAATACTGAGGATACACAGTCCCGTATCTGTTGCATTGTCCTTGGTTTTCTGAGTGCTCTCCTGCAGACCCCTGTTCTAAGATGCTCTTCCTCCTACTACTGACAGTGCTGGTCAGCGACAGCCTGCACAGCCTCAGTCACCTCACAGCCACTGCTGACACAGATGAGGAAACGCAGGCTAAGGGGAAAGGAAAATGAATTATCCCAACGGTAAATGACTACAGCTCACTCCAGTCTCAGCACCTCAGGAGGCTGAGGTAGGAGGATCAAGGCCAGCCTGGACTACCCAGCAAGATTCTGTCTCAAGAAACCAAAAGGTAAGCTAGGCATAGTGGCTCACACCTACAGTCCCAGCATTTAGGAAGCTGAGGCAGGACTGCTGGGAATTCCAGGCCAGCTGAGCTACGGAGTGAAATTCCTCAAAACAAACAACAGCAACAATAAAACTAAATAAAGATGACACCAGGCAATTGGAGGCTTCTGAGGCCTTAGCTTTTCTGCTTCTAAGGAGCACTCCAGGACTTTTGCAGAGCGACCTCCCAGAGATCAATACACCAATGGGAGTCCCTTAATGACAGGGTGCTTACCTGAATCTCTTCGTTTTCATCGACCAGGAGGAAGCTCACAACCCTCTCTGTCATCTTCTTCCTCTTGGTCTCCTCATCCATCTCTTCCCCCTCCAGGGGTTCCTGGACCTTACTGACATGGTACACAGTAACGGGGTGTCTCCGCTTGTTACCTCCCGAATGAGTCCTCTTCTGGCATTCCAGACACAGGTTGATTTTGCAGGTCTGGCACCTCACGGCTGCCCTCTGCCTCACACCTGGAGAATGCCCATTGAGGCCCTTGCAGGGGTCACAGTACGGGACGTGGCCAGCTTTGAGTCTTATCCGCTCGTGGTTTCGAAGGCGCTCTTGCCTGTGCAGTTCCTCCTCACAGCGGAGACACTGCAAACTGCAACACTCATCACATTCGAAGACGGCTTCGTCAGTCCCGCTGCAGGCATAGCTCTCCTGGCACAGGAGGCCAGGATTCAGGCCCTTCTCGGCTGGGGAAGCCTGGGCACTCATAACTTAGACTGTCTAAAAACCACCCGCCTGGACCGCTCACTACTGTACTCTCCCGGGAATGAAGGAAGACAAAGGCTTGGAGTCTGAAGATGGCTAGTGCTTCCACAGGGTTCTGAACACTTTTAAAAAGCAAAACCTGTCCGGCTAAGAATTTTTGCACACGCACAAATGTCCAAATTTTTAGTGCTCTGCCTCCCAGGCTCTTGTTTCAGCAGCACTGTCGACTTGAGTTTGAAGGTTTCATCCTCTGCGAAGTGTAGAGAAAGTTGTGGTCAGAAGGAACTAGGCTGAGTCTTGGATGTGAGGTGAGAGGCTTGCTGGGTTCACAAGGGTAGTAGGCTCATCAGCTGGGCCTCAGCCACAAAGTCGTAGTGATGAAAGAAGGTGGGGAGGGAAGAGCTGTCTGGATTTCAAGGGCTCCCTAGAACAGGGGAAGAGGATTTCACTCACTTGGAAAAAAAGCAGAAGTGCACCTTAAAATGAACAAACAAACAAAAAAAAAAAAAACCACCTAGATGCCAGGCCGAAACCACTGAGAGACTCATTCTTGCTTATGAAACTTACAGTGGCTTATTTCCAGGACTAGAAATTCCATCTCAAAATGACGGCTAAGGATCTTCCTTCTAAAAAAACAATCACCATGCTAGGTATGGTGGTACTTCTGTAACCCAACCACTCAAAAGGCTGAAGCAAGGCTACTGGACTACCTACAAAAATCTTATCTCAAAAAGCCAAAAGCCAGCCTAGAGGCACCTAAACCTGGGAGGTAGAGGCAGGTGAATCTCTGTGAGTTCCAGAGTAAACCATTGTTTATACCACTCCACCCTCACCCAGGCTGCTTAGAGCGGCACCAGTCCAGAGCTATCTAGAGAGACCCTGTCTCGAAGCAAACATATATCAACAACCAAAACTTTCTGAGCCCAGAGCCTCTACAAGATTTTACAGCTTTGTTGTTGGCAAAATGCTCTGTTTGTTTTATTAAATTCTAATTCAAAATCACTAAACAAACAGTCCTTGGGAGGCTAGCCCTTTGCACCTGCTCCTTAAGTGAGGAATGGAAAAGGCAGTCTTTTTTTTTGGGGGGGGGGGGTTTGAGACATGGTTTCTCTGTGTAACAGTCCTGGCTATCCTAGAACTTTCTTTGTAGACTAAGCTGGCCTCAAACTCAGAGATTTGCCTGCCTCTGCCTCCCATGTGCTAGGATTAAAAACCATGTGCCAAAGCCGGGCGGTGGTGGCGCACGCCTTTAATCCCAGCACTCGGGAGGCAGAGGCAGGCGGATCTCTGTGAGTTCGAGACCAGCCTGGTCTACAGAGCTAGTTCCAGGACAGGCTCCAAAAAGCCACAGAGAAACCCTGTCTCGAAAAACCAAAAAAAAAAAAAAAAAAAAACAAAAAAAACAAAACCATGTGCCACCACCGCCCAGCCAAGAAGGCAGTCTTTAGAAAGGTAAAGAAAAAAATCGTAACAATAAACTTTAGACCTCTCTCAAAGACCTGAACAAAACCTACTTATCCTTACAAGTGGACTACTTCGGCTTTGGCCAGGTAAAGACCTAGCAAGGACTCTAAAGTTGGCAACAATAGTCTCAATTTCACATTCAAACACTGAAACAGCTACTACGCTTCCTTTTGTCTCTTACTTCTCTGTCTAGAGCAAGGGAGCTGGGAGCAACAGGAGGCAGAATCCCTGTACTCTGGTGCACAGTAGAGTCAAGCCCTATAAGTGAGTCAGAACAACTCATTTTCTCTTGACACTCAAAAACTTAGTAACTTTCAAGAAAAAAATGTGGGGAGACAGAAAAGGGGTTTGGGTCACTTCTTCATGTAATTACACTAATTTCCCCTAGCTTTGCCTTCCATTCCAAGAGCACAACAAAGTGTAAAGTCCTTTCAGATAGTCACTCCTCCCTTACAGTAATCTATCCATCTGATCTTCAGATAAACAAGGAAGGCAACGGAGTAACCAGGGGACCTTATTTACACCCTAACCTCAGATGTGCCCAGCCAGCTCCCCAAAAGGGAAACAAAAATCAAAACTTGTCACTACTGAGAAAAACAGAAAAATCAACCTTCAGAATACCTGACCCCTACACCAGACCAAGCAAACAAATCTGCCCCCTCGCGCCCCCCACCTTGACGCCTCTCTCCAATCCCGGGTTCCTCACCCCACCTTGTTCTCGGACACCGCCACCACAACCCGAGGGGTGGCAGCGGAGCCGAAGAACAAAGAATGCCCCCCAAATCTCTCCCACACCCGCACGTCCCGGAGCCGAATCCATTGTTTATGCCACCCCACCCCCACCCGAGCCGCACCCGTCCCCCCTTCCTCCTAGGAGCGACCAGAGCCCCGGGACTAGCGCTCGCCCGGGGCTGGGCCGAGCTGCCCCCGCCCTGCCCGTTGTGCCCGTCGTGGCCCGCAGAGCCCACCCGGAGCAGCTTGGCCGCGGCAAGGCGATGTGGGAGACGCGGGTTACCGGCGGGACCTAGGCTGCTCTAGGGCCCCGACAGATCCATCCTCAGCAACATCTCCGCCCCCTCCTCCTCTGCTGCCTCCCAGGCTTCCTCCTCTCTTGTTGTCAGTTGGAATCAGCTGATCAGAGTGAACTTCTCCCAGCTCTGACCAACAGGAAGGCATGAGCAGCGCAGCCCAGCGAGGGAGGAGCAGCCGAGGGGCGGAGCACGACGGGCTGCGGGGCGGGAAGGGCGCGCGTGGCTTCTCGGGAGCTGTAGTTTTCTAGTTGCGTCCCTCCGTCCCACAGTCCAGAAATACGGGCTCCAGATGACTACAATTCCCAGGTGGAAATGTCGCCCTTGCGAACAGGCGGTGCAGCTAGGCCGACGAGCATTTCGGGACTTGGAGTCTCCGCTGCGGCTGTGTTTTTTTTTTTTTTCCTTCCAAGTAGCAGCCCGTTGTTTAGTGCAGTGGCCTGGGAAGAACTTCTGTAAATTCGATAAATAATGTAATGTTTATGTAAGCGAGAAGTGGGGCGGTATATTATTAGTGTACATATTTCCTTCAGAAATGCTTAAAATGGGAAAAGACTAGTAAACATTGAGAGGATATTGGTGTAATTGAGGGTATTTTGTTTTTCCTTCAAAGGTATTTAACAAACCCACTGTAATTTGTTCCTGTCTACTCTTTTTCTGTCTTTTTCCCTACATAGACTTCATAAATTTTAATTTTTAAATTGTGCAAGATAAAAAAAAAACAAAATAAATTGTGCAAGATAGCTAGGACACACCTTCCAGTAAACATTAAGATTCCAGTGCCTGCTAATGTTAACACTATTATCTGACTTTTTAAAAATAGCTTTATATTTGTTTAGTACTTTCACTTTTTTCTCCTCTATTTCTTGCGACAACAGTGAGAGAAAACACGATGCATGAAAGAGATACTGGTCTGTAACACCTAAGAAAGCTAACTACATAGGTGGTTAGCGTGAATCTCTCAATCTCTCCATAAAACAAAGGGATTTTGCTGTGTAATTTCTAAAGTTCGGGCAGTTTTAACGTTGTATGATTTTATCTCGATAATGGTTAACCTGAGAGAGAAAACTAAGGTTAAGTTACTTGCCAAAGTACACAGCAAATTATTGACAACACTGGATAAGACCTCATTCTCTGACTTAAGCAGGACACTCTTTCACCTTCAGATTCAAAGGACGTATTTAGATCAGTAGTTAATCTACAAAATAGTGAATGAGTTTATGCCCAGATTACAGCGTCCCTCAAAAAGGAGAGGGATTCCTGTACGTAAAAGCAAAGAGCCTTTACGTTTACAGAAATTGGTGAACTTGGACTCTCCTTGATTGGAGAGCCCCGAGCTCAGTTGGTGTTGGGTTTTTAGAACAGCAAAGGTTGCGGTGAGGGATTTCTGATGTTCAGGACCCCTAATTGGCTGACACTTGCCTAGAGGTGTCGCAGTGAAAAGCAATGGGTGTGTGCTGGCAGGTGACCCTATCTACAATGATTAGAACTTTAGGAATTTCCTTTGCATTGTCTGTTCCTGGGTGGTGCCTGGGTGGTCCCAGTTTGTGGTCTTTCTTGGAACCAGGTGTGGCTAAACTACTGAAACTCAGACTCTGGCCTCTGTTGAGCTTGTCATGGCTGGGTCCTATAAGCCATGCAGAAGCGTGATATTGCCCAAAATCATCTCTTCACAGTGGACCACCTGGCGGGGGGCAGCTAAGCTATCTAGAGTGCCCTAAAGATTAAATGTTTACCCAAGTGGTGGCTCATGCCCTTAATCCCAGAACTCTGGCGACAGAGACAGGTGAATCTCTGTGAATTCAAGGCCAGCCTGTTCTACATAGTGAGTGCCAAGACAGCCAGGGCTGTTACACAAAGAAACCCTGTCTCAAAAAACAAAAACAAGAGCTGGAGAGATGCCTTAGCGGTTAAGAGCACTGGCTGCTCTTCCAGAGGTCCTGAGTTCAATTCCCAGCAACCACATGGTGGCTCACAACCATCTGTAATGAGATCTGGAGCCCTCTTCTGGTGTGCAAACAGACACGCAGGCAGAACACCGTGTGCATCATAAAGAGCACCAGCTGTTGAATATCGTAAAAAATAACTAAATAAGGTGGTGTGGGGAGAGGAAAGACAGGATTTTAGCAAAGAAGTTAAGCTAATAAGTTTTAAACAAGCCTGAGATTGTTTGGCATGAAAGTTTTTATTCCTAGGATTGCCTCTGTGAATACCTGTACCTTTGCCAGATTCTTTCATAACCCTGCTCATTAAATGAAGATATTGGTCTGTGTATGTAACTCAATAGAGAATGCTTTCCTGACATACACAAGTTCCAGGACAACCAGGACTACACAGAGAAACCCTGTCTCAACGCCCCCAAGCATATTTATTTAAATGAGACTTATTAGATTGATGTCTTAGAGTTTCTATTGCTGTGATGAAACACTTTGACCAAAAAGCAAGTTGAAGCCAGGCAGTGGTAACACACACCTTTAATTCCAGCACTTGGGATGCAAAGGCAGGCAGATCTCAGTGAGTTTAAGGCCAGTGTAGTCTACAAAGAGAATTCTAGGACAGCCAGAGCTAAGCTGTTACTCAGAGAAACCTGTCTTGAAAAAAAAAAAGTTGGGGATGAAAAGGCTTATTTGGTTTATACTTCTAGATCATAGTCTATCTTTAAAGGAAGCCAGGACAGGAACTCAAGCAGGGCTGGAATCTGAAAGCAGGAACTGATGCAAAGGCCATGGAGGGATGCTGCTTTCTGGCTTGTTCCTCATGGTTTGCTCAGTCTGCTTTCTTATAGAACCCAGGACACCAGCCCAGGGATGGAACGATGCACCATGGGCTGGGCCTTCCCCTATCAATCACCAACTATGAAAATGTCTTACAAAGGGATCTTTTGGAGGTATTGTCTCAGTTGAGGTTCTGGACGACTCTAGCTTGTGTCAAGTTGACAAAAAACTATTCAGTACAATTGGTTTACATAATATACCCACCCTTCTTAATGCTGCGACCCTTTGATACAGCTCCTCATGTTGTAGGGACCTGCAACCATAAAATAATTTTCATTGCTATTTCATAACTTCAATTTTGCTAATGTTATGGATTATAATGTAAATATCTGTGTTTTCTGTTAGTGTAGGTGACCCCTGTGACAGGTCATTCAACCCCCAAAGGTGTCACAAACCACAGGCTGAGAACCACTGCTCTAGGTAGTACAACAATGACTGTCTTTACATTGAAGAGACTGAGAACTCAGGAGGCTCAATCCATGAGGTCCAATCCTCAGTAGTTCCAGTCTGGCACTGAAGGCCCAGAAGCTTTCTGAAAAAAAGCCATTGGTCTTCAGTGAGTATTGGAAAGTCAAAGAAACTGAGTTAGTGCCTCAGCCCTGCCATCAGAACCTCCAAGAGCAAATCAGACAAAGTAGCTGCCTTCTGTCCTTCCTTCCTTCTTGAGACAAGATCTCCTGTAGTTCCAACTGGTCTTGAATTGAGCTGATAGCCTAGGTAAGCCTTGACATCCCTGTCCTCCTACCTTTCCTTCCCAAGTACTGGGATTACAGGTGTGTGCCTCTGTCCCCTGCTTAGTTTCCTCTTGCTTTCCCTCTAAAATCTGCCTTATTTTAAATTATGTGTATGACAGTATATCTGTGGGGAATACGTACATAGCTAAGCGTAGGTGCTCTGCGGAAGTCAGAAGAGAGGACTGGATGCGATGGAGATGGATTTACAGGGGGCTGAGAGCTCTGCAAGGCTGATGCTGGAAGCCAAACCCAGGTCCTCTACAAGAGCTGTGCTCTAACTACTGGGCCACTTCTCTAGTCCTTAGTTTCGTTCTTCAGAGAATTTGCTAGCAACTTGTGCCAGGCGGCGGTGGCATACATCTTTAAGTCCCAGCACTTGGGAGGCAGAGACAGGCGGATCTCAGTGAGTTCAAGACCAGCCTGGTCTACAGAGTGAGTTCCAGGACAGCCAGGCATGTTACACAGAGAAACCCTGTCTTGAAAAACTAAAAACAAAAAACAAACAAAAAAAGTACACTTATGTTAGTGTTGCTGCTGTGATAATAGAGTTCAGGGGAAAAAGGACTAAAGAGGGGAAAGATTTACTTTGATTTCTGGTTTCGTTCTATGGTCATCTGGTTCCATAACCATATGTCTGTGGCAAGGTGAAGTAGAGTTGCTTGCCTCATGGCAAGCAGGAAGTAGAGAGAGGGCAAAGCCAAGCCAAGATGTGTGCTTCAAAGTATGTCTCCTGATGGAGAAAGGTCATTGGTTAAATAAAAAGAAACTGCTTGGTCCTCATTGGTTAGAAGATAGGTAGGAGGAGTAAACAGAACAGAACGCTGGGAGGAAGAGGAAGCGAGCTCAGACTCGACAGCTCTCCTCTCTGGAGCAGATGCCTCAGAGAGACACCATGCCCCAGCTCCGATCCAGGATGGACTTAGGCTAGAATCTTCCCAGTAAGACCGGTGCTCACAGATTATTAGAGATGGGTTGATCAAGATATCAGAATTAGCCAGTAAGGGCTAGAGCTAAAGGGCCAAGCAGTGATTAAAAGAATACAGTGTCCATGTAATTATTTCAGGGCATAAGCTAGCCGAGCAGGCGGCCGGGGTGCTGGGAACGCAGCCCCGCCGCTCCTATTACTACAGTCTCCAGCCGGGTGGTGGTGGCGCACGCCTTTAATCCCAGCACTCGGGAGGCAGATGCAGGAGGATCTCTGTGAGTTCGAGACCAGCCTGGTCTACAGAGCTAGTTCCAGGACAGGCTCCAAAGCCACAGAGAAACCCTGTCTCGAAAAACCAAAAAAAAAAAAAATGCCTCTAGTAACCCACTTTCTCCAGCTGGACCCAACTTCCAGCCATTTTATACCTCCAGCAACCCTTTCCTTTTCTTTGCTTTCCTTTCCTTTTTCTTCTTATTGGGTTTTAAGACAGGGTTTCTCTGTATAGCTCTGGCTGTCCTAGAATTTGTTTTGTAGACCGGTCTGGCCTTGAACTCACAGAGATTCACCTGCTTCTGCCAAGGGCGGGGGGGATTGTATTAAAAGTGCAAGTCACCACTGCCCAGGCCAAAAGCCCTTTCAGCAATGACCCCATAGATTAATTAACTCGTTGAAAAGAGCCCTTAGAATGCAAACATTTTCTAAAGGACGATTCTGAGTACCACTCCTGCTGTTGGTCTCGGGATGATTGTCCTTCATATGCAGTCTATAGCATGTCACAACTCTCTTTTCAGGGTCCTAATTTCAGTTGGCAGACCTCAGAGAGCCTATCTGGTGGGCAACACCAACCTTGATCTTCAGGGTCTGTGTAAGTACCTATGCTGTACCATGTTTTCTCTCTCTGCAGTCCTGGCTAAGACGCAGCTTAGGAGAGTCCTTTCTTTAGGAAGCCCTCCCTGATTCCCACACTCCTTCTGCATCAAATGGCACTGCTAATGCAATATTTTTTTTTCAGGGCTAACCAAATTTCTCTTTCTTTCAACCCAAAGTCTGACTTAATCTTCACTGAAAATGACCTTTTGAAACATCTATTTGCTTTTTATTTTGCTTATTTTGTATTTGAGATAGAATCTTGCTATGCAGATGTTGATGGCTTGGAATTTTCTATATACAACTAGCTAGCCTGGAACCTGCTACGTAGCTATGGAACTCACTATGCAATGATCTGTCTGGATCTGAGCTTGCCTTTGCTTCTGGACTGCCGGGATTATAGGCATGCACTGCTCTACCGAGCACGATGGCATCTGTTTCACTCAGTATCACTACTTGTTCTTCAGTGACTTTAGAAGATCTAACCCAGCTTAGAAAGGAATGGTGCATGGGAGCTAGAGATGGCTCAGCAGTTAAGAGCTCTTGCTCTGGAATCATGAAGCCTACAGTCCGAATCCCAAAACATGCATGACAAACCAGGTATCTATGCAAATGCCTGAAGCCCCAGCTCTGAGGTGGGCAGAGAAGAGAAGTTTATTGGGGTTTGCTGACTTTCAACCTAACCAAGAAGACCTGAGCCCCAAGGAGAGAGAGAGGGAGGGAGATAGAAATAGAGATAGATTGACACGATAGCTAGAAAAAGGCACAGTTTAAAGGCATTGGAAATGAATGGGCAGCAAGTGACAGGAGGACACCAGACTCTCTTCTGGCCTCTGGACATGTGCGTCTACACACACACACACACACACACACACACACACACACACACAAATGCAAATGCATCTTTTTTTTAAACTTGGTCTCGTTTCTTAGATTTATTATTTATGTAGATGAATGCTTTGTATACACTTACATCTGCACATGAGATGACAGCATCCATCACAAAGTTGTGAGCTGCCATGTGGGTGCTGGGAATTGAACTCAGGACCTTTGGAAGAGCAGTGAGTGCTCTTAACCATTGAGCCATCTCTCCATAATACATCTCCATAAATACATCATTTAAAAAAAGAAGAAACCAGGTACTTATTTTCCATTCACCTTACTACCCTTCCAACCTATGGAGAATGGATTAAGACGGGGGGCTGTTTCTATCCATTCTGTGGCCTGGTTAGTGGAAGCAGCAGACCAGTCTCCTGCAGTGAGCTAAGTCCTCTAGGTTTCAGAAGCCAAAAGGTGAGCAGGCGTTCACACACACACACACACGCAGAACTCCGTGGGCTAGCACCTGCCACATCCAGCCCATGAGTGAGCATTCAGTGCCCTTGTACTGCAGGGATGGCAATCTTCAATCTTCATGCTGTGCAGAGGGGAAGCTAAAGCTACACAGACATTTTAATTATGTTTGGAAGTCTGGAAGTTACATGAAGTCTAAATAGTCTGAATCTTTTTTTTAAAATAACTTATTTTTATTTTAGGTAAAGAGGTTTGTTTTGTTTTGTTTTGAGACAGGGTTTCTCTGTGTAACAACCCTGGCTGTCCTGGAACTTATGTTGTAGACCAAGCTGTCCTGGAACTCACATAGATCCGTCTGCCTCTGTGCCACCACCACCCAACTTGAAGTCTGAATCTTGATGACAGAGCCTGAAATAGAACTTGAAGCAAAAATGCAGATAAAAATAAATGATTTTATGTAGTTGCTTAAAATTATTTTTTGCTACCTATTTTGTAAAGATATTGTTGTGATTTTTCCCCATTAAACACTAATTTGGTGGGACTGGAGAGATTGATGGCTCAGTGTATCCCTGGGTCCAGTTAGTACTTCTGTCTGCTTGTCTGTTGGGGTGTTGGCTGATCTTGTAGTCATTTTTTGGTCTAGTACTGGGGATCAATCCTAGAGTCTCACCTATGTTGACAAACGCTATTTCTGAACTGCAGTCTGACCTCCACGGCCTAGGGACCTCCACTCTCAATTTATTATCTCTTCTATGTCTCTAGTTTAAATGCTTGGCATCTGGTGGATTCGGCTAAACAATGCTTTCCTTGTTTAGGCAGTTTTCCTGGCAAGTCACTCAATGGGCCGCTGCATACTTGTGTTAATCGTGTTTCATGGACAGGATCAGAATACACACGGCTGTTCATCTGCAGCTGTCTTCCTGGCAAGTGACTAGGATAGGGTCTCTGACACTGCAAGTGGATGGCTTAACCTGGCCTCCTTAAGTGATAAGTGGCTCGTCCTGACTTCGATTTGTGTGTGTGTGTGTGTGTGTGTGTGTGTAAGAGAGAGAGAGAGAGAGAGAGAGAGAGAGAGAGAGAGAGAGAGAGAGAGTCTTTTTTTTTTTCGAGACAGGGTTTCTCCGTAGCTTTTTGGTTCCTGTCCTGGAACTAGCTCTTGTAGACCAGGCTGGCCTCGACTCACAGAGATCCACCTCTGCCTCCCAAGTGCTGGGATTAAAGGCGTGTGCCACTACCGCCAGGCTGAGAGAGAGAGAGAGTCTTATGTCTTTCTAGCTGGCCTCAAACCCACTCTTCAAGCAAGGATAACCCTGACTTAATTCTCCTGTTTCTACCTCCCAAGAGCTGGGGATAGAGGGTGAGTACCAACGCTGGGTTTTTATGTTGTGCTGGGGATCAAATCCAAGGCCTTGTGCATACTAGGTAAGAACTCTATCCAGTGAGCTAACTCCTCAATGGGAAAACTTTTTCAGTAAACTGAGTTTATGTGTGGTGGTGCTCGCCTTTAATCAGGAGGGTCTTTGGGACTTTGAGGCCAGCCTGGTTTATTCAGTGAGGTCCAGACAGTCAAGACTACATAGTAAGACCTTATCTCGAGACAAAAATAAAAACAAACTGAAACAGAATGTCTTGAAGGAGTCTGCAAAGTTATGTAAAGTCTATGTTAATTTCTTCTTTTTTGATAGCCTGAGACATTATATCCTCCTTTATGTCTTTTCAAAGCTATGAAAGGAATTAGTGTGGTAATTTTGCACTAAGGTCTGGGTAGTGAGGGAACCCTGAACATCCTTTTCAATATTTCAATATTCTAATGCATCCACAGCCTGCTAATCCTCCTTTTAAGGCCTAGTTTGTTACCCCCTCTTTTTTGATTGCTTGTTTTTTCTTCTTTGTTTTTCAAGACAGGGCTTCTCTGGTAGTTCTGGCTGTCCTGGAACTCACTTTGTAGACCAGGATGCCTCTGCCTCTCAAGTGCTGGGATTTAAGGATGTGCGTCACCACTGCCCAGTTTATTTTATTCTTTATCTTTTCTGGAATATTTTTTTTCTTTTTCTTTTTTTTTTTAAAGATTTATTTATTTATTATGTACACAATGTTCAGCCTCCACGTATGCCTGCAGGCCAGAAGAGGGCACCAGATCTCATTACAGATGGTTGAGAGCCACCATGTGGTTGCTGGGAATTGAACTCAGGACCTCTGGAAGAACAGTCAGTGCTCTTAACCTCTGAGCCATCTCTCCAGCCCATGGAATATTTTTTTTTCTTCTTTGGATCTTGACATTCAGCGTTTCTCTCCTCTCCTTCCCTCTTTTACATTTTTTTGGGGGGGTTGTTTGTTTTTCTTTTCTTATTTTTTGAGACAGGTAGCTTTGGTGCCCGTCCTGGAACATGCTCTGTAGACCAGGCTGGCCTCGAACTCACAGAGATCCGCTTGCTTCTGCCTCCCAAGTACTGGTATTAAAGGTGTGTGCCACCACAGCCAGACTTGCTTATTTGTTTTTCAAGATAGGGTACAGGGTTTCTCTGTGTAGCCCTGGCTACCCTGGAACTTACTCTGTTCACCAGTCTGGCCTAAACTCACAGAGATTCACCTCATCTGTCTCCCTAGTACTAGGATTTAAGGTGTGCACCACTACCATGCTTCTGTCTTTCTGATGGCTCCATTCTTTCTATCTTTCTGTAAATTTGGGGTTCTACAAGGTGGTTTCATTGATGATTCTGTTCACCGTGGTTTCCATTCAGGCTAAGAGAAAAGTAGCCAGTACTCTATCTTTCCTTTTCCATTCAGCAGCCCTCTTAAGACCTGGTCCAGTGGTTTTTAGTTTTGAAATTATTTTCTATGTGTGTGGCCTGCATGTGTGTCTGCACGCCACATGAATGCCTGTTGCCCATGAAAGCCAGAAGAGGGCATCTGATCCCTTGGAACTCGAGTTGTGAGTGGCCATGTGCATGCTGGGAGCTGAACCCAGGTCCCCTGTAAGACTCTGTGGGTGTGTTGTTTACTGTTCTGGTTTTCTGATTACCACAATAAAATAGCCTGACCCCACCACTGCTGTCTTAGCTAGGGCTGCTATTGCGGTGATGAACACCATGACCAAAAGCAAGTTGGGGAGGGAAGGGTTAGGCGTACATTTCAGCATTGCTGTTGATTACTGTGGACAGGGAACGATCTCGGAGGCTGGAGCTGATGCAGAGGACATGGAGGGGTACTGCTTACTGGTTTGCTTCCCTGGCTTGCTCAGCCAATTTTTTTGTTTTGTTTTTTTGAGACAGGGTTTCTCTGTGTAGCTTTGGAGCATGTCCTGGACTCACTGTGTAGACCAGGCTGGCCTCGAATTCACAGAGATCCACCTGCCTCTGCCTCCCGAGTGCTGGGATTAAAGGTCTGTGTCTCCATGGCCTGGCCAGCCTACCTTCTTTTTTTTGTTTGTTCGTTTTTTGAGACAGGGTTTCTCTGTAGCTTTGGAGCCTGTCCTGGAACTCTCTGTAGCTTTGGAGCCTGTCCTGGGACTCACTCTGTAGACCAGGCTGGCTCTGAACTCATAGAGATCTACCTGCCTCTGCTTCCGGAGTGCTGGGATTAAAGGCAGGCACCAACACTGCCTGGCCAGCCTACTTTCTTACAGAACCCAGGACCTGCAGCCCAGGTCTGGCACCACCCACCATGGGCTGGGCACTCCCCCATTGATCACTAGACGGGAAAATGCCTTACAGCTGGATCTCAGGGAGGCATTTCCTCAGCTGAGGCTCCTTCCTCTCTGATGATGACACTATAGCTTGTGACAAGTTGACACACAAAACCAGCCTACACCACTACCTCCCCACCCACCCAATATACTACTACCCCTAATACACAACCACCACCACCCCCCCACCCACCCCCCCACCCACCCCCCCACCCACTCCCCAATATAAGAAATAAGGAAGAATTTATTTTGGCTTATGATTGATTGAGTACAGTCCATCAATGCAAGGAAACCATAGTTGCAAGAACTCAAGGCTGCTGGTTGAACATATTGTATTGGCAGCCAGGAAGCAGAAAACCAGGAGCACTAGTGTTCAGCTTGTCTTTATTCAGTCCAGGCTTGAACCCATAGAATGCTGACGCCAACATTTCTATGTGGGTCTTCCCACCTCAGCTAGCCAATTAGGAAAGCAGTCAAGGTAACCCCTCCCAGGCCATGCTCTGAAGCTTGCATCCCAGGCATGTCTAGATCCTAGTTACGTTACTCTGGAATAACCAGCACATGGGCTAAACTTAAGCAACAAAAGTCTACGTAAGTTAGACAATTGTCAGAGACAACCTCTCCTTAAAATTTCTTTTTAGATTATATGTATGAATATTTTGTCTGAATGCTGTTTGTAGAAGTCAGAAGGGGGCATTGGATCTGCTGGAACTGCAGATAGAGGATTGTGAGCCAACATGTAGGTCCTGGGAACTGGACCCAGTTCCTGTGCAAGAGCAGCAAGGGTTCTTAACTGCTGAGCCACATCTCCAGCTACTACAACCATCCATGTGTTTGTTTATTTATTTTTGATTTTCTTTTTTTTTTATTTTTTTTTTTATTTTTTGGTTTTTCGAGACAGGGTTTCTCTGTAGCTTTGGAGCCTGTCCTGGAACTCCCTTGGTAGACCAGGCTGGCCTCGAACTCACAGAGATCCGCCTGTCTCTGCCTCCCAAGTGCTGGGATTACAGGAGTGCGCCACCACCGCCCGGCTTATTTTTGATTTTCAAGATAAGGTTTCTCTCTGTTGCCCTGGCTATTCTGGAACTTGCTCTATAGACCAGGCTGGCCTCAAATTCAAGAGATCCATTTGCACTGCTTCCAAGTGCTGGGATCATGGTGTATGCTACCACTGCCCAGCTATTTGTTTACTTTTTTGGTTATTATTGTTTATTCATTGTTTGTGTGCATATGGGTGTATTGAGTGTATCCCACAGTGTTCAGCTTGTGGGAGTTTGGTCTCCTACCAGGTGAGGTTCAGGGATTGAACTAAGGTTGTCATGAATGGCAGGCACCTTTACTGACTGAGCCATCTCACTGGTCCCTAAGGATTTATTAAGTAAGTGATATTATACAAGTAGTGGAGAAATGGCTTAAGGGTAATTGCTGTTTTCCAGAGGACCCTGGATCAATTTCCAGTACACAAGATGGCTCACAACAATCTGTAATTCCAGTTCCAAGGGATATGATGCCCTCTTCTGTCCTGTGCTGGCACCAGGAATGGATGTAGTACACAGACACACATGCAGTCAAAAATACACATAAAGTAAAAATAAATCTTTTTGAGACAGGGTTTCTCTGTAGCTTTGGAGCCCGTCCTGGAACTTGCTTTGTAGACCAGGCTGGCCTTGAACTCACTGAGACCTACCTGCCTCTGCCTCCTAAGTGCTGGGATTAAAGGTGTGCGCCACCACTGTTTGGCTACATCTTTTATTTTTAATATTTATTATGTATACAGTGTTTTGTCTGCATGTATGCCTGTAGGCCAGAAGAGGACGCCAGATGTGAGCCACTATGTGATTGCGGGGACTTGAACTCAGGACCTCTGGAAGGATAGCCTGTCCTCTTAACACTCACTAAGCAATCTCTCCAACCCCCCTTTTCTAAAAAGGATATGTAAACTGGTTGATGGTGACACACACCTTTAACCCCAGCACTTAGGAGGCAGAGGCAGCCAGATTTCTGTGAGTTTGAGATTCACTTAGTCTATAAAGCGAGTTCCAGGACAGCCAGGACACAGAGAAACCCTGTCTTGAAAAAAACAAACAAGCAAGCAACCCCCCCCCCCAAAAAAAAGGATATATAGAAATTTGAGAGGATTTTGTTGTGGTTGTAAAAATAAACATTTATTTACAAAATATAAATAGCATTTAATGATAGGAGGTAGTAGCTCATGCTTTTTTTTTTAACTTTTTTTTTAAAGAGCCCAGAACTTTTTCTTTTTTTATATATTTATTTATTATGTATATAATATTCTGTCTGTGTGTATGCCTGCAGGCCAGAAGAGGGCACCAGACCCCATTACAGATGGCTGTGAGCCACTATGTGGTTGCTGGGAATTGAACTCAGTACCTTTGGAAGAGGAGGCAATGCTCTTACCACTGAGCCATCTCTCCAGCCCCCAGTAGCTCATGCTTTTAATCCTAGCACTTGGGAGGCAGAGACAGGCAGATCTCTGTGAGTGTGAGGACAGCCTGGTCTACAGAGTGAGTTCCAGGCTGTCCAAAGATACACAAAGAAATCCTGTGCGTGTGTGTGGTAGCATTTAATGAGCATTTTATTGTAGAAAGTACCTTTACATTGATTAATTTAATCCTTGGAATTGGGTGTTGGGAAGTAGGTATTGTTCACCTTTTTATAAGGAACCTAGTAAATAGAAATATATGGGAATAAACTGGGTGGTGGTGGTGCATGCCTTTAATCCCAGCACTCGGGAGGCAGAGGCAGAAAGATCTCTGTGAGTTTGAGGCCAGCTTGCTGGTCTACACAGAGAAACCCTGTCTTGAAAAACTTAAAAAGAAAAAGTGACTATAAAATATGGCAACAGGGGGCTGGAGAGATGGCTCAGTGGTTAAGAGCATTGCCTCCTCTTCCAAAGGTCCTGAGTTCAATTCCCAGCAACCACATGGTGGCTCACAACCATCTGTAAAGAGGTTTGGTGCCCTCTTCTGGCCTGCAGACATGCACACAGACAGAATAATGCATACATAATAAATAAATAAATAAAATATGGCAACAGTGTCATAAACTTTCCTATTTCCACTGTTCTTGCATTCAGTTTTCTTGGTATCAATCATATAACAATTTCCTTTTTGTAGCTTTGTTTTTTGAGACAGGGTCTCTTTATGTACTGCACGTAGCCGCCCTAGGAGTCCTGGAACCAAAGAGGCTAGCTTTAAATTTCCAGAGAACTGGCCTGCCTCAGCCTCCCAGCATAATGGACATGCGCTACATTCCGCGCCTAGCCACAACCCTTTTGTTTTTTGTTTTTTGATACAAAAGTTTCTCTGTGTAACAGTTCTGGCTGTCCTGAAACTTGCTTTGTAGACCAGGTTGGCGTAGAACTGAGAACTGCCTACCTCTGCCTCCCAAATACTGAGACTAACAGTATACATCAACACCGTAGGGCTAATGATTTTTTTTGTTCAGCAAACACTGAGTGCTTGCTAAATACCAATCACTTTTCCATTCACTGGAGCTACAGTAGACAAGAGTTTTGTGCTATTATGTTTATATTATAGTGTGGCAGGAGCAGGTGGACCATGAGACATATTAGTATGACAGACAGTAATATGTACTGGAATAAAACTATGAGGTTATTTGGGTGTGGTGGCACTTGGGGAGGAGACAGGTGGATCTTTGAGAGTCCATCCTGGTCTCCGTAGACTTCGTCTAAACGACAACTAAGGGAGACGGCAGGGAGTACGAATGACAAAGCGGTCAGGGTTTGCTATTCGTTACTCCGGGGCTCCAGTTCTTCCAGGACAGGAATAAATCTCACTCTACTTTCTGCCTCCTTGGCATAGCACCAGGCAAGATCCCTACGAGTCAATTATAAGCCTTCAGAGTAACAAGAAACAAACAAAGCAGTGAATACTGCTTATAAAATCCATAAATTGAATAACCCAGTAACTTGTGAGTAACTTTTTCATTATTTTAATATTCTTCTGAATCATTAGCACACTACAGAAAGCTGTATTAAATATTCTTACAGGTTTCTGAAGCTATCAAGCATCTAGTTACCTTTCGGATCCTATTACCTAGCCTAAGTTGAAGTGCATGTCCGCACAAAAAGTCCAAAAAAAAAAAAACAAAAACAAAAAACCAAACGTAACCAGTTGTTTTCGAAGGACAAATGACATCTGGGCTTTCTAATGAGGATCCCGATCACACACAGTCTATCAGTTCATCGAACCTCAAAGAACCAGGAGATCAAGGTTCTAATTCCCGGAAAACGAACCACCAAAAAGTGATAAACCCTCTAAGAAACCCCGCGCGGGTAACCAGCCGGAACCTTGACCTCAAGATGGCGTCGCGTAGTCATAAGATTCAATCGGCTCCAATCAAAAATGGCAGGGCGGGTCGTCATGTACGGCTCGAGCCTCTCTAGGTACCACCAGGCGCTGCTTCTCTATGGTTATCCTTCTGTGCGCAGTGACTCAGAGGCAACAGTGGCGACTATCTAGGAGCAATCTTCTCTATGGTTTCCCCCTCTCCACGCCTCCTGGCGCAGTGCACGCCGGGCAAGAGGAAGACCTCCAGAAGCTCCCCGCGCTGCGCGGCTGGGTTTGCGGCCTATGCGAGTAGGCGCTTCGGACCCAGGCTCTCAGCCCGGCGGCGCTCGGAACCCTCGAACCGGTGGAGCCCACTCCTAACCTGACGCCCAAGAGGCCGCGAAGACCGTCTCGTTTTCTCAGCGGCGGGTGAGTTGACGCTTCCGAACGCTTGAGGAAA
Organism: Microtus pennsylvanicus; assembly: GCF_037038515.1. Lineage (NCBI taxonomy): Eukaryota > Metazoa > Chordata > Mammalia > Rodentia > Cricetidae > Microtus > Microtus pennsylvanicus. Next base: position 32,183,266 of record NC_134592.1, on the reverse strand, counting down.
CCGGTCGACCGGGGACCTCAGCTGCCGGAGGAGGAGGCGGAGGAGGTGGAAAAGCCAGGGTGGCTGCGGAGGGCCGGGTGGGGTGGGGGTGAGGGGGTGGGGTGGGGGAGGGGACGGGCACGAGGCTTGGGGCTTCTCCGCTCCTCCGAGGCCTCGGAAAAAAAAAAAAAGAGAAGCCTGTGGGACCGGGCGCCCTCGGAGGCCGGGCCCATGTCCTGAGCGTGCCTCCGTGGATTTCTGTCGCCCACTCTCTGTGGCTTCCCGTTCCTTCTGGGAGTGGATCGCCTCGGCTCTGACGGGACTCCTGTGTTAGCCATGGCTAGGATCGGACCTTGTAGGCCGGGGCCCGGCGGCCCTTTTCTCCTCGGGCCTCCAGATCCGCCCCTCGCTAGATTTCCGGGGCCAAGGACTCCCGGGCCCTCAAGGCTGCCTGTGCCTTCAAACTAGCCTGCGCCCACTCTTCTAGCGGGGTGCGGGCCGCCAACGCATTTCTTTCTCTCTTGTGGTCTAGTTGGCGCCGCCAAAGAAGAGCCCCACCCCTCCTTGAATTTAGCGAGTGTCCACTTTTTTGTTTTCGAAAGCACCTTTCCTGGCTCGCCGAAGACGGGGATAGTTTCCCATTCTAGTCCCCTGTCCTCTCGGAAGGATGCTCGATCTCCATTCATTCTAGGTAGCGCCGATCTTCATATTAAAATGTATTACCATCCTTTTGTTTTCAGTATTGATTTTTAAATACGCTTTTAGAAATAGGGTATGAAGGTTATCTTGACGTTATGTAATAGTAGATTAATATTGGCCTGAAAATGCCGTTTTTATACAGGGCCGAGTAAAGCACACCACAAAGAGGGGAAAGGATTGGGTTTCTCTTGCATCACAGTGCTTTGGAACTGAAAGAAAGTGTAGTAGGTAGCTGCCCGTATCGAACACACAGTCTTTTGTTTTTTTTTTTTATATTGTCTGTGAACATCTCCTTCAACTTCCTTCATTTTCAAAATCTCTTGATTTTTGAGTATATTTTAGACTTAAAAAATGTAAGAAAGTAAGAGGGTCTCTATACCATTGGTGCTTGGAAGACTGTACATAGAACTAGGAACGGTCGACGGCTTAATGGGGAAATCTTCACACCACAAACGTAATTTTATGAAAAGTGTAGTTGTTTTTTTTTTTAAAGGGTATTCCAAAAACCTTGAGAGGTCTTAAGGCATTCGGTTGTCCAGTTCTTGTGATTCAAGCATACAGTGTGTTCTTATTAAACTTTTTTTAAGTCTTGGTTTTCATTTTCAATAAAATGAGTTTGTATTACGATCCACTTTACGGATTGGATTTGGGGACTGAAAAAGTGTATGTAAAATTCTCAATAAGATATATATTCTAGTAACATGATGTTGGTTTATATTGATAAATGTTACTTAAGAACTAGCGTGAGATGTTTCAGAGACTTTACATTTCTGCCTGTGTACTCGGAGTAGACTTTAATAGTTCTATTAATTTTTTTGTTTTTCAAGATAGGGTTTCTCAGTAGCTTTGGAGCCTGTTCTGGAACTAGCTCTTGTTGACCAGGCTGGCCTCGAACTCACTGAGATCTGCCTGACTCTGTCTCCCAAGTGCTGGGCTTAAAAGTGTACGTATGCCACCACTGCCCAGCTATTGATTATTTTTTGTTTGTTTTGTTTTTCGAGACCGGGTTTCTCGAACTCACAGAGATATCCCCCCCCCCCCCCCCCCAGTGCTGAGATTAAAGGCTTGCATCACCACTGTCTGGCCAGGCTATTGATTCTTAAATTCCTTTCTTATTGAGACCTTGTAGTATAGTGAAAGCAGCCTTTGAATTGGTAATTTCAGGAGAGTGGGGAACCTTGTTGTCTCCACCTACTTACTATGTACCCCTAAACATATTAGCTGCTGCTTTTTTGTTTTGTTTTGTTTTTGAGACAGGGTTTCTCTGTAGCTTTGGAGCCTGCTGGAACTAGCTCTTGTAGACCAGGCTGCCCTCAAACTCACAGAGATCCTCTTGCCTCTGCCTCCCAAGTGCTGGGATTAAGGGCGTGCGCCACCACTGCTCAGTTTAAATTAGCTTCTCAATCCATAAAGACAGTAACAGTTGTACAGCAAGTAATTTAGGAGATTAAAAAGGGTGATTCTGGGGCAGGCCTTCAGTCCCAGCACTTGGGAGGCAGAGGCAAGTGGATATCTTATGAGTTCAAAGCCAGCTTTCTTTGCCCAGGACAGCCAGAATTTACACAGGGAAATATCCCCCCCCCCAAAAAAAAGGACTTCTGTAAATAAAAATGCTGACATCACATCGTTTTGGGGGGGTTATCATTTCTTTTTTTCTTTTTTAAATTTATTTACGTGTATGGCTGTTTTTGCCTCCATGTATGTTTGTGTGCCACATTTGAGCCTGGTGTGGCCAGAGTCTAGAAAAGGATCCCCTATAGCTGGAATTAAAAGTTGCTGTGAAACACCATAAGAGTACTGGGCATCAAACCCACGCAGGTTCTATGGAAGAGCTATACAAATGCTCTTAACTACTGAGCTATCTTTTTTTGATAGGATACCAAAGAGGACTACTAGGAGAAAATGTTTTATTGTGTTTTGTTTAGCAGTTATAGTTTTGGTTAAATATTTTTACTGTAATTATCTTTTTTTGCAGTATTGAGTCTCTTTTTTTTTGTTGTTGTTGTTTTTTTGTTTGTTTGTTTTTTCGAGACAGGATTTCTCTGTGGTTTTGGAGCCTGTCCTGGAACTAGCTCTTGTAGACCAGGCTGGTCTCGAACTCACAGAGATCCGCCTGCCTCTGTCTCCCGAGTGCTGGGATTAAAGGCGTGCGCCACCACCGCCCGGCAGTATTGAGTCTCTTGATGAAGATACACATACACACATTTTTCTATATGTTACTGTTGAGTAAAGACTTCATAGCTGACCAAAGATTTTTCAAGTTAATTATTATTTTAAGATTTATCACTTATACAGTGTTCGGCCTGCATGTATGCTTGCCCGCAAGAAGAGGGCACCAGAATTTATAGATGGTTGTGAATCATCTATAATTGAACTCAGGACCTATAGAGTTCAAGTTAAAAGAGCAGGCAGTGCTTTTAACCCCTAAGCCATCTCTCCAGCGCCCAATTATTATTTTTGGTTATTTGAGACTGGGTTTCCCTGTTAGCCCTGGCTGTTAGCCCTGGCTGTCCTGGAACTCTCTGTAGGTCAGGCTGGCCTCAAACTCAAAGAGATCCACCTGCCTCTGCTTCCTGCATGCTGGGATTAAAGGCATATGCCACCATTGCCTGACTAGTAATCATGATCTTGAAAGAAAACATTCTTTATATTTTTTTAATCTTTTAAAAAATATTTTTGAGACAGGATCTCTTTGGCTGTCCTGGAACCTCAACTATGTGTACCAAACTGGCCTCCGACTCATAGAGATCCACCTATCTCTGCTTTGTAAGTGCCAGGATTAAAGGTGTGCGCTACTGTACCTGGTCTTAAAAATGTTCTTAGGGCTAATATAGTTATTTATTTACTGTATGATGCTGGGGAGCAAATCTAGGGCCTTGGACTTATCAGGCAAGTTCTGTACCTTGGAGTTAGTGCTTCAGTCTTTTTAAAAATCTGTCTTAGAACTACTATTCACCTTCTTAAAGGGGATTCTGATTCCTAAAACCTTCAGTACCTTTGTACTTTTAATTTTTGATACAGGATTTCAGTACTCAAACTTAAACTTTAGCCCTGGCATCCCCAATTCTGGCTCCTTTGAGACAGGATCTCTTTGGCTCTCCTGGAACTCACTATGAAGACCAAGCTGGCCTCCAACTCACAGAGATTCACCAGCTTGCTTCTTTTTGTACTTAAAATAACTTTTTTTTAAAAAAAAAATTATGTGGAGAAAATACTACTAAGAATTATTAGTATTGTGGTATTACCCTAATTTTTTCTTAAAATTTTGAGATGGCATCTCATACTCTAGCCCAGACTGGTTTAAACATGTATTGTACTACAGGCTGACCTAGAATTCATGGCAGTTTTCCACTTTTGCCTTTTTACTTTGACATAATTTAAAATTTACCCAAAGTTAACAAAGTAGTACATGAATTCTCAACCATTCTAACTCTTGAGTTTCCTTAGCATCTACCTCCCTTGTGCAGGTATTACAGGCATGTGCCACCACTGACAGCTAGATTTGAACATTTTTGCCAATTTGATTTTGTTCTTCCTAATTTTTTTCTGACATATTTGTTAGTAAGTGGCTGACATGATGCTTCTAAACTCAAATACTGTAGATTAATTCCTGGAAGCTTTAGGATTTTTTTTTATTATTTAAAAATAGTACAGTGATAACAATCAGGAATTTAATATTGGTACAATATTTTTTAATCTTCAGTATTTTGGTAGTTGTCCTTAATTGATAACTGTTCTTGCCGGGCAGTGGTGGCGCATGCCTTTAATCCCAGCACTCAGGAGGCAGAGGCAGGTGATCTCTGTGAGTTTGAGGCCAGCCTGGTCTACAAGAGCTAGTTCCAGGACAGGCTCCAAAGCTACAGAGAAACCCTGTCTCAAAAAACCAAAAAAAAAAAAAAACCAAAACTGTTCTTTTAAAAATAGTAACTTTAGAAAACTCAGTGATTTTTTTTTTTTTTTAAATAATATACAGAGTTGTATAACCATTACCCAAAAGTATCTCTCTGGCCAGGTGGTGGTGGCGCATGCCTTTAATCCCAGCACTTGGGAGGCAGAGGCAGGTGGATCTCTGTGAGTTCGAGACCGGCCTGGTCTACAAGAGCTAGTATCAGGACAGGCTCCAAAGCTACAGAGAAACCCTGTCTGGGAAGAAAAAAAAAAAGAACAAAAGTATCCCTCTAGCCTATTTGGGAAGCACTGTGTATTCTACCTTAGTTTGTGGCAATCACTGATGTATCTATATAGGCAGTGCTGCCTTTTCCTCATTGAAAGTAAAAATTTCTGAGAAAAAAAATTGTTTATTTTTTGGAGATTCAAAACACTTTAGTATTGCCTTCCCTGTCTCTTGCCATCCAGTTTTTCTATGTATTGCCCTGTCAACAGGGCCTTTGCTGTGTTAGTAGATGAGCTCTGTGTCAGAGTTATCCCCAGTCTGCTGAAAAGTTGTGGTATAAAAGTTTCTTTTCAATCTTTTCATTATTTGGGCACAGATTATTCCCCCTTTGCTCACTGCAGCTCTGTCATCAGTCTCTAGTAATGTGCAGACTGTAAGCAGTATAGGAAACAGTGTTAAATTAATAGTCAAATGCATTGTTTGACTATTTGAGCCATTGAATTAGTTGTAAAGGTAAAAATCTCACTCTTTCATAACAAATAAAAATGCTTCCTAGAGGAGAGTTTACAACATGGAGCTAGGTTCTTATGAGTGTTTGCTGGGGGAAATGTATTGGTTCATTCTTAACCATTTCAGAAATTTAGTATATTGTCCCAAGAGAGCTAATGTGCCACTCTTTCCCTGGTGACATTTGGATAAGTTTGCAGTAGAGGATTGGTTATATGTTGTAGACCTGTGACATTCCCAGGTGTAGATAAAAAGAGTGGACCAAGAAAAAGAAAAGTGAGCGTAGACGTAGAATGCAGATGGTGGACACTATGAATTATTTTATCTTTTCCTTTTTAGATGAAACACCTGTATAAATTATACATAATAAAATTAATACATTTAAATTCCAGTGAGTTTTTGACAAGTTGGGTGACCACTATCACAACAGATAGTGGGAATGCTTATATCACAGATACTTGTTACTTCAGGACATAAAACTTCATAGTTAACAAATAAAAATATTTTTTAGTCTTTTAAAAGTTAAAACATATTAGGCTAGGCATGGCAGCACACACCTTTAATCCCAGGATTTGGAGGCAGAGGCATCAGGATCGTTTAGGCCAATCTGGTCTTCATAGTGAATTAATTTCATAACAGCCAGAACTACATAGAAGTGACTAGGTGTGGTGATAGTTCATTTATATTTTAATAAATAAAGATTGCCTGAAGATCAGAGAGTAAAACAGCCCCACTGATCAGCCTTACAGACCAGGCCGTGGTAATACACACCTTTAATCCCAGTAGCCACACTAGTTTGTCATAGAAACTGGGAGGCGCCTTTGATCCAGTGGTGCGTGCCTTTAATCCCAGCCCTAGAGAGGACTATAAAACAGGAGGAGACAGTCTCATTCTGAGATTCCTGGAGGCAGGATTGCTTTTTCAGACTCGGGTTGAGGTAAGAGCCAGTGGCTGACTGTTTTGCTTTTATGACCTTCATGTTGAACCCCAAATTCTGTTTCTGGGTTTTTATTAATCGTGCTACAACTGGATCTTGAAAACAAAAGACAACCCTCCCACCCCCCAAGCCCTGTAAATCAAAAACAAAAATCACTTTTAGCCAGGCAGAGGCAGGCAGATCTCAGAGTTCCAGGCCAGTTTGGTCTACAAAGCAAATTTCAGGATAGCCAGGACTATCCAGAGAAACCCTGTGTCGACAAACAAACCATAAAAACAAAAAATAAAATTAAATTAAAAAACCCCACATCATCAAACATATTGTTATAATTAATATTAAGATAATTTCAATATTGGTAACTATCTTGTCTCCCATCCAAGTACTAACCAGGCTCGACTCTGCTTAGCTTCTGAGATCAGACGAGATGGGGCACCTTCAGAGTGGTATGGCCTTAGACTTGATAACTATCTTGTATTCCGTATAATCCTCAGGAAATCTTTTTGGCTGTCTTCAAAATGTGTCCAGAATCTAGCAACTTGTTAACTCCTATCTCCTATTGGGCACATTCTTGTGTTATTGCAGTAGTTTCTTGCTTACATCCTATTTCCTTTCTGGTTTAACAGGGTGACAATGATTATGTTAAACCAGAAACCTTTTAAAATGTGTTCTATTCCATTTAAAGTAGCAGCCCAGACATTTACGTTGTAGTACTTACTACAAAGCCCTATATCTACTTTCTACTTTGATCACTCCCTCTCTCCCTCTTCCAGGCTAATGGTCTTTTTTTTTTAATACCTGACTCCATGTTTATTCTCCTGGGGACATAAAGTTGATTTGTGCTGGTCTTCCTCAAAGGCTTTATGGTTTTTTGTTTTGTTTTTTTGCTTGAAAGACTCTTCCCTCGGATATGAATAGGGCTTCATGCCTCAGCCTATGTCAGATCTTTGTTCAAATCTTTACTTAGTGAGGCCTGACCTGATCACTGGAACTGAAAGTAAACCTCTCCCTAGCTCTTTTCCTTGAATTATTTTTCTATAAAACCTTTCAACTTCCAATGTCCCTAAATCTTAGAAGTATATTTTCAAGTTTGAATTTACTTTAAAAATGGAATCTGGTACACTTTGTTATGGTTGTTTCATTTCATATAACAAGTATAAAACTGTTCATAATTTGAATTGTCAAAGGCATCAGGAATGTCTGATTTTTGACTTCCCAACAAGGGATCCATTATCTCAAAGGAAAAGGGACTGTTCATGTTGACTAATATTTTTTCACCTTGAAGTCCAGACCATGTTAAATTTTGAACAGCTTTAAATAAAAGGGAGGTATTTCATAGAAAAATTAGAACTGTATGCAATATTTATATTGAAACTAAAATGTATCTGGTTAATTAACTTTTAATAGTAAAAACCCTAAAATATAGCTTAATCCTTAAGAATATAGCTTTACTTTAAAAATGATGTTTATATCTAATAATTGTGGGAGAGAAGTGTCTGTAAAAGTGAATCTGTGGCCCAAGGTCATACCCTTGTGAAAGTGGGCGCTAGACTGTTGCTGATATGTAGTAGCTGTTAAATAAATTTGTCAATGGGTCCTCAGGCGTTGTTTACTCCTCATTAATTAATTTATTTATTCAACAGGTACTATACCAACTGCCTTCCTAAGAAAGTGCTGAGCTAGAGTATTATTATAATACAAGAGCTTCTGTAAGTAGGACAGTAGCCTTCTGTTTTAACAGATACACCTTCCCTCTCCTTTCCATGCAAAGCATTTGTAATACAGATTATAAAAAACTCAATGGGGAAGGGGAACAAATGAGAGCATAGTATATAGTAAAATGTATGAAGATATATAATTGAAACCCATTACTTAATGTGGTAATTTTAAAGGTAGTAATTACAAAAGAAAAGCAGCACATAGAAATTGAATGCACACTGTCTTTTAAACTTTTAGTTTCCTTTCTGAAATATGCCGATGAGTAGCTTTTCTAGCATCTTTTTGCTACTATAGGAATCATTCTGACAACTCTGACTTGTGAATAAGAACACTTTTCTGAAACCAAAGCTTAAATTTTAAATTTTTTTAAAAAATTATTTTGTTGGGGCTGGAGAGATGGCTCAGTGGTTAAGAGCATTGCCTGCTCTTCCAAAGGTCCTGAGTTCAATTCCCAGCAACCACATGGTGGCTCACAACCATCTGTAATGGTGTCTGGTGCCCTCTTCTGGCCTGCAGACATACGCACAGACAGAATATTGTATACATACATAATCAATCAATAAATATTTAAAAAAATTATTTTTTTTTGAGACAGGATTTCTCTGTGTAATAGCCATATCTATCTATCATAGAACTAGCTCTGTAGACCAGGTTGGCCTCAAACTCCAAGATCTGCGTGGCACTGCCTCCTGAGTGCTGGGATTAAGGCATGTACCTGACAAAGTATTTTTTTTTTTTTTTTTTTTTTTTTTTTTTTTGGTTTTTCGAGACAGGGTTTCTCTGTGGCTTTGGAGCCTGTCCTGGAACTAGCTCTGTAGACCAGGCTGGTCTCGAACTCACAGAGATCCGCCTGCCTCTGCCTCCCGAGTGCTGGGATTAAAGGCGTGCGCCACCACCGCCCGGCCTGACAAAGTATTTTTAAAAGTATTCTTTCTTATTTATTTATTTATTTATTTATTTATTTTTACATACCAATCCCAGTTCCCTTTAAAAAATATTTTTGAAGTTGCTATTTACTTATTTTGGGGTATATGTTCAGTGGCACATGTGTGGAAGCCAGAGGACAACCTTGTGTGTCTGAGGTATGAAATTTAGACTGTCAGTTCTGGTGGCAAGTACCTTTACCTACTGATCCATCTCACCAACCCTTAGAGACAATTAAAAAGTTAGACGAACAGTGTAAAAAGGAGCAGTTATGGGCGTATAGTGCATGGTTCTTTCTTTCTTTTCTTTTCTTTCTTTCTCTTCCTTTTTTTCTGTTTTTTTTTGTTTTTTTTTTTTTAATTTTTCGAGACAAGGTTTCTCATTGTAGCCTTGGCTTTCTTGACTGTGTAGACCAGGCTGACCTGAAACTCACGGAGATCCACCTCTGCCTCAGGAGTGCTGGGATTAAAGGCATGCGCCACCACCGCCCAGCCAAGTGCATGCTTTCCTGTTTCAGAGTAACAGGTAAACATAGCTTTAGGGATTGAGGAACTAAACTGAAATAGGTTGTTTTGTTTTTAAACTTCAGATTCTTGTACGTTAGATACAGTGCTGATAGAAATATAAATATACACATTAGATTGGAGGCAATGATTTAGTACTAGAGTTTAGATGCAAACAGTGATAATCTGTATTACAGAATTATCTGTGGGCTCACAAAATGGCTCAGTAAGAGTGTGCTTGCTTCTACGCTGACAGCCCAAGGTTAATCCCACCAAGACCCAGATGATGGGAGAGTCGACTCTGTGGCTTCTTCTCTGACTTCATACATGTCACACACATACCCAGACACATGTAAACTCACACAAATAAATAAATGTAATTTAAAAAATTCTAAATATTTACTAAAATAAAATCAGATGTCCAAGAATTTTCAGTGTTAATGAATTAAGGCACCTGGTGTTTCTGTATTATATATAATTTGTTATATAAAGACAAGAATTGATAATGAAGAGATGTTAGTGACACTGAAGGAGATATGCAGGTAACAGTGTAGTATGAATCTATTATAACAAAGCACAAATTATTAAATATTTGTATATAAAAAGATATGTACAAAACATAACATAGCAAACGGTTGGGATTTGGTGGGTAAGAGAAAAGTAGAAGATAGCACACTTAATAAGAAGCCAGGCATGGTGGTAGTTGAAAGGCTAAAGATGTTGGGTTTGAGGCCTGGGGTCCCATATCTCGTCCTAAACTGAAAAACCAAATAAATATATGCACTCACCTACAAAGATGCAGCCCAGGTTGGTCTCAAAGCAGACAGCATTGCTACATAGCAATATGGCCTTGAATTGATCCTCATGCCTCAACCTCTCAACTTTAGGGATTACAGTTATGTGCCGCCATGCCCTGCTTAGAAAATATGTTTAACAGTTGTAAGCTTATTTTCTTAGGTAGAAGAAATTTTGCTAGTTGTTTGGCATAAGTAACTGCTGCTTAGTATAAAACAAAACAAGCAAAAAACTAATTTTATTGGAATCAATGACAAGTTCATTTTAGCTTTTTTTCTTTTGAGACGGTCTCCCCAGGTAGCCCTGGATGGCTTGACAATGTAGACAATGTCGTTTTGGCTCTGTCTCCCCAGTGGAATCTGCTCAGCCCAGACTTTTGATTTTTTTTTAAAAATATTTTATTATGTATACAATATATGCCTACAAACCGGAAGAAGAGGGCACCAGACCTCATTACAGATGGTTGTGAACCACCATGTCGTTGCTGGGAATTGAATTCAGGACCTTTGGAATAGCAGGCAATGCTCTTAACAACTGAGCCATCTCTCCAGACCCAGATTTTTGATTTTTGAGACAAGTCCTAGCATACTTAAGATTCTGCTTCCACCTCTGGGATTAGGGTTACAGGCTTGTGCCACCAGGCCTGGCTAGAGGTTTGCTTTAAGAAAAAAGTAAGCTGTATGGTGGTATATACCTGTAATCTCCTGACTTGAAATAATGGAGACAGAAAGGTCAAGTGTTCATAATTGTCATCAACTATAGTGTTCAAGGCCAGCTTTGACTACTTGAGATCCGTGTCTTCCAAAAAAAAAAAAAAAAGCCTGTTACCTTATTACAACTTGTGGGCTCTTTTTATATGTTAGAGCTGTTACTATGTGGGCTGAAAGGGATCCCCTCTTCCTCCTAAGTTTATAATTTAATGACACGTTTGTCTTTAAGAACTAGTTAACACTGATTTGTCAAATACTGACGTTTTCAGAGAATTGCTCGTTTAAAAATGAATGTTATTAGAACACTTAGAAAATTATCTACCCTCCTGGATTCTCAGTTTGTTTTAAAAGATTCGTTGATGTTTGGCATTTAATTTTTTGATATTAACTGAACCTCAAAATTTTTTTCTTCCTTTATATGTATTCCCACATGACTGTAGGAGTCTATCCTGAACTTAGTTCGTGTACATTTTGGGAACTTATTTTAGAAAAGATCTAAGTTTTAAAAAATTCTCAATGGACAGACAGAGAAAAGAGGGTCTTTGCCAACTCCTTTGGGTAAGAAACTTTAGAATTTTGCAGATACTCTAAAAATGAAGGTCAACAATATAGGCATGTCAAATTAGAAAGGTTTCAAATAAAATGATTTGTCATTTCTTTCTTTAGACTGGTGCAGTCAGAATGTCTTTCCCCCCTCATTTGAATCGCCCTCCTATGGGAATCCCAGCACTCCCTCCAGGGATCCCACCCCCACAGTTTCCAGGCTTTCCTCCTCCTGTACCTCCAGGTAAGTTTGATCATATTTTTAAATTTTTTTATCCTGAGTCTTTGTCATTGTGATAATACCATTGGAACATGATACTCGTGATTTATTAGTAAAGATATGATAGTCTTACTGTGAAAATGGATATCTGATTTTTATGTGACCTTAAGTTGTTTGGAACAGAATTTGTTGCTCCAGGTACACCTTTACTTCTTAGCAAGTCCTTCATGCTCCTGAATGCTGGGGTTACAGTTGAACCTCGTCTGTTTTGACTAGTAGATTTGTATTTGTTGCTGGGTTTCAGACTCATCTTGGAAATTCCTTATTTATAAGGTTCAAAAATTTAGAAAGTACAGAAAGTTAGCAGTGAATATTTCCTCTTATAGCAATATCAACTAACAGTGTTGTTACTGTCCTGTTACTGTCAAAGGGAAACCAAATGGTAGTTGATTTATCTTTTGAGATGACATAGACTAAGGTTTACATTTTTATTTTTGTTTTGTTTTGTTTTTGTTTTTCAAGATAGGTTGTGTGTGTGTGTGTGTGTGTGTGTGTGTGTGTGTGTGTGTGTAGCCTTGGCTGTCCTGGAGCTTATTCTGTAGACCAGGCTTGAACTCACAGAGATCCACCTGTCTCTGCCTCGTAAGTGCTGGGATTAAAGCTGTACCAAGACTGCCTGGCTTTTTTGTTTGCTTGCTTGCTTGCTTGCTTGCTTGCTTGCTTTTGGTTTTTCGAGACAAGGTTTCTCTATGTAACATCTCTGAATGAATGTCTTGGAACTGGAGTTGTAGATCAGCCTGGTCTCAAACTCAGAGAAAGATTTGCCTGACTCTGTCTCCCGAGTGCTGGAATCAGTGCCTAACTTGTGTTTTGTTATTGTTGTTTGGTTTGGATTGGTTTGGTTTTTTTTTAATAATAATTTATTTAAATTTATCTTATGTGCATTGATGTGAAGGTGTCAGATCCCCTGAAACTATAGTTACAGACAGTTGTAAGCTGCCATGTGGGTGCTGAGAATTGAACTTAGGTCTTCTGAAAGAGCAGTCAGTGATCTTAACCACCGAACTATCTCTTCAGCCCTGGTTTAGTTTTTCAAGATAAGGTTTCTCTAGTTTTGGAACCTGTCCTGGAACTCCTGCCTGTTTCTGCCTCCCTGAGTGCCAGGATTAAGGCGTGCACCACCACCTCCCAGATTTCTGTTTTTGTTTTCTTTGTTTTTGTTTTTGTTTTTGTTTTTTTTTGAGACAAGGTAATGCCCTGTTTCCTGAGTTTGTTTGGAACTGTGTAGCCCATCCTTGTCTTGACTCACGGTTATCCTCTTTCCTCAGTCTTACAGGTAATTTTCACCACACCCCAAATTTCATCTTAGTATTAAGCACACACACTTTGGGGACTGGAGGGGTTGGGTTAGGCTTTCAGCTAGCCTAGGATGGTCTGGAACTTGCTGTGTAAAAGGGCTGTTATACTTCAGATCTTCCTGCCATATCTCCTAAGTGTGGAAATACATACATGTTCGCCAGCATGTTTAGATCTAAATATTTTCTTTTTTTGGTTTTTTTCGAGACAGAGTTTCTCTGTGACTTTGGAGCCTGTCCTGGAACTAGCTCTGTAGACCAGGCTGGTCTCGAACTCACAGAGATCCGCCTGCCTCTGCCTCCCAAGTGCTGGGATTAAAGGCGTGCGCCACCATCGCCCGGCTATTTAAATATTTTCTTGTATGTACTTTTATTTGTAGTCTTAGATATCATATACAGGGCCTTCTGATTATATTCATTATTACTATTTAGTGTGTGAGCTTGTGCTCAGGTAGAAATGCAAGGATGTGCTATGGGGTAGGTATGGAGGACAAAAGACAGCTAGAAGCACTTAGCTCTCTTTCCACCATGAGGTTACCAGGGACTGAACTGAGGTTACATTTTTTTTTTCTGCTGAAGAACCGTTTCTCTAGGTCTCTCTGATTAATGCAGGATATTTTTGTGGGACTGAGACTCTTTTTTTAGGCAAGGATGGCTTGCCAGTGGTCCCTATGCTTTTATTTTATGTGGGTGCTGGAGATTGAATGCCTGTCCTCATTTATGCCTTATTCTGTCAGACATGTCTAGCCCTTTCTGTAGTTATTTTTAATTGTATTTTTCTTTTTTTTTCTTTTGGTTTTTTTGAGAAAGAGTTTCTCTGTAGCTTTGGAGCCTGTCCTGGAACTAGCTCTTGTAGACCAGGCTGGCCTCAGACTCACAGAGATCACCTGCCTCTGCCTCCTGAGTGTTGGGATTAAAGGCGTGCGCCACCACCGCCCGGCTTAATTGTATTCTTAAAATATGTTATGCTTTTTTCCTTTTAGGGACACCAATGATTCCTGTTCCAATGAGTATTATGGCTCCTGCTCCAACTGTAAGTATAGTTTCTTGTTTTTGTTTTTGAGACAGTCTCATCACTTCCTGGATTTACTTTGTAGCTGAGGATGACCTTGAATTTAGATTTATTTATTTGTTTATTTTTTCCTCTACCTCTTAAATGCTGGGGTTATAGGCATATTAACCATGACTGGTTAATGTGTTGGGGATTGAACGTAACGCCTCATGTTTTCTAGGGAAGTACTCCAAGTTGAGTACTCCTTTCAACAGAGTAAACATAAATGAAAAATTAAGATTTAGAATACAGCTAGTACTTTTTGAAATATAAAATTTTGGTAACCTTAGATAGCTTAAAAATGTTTAAATGTGGGACTGGAGAGATGACTCAGTTGTTGGGAGCACTGACTGCTTTTCTCGAGGATCTGGGTTTGAATCTCAGCACCCACATGACAGTTCACACCTGTCTGTGACTCCAGGTCCAGGGGACCCAACACCATCACACAGACATACATGCAGGGAAAACACCAGTACACATAAAATAAATAACTAAAAATATATTTTAAATATTTATTTATTTATTTTGTATACAATATTCTGTGTGTATGACTGCAGGCCAGAAGAGAGCACCAGGCCTCATTACAGATGGTTGTGAGCCACCATGTGGTTGCTGGGAATTGAACTCAGGACCTTTAGAAGAGCAGGCAATGCTCTTAACCTCTAAGCCATCTCTCCAGCCCCCTAAGTAAAAATATTTTAATGTAGTTTGTGTTCTACTTGTCATTATGGGCAGAATTTGCATGCAGTGCTTTTGGAGGCTTGAAGGTGTTGTGAGCCACCTGCTGTAGTTGTTTTGAACTGAATGAGAACCTTCTGTAAGAATAGTGTATTAGTTACTTTTTTTTAAAAAAGGATTTATTTATATTTATTTAGTTTATAGTGTTCTGTCTACACTTGTGCCTGCAGGCTAGAAGAGGGCACTAGATTTCATTACGGATGAGTTGTGAGCCATGTGGTTGCTGGAAATTTGGAAGAGCAGTCAGTGCTCTTAACTGCTGAGCCTTCTCTCCAGCCCCTCTTAGTTACTTTTATATTGCTGTGACAGAACACCATCTCCTTAATAGAAGGAGGGGGATTGACTTGGGCTTACTGTTGTAGAAGGATTAGGGTCCGTATTGTAGGAAATCTCGGCACAGGTGGAAATGATGGCAGGAAGGGCTGAGAGCCTGAATCTGAAATAGCAATAGAAAGCAGAGAATAAACTCAGAATGGTGGGAATCATTAAACTGTCAAAGCCCTCCACTTCCTAAACCTCGCAAATAGTTGGGCAATTTTTTTGTTAAAATTGCTTTTGCTTTTTGGGGACAGTGTCTTACTTTTTAGTCCTGACTGGCCTGGAATTCAGTATGTAAACCTGGTAGGTTCTCCTTTAACTCAGTGGAGATCCACATGTCTCCCTGGTGTTTGGATTAAAGATGTGTACCACCATACCTGGCCTAGTTCGGTTTTTTTAGAAGCCTCCAAATGACACTCCCTTTGTATTGTAGGATAGAGAAAGGTGGAATTGGGGTTTGGAAAAATTATTCCTGTTCACAGTTTTTTCCATGCCTACTGAGTTGTATTGAATTCCTTGTTAAGTATATAGATTTCTGGTTCTGTATGTGGGGAAGTTGCAATTTAAAGTGAAAATAAGCTATTAACACAAGGACCTTATAAAAAGTAAAAGCGTGCGCAATGTTGAATTTGCCTTCAATTTTGTTCTGATTATAATTGTGTTGGAATTTTTATGTTTTTAATAATATGGCTTATGTTTTAAAATTGTAAGCAAAAATGCTTGACTTTTTTCTATCCTTTTTAAAGGTAATTAATGGAAATTTGTGAAGAATAAATTTGTAATAATGAAATATACTACATGCTTTAGGAACTTTTTGATCAGTTATGCAGGGCTTTTAATAATATGCTATATGTTTATACTTTAAATTTGGAATTTTTAGCATAATGTCATAATTTCCAGATCAAATATTTTTGTCTTTTTTTACTATAGGTTCTAGTACCTACTGTGTCCATGGTTGGGAAGCATTTGGGAGCAAGAAAGGATCATCCAGGCTTAAAATTAAAAGAAAATGATGAAAATTGTGGTCCTACTACTACAGTTTTTGTTGGCAATATTTCAGAGAAAGCCTCAGACATGCTTATACGACAACTCTTAGCTGTAAGTTAAACTGTGACCCCCACGCGGCCCCCCGCCCTTTTTTTTTTTTTTTTTTTTTTTGGTTTTTCGAGACAGGGTTTCTCTGTGGCTTTGGAGCCTGTCTTGGAACTAGCTCTGTAGACCAGGCTGTTCTCGAACTCACAGAGCTCCACCTGCCTCTGCTTTAAAAATGCAGTGATTAAAGGTGTGCGCCACCCTCACCTGACTGATTATTTTATATTTGTATTTTGCATGTGTCCATGTATGTGCACCATCTGTGTGCCTGTTGGATCCCTTGGAACTGGGGTTACAGATGGTTGTCGACCACCATATGGGTGCTGGAACTTAAAGTTTCTCAAAAAGTACAGTTGCTCTTGACCACTGAACTATCTCTCCAGCCTTAAACAAAAATCTTTGGTACATGGGTATTGCTGCTTCCTTTGAAAACCTGGTACTCTCTGGGCAGTGGCGGTGAACGCCTTTAATCCCAGCACTTGGGAGGAAGAGGTAGGTAGATCTCTGTGGCCAGCCTGATCTAAAAAGCTAGTTCTAGCACAGGCACCAAAGCTACATAGAAAACCTGGTAACTTGAGCCAAATTTTTGTAATCTATGTAAAGGTGGAAGGAGCGAACTGGCAAAGTTTTTCTTGACTTCTACCTACATACCACATGTGCCCTCAGTCATGCACGCATTTTACACATACATATACACACACCCAGATGCACATACACAAACACACAATAATGTAATATAATAATGTAATGTAGAGAATTTTTTTCAAGTGGTCAAGTGTTGGTGCATGCCTTTAATCCCAGCACTTAGGATTTCTGACTTTGAAGACATCCTGGTCTACATAGTGAGTTCCAGGACATCTGGAACTGTACAGAGAAAACCTATATTGAAACAAAATAACAACAATAACTTAAAAAGAAACATACAGGCTGTTACATGGAATGGTATTAGATGGCTTTGTAATGAAAAATAATGGTGCTTATTCTCATGCTGTCACTAATCACTACTATTCATTTTCTTTTTTTGTTTTGTTATTTTGTTTTGTTTTGTTTTTTTGAGACAGGGTTTCTCTGTAGCTATGGAGCCTGTCTTGGAACTCGCCCTTTTCGACCAGGCTGTCTTCGAACTCACAGCCATCCACCTGCCTTTGCCTCTCAAGTATGGGATTAGAGGTGTGCGCCACCACCACCCAGCTCATTTATTTGATTTTTTTTAAAATCTTTTTTTAATAAGTAATTCAGTAGCTATTTCCAGTTTGTTGGTTGTGTGGTCCTTGGCATCAAATGACAAAACAGAATCCACAAAATCCAGCTTTGTTAATTTTTAATGTTTTATGGTTCATACTTTCTTTCAGTAAAATAAAATGTTAAAATTGGAAACTATTGGGTGCAGTGGTGGCACATGCCATTAATCCCAATACTTGGGAAACAGGCAGGCAGATTTCTGTGAGTTTGAGGCCATCTTTGTCTACAAAGCGAGTTTAGGTCAGCCAGGGCTACGCAGAGAAAGCCTATGTCGAAAAATAGGAACAAAAAACAAAGCTCCAACCTTTCTTTTTTCCCCTTAGAGACGAGTAACAACTTATTTTTTCTTTTTGAGATGTAGTTTTTATAGCACTGACTGTCTTAGACTTTGGCGTGCATGCCAGTCTGGTCTCAATCACAGAGATTAGCCTACCTCGGGCTCTGTAGTGCAGGAATTAAAGATTTGTGCCACCCCATCCTATAAGTCACAGTTCTGTTTTTGGTTCTGGGGAGCACTCAGGATAGGATATGAGATTTTTCTTTCTTTCTTTCTTTCTTTTTTTTAAAGACTTATTTATTTATTGTATATTCACACACCAGAAGAGGAGACCAGATCTCATTACAGATGGTTGTGAACCACCATGTGGGTGCAGGGAATTAAACTCAGGTTCCCTGAAAGAGCAAAAAGTGCTCTTAACTTCTGAGCCATCTCTCCAGTCGCCGGATATAAGATTTCTAACTGAAGACTGGGGGGCAGAGATTAAATACAGGGAAAGCAATCAATGCATTGTTCAGGAGGACCGTGATCAGCCATATACAGTCTTGCAGCACATAAAATAAGCCATAGAATAAATGATAATACCACCCTCCTGTTATTTTCTACTAGCGGTTAATAAGACTCCTTTTTCTTTTTCTTTTCTTTTTTTTCTCCTTCCTTACCTTTAAAGCTTGTCTGTTTCTGTTTTGGTTTTTGGAGACATGCCTTCTCTCTCTAGTCCTGGCTGTCCTGGAACTCATTCTGAGGACCAGACTGTCCTCAAACTTACAGCTTTCTTTTGTCTCATCTCTTGAGTACTAGAATTACAATGTCTAAACCACTGCCTGTCTAAAGCTTTATGTTCTTGTTTAAGCAATTTGTTACATGTCTCATGTTTTTGAGAGACTTAGTATCTTTTTTAACAAAATTAGTTGCTGGCATGATCTTTCTTTTTTTAAAGATTTATTTATTATATATACAGTGTTCTGTCTGCATGTATGGCTGCATGCCAGAAGACACCAGATCTCATTACAGATGGTTGCTGGAAATGACCTCAAAGACCTTTGGAAGAGCAACTTTTACTCTTAACCGCAGAGTCATCTCTCCAGCCCATTGGCATAATCTTGTTTGTTTTCTGTTTTCCCCCCTCTATTGATGGTGGCATTATTTTGAAACTGGGTCTCAAATGGGGACCCAGGCTGCCTTCTAACTTTTTCTACCTGAGCCTCTTGGATTGCAGGTGTGAGCTATCATACTCTGTAACCATTAATTGTGATCTTACTTGTTTTGAAGCTGTTTCATTTTGTTAAGTGGTAAATTCTTTAATTTCTTTTTAAGAAATGTGGTTTGGTGCTAAGCTGGAAGAGAGTACAAGGTGCTTCAGGAAAACTTCAAGGTAATACATATTTTTCTTACTTGTTTCCTTTATTGTAATCTGTTTGCATAAATCACTTAGCAGCTTTACTTTAATTTTCTATTAGGATGTATTAAAAGACAATTGAGCTGTATGATGGTAGTGCACACCTTTAATCACAGCACGCAGGAGGCAGAGGCAGGCAGATTCTGTGAGTTCATTGCCAACCTAGTGTACAAGAGCTAGTTCTAGAATAGGCACCAAAGCTAAACAGGGAAACCCTGTCTTGAGAAACAATAAAAAGGCAATTGAGAAGGTTTTTGGCTGAGATTTGAGATTAGAAGATTCAAAAGTTGGACTGGAGAGATGGCTCAGCGGTTAAGAGCACTGACTGCTCTTCCTAAGGACCTAAGTTTGATTCCCAGCCATCATATGGTGGCTCACAGCCATCTGTAATGAGATCTGATGACCTCTTCTGGGCTGCAGGCATACATGTAGACAGAATACTGAGAATACTGTACACATAATAAATAAATAAATCTTTAAAGAAGAAAAAGAAGATCCAAAAGTTGAAATAGAATGGAGGTAGAAGAGGAAAAAGTTACAATTACTAAATAGTTTTCTCTTCCCCCTTTTTAATATACTAAATCTAGTGGTTCTTTTTTTAAAAAGATTTTATTAATTGCCAGTAAGTTATGTGTGGGTTTTTGCATGTGAGTTCAGTGCCCATCAAAGTGGAAGATAGTATTGTGTCCCTTAGAGGTGGAGTTATAGTTGGTTTCCAGCTTCCTAACAGGGGTTCTAGGAATCTGTCTTCTGTAGTATGTGTTCTTTTTTTTGTTTTGTTTTGGTTTTTTTTTTTTTTGTTTTTCAAGACAGGGTTTCTCTGTCGCTTTGGAGCCTATCCTGGAACTAGCTCTGTAGACCAGGCTGGTCTCGAACTCACAGAGACCCGCCTGCCTCTGCCTCCCAAGTGCTGGGATTAAAGGTGTGCGCCACCACCTCCCGGCCTGTAGTATGTGTTCTTAACTGCTGTGCTATCTCTCCATCTCTACCACTAGTTTCTTACATGTTTAAGGTTATTTTCTCTAAAAGAAAGGCTGTCTGGTCTGGGTTGAGCAATTAGAGCTCAGGAATAAAGGAAAGATAATCACATGACTTACTTATTTTTGTTTTTTTTGACACAGGGTTTCCCTGTGTAGCTTTGGAGCTTGTACTGAAACTCGCTCTGTAGACCAGGCTGGCCGCAAACTTGTTAGGGGTACACCTATCATCTTCCTGAGTACTGGGATTAAAGGCGTGTGCCAATGCTGCCTGGCTCTTGTTTACTTTTCTTTTTTTTTTTTTTAATTTTTTTTTTTGTTTACTTTTCACTTATGTCAAACTTTAAATATTTATGCCATTCAGGATACATGTGAGCTTTCTATATTGAAAGTCATTGGGAATTTGTTCTAAGTCTTCTGATAGTTATAGCTATTCCAGTCCTCCTTTGCTTCTGCCTATGCCTTGTCATACCCAGCAAAAGTCTGGATGCTTAAAACTATATCCTCAGTCTTTTGACTGTTGTTTTTTTCTTTAATTTCATTATTTTTTCCTTTCCACTGGTCTTTTATATTCTCTATATTCTTTCTCTCCCTCCATTCCCCCCCCCCCCCTCTCTCTCTCTCACACACACACACACACACACACCTACACACATAATCTCTCTCACACACACAAACACAGACCTCATTGGTTTGCACATGCTAAAAGTGAAATGGTTATTAGAGAGTTAAAGAGCAGGATTGGAGTGATGACTTCAGTACCCTCAAGTAATGTCTTTAATCATTTTACTTTGCTTTTTTTTTTACTTTTTATAACTTAAAATTCACAATTTTTTATTTCTAGCTTTTGGATTTTGTGAGTATAAAGAGCCTGAATCTACCCTCCGTGCTCTCAGATTATTGCATGATCTTCAGATTGGAGAGAAGAAGCTACTTGTTAAAGTTGATGCAAAAACAAAGGCACAGTTGGATGAATGGAAAGCAAAGAAGAAAGCTAATGGGGTATGCAATATCTTTTCTAATCTGGGTGCACTACTAGTTCAGTGTGAATCCTTTATATTGTCATAAATCTAAAATTGGGACTCAGAAATCATTATTGTAATATGTGCTTATGACTTGTGCAGGAGTGTATTTTCATAGTTTGTAGTTAAGTGTTTTATCTACCCACAGTGGGTGGATGACTGTTGGTTTGCTTGTTCCAGGTTGGGATGAAGGTAGTAAGGGAGGCTGGACAAGGTTAACTTGCCAGAGAAAACACTTGTACAGACTATTCCAATCAGAGCTAATTCATTAAGGCAGCTTTGTAAGTAAGTATAAAATATTTCAACCTACACAATGTTTATTAGTACCCTCTCTTTTAGATGCACACAGATTGGATTCTAAAATGACTGAAAATTAGTTGTACTATTTAATGTATTGGGGTGACTTAGGACATTTTCTTATTTTTCATTTTAGTTTTGTTATTTTAAATGAGGACAAAAAGTTTTTTATGTCTTGTGTGGTAATGTATCTATGGTCTCCTTTACAAAACAAAACAAATCTTAAACCTGAGTATATATTGCGTCCATTTTTTTCTTGCCTGCCTTTCCACTTCCATCAAAAAGCAAAATAACCTTTCTTCTCATCAAACTTTCATATAGCTTCCTTTAAAGATTATTTTTTAACTCAAATTTAAGCAAAATATAAAAGGAAATCAAGTTTTACCATACCCAAAGTACTTTACTGTAGACATTTTGGTCTCATGTTCTTGAAGACATTTTCTTCTGTGTGACTGAATGTAGTTTTCTGTTGTCTTTGTTTTTTCTTTCAGTGCTGAGGGTAGAACCCAGAGCTACTGTTTGACAGGCAAGAACTCTGCCACTGATCCATATCCCCACCCCATGAGTATAGTGTTAATTAGAATAGTTTCATTTCATAAAAGCAGGATTAAAGCCAGCTGTGATGGTACAATCCCAGCCCTTGGGAGGTAAAGGCAGTGGGTTAGGAGTTCAAGCTCACCAGTTATACGAGGAATTTGAGTCTATTCTGGGCAACATTAGACTATCAAATCAAAAAGGATTATTTTATGAACATCTTTCCCCCCTGCTTAATTCTGGTTTTCTTTGGACTTGTAGTATTTAAATAATTTCACCAACATATTCTGCATATCTTTATATAGTAAACTATTGTTGCTTATTTGTCAGACCCAATCTTGGTTTGGAATTATTTTTTTTTTTGGTTTTTGTTTTTGTTTTTTGAGACAGGGTTTCTCTGGTTTTGGAGCCTGTCCTGAAACTAGCTCTTGTAGACCAGGCTGGTCTCGAACTCACAGAGATCCGCCTGCCTCTGCCTCCCAAGTGCTGGGATTAAAGGCGTGCGCCACCACCGCCCAGCTGGTTTGGATTTCTTTACAGGTTTGGATTAATATGCTATTAATTGGCTCTTTACAGAGTGAAGTCTATGTTTTGCGTAGTGTTTGGGTTTTATTGTATTGTGTATCTCTTGTATTTTGTTTGGTTTTTAAAAATTTATTTTTATGTTTGTTGAGTGAGCACGTATGTTTATGTGCATCATTTCCATGTATTTCCCATTGAAACCAGAAAAGGTTATTAGTCTCCTAGAACTAGTGTTAAAAGCAGTTGCCAGCCACTGTGTGAATGTTGGGAACGAAACTGATGTCTTCAAGAGCAGCGAGTGCTTTTAACTGCTGAGTTTTTTTCCAGCTGCTGTTTTGGCTTTTCTTTTTTCTTTTTTTTAAAGATAGGATCTTCTATAGTGCAGAGTGGCTTCTTTCTTTCTTCCTGTGTAGTATGACCTTGAGCTCTATTTCCCCAATGTGCTGGGATTACAATCAGATATGCTATTAATTGGGTCTTTGAAAACACTTATATTATAGTTATTTGTGTGTATAGATATGTGTGTAGGTACGAATGTGTGTGTGGAAGTCAGAGGATAATTCACAAAAGTTCTCTTCTGTTATGTAGGTTCCAGGGATCAAATTGAGGCCCCTTGACATGTTGAACCATCCGCTGGCATCAGCCCACAGACTTCTTAATATTATTATTAATTACTTGATTTTTTTTTTTGGTACTTATTGCCCATCCAACTCCTCCA
This sequence comes from Microtus pennsylvanicus, assembly GCF_037038515.1. Lineage (NCBI taxonomy): Eukaryota > Metazoa > Chordata > Mammalia > Rodentia > Cricetidae > Microtus > Microtus pennsylvanicus. The sequence continues at coordinate 32,160,077 of NC_134592.1, read as the reverse complement.
TTAATATTTTGTCCATCTAGTTATAATTAACATGCCCTTTGATTCATATAGCTATGAATGTGTTAAAACTTTTCCTGGAGAGAGACAACACACAGGTCTACTCACTCCATATAGGAAGCCAGTGACAGACCAAAATACGGTAAATACCACCAAAGTTCAACTTGGTGAACCAATGATCATTCTGGTTTTTCAAGATGGGGTTTCTCTGTAGTTTTGGAACCTGTCCTGGAACTCAGTCTTGTAAACCAACCAGGCTGGCCTCAACTCACAGAGATCCACCTCTTGCATGCTGATTAAAGGCATACACCACCACCACCTGGCTGAACCAGTGAATCTTACTGGGGTTTCTTCTGAAATATGGGTGAGGGGTTACAGGAGCAGGAATGACTCAAAGATTGCTACCTCACCAAGGTCCACTCCAACATGAGTGACAGCTCACAGATACTGGAAAACCTGAAGCAGACTTCACAGCCTGCAGGCAGCTCAGCAGGTTAGAGCGTGTCCTTTCAGAGTTACTCTGACAACTGTACTGCTTTCTGCTTCATTCAGGCAGCCTGTCTGGTGGCTTTTTTATTTATTTATTTACTTATTTATTTTGGGTTTTTCGAGACAGGGTTTCTCTGTAACTATTTGATGCCTGTCCCGGAACTAGCTCTTGTAGACCAGGCTGGCCTTGAACTCCCAGAGATCCGCCTGCCTCCGCCTCCCAAGTGCTGGGATTAAAGGCGTGCGCCACCGCCGCCCGGCTTTGGTGGCTTTTGTAATTTCTAATTTTTCTTGTTTATTTATTTATTTTGGGCAGCTTTCTTACAGCTCAGTTCAGATTTGTTCTATCTGAGAGGGACTCTCAGCTTTTATTTATTTATTATGTATACAATATTCTGTCTGTGTGTATGTCTGCAGGCCAGAAGAGGGCACCAGACCTCATTACAGATGGTTGTGAGCCACCATATGGTTGCTGGGAATTGAACTCAGGACCTTTGGAAGAGCAGGCAATGCTCTTAACTGCTGAGCCATCTCTCCAGCCCGACTCTCAGCTTTTATTGTTTATTTTTCTGTGAGGGAAAACTGATGAGTTTCAGGGACTTCCTGAACTATCTTCAGTTGTTAACCTTCCTGCTCAAGGTCTTCTCTCTCTGCAGGATGGAATATTTCAATTTGGAAATAAGGTTTACACAATGACTGCTGTCATTTCTTTATTGTCTTAAAATCCTTTTGTCCCACATCCCTCTTCCACACACATGGCCTCTATTGTTTACTGTCTCGTTTCTCATAGCCTATCATTCCCTGTCTGACTGTCACATTCTGTACCCTTTCCAGATCCCTGGTTTTCACTAAAAGTGAAAATAATTTCACTAACTTCTCTTTTGTACCCACCCTATCACTTAGCAAAATGTCTTTTAAATTAATAACATAATAAGCGTTTATTGACTGTCAGTAATAACTTTGTGATCAACTCTTGACTTGAGGTAAAAGGAAGATCGAAAAATAGCTTTAATGAGTCAGAAAAATATAAAATTTTATAAAAGAAATTGAAATAATTTTCATGATTTTGAATTTTAAGAAAAGTTTCCTTGTTAGCTAACTTGATTAAAAATAGTTAAAAAACTGGTGTTTAGTACAAGTGTATTTCATTGCAGCTAACCAATCTAATCTGTCTAGTCTTGGCCCTACTTGTTGCTTTCTATTTGCTCAGCAATAAGTCTGTAAATATAGATAAACCTCCATGATTGTTTCAAGCTGTGTTTTGTTAACCATGCGTTCAGGAATAAACTGGTGGGCTGTAGAGATGGCTCAAGGGTTACTAACTAACATTGGCAACTTTTGCAGAGGACCCAGGTTTGATTCCCAGCACACACATGGCAGCTTACAAACTGCCTGTAACTCTAGTTTCCCGGGGATCTGACACCAGCTTCTGGCATCCCCTCTACAGCATCAGGCATGCAAGAGGTACACATATATGCAAGAAAAACACCGATACACAAAGGAATGAATTAGTGTGTGAGGTGAATTCCTCTAATGTTAATATTTCGTAGGGAGAGGCTGGTCGATTAAGTCAGGCCAGCCAGTGCTTGTATATATCTTAGAAAGCAAAACAAAATGATGAGAATTAACTGGTGAGTGTTGGAGTACAGATAATCTCTGGATAGCCATGTGTATTAAATTCTGGTAGATGAAGGTGCTCCAAGTGAACATCTTCACATAGTCCCTTCCAAATTCATGTTTACTGAAGGAACTGTGTGTTTGTTTAGGTTCCCCCAGAATGGCTTCTTTCATTTTATAGAAGTTAGTCTTTGTTTGTTAGCATTACTTAGTATACATTTTGGATTTGGAGGTAGAAGTTAAAATTGGGAAATGGAAAGTTGTTGGTGAAGCCAGTGAGAGCTTTAGATCAGAATTGGCAACCTGTCTAATGACCTTTCTATCCCAAATTAACTTTCCTCCTTACACGTTATTTCGGCACATTTTTGTTTTAATGATAATTAGCAGTGAGCTAAGAGACAGCCTATCCTAGCTTTTCTTTCTAAAGATGTAGATTGTAAGGAAATCAGCCATTTGAAAGGTTTGTTATAAACCCTATATGGTCATAATTCTGGCAAATAGCTATGTTGATCCTTAAATTTTTAGTGTTTTTGAATGGTAATTTAGAGTCTTGAGTTTCTTTTACATTATCAGGCTTTTGAATTTACAACTCCATTCTTATTCCTGTGGTCAGAAACCCACGGAGAGTCTTTTGACGGGGGAAAAAAATTAGAAGTGTAGGAAATGTCACACAGATTGTATATTTTTTTTTTCTGGTTTCTTTTTTAGAGTGTTTCACTGTGTAGCGCTGTTTGGTCTGAAACTCATAGAAATCCCACCTGCCTCTGTCTCCCAAGTGCTAGAATTAAAGGCCTTCAGCCCCACACATGGCACAATAGTATGCTCTTTAAAGAATGTTTTGATAGTGTAGAGTTAGTTTTCAAAGGCCAAGTTTCAGGGAACTGGTTTTGGTGGCACATAGTTGTAATCTCAGCACTTAGGAGTCTGAGAAAGTATAACAATTCCAGGCCTGTTGGGGTTATATGGTAGCTTTGAGCAAAAACAAAATTTACAACATACTTCAAACCTGGAATTTAAATGGAAATGTAAATGTTACCGGAGCATTCTCTTTTAGAAAGGCATAGTGTATCATTAAAGATTTTAGTGACAGGTGTATAAATTTGAAGACCTTATTGTCCTTATTTCACCAATTTAAAATAAACAGTCTCCATAATTACAGTTTACTACATATTGTTGATAAATAATTTTAGTAGTTTAATTACAGTCTTGTGTAAAGCATCTTGTCTTTATCTAAGATGCCAAGTAGAAAATTTGGCTACAAGAAGACTGGATGAAGAGGCAGGTTTGAGAAAGTAAGAAACTTAATAGAGTGGGTTGTTTTATCCTTGACACAATGTCTTATATTATCTGTCATACCCTTCTATTTCTTAGTGTATGTTCATGATGTTTGTGGGCAAAATTCTTCTTTAAACATTTGTGATTTTTACTTTCTAACAATGTAAAACAATGTGTTCAGAATAAGGATTTGTTAAAATTAAATGTTGATTAATAGTAGGCTCATTAACTGTATATAAATATGTCTAATGGTAGAAACATCTTAATAGTTGTTATGAAATAACTGGTAAGTTATAATTACTTAAGTAACCACAGAGCATGAAGTTCAGCTTCAGTAGAGTTGAATGTATTGTTACCAAGATCCTGGCATTTATGTGAAAGATTGTAGTCCTTTTTCTCTTGATGTTTTGGCAGTTGAAACCAGGATGACACATGTTAGACAAGTCCTGGACGGCTGATCTGTGTTTCTGGCTCTACAAGCATGGTTTTAAATTAACTTTATATCTGGTTGCTTTAAGGCATGATTAGAAGCAACAATAGCATGTTTTTGTTTTTTTCATGCTAGACTGATTTTCTTTTTGAGATAGGGTCCTGTTGTGTAAGGGAAGCTTTCCCTGATAGTTATCGTCTTCCCTTAGGACTGTTTATTTGTTACCTTCCCAGCTTTGAGTGAAGGTTCAATTCTTCACTTTTCACTTGTGGACTTTGCAGATTCATTTTTACTATTTGGGACTTTTGTGTCCAGTTGAAAGGGAAGATAAGGTTTTGTGTAATCCCGACTACCCACAAATTCGACATCCTATGTCTGTCTCCCCACTGTTGTGAATACAGGCATCAGCCATCAATGGCCAATCAGATATTTAGTCTTAAATGATCGCTATTAGAGTCTAATATTTTTTTTAAAGAAACATTGAACAATTCGTTTGTGTATGGCTTGATTGATTCTTTTCGTTTATATTTTTTTGAGACTTTTTTTTTTTTGTATAGCCCTAGCTGTCCTGGAACTTGATTCTTGAAGTTGGATATGCACCTGCCTCTGCCTCCTGGGTGCTGAAATTAAAGACATACTTCATCATTCCTGGCTAGGTTTTGACTCATTATTAATGATATTGCATGTGTGACTTAGGAGAAAGAAGTGTATATGGTGTATAGAACATGTGGAGACATGGTTTCACTCTGTAGCTTTGGTTGGTCTGGACCTGTATACAGATAAGTCTGACTTTGAACTCAGAGAGATCACTGGCCTCTTCATTCTGGGTACTGTGATTAAAGGGGTGAACCTTGATTCCTAGCTAGGTATATGTTTTTACTGCACCATTTAAACTGTAGAATCCAGGCTGCTGAGGTAGCTGATTAGGTAAAGGGACTTTACTGCTAGACTTGACCATCCAAGTTTGATTTCTGAGATCTTGAACCAACATTCAAGTTATCCTCTTGACTTCCACATGTATGCCATAGGACACACACATATACACACATAGAATTTTTTCAAAAAGATTTAATAATATATAAAAGCATATGTGGGGAAAGAAGCCATCATTTTCAGCATATAACCTTTTTAGTATTTACATTTTGTAGATATAGCTATTGAATATTTTTCTTTGTTTAGCCTATTCATATTCTTTGCAATGATTTTTTTTTCCATTCTCCCCAAATTTGTCTTGGTTTTTTAAGAATGCAAGACCAGAAACTGTTACTAATGATGATGAAGAAGCCTTAGATGAAGAAACAAAGAGAAGAGACCAGATGATTAAAGGGGCAATTGAAGTTTTAATACGTGAATACTCCAGTGAGCTAAATGCACCCTCACAGGAGTCTGACTCTCACCCCAGGAAGAAGAAGAAGGAAAAGAAGGAGGACGTATGTGTTCTGACAACACAGTCATTTCTAATATTTATTTTTCTGAAAAATTACGGTGTTTCTTCAGAAACTCTGGGGTTGTTTGTATCATGAAAAATGCTATAACTGTATATATTGATTATTTAGGGATAGGGAAAGGTTCTGTTTTGGGTTTCAGTAGTTTTTGGGGGGACTTTTAAGTTTTATTTTTGGCTAGATAAACTTGTATTTAATATTTCATTTGATCATAAATGGGGGTCTACTTAGTATGTCTATTGGGAAAGATAGTTTGTAGAGTTTGTTAGGTATTAGGTAAAATAGAACTTCCTCTATTGATGTGGAAGGAGAAAAACAATGGATAAGTGAGAATAAGTTAAAGAAATACTGTTCTTTGGTAAGAATTATAGGCAGATCTTTTTATGTGGTAGACAAATTTTCTTTTGTGCATTCAAATACATATCAAGTGGCAAATATTAAGTATGGTTGTTTTCTACAGCTTAGAGATATGGAAACAGTCTTGCTACCCCCCCCCCCCCCACCTTTTTTTTTCTTTCCCAGTATTGTGAGATAAGGTGTTAGATCTCTGGCTGTCTTTTTTTTTTTTTTTTTTTTTTTTTTTTTTACCACTAGACATCAGGGACTCTGGCTGTCTTGGAACTCATTTTTTAAAATTATTATTTCTTAAAATTTATTTATTACATGTGCAATCTTCTTCCTATTATGTGCCTACATGCCAGGAAAGGGCACCAGATCTCATTACAGTTGCTTGTGAGCCATCATGTGGTTGCTGGGAATTGAACTCAGGACCTCTGGAAGAGCAGTCAGTGCTCTTAACCTCAGAGTCCTCTCTCCTTGCTGGCTTTCGAACTCACAAAGATCAGGCAGCCTGCTTCTGCCTTCTGAGCTCTGGGATTACAGGCGTATACTACCACCACTTGGCCAGTCCTGCTCTTCTTAAGACATTTTCTCCCTGTCCTCGTCAGAGGAGGTTTTATTTTATTTTATTTTATTTTTTTTCTCGAGACAGGGTTTCTCTGTAGCTTTGGTGCCTGTCCCAGAACTAGCTCTTGTAGACCAGGCTGGTCTCGAACTCATAGAGATCCGCCTGCCTTTGCCCCCCGAGTGCTGGGATTAAAGGCGTGCGCCACCGCTGCCCAACCTCAGAGGAGGTTTTAAAGATAAGGAAATAATTTTTACTATAATTTGAAATCAAAATATCACAAGTAATGGTTCCAGTGTAAATATGTAGTAAGTTGAATTACAGCATGATGTTTTTAATAAATAAAAAATTATAAACATAAATAAATAAAAATATTTTAATAATAAAAACAACATAATGTTTTTAAAAAAATCTTTGTGGGTTTCTCTGCAGATTTTCCGTAGATTTCCAGTGGCCCCATTGATCCCTTACCCACTCATCACCAAGGTTCGTTTAAAACGTACATTTTGATTTTATGTGTGTGCTACTAATTGCCAGATTTGTGCTTTTTACTATTTTTTTATCGTATTACATTAAATTTTACTGTCAAGTTGGTGTTTTTTTTAGTCGATTTTGTAATACTTGTACAAAATACTGAATCATTTTATATTAATGTATAAATATTCATTCCTTTCTGTTTCCTTATTTTTAGGAGGATATAAATGCTATAGAAATGGAAGAAGACAAAAGAGACTTGATATCCCGAGAGATCAGCAAATTCAGAGACACACATAAGGTAGTATTCTTATATTTTCACTTAATACCAATCTAGACTTTTTACAGAATCCAAAGCAAACAGACAAGAAAATCAACTTTACATTATTAGAGTATAATTTATTGCCTTGTAAGGCTTAGTTATTACTGAGGTAGAAACAAAAGAAGACAAGCACCACATTGAAAAGTGGTCATTACTTAATTTTTTCCAGTCACTGACTACTCAACAGTCATCTCACTTTAAAAGAACAAGTTAATTCATAGATTTCAACATAGACGTCAAGGTCGGATTTAACTATATTTAGGGGGCAGCAGGATACCATACATACAATTTAGTTTTTTGTGGGCAGTTCTTTAATCTTAGGAAAACTTCTTTTTAAAGAGCTGAGATTAAAATTTAAGGTTTATATTTGTGTAGATTTAAGTTTGAGTGGGGGAGATTTTAAAAAGTAGGTCAGTGATTACCAGACTTACCAAATTATAGATGCATGGAAGAACTGTAAATTCCCATAAAGCTAATCTATTCATTGACCCCCCACCATTATGATAGAGATCATATGGTGACTAATGCAAGATGAAACTCTCAGCTTGGAAAGTAACAAGGAATAGGATGTAAGTATGAGCTTCTGTTTTTATTATATTTATGGATGCCCCCTCAGAAAAATATGCAAAGGGGTAACTGGCTTGGAAATTGGTATTTGTGTACAGTAAATCCCACTCACGAGTTTTGCCTATTTAAAGCTTCTCTCAATGACAGTACCTCTGTGAATGTTGGCTGGTATTGAAGGTGGTGCTTTTTGATGGTGAAATGCAAAATGCATGAGGTGTATTTTGATTGAAGTAATGAGATCTTACTGGTTCTGACTAGATTGAGAGATACATAACAACTCTGTGGTGTTAAGTGTTCATTTTCTCTATATTGAGTCTTACTGGTTTCAGAATCCCAAGTTGATAATTAATGCTAATGATTAAGTGCTGCTGAACACTTAATGTCCAGTTGCCCAACCATAGCTCACAACGGTGCTTTTTCTGGAAGTAAATGTGTCTAAAAGCACAACTGTAACTCCCACAACTTGAGAGTTACAATGGTGGTTTGTGCATTGTCATTGTAGAATACTTCTATATATGTTCAGTATTCCAATTCAAGGCCGAGTAAGCTTAAAAATGGTATACAGTTGTGTGTGTGGTTTACCCCTTCTATTTTTATTTATTTATTTTAAACCTTCTCATGTTATTGTTAAATTATGAGGAAATCAACTTTGTAAAAGTTTTTAATTGAGAAGATATTACTTCAGCATTTTAAGGGTCTGTCAGGCATTTCACTGCCTTAATACTATTTTACTGAGGGGAATGTTCCTAAAGATCAAAAGAGAAAAAATCAAACTGCTTTTCTTTGGGTGGTGTGGTTAAGGGGATATTTGAATTCTTAGTAAAAAATGAGCTCAGTGAACCTTTGCATGTTTTGGTATGAGTTTATTAAATAACCACAGACTGTCAGGGTATCAGCGTGGCAGGGGGCGTCCATTTACAGCACGGATGAGTCTGAAGAGAGAATAAGGTAAGATTTTTGATTTTTTTTTTCTTTTTTAACCTCTTTCCTTTTCTCTTCATTACTTAATTTTTAAGGAATCATTTCATTTCTTTCTTGAATATTTCTTAACATACATGCATATATGCTATAAATCTGCTTGTGTGCATACACATATTGAATATATAAATAACTTTAGAATGCATTTGTTATGGACTTGATTTTCTCACTTTTGCTTACATAGAGCAATTAGAACTTTAAAATGAGTTGTGAAAGATTTTTTTTTTGCATCAGAGATAAGGTAGCATAGTAAAAAACAGGAGTAAAAAAATTGAGGACTTTTACAAAAGAAATTAAAAATTTGTAAGTATATATTATCTCCGAAATAAGTTTCTTAAATGTATGATACTGAGGTAAGTCTTATGTATTATGTAGTCTAGATTCATTTTAAAATATAAATTTTGAATTCCATTAGGAATGTTCAGAAATTAGAAATTACCCCTCTAGTACTTTTCAGTTTCTCACCTCTCTCTCTCCATGTCTCCTATCTTCCCTTTCTAATTTCAATGTATTCAGTATTGGCTCTGCCTGTACGCTAACTTAGTTCAGCAGCTGAATATATTGATACCTCATACACTAGCTTTTCTCTCATAATCCTCTATCAGTTCTTTTGTCCGTGAGCAAGACAAAAAGTACCTGACAGGTAAGACTGCTTTTTAAAGTTTTAAATGCTTTACATGACTGAGCAAAAGAAAAATGCAGATTTTATTGTTGCAGTTTAAATTTCATTTCTGTGAAATTAAACGTAGAATTCAGGAATAAATATGTTTTGTTTTCGGTTTGTTTTACTTGATTGGGGTTTTTGTTGTGTTTTCTTTTTTCCCCTTATTTTGTATAGAAATCTTGTGGTACACTGGTAATCTTTCAGGGATACACACTTGGTCTGACTGTTATTTGGTTTATTTGTGAACCATGTACTTGCTCTTCCTCCCAGAAACATAGCTTGTAGGCAAGGTTAATCCAGTGTTGGCGGTCCATGTCCTAGCACAACATCTGTAAGTTAACATAAGATCCTTGCAAGGGTGGATTTATCATTGTAAATATATTTTTTATTGTCTTATAGGAATAATGGTGGGCATAACTGTACTGCTTTTAACTTTTAAATTAAAATGTTGCAATTATGTACACATTGCTTGAAGTGAGTGGTTTTCAAAGTTTCTGTATTTGGTGGACCATCCTTTTTGTAATGGTGGGAATACATATTTCCATGGTAAAGAAAAAATTTCTGACTGAATTCAGCTTCTGCTTCTTGTGGAGGGTGGGAAGCCTAGAGTGCAGAAGATTGCTGTATAGTGAGTTGAATGTTTTCCACCTCTACTTAAAAACCTTCATCAAGTAATCTTCAAGTAGTGAGCCATCTAGGGTTCTAAATACTATCACTGTTCCACTGACTTAGAGATATTCATAATAAGCAGAATTAAACTTTAGCCAATTGTCTTTTTAGGAATTACTAGAAACCACATTCTTCATGGTTATTTTAGAAATTGTGTAGTTAGTGATCAGCCACTCAAGTTTCCCCAACCCAAGATTGGAGATTTTTGGTTTGTGTAGAGTATATGATTTTGCACAAAATCTGGCATTCTGATTGTTTTAATTTGTCAAATAAAGCCACAAGTATTTAAAGCCTTGGTGGTTTGATGCTTTTCTTACCAGTATTGGGCATTGCGCCGGGGAAATTATAAATACTGGAGCCACAAAACTAACTCTAAAAGTACTTTTATTGGTTTCTAGAAACTGGAAGAAGAGAAAGGCAAAAAAGAAAAAGAAAGACAGGAAATTGAGAAAGAACGGAGAGAAAGAGAGAGGGAACGTGAAAGGGAACGAGAAAGGCGAGAACGGGAACGAGAAAGGGAAAGAGAACGTGAACGAGAAAAGGAAAAAGAACGGGAGCGGGAACGAGAACGGGATAGGGACCGTGACCGCACAAAAGAGAGAGACCGAGATCGAGAGAGAGATCGGGACCGGGATCGAGAAAGGAGCTCAGATCGAAATAAGGATCGGAGCCGATCAAGGTAGGAAGACTATATATATAATTGGTTGTTTTTGATAATGTAAATGAATTACAAGATTGCCATTGATACCATTTTCATTTAATTTTTTCATAGCCTGCCTATTTGTATACAAAATAATATCATTGACAGGTGAAAGTAACAGTATTTTTTCTGTTTTTTGGATGGGTGGGAGAAAGTTTTCTCGGTGTAGCTCTGGTTGTTGTGGAATTTAACGTGGAACACAAAAGAGCTTCTCCTGTTTCTGCCTCCTGAGTGCAGGGATTAATGGTGTGCACCATCATATAGTCGTACATTTTTTGTGTGTTTTGTCTGCATGTATATACATGTATCATGCATGTGCACGAAGAGGTTGTTAGATCACCTGAAACTATAGTTGTGAGCCACCATATTGGTTGGTCCTGGCTTTTTTTTTTTTTTTTTTTTTTTCGAGCCAGGATTTCTTTGTAGCTTTGGAGCCTGTCCTGGCACTCACTCTGTAGACCAGGCTGGCCTCGAACCCACAGACCCACAGAGATCCGCCTGCCTCTGCCTCCCGAGTGCTGGGATTAAAGGCATGCACCACCACCACGCGGCTTGGTCCTGGCTCTTAAGGACGTGCAACAAGTGCTCTTAGCTGTTAAGATACTTCGCCAATCCTATATTTTGTTTTTGAGGTGAGCTCTTTGTGCATCAGGTAGCCTGGAATTTCCTATGTAACCTAGGGTGATTGTGAATTCATCCTTTGCTAAGCTTTGTATGTGCTGGAGGCCTTATGGGCTTGTCCCATCATGCGAGATAGGATATTTGGGCACAGGGCAAGCACTCTACTGCTGGGCTACATTCCCAGCAACAGCAACAGTTTTCTTCTCTGTAGTTAGTCTTTCTCTCGGGCCAGTTTTTAAAAACCTGTTACTGATTGTTACCTAAGTATTAAGAAAGACATAGTTCCATTATATCTTTGAGTTGGTAGACTGTTTTTTCTATTAACATTCAGAAGTCAATTCTACTAGTATTGTTTTTAGAAGCAGGTGTGTGTTTCTTTGTCCCTATGTCCATTTATCCATCTGATTTAGTAATTTCACCCTTTAAGGTGGTCTTTTAAAACTTTTGGTAATTTATAATTTTTAGAGCAAGATAAAAAAAAGAACAGTGATTGAGAAGATTAGGAAAACTCAGGTTTTTCAATCATTTTCCAAATACATGTTACTTGTTGCAATGTAGCTTAAAGCCTACTTAGATACCATGACCAAAAGTAAATTTTCAAAGTGTTTATTTAGGATTTCTATTGCTATGAAGAGACACCACAACCACAGTATTTCTTATAAAGTAGAACATTTCATTGGGGCTGGCTTACTGTTTAAGAGATTTAGTCCATTATCATTATGGTGGGATATAGTGGTGTGCAGGCAGGCGAAGTGATGGAGAAGGAGCTGAGATTTCTATCTCTGGTCCCCAGGCAAAAGGAAGTGAATTGTAGGTGGTTGGGGGTTGTAGTTTGAACATAGAAAAGCCCACCCCTACAGTGACACTTTCTCTAACAAGGTCACACCTCCTAATAATGCCACTGTCTAGATGCATAGTATATTTTATATTTTCTCTTTCTTTCTTGTCGTTATAGCCCTCCCTTAATGAGAATTTGGCATTCTCTGAAATTACACAATTTCTTTTTAAAAATTATTTTTCAAAATCATACCTGGTGGTGCACATCTTTCATTCCAGCACTTTTGGAGGCCAGCCTGGTAGCAAGTTCTAGACAGTTAAGACTATAGTCAAAAAAATACACACACACACACACACACACACACACACACACACACACACACACACACACACGGGCTGCTGCGATGGCTCAGGGGTTAACAGTTAACAGCACTATCTTGTCATCCAGCAATCCTGAAATCTAGTGCCAGCTTCTGGCTTGCAGGCATACATGCAGGCAGAACACTATACATAATAAATACATCTTTAAAAAGACATGCACAAATAACAATGTCTGTTAGTAACATAATTGTCTCAAATACACACACGTGTATTTATTTATCTCTGGGTATTGTGATGTATTTTGCAGTGTAACTTATTTTAAGGTTTAGTTTTAGTTGTGTATGTGTGTTTATCAGTATGCATGCAAATGTGGTATACTACAATTAGAGAGGTGAATCCCTGGAGCTGAAATTATAGGCACTTGATACATACAGCATGCCAAAATTTTCTTTCTATGTGTTTGCCAGCATCATATTCCTTGATTGCTAGTAATGTAGTATTAACAACAAAAATTCCTGACAGTCTCACGTTTCTCAGGGTGGTCTCTTTCTATGTAGGTAAAGATAGCCTTAAACTTTTTCCATATTCCCTCCCAAATACTGTAATAACAGGCATACTTTGCCTGACTCTAGATTGGCTTTTTAATACGTTCACTAGTTTTTCATACTTCGTTTTTTCTTCTTCTGCATGTTTTCATCCCCTTATTGTGGGGCGGGGGGTGACTACGACAACATTTCTCTGTGCTCTGGCTGTCCTGGAACTCACTTTCTAGACCTACCTGGCCTCTAACTCACAGAGATCCCCTCATCTCCCACCCAGCCTCTGTCTCCCAAATGATGGCATTAAAGGTGTACGCCACCAATTGGACATCCCTTTTTTAATTTTAAAGGCTGATACCTATTATGTAGCTCTGCCCGTCCTGTAACTCAGTGTAGACAACTGAGATGTCTTTAAGCTAAAAGAGGTCAGCTGGCCTCTTCCTCCCAGACATTAGGTTTAATAGTGTTTACCACCATGCGTGACAGTGCTCTATTTTTTTATACATAATTATGTATTCCAGCATATAATTAGCCAGAATTAATAACTTTTCAATTTTTCATGTAATCTTATGTTTATTTTATGTAAGCTTAAGTTTATTTTCTGACATGTGAGTAAATTACTAGGACTGATTTGAATGCAATTTAGAATTAGTAGTTAGAACTAGAATCTGTGTTTTTGTTTAATTCCAACATTTGGATTAAAATGCTGGACCTTGTTCATTTTAGACAGTTACTTCACCTGAATTTGTACCTTTCAGTATAGAGACATTTACAGTTCTCTAAAATTAATTTTATTTGTTTTTTGTTTTTTTTTTTTGGTTTTTCGAGACAGGGTTTCTCTGTAGCTTTGGAGCCTGTCCTGGAACTCCCTTTGTAGACCAGGCTGGCCTCGAACTCACAGAGATCCTCCTGCCTCTGCCTCCCAAGTGCTGGGATTAAAGGCGTGCGCCACCACCGCCCGGCCTAAAATTAATTTTAAAGTCTGACTTGATTATATATATTGATTTGTAATGTATATTACAGCTTCCCTTGGTTCCTAAAGAAAGAGAATAGAGCAATAAAAAAATATTTAATGTTTTATTTCCAAAGAGAAAAAAGCAGAGATCGTGAAAGGGAACGGGAGAGGGAACGAGAGAGAGAGCGAGAACGGGAACGAGAAAGAGAACGAGAGCGAGAGAGAGAAAGAGAAAGAGAACGGGAACGTGAAAGAGAGAAAGACAAGAAGAGAGACAGGGAAGAGGATGAAGAAGACGCATATGAACGAAGAAAACTTGAACGCAAATTGCGAGAGAAAGAGGCTGCTTATCAAGAGGTAACCTGAGGAAATGCCTTTCCTTGTGAAGTGTGTTACACTCACATAGGCTGGTGGCCATGTTTTATAGAGTCCTGTGTGAAATTTTAAAGTTTTGAAACTTTTTTTTCTATTAGCGCCTTAAGAATTGGGAAATCAGAGAACGAAAGAAAACCAGAGAATATGAAAAAGAGGCGGAAAGAGAAGAAGAAAGAAGAAGAGAAATGGTGAGGTTTTAGGTGTAAAAAGGTGTTTTGTCAAGTTAAAAATATTCGAATTTAACACAGAAAATGTTATATATATATATGACAGCTTCTCAGTTAATAATTTTTTGTTTCGGCTTTTTAGTATGGTATCACTGTAGCTTTGGATGCCCTGGAATTAATGATGTAGATCAGGTTGGCCTTGACTCAACTCATACAGATACCTGGATTTCTCATTTCAGATAGCTTTGAGATAGACTCAGTACACATCTCCTTCTACTTTTCAAAAATTTTGCTGCCCATTAATGATATGTAGTATAATATCAATCTGCTATAGTGGGTTATAGAAACTTAGAATTAATTTGATGTCGTTTGGTTAAGATTTTAAAAACTTTGATGACAAGATGCCTCATCTTGGAGAATTAGTTCCAACTACCACCCTAAAGTTTAGACTGCAAAAACCTCTTGGTTGAGAGAAAACTGTCACCCACAATTTGTAGCTTGACATCCGTATCTGTGTTGTGGCATCCACAGGCAAATACACAAAAGCTTAGTGCCATAAATTTTTTCTTTTAAACAGTTCTGCAAAATTGTTGAATTAGTTAGTGTAGATGTCTGGTTTGTTTGGAGGGAACAGGTTTATATTGTTTTTTTTTTATTTATTATTTCACTGGTGTTTTTTCTGCATGTATGTATTCTGAGGGTATCATATCCTCCTAGAACTGAAAATGTGAGCTACCATGTGGGTGCTCTTCAGTGATAAGCCAGCTCTGTAGTTCCTCTTGGCACTCTTTTAAGCATTTATCAAGTAGTTTTCTTGCTTCGATAGTCTCTTTATATGGTCATAAATTTAGTTTTGTTGTATTTACACTGATAATTGTTAAGCATTCCCGGGCGGTGGTGGCGCACACCTTTAATCCCAGCACTTGGGAGGCAGAGGCAGGCGGATCTCTGGGAGTTTGAGGCCAGCCTGGTCTACCAGAGCAAGTTCCAGGACAGGCTCCAAAGCTACAGAGAAACCCTGTCTCGAAAAACCAAAACCAAAACAAAACAAGAAAAAATTGTTAAGCATAAACAGTTTGTTGAGAGTAGTGATAAAAGTTGCTTCAATAGTATATTCTATGTGTTGTGTTATGCAGGGTGTGGTGGCACACACCTTTAATTCCAGTACTTGAGAGGCAGAGGCAGGTAGATCTCTTTGAGTAAGAGGCCAGCCTGGTCTACAGAGCTAGTCTCAGGACAGCCAGGGCTACACAAACCCTGTCTATGATAGAAAAAAAAAAGATAAGAGATGGAATTAGTTGGAGAAACAGACAATGTTGTGCTTGCTGTGAACAAATCTGAAACCTTTAGAGAAATTTTTTTTTTACAAAAAAAATGTTTCTGAAATTGCTGTTAAGTATTTTTTCATGTTTAAGTAACAGATATATTCAGTACAAGTGAACGTTTCCCTGAGTAGTAAATTTCATTTGCGTTTCTGTGTGCTTCTATGTCACCTGTCCTACATAGCTGTACTTTGAATATTTGAAGATACATAAGATTACTGTTATTGTCAACATACCTCTCCTTATCATATCCCAGCCTAGTGCCTTGGTCTGGACCATACAGAAGTGTTTGTTCATAATTTTGAAACAAGTGTAGAGAAAATATGAGTATTTGAGATGTGAAAGAGTTTTGTTCCCAGTATTTTGGAAGTACTACAGAAGAAGGCTCATTGTGCCTCAGGGAGTAGTTACTAAGGAATAGATAGATGATTCCTATGGATGTCTTTACATCATGATTGCTGAAAGGTATTAAATTGTTAAGTCAGAAACTATTATCAGCTTTACATATAGATGTGAAATCTATCTTTACAATGTGGACATTATTTAAATCTAAATCTTGAATTTTACTTAAATCACTTGTAGTTTTATCTATCCTATGGAATATTAAGATACTTTTGCCTGCCAATAACATTTAATAATATTATATTGTATTGCTTTTTAATGTTTTCAGGTTTCATTGGGAGTGTATTTGAAAATTATATTTATAGGTTATTTGTTTAACATATTGTATATGTGGACTTTTTCGCATCTCAGATATATCCTAAAGCTGACTTATTTAAAATTTTAATTTGATACCCATTTCTATGTGAATAAATGAGAAGTATTAAAATTTTAAGTAATATAGATGTTGAGGAAAATATTTTCATAAAGGAAGGAAGGATTCTAACTCTTAACCATACTTTGTCCTTTATTTCTACAAAGGCTAAAGAGGCTAAACGACTAAAAGAATTTTTAGAAGACTATGATGATGATAGAGATGATCCGAAGTACTATAGGTAAGCAAGTGTAAACTTATGTGCTGTTTGTGAGTACAAGGCTAGCAGGCGTGTTTAGGGTTAGAATCAATAATCCCTTGTGTCTTTAGAGAGAAGCCTATGATAGAGGGTCGTTTAAAAAAACTGTTTAAATTTGTCTTCTGTGTTTCAAAAGTTTCCCATCTGCTCCCCACCTACCATCTCTATATTGATATAGTACTGTGAAGTTATGAATTGAACCACTTTGTATTTACTGGATGTGTGCAGTCTGTCTTTTAATTTATAACTTCCTGCTTTGTCCTACAGATTGGGATTAAAATCATGTGTGTCATATCCACTCGTTTTGGTTGAACAGAAAACTTCTCATGTTAAGCATTCACTCAGTTGTCTGAATTCCACCCTCATCCCCAAAAGTTCTTTTATTATCTTCATACCTTACTTGAAAAAATGCTAATTAAGTGTTGGGGATTCACTGTGGAATAGGTACAGCAAAACTGTCTTCCAGCCTGGTTGTGGTGGGGCACACATCTTTATTCCCAGCACTCCAGAGGTAGTGTGTTCAAGGCCAGTCTGGTCTATATAATGAATTCCAGGACAGGCTCTGGAGCTACAGAACTGCCCTGTCCGGATTAACAAAACAAAAACAAAACACAAAAACTTGTCTTCCCCTGGAACATTACCTATTGGCTTTTAGGTACATTAGAATGATTTTTCAGAAGAAAATGACAACTCGGTGCTTACGTGTTGGTTAGGGTTAGGGCTATGTTACACATTAATGTAGAGAGTACACTGTCTTGGGAGTTCTTTGTAGAACACTTGAGTCTTAGCATTCAGTTATGTGGTTTCTAATATTGAGAAAGGCACTGTTAAACATTTTGGGTGTTTAGGCAATGATATTAAATGAGTCCTTTTAACTTTTTAGGGGGAGTGCTCTTCAGAAACGGTTGCGTGATAGGGAAAAAGAAATGGAAGCTGATGAACGAGATAGGAAGAGAGAGAAGGAAGAGCTTGAGGAAATCAGGCAGCGCTTACTGGCAGAAGGACATCCGGATCCAGATGCAGAGCTCCAGAGGGTGAGATTACAACACTTGAAATTGTTTGGTTTTAAATCACTAGAAATTTTAAAGTCAGCTATGTTATATTTTTGTTTGTAGATAAAGGGAGTATACAATATGATCTTGGAACTTAATGGTGCTGTTATTTAGTAGGTTAGGAGTACTTCTGTTACTTTTAGTGCAGAAGTCGTCAAGCTGAGCTGAATTTACACCTTTCTATATTTGTGTATGTTGGGGGACACTTCAGGGGTGATGTACATTTGGGAGCCAGAAGTCAGTCTTGGGTATTATTCCAGAGACGCGATCTTCCTTGGTTTATTTGAGACAGAGTCTCTTATTGTTACGCTAGCAGCCTGTCTACACCTTTCCAGTATTGTCATTACAAGCACATGGGCAGATGCTTTTCATCACTGAGCTGTTTCTCCATCCCAGTAGTCTATTTTTAAGCAGAACAGACTGTTAGCAGATGTACTGTGCATCCAAGAACTATTAGTTTTGAAAATACTTTTAGTTCTTCTATTAAGTAACAATAGGACATTTCTTTATTTTTACATGTTACATACATCAAAAAAAACCCATGTCCTTCCTTGTTCCCTTTTTGTTGTTTACTGAGTTGAATACCCTGCGACTGGAGTTACAGATAGTTGTAGCCAGACACCCTACCCAATGCTTTTAACCGCTGAGCTCTCTCTCTCCGCCTAGTACTCAGTTCTTACTTAATATTAAGGTTTATCCCAGTGGTCAAGTAAAAAAATTATTATTTTTTGTTTTTTTAAAGATTTATTTATTGTCTATACAATGTTTCTCCTGCATGTATACCTGCATGCCAGAAGAGGGTACCAGATCTCATTATAGATGGTTTTGAGCCACTATGTGGTTGCTGGGAATTGAACTCGAAACCTCTGGAAGAGCAGCCAGTGCTCTTAACCTCTGAGCCATCTCTGCAGCATCTCAAGTAAATCTTTTATCAGCTCTTTTATGTAAGATGTGTAAAGCAAATGGAAGAGTTATAGTAGTAGTCTTTTTTTTAAGGTTAATCAGGTAGTATTTTTTTGGCTGCAGATGGAACAAGAGGCTGAGAGGCGTAGACAGCCTCAAATAAAGCAAGAACCAGAATCAGAGGAGGAAGAAGAAGAAAAGCAAGAAAAAGAAGAAAAACGAGAGGAGCCTATGGAAGAGGAAGAAGAACCAGAGCAAAAGCCTTGTCTTAAACCCACTCTGAGACCCATCAGCTCTGCTCCATCTGTGTCCTCTGCCAGTGGCAATGCAACACCCAACACTCCTGGGGATGAGTCTCCTTGTGGTATTATAATTCCTCATGAAAACTCACCAGATCAACAGCAGCCTGAGGAGCATAGACCAAAAATAGGACTAAGTCTTAAACTGGGTATGTCTGATTTTCCTTCTTTTTTTTTTTGTCCTTTCCTCCAGTGTCCCCACAACCTTCACTGTAAGGTCAAATATATGGCTCCTTGGTAGATAGATAGCAAATTATTCAACAATGCCTTTCTAGCTCACGATTGTTTTCATAGTTCTACTAGTGCTCCTATATCTCCAGCTGCCTCAAGCTCTGAGAAGAAGTGAAAAGTTAAATTTTCTAGCACTTGTGAGTAGAGAGTTTTTTTTTGTTGTTGTTTTTAACAGTTGGGATCTTTCTCTGAGAACTGTGGAAGTATCTTTGCATTTTATGAGGGATGGTGGGTTGTCAAATTTAGCATTTGAAAATGTTGTTTTCACTAAGCTAGGGTTTTTAACTATAGGTGCTTCCAATAGTCCTGGCCAGCCTAATTCTGTGAAGAGAAAGAAACTGCCTGTAGATAGTGTCTTTAACAAATTCGAGGATGAAGACAGTGATGATGTGCCCCGAAAAAGGAAACTTGTCCCCTTGGATTATGGTGAAGATGATAAAAATGCGACTAAAGGCACTGTAAACACTGAAGAAAAGCGCAAGCACATTAAAAGTCTCATTGAGAAAATTCCCACAGCCAAACCTGAGCTCTTCGCTTATCCTCTGGATTGGTCTATTGTGGATTCCGTGAGTAGCACATTATATGTTGCTGTATTTGGGCTAGTTTTCAATGTAACTGACATATATACACTCTTATTAACAAATAAGGTGGAATAATCTCTTTGGCATGGCGAATCTTGTCACTAAATAGATAACTTGGCAGATGTTTTTCTATCTCCTTATAAAATCATTTCATTGCTGGGTGATGGGAAGAGCATGCCTTTGATCCCAATATGGTCTATAAAGCAAGTTACAGGTCAGCCAAGGCTATGCAGAAAACCTTGTTTCCAAAAACTTTTAAAAAATTATTATAATAAAATCACCACAAAAAACATCACATGGCTACATTAAGATGGCCACTCAGGTCAAGCAGTGGTGGCCGTGTCTTTAATCCCAACACTTGGGAGACAGAGGCAGGCCTCTTGAGTTCAAGGCTAAGCCTGGTCTACAGAGCAGGTTTCAGGACATCCAGGGCTGCATAGAGAGACCAAAAAATTTTGTAAGTGGAAGTTATTTTGAAACTATTGATCTTTGCCTGGGGTTTTATACTTTGAATGTCAGTTACATTTTTATGTACTTATACATCACACATAGAATAATAAAAAAACACCATGTAATTGAAATTTTAAAAAAATCAGCTTTATTTCTCTTCTCTTTGACAATTTCTATTCTTTTTTTTCTGCTATTTATCCTTCAGTACCTAATACTGCCTTTTTCTCTGCCATAGCCTTATCCTCCATCCCTCTCACCACCCTCCTACCCCCTGGCCCAAATACTACCTTTTAAAGCCTTCTTTTTAAATGTTAATAGGGTTCACAACACACAGTAAGCTAAGTGACTCATTGGGGATTTTTTTCTTTCTGAGTTTGGGTGACAACACTTAATATTTTATGCTTAAGTTTATCTATTTTCCTGCAAATTTAATGATTTTTTCTTTGTCTTCTTTATTGATTTTAATTGAGCTCTAAATATTTTTCTCCACCCCCCCCCCCCCCCGCCATTCCTCTTCTCCCTTTCCCCCATGTTCCCAATTTACTCAGGAGATCTTTTATTTTATTTTATTTTTTTTGACCTAGGTGGATCCAAGTATGTCTCTCTTAGGTAGGGTCTTGGTTGTCTAGGTTCTCTGGGGTTGTGGAATGTAGGCTGGTTATTCTTTATGTCTAAAAGCCTCTTATCAGTAAGTACATATATATCTCTGGATCTGGGTTACCTCACTCAGTATGTTTTGTTTTTTTTTTTAAATTCCGTTTGTCTGAAAATTTCAAGGTGTCATTTTTTTTTAACTGCTGAGTAGTACTCCATTTTGTAAATCTGCCACATTTTTCTTATCCATTCTTCAGTTGAGGGGCGTCTAGGTTGTTTCCCAGTTTTGGCTATTATGAAATAATGTTGCTATGAACATAGTTGAGAAAATGTCCTACTGGTGTGATTGAGCATCCTTAGGGTATATGCCCAAAAGTGGTATTGCTGGGTTTTGAGGTTGACAGATTTCTAATTTTCTGCGAAATTGCCATACTGATTTCCAAAGCAGCTGTATAAGTTTGCATTCCCACTAGCAATGGGGTATGTTCCTCTTTACTCCACATCCTCGCCAGGATACGTTGTCGTCATTGGTTTTCATCTTGGCCATTCTGGCAGTTGTAAGAAGGAATCTCAGAGTTGTTTTGATTTTGGTTTGCATTTCTCTGGTGGCTAAGGATGTTAAACATTTCCTTAAATTTCTTTTGGCTGTTTTGAGATTTGTTTGTTGAGAGTTCTCTGTTTAGGTCTGTATATCCCCCCCTTTTTTTTTATTGGAATATTTGTTCTTTTGATGTCTAGTTTCTTGAGTTTTTTGTATATTTTAGAGTTTGAAGTCAGGGATGGTGATGCCTCCAGAAGTTGTTTTTCGTACAGGATTGTTTTGGCTACCCTGGTTTTTGTTTTTCCATATGAAGTTGAGTATTGTTCTTTTGAGGTCTGTAAAGAATTTTGCTGGGATTTTGATGGGTATTCCATTGAATCTATAGATTGCCTTTGGTTAGATTGCCATTTTTACTATGTTAATCCCACATCCCAAGAATATGGGCGAGCTTTCCATTTTCCGATGTCTTCTTGGATTTCTTTCTTCAAAGATTTAAAGTTCTTGTCATACAGGTCTTTCATCTGTTTAGTTGGAGTTACCCCTAAGATATTTTACTATTTTTGTACTTGTGTACTATACACAGTACACTTGTGTACTATACACAGTACACTTGTTACACACACAGTAACAAGTGACTCATAAAGGAATTTTTTTTCTGAATTTGAATGAGAACACTTAATGTTTTATGCCCAAGATTATCCATTTTCCTGCAAATTTCATGGTTTTGTTTTTCTTTATACAGATTTTTTTAACGTGTGCCAGACATTCATTATCCATTAATCTACTGGTTCACTGTAGTAAACAGAGCAGGAAGTTCAGATAGCTCTGGTACAGAGTTCTCTGGCTATAACCTAGGCATAGACTACTGGGTTGTGTACTAATTACATTTATTTATTTATTTAATTTTTTTTATTTTTGAGGCAGTGCCTCACTGTGAACTTAGGTCTTCTAGCCTTTGTCTCTTGTGTCCCGGATTTAAGATCTGTGCCCCTATAGTTGACTTATTTTAGTTCTTCAATCTTGCTTTCTTTTGCAGATGCTGATGGAGCGAAGAATACGGCCATGGATCAATAAGAAAATCATAGAATACATAGGCGAAGAAGAAGCTACATTGGTTGATTTTGTTTGTTCTAAGGTTGGTTTTCTTTTTCTTCCTCCATCTTCAACATTTATTTTAGACACTTCCTTAAAAAAAATCCTACCAAGTATACGATAATTCAGTTTTAATTAAGTGACGTGTTATTTAGAGACCCATCATTCCACAGCTTTTTTTCTGAGTCAGGGAGGACAGAATTGGTGTCTGTTCTCAATTATATTTTCTCTTTTCTACTGCAAATGCCATGCCACGGTGGTTTTGTCTTTTGAGTTTGAATTTTGCAGAGGTAGCCAATAGTTTGTTTCCTCAATTTCTTTGGCAGTCACGGTTTTTGAATAGTCCTGTCATTAATGGTGTTTAGGTAGTGACTGATTAGAGTTCTTGACACAGTGTATTCTATGGAACTTTGTCTTTTAGCTTTGTAGCAGTATACAAGTCTCAAATGGCATCCTTACTATATTTATGCATGAAGAAATTGAACCTTATGGAAAGGTGATGTCTTGGACATTTTTATACAATATGTAGCATTTTTCAATTCTATAGGCTTTTTGTTGTTTGTTTTGTTTTGTAAAGTAGACAGTTTCCTATAGCCCAGGCTGAGTTTTTCCTTGCCTTCATTTCCTTGGTGCTAGAATTAATGGCATGTACCATTACACTCAGCCATCATCCAGCAAGATGTGTTTTATTGTGTGTCCTCAAAGTATAGTGTCATTTAATAAGATGGTTATTATAGTGGGACCATCATATTCTTGTAATAGTATAAATGTGTTAATCTTCCACTATCCTCTGCTTAAAAATATTACAGGATCAAGACTTACATAGCCAAGTGTGGCAGATTTCTGTAATCCTAGCACTTAAGAGGCTAAGGCAAAGGATCACAAGTTTGAGGGCACCCTAGGTTGCATAGCATGGGGGGGGAAGGCATTTTGTAAGTAATGATTAAACTGTTTTAGTGGTTAGGATTCCGGGTTGAAAAGCTTAGCCAGATGATAGCGGCACACACCTTTATCCCTAACACTTAGGAAGCAGAGGCAGAGTGATCTCTGAATATACAGAGCAAGTTTCAGGACAGTCAAGGCTTCACATAAGCCCTTTCTCTTCTAAAAAAATAAAAATAGAAAATAAAAAGCTTTTAGAGCCAGGCATGGTAGGGCTTGTCTCTAATCCAAGCATTAGGGAGACCGATCTCTGTAAGTTCCAAGCCTTCCATAAGTAAACATTGAGACCATGCCTCAAAGTAGAGCAACTCTCTCAGGCACAAAAATCTTTACCTACCGTTTAGAGGTTTTGTGCAGCTTTGTAACAGTTATTTGTTTCTTTTAGGTTATGGCCCATAGTTCACCTCAGAGCATTTTAGATGATGTTGCCATGGTAAGTTAGAAAAACATTGTTATCTATGTGAACAAACTGCTTTATAAATTTCTTGCATTTTCTTGCTAAAAAATCAAATTCCTAATTGTATTTGAATTTGTATTATGGTCAGTATTTTCTTTTATTGAACGTTGTAATTTTATAAGTAGAGGGAGGGAAGAGGTTTACAATTAAAATGAGAAAAGTACTGCCTGAAATATGAGGGAGGGCCTGTTTAACCCTAACCTTAGCAAATTTGAGTAGAACTGGTAGTTTGAGTGAATTTAGAACTGGTAGGCTAATTGTGGAAGATTTCTTAGAACTAAGCAACTGGGAAAAGGTTTCTGTCAAAGAATAAGATGATAAGAAAGTAGAGCTGGGCTGAAATTGCATTCCTTTAATCCCAGACTATTAGTCCAAACGATGGCACGTGCCTATCATATACCTTGGGAATTCCTAACAGCATTGAGAGGTGTATTAGAGAACAGCAAGGGAGTTAGGTTTCAGCACCATGGCATGTGTTCATACCCCAAACAAACAAACATGCAAGTAATTTAAAAATTGTTTTTTTAGCTAGGCTGTGGTGGTGCATGTCTTTAATCCCAGCAGAGACAGCCATATCTCTGTGAGTTCAAGGCCAGCCTGGTCTACAGATCAAGTTTTCCAGGACAACTAGGGGGTCTTTGACACATAGAGAAACCCTGTCTGGGG
Source organism: Microtus pennsylvanicus (assembly GCF_037038515.1). Lineage (NCBI taxonomy): Eukaryota > Metazoa > Chordata > Mammalia > Rodentia > Cricetidae > Microtus > Microtus pennsylvanicus. Next base: position 32,135,648 of record NC_134592.1, on the reverse strand, counting down.
GGGGGGATTTGCATTAAAGAAAAACCTTTTAAGGTGTGTAGGCACATGTAGATAAGATAGTACAAGTGTGCTCATGCAGGGGCACCCACTTTGTAAACCAGGCATGCGCACAGGTAAAAGAAGGTGTGAAAAGTAATGTCCTCGTGTATCTAAATGAATAGCTCAGAAAAAGTGCTTACTGCTTACCCTAAGTCTAATTAAAATGTTGAGTGTAGCAGTGTGCTTTCCTGATCCCAGCATGGAGGGATCCCTCCACGGAGGAGGTGGAGACAGATAGTTGGAGCTTGTCCAACCAAGGTTCTAGTGAGAGATCCTGTCTGGGAAAACAAGGTGGACACAGGTTGATTTCTGCCGTCCATGAACTTGCACTTCTCCACACCCAAATACCAGAATATAAATTAGAGAAATGAATAATTGAAAAGAACACTTAATGCTCTATCATGAGATCCAGATTTCTAGTTTCAGCAGCCGTGCTGTAAGTCAGGCACACCACCTGTACACTTGTCACTCCAGCAGACACGGAATCTCTAAGTGCTTCTTAGATGTTTAAGACAGATTTTTAGCTCAAGTAGTACTTTATTCCTGATAAATATATTTGGTGTTTTTATTTTTATATCACAAACTTTAATTATATATTTTGTGATTTGTGTTCCAAGATCATTTCTCAAGCTATGGCGAAATAATGACCCACAAATGTGTTTAAAAGAAGTTTAAAGAAACTTGATTTGAGAATTTACTGATCACTGTGTAGCATGTAGCAAGGACTCACTGCAGCTGTTTTAGTTCTATAGTAGTACTACTGGTATGATGCAGCAAAATTTCTTAGATTTTTACAGCTCAGAGAAGTGAGACTTAGTGAGCTTCATATGATTCTGCCAAGTACACATCCAATAGCTGGTAAAGATTTGAACCTAGTTTTAATAGGGATTGGACTCTCAGAATTCTTAGAGGCAGTTTAGAAAAGAAACCAGGCAATAAGAAGTTGCTTTCCACTCAAGCAATGATATCCTGGAATTTCATCATAGATAATGTCTTTAAGGACGTTAGGTCTTTCATTGGTTTTAACAGCAGGCCTGAGGACCAGAGCCTTATGTTTGTAGGTTAAAGGCAGTAGTAGTATTGGGAACATAATGTAGTAATTAAATCCTAGGTAGATAGTAAACTAACCTAGATTATTTAACAGAAAAAGATAGTGTTTGTGAATCCTGTGGCATCGGTGTTCTCTTAATTCTATTTACTGCATTCTAGAGACTAGTAAATTCTCATGCAGTGCTTAATTTGGTGTCACATAATAACTGTTAAATGTTAAGTACAATGATGAGTCTGACTTGGGATAAATAATATTATACTATTAAGATAGATGTATATTTAACTTGCTCATAAATTACTTTTTATGGTAAGGTTTTGCTTTACTTATGTGGTTTGGCCAGTCATATATAAATGTAATGTCTATAAAATTAACATCAAAATAAAAGGCAAAATATTATTGGAGGCAAAAATGGTGACATATCTGTAATTCCAGCACTCAAAAAGGGGAATGGTTATCGTTGTTTTCATTTAGGTTTAGGGCTCGCCTGGGTTGTGTGTCTCAAAATCAAACCAGTAAACAAAAGTACAATGGAATAATTATTAGTAAGTCATGGGATTTAGCTAAATTACTAACATTTTTTTTGGATAACTTAAATATTCTGTTTAAAATCCTTTTCAACCTGGATAATTTTTCTTTTTGGTTTATTTGAGACAGGGTTTTTCTGTAACTTTTTGGAGCCTGTCCTGGAACTCACACTGTCGACCAGGCTGGCCTTGAACTCTCAGAGATTGCCTCTGCCTCCTAAGTGCTGGAATTAAAGGCATGCTCCAACACTGTCTGGCTGGATAATTTTTCTTTAGGTCATGATGTTGATTGTGCTGTGGGTAAGAGTTTTGCATGTTACTGTTGACTTGATATGCCACTAATTATCTTTTCATCTTTTGTCTTCTAGGTACTAGACGAAGAAGCAGAAGTTTTTATAGTCAAAATGTGGAGATTATTGATATATGAAACAGAAGCCAAGAAAATTGGTCTTGTGAAGTAAAACTTTTTGCATTCAGAGTTACATTTCAGACTTCTTCTTTCACACCCTTCAAAGAACTTTGAATTTTCTGTGTCTTCAAAGACATTTGTGAGATCTGTAATTTTTTAATGTAGAAAATGTGAATTCTTTTGTCCTCTAATTTGTTGATACCATGTGTACGCGCTTGGTTGTAAAGTCCTGAATCCCTGGTTCTCTTTTTACTCACCAGGTACAAATTGCTGGTGTGTTTTATAAGCTGCAGCTACTGTACACAGCCTATCTCATGTAATCTTGTTCTGCTGATTCGTCCCTTGTAAATATTGAAATGACTTCCCAATTCTTTTGCAGGATTCCACCTAATATTAAAACTGTACTTTATAGGCACCAACATGAATAATTTGAATACTAGTCATATTCCTTACCATGTCACCCCACTCCCTTGATCAGAAATGGCAAGACCTCGTAAAGGCATGGAGTTTAAAATTAGAGTGCAAACCTAGCAGACAGCCATTCCTAATGTATCTCTGTATTAATGTGTTTATGTCAGTGTATGCATAAAAGTCTTTTTAAATTTTCTTTGGGTTCCCTTAAACATTTCGTAATTCATCAATAGACTCATAAAGGAAAAGTGATAATTGTGCCAACCCAAGTAACTAGTATAATTACGGTGTGAGTTTCCCAGAGTGTGATATTCTGCAGCGATCAACAGTCTGCTAAACCAGATTTGTTTCTCTGTGAATAGGATGGTATATCATAGTCTTATTTCTTCTCCAATTTGAAGGCTCAGGATTGAAGGAGATTCTAAAGTTCTGGAGCAGTTTATTCAATACATTTTCAACTTACTTGTCTTTGTTTAATTTGGATGTATTCCTTTTAATAAAATAAAATAAATTCCAAAGGGAGGGGAAGAGCCCATCTTCTTTAATACAAATGACCAGCAGGCACCTCCTGGGAGAGCTTACTATGCTCACCATGAAAGAGAGGGCCTGGCTTCTGTCCCTAGCACCAGTAAATAAGTAAATAAGGTAAGTTTACAAAAGAGATTTTGACAAAACACAATAGTAATTCACCATGGTATTTAACTGTTTATGTCTTTCTTCCAAAGAAACATCATTCAAGGCAGTTTCCTACCTATAAATTTTTATTACTTGTCATCAAACTTTTAATATATTGATGACATGTTTAGAGAAATCCTTAGAACTTAATAGTAATTCAGAAGAACACCAGGGAACAAAATTTATTTGAAAAGTACCAAGTTCCAAATAGTTATTAACAAATAAGGTGCAGCTGTTGCCATGTTTGTTTATTAAAAGGTAAAGATTAAATTGTTAGGGTAATGGAACTGTGAGCTTGAGTTAATAAGTTTTTATTTTAATTATTTTTTATTTTAAACATCTTGAGGACATCCAAAACACTGTTCTTAATGTTGAACCTTGACATGGCTTCATTTTGTAAATATTTCAGTTATTAAAAATGTATATATTTGATCTTGGAAATGCTTTCTTTGAGTCTTATAAATAAATGACATTATGTTATAATTGTGTAGTGCATATACTAGAAAACAACCCCAAACTAAATTTTTGAATGAATTTTTATGGTATCAGAAGATCAAAGAGACCTTGTTTACCTTATTTTGGATGAGGCTGTCATCCATGGATGTCTCCACATAGTGTTGTTTTCTAAAGGAAAGTTGCAGAAAAATGACCTTTCCAGTTAGAAATTTATTTATTAGCCATTTTTCAGATTTTTCCCTCCACTAGCCCAATACCCTCTTTAAGTCATTTATTTTGTTTCTTTGTCTTCTAAACACATTGAACATGCTAGGTTTTTTTTTGTTTGTTTTTTTGTTTTTTGTTTTAGCTAATATTACTATGAAGTTTTATTCAAGTAGATTGACTTTACCTTGCTAGTGTCTCAGATTCCTGCAAAAACTAGAGATGTTTACCGAAAGCTTTTAGGAGTATATACCTTATACTGCGTAGCATTTCCCTGTAAAATCATAGAACTTTTCAGGAGAGCTGGGATGGTCATGTGGGTGGCAGAAAAGGTGGTTAAATTAAGCTTATACTTTAAACCAAGTTTTGCCATTAAAGCTTCTTAGTTTTTAGATCTGTACATTCATTTTTGGTTTTATGTTGGTTGGTATTGCTCATTTAAGTTATAAAACACATGAAGTCTTTTTTTAAAAATATTTATTTATTTATTATGTATACAATATTCTGTCTGTGTATATGCCTACAGGCCAGAAGAGGGTACCAGACATCATTACAAATGGTTGTGAGCCACTATGTGGTTGCTGGGGGATTGAACTCGGTACCTCTGGAATAACAGGCAATGCTCTTAACCACTGAGCCATCTCTCCAGCCCAACACATGAAGTCTTAAAACTAAAATGCTTTTCCCTCATTTGACCACAGAATAAAATTTAAGTATATTTTGAAAAAGAGTAGTTAAAATATTTGATACAAATTTTTCTCACATTTGAGTGGGCCTCTTTATTACTTGTCTTGTTAAAATGCCTATGTGCTTTAGTAGGGTGTATAATACCTTTAAAAGATGCCCCCCCCCGAAGGAGTTTCTCTGAATAACAGCCCTCGCTGTTCTGGAACTGTCTCTGTAGACCAAGCTGGTTTCAAACTGCAGAGATCTGTCTGTCTCTTCTTCATGAGTGCTGGGATTAAAGGTGTGTTTCACCACTATGGGCAATAACTAACATTTATAATTACCAGGTGATATTAGTACCAACCTATCCATATGAATTACATTAAGTTGAATAAGATTTTTCAGATGCCTGCACATCATTTTATCTTGACAGACTATACAGTAGCAACATTTTTTTGTTGTTCAAAATAGATTTTAAAGAAAATAGCTGTTTTATTTTATTGAGACTGGACAGTTTTCCAATCAAATTCAGTCTGTCTTTGAATTTCCCAGGCTTCCATTGCAATCCAAAGGGCTAGGCTACAAGTGTGCAACTCTCGTGATGTTTGAGAACAGTAGTTAGCTATATACAATATGTTCTATTTGTGAACATTAAAATAAGCCTCCAAAATAGTGCCCTAGGGCAGTGTCTCCACCAGGCCCTGAGGATGTTCTATTAAAAGTTTGATATTTGAGCTTTGTGATTTTTTTTCCCTATAAACTATGTAATAGCAAATGTTGGTATTTTCTTCACAGTAAAGTTTCAGATAATCTAACAGTGATACCTGTAAGATACAGAAAAATCAGTTTTGCCTGGCGGTGGTGGAGCACATCTTTTTAATCCTAGCAGATCTCTGTGAGTTCAAGGTCAGCCTTGTCTACAACAGCTAGTTCCATAGCTACAATGAAACCCTGTCCTGAAAAACCAAAATGAATAAATAAAATAAAGATAAGAAAAATAAGTCTTAAGCCAAAACAAGTATTGTGTGTGTGTCTCTACCATGAAGAAAATAAATTAGCAAATGCATATAAATAGGCCTCCAATGTTTGTGAGACTTGTTTTCACCAAACTTTTGGTATCAATATCTGTGATTTCAGAATGGCTATGGATTTTTCTGGTTATACTTCAGCTTTTTATTTACCACATACAATTTTAATATCTTTATATTTCAGAATGTGCCTTTTTTTCCCCAATTTTTTGTGCTTTTATCTTTGAGACAGGGTCTCACCTTGGCTAGCCTGGAGCTCACTGTGTAGATGTCTGGCCCTACTTGTTTTTAATTTGACTTTTGAGACAGTGTTTCTCTGGGTTGCCGTGGAACGCACTTTCTCTGTAGACCAGACTAGCCTTGAACCCTGGTGCTGTGATTGAAGGCACGCACCACCGCCTAGCTCCCTCTTTGTGTCTGTTCGGTTGGTTGGTTGGTTGGTTTTCGATCTTGAGTTTCTCTGTATAGTCTGACTGATAAGGCTTGCCCTAGCGATCTGCTTGCCTCTGCTCTGCCTTCCAAATGCTGGGATTAAAGTCATGCACCACTGCCTAAGTGTGTCTTGAAGCAACCAAATTAGGAATAGTTGTAAATATCCATAGAAAAAAATAATTATAAAAACGAGTGAAAAAAATGCTACATACTTAGTTGGATCGACGACCTTTATATTCTCATACAGAATGGGAGTTAAATTGTGTAGTAGCCAAACTTTTTTAGTAAAGCAGAGTTTATGTTGATCATGGTGACCTTAAACTCACAGATCCTCTTGCCTCTGCTGGGATTAAAGGCCTACCTCACCACACACAAACCCACTCCATTTTAAGTGTGTACTTTTTGTTTTCCGAGACAGGATTTCTCTGTGTAATAGCTGTCTTCAAACTCTAGACCAGGCTGACCTTGAACTTCTCTACTTGAGTGCTGGGATTAAACAGGCCCCACCACTGCCTAACTTAAGTGTGTACTTTTTAAATTGGGATTGATTTTATTGAAGTCCTTTCTTCTTCCACAACCCCTTCTCTCTGTCTCTCCCTGTCGTTATCTAGATTTGGTCTAGGCCCATTTGTGTAATCCATGTTGTCCTCAATTTACCAAGGAACCAAGTCAAACAATATTCCATTCCTGTTTGATAACAAAAGGAGAACTGGAGTCCAACAGCTGAGGGTTTCGTTTCCGCCTTTAGTGTTCTAGTGTTGATAGATCCGCATTCAGTTACAGAGATTGAAGTAATTAGTGAGAAAAAATACTAAACTTTCTTTCAGATGAGTTTATTTCTAGGCAAGAATCTAAGTATGGACAAACTTGATCGAAAGGCAATTCACTATTTCTATAGGAACTATGGTAGTGCTATTGTATGTGAGTAAAAGCAAATGATCATATGCAACTGTTAATTGTTTGTGTACCTTGGATTCATTGGTAATATTCCTAGCCTTCTCGTTGACGAGGCCCTGATTAAGAGGCACTTTCAGGTTCAGGCTTCTCTCTTCACTAGGTAGTCACTATTTGATTGTCTCACCGCATTTTGTTGTTCATACCACTGTTCTGTTGCCACGTTCTGAATTTCTGAATACTGGGGAAAAGAAATGCCCTATTGCAGAGAGACTCTGGGCACTTTTTTTTTTTCTTCGAGACAGCGTTTCTCTGTGGCTTTGGAGTCTGTCTTGGAACTAGCTCTGTAGACCAGGCTGGTCTCGAACTCACAGAGATCTGCTTGCCTCTGCCTCCTGAGTGCTGGGATTAAAGGCGTGCGCCACCATCTCCTGGCTCTTTTTTTTTTTAATTTATGTATTTATTATGTATACAATATTCTGTCTGTGTGTATGCCTAAAGACCAGAAGAGGGCACCAGACCTCATTACAGATGGTTGTGAGCCACCATGTGGTTGCTGGGAATTGAATTCAGGACCTTTGGAAGAGCAGGCAATGCTCTTAACCACTGAGCCATCTCTCCAGCCCTCTTGAGTACTCTTGGTGCTGATAATTCTTAGGTTAGCTTTCAGTGTTTCTAGACTCAATGTTATGGTTCAGTGAAAAATATTGAATGACTTCTTGCCTACTTACCCACAAGTCCACCACATGCAGCAAATAGCCCTCAACCCTATCAAAGACTTGTTAGAAAAAGTATTGGACATTGTTTCTTGAATTTCTAGTTATCTAGTTCATGAATGTAGCAAACTTAAGTCCTGCCTGTTGTAAGAACTCCATGTGAGTTACCTAGAAGACCTCTTTTCTGGCCATCCCTACAGTTTCTTGAGCCTTGTTCAAGTAATTTTCTTTCTTGGTAATAATTTTGTTAAGACAGGCTCACCTTGAAGTCTTCAATACTGCATCAGTTCCCAAGGCATGTTCCACCACAAACCAGCTCATTTCATTGTCTTCTCTTAGTTTCAAGAGCAAAACACAAAAGAATTAACTTAGGTTCCATCTCCTTTTCATTAGTAATTCTAAGAAATTATTTACTATGTACCTTCCAGATGTCCCATTCATCCTGTTTGAAGTGTGTGTAATTCTCAGTATTTCCACTGATGCTTTGTGGCAGCATGATTGGGATATGATAGCTTATCTTGACTCTCTAAACATTTGCAGTCCACCTGGTACTCACAGGTGTCAATGTTTAATCACCTTTGTGCTCCCCTAATGTCTGTCTTTGCACCATCTCTTGGGTAATGAATCATGGGTGTTCATATTCCTAGAAAAAGGAATATAGAAAACAGGAAAAGGATCTGTAGTCCAGTTTGTGTGTCTTCTCCACCTGCCCAACCCCCAGACAAGGTTTCTCTTTTCTCTGTAGACCTGGTCTCTCAAACTCACCTGCCTCTGCCCTCCTGGGATTGGCAGTGTGTACCACCACACTGGGCTTTGCACATAACTCATGCGAGTTTTATAACATGGGTGAACTATAATTTTTCTTTATTTTTATATACCCATTCTCCATGAACAAAATGATATGTTGAGGTTGGCTCTACCAAAGGTTGCAGTTAGGATAATGAACGCGTTTTAGCCTGTCTTTGTTTAGCGCTTGTATTGTGCTTGCTGTGTGGTCTCCACTATTTTCTGTATTCCTCCCATATAAATGTGCTTTATTGGGGGAAAGACTAAGGGTAAGAAATTTATAGTATGTCTCCTCCCAGCTGCCATTTTGCTGGTGTGAAAGATAAATATGAAAATTTTACGCATGAAAATATTACATGAAATCTGTATTGAAGCAGGGTTGGGAGTGTTGGGAGAAAATAGAGATGGTTGCTCTGGTATTAGAACGAGGCATCTGGGAAATAAAATAATTAGACCCTGTGTAGCCCAGTTTGCCCTGTGATTTGTTAAGAAGCCAGTTTGACATCAGCTTACTGACCTGCCCTCAACTCCTGAGTTGGATGACAGACATAACTTAACAATCGTCTTTACAATTACATAAAATCAAAGCAGGAAACATTTTCTGCTCTCCAGATGCTTGCATCTTGGAAGACCTTTTCAGAGTTGGAGCCTAGAATGTTAGGGTAGTTTCTCAGATTCTTTTTACCCACCAATCGCTTTAGTTTATTGAGAGCACGAACAATTATATCCATTTTGAGCAACTGTACAAATAATGTGAAGAAATGGGAAGTGTTCGGTTTTAAATGTTCTCACAAAACGGAGGATGATGTGCAAACGCGTACGGTGTATACAGAATAGGTTTTCTTTTTTTTTTTGTTGGGGGGGGTGATTTTCTAGACTGGGAATCTCTGTAGTTTTTAGTGCCTGTCCTGGAACTAGCTCTTGTAGCAGTTTGTCCTGGAACTCACGGAGATCCGTCTGCCTCTGCCTCCCGAGTGCTGGGATTAAAGGCCCGGGCTACCACTGCCCGGCACAGAATAGGTTTTCAAGGCCGTATTTGTGTACAGGGTGTGTTTGTTACCGGCAAGGAACACACGAATCTCAGAATCCAACCAAAAAACAAGGGGAAAATGCCTTCGCTTTTAGCATGGGAGAACACTAGATCAGTCTTAAGCCCTACAGCTGCCTCAGATCGCCCAGCATCTTAGACCCACAGCATCCTAGCTTCAAATGAGCCAAGACAGCTGCAGCCCCAGCCCTCACTATCTGCGCGCGCCACCGGAAGTCCCGTTCACTGTTGGTGCTCGTAGCCAACGTCGTGGGGGCCGGAAATGACGACACTGACGGCCTTTAGGGCGGGGCCTAGGACGACCTGCTCTGCGGGCCGAGAGTTCTCGTCGGAAACAAAACAGCAGTAGCGGAGACCGAAACCTCCGGTGCGAGCCGGCCGCCTGGGCGCGGAGAGAAAAGGTGAGTTTCCGGGTTGTGCCTGACGGACGGTGTCTGCCAGCTGCGATTGCTCGTTCTTTCTGAGGGCCCGGGCCTTAGCCTCTGCGGGCCGCGGAGCGGGCGTCCTCGAGGATGAGGGGCGGGGTCCAGCCGGGCGGAGACCGAGGAACCCCGCACTGGAAACGAGGTCGGCTAGTTTGTTGGGGCCCGGCCAGGCTAAGAGTGACCCCCTCCGAGCGTTGGTCCGGAAGTGCTGGCTTTCCCGGCGTCCCGGAGCAGGTGGCTGCCGTCGGGGGTGGCCGGCTGTACGGGAGTGGAGCAGGAGGTAGAGGAAGCGCCCTAGGCTGGGTCGACTTGAGCAACTGGTGAGACTCCCCGTCTCGTGTCTCCAGTGCGTCCTAGTCCAGAAGTGAGTGGCACCCAGGGCTAACTTCTCTGTGTCTCCATTGCCAGACAGAGAGTCGTATCGCCGGCGCTTGTTCCTTCATCGGAACTGCTAAGGTGCATGTGCATGCCCGACTCTTGTAGGCGTCTTTAGTGCTTCCTTTTCTTCCTTTTCACGTTTTCTGATGTGACACTGCGGTGGACAGAGATCTGTCTGGTAGTGAGACTGGAGTGCATAAGAGAATTTAGGTGACTTTTATGTAATTAGGAGAGATGAGAGTTACAGTAACGGGAATGTATACGGGAGAAACGTTAGCAGGACAAGCGATCGGCTCAGCCAAAGTATGAGATTGAGTTCAAGAATGAGAAATGAGGAAGTTAGGAAGTGGTTTGAAAATACCACTTTTGAAGTGTCAGCGGGTGAAGATGGCCTGAGGTTAGAACTGTAGGCATGGGACACTTAGGTAGATTTGCTGCTTGATGTTTGAGTAGCTAACTGGGTGCCAGGTGGAAGGAGGGTAAGGAGGCAGCTGAGGATGAGTGTAGAGCCACAATAGTGCAGTGTCACAGAAGCCAGAAGGCAGGGAGGCTTGAGGTTGAGAAAGCTTTGTCAGCGACTTGGAATGAAAGGGTGTTGTAGAAGTATCTGAAAATCGGAGTCGCTTTGTGCCGTTGAAAGAGGAAGGTGAACCATAGATAGTAGTTTCAAGTGTGCCAACAGACATGTTTGTAAGGGTTACAGGAAACAGGTGAAATTCGTTTTAATGATTTGATAACCAGTATAGCTAGCAGTTTTATTTTAGCATGTAATCATTGTAAAGATGAACTTGTCTTCTCTGCTAGATCTTAACTGAAAATAAAAAAAAAATATATCTGATTTCTAAAGTATCCCGGGCACATGTCACAATGTTTTGTTGTGTAAACCGAGTTCCTCTTTGATGCTGGAAGAATTCTTGTTTGGTTTTCATAATACCTTGCCCAGTTTCTGGTTTAAGTTGAGTAAAAGCAGAAGAATTCAGGCAATGATAAATATCAGAAGCTTACAAGCTAATTAGATGTAAATAATCATCTTTAATGAAAAATTAATTGTATTCTATCCATTTCCACAGAAGGTTGAGACAATGACTCACAATAATCATAACTTCATTACAGAGTTATTACAATTTAAAAGAATAGAAAATAAAAATATTAAAATAACATTGGGAGAAAGAGTCTTTCTTGTTGCCAGGTATGGTGGCATGCGTTTGGAGTCCCAGTTAGTTGGAAGGCTGAGCAAGAAAATCAAGGCCAGCCTTGATGAGAGAGAGACAGTGAGTGAATGAGATGAGATTAGTCCTATGTGATCTGAACCTATTAGAGTCTGTAGTCTATTTCTAGGCTGTGTAGGTAGATAGGACATATAGTACAGTGTGTGTGAGAAAACTGTGTAGACTCTCATTGTGTGGATGTGTGTATGTGTGCACACGTGTACGTTATATGCAAAGCTAGAGTCTTTGTCTATATATGTGGGTGCATGCATCCATGCTTGCAAGTGCAGAGGCCAGAGAAGGACATTGGATGTTTTCTCTATTAGCACCTTATTTTAAAAAAAAGTTATATTTTATTATGTTTTTGTATGCAGGGTTGGGGGATGGTGGTGATGGTGGTGGCATGGTGTATGTGCAGAAGTTTGAAATGAGTTCTCCTTCCATCTTTAAGTTGGTACTGGTACAAGTCTCTAGGCTTGTGGGGCAAGTACCTTTACTTCCTGAGCCATCTCCATAGCCCCTTATTTTTTTTTTTAACTTAATTGTTTTGTTTTGTTTTTTTGAACAAGGGTCATTCTATATAGCTCTCGGTGTCCTGGAACTCACTATCTAGACCAGGCTGGCCTCAAGCTCACAAGTTCTAGATCTGCTGGAACTAAAGTAATGCTTCCCCACGTCCAGCTTTAGTTTTTGAAAACTTAATTATGTGTGTGTATCCATAATGGGGACCCTAGTGCTGTGATACAAAGGAATCATTCTTGTTTACATTATGTGGGTTCTGAGCATGGAATTAAGGTTTTCAGATATATGCAGCAAGTGCTCATCAGCCCTGTACCTTATTTCTACGCCAGGGTTCCTTTACTGCACCTGAAGGTATTTCAGCTAGAGGGCTGGCCATCAATCTCCTGGGATCCTCGTCTCTACCCCCAGTGCTGGGATTACAGGCATAATAGCTTTGCCTGGCTTTTCTGTGGTACTAGCAATTTGAGCCCCAGTCCTCTTATTTTCACAGTAAGTGCTTTTACCCACTGAGCCATCTGCCCAGATTCTATATACTGTCTGATACACTTTGAGACTGTTGGTTTGTTTCACTGTAGACCTAGATTTGACTTCTGTGATTCCAAGGCTCTTGGAAGTACTATCAAGCATATATTTGTATCACATTGCCTTTACAAAATCCAGAAAACATCTATATTCTAATATGTTTAATCCTGAAGGTTTGACTAAGAAATCCTCAGCTGATTTTAGCTCGTCTTCATTGCATCTTCTGAGCCAGCCAACATTACCACTTTGAAAACAAGCGGCAGCAGGATGTGTCCATAGCAGCCCTCCTTCAGAGCTAACAGCCTAGAGCACATAGATCTCACTCAAGGCTCTGCTTCAAGGTAGAAGTGTGGGGCAGCTGTTTTGATTTGAGCATCATCTTATGGGGCCTAGGTGGGGAGGGCAAGGAGTACCAATCCATGCTAGTGTCTCAAGGCAATGTCGAATGTGTAAAAGGGCAGGGCCAACTGCACAGGCGTAGCTCACATATCTGCCAGTGTCAGTCAACTAAGATCATATTGACAAAGGCACATAGGATTTCACCTAAAGGCTTAGAAGGTAGGTAATGAACTTCACCCATCATGAGGCCAAAGAGACATTGGTTCCAGGACCACTAGATTCCAAAACTTAAGGATGCTCCAGTTCAGTCCTTATATAAAACGGTATAGTATTTGGGGCGAGAATATAGTCATGTACAGAGACCTACACTGGATCCCTAGCACTGAAGAAAAAAAATCTGAACAAAAATACATTTGTTACTTATAATCTATACACATAAATCCTCTTGTATACTTTAAATCATTTCCCCATAGAATATCTAATAACACATAATTGTTACACTGTGTTGGTTAAGGAAGAGCAAAGAAAACTACATGCCACATAGTTTCAGTCTTTAGTTGGTTGAATCCGAGAATCCTGAACCAGAAGACATGAAGGCTAACCATTCTTCTCTTGGGGATACTGGGGGAAGAGAGAATATTTACTGAATAATAATTTTATCTACCACAGATGGTTCACAGAGGTGGAGTGGGATGGGAAGAGGGAAAAACACACACTCAATAAGAGGCATCACCACCCTTGCTCTTTTTAGTTCTGTCACTTTCAGATCTCTTGGAGGGCGGGGGAAATGATTTGCTCTCTGTACCTTAAAAATTAAGAGTCTGTCTTGGCTAATCCTAAATTAAGGGATTTTTATTTCAGTTATAGGATACAGCTTAGAGTTTGGTTACATGTATTATTGAATGTGAGCCTTCAGAAACTCAAGTAGAACCAGGTTTGATAGTAAACATTTATAATCCTAGCACGTGGGAGTTGGAAGCAGGAGGACCTCAAGGTCAAGCATTTTGAGCAAGACCCTGTTTAAATAAATATGTAAATGACAGGGTATGCCTTAATCCCAGCACCCAGGAGTTTGAGGTCAGCCTGATCCACATAGCTGAGTACAGGCCAGGCGGCAGGCTACGTAGTGAAACCCTGTCCCAGACAACCAACCAAGGGGAGAGCCCAGGTGTGGCTCAGTGGTGGACACTTATTTGCTTCCCACCAGCCAAAATAAACAAATCAAAACTGGAGTCAGCGTTTGGGCTGCCTATCAAGGAGCAGCTGTCAAAATGACAAGTAGAAGATAGAGTGGGGAAAGTGTGTGTAGGGGGGGCGGGGGGAACAGCCAAAGTGCCCGTTTGTGCAGCCTGTTGGTCAGTTGTGAGACCCTGGCCCCCCTAACTTTTGTGAGAAAGCTTTAATTTTTTTTAACAGCCAGCCTTGGGCTCACGGGACATCCATCAGTCTCAAAAAGGAAGTAGATATGTGGTAATAACAACAAAAAGATTGCTCTTGATAATTCTTGTCCCCTTGGGGTCAGATATCACTTTATGAGGTTAAAAAGGCCACCTCATCTTGAATATGCCATCCACCTCAAATATTCATCATATGGGGCTGGAGAGATGGCTCAGTGGTTAAGAGCATTGCCTGCTCTTGCAAAAAAGGTCCTGAGTTCAATTCCCGGCAACCACATGGTGGCTCACAACCATCTGGAATGAGGTCTGGTGCCCTCTTCTGGCCTGTAGACATACACACAGACAGAATATTGTATACATAATAAATAAATAAATATTTTAAAAATAAATAAATAAATAAAGTCTTTAAAATCTATAGCTCAGAACCCACTCACGTTCTGCTCCTTGTGCATTTTCTTGTAGCCTACTTGGGTCTCTCTTTAGAGTATATATATACATTGCTAAATAAGCTTTTGCTTAGATTATGTATATGTATGTAGACTAAACCCTCCCTCCCCGTTAAGAAATAAGACCCTCACTTTAGGCCATGGCAAGATGTATGCAGATACTGCACCTTTGTTTCCCAGCCACCCAGACCTAAATAATCACACAGAAACTATATTAATTACAACACTCTTTGGCCTATGGCTCAGGTGTATTTTTTGCTAGCTCTTACATCTTAGATTAACCCATTTCTATTAATCTTTGTATCACCACGAGGCTGTGGCTGGAACAGTAATGTTCCAGCATTTTTCTCCTTGGGCAGCTATATGGCATTTCCCTGACTCCTGAACTTCTGATTCACCTGCCTGCATTCTTCTAAGTATTGGAATTAGAAATGTTCAAACCCATATCTGGCTTATGTGTATGGAGACTGAACCCAGGAATTGGTTTGTGCTAGGCAAGTACTCTAGGAACACACTACCTCTCTAGCCCTGTGGCTGCTTCCTTGAGTGGGATTTTCTCTTAGGAACCTATCCTGAAACTTGAAACATTGCTCCTGAGATGTGTTTGAAGTTTTAGTTTATAGAAGTTTCTAGTTGTATAGAAACTTTATTTTTTTCCTCATATGTGGTATGTGGATGTTTGCATATTTTGTTGTATGCCCGAGACTGATTTCTGGACCTTTTCTAGATCACTTTCCACCTTATTCTCTGAGACATAGTCTCGATCAAACCCAGAGCTCACTGATATAGCTAGTTTGGCTAGGGAGCTTGCTTTGGGAATGTCCAGTCTTTGCCTCCTGTGTGCTGGGAGTAGAGCTGAGCTGCCAGACTCACCCACCCAGTACTGAAGTGGGTCTTGCCATCCCACAGCGAGCACTCCCACCCTGAACCATCTCCCCAGACCCTGCATAGACGTTTCTGCGGAGCATGTCTGAGCTCCGAATTTATTTATAGTTCTGGGACTCTTTTCCCCTTTGTATATCTGCCTCGTTTTCCCTAGTACTAGGGATGGGCCCCAGGGTCTGCACATACTAGGAAGCAGATCTGCGTCCCACTTGTTAGTGTCTTTGTCTGATAGAAATTGTAGTTGCTCGTCAGAACAATGATCGCTTTTTCCTTTGTCTGACTGCCTGAGTTGTGCTAGGAACAAGCCCAAAGCAGAGGGTAAAGTATTTGCTAGATCAGAATTGATGTGAAGGTCTAGTAAAGAAAATATACTGTGGACAGAACTATGGGGGGACGGTCCATGAACGGGAACGGGATCCTTTTATAGTAGTCAAAAGACTGATTACCTGGTCTTACCTCCTGAGCCATTCATACTCCAAATTTACTCGAAAATGTACTAAAAAGCCCTTGCAGGCTGGCCATGTCAGGTAAGGCACTCTGATAATTAGGTCAGCAGCACAGGCTCCATAGGTAGGATCTGATTGGTAGTGAGGGGTTTTGCTCTTTTACTTTTGGCCCTTTGATCTCGGCGCTTTGATCCCACAGTGTCTGATAGAAAGGAAGTAGATGGCAGTGAAGAGCTTCAGTGTGTCTGTTCTCAGCAGTGTCCAGAGTGGAAAGCACCAAGATCTACATCCCTTCTCCTCCCTTGCAATGCAGGTCCCTTCCCTGCTACTGGCTTTTAGTGTTCACATCTCTCAGCTGAGAAGGTTATCAGATTTGCAAGTACCTTCTGCCATGCTGCCTGAACCGTGGGGTCATTGACCTTTTCCATCACTCTCTTCAGCTGTTCCTGATCAAAATCAACTCGGTTTTGGCCTACCCCTTTCTTTGTAGCAGCAGTGTGTGTCTATTCCCCTGCCGTGGCATGGCCTGCTTCTCTGCTTTTGGGCTCCTTCTGAAGACAGTTCTATCAGGGATGCTCTTCTTATGCCCTGTGATCTTCAGAGCTTCGGGGGAGGCCTGTGATTTCTCTAGGTGACCAGAAGAGCCCTGGGCTCTGGATTGGTGGTGTTACTCATTTGATCCTTAACCTTGCACAGGCAGATCCCTTTGCTGTAGACTGAGGTGCTTGTTGTGTGGGACATGTAAATGCAGAGTCTTGGGCCCAATTTTTGTCTTTTGTTTTTGTCTTTTTGGGAAGGGCAGGCAAGGAAGGTTTTTTGAAAGGGAGAGAAAGAGCTCCCTGGAATAGGAGTGGAGGGTGGAGGATTAAAGAGAGAACTGTCCCTTCATGAGAATTTTTATTATTTTCAGAAATTTTTGTAGATTCATGTGTATAAGTGTTTTGCCTGTGTATAAATATGTGCATATCTGTGTGCCTGGTGCCTGTGGAGGTCAATAGAAGACATCAGCTATCCGGAAACAGGAGTGATGAATGGTTTTGAGCCACTGTATGGGAGCAGGGAAAGAAACCTCGGTCCTCTGCAAGAGCAGCAGCATGTGCTCCTTAACCACCGCGCCAAATCTGTGCCCTCAGGGAACTTTTCTACCCCATTTATTTATTTTTATTTTATGCGCATTGGTGTTTTACCTGCATGTATGTCTGTGTGAAGGCGTCAGGCCCCTGGAACTAGAATTACAGACAGTTGTGAGCCACCATGTGGGTGCTGGGAATTGAACTTGGGTCCTCTGGAAGAACAGCCAGGGCTTTTAACCACTGAGCCGTCTCTCCAGACCCCCATGGGGACTTTTAAAGAATCAAATGGAATATGATTATGAAAAGAACTTTGAAAATAGCATTGGGAATATGCGGAAGTAGTGGCTATGTTATTATTGATGGTTCTTACAAGATATGTCTGCGAGAGCTCCAGTATGGCGTCTTCTAATGGTTAAACAGACTGTGTAAATATTAAAGAAACAAGTAAAAAGGGCAGTCCTTTATAAAAATAAATGCTAGGACTGTCTGTGGAAAATACTTTAAATATCTCAGGTTTCACTTTTTACTAAAAGCAGTTGCTGATGTTAGGGATCTTGTTTACTTGTGAGCAGTAGTATTATTGCCAGTGGTAAAAATGAGTTTCACAAGCCTTGAGGTGGTGGTGCATGCCTTTAATCCCATCACTCTGGGGCAGAGGCTGGCGGAGGGCAGCCTGGTCTGCAGATCGAATTTCAAGACAGCCAGAGCTATATAGTGAGACCTCATCTCAAAAAACCAAAAATAAAAATGAGTTTAATATAACCTAGTCTGAATTGCTGTAAAGCCTTAGGCAAGGACAGTGTACTATATGTGGGTTTGGATGACTTTGTTTATCAGATGAGATCTTGGTTGAAATAGTTGACTTCTTCATGGTACATTCCCCCCCCCTTTTTTTTTAGAGACAGGGTCTCATTATACAGGCTAGGCTGGCATCAAACTCTGAGAGATTTGCTTCCTGAGTGCTGGAATTAAAGCACTCAGTATTACCACACCCAGCTATTTGATTTGATCGTAAATGAGTGGATAAAGTGAATAACTAATTAGATGTTTTTACTTTTTGTTTAAATTTTGCATGGAAGAAAGGAGACAGATAAACATAAAAGAGATCCTGCAGTGACTAGAAATTTGCCATGAGAAGGCTGGGGTGTGGGTTGGTAGAAGGCTTGTCTAACATGAGTGAGACCTTGGGTTCCATTCCCAGGAGCCCCCCTCTCTTAGAAAAGCTATTTGTTGGGAATAGAGAGACGGGTCAGTGTTTAAAGGGTGCATTCTGCTCTTGGAGAGGACCCAGGTTTGTTTCCCAGCTCTTAACCCAGGGTCTCGAAGCACTGTGCCACTGAAGTCAGCGCCCATCCCCTCTTCTGCTTGTATAAATGGCTGCCATGTCGGGTGAAATGAGACGGCTAGAGAAGGGTTGTGAAGTGAGAGAGCTAGGCATCTGTGGTATGAAGATGGAAGAATTAGTTTAGAGTTGTCAGTACAGAAAAGGAAATTTGAACCCGTGGTGATGCACACCTTTAATCCCAGCACCCAAGAAGCCTCAGAGGTAGGCAGATCTCTGAGTTCAAGGCCAGCCTGGTCTACAGACCATGATCCAGGACAGCCAGTCAGTGTTAAACAGAGAAACCCTGCCCCCCCCACACCAAAAGACAAAACTAACAATAAGAAAAAAGAAATTCGAGACCATCTCTTAAAATCACGTGACTTCTTGGTTTGAAGTTAAAAAGTATCTCAGTGCTTGAGGTCTCATTGCCATACCTCTCCCTAACACAGTAAATCTGTCAGCCAAAAGTCACACATAGCAAGTTAACACATTTCTTCTGACTTGCAAATGTTTGAGTGGATTTGACTAATTATGAGTAACGTGGTAAAATCCTATTTCATACTAATCCAGGAGTCAACACGTGACAGAAGCCCTTCAAGGTCCTTAAGCAGCTCGGCCTGGAAGAGAACACATGAGAGAAAGGTTTGTTTTTACAGAATATAATTCATGAGCGTGTTTACAAACAAGTGAGTAATCTTAACAGCTTGAAGTTCTGCCTTGTTTTTCCCTTTTCAGAATCCCAAGAGGCTCTGTTTTCCTTGAAAGGGTATTTCTCTACAGTCGCTCCAATGACAGACATACCTGCACCCTTGTCCTACTTCCAGAATGCACAGATGTCTGAGGACAGCCACTCCAACAACACCGTCCGTAGCCAGGTACAGTGTGGGCTTCTGAAGCTTCCCACCACCCTCATCACGCGCCTCTGGAAGGTGCTGAGCCTGGGCAGCTTTGTTCTACTTTGGACATTTTTATTTACTGAATACTAAGCTGGGGCTAAAGTATCATAGCCTTGGTGAATGGGGCCCCAAAACTACTTTTGTTTTACTTTCTTGTGCTGGGAACTTATCCTAGTGTACTGAGCTGCTCCCCCAGCCCATAAGGCTGTTACCGCATGAGTGTTGATGCAGGTCCTACTGGCCTCATCACCTCAGCTGAGACTTTCTTCAGCTTCCTGAGGTATGAGGACCTCATGGTCCACATTATTTGTCATGATCTTACTCTTCTACAGGAAGAAGGGATACGTTTTATTAAGTTTTCTAGTTTCTGGGCCAGTTTCTGGAAGTGTTCAGTAAGTATTTAGTGACAGTGATTATACAAGGTAAGGCATCAAAGGTCTGAGTTCAGGATAGGACAGGGTACATGGTGCAGTACACACCCTCTTCACAGACTACGTGCACACACAGAAATCTGTCTGTTGTGACCCTGTTAGTAAGCCATTGCTGACCAAGTACAGACTCCATAGTAGGCCTGTGAAGTGACTAGGGAGTAGTGGAGCTTCCTGAGATATAACTAGGGTGGAGGAAACCTTGACAAGGGCAGTCTAAGTTCTGTAAGGCTGGCTTTGGGGGGTTGTGTATACTTGCTACTAAAATTTGTCATTAAAGGCAAGTCACAAATGAGTATGAGGCACCTGGAGAGGTGGCTTAGGGGTTCAGAGCAATTCCTGCTCTTTCAGAGGATCCTGCATCTACATGGGTGGCTCACAACTGCCTGTTAACTCCAGCTCCAGAGGATCTGATGCCCTCTTCTGGTCTCTGAGAGTACCTGTGTGTGTGCGCGTGCACGTCTATACATGCGCACACGCACATACACTAATAGGCTCAAGATTTTCTTTGTGTTCTTTGTAATCCTGTTAGCTAATCACTGCTGACCGAGTGCAGACTTCGCAATAGGCCTGAAGATTTAGGATTCCTGACTTTCTCATCAGTAAAGTTAGATGATTTGCTGACTAGTCTAAGTTATTGTATAACTTAAAATGTTTTGATAGCACAAGGAGTTTGGGTAGCCCAACACTAGAGAGTAGGACTTCAAGTTTTAAAACTCTTACTACAGTCCTGAACAAATAGGTTCAGGATTGAACTGGTTATTCTTCCCACAGTATACTGAATTGAAGTCATTTTGGAAAAGACAAATCTTTACAGTCTGCTAGCTGACGTTCTTGTCTAAGTTTAAGCACCATTATCTGTTGTTAGGTAACATAATTGGACATAACATGTAAAAAACATTCCTTGTTCCAGATGTCTTAGCATAACCTCTTTTATTTAATTGTTTTTATTTTATGTGCATTTGTGTTTTACCATGGATGTCGGCTCCCCTGGAACTGGAGTTACACAGTTGTGAACTGCCGTGTGGGTGTTGAAAGAGCAGTCAGTGCTCTTAGCCACTGAGCCTTCTCTCCAGCCCTAGCGTAACCTCTGTGACAGAGGCAATGATGGGCTGTAGGAGTCCCAAAATATGTTTTCATCTTGTGGACTGCTATGTATAATCTTATTTATAGTGAAGGGACTTTATGTTGGATAAGAGTCACTATTTTTTAAAGTCTAAATATTTATAAAAATTTTATTGTATAATGTTCTAAGCATCTAGAGTAGTGGTTTTCAACCTTCCTAATGCTGTAACCATTTAATATAGTGGGAACCCCCAACCATAAAATTATTGTTGTTGCTGCTTCATAACTGTAATTTTGCTACTGTTATGAATCATAATGTAAATATTTAATATATAGGATATCTGATGTACAACCCCAAAGGAGTTGTAACCCACAGGTTAAGAAGCACTAATCTAAAGCATAGCAAATAAGTAACCAACTGATCAAAAGCATAGCAAATAAGTAACCAACTATATTAAAGTTAGAGGCTGTATTATTTGGCATGTACTTCTTATTTGTAAAGGCGGTTGAGATTTTTCTGTTCTATGTCTGTTGACCGAGGTTTCTGTCCCTCCTGGTCCTGCAGCCGTTTAGTTCCAAAGAAACACACAGAAGTCTGCATTAGTCATAAACTGGTTGGCCTATTAGCTCAGGCTTCTTGTTAACTAATTCTTACATCTTAAATTAGCCCATAATTCTTGTCTGTGTTAGCCCTGTGGTTTGGTGCCTTTTATCAGTGAGGCATTCTCATCTTGCTTCCTCTGCAACTGGGTCACAACTGCAGACTGACTCTTTCCTCTTCCCAGAATTCTCCTGTTCTCGTTGCCCCACTTTGGCCAATCAGCGTTTTATTAAAATACAAGTGACAAATCTTTACAAAGTACAAGACCATTGTCCCACAGCATATGTCTCTTGAAAACAACAAAAATGCATTTCTATCATGTGGCAGTTCAAACCCAGATATTTGTACATGCTATGCAAGTACTCTACATACACCCCAGCCCCTGTTTCTATTTATTGATCCTAAATTCAATGAAACCATAACCAAATAAAATAGATCTCTACATTTAATTTGGAAAGAGACACTAGTTTTGTGGGAAAACAAACAATATAAAAAAAAATGAAGTACCTCTTCCCCATCCCACCCTCTTTTCTTAGGAGTTACTCTTCTAAATTTGGCTCTTTTAACATGTTTACTATAAATATGCAACAAAAAGACTTTTGCAATTGTACATGAATCAGCCCAATCTTCTTTGTTCTCTTTTGTGGATATATAAAAACTTGGTTTACAAATGTTTGGTAGTTCCCAGTTTCTCAGCATACCGAGCAGATCTGTTGCCTGTGGGGGAGGCGTGAGAGGTCTCAGAGATAGAGACCAGATTGAATCTCTGTCCAGTGTTGCTCAGCTATGAGACAGTGAGTGGAGACCTGAGAGTCAGTTCTGTTCTAGCGCAGTAGTGCACTCAGAGTGTACGGCTTTTCAGGAGAGTTCTGGGTGGTTTGTTTCACAGGTGAGCCTTAATGGAAGGGCTAAATGGGGGGGTGTCCAGATAGGAATCCAAGTAGGTTGGGGTTTCTTCCTCTGTAGGGTTTCTTACCCTTTTTTTGTCCTTACAAAGTTTTTGATGGGGGGCTGGAGAGATGGCTCAGAGGTTAAGAGCATTGCCTGCTCTTCCAAAGGTCCTGGGTTCAATTCCCGGCAACCACATGGTGGCTCACAACCATCTGGAATGAGGTCTGGTGCCCTCTTCTGGCCTGCAGACATACACACAGACAGAATATTGTATACATAATAAATAAATATTTATAAAAAAAGTTTTTCACCCACACACTGAGACAATGGGAATGTTCTATCGGGAATTCACCAAGGCCAGCTGGCCTGGGTCTGAAAAAGCATGGGATAAAACCGGACTTGCTGAACATAGCGGACAATGAGGAATACTGAGAACTCAAGAACAATGGCAGTGGGTTTTTGATCCTACTGCACTTACTGCCTTTGGGGGAGCCTAGGCAGTTTGGATGCTCACCTTACTAAACCTGGATGGAGGTGGGCAGTCCTTGGACTTCCCACAGGTCAAGGAACCCTGATTGCTCTTCGAGCTGATGAGGGAGAGGGACTTGATCGGAGGAGGGGGAGGGAAATGGGAGGCGGTGGTGGGGAGGAGGCAGAAATCCTTAATAAATAAATAAATTAAAAAAATAAAACATAAAAAAACAAACAAAAGCCATAAAAAAAAGTTTTTGATGTGTTATGGAAATAGATGCATGATGGGAACAGCCAATTTTGCGAGGCTAAATGAATGGAAATTCATTCTAAAAAAGCAAAGTCTGGGTTGGCTATGCTGGTCCCAACCAATTTGAACAGTGATATGGTAAGATAAAACACAACTCTGTGGTTGCATTAGTCTCTAAACCACCAGCAGTTTGTCTGTCCTTTTTTCCTATGCCTGTATAGCCTATCTCAGATCTGCCATTTTTAGTAGAATAACTAGCGTGACCTGTCTGTATAGTGGAACAACTAGCATGACCTGTCAGAGGAGTCCAGTGGAGATTTCATGGTTTCCCCATTACACACACATACACACACCCTACTTTACTGCCTTCTGTCAGCTTACCCATACTGCCCCAGTGTGGACATGACTTTCATGTTTGTTGATGCCATTGATTGGCTCTGTGTGTATGGACTGGAGACTAAAAGATGGTGTAATTAAATAATGGTTCATCTATTTCTGAAAAATGCAAGGTTTAAAAAGCAATAAATAACCATAGCACTTTGTGTTCTAAATTACTATTTAAATTAGGTATTCAAGAAGCTCTAACTAATAAGAGCCCTGGGTATTTGGCTGTAGTTGGAGAAACAGTAGTAATTACCTTGTTGTTCTCTGCAGTACAGTCCTGTGATGCAGTCAAGGCTGGCTTCAGCCTTCCCAGTTTTCCTAAATGCAGGGATAATAGATATTCATCACCACACCCGACTCTTCTTTTGTACTCTTTTTTGAAATATTTTAATATTAGTATTTTTTGTTTGTAATAAATGTACCACTCTTGTCAATGATGGCAGTAGTGGAAGAGGCTGGGAGAATGTGTGAAAACTCTACCCAATGTCCTCCATTCTTGTTTCTGTTTTGTTCAGAGACAGGGTTTCTCTGTGTAGTCCTCGCTGTCCTGGAATTCCCTTTGTAGACCTGGTTGGTCTCCAACTCATAGAAATCCACCTGTCTCTGCCTCCTGAGTGCTGAGATTAAAGACATGTGCCACCATTGCCTGGCTCTGCCCAATATTCTTTTTGTTTTGTTTTGTTTTGTTTTTCGAGACAGGGTTTCTCTGGCAATATTCTTATGAACTAAAACTGCTAAATGTATATTGAAAGGAAGACATGGACTATCACCACACATGAAGTAAGCCTTTGAAGTTTTTATTGTTTAGAAATACAGAAGTATTTGTGATAGAAATGAGATTTGTTTCCATAGTTAGGAAGAATCAAAGTAGGTAACGTGTGGGAGAAAAGATGAATCAAGATTATCTGTTTTTCACTTAGGGCTTTATTATTTTATATTTCTGACACTGTTTAACTTTTTCCAGTAGTGATACACACCTTTAATCCCAGCACCTGGGAGGCAGAGGTAGGCAGATCTCTGAGTTTGAGGCCAGTCTGGTCACAAAGCGAGTTTGAGTTCCAGGATGGCCAGAACTGTAACTCAGAGAAACCCTATCTCATACCTCCACCCCCAGCCACTGCTCCCCCCCCCCAAAAAAAATGCCCTTAAAGAAAAGTTTATTGCTTGCTCTTTTTTTGTTTGTTTTAAAGACAAGATCTCTAGTAACCACGGCTGTCCTGGAACCTGTCATGTAGCCCAGGCTAGCCTTTAATTTACCATCTTCTTGCCTTAGCCTCCCATGTGTTCAGATATAGGCATATGGCACCATGCCTAGTGAAAACCTTTCTTTTCTTTTCTTTTATTTAATTTCTCTTAAAATAGCGCTGTGTCTATGTCTAATCATTTTAGTAGGTACAAGATGTTTAATTTTGGAAACCCCTAAGTATTTTTAGTATTATTTCTTCATTTTAACAGCTTTGAAAGCTGCTTTTTGTTTTGTTTGTTTTTGTTTTCCTGATATAGGGTCTCTTTATGTAGCCTTAGCTATACTGGAACTCAAAGCATATTTTAAAATTCCTTTAAAAAGATGCTTATATTTTATTATATTTATTTTAAAAGAGAATCAGTCTCTCTTAATTTAGACTGGTTTCACAGTTCTGCCTTAGTTTCCCAAGTGTTGTGATTATAGGTGAGTGTTATTATGACCATTTTGATGGAGCCTGGCTGTTATCACCCAGACTAGCTTCAACCTGGAAGTATAAGCATCTACCACTGTACCCGACTGGCAGTCTTTAAGAATGGCTTTCTCATGATATAATTGGCATACGATAAACTATACATAGTATTCCATGTGCTGACTTTAACATGTATAAATACTCTTAAAATTCCACCATGGTCAAGATAATGAACAGATCTCATCAATCCCAAGTTGCCCCAAGCTCTTTTTGTGTTTCTCAAGCCCTTCTGTGCCCCAGCAACCACCAATCAGATTTTGTCACTGCACTCTAGTTTTGCTCTTCTAGAAGTTCATATAAATAGAATCATGCTGGCATGGAGAGATGGCTCAGCCTTTAAAGACTAGGCTCATAATCAGAAATAAATAGAATCATGCAGACCTTTTTGTCTGGCTTCTTCCATTAGCATAATTCAAAATTAATGGGTATTATGTCAGTAGTCTCCTTTCTATTCCTGAGTTGGATCTAATTGTATGCTTGTGCATAGTTCTTTGATCATTTGCTCATTTCAGTATTTGGGAGGTTTTCAGCCTGATGACATACTGCAAATAAGGTACTGAGATATTCAGTTAAAAAACTTTAAATGGACGTGTATTTATTAAATGTCTAAGGGCAGAGCATAACCCAGTATTTCGGGGTATATTTAGCTTCTTGAGAAGCTACAGTTTTCCAAATTGATTACCATCAGTGTATGAGAGTCTCATCCAGTTCATCCCATTCTTGTCAGCACTCACGGTCAGTCCCAAGCTTTGCAGCACTTTTAAAGGCATATTGTAGTACCCTTGTCTGGCGAGCAGTGGTGCTGGGTGTTCTCATGTTGTCACACTGGTACCACTTTCTCTGGTAAAGTCTCAGTTTGTTGCCTATTTTTAAATTGTTTGTTGGGGTGGTTGGTTTTTGATTTTTGAGTAAGTTGCTTTCTTGCTACTGAGTTGTGAAAGTTCTTTAAATTCTGGATAATGTAAGTTATAGTATATACATCTTGAAAGTATTTTTCCTAATCTTTGGCTTTTCTTTTTATTACTGGTGTTTTTTGAGCAGCAGTTTTGAATATTGATGAAGCACTTTTTGTCTTTTTTTTTGGTGTAGATATGGTTTGTGTGTATATGTGTGTGTTATTATCTAAGAATTCTTTCCCAAGTTTTTGAAAGTTTTTGTCCACATTATTTTCTTTATAGTTTTATGTTTTACATTTATCTGTTATTGGGCATTATGGCACACACTTGTAGCCCCAGCTACTTATTTGGGAAGCAGAGGCAGGAGCATCATTTGAGGCAAGCCTAGACAACCCAGCCTCAAAGACAAATCTCATTTTGATCTGTGATGTAGTTTAAGTTGGTTTTGTATATGGTCGCACAGTATGGGTCAGAGTTCATTTTTCTGCATGTGAGCATGTCAGCACTGTTATGAAGAAGACTGTTGTTTGCAGTAAAGTGTCTTTGTATCCTGGCACACGTCTGTTCTGTCCCATGGGTCACTTTGTCTTTGTA
This sequence comes from Microtus pennsylvanicus, assembly GCF_037038515.1. Lineage (NCBI taxonomy): Eukaryota > Metazoa > Chordata > Mammalia > Rodentia > Cricetidae > Microtus > Microtus pennsylvanicus. Next base: position 32,109,153 of record NC_134592.1, on the reverse strand, counting down.
CCAGTAGCACATTGCCACAATTACTGTAAGTGTATATTAAGTTCTGATATCACTACCTAATTGGTTGTTATTTTGATTTTGGGTTGTTTTTTTAAAATATCAGTTGAGTATGACATTGCACACCGTTAATCCCAGCATGAAGGAGACAGAGGCAAGCAGACCTCTGAGTTTGAGGCCAGCCGCTCTACTTAAGCCACTGTGTATATAAGTCCTTAGTGTTTTTTTTCTATCAGTTTTACAAAGTTTTCTTTTAAAAGACAAACTGGCAATTTGAATTGCATTGAATCCATTCATATGTTTTGTAGAGGATTTGTGGAATTGATATCTTTATAATACCAGTTTTCCATTGCCTGAGTAGTATATTTCTATATTTATTTAGGTCTTTTAATTAAAATTTTCAGTTGTGGTAGCACAAAGTTTAAAGTTTGCCCTCTTAACCAGTCTTTTAGCTCATGGTTTAATATAAACCACATTCACATTGTGCTCTAGAATGTTCTCATCTTGCAAAGCCAACATCTCCATTGAACTGTCTTCTCCACCTCCACAGTGATAGTTACAATTTCTGTTTCTCCATGTGACGACTTTAACGGTTATCTTCTTGTGGCTTGCTTACTTCACTTACATAGTTTCTCAAGACTCGTCTGTATTCTAGAATGTGACAGGACTTTCTTGTTTGTTGCGTATTTTTTCCTTCCTGTTCCTTCTTCTCTGTCCTTTCCACCATAGCCAGGACTACAGGTGTACCCCCACCTTGTCTGGTTAGGACTTCTTTAAGGCCAAGTAATACTCTGTTACATGCTGGCATGTTTAAAATTTTGGGGGAGGGGTGTCCTGTGAGACTTCTGTCTCCTGGTTGTAGAGGATAATGTGCTTCTTTGAATATGGGTGTATATGTCTTTGAGATCCTGTTTTCAGCTTAGTAATTGAGTATATGTTATATATGCCTGAAATGGAATAGCTAGGTCTTTTGCTATTTTTAATTAATTTGAGCAGGATCTTGCTATGCCTCAAACTTATTGTCCTCCTGCCCTAATGTCCTGAGTGCTGGGCATACGGGCTGTGCCACCGTGGCTAACCCCACCCCCTCAGGAATCCACCTGTTACTTTCCTTATTGGTTGTGCCTTTTATGTTCCAGATAATAGAGTACAAGGGTCAGTTTCTTCACATCACCACTGCTGTTACTTCCTGCTCGTTTTTCTGAAGCTGGTTTTTCTTGCCTAGCTTTGCTCTAACTAGGCAGGCACTCTAGATTGAGCTACACCCAGCTCCGTTTTGTGTTTTGTTTTGTTTTGTTTTGTTGATGATGGCTATCCTAATGGTGTGAGATAAGCTTTGATATGTTTTGCAAATGAAATTTACTGGTAGTTTCTTTTGTTTGTAGATTACCTGTTCACTCTACTACATGTTCCTTTGGTGCATTTTTTCTTTTGTAGTTATTTTATATTTTTTATTCACATTTTTTTTTAAAAAAGTCCATATTTCTTCCTGCACAGCTACATGTCAAAAAAAACCCACTATAACAGTTTGAAATACATGTAGGAAAACAGATATTTGGCATAAAGCTTATTTAAATTCTCCTTAAAAAAACATTATTCAGAGTTTCAAGAAATTTAATAAAATTTTTAGTGATTATTTCTGAAATATACAAAATTTAAATATTATAAAAAGGTTAAACCAAAATATGAAAACTTTTTGCTTTTTTTCCTCCTTTAGTAAAAATTCAGACTATGTCATATTGAGAAAGTTCAAAAGGTTATAGTGGCTGTCATCTGATTCGCCCTCGGAGTTGCTGTCCCTTCTCGTGGGGACAGGGCCTCTCTCAGTAACATGTCTTTGATAGGCTTCTTGGGATTCTCCTCGAGGTCCGTCTTGATTGTTCCCGACTCAGACAATTTCCAGTCCAGCTCCTTGCTTGTACAGGTGTAAGATCACCCAGAAGCCGTCTTCAGCTCTGGTAACTTCTTGAACATAATCCTTTCCTGAGATCTCTAAAACTTCTCCAAATTTGTTCCTCAGCTGATGTGCTTTCCACTCGGCCAGCTCAATAGCACGTTCGTCCTCCTCATTGAATTCATCCTTCTCCTCAGCTCCTCCAGAGTCATCTCTTCATATGCTTTCACCCTGACTGCTGGAGGAGTGCCTGCTCCTCTTTCTGCTTCTCCTTTTCCAGTTCCTTCAGGCTCTCCTTCGGGAGCAGGATGCCCTTTCTGCACAGGATGTCATTCCACTCGGTGTCTGCATTGGGGTCCTGCTTGCCTCCACTCACTCAGACCAATCCTTTGGTGCATTTTTTATGGTTGGTGTAGTTATTGGTTTTACTTCTATTCTTTAATTTCTCTTCGCAGCATTTTGTAATTTCAAGTGTGTACAAGATATTTGGAGCAGGAGTCCTACACTACCCTCGATTCTGTAGTTCACTGGAAGGTCTCATAGACCTCAGGAAAACTATTGTGTTCACTGTTACAGTTGATGAGTGTGAAAGAATACAGATTAGCATTGGCGATAGAAGAAGGCACATCAGGCAGGCCAGAAGACACTTGCATGAGATTCCAGTGGATTTGTGCAGACAGTGCTTCAGTTCTAGCTACAGCACATGGCAAAATACGTGGACTATTTTCAATTAGGGCAACACACTTGGGCCTCAGTGTCCAGGGTTTTTATTGGTTATGGTCCATACAAACACGGCTGCTTTGGTTCTCCTCCCCCTTTAGAGTCAGACTGACACTGTTCTTGATAGAGATCACAGTCTAGGTTGCTGGAAGGCCTCTCATAAACAGTCCTAATAGGATATTCCAAGGGCTTACAGATATCTTCTAGGATCTGGGTGAGCCAGAATATTCTTGGCAGGTGCAGAGTTTAGAAAATCCTGGTGCACTAAGTTGGTAGCCTTACTGTTCAACAGACGCTTAAATCTTTCCTTCCACCTGGCTTGGCTTTCTGGTGTCATACTGCCCCAAAGTAATCACATCCGAGGTTTCTTAACCCTCTGTGTAGTCTTTGCAGAATGGTCTCAGAGTTCAGGAGAACAGGGTCTGTCTGTCTGGTTTCCCTGCTTTTTTCCTGGCTCCCAGCATCCTGTTTGGACATGGCTGATAGTCACTCTTTCCCCTATTGTAACAAATGTAGCAATTAACACTTAGAAACTGAAACAGATTTATTTAACAGGAAAAATGGTGAAAGACACGAATACAGTTTTATTTCTTTAAACTTTCTTTGTTTTGTAGTTTGGGTTTTTTTGGTTTGTATGGTTGGTTGGGTTTTTTTCAGAGAGAGAGAGAGGGGGGGGGGGAGAGAGAGAGAGAGAGTGTGTGTGTGTGTGTGTGTGTGTGTGTGTGTGTGTGTGTGTGTGTGTGTGACCTTGGACTCAACTTCATAGTCGAGACTGATCTGGAACTCAGATCTGTAGTTGGACTTTCTTTGGACTGCCAGCCATCTTCCAAATAAAGACATGGAGACTTATTATTAATTATGAATGCTCAGCCTTAGTTTAGCTCTTTAACTTAGTTTAAACTGTTTCTATTCATCTACATTTTGTCTTTCTACCTTTTTTGTTTCATTCTGTATATTCTACTTTTCTGCTTCCTCTGCTGTGTCTGGCTAGCTGGCCCCGTCATCTCTTTTGCTTTCTCTCCAGAGCCTAAATTTTCCCCCTTCTTACTCTCCTTGTTTGGAAGTTTCACCTATGCCTTCTCCTTTGCTATTCACTGTTCAGTTTTTTATTTGTCCAATCAGGTGCCTTAGAAAGGTAAGGCAAAATGACCATACATCTTTACATATTTAAACAAATGCAACACATGTTTCCGTAATTAAACAAGTATTCTGCAACATTTTCCCTTTTTTGTCCAAATAAAAAGAATTTAATTTTAACATAGTAAGACTATATGCAATAAACAATTATCAAGTAAGAATTATATTTACAATATCCAGTCCATTTGTATTTGGCAAATTCAGAGAAAATACTCTGTTTTCTATCCTAGCTTGGTAAGTCCAAAGTTTTATACCTAAACCACTTTCTATCATAACTTGTATTACCAACCTAAAAATATCTTCTTAAACCTTAACACATTTTTTTAGATAAACGACTTAAGATTTTATGTCTATCAACCTTTGTAAATTTTGCATCTCTTTTTGTAAACTTTTTTTCTGAATTTGGTAATGAAGAAAATGGTATAACTATCTAGTCTTTAACCCTATCAGAGACACAAGAAGGATAAAATATTACCTGAGTAAACAGGAAGTGCAGAACAAACAACTTCCAAAACTGTAGGAATGATAGAGACATCTGGTTGCCTTTTACAGTCAACCAAGGTTCTTCTGCAATATTGGGACATCCATCTTTGGCCTACAGGCCTAGAATATCTGACAGACTTTTGTGTGAAGCAGGAGTTTTGTAGGACTGTCTCACTTGTCTTTGCAAAGTTTGGCAGCTACTTTATTTTATGTCCTGCTTGTCCAGTTTTTACAGTATACTGTCAGCAGTTGAAGAAGGGCAGTTTCTTGCTCAAATGGCTAGCTTTAACACAGTGAAAGCAAATTTCATATAGAGGTTCTTCAATGCCCATCATCCTTTTTTGAAGTAGATTGATGCTGCCAGCAGCAGATGTCTTGCTGTCATGAAAAGCATTAGATTATTAAATATCCTAAATGCCGTATTCTGTAGGTCTCTGAAGGTTTTGAAGATTACTCATCTATCTAAAATAAATCTGTTTTAACTCTGAAAACATATCTAATGTGACTATAAGTTTGATTGTTATAGGGGACTTTTAACTTGCATTTTTTAAAAAATAAACAGTTTGTTAATAATAGCTTTCAAGGACTAGAACTTTATGTTACATTTTTAAACGAGCTGCATGGGTACAATAGCTTAGACAAGAGTAGAAACATATAACAAAAATAACCTTAAATTTGTATCAATATACAAGAATCCATAAAAATATAAAATATTTGAGATGAATAATTGTCTTTTTGTCCTATATTTTATATCCCCACTAAATGATGGCAGACATCCATAAGCCATCAAAAGACTGAAAACCACCCACCCTACCTCTTGGGAATGTGGGTGTTGTGTTCTCTGGACTGCTTCCTATTTTTTTCTGGGGGTGATGGCATTTCCAGGCGACCCTGAGAAAATTGAGGTAATGGTCAAGTCCTAAGAAAATTAGCTGTAAAATTTGTTGTCCAGTGTTTATGTAGTGGGACAGTACAAGGCTTATCTGAAGCCCTGGCTAGGATAGTCTGTGAGGCTGGGCCATCTCAGGCAGCAGCCTGGAAGTTGTTGTGACTGCAGAACTCTGAGGAAACTGCAACAGAAGCACTCTGAAAGGCTGGATCACCTGGGCCACCCATTTTCAGTGGTGTCTGGTTTCCTTGCTCTGAAAACACAAACTTTCAAAGCTAGCATACATACCTGCACTAACATGAATATGGAATGTGTGTTGTATACAAGCCATCCAAAGATGATTTTGTATTTACATCTTTGAGCAAGTAAAAGTTATCTGTCAACTTTATAAGTTTATTTGGACTCTATATGAACCCTCTATCCATGCCATATGAAAGGATGGCATGTAGTAATAAGTCATGAGGACTCTAACTAACAAGATCTATCCTGTCTCATCCAGTCTCAGAGCTGTCCCCACGTCAAGGGATCAGCATATATGTCACCTGTCTTGTAGTCTTTCTAGGTTTATTTCTTTATGTCTGTAGTCAAGATTTTCAGGAGGTTTCCCCTAGTCAAATATGGTCTCTATTAATTTTGAAGGAATTCACAGCCTTTCATTTCCTATGTGAACAAAAGCATAACTTATTCCCCAACACAATACATTTTCTGAATTCCACTTAAGAGTTAAGGCATCCCTAAAGTATCTCGGCTGGTTTAATTCAGCAGTCCTTTTACAATCTCACATCCCTCAGCAGCTGTTGTTTGCTCACCAGCATTATAGAAACTCAAAGCCAGCAAAGCACTGTACAGGATCTAGACTCCTGTGCATTTCCCATCTTTTCATGGCTTATTCTTTTTATATTACTTTACCATTTTAAAAGACTTATTTATTTTTTTTAAACTACTTACTTTTTTTTCCTATTTCTACCCCCATTTTATTTCTTAGGCACCTGTGCATATTGTGTAATATGTTTAAAAACTTTTTCGGTCTGGACCTGTTTTACTGTGCACTTGTAGCATTCTCTGACCTCATGAGCCAGACCTTAAGCTGCTGGGAAGCAGCTAGACCCTCCACTGTGTGGCTCTGCTTCTCCTCAGGTCCATAAGAGCCGAGCCATAAACCTGCAGACCTGGCCTGGCCGAGAGCTGTCTGTAACTGGGAGCTATGTTTAACTGAGAGCTGTATTCAACCACCCAGCTCTAGGAAGTTGGTGTCCTCTCTGTGACAGGTGTTTTTTACTTAGCTTGCCATTTTACATAGTGTGGTGACTGTTCAAGTGCTGTGCTGCATAGCAGCTCCTCTTAAAGGAGCCATGTTCTTTTTTTTTTTTTTTTTTTTTTGTTCTTTCTCAGGCCCTATGTGTAAATTCAGGCCCCAGCTTGGGGGTGCCTGTGATCCGCCTGCCTCTCCCTCCCAAGTGCTGGGATTAAAGACATATACCACCACTGACTGGCAAGAGACCTTAATCTTAAAAAAAGAAAATGAGTAACTGGTTGTACACTTTTTCATATTTCTTACTTTAACACCATCTTACCTTCACAATATGTTTTACCTTTCTAAGAGTTGATAATACAAAGACTAGGGTGTTAAGCAAAAGAGTGAATGTGTGTGTGTGTGTGTGTGTGAGAGAGAGAGAGACAGAGAGACAGAGAGACAGAGAGAACAAATATTCACTGCTAAGTTAAACCACACTCTCTAGACCGTTTTCAGCTCAAAACAGGGCAGGGTTGGGTCATGCTCCTCATCAACCAGAATATCGAGTGTAGGAGTGAGTGCTTGATCTCCTCTGTCATAGCAACTTTAATTAAACTGTTCATACAGACTGGTAATATAATTGTGCTGCCAAGAAAGTCACACCTGTTTCAGTTCATGTTATTAGAATTGTATTGCTAAACACAGACGTCACAGTTTTGGCTGATGACTTGATCACTTCCTTCTCTGGGAAAATAAAGCCTAGTTTATCTCTGTTGCTATTTTCTAAATTTATTATTCTGTGTGTGTGTGTGTGCATGTGCTTTAGTCTTTATCACTTTGTATTGCTCACAGGATAAAGTCTCAAGTCTCTGATAGGGCAAATAAAGTTTCCTTTAGAACCTGTCCTAAAAGTCAACAGAAACTTTTCAAAGAGCGGAGTCTCTGGAACCAGGACCCTTTTAGGGATACTGGGTTTGGAACCAAGGTCTTGCTCATGATGAGTAAATATAAATGAGCTACATTCCCTTTTCAAAATTTTATTTTGAGACTGGGACTTAACCACACTGCCTTCAGACTTTTATTTCTCCTGCCTCAGCTTCCTGAGTAATTAGATTGTAGGTGTGCCCCATCACACCCAGCTCAGAGTCTAGAGCAAACTGATTTCAGTGTTGCCACAGCAGAGGACCTGGGATGCAATAGGATTCTCCTGACTATTGTGAAATGGTATCTTAGTTACTTTTCTGTTTCTTTGGCAAAACACCATGTCCATGACAGATTATAGAAGGAAGGGTTTATTTGGGTCTGTGCTTCCAGAGGCCTAGAGTCCATCAGCGTCATGGCAGGGAAGCATGGCAGCAGACAAGCTTGGTAGCTGAACTGGAAGCAGAGAGAGCGTGCACTAGGAATGGTGAGACTTTTAAACCTACCCCTAATGACTTATTTCTAGTAAGGCCACACCTCCTAAGCACTACACACCTTAGCACTATCAGTTGGGGACCAAGTATTCAAACATCTGAGCCTGTGGGGGACATTTTCATTCAAACCACCACAAATGGGTATGCTCAAGTGAAATCAAAGAGAACCTTAGCCTAAGAGGTATTCCAGGATCCCATGTTATCTCTATTGGCAGATTAGGAGAACTTTTTTTTCTGGAGGCTGGAGGCTCTGGATTGAGGCCCTTCTACACTTGCTAGCTGTGCCTGTTTCCTTGTCTATGGAGTGATGGCAATAAAGTGACTGAAAATTAAAGGATATGTAATGTCATAGTCCTTCCTTCAATGGAATAATTTTTTTAAAGATTTATTTATTTATTATATATACAACATTCCTTTCATGTATGCTTGCATGCCAGAAGAGGGCACCAGATCTCATTATAGATGGCTGTGAGCCACCATGTGGTTGTTGGGAATTGAACTCAGGACCTCTGGAAGAGCAATCAGTGATCTTAATGTCTGAGCCATCTCTCCAGCCCCTCAATGGAATAATTTTATGCTGTTACTAAATGTGGGCTGTATTATTACTCTATTGTGTGTGTAAGTGTGCATGGCATGCATGTGGATGTCAGAGGATACTGATGTAGAGGCAGGCAGTTCTCTCCTTCCACCTTTCCGTGAGTTCCAGGGATGAAACAGGTTGTTTCATTGGGTGGCAGGTCCCTTTACTTGCTGAGCCATCTTGACCATGGGATGTGTTTTTTAATGAATGATTGTAATCCTCCACAGTAATGTTTATGCTCTGTAGTCAGAACTGATGTTTGAGGGTAGCTTGTTTTCAAATCATCATCCTGAGAGAATTTATCTTAATCAATCTTCATTTACCAGCAGTGACTATATCAACAGTGGAAGTTGGCTCTTTCCTTCCACCATGTGGTTTCAGGGAATTGAATTTAGATTGTCAGGTTTGATCACAAGTGCCTTTGCACACTAAACCATCTCACCCACTCTGGTACTGCTCTTTTTATTCGTTTCACCACTGACAAAATTTAAGTTTTAACAAATGAACAGTAAATACCAGAATAAAAATAAAACTTGGGAAAAATAGGAAAATAGCTGGGCGGTGGTGGCTCACGCCTTTAATTCCAGCACTTGGGAGGAAAAGGCAGGTGGATCTCTGTGATTTCGAGGCCAGCCTGGTCTACAGAGCTAGTGCCAGGACAGGCTCCAAAGCTGTCTCAAAAAAAAAAAAAAGAAAAGAAAAGAAAGAAAAAAATAAAGCCAAGGGTCATGGATAAGGGCACAAGCCCCCAAGCCTGATGACCCAAGTTTGTACCTGTACACACACACACACACACACACACACACACACAGAGTAAAGAGGACACTTGCTGAGCATGTATGAGGTATGAGACCTTGGGTTCAGTCCTCGGCATCACAGCCAAAAGAAAGAGGGCTTGATAACCCTAAGCATAGAATAGATATGAACCTAACAAGACAACCCCTGGTTTAATTAAGCAAAGTGAGGTCTTACAACGATTGTAAACTCAGCGTCCATCATCTAGTGTTCATGTTCACTCCCTACTGTATTAGGCACAACGAAGGTTGGGAAGGTGAGGACATGGAATATCAGGATTATGTAAGGCCATTTGCTGTCCAGGAGATTGCTTGCTTGTTTGTTTTGTTTTTGAGTCAGGGTTCCTCTGTGTAATGCTGGATTACCAGAACTCACCATGTAGAATAGGCTGGCATGAGTTGTTACGTGTAAGGATTAAAGGCATGTGCCACCATGCCTGGCTGGGAGAATTTATTTCAACTAAGTATTTTTAAATGATTGTAGTTTTACATGGCATTATGAGAAAGGATACAGAGAGATATCTTGAACATTACTACATATATTAGTAGTCTTACTAATAATGAATTCCAGCACTCAGGAGGTGTAGGCAGGCAGATCTCTGAGTTTGAGGCTAGCCTGGTCTATAGAGGGAGTTCCAGGACAGCCAGGGCCATACAGAGAAACCTTCGAAAGGACAGTATATACGGTAGTCTATAAGTTGGCTCTTTCTTGCTTTGTATTTTTCCAAACTTAAGTATTGATTGGCTCATTACTATTAATCCCAGGTATCATTCTTATAGAATGCCTTGGTTGTGCTGAGCTCAGTCTGATTTACTGAATGGTTTTCTTGTGCTTTTAGAGTGACGGTCAAGAACGGCAGCAGCACCATGACAGGCGGAGACTTGACAACCCTGAGCCGGTATCTAACGGTCGACCCCAGAGTACCTCACGGCAGGTGGTGGAACAAGATGAGGAAGAAGATGAAGAGCTGACATTGAAATATGGAGCCAAGCATGTCATCATGCTCTTTGTTCCCGTGACCCTCTGCATGGTGGTAGTCGTGGCTACCATCAAATCCGTCAGCTTCTATACTCGGAAAGATGGGCAGCTGTATGTATTAGTGTTTCATTCTCAAGGCCAGTGGGACTTTTTCCATGTCAGAGCCTGTTGTTATCCCCTTGAGACCTCTGTACTCACAGAGCATGGTAGAGCCATCTTTTCTGATTGCCAGAGCCAGTAGGGATGACGGTGGTTGATTACTTGATACTTTCAGTGACAGAAAGAATGATGGAGAATTATTCCCAGGATGCAGTCATGGGTGGAGCTGAGTTTATGTGACACTGAACAGGGTGGCCGTCGTCTTTCCTGTCTCAGGACCATTGGGCCATCATTCTTACTCTCGGACTGCTGGAGCTTCTTTGTTGTTGCTGTTCTATTTTGAACCGAATTCTTACTTTTCAGCCAGGCAGGTGGCATGGTTGGAATGGGCCTGCGACCCTAGTACTTGGGAAATGGCTCATGGGAGTTTAGAGGTTTAGGAACCCTGGGTGTGGAGGTTCAGCACGTGGCGGTTGAGATACAGCATGGTGGCTAGCATATGCCTGTAATCTTAGCACTGGGGGTGGAGAAGGGGTAATCAGGAACTCACAGCCAGTTTCTGCTTTGTGCATATTCCAGGCCAACTATTGTCCTCTTGGCTTGCCTGTTAAATCTTTAACTAAAACTGCCTTCATCTTCTGCTAGAACTAGATCCTTTACTAGTGTTTCTCACTGTGTCTCAGGCTGGTCTGGAATTCATTGTGTAGTCTAGGCTAGCCTCAAGTATTTGATCCTCCTGCTTCAGCCTCCTGAGTGCCAGGATTACAAGTGTGTACTACCATACCCAGCTTTATGACCCTGTTACAGAAACTCAAGTTTCTCTCAGAGTAGTGCAGGGTAGGCAGCCCAGCACTGGTCTGTTGGTCTTTTATTCATGAAGCACCTGGGCTCCTTTCTTCCACTTCTGTCCTCTAGGTTCCTCCAGGGTCCAGACTTAGAACCTCAGCCTTCATTCAGACAGCAGGAGGAAGTTGGGAAGGAGATGTAGTCATCACTTAGCAAGGGCACTCCTTCCTTAGAACACATATTCAAAGTTCTTTGGCCATCATTTAGTCTCATGATCACATCTGCTATAAGGGACAGAAGAAAAGTCATTGGGCCAAGAGCCTTGGCACCAGAAATAAAGGAATTTTTATGTAAGTGAAAAACAAGAAGACAGCTTCTATTGTAATCACTCTATAGATAAAAGACAGTGGTTCAAACCTTGTTTCCCCCCTCTAATAATTGTCATTTTGCCTAGGTAGTTTATATGGGAGATCCTGGCTATTTAACAGATTCTTTTTTTTATTTATTTATGTATTTATTCATTTATGTACATTATCTTCACAGAGCACTTATTTATATGATTAAAGTTCTGAAGAGTTTTGGAGTCCAAGTAATAGAGACCCTCATATTTACTATACAGAGAGCACTTAATTATTTTACTTGCTTTTTTACCAAAAATTAACATATAGTTGATATTTTGATACATTATATCTCAACATGTGAATTCTTACAAGAATTCACATGTTGAGATATAATGTATTTAACAGATTCTAATGACCCATGGAGAAAACATTGGGTGAGATTATTATTCCAGTACACAGCGTCCACTAGATGGAGCCAGTGCCTGGCTCGTGTGCGAGTGAGATTATTATTCCAGTACACAGCATCCACCAGATGGAGCCAGTGCCTGGCTCGTGTGTGAGTGCATCTCTACAGAGGCTAGCTGTTTCCTTCTACCTGAAGCAGTTCTTTTAGAGGATAGCTATTTTTTTTTTTTACTTTTATCTGCATTTATTTCATGTTGAATTTATTCACGTGCCATAAGTTTTTGTTTCTTCAGTTTCTTCTGGGATATCTTTTTCTTCTGTGCAACCTCCTCTTCTGGCTTTGGAACAATCTGTTCCTTTTCAGTGAGGATCATCTCGATGTGGCAAGGGGAGCTCATGTATGGGTTAATCCGGCCATGAGCTCTGTAAGTTCGTAGGCGCATTTTAGGTGCTTTGTTCACCTGGATGTGCTCAATGACCAGAGAGTCCACATCTAAACCCTTCAGTTCAGCATTGGTCTCTGCATTTTTCAGCATGTGCAGCAAAAATTCTGCACTCTTTTTTGGCCACCGACCCTGTGTCCAGCCCCACTGTTTGGCCTGGGCGCACCTACCGACTCCACCATTGTACCGTCGGAATGGCACACACTGCTTCTTCAAAGTGACATCTTTCAGATACTTGGTGGCTTTTCGGATATGCATACCCTTGATGGCCTGGGCCGTTTCACGGGTGTTCTTAAAGTGAACCCGAAGGTTTGATCCTCTCGATTTGCATGATTTTGTGGGGTTTTCTGGGTCAAGAGAGTAGCGAACCATCTTCACGGGTAACCTCTGGCCGCTTACAGGAAGAGCGAGGATAGCTATTTTCTTAGGTTAAAAATTCTTAGCTAGAGGTTTAGAGAGATGACTCATCAATTAAGAGGTTGTACTACTCTTGTGGGCATCTTGAGTTTGATTCATAACACCCCTACCAGGGACCTTATAACTGCCTTTAATTGCATCTCCAAGTGATTGGATGCCTCTGCCCTTCATGAACATCTGCACACACATGCGTGCGTGCACATACTCACACAAAACTTAAAATAATAGTGTATATGTGTGTGTGTGTGTGTGTATTCTTAAAAAACTGTTGGTTAGCACCAGAGTGATACAGACCTATAATCCCCACAGTTGAAAAGCGGAGGCAGGAAGATCACATATTCAAGTACAGCCTGGGCTACATGGTGAATTTCAGGCTAGCATGGAGTTATTTACTAGATTCTGTCTCAAAAAACTAACCAAACCAAAAAAATTTTTTAATTGTCTGATTAACTGTGAAAGGTACATTCTACAGCACTCAGTTAATCAAAGGCCTCACAATTAAATACAGTTTTAAAGGGAGTATATGGTTTGAGATATCCATTAACGCTTTCGTATTGTTTTTTTTTCTCTCCTTCCCTCCCTCTAGAATCTATACCCCATTCACAGAAGACACTGAAACTGTAGGCCAAAGAGCCCTGCACTCGATTCTAAATGCTGCCATCATGATTAGTGTCATCGTCGTTATGACCATCCTCCTGGTGGTTCTTTATAAATACCGGTGCTACAAGGTGAGGATGACACAGCTTGGCTTTCTGTCTTGATCTTTCCAAACTTTGTTAGTATGTAGGAAGGAGAGAGGGTGCGTGTGCGTGTGTGTGTGTGTGTGTGTGTGCGCGTGTACGTGTGTGTGTGTGTGTGTGTGTGTGTGTGTGTGTGTGTGTGTGTGTGATAGAGGCCGGGAGGGAGGGTATGTGTGTGTGGTGAAGCTATGCTTGCCAGTGTACATGCACAATGGAGAGGACAACTTGGTGAAATAGGTTTTCTCCATCTTTCCGTGGGTTCTAGTTATCCAATACTCAAGTGGTAAACACTTGCATTCACCTCTTGAGCCGCTTCACGACCTTCTCGTCTTATTATATACTTGACTAGTAAAGAAAAACGTGCCTTATATCTGGATCTAAGTTTTAGCTATTTTTCTTTCCTTTCATTCTGGAGCATGTTTAAAGTACCAAGACATGACTGGGAAACAGATGTTTCCATGTAAGATCACGTAGCACAACAGTGGTGGCGCACGCCTTAAATCCCAGCATGCTGGAGGCAGAGGCTGGCGGATCTCTGTGAGTTCGAGGCCAACCTGGTCTACAATAGTGAGTTCCAGGACAGCCAGGGCTACACAGAGAAACTCTGTCTTGAAAAAACAAAAACAAACAAAACAACACAAAACAAAAAAAAATAAGTAAAACAAAACAAAGATCATGTCGCTTCATTATTTTAATTTATATTGTGCCTGTGGCATTCCAAAGGGATGTGCCCTAAGACTTTTGTGTATATCCTTATTGACAAATAGCACTATAGGATTTAAGTGTCTCATAAAGCCACCTTCAGATGCTGCTGTTAAACTCAGCAGTGACTGGCTAGCTCACTTGAGAACTCTCAGCACCATTTGTGTGCTCTCTTGCCCTGGCTACAGGGAGAAGGTGCAGTAATGATGAGGCCGGCCTCAAACCGCTCCTCCTCCTTCTCTCTCACTAAGTGACAGCTTCCTGAATTTCAGTCATCTAGAGCATACTTCAGACTCATATCCCAGAGAAATAACAAGTCACTGCAAGTCGTAGACGCTTAAGATCATTCTCAAATAATAGGAATACTATTAACTCTCTAGATATTACAGTCTAATTTCCTCTGTGTATTTTTTCTGTGTATTCTTAAACATAGTTAAAATGTATGGTCAGTGTGTGTCATAAAGACTTAGAAAATATTTTTATAGCTATATAATATTTAGCTTGGTAAGTATAATTTTTATCTTCCGAGCTCTCTGATTTCGGACATTGTTTCTGTTCACTACTGTAAAGGTAATGTCTTTATGAATAGACTTTTTCTAGTTACTTCCTTAGGGTAAAATCCTAAACTTAAAATTTTAATCATCTAGATTTTTGGTTTTTTTGTTATTGTTGTTTATATTTTTTCTGAGACAGGGTTTCTCTGTGTAGCCCTGGCTGTCCTTGAACTTCCTCTGTAGACCAGGCTGGCCTCAAACTCAGAGATCCTCCTGCCTCTGCCTCCTGAGTGCTGGGATTAAAGGTGTGTGCCACAACTGGCTTTCTACAAGTTTTTAACTCTTAGTGTGCCAAATTTGTTTTTAGACTTATTTATTTTGTTTTATGTGTATGAGTACTTTTTATGTACGTACATATATATGCCTGGTGTCTTCCGAGGTCAGAAGAGGGTGTTGAATCCCCAAGAACTAGTTAGATGTTTTTGAGCCACCATGTGGGTACTGGGAGTTGAACTCTGATCCTCTGGAAAAGCAGGCGCTTTAACCTGTTGAGCCGTAGCTCCAGAACCATTGTTGTTTTGTTTGTAAGATTGATTTTGCATTTATGTGTGTGTGCATGTTTGTCCTCCACATATGTGCAGGCCAGAAGAGAGCCTGGGGTCTCCCGGAGTTAGAGGACTGATGAGCTGCCTGACATGAGCGTGGAAACCAGATCACGTCCTCTGGAAGAACACTGAGAACTCATAGCCACTCAGCTAGCACGCTAGCCCATGACATTATTTTTCAAAAAGATTTACAATTTGTATTGATCACCAATAGCAAGTGGAATATCTGTATTTTAACCTTCACAAGCGAAAATTTCGCCCCTTTTGGTAAAATACCCTTAGTTAAGCCAAATGTGGTGACACATACATTCATCAGAGACAGATAGGTATTTGTGAGTTTGAGGCCAGCCTGTTCTATTACTAGTTAGGGCTACATGGTACAGCCCTGTACCATGTACAAAATAAAACGCGTGCACACACACACATTTTTATAGGGTGAAACTCAGTTGACTGCTAGTCAAAATCAAATTATTTTCTATACCCATGGCTCTAAGCTCATAATCTAACCTTGCTAGATGAACCTTCTAGCGCGTGGTGGTCTGACATTTTGTGGAGGCCACTGAAGAGGAAACGTGCGTGATGGTGAGAGGTCGTCAAACATTCAGAAACAGAAGCAAATGCCTAAGCCCTCCCTTCCTTGAATGTTGTGTTCTTCAGGGTTCTCTGTGCCCATCCCACTGCGGCTGTGTATGTGTGTCTGCATGCAGTGTTTACCTGCCAGCCCCTTTCTTGGCTTAGTGGGCACATTCTGAAGCTTTCTGATTATAGGCTACCCTTTTTCTTTGATTCCTTTTCAGACTTAATTAGGGGTGGGATTCTGCCTTCTCCCAAGTTTATTCCCTCCCACTCCTAGATTTCTTGCTTTTCTTTTTCAAAATCACCTGTGTGCCTGGATAGAGAGGTGTGGATTCAGCATTGTATTTCCTGAAGTCCCCCCCCCCAGTAATTTTGGAATGTTATTTCATTTCTGTGAATTTTAACATTTTCATATATAGAAAAGAAACCACCATCTGTAAGCTACCTCTACTTCCCTCTAATTTTTTTCTATGCAGTGATGACAATATAGCAAACTCTGTTCACATCTGCCTTGTTGCATATGGAGGCCCCGCTGTTCTCTCAGCTTTACAGTTGAGGTATGGAGGCAGGGTCGCAGTTGCTGTGAGTCAGAAGGGGGTGACTCGGTTTGGGAATTTTAGTCCAGAATTTGGCCTTGATTGACTCATAGCCATTATGTAAAAATCCTCTCAAATCGTGTCCTCAATTCCTACAAACTGCTTTCTCTTTCTGTGCCTCATGGAAACTGTTTACACATGCTTGACAGTATTTCCCTGCTTGGGAAGTTATGTTCCCACGTATGTTCTCTGCATTAAAGGCTAAAAATTATAATAAACATGTAAAACTTTCAGTGGGGTTGGAAAGATGGCTCAGTGATTAAGAGCTATTCCAGACGGCCCAGATTTAATTCCTACTACCCACATGGTGGCTCACAACCATCCATAACTTAGTTCCAGGGGATCAGATGTCCTCTTCTGGCTTCTTCAGGGACCAGGTGTACACATGGTGCATAGTCATACATACAGGCAAAACACTAAGACACATAAAATAAAAGTAAGTAATAAAATCTTAAAAAAAAAACTTGAGTGCCATGTGTGGTGGTGTATGTCTAGTCCCAGCTCTCAGGAGGCAGAGGCAGGCGTGTCTCTGTGAGTTCGAGGCCAGCCTGGGCTACAAGAGCTAGTTCCAGGATAGGCTCCAAAGTTACAGAGAAACCCTGTCTTGAAAAAACAAACAAAAAAATTCAGGTATTTTGTCTGTTTGTGTGCGTGAGTGCTTGCGTGCGTGTGTGCGTGTGCGTGCGTGTGCATGCATGCATAGTATGGGCTAGTCTAATCTATATAATTTAGGCCAGACTGTTTCTTACTGAAACCCTGTCTCAAAAAACAGCAAAAACCGGAGGCTGGAGAGAGATGACTCAGCGGTTAAGGGCACTAACCACTCTTCCAGAGGACCTAAGTTCAAATCCTAGCACCTCACAACTGCTTGTAACTCCGGTTGAAGGGAATTTAACATCCTCTTCTGACCTCTACCACTACCAGACTCACAGGATGCACAGATATACATGTAGGCAAAACACCCATAAACATAAATGAGAGTTGTGTTCACATACGCTTCCTGGGAGATAGTCCCATGACCTCATGAATGGCTTCCCAGAGGTGACTTTTCGTTTCTCTAGACTTTTCTTTTTGGTTCCTCTAACCAGACACTGAGACTCTTTCCCTGGTGTCAGGATGGAAAGATGGGAAGTCAGAGAGAAGTAGAGCAGCTATCTCATTCCCTGGTGACCAGTGAAGATTCCCCAGGGCCCCAACTGCCTCTTTCTCCCACTCAGGGCTGGTGGGTGGCTGGACTTAAATAGAACTGAAAACGGGCAAGGGACTTCCAGAGTGCCGTTGTCTTTCTAGTGCCAGCTCTGGTGGACTCTGTGTGGGAGTGGGTGGAACCCAAGTGGCACTACTTGGATGTCCCCAGCTGCCCGCCCCTTCTCTCAGTGTCCAGCTAGCTGAGACACATGGAATGTGCTTATTCTGCCATGACTAGACCTGATCTTAACATATTTGGGTCAGTTCTTTACATCTGTTAATTATGCTAAATTTGAAAATTTATTTCCATTTCCACTTGTTCATTTGTGTTGTTTCATTGTTAATATTGCAGTCTTAAGAAGCATAGCCAGTTCTTTAGAAGAATGTTGTTTACTTTGACTTCTTGTGTGAAGTAGAAGGAGCTTGAGCCAGGCATTCAGAAGCTTGCTGGGACCTGTTTAAAAATAAACCCTGAGGAGTTCTCCTGTCAGTAGTTTGGTTCTACGGTGTCTCCAAGAAGCCAAACAAGCAAAAACAAAACAATAACAGCAGAAAACAACCTTACAGGGGTAGACACAGAAAGGCAGTTGACTATGACACATGACTTGTGGCAGATGACCTGTAGCTTTAAAGCCATGAGATTGCTAGCCTGCATAGCTCAGGTTTAGAGAAAGTGTTCACAGCTGGGAACAGAGCAGAGCTCCCAACTTTCAGAGCTTTTACCAGTGGCGCTAAGCTTGGAGACTTAAAGAGAATAGAAAGCTGTCTTGCCCCTTGATTGTCTCAAGTGGAGGGTGCTCTTTAGTAATCAGAAAGTCATGAGAGAGGTGAGGGACATAGAAAAGGAACAGATAGCCTGTCAGAAGTTAGGAGGGAACATTGGTAGCTAGCTGATAAACAGGTAGGGGTGTGTCGATGTGTTTCCTCATTAGTGGAAACATAAATGCATGCTAAAAAAAAAAATCAGATTAACGTATTTGGCACATTGATGTGATTAGTCCTTTTTGTAACTATTAGCCAGTGTTTATTAATGATCAGGTAATTAGGAAAACTTAGTAGACTTTTAATTAAATTTAAGTAACTTTTGGGGGGGGTGGAGGAATTTTGAGACAGGGTTTCTCTGTAGCTTTGGAGCCTGTCATGGAACACCATCTGTAGACCAGGCTGACCTTGAACTCACAGAGATCCACCTGCCTCTGCCTCCCAAGTGCTGGGATTAAAGGCATGGGCCACCACCATGTGGCAAATTTAAGTAATTTTTAAAATTAGTTTCTGTGAAAGAACTGAAAATCCAGAAAGAAAAAGATGTATGCTAGGACATTCATGATAATAAAAATAATAATTGGATGGGGAGATTATTAAATATATATAAGTATTTATAAAACAGATTCCATATGTAGGGAAAGTCTAGATTGTAAATTCATACATGCGAGTGGAATATTTAAAAATCATGTTTCAAAAAATAATTTGCTGTGCTATATGAATATGTTTCTAATAAAGATGAAGTATAGCTGGCAGTTGTGGCAGACCCTGTAATGCCCGGATTGAGGCAGAAGGATTATGAGTTTGTGGCTAATCTACCCACCCCTCAAACCAGATTGTTTTCTAAGGCATAAATAAAAGCTGTGTAGAGCTTACATTGTGTTAGAAGACCTGCATACATGCTGACATACATGCAGTGAAAACCATGTGAGGAGAAAATGTTAGGGTTTTTTTCCAGTATTTTTATGTTTTCTAAATTTTGTGAGTACTTGTTGCTTTTGTTGTTGTTGTTGCTTTATTTTTAATTCCTGCAACACTAGAAATTGAACCCAGGACTCTTCTGCACATTATGAAAGCGCTCTACCATGAGATGTAACCCAGCATACCTTGCTATGTTATGTCAAACAAAATTTAAAGGCTTTTAAGAATGTATATAAACAGGAATTTATGAATTGGTTTATTGGTGTTTTACATGTTTTGCATGTCTGTGTAAGTATCTGCACGTGAGTGTAGCTGTCCATGGAAGCCAGAAGTTTCAGATCTAAAAAGCTGTCCAGTTTGGGGCACGGTCCTGGAAACCTAGCTCAGGGTCTCAGGAAGAGCACTGTATGTTCTTAAACCAATGAGCCATCTTTCTAGCCACTTTATTCTTTTTTTTTTAAGATTTATTTATTTTTTTTATTACATTGGGGTTTTGCCTGCTGCTATATCTGTGTGAGGATGCCAGATCCCCTGGAGCTGGAGTCACAGACAGTTGTAAACTGTATGTGGGTACTGGAATTGAACCTGGGCCCTTTGGAAGAGCAGTCAGTACTCTTAACCACTGAGCCATCTCTCCAGCAAAAAAAAACAAACAAACACTTTTTTGCTCGTCTTTTTTTTTCTTTCCAATTATGGGCCAGAATAAATAATAGAAATTATTATTTATGTGTTTTGGCAAGTAAATGCCAAGTGATGTCTTTTGTTTCTTTTATAAAAGAACTAAAAAAAGAAAATATGTTAACTGTTTGTGTGCATGTGTGTATATATGTATCTTTATGACATTTCTGTTTTACACTCTGATTAGCACCCACGATTTCTGAATAACTAACTATTCACTGATCCCAAAGCCACATTTATTCTGCCATTTAAAAGTAAACATGGGCATGGATTAGAACTTGGTAATATAACAGTTGCCAGCATGTGCCAGGTCGCAGGTTTTATCCCAAGCAGCACAAGGAAAAACAACAACAACAACAAACCAAAAACAAAACAAGAACAACAAACAAAACAGAGTGGTAGCATGTACCAGTTCCTTGCTTAGGAGTTATGGAGTCTGTTGGTTATATTTGCGCTCTCTCTCTTCTAGGTCATCCACGCCTGGCTTATTGTTTCATCTCTGTTGCTGCTGTTCTTTTTTTCATTCATTTACTTGGGGTAAGTAATACAGTTTCCTGGCCTCTTTATTTACTGTGGCATCCATCACTACCCTTAGAAGTCCATTTTCTCCTTCCACTTTGGGTTCTGTGGATCAAGCTCAGGGAGTCAGGCTTGCCTTTACTCACTGATCTGGTGTAGGAGGTCCTTCTATTTATGTGTTGCTTTCATTGGTTGAATAAAGGAACTGCCTTGGTCTTTTGATTGGGCAGCACTTAGGTGGAGTAGACAGAACTGAATGCTGGGAAGAAGGTAGAGAGAGCCGCCATGGAGCTGCCAGGTCAGACATGCTGAATCTTTCCTGGTAAGCTATGACCTCGTGGTGACATACAGATTCTTAGAAATGGGTTGAATCAAGATGTGAGAATTAGCCAGTAAGAGGCTAGAGCTAAGGGGCCAGGCAGTGTTTAAATGAATACAGTTTCTGTGTGATTATTTCTGGTGTAAACTAGCCGGTGGGACAAGACCAAAAGCAGGCCCTCTCTCCTCACTACACTGAGCCATCTTGCTGGCCAAATAGAGAGGTGGGGACCTCGTGCCACAGTATACATGTGGGCAACTTGGAGGTGTCAGTTGTCCCCCATCCTCTTCCAACTTCTTCAGGCACCAACCAGGTCCACATACCAGTACACATACATATATTCAGACAAAACACTCATACACATAAAAATTAAAAAAAGTTAAAGAACAAAACGCTGTCAGAACTGAGTGTAACAGACTGTCATTTGTATCTAATAAGAATATGTGTAATCCCAGCACTCAGGAGGCAGAGGCAGGTGGATCTCTGTGAGTTCAAGGCCAGCCTGGTCTACAAGAGCTAGTTCCAGGACAGGAACCAAAAAGCTACGGAGAAACCCTGTCTCGAAAGTCAAAAAAAAAAAAAAAAAGAATATGTGTATTTGGGGGGCTGGGGAAGTAGCTCAGTTGGTAGAAAGCCATGGATTCCTTTTTACACCACCACATAAGCCTGGTGTGCAAGCAGCAGGATCAGTAGTTCTAGGTCATCCTCTGTTACCGATTGAGGGCAAGCCCATCTTCAGCCCTGCGTGAAAATAAAGTGTGCATTAGGTAGACTCTGGAAGGATAACATAAAACTAATACAGCAGTGTTTCTCCTAGAGAACAGAACTATGGGACAGGGGAGGGAGTTCTCTTGTCCATCCTGTATTAACTTACGCATATCTCCCTAAGAGTTGAGATTAGTTTGATTTTCCTATTTTTGAAATGATTAGTATAATACACATTGCGACCTCATTCAGAAATATCAACATTTTACTTTATTTTAGAATTTCAAAATAGGAGAAAAATCATCTTCTGCATCATCCCCTTGGCCCACAGTTTGTGCTTAAATATATTTTTTCTCTCTAGCTACTTAGGACATCTCCTGTAGTTGCAGTCTCTTTAGATGATAGATTTTATTCTCCAGAAGTTAAAATGGTAATTTTCTTCATCTGAAAAAGTTAAGCAGGGTCTGGGGAGTTGGTTCATGTGGCACTGTGTGCTGGTCAAGTATCAGAACCTGGGTTTGGATACCCAGAACCCACATAGAAGCCGGGTAGAGTGGCAAGCTCCTATAACCCCAGCAGTAGGAGACAGAAATGGACAGATCCCAGGGACTTGCAGGCCAGTCAAGCTAGCCAAACAGCAGCAGCAAATTGAGTGAGAGATGGTGTCTCAAAAAATAAGGTGGATGTCAAGTTCATGCCTCTGCATATGCCCTTGTAGGCGAGTTTACCCACATACACCACACAGAGTGCTAAGCATTCTTTTCCTTAAAGGGCTAGGAGGATAAATCAGTGGTGGGGCCCATGCTTAGTATGCATGAGGCCTTACATTTTTTCCTAGCACTGCACAGATACTCTATTATATTTTTTTATTAATTTTTCTTTATTTACATACCAGTTTCCCCTCCCTCCTCTTCTTCTGTTCCCTCCCCCCACCTCCCTTCTACCATCTACCCATCCACTCCTTCTCTGACCCCATTCAGAAAGGGACAGGCCTCTCAAGGGAGTCAACAAAGCATGATACATCAAGTTGAGGCAGGACCACGCTCCTTCCCCTGCATCAAATTGGGTGAGGCAACCCAGCATAAGGAATGGCTTCCCAAAAGTCAGTTCAAAAAGTGGGACAGGTCCAGACCCCACTGTTGGGAGCCCCACAAACAGATCAAGTCACACAACTGTCACACGCATGCAGAGGGCCTAGGTTGCTCCCGTGTTGGCAAGCTCCCGCGAGCTCACACCACCTCACACAGACACTCTAAATAAAAGGCATTGTATAAGAATAAAGGTAACCTAAGTGGTGACACACGCCTTTAATCCTAGCCCTTGAGAGGCAGAGACAGTCTGGGAGTTTGAGGCCACCCTGGTCTACAAAGTGAGTTCCAGGACAGCCAGAGCTACACAGTGCAATCCTGTCTCAAAAAACCAGGATGAATGAATGAGTGAGTGAGTAAAGGGAAGTCCAGTCATCCTTCTAGAGATTAATAGATGAATCTCCAGCTCTGTTCTCTTTTCCTTTGCTGGGATTAAAGGCATGTGCCACCCCCACCTGGTTTCAGGCTGTGTTATTGGACACTTTTCTCATTAGTGGGATTGGGGTTTGTTTCTTTGTTTCTGTAGCAACAGTGTGTCAAACTATATTCTTTGCATATGTATTTGTATAAAATTTATGTTTTGTAATGGATACCATAAGTTTCATTATGAAAATATTTATGTTTCTGCTATAAATCTGATTGGTCCTTTTTTCTAGTTTAAGATACTTTAGGATTTCATAAAATACGGTATTATAGGCAATATGATTTAATTCTTTTAGTTTTTGCTCTTATTTTTACAGGTGTGACCTGTATTAATGAAATTCATTCATTAATGTG
This sequence comes from Microtus pennsylvanicus, assembly GCF_037038515.1. Taxonomy (NCBI): domain Eukaryota; kingdom Metazoa; phylum Chordata; class Mammalia; order Rodentia; family Cricetidae; genus Microtus; species Microtus pennsylvanicus. The sequence continues at coordinate 32,085,870 of NC_134592.1, read as the reverse complement.
AATAATGTAATACCTGTTAAAATAAGTTCTGCTTGAGGAAAGTGTGATTTTAAAAATATGTTACATAAATAACAGTACAGGGGCTGGAGAGATGACTCAGAGGTTAAGAGCACTAACTGCTCTTCCAGAGATCCTGAGTTCAATTCCCAGCAACCACATGGTGGCTCACAACCATCTGTAATGAGATCTGGTGCCCTCTTCTGGCCTGCAGGCATACATGCAACCAGAATACTGTATATATAATAAATAAATAAATAAATCTTTAAAAAAATAACAGTACAGCATGGGCCATAGTAAAAGCATAAAAATGGAATCTGAGAGTTAATGTTTCAGAATCTTACTTCTAAACTATGTAACATGAGAATTACACAGAAGTCACCTTAAATCCTTGTTTATTTTTCCAGGGAAGTCTTTAAGACCTACAATGTTGCTGTGGACTACATTACAGTTGCTCTGCTCATCTGGAATTTCGGTGTGGTGGGAATGATTGCCATTCACTGGAAAGGCCCACTTCGACTGCAGCAAGCGTATCTCATTATGATCAGTGCCCTGATGGCCCTGGTATTTATCAAGTACCTCCCTGAGTGGACCGCATGGCTCATCTTGGCTGTGATTTCAGTATATGGTAAAACTCAAGACTGACACTTTGTTCATCACAGAAATCCTTGCTGGTGTGTTTTCCTTCCTCTTCTAGTTCTCTTGATTTAAGGAAAATCTTAATGGCTATTTCCCGTAGCTCTTTAGTGTTCTTTCCTTTTAAAGTGCTGAGGATTTTATCTGGAACTAGTTGGTGCTAGGCACGTGCTGTGCCATGAGCCCCATCTCCAGCCCTGAGAGTAAGGACTTGCAGTTTTAAGTCTGTGTGTGGCGAATTGATGGGAGGAACCATAGTTCTCTGGTCAGAAGATTTAGAGTCAGTTCTTTCTCTTAGCATATGTTAGGTCCTGGCTTTAGTCCCCCAGACAACAGTAAGCAAAAAAGCAAAATATGATCAGTAGTTTTATTGAGCTTTGATTTCCTTGTAAGTTGGGAACAAGTGTGCAGGAATGTAAGAGTTCAGTGAATTGAATATATACTGAGAAGAGCTAGCAGCCGCCCGACACATGTAGAATGTTGAGTTTATTCTTTAAGAATTAGTTGATAATTTCTTATATAAAGGCCTGTGTTGTGGCGTGAGTATAGAGGTCAGAGAACAACCTCTGGAGTCAGTGTTCCCCTTCTTCAGGCAGGTCCAGGTACCTCAGCTGACCCATCTCTCTGCCCCCAACTCATTTTTTTTTTTTGACACTTTTTTTTAATGTCTGCGAGTGTTTGCCTGTGTATCTATGCTTGACACACAGGCCTTGTGCCTGCAGAGGCTAGAAGAGGACGTCGTATACTCTAGAACTGAATTTACATCCGGTTGTGAGCTGCCTTGTGGGTCCTGAGAATTGAACCCAGGTCTTCTAGAAGAGCAGCCAGTGCTCTTAACCTCTTAGCCACCTTTATCCCTTCCTCAATTAAGTTTTTTTGAAAATAACTTCTTTATTTTTATTTCATATGCATTGGTATTTTGCCTGCATATATGTCTGAGTTGAGGGTGTTGGGTCTCCTAGAACTATGTTACAAACAGTTGTGAGCTGCCATATGGGTGCTGGGAATTGAACTTAGGTCCCCTGGAGGAGCAGTTAGTGCTCTTAACCACTCAGCCATCTCTCCAGCCCTCTTCAGTTCATTTGTAAGGTCAAAATCATACAGCAACTTCAGTGGAATCACCTTTTTAAAGATGACATTTTTACTGATGTGTGCACAGCTGTGATCTCGGCACTTGATCGGTAGAGGTAGGAGGACCAGCGGTTTCAAGGTTATCCATAGCTAATACAATAAGTTTCAGACCAACCTGGGCCCTTTAAAACCTTTCTAAAAAAAAAAAAAAATTCTGGGAATGAGGTTTACATTTGTAAAACAAGCTCAGTGCCTGCTTGTTTATTGTATTTGAAGTTAAATCTACAGAAAGACCTGTGGGTACAGCACATAACTTGAGGGGTCCCAACCTGGCGCAGATTGACTACATCAACCTGGATCTGGTTTAGGGAGTCTAATGCCAGGCAGTTCATCGTTGACTTTATTTAAAACACAGTACAATTTGGGGAAAGGTTTCCAGGCAACAATCAGTTCAATTCCAGGTGCACAATAAAGCTTAAGGTGTACCAACAAAGACCATGTGACCGTGAGGGTGGGTTCTATAGCTAAAAGGCCTAGACTCTAGTGTGATCTTTGACCATAGCATAGAGGTCAGCAGGCCATAAAGTTCTTGCAACATCTCCCCTCAGAATGGGTAATGGTTTAGGAAGGGAAAAGTCTGGAATAATCATTCTGGGGAATTAGGGTGAGGTCTGTCTCCAGATAAAGGTCACCAGGTCATTAACAGAATCCATTCACAGCTTTCTGGATGGAATCTAGATATTTGATTTGTATCTCCTCCAGTAAGGAGACACCCCTGTGTGATTAACATTCCTGCTTCTCTGTGAGCACAAGGACCTCTGCCTCCAGTAATAACTGGCATAAAAGTTGTCAATAAGAACCTAGTATTTTACATCCAGGCATGGTGGCATGGGAGGCAGAGGCAGGCAGATCTCTGAATTTGAGACCAGCCTGGTCTACAGAGGGAGTTCCAGCACAGCCAGGACTGTTACACAGAGAAGCCCTGTCATGAAAAATAAACTAAAACAAACAAAAACCTCTATCAATTCAATAATAAAAGCAAACCTTGGGACTGGGGAAATAGGTCAGGAGTTAAGGGTGCATACCACTCCTGTAGAGGACCAGAACTCAGTTCACGGCACCACATACATACACATAATTTAAATTTAAAAAATTGTAAACATGCTTTTGGACAATTAAAGATTCTAATTCTTTAACAACTGCTGTGACATGGGTCCTGAAAAAGTCACAATAATACTCTAGTCATGAGTAACAGGGGGACTAGCTTTATTCTGCAGCTCTTGCCCCACATGAAAGCCAAAAAGAGATCCCTTCTCAGAGACTTCTCAGTGCTCACCATTCTAAAAAGCATGGAAGTATGTGGTGACCTGTAGCCGGAATCTGCCGTTCCCTCTTGAACTGATGGAGAAAAGCCTTTGGGAATAGAGCAGCTAGTCGGGGTTAGAGAATTCCTTTACTCTGTGCCCACTCTCATGGAAACTCATCTTAGTGATGCTTTGTAAATCTACCATCTGTCTAGTTACAGTGGTAAAATATTTGCCTAATCTCATGTGACTTGACCTAAAATCTGAATTCTAAGCCTGTCTTATTCTCTCCACGACCCTCAGCCCCCTGCTCATAGCACAGGTGAGACCTTCTCAGAGCTTTGGGTCTTTGTGCCCAGTGTTAGATAGTGACTCTCAACTCCATTTCTTACAAAGCATCAAGATGTTTTGTCAGAAGTGTTCTGAAAACTTTTAAGTAAATTAATTTACATTCATTTCAGTTGCCCTAAAAATAACTGAATCTATTCATTTCAAAATTCTATAAGGGAAACATGTCATAAAACCAGAATAGTTGCAGGATGTGGCCCCTTTAACCCAGCTGAAGATCCACTTTCCTCACCTGGACTGATTGGAGTGGAGGTGCCGAGAGGAGAGCGCTGTGCTGTGTTCTTGCTCTGCAGACACATGGCCACTGCAGGCCTCTCAGTGGCCTAACGTCACCTGTCAGGCCTTCCTTTGCAATTTTAGTGTGCCTGTTTGGTATTTTTAAATGTTTGAGGTTATTTTCTGAATTTCTAGAACAGAAAATACAAGAAAAATTATAGTCTATGGAAGAAAATGGTGTCACATCAGACACAGTTTAGGCATATTGCCTCCTCTCTGAGTCAGTTTTTAGCTCCACATATGTTCTGAGACCTAAATATTTGTGAAGTACTTTATTTGACTGGAAACTGAAAAAATATTAAACTTTGTCATACAAAGAAGCTATTATTTTATTTAAATGTGTTGCCCTCTTGTTGCAAGTTCCTTAGTTAAGTGTGCTTGTTCTGAGATGCTGGGGACCAAGTTCAGGCTCACGTGCTGGACAAGTGCGCCCCCACAGCACACCCCCATTCCGCACTGTCTTTAAAGAAAGGATGCTCTCCTCCAAACATCGGTCTGTAATTTGTAGGTGGAATTATTTGAAAATGACTCCCTTCCACTCTGCTGTCACAGATTGAGAACTACTCTAGAACAGTTCTCTCTTGCTCCTTCCAGCCAAGAGTCGTGTCTAGACCCCACTAATCATACACTGGAGACTGGGCACACGGCAGGAAGGCCCAAGTGTAATTTGCACAGCTCTTCTGTTTCATTTTGCTTAGGTTGCTCTTTTTCTTACGTAACTTCAAGCATTTCCATGTTCTCCCCGCACTCCTTTGTCAAATGCATTAAGCCTGCCCCTCAGTTAAGTCCTCCCCAGCATGTGCTCATTTACACAGTTCAATATGTTTTATTGGGTGTCTTTTTTATTTTTCTCTTTCTAGATTTGGTGGCTGTTTTATGCCCCAAAGGTCCACTTCGTATGCTGGTTGAAACAGCTCAGGAAAGAAATGAAACTCTCTTTCCAGCTCTTATCTATTCCTGTAAGTATGCCGGAGTGATACTGTGTTAGTGCATTCAGTTTTAAGGTGCCCTCTGAGGTCAGAAGACAGAAGAGAGCATTGGATTCCTGGAACTGGATTTACGGATGGCTCTGAGCCATTGTGTGGGTACTGGGAATCAAACATGGGTCCTCTGCAAGAGCAGCCAGTGCATTCATGGCTCTAACCAGTTCTCAGTCTGTCCGTCCTTCCTTCCTTCCTTCCTTCCTTCCTTCCTTCCTTCCTTCCTTCCTTCCTTCCTTCCTCCCTTTCTCCTTTTCTGTTTTTGTTTTTTTGTTTTGTTTCTGTGTTTGTTTGTTTTTTCAAGACAGGGTTTCTGTGTAGCCTTGGAGCCTATTCTGGATCTCGCTCTGTAGACTAGGTTATATTTGTTCCTTCACCTGCAGTCTGTACCGTGTTTTAACCCTCAGTTCCTTCTGTGTTTAACATTTGAGTGACATCACAGACCAGTGGCTGCAGAAGCAACAGCCTTTTGCTTGCTAGCGCAGTGTCCTGGGCTGTAAGAACTCACCAGAAACTTTGTCTTTCTCGACAGCAACAATGGTGTGGCTGGTGAACATGGCCGAAGGAGACCCAGAAGCCCAAAGAAGGGTACCCAAAAACCCCAAGTATAACACACAAAGTAGGTGACACTCATTGCTAACTGTCCTGGTTTTACAGGCTCATTGTCATTTGTAGATAAATAGTTGTGGTTATGAAGCAGTGATTTAAACCTTCCCTTTGGTCATACTCTCCTTGCTGGAGCTCAGGACAGAGCACTGGCGTGCCATTTGAGAAGCCCTGGGCGTAGAGGATGTGTGACAATGACAGACGTCACAGAATCTCCTAGGAAAACTGGCCACCCCGGTAAATGCACATGGAACTATTTTTATTTATTTATTTATTTATTTATTAAGCATACAATGTAATGTTGGCATGGAAGGCACCAGGTCTCATTACAGACAATTGTGAGCCACCATATGGTTGCAGGGAGTTGAGCTCAGGACCTCTAGAAGAGCAGCCAGTGCTCTTAACCTCTGAGCCATCTCTCCAGCCCCTACATAGAACTATTTAAGGAGCTGAGATACTTGCCAAGCCACCAGTCCACACTGGACTGAGATGCTGCCATTAATGTGTATATTTTAAAAACAAAGCTCTCTCTTTCTCGCCCACCCTCCAAATAGATAAAAATGAGAACCTTAATCAAGTCAGAACATCTGTAATCTCAGCCTGGAGGTAGAGACAAGAGGATTGTCAGTTCAGCCTTTGACTATAGTGTGAGCCTGTCAGCAAAAGGGGGATGGGGTCAGGGACACTTCTCCAGCATGCCCAGGGTAACGGAATGTCTGTTGAGAGGTGTGGTGATGCTCACATTAAGACGGTTAAGTACCTCAGTGGATGGATAATGGTGATGACCAAGGACTGGATTCTACAGAAGACAGTAAGGAAAATCAATTAGAAGCTGTGTCAGAAAGAATTGAAGAACAGGGACTGGAGAGATGGCTCAGCAGTTAAGAGCACTGACTGCTCTTCCAGAGGACACAGGTTCAATTCCCAGCACCCAAATGGCAACTCACAACTGTCTGTAACTCCAAAATCTGACACCCTCACACAGACATACAGGCAGGTAAAACACCAATGCAAATAAAATAAAAATAAATAAATATTTTTTAAAAGAATTGAATAGTGTGGTGTAAAAGTAAAGCAGAAAGAAAATTTCTTAAAAAGACAAAGGAAAGGCTATCCTTTGGAAGTTGAGGAAAAAAGGAAAAATAGTTAAAAGAAAAACAGTGGGCCTTGGTAGCATTGCTGTTTGGTTACAGACGCAAAAGAGTGCATTTTGGTGGCTGTGAGAGGAGACGGTGCTGGGAGCTCAGCTGAGGCTCGAAGCTGTTGGACCTCATTTTCTCTGGGACACAGCAGCACAAGGTGACGTTTGAGTAGTAATAAATCAAAGGCAGGAGAGGAAGTATTGGAAATGGTTGTTAGAAGCCTAATTTTAAAATACATATGTAGATATATTTAATTTTATGTGTTTGACTATTTTGCCTGCATGTATGTATGTACACATGCATGGTTGGGACCTGCAGAGGTCAGCAGAGGGCGCCAGACCCCATGGACTTACGGACGGTTGTGAGCCACCATGTGAGTGCCGAGAGCCAAACCCATCTCTCCAGCCCCAAGTCTGGGTGCCATACTGAGCTAAAGAAAAAAAGACTGTATGTTTTAGGGTTTCTATTACTGTGAAGAAACCCCATGACCAAAGAAACTTGGGAGGAAAGGGTTTATCCAGCTTCCATTTCCACAGCACTGTTTATCACTGAAGGAAGTCAGGGCAGGAACCTGGAGCCAGGAGCTGATGCAGAGGCCGTGGAGGGGAGCTGCACGGCTGGCTGAGCCTGCTTCATTTCAGAACCCAGGACCACCTGCCCAGAGACGGCACCACACAATGGGCCAGGCCCTCCTGAATCAATCACTAATTAAGAAGATGCCCAACAGGCTTGCCCACAGCCCGATCTTATGGAGGCATTTCTTCAGTTGAGTTTCCCTCCTCTCTGATGACTCTGGCTGTGGCAGGTTGACATGGACCCATCCAGCATACTGTATATTATGAGTATGACTGTATTTTTGGTATATTGAGATTTTATTCTTTCAGCAAATGCTGCCTTAATACTGGGTGTATGCCCAGTGCTGTCTTAAGTTCTGAGGGTAGAATCCTGGACAGTACCTTCCCTGGTGGTGTTCACTGTGGTGATATTTTGTTCATATTTTAATAAATGAAGCTTGCCTGAAAATCAGAGTGCAGAAGTTAGTTACTAGAAGCCAGGGAGTGGTGGCACACACCTTTAATCCCAGGATTTGGGAGACAGAGGCAGAGGGATCCTGTGAGTTCAAGGCCACCCTGGGTTATACAAGATTGAGTCTGTCTAAAATGAAACAGAGATCACACAAAGATCATCCCAGCATTTGGGATCACGTGCCTTTAATCCCAGCACTAGGGAGGTGGAGACAGGAGTGATATGGCTGGACAGAGAGAGGAATTTCAGGTGGGAGGAAACAGGAGCTCAGTACTCCCCTGCAGTCTGAGGAGACAGTTGGAGGACAGGATCACCCCTTTGGTCTGAGCATCGGTAGAGGTAAAAGAGCTCTCTAGTGGCTGCCTCTCTGCTTCTCTGATCTTAAACATTAACCCCTATATCTGACTCACGGCTTTTATTCTTAAGACCAACTAGAGTTTGTGCTACAGTTCACAGGAGTGCAGGTTCTTTACCATTTCCTGCTCCACGACCTTTGACCTCTCCTTGTGGTCATGACAGTTGCAGTGCTGGGCCTTATATCCAGACTACATGCAGGGAAGATGGAAACCATTCCTTCCTTCCTTAAAAAGAGGAAAGAAAGGGGAAATGCCAACACTCATAGACAGTGCCAAGTCACAGTTCCTCATCTGTAGAGTTTTAATTGGCTGCGCTTTCCTGAACCAGGATTCTGCACTCTAGAGTATGAAAGAAATGGCTCTAAGTATTAGAACTCTAATTGCTGCCTTCTCTCTTAAAGGAGCAGAAAGGGAGACACAGGACACTAGTCCTGGGACCGATGATGGTGGCTTCAGTGAGGAATGGGAAGCCCAAAGGGACAGTCACCTGGGGCCTCACCGCTCCACTCCTGAGTCAAGAGCTGCTGTCCAGGAACTTTCCAGCAGTGTCCTGACTAGTGAAGACCCGGAGGAAAGTACGTGTGCCACCTCTGTCTGCAGCCTTGGGTTACTTTGAGTGACTGTATTATCCGTCTCTTGAGTGCATTGAATTGTTCAGGGGAAAGAGCTTATTCTATATTTGCCACGCAAGCATGAGGACCTGAGTTCGATCTCCAACACCACATTTTAAGAAAAAAGAAAAAAAAAAAAGATCAGCACAGCTTTAGTGATCCCAGCATTGGGGAGGGAGAGACGGGAGGATCTGCAGTCTCAGGGCCAGCGGCAGACCCTGTCTCCAAACTACGATGCAGAACAACTGAAGAAGACACCAGGTGTCAGCCTTTGGCCTCTAAACCTGTCAGGTGCATACGAGGTCCTGTCGGGATTCCACGGTGCAAGTTCTGGCTGTGAGCTAGGCTTTATGTAAAAGTCAGGAGTTATTAATTCAGTTTCTGTGGTTGTTAAGATGGGACAGCAGATCGGTTGGGACTCCTAAAATTCCTGATGTAAAAAAAAGGAAGATAAAAAAATCTTTCTGAAGCCTGAACTGTGAATATTGTTTACTGATACTGAGGTACTATGTGTTTTGATTGATTCGTTTGGCTTTGGTTTTTGAGATGAAGTCTCACCGTGTGAGGCAGACCTCAAACTCCTGGTCTTAAGCTGTCCTCCTATTCAGCCTCCTAAGTGGCTCAGAGTGTAGATGCATGTCACCACGCCTGGCTTGGGGTCATAAATTTGAATTATGAAATCATAGCAGTTAGGTGTGGTGGCACGCACTTGTAGTCCTAGGGCTCGAGCGGCAGAGGCAATAGGTTCACAAGTTCAAGGCCAACCGGGGCTATATAACAACACCATCTGGGGAAAAAAGCATAGGAAAGAATGACAAACTTTCTTACATCTTTAACCTTTCTTTTTTTAGGGGGAGTAAAGCTTGGATTGGGAGATTTCATTTTCTACAGTGTTCTGGTTGGTAAAGCCTCAGCCACGGCCAGCGGAGACTGGAACACAACCATAGCCTGCTTTGTGGCCATACTAATCGTAAGTATGCCCTGGCAAAGATAGGTCAGACGCTGAGTTCCCTGTAACTTTAGGATAAATTTCTTTTAAGTGTGTTCATGCACATGTACTGTGGAAAATGTTTAACAGAACAGCTTTTGGGGAGCTGGATCTTTCCTTCCCCTGGGGCAGGGCCACTGCAGTTTTTGCCCCCCCTCCCCCCGTCTGCCCTCCTGTCTCCACTTCCCATCCCCCGTAGGAGTGCTGGGACCACAGGGAGTGCCCACTACATCCTGCTCTTCACGTGTGCTCTGGGGTCCACCTCGGCTTGTCCGGCTTACGTGGCAGTGCTTTTACCTGCTGAGCCATCGCCCTGGCCCTAACAATTTTCTTTGGATTCCAGATAGGCTGAGAATTCCAATCCCTTGAGAAGCTTTTAAAAATGGATAATTAGACCCTACCTGAGTAGTTCTTCACTCTGGACACACATTAAAACCGCCTGCTGTTTCCAGCCTAGCTGTGTCTTGTCTGCGGAGAAGTGTATTGCTGAGTCTCGTGAGCTGCAGCATCGTGCACTTGCTTTTGGTATCCGTCCTGTGCTCATCTTTGTCCCATCCAGAGATAGAATAACTACCTTGTTTTGAGTAGTTCTTAAAAATTCTCCAGGAAATTATACCTCTTAGACGCTTTGTTGAAGCCTGGCAGAGTAGGTGGGAGTCAGCTGGGACTCCCAGTCCGTGCGCTAAGCCAGTGCTCAGTGCTCTTACACTGACGCTCATCCGCCAGGACTGCTTTGGGACAGCAGGTGTGGAGCGAGAGAGGCTGGCCCAGTACAGGATCCCATCTTGTTTATAGTGCCTGTGGCTTTCAGAATTTAGAAAGCTAGGTGTGTTGGTGTACACCTTTAACCCTGGTATTCTGGAAGCAAAGTCAGGTAGCTCTCTGCCTGGTTAAATTCTAGGCCATATAATAAGAGTTTATCTTCTTGATTTTGTTTTTTTCGAGACAAGATTTTTCTGTAGCTTTGGAGCCTGTCCTGGAGCTTGATTTGAGGCCAGCCTAGGTTGTATGTGATGGTCTTTTTTTTTAAAAAAAATCTATTTAATTCAGGCATTGTGCACACTTAGGTCCTGGAATTTAGGAGGCTGAGGCTTGAAAATTAAGAATTTGAGTCCAATCTGGGCTGTGTATATAAGTAAACAAAAAAGCAGCAACTGTATTTTCAGGGAGGGTCACTCTCAGCATGCACAAGGCCCTGGGCATCACCAGTACAGATTTTCTCCCCTCTCATCCCCTCCCATGTCCTCTTTCCTCCCTTTCTCTTGAACCAGCTTTCACTGTGGTGCCCAGGCTGGGCTCAGGTAATCCAGCCTCGGCCTCCGGCGTAGCTGGTGTGTACCATAAGGTTCTGTTCCAGAAGCTATGTTTTTCTTTGCTGTCTCCAGATTTCATGAGAGTTTTGTTGTAGAAGTTAGGACTGGAGAGAGTATTCACTGCGTGTGGTACTGAACAGTTGTGTGTGGCATGCTGTCAGTCCTGAGTGTGCATCCGTCCATCCCCACAGGGCCTGTGCCTTACCTTACTACTGCTCGCCATCTTCAAGAAGGCGCTGCCAGCTCTCCCCATCTCCATCACCTTTGGGCTGGTTTTCTACTTTGCCACGGATTATCTCGTGCAGCCCTTTATGGACCAGCTTGCATTCCATCAATTTTATATCTAGCATATCTACAGTTAGAATCCATGGATGTTTCTTCTTTGATTATTAAATACCTGAGGAGGACATACGTGACTCTCCCTTGTCCTCATTAACGAAGTCAAGACTCTAGCTGGACTTGTGCAGCTTCCTTCCAAGTTCCCTGGCCACCTACATTGTTGGACTCTGGAAGGAGGTGTCTACAGAAAACGGCTTCCAGCATTCATCATTGCAGTGGGCAGATATCCCTCAGTGCAAATACTACCAGATTTGAGGGACAAGGACAAGCAAATGTGCTGGACCAAGAAGTTGTGTTCTGCCTGTGTATGACCCTTGAGCACGGAGATTTTTTTGCCAGCACTGGGAACCCTCAAGAGGCTGAAGTGGTGTGAACCAAGCAGAACTTCCATCTTCTCCACCATGTTGGAAATAAAACCTGTATTAGCTGAATCCTGCACTGTCCAGAGGTTCTGTGAGGAGGGAACACTGGGCCTGGGCCTCACTTGTAGGCTCTTTGGCTGCCCACTTGTAAGTTTAAATAAGGGCCGCCCCCCCCCCCAAACTCCCTTTCCTGTCACATCTGTGGTGTTGACCGTTTTGGTTCTCAAGCACTGACTCATTATCACCTGTGGTTGCCGCTTCTCCCCAAGGCCAGTCTGGACGAATTTGGGGTTGCTTTATTCTGAGTCATAATCTCAGGTTCCAAAGTTTATAATTTCTGGAAGTTATGGAATTATTGCTCGATAGTACCCTGTCTTCCTCAAGTAAGTTCTGGATTTTCCACAGCCTCCTCATTGTTAGACATACTTGCGAGCTTACTTCACCCCTGATGCTTCTGTCTCTGTCCCTCCCTTGTCCCCACAGCAGTTCTGTTTGACAGGGCAGCTCTGGGAGGCAGCAAATGACCCTGATAACCCCGGGTCCTGACCTCACGTGATGCAGCCAGTGCTGCAGCCTGGCCGTCATCTGACCCCTCGGAGGCAGACAGGATCAAAGCGCAGGCTGGCTGGTGAAGCGCTCCGGCCTAGTGTTTCTTCTGTCACGGCAACCCTCTGCCAGGGTCAGAGTTCAAACTAGGACTGGGGTAGAACTCAGTGGTAGAATATTTGTCTAGCAAGACCCGGTTCAGTCCCCAGCATTGGAAAAGAAAATAAAACTACAGAATTTGAATTAATGTCCAATGCCGGTAGTTTCTCAGTTCATGAACCAATTGTGTCTAACAAGGCAAGAGTTTGGCAAAAAGCTGGTTCTTGATTAGCTGTGGAAAACCTGGAGTCGCCAAGGGCAGGGGCCTCCCACAGCCGTGGGGCAGTGTGCTCACTACACAGGCAGGTGTGAAGGCCAAGGCTGTGCTACGGAGGTCACAGGTGAGCTCAGGTGCTGTGGGTCAGTTTGGCAGCATGCACAGACTGAGCAGGATCCCCATGGGTGTGTGGCAGCGGCCTCAGCCAGGAGATCGGCTGGGCAATGTGAAAAACTTGGAAACGGGTCAAGAAGTGCTTGCTAGCTCTCTCCCAGACTAGCCTGTGAGCCAGTTTGGGCTTCTCTTTATTCTTTTGGGTCACAGTAGTGTGTGAGTGTGTGTGTGTGTGTGTGTGTGTACACGTGCGTGTGGGAGGGGGCACAATTGATCATACCTGGCGTTTGGGGCATGCTAGCAAGTGCTCCACTAATGGGCTTACTCAGCCTGGGGTAATTCTAGTAAGAATTCAACTTTAGGAGTCAGGCCTAATCCCTCACTGGTAAGGCCAGCGAGCCTAGCCTCATCGAGGTCCAGGCCAGTGAAAGGCCCTGTGTCAAAAAGCAAGGTGATGGCTCCGGAGGACAGAACCCCACAAACGTGCACACATAAGAGCTGAGGGTGTAGCTTTTTGGTAGAGCACAGGGCACTCAGCACCCTCGGGGCCCTGGGTTCAGGCTCATCTTAGCCAATGAGAAGAAAACTAGGAGCCACACAAGAGAAGAGAGGGACTTGGGTAGAAGGTACTGTTTTATTAATGTGCGCACATGCCCCAGCCCATACATGGAGGTCAGAGATCAGCCCTGTGCTATCTCAGCTCTCTCTACATTCACATGGGTGCTGAGGCTCAGACTCGGGCCATCTCACTGCCCCCTTTGCCCGGACAGCAGAATGGAAGTTACAGCCTTTTGATTCAAGGTGCTTTTGTGGCTCTAGTGTTTCGTTGTCTTTCATGGACAAGAGGGTCCGTCCAGGCTGTGTTTGTGTGTGGGTATTTAAGCCTAGGAGAGGAGTGGCTGCAAGCCGCACCTGGGATAAAGTCACTGAATCCAACCTACTTAGTGGAAAACTGGTGGGGAGAAAAGCAGTAGCTTTGGGGCTCAGGTCTGATGCCTACAGGATACAGCATTTTGGGGCAGAATGCCAGCTGCAGTTGGCCGGAAAAGAAGGACTCTTTCCTGTTTTTGAATCTGCTGTGCTAGAGGGGTTCTGGGACCACAGCTTTTATTCTCAATGACTACATTTCTCCAAGAGGAAAAAAAGAGAAAAAAATGGGGCAAAGGACAAAGCCAAAAGCAATCTGTGAACTTCACCACAGAGGAGTAGTTTCGTTTTTAAACACTGGAGAGTTTAGTGTCCTTTTGCGATAGGCGCCCAAGTGTTTGCTGCTTGTCCTGTCTGTGGTTTTAAGCCAATGTGTGTGTGCGTGATGGGGTCTGTGTGAGCACAGGTTGGACTCAAATTTATGATCCTTCTGCTTTCACCTTACAAGTACTGGGATCACACAGACATGAGCTGTCATGCTGAGTCATGTATGTATATAATAGATACATTACATTTATTTACTGTGTGTGTAGGCATGGAGCAGGTGCTCATGAAGTCAAAGGATAAACAACGGCAGTTGCTTCTCTGCTCCCATCACGCGGGTTCCAGGACTTGAACTCGGATCCTCAGGTTGGGAGGCCTATGCTTTTTACCCACTGAGCCATCTTGCTGGCCCTGTGTGTGCTCTTGATCCTGTTTGTTAAACTGCCAAACAAGGTCTTCCATGGTCAGACCTGTAAGGGAAGTAAGTCTCCGTCTCCAACCCCAGAGCGAGGCTTTGCATTGCTGACCACTTGTGACCTCACCCTGGAAGAAAAGCTGAGATGCAGGCGTTGTTCAGTATCCTGTGTGCTTGGCGTGGTACAGGAGTCGAAGGCTGCAGAGATGAGCCAGAGCCTTGTTTGTCCTCTTCCCTCCCTGCCTTCGTCCCTCCACTTCCCCTGTCCCTTCTGAAAGACAAACCCCGGCTATCCTCAGAGTCATTGCGTAGCTGAGGGTGTTCCTAAACTTCAGCCCTTCTGCTTCTTGCTCTGAAGAGCTGGGTTACCCACACGCACCACTGTGCCCAGTTTACTCTGTGCGGGGGATTAAACTGGGCCGTGTGCGTGATAGGCAGGCACTCTATAGGAGTTACATCCCCAGATCCCACACACGTCTTGACGTCTCTTAACTACTTTTGACCACTGAGGCTTACAAAAGGGATGCTATCAATAAGGTGATGTCGTTCTTTGAGCGAGCCCCCTTGGATCCTTGATGCTCAGTTTGAGGATAGCTCAGGAGCTGGATATCTGCTTCCACCCTCAGGATGGAAATAGGTGTCATATCTTGCTAAGTTAGAGTTCAGAAGCAATCCTGGCGTCTTCTCGTGTCTTTAGATTATCCAAGCACAGGCAGTTTTAAAAAAGGAAAAAGGCACCGGTTTTTGTTCTTCCCAGCCCTCGTGGATAGTGCCCGCTAGATACCCGCAGGCTGCCACATCTCAGGGTCCTCTGCACCTCATCAGTCTACACATCTGATAAGAAACCATAATTTGCATATTGCAAAGCCCATCTTGGTGCTGAAATGAACCCTTTCTTGAATGTCAAAGCCATTTCCAGGAGTGTGGGGTAGCAATGTGCCTCTCGGGATGCAGGGCCCCTCTGACCCTGCCAGGTAGTGCTAACCCTTGCCTGCACAGCAGGAAGGGCTTCCCTGAATGCACTTCTATTCAAATGCATACTTGTGGAAGGCAAGTGCCAGGGTGAGCTTTTCCAGAGTGTTCTTTACTCTCACATGGTCACTGCCTGGCTTCCCCTACTATGGGTAATAATTTGTACATAACAGACTGTGAATATAACTTTTTAAATAAATACTTTCAAACTCTTGGAAAGATATAATTTTGACAATGATTGCAGATTTTCTTCCTGTATTTGTCAAATGAATAAAGAACGCATGAGCCAGTGGTGCTGGTTTTCTTCAAGGAACACTGGGATGCGGAAGCCTGTGCGCTGGTTCATAGATGCCAAGGCACCTTGGAGCTTACTGTTCTTTATGTGTATCAAGGCACTATGGGTTGTAGCAGAGCCAAACCCTTAAAGGTGCAACATCCATCTGTTTCTAACTGATGTTCATGGTTCTGTATTACGGATCTATAGTTCAGCAGCCACAGATAGTAATTTGAAAAGCAAAACATTGCATTTGTATCAAACGCACAGAGTACTCAACATCTCCTAAATGAAACCACAAATAACTCAAAGCTGGGCATGATGCATGCCTGTACACTCAGCACTTAGAAAGCTGAGCCAAGAGGATTGCTGTGGGTTCAAGGCCAGCCTGGGCTAACACAAGACAGCGTCTCAAAACAAAACAAACAAAAACACCTGGCAGTGGTGGCGCACACCTTTAATCCCAGCACTTGGGAGGCAGAAACAGGCAGATCTCTGTGAGTTCGAGACCGTCTTGATCTTCAGAGTGAGTTCCAGGACAGCCAGAGCTGCACAAAGAAACCTTGTCTCAAAAAGCCAAAATAAAAAAAAAAAAAAACCTAGAGATGATCCAGAGTTGTACAGGTGGATCTCTGAGTTCCAGGCCAGCCTGGTCTACATGGTGAGTTCCAGGCCAGCCAAGGCTATGTGGCGAGACTGTTGAGCAGGGGGAGGGATTGCTGCATAGCCTCACTAGTGGAGAAATGCACTCTTGCTTTCATTAGGTGCCCCCTCTCTCTCTGTCCTGAAGTCAGAGACATCTCCATTTCTGAGCTGTGAAGAAAGACATGACAGGGTTTGTGCAGTGGCTCAGCAGGTGGAGGTGCAAGCCTGAGGACTCGAATGTGATTGCTGGAACCCACTTCACAGAGAGAATGGACTCCCGCAGCCACACAAAGAATCATACACCATTAGCTCGGGTAGGGGAGGCCACAGCGTGCCATTGTCCTCAGAAGGAGCAGCTCAGAGGTAGAGCCAGGTGTGGGAGTGCACACTGTAATCCCAACACTTAGGAGACAGAGGCAGAAGAGCCAATATAAATCCAAGGCCAGTCAGACTGGTAGGTAGCTAGAACCTGCCTCAAAAAACAAAGGGGGAATGGCTAGTCATGCCCCAGCCCAAACATCCGGAATCCAAATGCTCACACCTTAGTTAGGGTTTCTGCTGCTGTGAAGAGACACCATGACAGGCAAATCTTAGGAAACATTTAACAGGTGACTTACAGCTTGAGGTTTAGTCCATTGCCATCCTGGCGGGACATGGCAGCATGCAGGCAGACATGGTGCTGGAGGAACCCAGAGTTTCACATCTTGATATACAGGCAACGGGAAGTGTGGCTTGAGCATAGGAGACCTCAATACCCACCCCCACAGAGACACTCTTCCTCCAGCAAAGCCACACCTCACACCTGCTAGTGCCACTACCTTTGGGGACCATTTCAAGACATGGAGGCATCATTTGTTTTCGTGAATGCTAAAGGCTCATGGCTTGTCTGCCTCAGCTGGGAGCAGTTTCTGGATGTTAGGAGCCCTGCATGGGTGCTGGGAGCATGTGAACCGTGCATGGGGAGCAAAGCGGAGAGCAAGCCTGCATTCCTCTCTTCGACAGGTAAGGACCACTGTTGTGTCAGCCGCATCTTAGGGGCCGGGGACAACTCAGGGTCTAGCTAAAAAGGCCATCGCAATGGTTCAACAGCTTAAAGCAGTGACCTGAGTGTCACTGCCAGATCACACAGCAGAGGGAGAAAACCGTCTTTAAAGATTTCCTCTGACCTCTGCACACGCACTGTGGTGCACAGCAACCGTACTCAACAATAGTACAAATTTAGATATGAAAGAAGCAACGACTGGGGCTGGAGAGAAGGCTCTGCCTAAGAGCACTGCTGCTCTTGCAGAGGGCCTGGGTTTAGTACCCTGGACGCTCACAATCATCTATAACTCGAATTTCCGGGAATCTGACTCCTGAGCTTGGACATCAGGTATGTACATGATACACAGACATACATGCAGGCAAAACATATATATATATCTTAGTATTTTTAAGTGCACACATACATATATGGAGAGTGAGCAAAAGAGCTATTGTTTTTGTTGTTGTTTTAGAAAGGGTCTTAGTATGTAGCCCTGGCTGATTTGAAACTCACTATGTAGACCAGACTCATCTGCCTTCATCTGCCTCTTGGGTGCTGGGATTAAAAGCATGTGCCACCAGGCCCAACACGTATGTGTGTGTGTGTGTGTGTACACATTATTTACTTATTTAGGGAACTGGCAAGGAACAGCATAATGTTGGCTTACGTAAATTAAGCAGAAATCCAGGAGGGAAGGATCCATAAAAGATGAGATTTAAAATTTGTTTTACCAGGTATTGCAGGCTTTTAATCCCAGGAGAGGCAAAGACAGGCAGGTTTCTGTGAGTTTTGAGCCAACTTGATCTACATAGTTCCAGGCAGTTACATAGTGAGACCCTGTCAAAAACAAATAATTTTATATTTATACACACATGTGTGCGTTTGTGGTGTGTGTGTACTTGTACAGGTGAGTGCTGGTGCCCTCAAAAGCCAAAGACATCAGATGCCCTGGAGCTGGAACTATAGGCTGTGAACCATCCAACCTGGGTGCTGGGACGCGAACTCACACCCTCTGGAAGAACAGTATGTGCTCTCGGTCACTGTGCCGTCTCATCTCTCCCGCTCTGGTCTTTGGCTTTTGAGACATGGCCTCACCATGTAGCCCAGGCTGTCCTCAAACTCACAGGCAGTGGGATAACAGACACGGACACCCTTGCCTGGCATTTTTTGGAGTTTAGGGTTAGTGAGATGGTAAAGGAACCTGTCACTAAACTGAGTTTGATGGCCAGGACCTACATGGTAGAGGAGAGAGCAGATTGTCCTCTGACCTCCACATGCGTGCAGTGAGCTCCTTCATCCTCTACTCCCCACAGGATAATTTGACACTGCACTAAAGAGCTCGCTCAGTGATTACGAGCACTCACGAGTTTGATTCCCAGCACCCACATGGCAGCTCACAACCATCTGTGGCTCCAGTCCTAGGGAATCCGATGCCCTCCTTTGGCCTCTGTGGGCACCAGGCATGCAGTGGTACACAGACATGTGTGCAGGCAGAATACTCATGCGCATAAAAAGTAAAAAAAAAAAAGCAGCAGAAAATTCTTTAGGAACAGACTACAGGCCAGGCATGGGGGTGCACACCTTTAATCCCAGCATTTATGGGACAGAGGCAGAAATATCTCCGAGTTTAAAGCTAACCTGGTCCACAGAGAGTCCCAGGCCATCTAGGGCTACACAGAGACAGGCTACCCTGTCTTTTAAAAAGTAAAAATCTAAGCCGGGTGGTGGTGGTGCACGCCTTTAATCCCAGCACTCGGGAGGCAGAGGCAGACGGGTATCTGTGAGTTCGAGGCCAGCCTGGTCTACAAGAGCTAGTTCCAGGACAGGAACCAAAAGCTACAGAGAAACCCTGTCTCGAAAAAAATAAAAAAAAAAAAAGGTAAAAATCTAAAGGGTTTACTATGAGCAGAGATTCAATGAAAATGGCTATGTCTGTGGCATAGAATACCTTAACATAATATGAACTATTGCAGACAACAGAATTCTAAAGAATCTGCTGTGGGACAATGGTTTTACCCTGTAAAGATTTGTTTTTTGTACTTGTTTAATAAAATGCTGATTGGCCTGTAGCCAGGCAGGAAGTAGAGGTGGGGCAATGAGAACAGGAGAATTCTGGGAAGAGGAAAGAGTCAGTTGGCAGTCGTCACCCAGACACAGAGGAAGCAAGATGAGAAGAATGGTACCAAGCCACATGGCTGACATAAACAAGAATAATGGGTTAATGGAAGATGTAAGAATTAGTTAATAGGGGCTGGAGAGATGGCTCAGAGGTTAAGAGCACTGGCTGCTCTCCCAGAGTTCCTGAGTTCAATTCCCAGCAACCACATGGTGGCTCACAGCCATCTATAATGAGATCTGGTGTCCTCATCTGGTGCGTGGGCATACATGCAGATAGAACACTGTAAACAAAATAAATAAATCTTTAAAAAATTAGTAAAAATAATAATAATATAATGCATGACTTTGACAAAAACCAAACTATTAAAATGATTTACAATTAAAAAAAATAGTAAGAAGTCTGAACTAATAGGCCAATCAGTTTATAATTAATGTAGACCTCTGTGTGTTTCTTTGGGACTGAACGGCTGCAGGACCTGGTGGGACAGAAGCCAGTATCCCTGCCTGTCACATGGGAGCCCAGAGTTCAATTCCCCAAGAGGGAGCCAGGGACCTGGTGGGACAGAAAGCTCTGTCAACAAGAATCTACACAGCTTTGGGACATTCATCTCATCATGCTCTGTTAACATAAGGGAAAGATCTAAGGGCTGGGGAGATGGCTTTGCAGTTAACACTTGCTGTTCAAGCATAAAGACATGAGTTCAAATCCCAGAACCCACATAAAACTCCAGGTATGGCCACATGCTCCTGGAACTCCAGCAACAAGGAGAGGTGCAAAGAGACAGACAAGTGTGCTGGTCACCAGCCTAGGCCCTGTTCAGTGAAAGATCCTACTTCAAAGGAACACGGTCGAGCATGGTAGAGCAGAGCACCTGACTCCCCCCCCCCACATGCCTAGTACTGGCCAGCGAGCTCCGGGTCCTCTCTCACGCATGCCCAGTACACTAAGATGGCTGGCCAGCGAGCTCCTGGGTCCTCTCTCACGCATGCCCAGTACACTAAGATGGCTGGCCAGTGTGCTCCTGGGTTCTCTATCACACATGCCCAGTATACTAGGACAGCTAGCCAGTGAGCTCCTGAGTCCCCAGTCTTAAGCCTCCAGCATTGGGACTACCTGCCCCACCGGGCTCTTTATATGGGTGTTGGAATCAAAACTCCTGTCCTAAATCTTGTGCCAAAACACTTTTCCCACCAAGCCATCCCCAGCTTTAGAGAACACGGGGAGGGGAAGTTGTATAACAATCCCAAGGTTATCTCAAGGTCAAAAAGACTGAATTTAGACCGTCAATTTTGTAAAAGTCTGCCCAGTAGTGTCGAAAGGGTTCAGCACTTGGAAGACAGAGGTACCAGATAGGTTTTCCAGGCCAGCCTGGTCTCCATAGTGAATTTTAGTCTAACCAGGGTGACACAGTAAGACCTTATATCAAAAAGGGCAAAATAAATTTAAAAATGCATAGATATGAAAATAAAATAAAATCTCTGTCACAACTCAGTTTTCCAAAGTAGTCAAAAACCTAAAGAAAGCTGGGCAATGGTGGTGCACGCCTTTAATCCCAACATTTGGGAAGCAGAGATCTCTCTGAGTTTAAGGCAGACTGGTCTACAGAGTGAGTTCCAGGACAACCAAGACTACACAGAAAAACCCTGTCTTGAAAACAAAAACAAACAGAAAAGCGAAACAAAAAAAAAGGAAAAAAAGAAGAAAAAAACAGAAAGAAAAAGTACAAACACAAGAAATTATGTCGCTAGAACAGAATCAACCCCAGGAAAACTACAGTCAAGAACATTTTTTATTTATTTATTTGTTATGTATACAATGTTCTGTCTGTGTGTATGTCTGCAGGCCAGAAGACGGCCCCAGACCTCATTCCAGATGGTTGTGAGCCACCATATGGTTGCTGGGAATTGAACTCAGGACCTTTGGAAGAGCAGGCAATGCTCTTAACCACTGAGCCATCTCTCCAGCCCCCAGCCAAGAACATTTATTCCACTTTCAGGATAAATAGAAATCAGAAATTGGATGTTTGTGCCCTTGCTGTCGAAGTACCAACTGAGGATGGACTGGAGACAGGAGGCAGATGCTACTCCCTGTGCAAGGAGTTCCTGGAGCGCCACTGGGGCAATACCACTGGACTTTGCCTGTGCTATGGGTATCCCAGGAACTGGTGTGGAGCCAAGGAGGCAGGATGCTGATGGTGCCCTGCTGGCCCTGGCTGCGGCTGCTGTGTGAAACTGATCCAATCTTTGCTCCTTGCATCAGATGCCATCATGGAGTCTTCTGTCACTTGTTGGGGGCAGAGCTGCTGGTGTCAGAAGCCAGGCATAGGTCTAGAGGCCATCTGTGATGTTCTGCTTCTGGAGGCCTGGCCTGTATCGACTGCTTGCTGTGAAGCCACACTGCGGGAGCTCCCTGCCCCATGCACCTGATGGAACGCTTCCTGCTGAGTTCCCAGCCAACTGAGATCCGCAGACTCTGGATGGACTCATCACTATGCTCCCTGGTCACGTGGGTCTGGGAAGACACACCGCAGAGGTGCACAGCTGTTGTCAAGTACAAGACAGCTCCAGACTCCTTCCGGCTGCCATGCTCATGGCAGGCATGGGTGGGGACAGGGAGCAGCCACTGCCAGGAGGGTCCTGCTGGAGATGGGCTCTGGATGATTGCTCTGATCTTCTTGGGGACCCAGTGTTGGTACTGACATCTGGGGACAGTGTAGATGGTGTTTCAGTGTCTGCAGTGAGCACCAAATCTTAAAGGAGAATCAAGGACAGAAGGACCCAGAGGAGGTGGAGCGGGTAAAAGCGCTTTAAGGAGCCAGATCTGCCCTGTGTTCCTCATGTATGAGGAGGACAGTCACAACCCTGGCAAAAGTCTCATGGAGCAATAGGCCACCCCCCAGTTCCTGCCCTCAAGCATCTTCCTGGAGCCAGCAAAAAAGAGCCACAGAGAGTGATCTCAGTACAGCCCACTGGTAGAGCCCTTCTCTGGCATGGGTGAGGTCCTAGGTTGGGCCTGGTGGCACACACCTGTAGTCCCAGTACTTGGGAGGCTGAGGCAGCAGGATTGCCATGTGAGACCAGCCAGGCTGCATAGCAATACCCCCGTCTCAAGAAACCAAAAGGGCAACGAGGGGAAGACATAACAGTCATGGTAGGAGCCATTTTCTGTTACACTGGCTGGCAGACACAATTGCCCCCAGTGCAGATCCATTTACACGCTTCCATAGACCTTGGAGACAGCATTTCAAGATGGGGAGGTTGTTGAGTGGCTAATGCTGTCCTGCAAGTGTGAGAATTGGAGCTTGGAGCCCCCAGGACCTGGGTAAAGCCAGATGTGACGGGGTCATCCGTGGCGAGATGAGAGGTGAAGGCAGGACAATTCTGGGGAGCTCAAGGGCCCAGTCTGTAGAGTAGTGAGCAAGAGACCCTGCCTCAGAGAACAAGGTTATAGGCAAGCACTAACACCTGATGTTTCCCTCTGACCTCCACATGAGCACAATGGCACATACATGCACTTACACATATGAATACATGTACATACATACAAACCATACACACAAACAGCACACACATGGCCTACACACACATATCTTATACACGCTATATACCTTAAACACACACCATACACACACACACCACACGCACATATGATATAGACATCATGAATAGATACCATACACACACAGCACACACACAAACATACCATATATATATACACATCACATACAGATACCCTATATACACACATTACACACATACATAAAACAAGTTAACCGTGTCTGCATGAGACTGCAACAGCAGAATGGCCCTAAGGAGGGAGCAGGAACGAGGGAGGCAGCGAATCGCACACGATCTGCTGACCTCGGTCATGAGACACAGCAACACTCAAACTTCTGGGAGATGAATTCGCAAAAGGAGAAACGTAATTGCTACTTTAAATAGAGGCCATAGCGTCCAAAACCCAGAATTAGAGAAATTAAATGGAGCCTGTAGGACGGGGAAAGCTGCAGCCCCAATGGTGGTTGAAAAAGTAAAAAGTGGCATCAGAACTAAAAATCAAAGCTTCTCAAAATGTTTACAAAGAACAGCTCCAGAGAGCCGTGTGGCCGTGGTGCAGCCGTAGCGGACAGTTCTGCTCCCCCGAGAGCCGTGTGGTCCTGCAGCAGCAGCGGACAGGTCTGAGTTTGGATAATGTGGTAAAGCTCAATGAACTTAGGAATAATTCCCTTTCAATCGCAGCCAACTTGACCACACACAAAATTCCTTTTATAAAATTATTTTTCATCTGGGTGTGGTGACACATGCCTGCGATCCCAGCTTTAGGAGGCTGAGGTAGGTAGCCAAGGCCAACTTTGGCTATGAAAGTCAACAAGACCCTGTCTCAAAAACCTAACACCAATAAAAGATTCGTCCTTCACAAGTTTTTACACCTACTGCTGCTCTTGAGGGTGTGGGTCACCCCTATATCCATGAACTCCTTTATCCATGAAGACCCTGGACCGTAGCTGGGAGCTAAGGCAGGAAGATGAGTTGAACTCAGAAATTCAGGACCAGCCATTCTGGGGGAAAAAGACATAAGACAAAATGAATTTTCTTTTTTTTTTAAATAAGCCTAGGTTTATTCTTTTTTATTTATTTATTTATTATGTATACAACATTCTCCTCGATGTATGCCCGCACGCCAGAGGAGGGTGCCAGATCTCATTACAGATGGTTGTGAGCCACCATGTGGTTGCTGGGAATTGAACTCAGAACCTCTGGAAGAGCAGCCAGTGCTCTTAACCTCTGAGCCATCTCTCCAGCCCCCGACAAAATGAATTTTCAACTGCAATAAAATACACATTTTAGGACAACTTTTGAGTTTTTTAGAAGCATGAATTCAGCTGGAGTTGTGGTGGTTCACGCCTTTAATTCCAGCACTCAGGAAGCAGAGGCAGAAGGATCTCTGCGAGTTTGAGGTCAGCCTGCTCTACACAGTGAGTTCGGAGAGCTACACAATGAAACCCTGTCTCAAAAAACAAACAGAAACGTTAATTTGTAATCTTTCAGGTGTTCACACTTCAGCTAGCACAGGCTGAACCGTGAGGAAAACAATCTCTCCTTGCGCCCTGCTCCTTAACAGCAGATTCGTCCCTCTTAACGCGCCCTGCACCTTAGCAGCAGATTCGTCCCTTTCTTACTAGCCAAGTTAGTTGGGCCAAACAGCAAACGCTTTAAGGATGACGTCTAAGGAATTCTCTGCAGTGTTCAGCCTTTCCTGGCCTGCGTGGCAGACGGAGCAGGTTTGATCTTGATGCCTAGTGTTATTTCAGCGTTGCTCTGAGTTCAGGGTTCTGACCTGTGTGCTCAGGGAGCTTGGCTTTCATAACCACCTGTCCCGCTCTTCACTGTGGAGACCGGCAGTCTTTTAATTAACTGTTCCTCACCCTAACCAATCGTTAGCCAGACAGACCTAAGCTTACCGTCCCAAAAGGGATGACTCTGCTTGCTGTTGGCTGCCATGAAGCTGCTGTGATTGGCAAAGCCACTAATTAGAAGATTAGAAGGCCTGCTTTTTTCTTATCTTGATTGGAATAGTCTAGGGGAAAAACTCCGAAGCAGGCTTTGAAATTAGCAATAGTTCATTCCGCACACGCGTGTGTGCGTACGTGCGTGCGTGTGTGTGTGTGTGTGTGTGTGTGTGTGTGTAAAATCTGGAATGCTGGTATTAAAGACATGTGCCATCCCCTGAAGTCTCTCCCCCTTGCCTACAGTTCGGCACCTGAGAGGCAGAGGCCGGAGGATCACCACAAGCTCCAGCCCAGCCAAGGCTACGTACGGAACGGCCTGGCCAGCCAGGGGTTACACAGAGAGACGCTGACTCAAAAACAAAAACATAACAAACAAACAAAAAACCCACAAAATTTAGAACCCCCAGCTTGGTATGGTGGCATACCTCTGTAGCCCTAGCTATGGGAAGCTGAGGCAGGAGGATTACACTGACCTATGTGGTGGTTTCCATACCACCTCAGAAGAGCGGCCTGCATTCGTAACTGCTCTGCAGCCCCACAAGAAAATAAATTTCAAGTGGAAATGGTGGAGCTCTATTCATTCCACTTTTAAATTCCTGAGGGTGTGTGTGAGTACGTGCATGCACATGTGTGTGTGCACGTGAGTGTGCGCTGTGTGTGAGTGTGTGCACGCGTGCGCATGTGTGCTGTGTGTGTGTGGTGTTATGTATGTGGTGTGAGTGTGTGTGGTGTGTATGTATATGAGCATGTATGGTGTGTGTGAGTGCGTGCACGTGTGTGGTGTGTATGAGTATGTGGTATGTGTATATGTGTGTGTGGTGTGTGTGTCTGTGTGTGTGGTGTGTGTATGTGTGAGTGTGGTGTGTGTGAGTGTGTGTGCATGTGTATGTGTGGTGTGTGTGTGCGCGTGTGTGTTTGTGTGTGAGTGTGTGTGCATGTGTATGTGTGAGTGTGTGTGTGTGTGTGCGCGTGTGTGTGGTGGAAACAAGACTCATCCCTTGGGCCTTGTGCATGCTAAGCCCCTGCCCTGAGTTATGACCTCAACCCCAGATCTACCTAAACTAGTTAATCTTTTAAAAGTTCTTTTTAAGGAGCAAGGGAGGTGGTAACTCAGTCGTCAAGGGCACTGGCTCCTCTTCCAGAGGACCTGAGTTCCATTTCCAGCACCCACATCTACTTCGGGGGATACAATGCCCCCTTCTGGCTTGCATGGGCACCAGGCCCACAGATGGCCCATAGACATACTTGCAGACAAAACACCATACACAATTTTACAGTTCTTTAAAATACTTTGTTGTTGGTGGTGATGGTGGTGGTGGTGGTGGTGGTGTGTGTGTGTGTGTGTGTGTGTGTGTGAGAGAGAGAGAGAGAGAGAGAGAGAGAGAGAGAGAGAGATAGGGAGAACCTGGCACAGCAGAAGTGGGTCTTCCCCTTCCCAAAATGATCCCAGGGATCAATCTCCGGTCATTGATCTTGGTCACATGCTCTTACCCATTGCTGCCCCGACTGTCCTCTAAGCCAAACTGCCACTGATTGAGGAATTCAGCTGTGCCAGCTTGCACATGGTCATGCCAGCTGGACTTGTTGCCTGTCTATACCCCTTACAGAGCAGAGGAGGGTCACGGACCCTCACCTGGGCATCCAGCCACTTCCTACTACTATTGTGAGCAATTCTGCCCTAACTGTGCCGAGCTCTGGGAGGGGCTTGAGTATACAGACCAGAGATGGTTAGGGGAGGGGCTCCATCTCTGTGGTTGTGGGAGAATCATCATACAAGCTGGGTAAAGACTTTCCAGTTTGGCCTGTGGGGGTGGGAGGGGCATGCACACTCTGGTGACCTCCCCTGTGCTCTGTAAGTAAACTCGCTGGTCATTCAGTGAACTTAGGTGGACTCATACCTCCGTCTGTCTGAGGATGAGTCATAGGAAGAGGGGTAGATGTTGCCTATGCCCCCTCCCTCCGGGGAAGGAATTTTAGCAATGCCCCCCTGAGACGCATTGCTGTGCCCTCTCTTTGCGACACAGGCATAGGCTGACCTTGAACTCTCTGGGTAGGCAGGGAAGTGTTTGAACTCCTGACCCTCCTGTTTCACCTCCCAAGTGTTGGCATTGCGCAGACGTGCCATTACGCTTGGCTTGTACTAGATTTGATCACCATACCTGACAGCCATAGCTGTCCTGGAACTAGCTCTGTAGACCATGCTGGCTTCCAATTCACAGAGATTCGCCTGCCTCTGCTCCTGAGTGCTGGGATTAAAGGCATGCGCCACCGCGTAGCCTAGGAAGAAAGCCTTTGTTTGACTCCTAGTTCAGTTTATCACAGTGGGAGAAAGGTGGAACAATCATGGCAGCAGGAGTGTGTGACATCGTCCCACTTCTCCGCGGACCTGAAAGCAAAATGAAGTTTAGAACCAGAGTCTATAACCTTCAAGGGCCGGCCCTGTGCAGTGACCTGTTTTTTTCAGCTGGGCTTCCGCAGCCTCTCAAAACAGCACCGGCAAAAGGCACAAGGTTTCAAACCCCGAGCCTGTGGGGACTGCATTAGTCCACGGTCTTGTTGCTGTGACAAATACTTGACACTGCCCCAGCTCTCAAGCATCAGGGAGCAGAGACCGCGTCCAGCCGGCCCATGGGAGGGAGAGGCTGCATAGTGAGACTCTGTCTCAAAACAAAATATCGGAGAGCAAGGAAAGCCTCTACTCAGCGTCTTTCTTCTTCCTTTTGCGACCCCAGGGAATGGTGCCGCCCACACATGGATCCTCTCACTTCGGTTAGTTTACTCTGAAAATTCCTCACATCCACACCCAGAGATTTGTTTCCCCGGTGACACTAAATCCCATCGAGTTGATAGTCAAATTAACCATCACAGACACATCGCAAACCATCACAAACCCAGCTGGGCTCCCAAAAGGCTCTCTGCCCTCTCATAATGCGTTTATTCTGTCTCTGAGAGTCCTCATAGTCTTAACAGTGTAAAACTTGTTCCTCCTTAGGTCTAAAGCCCCTACAGAGACACAATACATGTTCTTAGCTATGAACCTCTATGAAGTAGAAGTGAAAGTTGCAGCCTTCCAGGCTGGAGAGATGGCTCAGCGGTTAAGAGCACTGACTCACTGTTCTTTCAGAGGTCCTGAGTTCAATTCCTGGCAACCACATGGTGGCTCACAACCATCTGTAATGAGATCTGGTGCCCTCTTCTGGCCAGCAGGCATACGTGCAGACAGAATACTTCCAATATAATGGAAACACCCCACTCCAAAGTCAAGGAGCAGGGGGACAGCACGGAAAAGGCACACCAAACCCAGTGTGGCCAACACCAAGCGCTGTAGCTCCATGTCCAGCCTTTAGGACACACAGTAACATCATCTGGACCCTAATGGCTTAGGTGGTCCCCTTCCCCTACCGCACACATTTCTCTTGGGCTCCAAGGACACTGGAGAGGAAATGAAGAAAAGACAGACTCGCGATTGTGATGGAAAAGCCACACAGCTAAAGTGGGGTCATCACAAACAGCTGAACAGGGAGGCAGAGAGGCAGGGCCATTGCAGGGTTTCTGGTACACTGCAGAATCCAGGAGGAACAGTCAGTCTCTGCAGAGGGCAATCTTCAGGCCATAAACATCCAAGAATAGAAAGCTGTGGTGGACAGTTTGTGTATGCACTGTGACTATTCGTACTCTGAGAAAGACTTTGCCATCTGTGTCAAGAGCACACACTTCCTCTCAGCACCCGCTCCACTCCCCGCAGATAGCTCTCCTCAGTGCTTACAGATCACCTCAGCAAACTTCTGGTATTTTCAGCAGCCTAGATTCCATTGTTACTTATACTATATGGCATTTTGACTAAGAGCCCATTATTTGAATGCTTAGTCACGAGGGAGTGGAACTATTTGAGAAGGATTAGGGGTGTGACATGGAAGTTGTGTTTGAGGTTTCAGAAACCCATGTCAGGCTCAGAGAGCTCTGCTTACAGATCAGAGTGAAGCTCTCTGCACCTGCTTGCTCTGTCTCTCCCTGGCAAGTTCATTCCATCATTGGCAGGAGAGCCTACTTCTTCAGATCCTGGTGCATAGTGAAGACCAGCTGAGACATCCAGCCTCATGGATTGAACACCACTGGATTTTTGGACCTCCCGTTGGTAGACAGCATTGCTGGGCGAGCTGGACCACAGTCTGGAAGCCAATCCACGTCACAGCTCATGAATTGCCCTGTCAGGCTCTCTTGGGGGAATCCAATCCAGCTACACACTATCTGCCCTCCCAGGTCTTCCTCGAAATTCTGGGTGCAGGCATCCATGACTCCATATTGCTTCCATTTTGTATGCCTACAAAGCCACACCGCTGGGACCAATGAGATGGCTCAGTTTGTAAAGATCCCTGATGCCAAGTCTGATGACCTGATGTAACGAGTCTTTCTCTGTCCAGCTCCCAAATAACTGCTCGGAGACTTACTAATTATGAAAACAATCTTAGGCTTGCCCCACTAGCTCTTATAACGTAAACTAACTCATTTATATTCATCGACATTTTGCCTCATGACTTTTTACCTTCCTTTTTAAAAAAAATATGTATTTATTATGGATACAATATTCTGTTTACATATATGCCTGCAGGCCAGAAGAGGGCACCAGACCTCATTACAGATGGTTGTGAGCCACCATGTGGTTGCTGGGGATTGAACTCGGGTCCTTTAGAAGAGCAGGCAGTGCTCTTAACCGCTGAGCCATCTCTCCAGCCCCTGCTTTTTACCTTTCTTTCATTCTGTATGTCTGAGCCCATGTTTCGTTGGTGTCTCTCTGTGCCTCAGTTATCTCCTCCTACTTCTCTCTGTGTCCGGAAGTTCCGCCTATACCCCCTGCCCAGCTATTGGCCAGTCAGCTTTTTATCACCCCAGCCACAGCAATACATCTTCCCACAGTGTTCAAATATCCCACCTTTCCTCTATAACTACAGAAAAACAAACACTGACATCTGTGGGAGAAAAAAAATTGTCTAGACTCGTGACTTCAGTCCCCCATGGCAGGGAAGACGAGGACTGGCAGAGTCATTTATGGCAGTAGGAGCGTGTGGTGGGATTCTGCTCTTCCAGAGGACCCTGGTTCAATTCCCGGCACTCACATGGCAGCTCACAACTGTCTGTGACTCCAATTCCAGGGGATCAGACATACATGCAGATGAGACACCAATTCTCATAAAATAAAAAATATAATCTTAAAAAATGGTTTCTAGGGCTGGAGAGATGGCTCAGCAGTTAAGAGCATTGCCTGCTCTTCCAAAGGTCCTGAGTTCAATTCCCAGCAACCACATGGTGGCTCACAACCATCTGTAATGAGGTCTGGTGCCCTCTTCTGGCCTGCAGGCATACACACAGACAGAATACTGTATACATAATAAATAAAAACATGTTAAAATAAATAAATTTTTAAAATGGGTTCTAATGACCTACATGACACTCGCAAATAGTGCCACTACATGATCCTGGCTGGACATAGTGGCTCACACCTGTAATTTTGTCACTTGGGAAGCTGAGACAGGAGAATTGCTATAAGCTAAAGTCCTCCCTTAGCTGCACAGAGAGTCCCGGGTTAGCACAGGATATAAAGCAAGACTGTTTCCAAATAAAAACAATATAGCATATAAACTTAAGCCCCGCCCCCACCGGTGAGGCTGTCATAACTGTACCACAGTGACAGCTATGTGGTAATGTCTCAGATCCCTGAGGAGAGATTCTTGGAACTTCATCCTGCTCCCTGGTTTTCAAATATATCGTTAGGAACTGTAACTTACTAGGTTACGCTTGGTTTTTCTGTTTACTGAGCAGAACTGCCCGCATGTGTTGCTAAACAGCTTTAACTCCTGTGAGCTGGATAGAGGCCAGTGTGGGATTGCTCGCGCTTTCTGAAGCCCCCTTCCCCCTCCTAGTCTGAGGGAATCAGGAATGCAGGGTATTTGCTTTCAGTTTTTCTTTCATATCTGCTCTGGGGTACGTCTGGGCCGCAACTTCGTATTTTGCAAGTGTGGGGTCTCTTTCTCCGAGGTTACTTCTGATGGCATCCAGAAGCAAATTCCTCTTTTGCGTCTCAACTTCCTGGCAGGGCTCCAGCATCCTGGAGCGAGGAGGGCCCCTTGCCCTGGCCCCTGGGACGGCAGACAAGCCTGGCCAAATCTCCCCACTGGGAGCTTGGCCAAGGCAGATGTTTCCGCAGCCCCTCCCCTGGCTTGCCCTACCCCACAGGCCTGCATCTCCAATGCGTTTTTCTCACTGTCCAGGCCCCTTCCTCCAATGATTGCTTTGCCGAGGCTTTTGCCTCTGGCTGGCGAGGGACCTGATTCTCGCCTTTATTTCTCTGAGGTTTGACGTTTCTGGGTCTTTCCCACCCCCGCCTGGTTATTCTCAAATCAAACCCACGGATGAAGATGTTCCCCTCACTCTGAGGCCTAGGAGCCCTGTAGGGAACCACGAGAGGGCAAATTCACACAGAATGAGCGGGTGGGGTGGGGTGGGGTGATGGCATCCAGCCATCCAGCCACCTATTCCTGGGAGTCTCCGTCCCAAGGCGTGGGACACCCAGCCTAGGCTCCTATGAGTTGTTGAGTAACTGAATCAGTGAAGCAATGGGTAGAAGGAATCTGCCAAAGGGGAGTTCCACTCCAAGTGATGTAAAGATGAGTTTTGAGTAAGAACAAACATTCCCCCCTTGTTTACAAGGCTGTGCTATGGAGTGGCAGGCCTTCGTGTTTACGTGTGACCCTTTGTTTACAAACTAGTCAGAACATTTCTCCCCCAGGAGACCGCCCTGACATTTTTTTTTTTTTTTTTTTTGGTTTTTTCGAGACAGGGTTTCTCTGTGGTTTTGGAGCCTGTCCTGGAACTAGCTCTTGTAGACCAGGCTGGCCTCAAACTCACAGAGATCCGCCTGCCTCTGCCTCCCGAGTGCTTCAGAGAGTCCCTGGGTCACCTGCTGGTTGGCTCTGTGGTTCTCCTCAGAGTATTGTGGAGTCCTGTGTCTCTGTTCTCTCGTGAAAACTGCCCTGGCGAGAATTCCTGAAGTTCTAGGAAACAGTCCAAAGTGGCTTCTTGGGAATGTCGCTGGACTTTTTATTTCATAACGTATGCTTTGTGTTGTTATTTGTGAAATACACACACCACAAGCCTTACCATCTTAACCAGTGTGCGTGGTCATGTATGTGTGCATGTGGGTGTGTGTAGTGTTGTGTATGTGTGCGTTGTGTGCTATGTTTGTGTGTGGTATCATGTAGGTGTGGTATGTGTGTATGTGTGTGTGCTGTGTGGTGATGTGTGTGTAGTATATGTATGTGTGGTGTGTAAGTAGTATGTGTGTGTGTGTGATATGATGTGTGTGTTTGCTGTGTGTGTGTAGTATTGTGTATGCTGTGTGGTATGGTGGTATGTATAGTGTATTTGCGTGTGATATGATGTGTGTGCAGTCCGTGTGTGTAGTATGTGTGTCTGTGCTGTGTATGTGTGCTGTGTGTGTTACTGGGGACTGAACTCAGCACCTCAAGCAGGAGAGACAAGCGCCTGCTTTGTGCTTTTTATTTGAAGCAGGGTTTCCCTAAGGTATTCAGTGTCTCAGGGTTGCTAGCTCTGTGCTAAAATATCATGACCAAAGGGAACTTGGGGAGGAAAGGGTTTATTTTGTCGTATACCGTGTAGTCCACCATCCAGGGAGGTTAGGGCAGGAATCTGGAGGTAGGAACTCAGATCACCAAGCTTGGAGACTTGTCAGTGGCCTTGAAATTTTGTTTGTGTTTTGAGACAGAGTTTCACTATGTAGCCACAGCTGGCCTGGAACTTGTTGTGTAAACCAGATTGGCCTCAAACTCACAGAGATTCACTTGCCTCTGCTGCTGAATGCTGGGATTAAAAGTGTGTGCCACCATGCCGGTTGCCTTGAACTTTGTATCCTATGCCTCAGACTCTGAGCAGCTGAAATTCCAAGCCTGCATCTCTCTGTGTATGTATGTATGTGTGTGTGTGTGTGTGTGTGCATATGTATGTGTGCATCTGTATGTGTGTGTATGTATATATGCGTATGTGTGTGCATATGTATGTGTGTGTGCATCTGTATGTGTGTGTATGTGTGTGTGTCTGCATGTGTGTATATGTGTGTATTATGTATGTATGTATGTATGTATGTATGTATGTATGTATCTATTGTGTGTGTGCCTGTGATGTAGAGGCTTCAGGCCGAGCTTGGGGGTCTTCCTCCATCTAACCCACTCGACTTTACTAACTGAGCAGTCTCCCAACCAACTGCAAAGGCCGTCAGCTATGGCTAAGAAGTCAGCCAGCTTATTCCAGATCTCCCCCACACCCAGCACAGAAGCCCTGTCTGGTTCGAGTCCCTGCCCAGCATCTCCATGGGTGCTGGTGACCTGAACTGCCCCTCCTTGACCATTTCTAAGTTTGGGATTCGGAGGTGTTCTGGAGACTTCTCCTCCTGATCAAACAGCCCTGACCCCTTCCCCTGCCTTTCCCAGCCCCCGTGCTGCTTTCTGACTACTCAAAGTAGAGGAGACCTTTTACAAGGACAAGTCTCTTTGTCGCGGTGACTGGTTTGTTCCACTTAGCTATGTCCTCAAGGTTCATCTACACACCACATACACAGCACAAAACACACCACACACACCATATACACCACACACACCATATACACCACACACACAGTACATCAAACACACGCGCGCACACACACACCACACACACACAGTACATCACACACCACACACACACCACACACCACACACACACACAGCACACACACAGCACATTACACACCACACACACACACACAGCACATTGCACACCACACACACACACACACACCACAAACTCACAACCCCCGTCACCCCCTCCTCCCGCGGCATCGTTATATGTCAGTCACCATCTGGAAGCAGATATTTCGAGAAGCCGGACTTCATGTGTTTAGTGTCTTTCTGTGTCCCTAAGGCCACACACCCCAGCATAAGAAGCCCCCACCAGCTATCCCTCAGCTTCGAGTTCTAGTCCATTCCAAGGACAGACACGGGTGAATGATCAAGGCTTGTGCACTTTGGAGGCTGGTGCTGGGGGGGATCCTCATGGCCTGGGCCCCTCCCTCCCTGAGATGAGGCTATTATTGTTTCCATTCTTTGGGGCTGCGATTCTTAAGAATTTTCTAGTTCACTATGATTGATTTTAACATTGATTCCTTTTTTGAATGAGGCAAACGCCGTTTGGGAAAGTTACCTTGCCTCACATGTCACAGCAGCCAGTGGTGACCTCAGACTGTGGCTAGACAGGCTTGACTGCAGGGTCTTGCCCCCGCCTCTGGCCCATGCTGGGGCCAATGCAGCACCAGCCAAGATGACTGTAACTCTCGAATGTGGCTCATCTGAATCCTGTTAGATTTGCAGCTGTGCAGTATTGAATTTGTGCAAATAATTAGAAAATTCAAAACACTTCCAGAACAGAAAACTTGGATTTAAAATTTTTTCTTTTCTGTTTTCTTTCACACTCCCTCCTTTAAAAAAAAAACAAAACGGGCTGGAGAGATGGCTCAGAGGGTAAGGGCACTGGCTGCTCTTCCAGAGGTCCTGAGTTTGACTCCCAGCAACCACATGGTGGTTCACAACCATCTGTAATGTAATGAGACCTCGTGCCTTCCTTGCCAGCAGTACATTGTATGCTTAATAAATAAATCTTAAAAACAAAACAAAAATCAAATCAATCAAGCAAACATAAAAACCCAGGTTCCTTTGTTGCTCAGCTGGCCTTGAACTTCTTTATTCTCGAGAATGGCTTTGAACTTCTGATTCTCCTGCCTCTCTCTCCTGAGTTCTGGAATGACTGGCATATGCTGACCATGCACACTTACTGTGGTTGGAACTCAGGGCTTCATGTATGCTGGGCAAGCACTTCACTAACTGAGCTACACCCTCAGTTCAGAAAATAGAAAAGGGGGCTGGAGAGATGGCTCAGTGGTTAAGAGAACTGCCTGCTCTTCCAAAGGTCCTGAGTTCAATTCCCAGCAACCACATGGTGGCTCCAAACCAACTGTAATGAGATCTGGCGCCCTCTTCTGGCGTGTGGGTGTAAAAAAAAAAGAAAATAGAAAAGGCTTTAGAAAATTTACCAGTAAAACCAGACCTGACTTACTGGAGGCTCATGGATGAATGTGTTTTGCTGCTGGTGTGTGTGTGTGCTGTATCTGTATGGTGTGTGTGTATGTATGTATGTGTGTGTGTGTGGTATATCTATATGGTGTATGTGTATATGTATGTGTATGTGTGTGTGGTGTGTATTTGGTGTGTGTGTATGGTGTGTCTGTCTGTATGGTGTGTGTATGTGTGTATGTATGTATGTGTGTGTGGTGTGTGTGTATGGTGTGTGTATATGTATGTATACAGGTGTGGGGGTGTTTGTGTGTGGGGGTGTTTGTCATGTGTGTGTGTGTGTGTATTATGGTCTTTTGTTTGCTTGAGATTGAGGAGGGCTTCCATTCTGCTAGGGATGTTACATAGTATGTAGTTTAATGACATCTGAAATCTGAAAACTTCTCAACCCTGGAATGCTTTTTGGCCCCAAGAGTTTCAGTTAAGAGATTGGGACAAAGACACAGTAGTGACCCTTTCTCAAGGGGACACCTTCCAAGGTCCCCAACAGCTGTCTGAAATTAGAGCTAGTACCAAATGCTGTGTACTGTGATTGTCCTTATGAATTCATACCCATGACGAAGTTTAGCTGATAAGTTAGGAATAGAAAAAAAACTAACAGGGCCAGAGATATGTTTCAGAGGTTAAAGGGGTTTGCTGCCAAGAGCAGTCACCTTGAATCAGATCCCTGGGACTCGCACTGTGGAAGAGAACTGATCCCATAAGCTGCCTGCCATCCGACCGTCTTGGAGTGTGCACAATGACCCACCTACTCCCATGATAAATAAGTAAATGTAATCTTGAAAGATTAACTATGATAATAAAATAGAATAATTGTATCCATCTCACTAAAAGGGCGATTGTAGTTAAAGATCAATATTTAGACTTACAAACTTTTTCTAGAATTTTCTGTGTGAAAGTTTCAGATATTCATATGACAGTTGGCTGCCGGGATCTGAAACCATGGAGAGAAAGTGTGGGTGAGGGCGCCTAGGGCGCACGTGAGCTCCCCCAGGGACAGAGAAGCTGTGCAAATGGAGACCTGAGACCCAGTGTTTCTCGCTAAGGGTAAGCCACGCTGCGCCACGCAGGAGCAGCCCATTACCCATCTGTGTGTCTTTATTAGGCACTTGGCACATTTTTATTAATTTTAATAGTTTTCAGCTTTGCATGTTTTGCAAGTCATTGTTTTAAGAAACGCTTGAGCTACGAGAATAATATACTTGCTTACTAAGTCCTTTAATCCAAAGACTGAACGTTTAAAGATGGAAACCAGGGCTGTGATACGGTCCATTTGGTAGAATGCTTATGTGCCATTCACAATGCCCTGTTTGGGTTCCAGGATGGCATAGCACTGGCCATGGTAGAATACGAGTCACCCAGCACGCAGGAAGTGGAGTCAGGAGGATCAAGAAGCCTAAAGTTGCACTGAAGAGCTGACTAAGAGGTTAAGAGTGTATACTGCTCTTCCAGAGGACCTGAGTTCAGACTCCAGCTCCCATGTTGGGCAGCTCACAACTGTCTGTAACTCCAGTTTCAAAGGATCAAACACCTTTTTCTGGCCTCTGTAGGCGCCTGCACTTACATACTTGGTTGTATTCATTCACCACCTACACACACACACACACACACACACACACACACGTTCTTTTCTTTTTTAAAATGTTTTTGATTATTTATTTATTGTATTGGTGGTTTGCTTGCATGTATGCCTGTGTGAGTGTTGGATTCCCTGGAACTGGAGTCATAGACAGCTGTGAGCTGTCATATGGATGCTGGGAACTGAACCCAGGACCTCTGGAAGAGCAGCCAGTGCTCTTAACCTGAGCCATCTCCACAGCCCATAAATAATTTCAAAAATAATAAAAACAAAGCTTTTTTTTTAAAAAGGAAGTTTAGCTGTTACACAGAGAAACCCTGTCTTGATAAAGCAAAACAAACAAATAAATGAATGAAGTTAAAAGTCTTCCCTGGTTAACAGCAGTTCAAGGCCACCCTGGAATACAGGAGACCCTGTCAAACAGCCAGGCGGTGGTGGTGCACTCCTTTAGTCTCTGCATTCTGAAGGCAGAGGCAGAGGCAGAGGCAGGTGGATCTCTGAGTTCGAGGCCAGCCTGTTCTACAGAGTGAGTTCCAGGACAGCCAGGCTACACAGAGAAACCCTGTCTTGAAGGGAAAAAAAAAGAAGAAGAAGAAGAAACAGGAGCGAGAGCAATGACTCCATGTTAGGAGCACTTGCGGCTTTTGGAAAGAGAACTTGGGTTTGGTTCCTGGCACCCACATTCACAACTGTTGGTACTGCCAGTTCCAGCGGTTTCTGAGCCTTCTGGCTCTGTGGGCCAGGCAGGAACATGGCACATACACATATGTGCAAGTGCAACATGTATAACAATGGAAAAACAACAAATCTTCAGACAAACAGGAAGACAGTCGGGGGAAGTCAGCGGTAGAGTGGTTATCTAGAGAGCTCAGATCCTAACGTTTGACCCCCAGCGCTGCAGATAAATACATACAGTAGGGGCCAGAATAACAGGTCCCAATGATTCTAAAGTGTAAAAAAACAATTTAGAAAGAAGAGCAAAGTTGGGCTGTAACTGTGACTCAGTGTAGGTGACCTGTCTAGAATCTGGGCTCCATCCCCAGAACTGAGACAGGAAGGAAAGAAGGAAGGAAGGAGAGAGGGAGGAAGAGAGGGAGAAAGGGAGGGAGGGAGGAAGGAAGAAGGGAGGGAGAGAGAGAGGAAAGGAAGGAAGGAGGGAGGGAGGGAGAGAGAAAAGAGTGAGAAAGCACAGAGACACTCAAGTTACATTTGGGACTCTAGCACAACTAGGAGGCTGTGAAACTCTGAGGTCCTAAATACACACACACACACACACACACATTGATTTTGTTTGGTTTTTTGAGACAGGGTTTCTCTGTAGCTTTAGAACCTCTCCTGGAACTAGCTCTTATAGACCAGGCTGGCCTCTAACTCACAGAGATCCGCCTGCCTCTGCCTCCCAAGTGCTGGGATTAAAGACGTGTGCCATCACCTCCCGGCTTCTATAAATATTTTAAATGGAAGTCATGTTTCCCATCTGAACCTCCTGAACACGATGGCTTAGTCTCAGTGCCGGGCTTCTGCTTCCTCTATCGTGACCCTGTGCCCGGAGGGAGCTGATCTTGGCCAGTCCTGCCCAGCATGGGGAGAGCACAACGTATCTACAGTCTGCAGAAATGATCACGATATGAAGAATTAAAATTACATTTATTTGTGTATTTATGTTGTGTGTATGCATGCAGGTGTGTGCGCGTGTATGTTTGCACACGTGTGGCAATCTGAGGATGGCTTGAGGAGTTGGGTCTCTCCTTCGTTCACCACCTGAGTTTCAGGGATTGAACTCAGGTAAGCGCCTTTTACCACGGAGCCATCTCAGCAGTCTGAGCGAGCTGTCTGGAAGCCAGTTCTCCCTTCCTCTTCCTTCTCCATGTGAGGGTAAAGGGAGCAGTTGTTGGTGAAGCCTTAGCTCTGGACATCCCACCAGGCTGTTTGTTACCTGTCTGAAAAAAGCTCAAGAGGGGAGTGAGGAGAAAGGAGATTGAATCAACTCACACACTGGGAAAAGACCCCATAACAGAGGGTTCAGGTTTAAACAGAAGAGGAACTGGGTTGGGGCAGCAGTGTGCATACTGAGCCTCAGTCACGGAGGGGTCTGCTGACCATGATCTCAGCTCAGCAAGGTTCTTCTCATGGAGTGTCCTAAGAAATTCCAGCATACAGCTTGCTGTCATTGTCAGCTGGCCCACTCTGAGGCTCCACTGTTCCCGTCTAAGGTAACTGTAGGCTTAGGACAAGGGCTGGAGACCCTTGGGCACTTTTGGGGGTGGGCAGTCTAGAACAAATCTGACGGGAAGGGACCAGTGATGGCTCTGGCTGCCAGGTACTCGCTGCCTGGCCTGATAGCCTGAGTTCGACCCTGGCACCTGTCGGAACACGTTCAAGAGCGGAGCCGCGCGAGCGGAATTCTGAGTGCTCGTGAGAAAACCCCAAGAAACCAAGACAAGAATCTTGTGATCTCAGTTTCTTCAAAATATGAAATTGAGCCAGGTGGTGGTGGTGCGCACCTTTATTCCCAGTACCTGGCGGGGGGGGGGGGGGGGGGGCAGAGGCAGTTTGAAAAATACCAAACAACAAAAACCCACGGAATTCTTCTTGGAATGCGCCTTCGAGCCCCTCCCAGGTGTAGCGGACAGGAGGGCGGTTGGGTCAGGTTACTCATTACAGCTGGCTACTGCTCCCCTTTACGGGCCTCGGTGGAGAAACAGGTTTTTGCCACGTGCAGCGTGTCCTTGTTATGATATACAGCTTGAATTCACGAGTGCTTGCCCAGGTGACGGCCCTTAACGCTCAGGGTATTAACTGTCCTACGCACTCAGTAAAGGTGGCTTTTTCACGAGACTTCAGCTCCTCTCGTTTCTGGCTTCGTTCTCCCAGGTCTAACCTCCTCCAGAGCGGTAATGAGGGATCCGAATCCTGAAGGTTGTCCTCTGACCTCCACAGACATGCCCTAACACCCGGGTGAGTGTGTGCACACATACAATGAATGGATTTTTTTTTTAAAGAGTTGGTAGTGAAAATGTCTCGCTTACACTCATCTGTGGGCTTTGGCCTTAACGGAATGGAAAGAGCTACCCTGGGCATCACTGGTGTTGAGACAAACACTCTGTAAATGATTTACACATTCACTGCTTAAGTAAGCAAGAAATTGACAGAAAGGAGACAGACACAAAGCAAAGGCAGAGGGGCCAGGCTTTTGTCCTGCCTGTGGATGCAGCTAGGTCAGTGTTTAGCATTTTCTAAGTGTCACTGAAGGAGACTTGTCTTGCCCACATCAACACACAGGGCATCTCGCCCTGCCTACCTGCCTCTCCTGGCTGAGCTCCTGCTGCCACTCCAGGCTACCTTGCCCAGACACAGGGGTCCTGGTATCGCCAGGGAGAGGCCCGATGTTGGTGCGTAGCGATTTAAACCGGTGAGGTGGGCTTTATACTTTCTCCTGAACTCGTTTCTTCTTTGGTATGCATAGACACGCGTGTCTAAGTGACTCTTTGTGCAAATGTGTGTGGAAGTTGGAAGTTGACACCAGGACCTCCTCCTCAGCTGCTCACCACCTCCTCTCTTGAGATGGGCTCTCTCACCGAACTGGAGCTCTATGTTTTGGCTAGACCGGCTGTCCAGTGAGCCCCTGGAATCCTCCAGTCTCTGTCCTCCGGGGCTGGACTTTCAGGCCCAGGTTTTGAGTGTGGGTCCTGGGAATTTGAAATCAGATTCTCATGCGTAAGCACTTAACCCCCTGGAGCCCTCTCCCCAGTCCCTTCTGCAATCTTTCTAAACAGCTGTATATGTGCGCGCGCAATTAACCGCGGGGTTAAGCACTCTGAGCTCCGTGTGTCTTAGCGAGCCAGCAGATCAGTTCTTGTCTACAGCAGGGATTGATTAGAAAGGCCGGGCCTGCGCCTTGATTCTGCTCTGAACTGGTTCTGCCTTCTTAATCCCAGAGGACTCTACGCAGCAGAGGTGAGAACCAAGAATCCAGATCCTGGTGTGGAGTGGCTGTTAGGACTCAGGCCTTATGCTGGCCTGCCCTGTCACCTGATAGGATGTACCCAGGCTGTACCCAGGCCAGCTCAGGGTCCTGGTTTGTGCGCAAGTGCAAAAGTCCCTTTAAGAGACAAGTTCCGCCCACTCCTGGTCTCTGGCTCTCTCTCTCCCTCAATTAACTCCACACCCAAACTATGTCTGCACGGTGTAGTCACCCGCTGCGGTTTCGGGCCAACCTCTATGGGACACTGCAAAGGTCCCTCTCCTGCAAAGCATTTGGCGCCATGTCTCACATCATTTTGTTGGTACAGCCTACCAAGAACTAGAAGGCAGGACTCGCGATGAATCTGTGAGTGAATGCAAGAAAGGTGACTGTAAAACGTATGAAGAACGTCTGAAGATATCCCAGCAGCCCCTCCGCCACACACGGTTTCACTCCGTCGCTAGGTTTTTTTTTTTTTTTTTTTTTTTTTTTGACGACCTGGAGGGTCTCGGCTGTCTTTGTTTAGTTAGTCGACACACAGACTGGATCAAAGAGATCTTGAATGCTCCTTCTCCACAGGCCCAACAAGCTGGGAAGTAATTGAGTCTGAAGCATTAGGGGCTGGGGGTGGGCTTGGAACAGGTGCATACAGCGTGCTGTAGTGAAGATTTTGTATGATAGTAATCCTGTTTCCATTTTGTTACGCTAGAGCCAAGATTGAATGTATGACATGGAACATGAATGATACTTTCATTTGGAAACCACCATTATTGCCCCTTTACTCTTTTTCTTTTTTTTTTTTTTTTTTTTTTGGTTTTTCGAGACAGGGTTTCTCTGTGGTTTTGGAGCCTGTCCTGGAATTAGCTCTTGTAGACCAGGCTGGTCTTGAACTCACAGAGATCCGCCTACCTCT
The DNA here is from genome assembly GCF_037038515.1 of Microtus pennsylvanicus. NCBI lineage: Eukaryota > Metazoa > Chordata > Mammalia > Rodentia > Cricetidae > Microtus > Microtus pennsylvanicus. The sequence continues at coordinate 32,044,759 of NC_134592.1, read as the reverse complement.
GCCTCCCAAGTGCTGGGATTAAAGGCATGCGCCACCACCGCCCGCCCGGTTTACTTAAACATTTTTATGATAATTCAGAGAGTGCTCTTTGCCATTTAAGGTTGGTTCCGGTCCTTGAAACTGTTGATGTCTGCTTTACAGCAGGGAGTGCCCTAACCCCTTGTGGGGGGTGGGGGGAATGACAAGCTTAGTTATGTCCTCTGGGAAAGTCTTAGTGAAAAACACTAAGGAATGGTCTGTAGGGGTGTGCTGATTGGTTTTATGTTAACTTGACACAAGCTAGAGTCATCAGGAGGGAGCCTGGATTGAGAAAATATCTCCATAAGATTAGGCTCTGGGGAAGCCTATAGTTCGTTCTCTCTCTCTCTCTCTCTCTCTCTCTCTCTTTCTCTCTCTTTCTCTCTCTTTTTCTTCTTCCTCCTCTGCTGCTTTCTCCTCCTCCTCCTCCTCTTCCTCCTCTTCTGTATTTTTGAGACAGGGTTTCTCTGTGTAACCCTAGCTGTCCTGGAATTCCCTCTGTAGACCAGACTGGCCTCAAACTCGCAGAGATCTGCCTGCCTTGCCTCCCAAGTGCTGGGATTAAAGGCATGCGCCACCACTGCCCAGCCATTTTCTTTTTATTTCTTTTGTTTTCTGAGACAGTGTTACTCCATGTAGCTCTGACTGTTCTGGAACTCTCTCTGTAGACCAGGCTGGCCTAGAACTCAGAGATCCACCTGCCTCTGCCTCCTGAGTGTTGGGATTAAAGGCGTGTGCCACTATGATTAATGGGGGAGGCAGCTCATTCTGTGTGGTGCCATCCTTGGACTGGTGGTGGTCCCGGGTTCTATAGAAAGAAGGCTGATAGTTCTTGTGTATTTAAAAATGTTGCTCAATAAAACAATTCTTGCAACTGAAAAAAAAAAAGAAAGAAAGCAGGCTGAGCAAGCCAGTAAGCAGCACCCCTCCATGGCCTCTGCACAAGTGCCTGCCTCTAGGCTCCTGCCCTTTTTGAGTTCCTGTCCTAACTTCCTTGTTTGAAGAGTGATGTGGAATCGTAAGTCAAATAAACTCTAAAAATAAATCCAGATGTCACCTGGAGTGTAGTCAGTTGGTAGAATGCTGGCTGGTCCAACCTACGGGCTCTGTAACCCTGGCACTCGGCATCACCGTCAGCTGAGAATGCTGGCTGGTCCAACCTACGGGGTCTGTAACCCTGGCACTCGGCATCACCGTCAGCTGAGAATGCTGGCTGGTCCAACCTACGGGGTCTGTAACCCTGGCACTCGGCATCACCGTCAGCTGAGAATGCTGGCTGGTCCAACCTACGGGGTCTGTAACCCTGGCACTCGGCATCACCGTCAGCTGAGAATGCTGGCTGGTCCAACCTACGGGGTCTGTAACCCTGGCACTCGGCATCACCGTCAGCTGAGAATGCTGGCTGGTCCAACCTACGGGGTCTGTAACCCTGGCACTCGGCATCACCGTCAGCTGAGAATGCTGGCTGGTCCAACCTACGGGGTCTGTAACCCTGGCACTCGGCATCACCGTCAGCTGAGAATGCTGGCTGGTCCAACCTAAGGGGTCTGTAACCCTGGCACTCGGCATCACCGTCAGCTGCACGTTGGGGCCAGCCTGGACCCCAATGAGATCCTGCCTTAAAACAAAGCCAAAGAATCCAAGTTCAGTCATCTGAAAAGTGGCTAGAAAAACAAACCGCAGGCAGGTTGCTCCTCGGCTGCCCAGTTCTCAGTAGCAGGGGAAAGCATTCCCTCCCATGTCCACAAGGACTTTTGACCAAGTTCAGAAAGGTCCCTGGTGGAGTGGGGGTAGTTGGAAAGAAGAAACAGGTCTCTTTCCTCGGGAGGTCTGAGGTCACTGCCTTGGATGCCATGCTTTGTTTTTGCCTAGGAATCTGGGTAGCTCCTGGGACCCTGGAATCAGGCCCCTGCCCTCCTGCTGCCCTCGGGCAGGCGGGAAGAGCTTCAGGCTTTATTCAGTCTAGTCTGAACACAGGCCCAGCCCTGAGGAAGGTGGAGGTCCCTGTTGCAAACTGTCCTATCTGAGCCCAGTGGAGAAGTGGCCATGTCAGGGTCGGCAAGGGGAGGTCCAGGGCCAGGACATTTTTCTAGGGATGCGTAAACTCTTTTCAACTTTCAGAATGGGAAAGGTACGTCTTGATTTGGGGGGGGGGGGGGAGTAGGAAACACAGGAAGGAAATTAAGTTCATCACAGGCAGATGTGGTAAGAGCCTCTATGTAGATGCCCTAGTATCCAGGGTAGTGGCCACCATGGACATGCAGGTCTTCCCCAGCCTCAACTCGCAGCTAATTCCCGGTTACAGAATTTTACTCTGAGTCTTTATTACAACTGCAGCAGCAGCCGGGCGGTGGCGCACGCCTTTGATCCCAGCACTCAGGAGGCAGAGGCAGGCGGATCTCTGAATTGAAGGCCAGCCTAGTCTACAAAGTGAGTTCCAGGACAGCCAGGGCTACACAGAGAAACCCTGTCTCAAAAAAACCAAACCAAATAAATGATAGATAGATAGATAGATAGATAGATAGATAAATTGTAGCAGCTGGGATCAACGATGGAGCAGGCAGGGAAGCCTCAAAAGATGCTGGGTAAAGAGGTGTTTTGTTTCATTTTTATTTTTCATGACACGGAACTCACTCTGTAGACCAGGCTCGAACTCACAGAGATCCACCTGCCTCTGCCTCCCGAGTGCTGAGATTAAAGGCCACCACACATGGCATAGAGAGATTTAAGAGAGGAGTAGAAGCTGGATAAGTTTGGGGTGTGGGGGTGGGTATAAATTCAAAGTGATAGGGAAGTTCTCTCTCTCTCTCTCTCTCTCTCTCTCTCTCTCTCTCTCTCTCTCTCTCTCTCTCTCTCTGTGAGTGTGTGTGTGTGTGTGTATAAATTGATTGCAGCCAAACAATAGAATTCAGAAGGTGGCTGGATGGAAGTCAGTATGGGGTAGCGTAGTGAGGAGGAGTGTGTGTATGTGTATGTAAACTGGTCATAACCAAAGTATAGAATTCAGAAGGTGGCTGGACACCGAGGTCTGTCAGCGTAAGGTAGTAGTAGCAAGGAGGTGTTTTGGCAAAGATCTGGAGGGCTTGGGCATGGGGAAGTGGGACTGAAAAGGTGGCTGGCACAGACCCAAGACCCATAGCCCACAGAGTTGAGAATAAGTAAAGCCTTGGCAGGAGCCCAAGAGAGGAAACGCGGGGCAATCTTGGGCATCCGGGGCCTCTCCGTGGGGGCACTGTGCTCCTTCAGGGATTGGAGGTGGGTGTCAGCAGACTGGGTGGGGGAAGATGGGGCGGGGAGGAAACCAGCCAGCAGAGGGGAGAGAAAGTCCAACCTTCCCTGGCTTTCGTTGGTTGTGGAGAGGTTGACCTAGGCTGGGCGCTGACGGGGCGGCTCCCGGGCTTTGCAAGTCAGGTAGGAACGCAAGCGGGCTTTTTGGGCAGGGCACGCTCGGGGCATCTGTAGGCATCTGCCCCTCCTGGCTTGGGAAGGTCGCCGGTGACATGGAAGTGAGAGGCCCAAGGGAGACCCCGTCTCCAGCCGTGCGATGGCCGAGGTGGCCACGGGGTAGGGTCTCAGCTCCGCATCGGGCTGGGTGGTCAGGTCCTCCCCGCCCCCTGCTCATCTCCAGGGACAGCATTACCTTCCCCGCCACCCCACTCCCCCTCCAGGGCACAGTCCAGGTGCAGCCTACAGACCAGAGCACCCCCTGGGGACATGCGGTGGAGAGCCGGGCCACAGCCAGCACCTGCCAGGCCCCCAGGGTCCCCAAGGGAACCGCCCCCTCAGCTTCTCTGGGGGCACACCCCGGGGCGGAGACACAAGGTTTGGGGAGTCGAACTGCCAGACTCAGGGATGGCTTTGGTTTGAGAGAAGGAAAATGGTTAAGCTTCTGGACTTTGGAATCAGGGTCAGGGTCGCAGGCCTGGGCAGCGCCTGTAGTGAGTGGAACCCCTTAATCCTTTCTTCAGTCTCTGTTCAAGTTCACCCACCTCCTGGCCCACTAGCCCTCTGTGCCCACATGCCCTCCTGGGTGCTCTTGATCCCCCAGAAGGTGGAGCCAAACCCAGGAATTTCTGCTGATAAGAATGACCGAGTGACTTGCTGTCTGTGCCAAATTAAATGGGGTTTTTCTTCCATCCATGCACTAGGGTAAGCTTTCCTGAATGTGGCTTTTGTATGCTCTACTTCATCCCTATAAAATGACCGCAAGTCATTTTATTCTAAAAGAATTCAGAACATCAGTAGAACTACAGATTTTAATATTAAACACACCTGCCAGCACTTGTTTAATGTTCTGTACTGAACTGCATGCTGCTTACGTATCTCTGATAGAGACATGTGCGCACACGTAAGCACGCCCCGCACTGCACACACACCTAGTGCACACACGCTCATACCACTACAGCGAATGCATAGTGCACACCCTGCACACAACTCTGGGTTTGCCGGTGCACACAGTTGTTTTGCAGACTGTGAAGAAAGATTTCTTGTGAAGACAAGAGTTGGCTCAGATTTAAACCAGGAAACTCTGAAACTCTGTGTGTGTGTGTGTGTGTGTGGGGAGAGAGAGAGAGAGAGAGAGAGAGAGAGAGAGAGAGAGAGAGAAAGGGAGGGAGGGAGGGAGAGCAAGAAAGAGAACATTGATGCTGGGCATCCAAATCGGGGTCTCAGCGTAGCTAAGCATGAACTGTACCCCAAGACCTATACTTAAATTTTAAAAGCAGTTGAATTTGGAGCAGGCCTTTTTGCCTAGACTGACCTTGAACTCCTGGACTTTGGTGGTATTCTTGCCTCAGCCTCCCAGTAGCTGTGACCAAAAGGTACCCCCCCCCACACACACGGCACCCACCCTTCACCACACCCGGATAAGCAATTGAATTTTTTTTTTTTTTTGGTTGGTTGGTTCTGTTGGAGATAAGATTTCTCTGTGTGGCCCTAGCTATCCTGAAACTAGGCTCTGCAGAGTACCCAGTGCTGCAATTGAATTTTTAAACTATCCTCACACTGAGGATTTTCCTATATATTTCAATATATCTTCTGGCGAGGCTGGGAAGATGACCCTGTCAGTGAAAAGCTTGCTGTGCAAGCATGTGGCCCCGAATCCAGATCGCTACAACTCAGGTAAAGTTGCTGTTGCAGCACGCTCTGGAACCCCAGCCCCGTGGGGAGGGTTGGGGAGGCGGATCCCTCCACCTCATTGGCCAGTCGGCTTAGCTGAAAAAGCTGAGCAGCAAGTTCAAAGAGAGACACTGTCTCAAAAAAATACCGGGGCGAGCAGCTGAGGAAGATATCCACGATCAACCTCCAACCTCCCCGGTCCCATGCCTGCACACGCTCACACATACACATTCACACCCTTATTTTGGGTGATGAAAATTGACAGCAAATCGATTATTGTTAGCTGTCTTTAAGTGGGATGAAATGGCCTCTTAATTTCTTACTGAGTTTAACAGCCTGATTACTTTGATTCCCAACTCGCTCAGTTCAACAACACAGCTGTATTTTTAACCATTCTTTCCCCTCTGAAATCCCCAAACAAGTTGCTCCTGTGCTTCTGCCTGCTGCCGACCAAGCCGTCTCTCCCTTGTGCGTGAGTTGCGTGACGTGTTGTCTAGTGAGCTCCAAGGTCCCGGCAGACCGGGTCTCCGTGAGGAGGAACATCCCACCCACATAGCAGAAGCCACTACTTTCGGCAGCTGTTGCGGCCCGTCTGGCTCTAACCCGTGGCTTCTCCTGCAGGCGGAGATGTTGCTGTTGATTCTCACGTTCCTGCTGCTGGCCTCCGCTCCAGGGTCTTGGGTGAGTGTAACCCCGTAGGGCTCTGGGAGCCTGCTTTGGGAGCGGTGGGGGAGGGGCAGGAGATGGGCAGTGCCGGAAGATGTGGAAGAGCTGAGCCTGCAGCGCTCCAGAGCCTTCGCAAACCAGGGCACCTCGGCGGTCTGCCTGGGACGTTTAGCTTTCTAACGGGGCAGTCCGCCTGAAGGAGGCGGCTGGGAAGTTCCGTCTCTCTCTCTCTCTGGGGTTCAGTCTGCAGCTACTAGGTTCATGTGTCTATTGCACATTTGAAATGTGGCTAGCATAACTCAGGAGCTTCTGATGTTGACCTGAGCGTAATTTAAACTACAGGTAAATGTGGCTATTAGGTTAGTGCAAACCTGGAGGGTGGATTCTGGAAGCTGTTTCATGAGGGAGCTTAGGGGATGGGACTCCCTGGAGTCCTAAGGTGAGGCAGGGAGGAGGTCAGAGGGCTTGCAGAGCTGGGTGCTGAGCAGAACAGAGAGGGCAGAGGCAGCCAGGTCCCATTCTCTGAAAAGCCGTGCATAAGGGAGACCATAGCCCTGCTCATCCCTAAGAAGGCCCAGATGAGAGATGAGAGATGAAAGACTGAAAGGATTGGCTGACTGTCTGGGAAGGAAGGGGGTCGTGCGCTCCCCCCCCCCCCGCGGCCCCGTCCCGTGCTAATATGAGTGGAAAGTAAGGAAGGTAGGCAGGGGTTGGTGTCAGTGGTAGGCACTGGGCACCCCCCCCCCCCAAAGCTCATACTCCGACACATAGGCATGCCAGGCAGTTGCCGCCAACTGAAGCCCCCTTCCTTATTTCCGTTTTCATGTGCCACCTGTGCCTACAGCCCTTGCTCCCTGGAGTCTGCTCTCTGAGGTTCTTCATGGCACGCTGGTGACTTAGCTGCCTGCAGGTGAAGGCCCAGAGGGAGGGGTCTCCATGACTGCATCGGCACCCCAGGGTGAAATCCCAGAGCCCCAGAACCACTCCCTAATAGCTTGCTTGACTCCGGCTCATCCTCCAAGTCACAGACAGACCACCCAAACCCCATGTCCACACCACACACAGGCTGTCGCACAGATGAGCCCATGGTTACAAAGTACCCTGGATCCTATAAGGTCCCTTCTTCCATGGAGGAACCCTGAGTGGCCTCTGCCTCTTCCTCCTCCTCCAGCAGGAAAGGCCCAGAAGGAGCTGGGGTCTTTCCCTGTCCTCTGTGTGGCAGAGAGGTATGTAAGGCTCAGCTCCCCGCATGGTGGCGGGATCCACCAGGAGGTCCTGATCACCCCGGGGTCCCTGTCAGGCCTGCCTAGTCAGTCTGCTTACCCACCGATCAGATGGATAGTTAAAGGCGTGGCTGGGAGTCCCCTCACCCCTGGCCTGTTGTCTCTGGTGCACAGCAGGCCCCAGAGTCTTCTGGGACAGGTAGGAAAGGGGGCTCCTGAGCCGGGAGCTGGAGGACGAAGGGTGGGGTGCTGAGAGCAGCCGCCTGAGACAGGCGGGAACAGGCCCAGAGCAGGGTTGGGCCACACTGGCTCCTGGCTTCATACCTCCGCACAGCTGGGGGTTTAGATAATTATGGAGAACAAAACGTGCTCACGGCTCAAGGCCTGATGGGTGTGGAAATTGTGCAGGGAGCACGGTTCAGTATCGCACAGACTAGGCTTCACCCACGCACCGGCGGGAGGCTTCTACCTGCAGGTGCTGGTCACAGGAAGCAAGGAATGTCTGTAAAAGGCACTGGCAGGACTGTGGCATCTCTAGGGCCCCAAGTTCAGACCATTCCCCTCCCTGTCAGACATTCTAGGATGACTTCGTGGCCAGAGCATCCCCTATGGCTGTGGACACATGAGTTGTCCCTACCTTGCCTTCCAGAACAGCCGGATTTCTGGGGGCTGCTGCTCCAAGGGGCCTAGACAAGCATCCAGACAGACGCTGAGCAAGATCAACACTAGCCAGGCAAATGAGGGCAGCCAGTCTACAAGGGCCACATCCTGGTACTTAGCACACGGTAGAGCTGGGCAGTGGTGGTGCACACCTTTAATCTCAGCCCTCGGGAGGCAGAGGCAGGTGATCTCTATGAATTTGAGGCCAGCCTGGTCTACAAGAGCTAGTTCCAGGACAGGTACCAAAGCTACAGAGAAACCCTGTCTTGAAAACAAAAAACAAACAAAACAAACAAGCACATGGCAACACAGCATTGAGGCTCACAGGGGCCACAGCATGGAATGTTACCCCAACACCGACCACACAATAAGGAGCTCTCCCCTTCAAAACAGAAACTCAAGCCGAATAAAACCAGTTTACATGTTGTTGCCAGAATACCTGAGCATTTTGGTTCACTGGTTTGGAAAGCCTGGAGGTTCTGTTCTGGCTGGAACTGGAGGAGTGGATGATTTACAATGAGAAGCAAGACCTTTGGTCTGGCTGGCCTGCGCTTCGCTCTGTGTGTGGTTAGCGAGTTCAGTGCGGTTTGCTCTGCTTTTGAATTGTGGGCTATAAAAATAAGAGTAATGAGATATTTGATGTTAGGCTTGAGCAAACATCCCTGCTCACCTCAGACTGGCTAACCAGAAGGCCCCACGTTGGGAAAGGGCTTGTGTTTCTATGTTCACACTTGGCCTCTTTCTGAACAATGGGAGTTCTATTTTCTAAGACGACATATAGTGAAACCTCAAAATAAACCCGCGTTTCAGCACACGGGACATGCTTACGGCGCCTCTCTGCACCCTTGTCTAGCTCCTTAGGACCCAGTATCTCAGGTAGGGACACAGTCCTAGGATGAAGCACGGAGTGTTTCGGCTTGGTCCTCAGCGTGGCTTTCCTTGGGAGGATTAGATGAGAGAATGTGTGTATCACCTGTCCATGGCATGCTGGCTGCAGGTGTCACATCCATAATGAATTTCCATTGTGTAATCTCATCAAGGCAGATTAGGTCTAACTCTCTCCCTCTCGCATAAACACTCAGGGGTCAGAAGTTCAGGGCTGTTTCATTTCACGAAATCCTCACTTTGTTTGAAACCTTCATTCCGAAGAAATTGGCCAGTCTAAAGGGCTGTTCTTACCCTAGCCATTACAGCAGCTTTTCCAGCAGAAAGGCTTGCTAGAGGACCAGGAAGACATGCCCATTTGCCCTGTCTCTTCTCGGAGTACTAGAGACTGCTGCCCAGCACTTGTGTTTGTGGGCCGTAGATGAGACCTTAGGATCTTAGGGCTGGGGTTGGTAAGCTACGGGAAACAAGAGTATTGAGCATGAGGTTTTTTTTTTTTGTTGTTGTTGTTTTTTGGAGACAGGGTTTCTCTGTGGTTTTGGAGCCTGTCCTGGAACTAGCTCTTGTAGACCAGGTTGGTCTCTAACTCACAGAGATCCGCCTGCCTCTGCCTCCCAATTGCTGGGATTAAAGGCATGCGCCACCACTGCCCGGCTGAGTATTGAGCATTGTGCAAGAAGGCAAGTTTTCAGGTTCTCTTATAAGGGCTGGGGGAAATAATAATGGGGTACCCTTGGGAGTCTCTGCCACAGATTACCCCAAATACTGTAATTCCCCCCTACCTAGCCCACACTAGGTTCTAGAACTATAGAAGTTTCTGGAAGTGAGCTCACATTCAGAGCAGAAGTGGTACAACAGACTTGGGGTGGCTCTTCTCCAGGGGAGTCGACTGACGATCCATCCTGTCTTGGTTACACTCTCTGAACAGACAGAGAGGCCCACCTGCCTGAGGACCTGCTGTGATCTTTCCCGTCCCATATGGGTCTCTCTTGAAAAGGATGGGTCTGCTGATCCACAGGCTCCATTTAAGGGACACCAACCCAAGCTCTGCCCTTGCCAAGCATAGCATTGTCAGGGGAGACAGCCTCTGCCCGGCCACGCCCCCAGGCCACGCTCTCCCGGCCGTGCCTGGTAGACACCAAGAATGCCTGGTTGTCTTGCTAGATGAGTAGACCACAGCTGAGTAGCGAGCGCCCAAAACAAGACATCGAGGTACCCTCGTCCTAGGTTCCTTCCCTCTTTTCTTCAGGGTCCTTTCTTCCACATTAGAAATGACCCACAAATGCTTGCACTGGCTGCAGGGCCCCTCCCCCAGGGCCCCTCCCCCAGGGCCCCCGGAACTGCAGGCTCTTCCCAGCTGACTGAGCCCAGTCACACCTAGGCTGGCTCTTCCATTCCTTCAGACAGCATCTTAAGTTTGCAATGAACATTTTGGAGTACCCGGTGGCGCTTCTGTGTCCTGAACAGGCAGTACTGGAGGCCCCCAGGTGCTTTGAACCGGTCGGGGAGCATCTATCTCTGCAGGGTTCTGGGTCCCAAGTGTGTGTGCCTGCGGGGGGTGATGGTGAGGCACAGCCCGTGTTTTTCACAGGCTCGGAATGTGAGGCAGCAGAGTGATACCTGGGGCGTCTGGGGCGAGTGGAGCCCCTGCAGCCGGACCTGTGGAGGAGGCATCAGCTTCCGGGAGCGCCCCTGTTACTCCCAGAGGTAGGGAGGGGACGTGTACAACCTGCCTGCCCCTTAAAGGAGGGCAAGTGAGGAATGGCAGGCTGCTGGGTGGGGAGCCTGACGTCAGGGCCGTGGTGTGACAGATTCATTGTGGAAGAGTGATGATGTGTATAGGAAAACCGATATTTCCTGTGTAGTCACCTCGGATTCCAACACTCAGCCTAGACTGAGAGGAGCTGGGCCGCGTCTCCTTCCTCCCTGTGGCGCCTGGCTCATAGGGGTGGGGCTGGGTGGGGCTTCATTTGTAGAGTTGACTGCTGTGGCTTTCGAATCCTCTGGGAGTAACCAGAGACTTAGACTCAGCTAGAATTTAGATTAGATGAATTAATTCATTCTTACCGATGGCCGATACAGCTTGCCATGTGGAAGGGGGGTTACCGTGAGAGGTTTTAAGGCGGACATCAGAAAGGTGCGCGTTCCAGCTGTCCATGGAACCCACAGCTGGGCAGGAACAGCGTTTTTTTACTCCCCTCAGCTGTTCCCCGCTATAGAGTAACAAAAAGCCCATTTCATCCCCTTTTCATAGCCGCAAGCAGGTTTTACAGAACCAAAGGCAGCTGGCAATATCTCACAGCCCATTATCCTATTCTTAGCTCACCTGCAGGCCACGGATGCCTGGATCCATATTAAGTCTCTTTAGCCTTTAAGGGACCTGTGTAAATGATTAGTCCGGTCTGCGCACTCTACTGACTGGGTTAGAGCTGCTCCGTTCTAGGCAGGCAAAAACTCAGGTTAGGGCTGGCTGTCCACGTCCCCATCAGTGACCATCAGCCCACAGTTCCTAGTTGCGGTGATTTCTTTGCCCTTGGCTGCTTTGTCAAGTGCAGAGGACCCTCCCCGGGCAAGTGATTTTAGAATTTACTAGGAGAATTTAAATGGGCTTTGCAGGAAGGTGGTCGGGTTCGAAGGAAAGATAGTGAGGCGCCTCCTACTGGTGGTTTTGTGAACTGTTTCCTGAGAATCTGTCAAGTGTAGTGGGTAACAGTAATCTTAGCTCTAGGAAGGTGGAGGCAGGATGAACAAGGTCATCCTTTGCAACAGAGTCAACCTGGCACTTTGTCTCAGAAAATAAACAAAAATAACCAAAACTCCAAATATCCTGGAATATTATTATTAAGTCGCAGACTGAACCCGCAAGTAGTGGTGTAGTATGTGCGGGTCAAGGGCCTTGTGGCCAGGAGTCAGATCAAGGGTAGGAACAGTCAGTTTAAGAACAGTACAAACATCGTTCCACCCCACCCCTCCTCAGCTTGCCTCGGGTTTTGATCCAGCCTTGCCCATCTGGGGACCCCGCAGAGGGCCCAGGGATGGGTGGGGACATTGGGGTCTTCCTGGTGCTCTTGCCCTATAGGAGAGATGGAGGCTCCAGCTGCGTGGGCCCGGCGCGCAGCCACCGCACCTGCCACACCGAGGTAAAGCCTGCGTGGGCCCTGCTCCCCACGGCCCCGCCCAACTCCCCATGGTCCTGCCTCCAAGCCTCATCCTATCCTGTTCTGGGAACCCGCCAGGCACCGAGGGGGAGAGCTGGTAGCTCCTCCTGGGACGGTGAATGGGATAGAGGCGCAGGACCCCAGGGCTCCAGGACATGGAGGGTGGATAGGGCAGGATGGCAGCTTCCCTGGTGCCCACGTTGGCACCCACGTTCTCATGCAGAGCTGCCCAGACGGCATGCGGGACTTCCGGGCTGAGCAATGCGCAGAGTTCGACGGCACGGACTTCGAGGGCCGGCGCTACCGGTGGCTGCCCTACTATGCTGGTAAGTGTGCTACCCTGCTCTTCTGGCTCCACCCCTGCCTCCCGAGCAGCACACCGAAAGTTATAGCCTCTCAAAGACTCCTTGCCACTTGGACAGTGACCTGTCCCGCGTTAACCCAGTAATGAGCGTGGTGTGAGTTCTTTCGGGCCTTTTCTCTCCTCCATATGCGTTTTCAGAATTGAAGCTTTGGTGTGTCTGTCTCCGGCCTAGCTTTGTTCAGTTATGAAGCTTCCCCCCTGTTCCCACAGAGGTGTGGAGTGAGGGGCCGCATGGAGGCATGGCGCTGCTTGGGGCCATGACTGCCAAAGTCAGGAAAGAACTTGGTACCCATCTACCCAGACCCCATGTAGTCTGGGGAAATGCTGGGTGGGGTTCAGGAAAATAACACCGCTGTGTATGAATCTGAATCATTTTAGAATAGCCAAAAGATGTCTTAGTGTACCTGCACAAAATAAAGGCAATGCAGATATCAAAGAATATTTACCACTTTAATGTTAAACTTACAGAACCAAAGTTCCAGCGTAGTACAGGTAGGGAGGAAAAAAGGGGCGAGCCGCCTCTCCGCGCACCATTTATTGGCAGGCATTCGCCTGAGGCAAACCCCGCCCTCTAAAGGGGGCTGACTTAACCCTTCATCTTAGGAGCTAGGGTTTCACTCCATGGCAGAATGGGTTTCTAGTGTGTGCAAGGGCCTAGCACAACCAAATTTCAAGTGTGGTGGCACACACCTGCGTCAGGAGTTTAAGGCTAGCTTGGGCTACCTGTTGAATTCCAGGAGTTTGAAGCCAACTTGGTCTACTTGGTGATGCCTTGCCTAAAAATAAACTAAACATAAAAAAAAAAAATCAAGCCTCAGGAAAAGTCATTGTTTTTTCTGCAAATGATCCCTAGAGACTCTGCACACTGATGTCCAGTTTGATTCCCATCACCCATGTCAGGCAGCATATAACCATCTATAATTCCAGTTCCAGGGAATCTGATACCTTCTCCTAGCCTCCTACCCCCACCTGCGACACCCACACTCACACTCACACACACTCACACTCACACTCACACTCACACACACTCACACACACTCACACACACTCACACACACTCTCACACACACACACTCACACACACACACACTCACACACACACACACACTCACACACACTCGTGCACAGTGATGATGATGATATGAGGGGTGGAAAGATGGGTCAGTTGTTCAGAGTACTTGTTCTTGACCTACCAAGGACCCGAGTTTGGTTCCCAGCACAGATGTCAGGTTACAATCACCTGTAACTCCAGTCCTGAGGGATCCCATGCCCACTTCTGGCCTCCGTGGCACCTGCATTCATATGTACATGAATGCACACATGTAAACAAATAGTTCATCTTTATTTTTTTTAAGATTTATTTACTTATGTATACAGTATTCTGCCTACATCTATCCCTATACGCCAGTAGAGGGCACCAGATCTCATTACAGATGGTTGTGAACCACCATGTGGTTTCTGGGAATTGAACTCAGGACCTCTAGAAGAGCAGTCAGTGATCTTAACCTCTGAGCCACCTCTCCAGCCCCTAATCTTTATTTTTTAATCTTAAAAGATTATAGGGTTGGCTGTCTTGTAGACAGGATGATGATCTTGTTAGCACTTTGGGGCTCTCTGAGGTCATTGAGACATACAGGGAGTTTAAGGCCATATTGGTTTGGGATTTATTTTGGAAGGGGAAGCAGAGTCTCCCTATGTAGTTCTGTCTGTCCTGGAACTCACTATACAGATCAAGCTGGCTTCCAACTCAGAGATCGCTTGCTGGGACTAAAGGTGTGCACCACTGTGCACATTCCTTAAGGCTATCCTTGTGTAGAGACTTCACCTCAAAGCAACAAAATTGCCAGGTGGTGGTGCATGCCTTTAATCCCAGAACTCAGGAGGCAGAGGTAGGCGGATCTCTGAGTTAGAGGCCAGCCTGGTCTACAGAGTGAGTTCTTGGACAGCCAGGGATGTTCCACAGAGAAACTCTGTCTCGAAAAAAGCAAAACAAAATAAAGCAATAATATAAAGAATGGAGCTTTGTAGAGGTTGCTGCTCGACTTGATTGATCTCCAAGATGCAAATAGGTTTGCGAGAATATTCCTTCTCCCTGGGAGAGGGGTGGGATTCTCTGCTGTTTGGGGGGTTGCTGTAAACCCCTCTCCTGGCAAGAGTGTACTTTTGGCTGCTGCCCACACCTCCCTAGGGGATTCTTACAAGGCCATGTGCTAGGAGCTCGGCTTCCCCTCTTGTCCACCCAGCCCTCAACAGATATTTGGGTGTTACTTACTTTGTGGTTGCTGTGCTAAACACCCTGAGGGGTAGCTCGCAGAAGGAGTTCATTTGGGCTTATGACTCCAGACTGAGGGGTAGCTCGCAGAAGGAGTTCATTTGGGCTTATGACTCCAGACAGCAAGTCCATAATAACTGGGGCTGGAGTGGGAATCTGGCTGAGAACTCAAACCGGAAGTGGGCAAGGCTCTGAGCTTTTGAAGCCTACCCCCAACAACGCTCTTCCTGGAAGGCTCCCCTAAACAACGCTACTAGCTAGGGACCAGGTGTTCAACTATGTGAGCCAATGGGAAGCCACACTTCTGGGTCAGGATGATGTCAGCCTTCTCCTCTCGCCTACCTAGCCCCAAACAAGTGTGAACTGAACTGCATTCCCAAGGGGGAGAACTTCTACTACAAGCACAGGGAGGCCGTGGTGGACGGGACACCCTGCGAGCCCGGCAAGCGGGACGTCTGTGTGGACGGCATCTGCCGAGTGAGTTATGCCCCTGCCCGGCCTCCAAACTGGCTGGGGATTGTTATGCCCGGTGTCTTCCAGCCCCAGCAGGACCAAGTGGCTGTCAGAAGCTTTGGTGGCTTCTTGAGCCACTAGCTCCCAGAATGCAATGCGGTCATTACAGCTGTCCCCTGACCACCTCAACTTTGCCCCAGAGAACACTAACCTCATGAGAGAAACTCTAGATGGCTAAAGGCTGTCCTCAACCAAACCCAACCGAATGTGAAGGGACAGCTGCAGGCCATTTCTCTCTCCGTCTCTTGCTTTCTCCTCTGAGTCAGCTTCAGGCTCATGCTCTTCCCATGAACCTGCCACAAGATGGCAGCTCCAAGCCTCTCACATAGCAGCCTGTCAGCTACCAGGGCCCCAGCTCCCTGGCCTGCTAGCCTGCGCTCACCTGAGCCGTTCTCTGAGGAAGGAGGGAAACAACCCTCTGGGCGTGCCCAAACCCACATTTATGGAGTTTCATCCAAACCGGGAGAGACGTGACCTCCAGAGGAAGATTGGGAGTGATTAGCAGGAGTCGGGATAGGCCTGAGCTGTCCGTCCATGTCTCTCCTCTCTCATCTTGCCCTCATTCCCCTTTCCCTCCCTGAAGGTTGTTGGCTGCGATCACAAATTAGACTCGACCAAGCAGGAGGACAAGTGTCTGCAGTGTGGAGGTGATGGCTCCACCTGCTACCCGGTCACAGGAACCTTTGACGCCGATGACCTCAGCAGAGGTGGGATCACACAGGGGGCTCTGAAGGGGTCTGTGGCCTGCCTTGGCTCGCCTGTCACCTTCTCTGACCAAGGCTTGAGGCCAAGGGATCTCAGGGCGCTCAGCGGGTCTGACTCAGGTCATGTGACTGCAAGGCAGCGCCTGTGCCCCTCCCTCACCTTGGCTGTACCTCTCTAATCTCACACTGCTGATACTGGATGCCCACTCTCAGCCCTCCCCACCTTGTCCTTGCCCCCATGCTGCCTCTGTTTCCCCTTAATGACGTCAGGTGTCTAGAGTCTCACCCACCCCCACCCCGCCACAACCTGTGTAAAGCGCTGTCCCCAAGAAGTCCCACCAGGAACAAACCAGCACCCCTCACCTGACTCTTGTCCCGATCAGGCTACAACCAAATCTTCATCATTCCTGCTGGGGCCACCAGTATTCGCATCGAGGAAGCTGCGGCCAGCAGAAATTTCCTGGGTGAGAGATGGTTTGGAACGGGGCAGTCTGGGGCTCAGAGGTGACTGGCTGTCCCATGTCCCCTGACAAGCGGGGTCTCCACAGCCGTGAAGAGCGTCCATGGAGAGTACTACCTCAACGGGCACTGGACCATTGAGGCAGCCCAGGCTCTGCCAGTGGCCAGCACAGTCCTGGAGTACGAAAGGGGCGTGGAGGGGGACCTGGCCCCTGAGCGGCTCCGGGCAAGGGGCCCCACCTCAGAGCCCCTGATCATCGAGGTGAGTGAGGTGCAGAGGGAGGTGACCCTGCCCAGGGGAGCTGCCCTGGCTACCGAGGGCCCGGCCCGGGGACTTGAGCGAAGTCTCTCTGCAGCTCCTCAGCCAGGAACCCAACCCCGGCGTGCACTATGAGTACTACCTGCCTTTGAGTGACCTCAGCCAAGGCTTCAGCTGGAGCCACGGTTCCTGGAGCGATTGCAGCGCTGAGTGCGGAGGAGGTAAATACGAGGGCCTGGGGGAGGGGACAGTTAGGTTAGCCGTCCCCATGAAGGGCTGCAACCTTTGCCAGGATAAAGGAACTCCCCTAGGAGGGAACTGCCCGCTGCCGACCAAGGTCTCTCACTTGCCCCTAAGGCGCTCTGAACCTCCTTGTACTCCTCTGTAAGTTGGTTATGATGGTGGTACCTGCCACAGAAGGACGCGTGGGACTTACCCAGGGCTAGCTATGGGTCTAGTCCCGAAGGGTGCCTGACTGGAGACTACTGGTCTACCTGCACCTCTGTGTGGCTCTGCCCCCCCCCCCCCCACAGGTCACCAGTCTCGCCTGGTGTTCTGTACCGTTGACAACGAGGCCTACCCGGACCACATGTGCCAACACCAGCCACGGCCAGCCCACCGACGTTCCTGTAATCCTCATCCTTGTCCAAAGACCAAGCGGTGAGGCCTTGTCAGCCCCTTCCACCTATGGTGGAGCCCAAGAACCTGGGTGGGAGGGAGGGGCGCTCCTAAACTGTTTTAGGCATAGGGTCGAAGAGTGGGTAGGGGGCGCTCTTCACACCAGGCGACAGCTGTCCCTGAGCATGAGGCCCAAGAGCGTTCTCTCCATTCCTGGGTCTCCTCACAGAAGCAGAATGCGTAGGCTGGGAGCAGCAGGACTGGGGACAGTGCCAGAGGGTCCCTGTCTGAGGCAGCAGGGGCCTCACACAGATGGCTAGGGGTGAGGCAGAAATTTGGCCAAAGGGCCAGTAGACTTTGGCAAACGCCTTTGTTCGTGCACGAAGGATCTCTTTCCTGCACCGGCCGGGAGCATGGCGCCATTCTGGGGCCCAGCATGTGTGTAGGAACAGGTAATCCGTGGGTCAGGGGGTTCCTGGAGGGCTGGTGTTGGTACCCTCACTCTCCTGGCCTGGTGAGACGGTGGTGGGCTTGGCTTTGCATGGTGTGTTTGGGGCTTCCCTTTCCTTTGGCCCTTGTACCCCCAGCCAGGCAGGGCTTCTCCACATACAAGGAGCAGAGCCGTTCTGGAGATGCCCCCACACAGGACGGCAAGGGATGGAATCTGACTGGGATGCCAGGACCCAGTGAGGAGGAGAAAAGGAAGAGTTGGGGCACAGATACGAAAGCCGAGGGGCAGCAGCCAGGCTGTCTGTTAGACCCTTTAGGGGATGCCTAGGAGGGCCTGGCTGGTGGTTTCTCCACAGAGTTCTTGGGAGGGGTGTGGTGGGCCCCCAGTGCGCTTCATGCTGGGGAGCTGCACGCTCCTGCCCCAGGCTTACCTGTTTCCATTTCCTGTCAGCTGGAAGGTAGGACCGTGGACACCCTGCTCAGTCTCCTGTGGGGGTGGATTCCAGTCTCGCCCTGTCTACTGCATCTCCTCAGATGGGGCTGGAGGCCAGGAAGCTGCGGAGGAGATCCAGTGTGCTGGTCTACCTGGGAAGCCTCCTGCCACACAGGCTTGTAACCTGCAGCGCTGTGCAACCTGGAGCGTGGAGCCCTGGGGAGAGGTGAGGCCTTGCCGAGGACTAGGAGCTGTGTCTTGGGCCTGGGTAGCAGCAGGCCTGGGCTGAAAGGCTTGTTGTCCATGTGGGAGGAAGCTTACATAGGTCCTCAGAGGCGAAGGGACCTTGCTGGTCATCTTGGAAGATGTAGCCAAAGCTGGGATGAGACGCAACTTGGAGACTCTGGTCCAGGGTTCTCCTCTCTTTAGCATCCCAGGGCTGGGTGGGAAAGGGTTTGTCTTGACTGGAAGACAGAGCTGGATGTGTTTGGGGGCGAGGGAAGCATTGCCTCATGTACCCAAATATGGGGCATGGAGGCTGTGGAGACAGCTCAGCTGTTAACACTTTCTGCTCTTCTAGAAGGACCTGACTTTGATCCCAGCACCCTGTGTTAGGTTTTTCACAACTGCTTCTAACTCCAGCTCCAGGGGATCCGACTCCCTCTCTGGTCTCACAGGCACCCACACACAAGGGGCACACACACAGGGAGACACACGTATATACACATAAATAAAAATAAAATGATACTCCCAGCCTGTGTGACTTCAGAGCAGTGACTCAGCCTCTCTGGGCTTTTGAATGAGAGAAAGACAGCAGAGCTCCATCTGCCTTCTAAGCCAGGCTGGTAGGGCTCCAGCTGCCCGGGAACCTTCCTGCTGATAGCCTGTCCCTACAGTGTTCTGTTACCTGTGGAACTGGCATCAGGAAGAGGAGTGTCACCTGCCGGGACGCCAAGGAGTCTCTGGTCCACGCCTCAGCATGCTCCTTGAAGGACCAGCCACCCCCCACCGAGCCCTGTGTGCAAGAGGCCTGTCCTGTCCTCCGTGGCCAGGCCTGGCACGTGGGCGTGTGGAGTCTAGTAAGTGTGTGCCTCTCCTGATGCCTGCTGTCCGGCCCTGATTCCTGGGGCCCTGGAAGGTTCCACACAGATGCCTGTGCAGAGCACGGCCCCCCACTTCTTCAAGAGTGTTCATGGGCTTCAGGGTCTCTCTCTGCTCTCACCCTGGGTCCTCAGTGCTCGAAAAGCTGTGGTTTGGGAACTCGGAGGCGACGCGTCACCTGCGCCATTGGGCCGCCCGGTCACTGTAGGGACCTGCAGTCGTCCAAGCCTGCAGAGGTGGAGCCCTGCAACAGACAGCCCTGCCATCTTCCTCCGGGTGAGGGCAAGGCAGGGAGGGTGCATCCCCTTCCCCGCTGGCTGCCTGTTTAGTGCGCACCTCCTCTCTGGGGCTTTTCCCTGGCTGTTTTCCCACATCTCTGGCCACTTCTGCCTTTGCAGCTGCCAAATCCATCTACAGAACCCCATGAGCCTCAGTTTACCCGGCATGTGGTTATATGTGCCACCTTAGCATTAGTTTTATTGTCCTGCATGGTCCAATATGGCTTCTCATACTTGCTAGCTCTTAGCTTCCCACGGGCCTTCTCTATACTCTGCCCTGGTGTACCCCATTGCTGCATGGCTGAATGAAAAGAGAAGGCATGCTCTCTCCTCCACCCCTTCACTCCGTTTCCTCTGGGGAAGATAGCTTCTCAGGCATGGAGACTGAGAGGGGAGGGCTTGGTGTGGGGGGGGGGGGGAGAGGAGTAGGGGGGATCATGGCTGAGGGAGGGAGGGAGGGAGGGCGGGAGGGCAGGCAGCCTCTACTGAGAAAAGTAGGTTTGTCTCTGAAGTGGGGACTCTTGAGATAAGGGCACAGGACTCTGATGTAGCTGTGTGGCAGGGTCTCGAGGGAGCAGCAGGCTTGGCTCAGAGCGCCAGCCAGCGTGGTGATTCCAGTGTGGCCCTGGGAACGTGTGGCTCCCCTCTCCTGGACAAGGGCAGAAAGGGTGACTGTCCAGTCTGTGGCTGTCATGGGGCGCCGTGTCTGAGCATAAGGGAGCCCTTGAGGAGGAGGGCTGGGGGTGGCACTGGGCTTTTCATGATTCTGAAGGTAGGGAGAGGCAAATTTGGCCAACACTGGGGGGGTGGGCAGTGTGAAGTACAGAAGAGATTCAAGAACCCCAGGAGGCAGAAGGCATGAGTTAAAAAGGGCAGTGTATGCCTTTAATCCCAGCACTCGGGAGGCAGAGGCAGGCGGATCTCTGTGAGTTCGAGACCAGCCTGGGCTACCGAGCTAGTTCCAGGACAGGCTCCAAAGTCACAGAGAAACCCTGTCTCGAAAATAAAAAACAAAACAAAACAAAAAAAAAGGGCAGTGTATGATGCCCTGGGCACTGGAAAAAAGGGACAGAGTGATGTTTTATTATCATTATTGGTTATTGAGACAGGGTGTAATGCAGCCTAGGCTGGCCTCAAATTCATTGTGTAGCTAAGGATGACTTTGAACTCCTGATCAGTCTGTCTCCATCTCCCAAGTGTTGGGGTACAGGTGTGCACCACCGCACTAGACCTAGACATAGCTTTTAAAAATTAATTTAAAAAAATTCTATTTAAATTTTAATTTTATGCATATGGTAATGTTGCTTCCATGTTCAGCCATGCGCCTTGTGCACACATGGAACCTACAGAGGCCAGCAGGCACTGGATCCTCTGGAACTGGAGTTACATGTGGTTATGAACCACCATTTGGGTGCTGGGACTCGAACCCACGTCCTCTGGAAGAGCAGCTAATGCTCTTAACTGCTCAGCGATCTTTTTAGCCTCCCCACAGTTATATCTTAATCTAAGGCCGACTCTCACTATGTCGCCTTGTTGTTCTGGAACTCCCAGAGATCCCGTTTTGTGGGTGCTGGGACTCTGCCCTCACCCCTACATTCTCAGTCACCTGTGTTAGTTATCCCAGCAAACTGCCTATTGCGGAAGAGCAGGAAAGCCCCACCCCACCAAGAAGCGCTGTTTTGGGGGTACCCTGCCAGTTTGTTTTCCTCTTCATAAAAACCCCAATTTCTCTGACATTTTACGATTAGAAAAGACTATCAACTACTAAAAATCATGAAAATCCATTTTTTTTCTCTTTTGGGGGGCGCTGGGGCTCAAACCCTGGGCCTGGCTTATGCTGGGCAAGTGTCCTACCAGCTCACCTGCCGTGGCCCCCAAGTCATCTGGTCTAACAGGACAGCAAAGCTGGACAAGATGAAAAAAATTCAGACACGCAGAAAAGCTGAAAGAAGTCTTTGAGCCAGACGTGTTGCTACCTGCCTGGAATCCCTGCACCTGAGAGGCTGAGGCAGGGGGATTTTTGTGACTTCTCAGGCCGATACAGTTACAAAGTCTCTGGGGTTGGGACTTTTATCTCTGGTGTTGCTTTTCTCTGGTTCTGCCCTTCACACCCATTACTTGGTCCGCTACAGAGGTCCCTAGCATACAGGACTCACAGACCCGCCCCTCAGACCCCAGGATGCCTTTAGGCCCTCAAGTGTCCCCAGTCTCAGGTGAGAAGCTGGGTCCTGCCCCCGGGTGGCCTGGCAGTGGTCTAGAGGGAGTGGGGACCTAGGAAGGTGGTGGACTTGGGATGAGGGCAGGAGCAATGTGGGTGACCCACAGTGCTCTTTTCCCCCTTCTGATTAGATGCGAGAGACCAGCGATGGACTGCCCAGGAGCGACCCAGGGCCCAGAGTAACCCCAGGGAAGGCTCAGACCCCCACCAGTCAGCTGCAGGCCGTGTCCCCTCTCTGCAGCACCCTCCACACCGCTCACCCCTGAGGCCAAGCTCAGGTCCCCGTGACTGCAGACACAGCCCCCATGGATGCTGTCCTGATGGCCACACACCATCTCTTGGGCCGCAGTGGCAAGGCTGTCCCCTGGCTGGGGCCTTGTGTCTTCAGAGCAGGTGGGTTAGGGCAGTTATTCTTCCTCAGCAGACGAGAGAATCGCGGGGGGGGGGGGGACTGGGCAACGCTAGGCAGGGCCAACATGCCTGCTCAGGGCAGGTTTGCCCGGCTAGAAATTCCTGAAGTACCCTGACTGTGCCATTCTGGGTGGATGTGTGGGTTCTCTTCCTCTTGATGGGCTTCTAATGTGGCCAGCGTGTGGAGAAATAGCCCGAGGCCTGGAGTAGACCTGGAAGGTGAGTCCAGCTCTCGGGTCCATGCCAAGCTCAGTATGAAGCTGGCCACATCTCAAGTCTTCTACCAACACACTCCTTCAGTCCTGGAGGGAGGGGCTGAGTCACCCCATCCTGCCAAATGCCTGCTCCATTCTTCCGAGACCTCCCCTGTGCAGGCCCCCTGAGGGACTGCGCTGCACAGGTCTGGGATTTGAGGCCGGTGTCTTCCAGCTGTTTGCTGGGTGACTTGAGGCCAGTGACTTCATGGCTCTTGGCTTCCTCTTCTGAGAGTCAGGAGCAATGGCTGCTGCTGGAGGAGGTTGTGAGGGAGACTTCTCCCCCCTCCTCTTGCTTCAGAAACTCTAATTGACGGAAGATCAATTTTTTTTTTAATCTTTTCGGGAACTTCTGGGAACCCGACATTTGTACGAGCTTAGATGCATTCCGCTTTCTGGTTTTGGGATAGGAGGTGCACCATGCACCCTGGCAGCTGTTGGGTGGCAGTGGGACTGAGCAGAGCTTGGGGCACGGAGAACGGTATCGCTCTGCATAGGAACAGGCTCTCCCCAGACAGCTTCCTAAGTAAGTGGCCTCAGAGTCCCTTCCGCCCTGGGAGTTTAGGCCCCAGGATCCACGGAAGAGCTGGGCTGGGCTGGGCAGTGAGCGGGCTGTGTACTACTCTCTAGGTATGGATGCTGCCCGGATGGGGTGTCTGCAGCTGAGGGGCCCCAGCAGGCCGGCTGCACCAGGTCTCACGGCAGTGACAATACTGGGAACAGGCCAGGGTCCAGGGCAGTGGCTTCCAAGGTAAGTGGTTCCGGGGGCAGGAACACAGCTCAGGGCTACTGGGATCTTTGCAGCTTCAGCCTTGGGAAAGGGAGAACCCTACAGACCTGGTAACCTAGCTGTCCTTTCAAAGAGTGGGGCTTCAGGGGTGGCCTCTAATCTCCCCTGGGTGGGGCTCTCTACCTCTGACTCAGCTGTGTCTCTTTCCTTTTCCTGCCATACTTCCTCTGGACAGCCTAAGCCCCTGCTGAAAACAAGATTTATTCCTAATTTCCCTACCTCTGGCTTCCTCTTCAGGTCCCTGAGATCCACCACCAACCCCAGGCCCACGAGGGTGAACCCAGTGATTGTCGTGGCTCCCAGTTTGGCTGTTGCTATGACAATGTGGCTTCTGCAGCTGGTCCCCTGGGGGAAGGCTGTGTGGGTCAACCCAACTATGGTGAGAGGGTACCCCCTTCTCATCCTTACTGATGGGTAGACTCTGGAGTCTCACTGGGTCCTCATCCCCCACCCACAGCCAAAGACTTCATTGACTCATAGTTTCCCAATACCCGAGCATGCACAAGATAACCAGGGCAGAGGATTTTGGTGGGTCGTTCCTCTATCTATGATGTTTGTACTGGCC
The DNA here is from genome assembly GCF_037038515.1 of Microtus pennsylvanicus. Lineage (NCBI taxonomy): Eukaryota > Metazoa > Chordata > Mammalia > Rodentia > Cricetidae > Microtus > Microtus pennsylvanicus. Next base: position 32,021,342 of record NC_134592.1, on the reverse strand, counting down.
GGGGAGGGTTATATGTGGAGCGCCCAGTTGGTGGAGTGTTTGCCTAACATGAGCAAAACCCTGGGTACAATCTCCAGTGCCGCATAAGCCAGAGATGGTGGCGGAGGTCTGTAGTCCCAGTACTTGAGAGGTAGAGGCAGGACAGTTCACACCTTGTTCAAGGTTAGCCTGTGATAAATAAGATTCTGTCTCAAAAAAAAATGGAGATCACAAATAAAAACAAGTCCATCCTATGTCAGGGGCCAGGAAGGGCAAGGTGGGCAGTGCTGTGAGGCTTGCCCACGCCTGAGTTGGGGTGTGCCAGGAGTAGAAGCTGAGTTGTAGAGAGAAGGTGGGGGCTGGAGTAGGGGATTGATGGGTGGAGCTTCCAGGGTCTGTCATGGGAATACACACCTACAGTCTATAACAGGCTTGGAGGCCCAGGGCTCAGCAGAAGGCAGAAGGGTGGGTATCGGGACAGGCAGCCACAGCCACTTGGAACAACGAGAGACGGAGCAGGCTATCCACACTGGCCAGCAGGGCTGAGAGGGCAAGCAGGCTAGGGCTGGTACGTGGTCCTGGGGATGAGGGAGGGCGGATCTCCTGCTGGGCATACTCACAGTCCCTCAGGGAAGGTCACGGTGAAGTCCCAACTCTAGCCGGCCTGTGTGTGCATACCCAGAGGCCCAGGCTGGAAGGGAGGCGAGAGAGCTTGCTCAAGGTTGTTTCTTCCTGGGGACTCTAGTTGGGTACAGGTGAAGGTGTAAGCAAGTCCTGGGCTCCTAGGGGCGGCCAGAGGTCCTGGCAGGAGTGGAGCTGTACGCCATGAACCAGGACAGCTATAAGACTGAGGGGAGAGGGCGGTGTGACCACTGGCCACCTGGGTGACGTGTACCATCCTCAACCCACAGCCTACCCAGTGAGGTGTCTGCTGCCCAGTGCTCTTGGATCGTGTGGAGACTGGGCTGTCCGCTGGTACTTCGTGCCATCAGTGGGCCGGTGTAACCGCTTTTGGTATGGCGGCTGCCATGGCAATGCCAATAACTTTGCTTCGGAGCAGGAGTGCATGAATAGCTGCCGGGAGCACCCTGGGCCCCGCCATCCTGAAGCAGGCGCCTCTGGGCATCGTGTCCACATGAACGGTGGCCAGCGTGGTCCTGGAGGCCAGCAGGAACCTGATTGGCACAGGACAAGAGCCACAGTCCCGAGACTGCCCTCACCTTCTGGAAGCCCTTGGCGGAGAGAAGAGGAGCCAGGGCCTGGGGAGGCGCACCACCCCCCAGCCTATGGAAACCGACCTGGAGATCAGGACCTCCGGCTCAGAGTTCCTGGACTGGGTCGAGATGCTGGACCACCAGTGCCGCCCACACGCAGCTCCTACAGGTGAGGCCTGCTTCCCAGGTAAGGGCAATGGGTACCCAGGCCGGGGTTGAGCCCTAGACAGACAGCCCAGCCAGGTGGGTTTTGTTACCATCCCGCTACAGACAGGGATGCTGAGGTATCCGCTTGCAGATTCTCTCTATGCTTTAGCTACTGTACCCTGAGGTCTCTGTCTAGGTAGAAAAGCTGGCTAGAGCCTCAGTTTCTTGACCTGTGAAATGGCGGTAATATTTCATTCCTGGAATATATCATATTTTTTGATATGGGCTCTGGTATTTATCCCTCTTGTTCCATCATATTAACACAGGGTTTGGGGAATAAAGACTTAAGAAACCAAAGCACGTGCTGCTGGGCCCGAGTCTCTTGGTTGGCTCCCCACATGAGCTGACACGTGTGACCCTCCTCAGCCTCCCCCTACCCCCTCCTCAGCCTCCCCCTACCCCTTTGGGCTGCCTGCCTTGTTCTGCTGCACAGCTGCCCAAGGGGCAATGCCTGGGGGTGTGGCGGGGTTGGGAAGACAGAGTTGCCCATGGGACTCTAGCCCTGCAAATACCTACAGAAGACAGTTCCCTGGTGACCTGCTTCCAGGAGGCAGATCCATACCTCTCACCTCTCCAGGATCAGCTTGGCAGGCTCGGAGCCCTCCCTGGTCCAGGCATCTGTCGGGCAGGCGGTACAGCTCTTTTGCCCTGGCCACACCTCCCCGGAGTTGCAGACAGGGTGGCAGAAAGATGGCCAGACCCTCTTCTCTGATAGGTGGGTGTAACACCACAGTCCCCTCTTTGTGGAAGAAGGTGGGGAGCAGCAGCTACCTTCCATCTCCTGTGTGTGTGGTGTCCTCTCTTGGGGAGGCCCCTCTGGCATTCCCTGGGAGGCTCGGGGCTCCAAGGGCTGTGGGGCTGTTTGGTCTTCTTTGGTACCATGGGTGGCAGAGGACACAGAGCCCTCAGGAGCCCAGATATGTCTCTTCTCCCTCCATCAGGTACCAGTTCCAGCCAGATGGCTCCCTCATCATCAGCCCCTTGAGGCCAGAGGATGCTGGCACCTATAGCTGTGGCAGCCACAGACCAGGCCATGACCCCCAGAAAATCCAGCTTCGAGTAACAGGTCTCTGTCCTACCCCCTCTCCACCTCCCAGGGTCTCACAAGTCAGAGTGGGGCTGAGGGAGGGAGGCCTGACCCACCAGAGAAAGGCCCGGGTTCTTCCTTGGTCGCATCCTCCTGGGGCAGGGACAACACCCTCTTTTCTCCACTGGGCTTTGCTGGTCTCAGGGTCCTCTTTCATCCCCACCTCCCCAAAGCTCATACTTGCTTCTTTTGGCCTCACACATGACAGGGGGCGACACGCCAGTGTTGTCCGAGGCCCAGCCAAGGCAGTTCCCTCAGACCAGGCACCCAGACCCTGGCCATGGTCCTCGGGACTCTGGAGCAGAAGCTGGAGGCCCAGGGGTTTTCTCTTCCCCACACCTCAGGCCTGCCAGCAGGTAACAGCCAGCATGACCTAATGCTCTCTGAATAGGTCACAACACGTTCAGAGCCATCAGGGTCCATGGTCTCTATAGGCGATAAAGGAAAGTGTCTGCTGGGTGTGTTTTCACCAGCCAGTGCCCAGGGCTCAGAGAGGTGATAACTGGAAAAGCCTGGTGCCTTGAGCTGGCTTGGAGGGGTGGCTCCATCTCTGGGGATCTGGGGGCAGAGGGAGCATCTCCGGCAGATATGCAGGGCAGGAGAAGGTAGGCAGAGGGACACTGGGTGCGTTTAGTCAGCCACGGTAGCTGCCAGCCAAGCCTTTACTCTCCAGTCCTTAATAACAGAGTTGGTGTCCTAAACAGGACTAACGGATAATTTTAGGGATCCAACCCTGACCAGAAAGGGAGAAAGGGGCTCATGCAGAGGACTCTTATGGGGAGAAGTAGCAGCCAGGGCCCCTTAAGCTGAGTACAATTTATTTTCTAGGCTGCGTCTGGATCGGACTCAGCCTGGGGTGGTGGATGCCAGTCCTGGCCAGCGGATTCGGCTGACCTGCCGTGCTGAAGGCTTCCCAGCCCCCACCATCGAGTGGCAAAGAGATGGGCAGTTGGTCTCTTCTCCCAGGTTCATTCAGCCCCTCCCCTGCCCCCACCGTCCTGTCTCCAGCAACACATCTTATGGGGGCCAGAGCGGGACTCCAGGCTCTGGAGAAAGGGGGTTTGGAGCACAAGGCCTCTAGGCATTTCCAAAGTATGGCTGGCAGAACTGAGAGACCAGCCAAGGGGGGAGATGGATTCTGAACGCCCCAGATGGTCCCCATTGCTGGCATTTACTGACTTTGCATTGAGGCCTGTTCACTGTTGTGTAGCTGCAGGGGCCACGCTGAAGCGTGTGCTTCTTGTCAGCAGTTCACACACATGAGCTCAATGCCACGCAGCTCACCGTAGGGTCAGGGTTTGAGTCCACTTTGCATATGGCAAAAACTAGAAATCTAAGCCTTTAACTCCAGCACCTGGAGTGGGGGAGGTAGGTGGACTTCTATGAGTTAAGGGGGGGTCTGGTCTACAGAATTCTAGGACAGCCAGGGCCACACAGTGAGACTCTGTCTCAAAGTACAAACTAGAAATCTAATCTGAACTTATGTTGCACATCCATGTGCGCTTCTGTATATAGGCCAGAAGTCAACCTAAGATATCATTCTTAGGAACCGTCCACCTTGTTTCTTTGAGACAGGGTCTTCATTGGCCTGGAGCTTGACAAGCTGGTTGGCCAGCAAGCCCAGGAGTCCTCTCTGTTTCCCCAGTGCTGGGATTACAAGCATGCCCCACCACGCCTGCCTGTCTCCCCACCCCCTAAATGTGGATTCTGGGGGTTGAATTCGGTCTTCGTGTCTGCAAAGGCAGGCACTATACAAACTGCGACCTCCCTAGTCCCCTTCTTGTTTTTAACATTGGCATCACACGGTAGCTCAGGCGGCCTAATAGTCTCTATGTATACCAGGTTGGCATCAAACTCACGGCAATCCTTCTGCTTCCAGCTCCTGAGTGCTGGGATTACAGGCATGAGCCACCACACCTGGCCTCAAATACTTTTTAAGTCAGAAAACATAAAAAGCTTTGTTAGACTGAGTTTAAAAGCCAAGTCTTGTCAAGTGAGAGTGTTGGCCGCGGGCTGTGTGAGGGGCTGAGGCCTGCAGCTCTTTGGCCCACATTTTTGAACAGCAGGGGCCCTGCTCAGCCCCTCCGTGGGTCAAAGCCAACGGGCTCTGTTTGGTCCCCAGGCACCAGCTGCAGCCTGATGGCTCTCTTGTCATCAGCCGGGTGACTGTGGACGATGGTGGCTTCTACACTTGTGTTGCCTTTAATGGGCAGGACCGTGACCAGCGCTGGGTTCAGCTTCGAGTTCTGGGTAAAAAAAAAATAGTGCTGAGTGGGGGTGGACAATGGGCGGTCCAGTGGAGTGGGGGAGGGGTCTGTGTTAGCCACTGACAATGTCTTCTTGTGTGTAGGGGAGCTGACCATCACAGGCCTGCCTCCTTCGGTGACAGTGCCAGAGGGTGACACAGCCAGGCTTCTGTGTGTGGTGGCTGGAGAGAGTGTGAACATCAGGTGGTCCAGGTAAAGTGCTATTTTAGCCATACATGTTCCCATTGTCTCGTTCTGTCAGAAATGTCATTGTCACTACTATACCATCGTCCTCTGAGGCTGAAGCACCCTCATCCCACATCACGAAGCCCTAGAGGGCAGTTTCTACCAGCTGGGTGACACAATTTCCTTTTTTTGGGGGGGGGGTTTGAGACAGGGTTTCTCTCTGTAGCTCTGGCTGTCCTGGAACTTGCTCTGAAGACCACACTGGCCTTGAACTCACAGAGATCCGCCTGCTTCTGCCTCTAGAGGGCTGGGATTAAGGGTATATGCCACCATACCCAGCAACTACAGTTTCTTAATTTTAGCATCACTGAAATATTGGGCCAGTCAAGCTTGCTGTTTTAGGCCTGTTCATGGTAGATATTTAGCAGCATTTAGAACATCCACCTGCTAGGGCCAGTCACATCCTCCCTGCCCAGGTTAAAGTATTTCTAGACATGGCTCTGTCTCCTCCATGTTGAGAACCACAGGGATGCATGCAGCTTTGGAGACTTTTGGTGTCTTTCTTTTTTTCAAAGTTTACTTATGAGTGTTTTGCTTTCATGTATGTTTTATAAAACATGCGTTCCTGGTGCTGTGGAGGTCAGAAAGATGGATAGCTGTGAGTCACCATGTGGCTGCTGGAAACCGAACCGTGGTCCTCTGCAAGAGCATGTTCTTAGCTGCTGAGCCATCTCTCCACTGCAACTTCAGAGCCCGATTCCAGATCAGCTAGTGTATTTGAGTTCAGCAACTATCTTTTGTCTCTACGTCTTTAGAACATGTCAGAACCTATGTTAGTGTCTGGAGATCTGGGGGTCAGTGGAGATTTGGGGACCTCAGGGCACTATGAGCTGAGAGGTGGCCTTGGCCAGGTTTTCCCCCAAGTGCTGGTTATACACTGAAGAAAGTGAGGCTTTGGATCTGGGAGAGTCAAGGACAAGGCCAGGGAGGGTAAGAAGAGGGAAGGATGCTCTTGGGAGAAGCAACAAGAGGTCAAAGGCAAGTATTTCCTGAGGGGTGCCCTGCTGGCGAGGGATGGCAACAATGGAGTCCAGCTGCCACTTAGGTGTGGCTCTGATGCCAGGGGCTTCAGTGTTCAGTGTCTTCCTTCATAGCATGGTTGTACGGCTTGCTGTCTGTCCTGATAACTGCTCCAGAGAGGCCACCCAATCACCTCCCACCCCTCCTGGTCACATGATCTTCTTAAAACACTCCCTTCCCATGGCTTCCCTACTGTCCTCAGAGCTCTTACCTGGGACGCCTTTAGAGACACGCTCTTCCAGAAGAGAGGCCATTCTGTGCTGATACACTCTGGGTCTGGACTTTCCGGCTTCAGGTCTCACAGGCACCCCAGATCCAAATCGTCTCACTGGTCATTCTTTCCATCTGGGAAGGCACCAGTGAGCTAGAGAAGGCTGGCCCTAGAGCCACCGTCTCCGCCGCCCACATCTGCCCTCACCTGCATCTACTTCGGTGCTGTTATCTTCTCCACGTACACGAAGCACCAACTACCCCTGCTTTCTCTTCCAGGCCCCCGAGACCGTCCCTGCTCCTCTCGAGGCCTTCTAGCCACTCCCCCTGCCTCCTCTTAATCTGGCTGTGGCTTGTCTTCAAGGTCCCAAATCCCTAGTTTCCCCTTCTGTTGGCGGGCTCAACTGGCCCCTTTTTTGTGGAAAGCTCCCTTGAAGGTACATGTACCTCCTGACCACAGGGCCTGGCATTTGTCAGTGACAAACTGGAATGGATTCCTCTGTGGATCCAAGGCAAACTGGTAACTCCGTGCTCAGCTGTGTCACTTGGCTTTGGTAATGTCCTCCTACTAATTTAGTGTGCCTGTCCTCACTTCCCTGAGGGGAGAGAAGGCTGGCTCTGGAATAGCCTTGGCTACTATCTCCCTTATCTCCCAGGCCTCCCAGGGCCTGTCTCTGGAAGCCCTGGACGGCTCTCCCAGTGTCCTCTTCCCTCCAGGAATGGAATCCCAGTGCAGGCAGATGGCCACCGTGTACACCAGTCTCCAGATGGCACGCTGTTGATCCACAACCTGCGGCCCAGGGACGAGGGCTCTTACACATGCAGTGCCTACCGTGGGAGCCAGGCTGTGAGCCGCAGCACCGAGGTGAAGGTGGCCCTGCCAGGTAAGAGAGGCTTGTCCCTGGGTTTTGCTGTCCTGAAGGCCAGCTGAGCACTGCGGGTCACAGGCTCAGCGATCTCGTTCTCACCTGCGCTCATTTTCTAGCTTCTGGTATTGTAACTGGGGGCAGGTATTCGGTGTCACCGCAGAGTCCCACTTTGCTGGGGCTACTTCACTACCTAAGGCTGAGGTACAGATGTGGAGAAGGGTTCAGGATGGCACTGCAAATGCCTCAGAACCCTGCCATTCAGACGTGCCAGTCTAATGCTTTAAGACGGATGGACCCCTAAAATCTGTCCATTCTAATCAGGGTGGCAGACGGCACTGTGGGACTGGGGCTCAGTGCAGTTCTTGCCTAACATGCAAGGCCTTCGGCTCCATCCCTAGCAGTAAATACACACGTAAATAAAAGGCCTTATTCTTAAAAGGCACAGATGATTCTTTGACCAATGTTTGGTATAGTTTCCTTTCCAAATCACTATAGTCAAAATTTTTATATAAAAAATGGCTCTAGGATGGAAGAGTGCCTTTGATCATCTAGGCGTGTAACAAGAGGGCAGGGTCACCCTCATCCTTTATTCATGAGACAGGTACCCAGTGAGTTTCAGGGATGTTCCCACCATCCACACAGTAGATGTGTGGACAGCTGAGAACCAAACCCAGGGTTTTTTTTTTTGTTTTTTGTTTTTTTGACTCCTGGTTTTATTTCTTTCTTTCCTTTTGTAGTCCAGGCTGGCCTTGAATTTGCTAGGTAGCCAAGACTACTTTACTCTCCCAGGTGCATCTTAGAACTGGCATCTTAAAACTGTCTAAAGCTCCCACTCATGGGAGCTCTGTGTTGAAATGACAGGGCTGGAGCGGGAAGGGGCCACTCACTCTGCTCTCTGTAGGTCTTAGTGTGTCAGGGAGGGTCAGAGCAGCAGGTCAGAACCTCTCATCCAGCAGCCAACTCTCACAGACCTGAGGCAGATCCCGGAGAATGGTGCCTGGCACGGAGGTAACGGGGCACTGACTGCCTGGTCTGCATGAACACTCACGACAAGCAGAGTTCCAGTGCCAATATGGGAGGGCTGGGGTCAGTGCTGGCTGTCATTCTGGCTGTGAGGCTGAGCATGGGAACTGGCCAGAGCTTGAAGGTGTATGTTGAAATGTTGCTTTGCAAGACTGACTCTCACTCTGGGACCCCAGGACCCAGCCCAGTTCTCTGCAACCTGGGGAACTCAGATAGCTGGTGTGCCTATGTGAACAACAGCACCGTGGTGAGAACATCATATTCCACCTCTGATGGTCCTAGAGAATCCATCCCATCTATACACTAGCCAAACGAGCAACACCGAGAATGTAGACTCCTATGGTGGGCGATCGTTATGAGGACTGAGGAATCCTAGCACGCGGCTTACATAGCAGGATTACCAGTTTGAGTGCAGTGTGAGCAACATCCCTGTGTTAAAACAAAAGCCCAACAAAACCCACCTCAAAAGCAGCCCAAGGGGATCCGGACATTCACATTTGTGACCAGCTGTAGATGTGTCTACTGTGAGGGAGGCCAGATGATAATGGAAGTTTGACAATGGAGGCTAGTGGGGTTTTAGTGACGTGAAGCCACTACGCTGAACTTCCTGACCCCACTCATGGCTACAGCGAGGCCTCCTTTCTCTTGTCCTCTGCTGGATATTGCAGCCTTTACTTATTTTAGAAGCATCTCTCCAGAATTCCTACCTGTCTGGATGCCTTCCATTGACCAGCCTGCATATAGATGCTCTCGTTAGCTGGTTTTCTGATAGTCACAGAGTGACTATCTCATGCTGCCCAAGTCACGGCTTGGCGGCACTGGAGTTAGTGTTAGCATGGGGTGGGCTTAGGCTTCTAGCACATTAGAGTAAAACCAGAATTGTTTTGCCTATGAGGGCTGAATGAAGAGCAGGAAATACTGTGAATTGGAAGGCAGTCTGGCACCCGTTCTGTCCCTGCCTCATTTTTTGAGGAAGGCTCTGCTGTGGGGTCAAGACAGCAGTAAGCACTCAATTTCTGCCATGGTTATCGCATGTTCTGGGTGCTGTCGTGAGTGGCTTCTGTATGTTATAGACAAGCACTTTACACTCTACTACCAAACTATACTGCTAGGCCTCTTTTTGGTATTTTTAGTTTGAGATAGGGTCTCCCTGAGTTGCCTCGGCTGGCCTTGAAGCCGTGGTCTGCCTCAACCTCCCAAGTAGAGACTGCAGGCCTGTGCCACCAGGCCCAGCTGTTTTAAGTCCTTAGAACACCCCTCTGAGGCAGACACTATTTCCTCTCCACTTCACAGAAAAGGAAGCAGAGGCCCCTAGAGCTCAAGAAATGTGCCCAAGAGAACTCGGTAGGGAAGGGACAGTCTGCTGTGATAGGTCAGAGCTGCAATGGCTGGGAGTTGTGATGAAAGCAAACTCGGTAGGGAAGGGACAGTCTGCTGTGATAGGTCAGAGCTGCAACTGCTGGGAGTTGGAATCAAAGTTCCAGATTTTGAAAAATAAGTGTGCACACGCGGGTTTGCTACCATGCTCCGGTTATGTTGGTAAGAAGGCCAAACCTTTCTAAGGCCACTCAGCTTGTCTGGTTTTTCATGGGGTCTTCTGAAGGAGCAGGGAAATGAAGACACTCAGCCCTGTATGGCTGGCTGTGGGGACAGCGGGGACAGCGCAGCACAGATCCTGCGGAGAGCATAACTAGGACACAGCAGTAGAATAGATCTGAGTGACAAACTCCGAGGAAGGGTGAGGTGGCACACGGGCTGTGCTATCGGCCACGGCTAACAGGGCTTTGAAGAGTCATTGCGTTCTCTGGTGGAAAGCAGGAAAGATGGAGCTAGGAGATGGGTGAGCTGGGGAGGCTGGAGGACTCAGCAGCACCAGGGAAAACGAAAGCTCTCGCTGACTTCCAGCTTTCCTAGGTCTGACCCTATCTATCTATCTATCTATCTATCTATCTATCTATCTATCTATCTATCTTTCCTTCCTTCCTTCCTTCCTTCCTTCCTTCCTTCCTTCCTTCCTTCCTTCCTTCCTTCCTTCCTTCCTTCCTTCCTTCCAATCCGGGCCAACAGAGCTGTCACGTGGCTCTTTGGCTTTGGACAGTGAGGGCAGATCTGTCTGATGATCCAGGCAGTAAGGGGGAGTCTGGGAAAGGCTGTGCACTGGGCTGAGACCGCAGACAGGCAACACAGGAGGACCACTAGTGAGGCCAGCAAGGAGCCGAAGCCATAATCCCTTCTTGCTGATCAAGTATGTGTGGAGCAGGTGAGAAGCTGTGGCAGGGGAGCTGCCTCAGCCCTTTCTCTCTTGTTCCGCAGCACCAGTCGCTCAGTCCAGGGACCTGGGCAGGGAGTGCATCGACCAGCCGGAGCTGGCCAACTGTGCCTTGATCCTGCAGGCCCAGCTCTGTGGCAATGAATATTACTCCAGCTTCTGCTGTGCCAGCTGTTCTCGCTTCCAGCCAAATGCTCAGCCTGACTGGCAGCAGGGATGAAGGCTAGGCTGTGGCGCCAGTTCCGGATAGTTTGCTGGGGAGAAGGGATGGTAAGACATGGCTTGCAAAGGAGTCACCCCTCAGATACTGGCCCTCTCAGGAAGCCAGGGGTAAGCCCCAGCAGCTGCCAGTGGCAGCCTCCCCCTGTAGTGCTCAGCAGAGTCTGTGTATGACGTCAGGCTGCTGAGAAGAAGACTCCACCTGTACAGAACTCCTTTACACCTTCTCTTTAGAGTTCCTGCTGCGGTAAGGATCCTTTATCGGAAATGCTCGGGACCAAAGTGTTGTAAACTTTTAAATATTTGCAGACTTTACTAGTTGAGCATCCCTAATCTAAAAATCTGAACTGCTCGGAAGTCGGAAACACCCAAATGCCATGTCAGCCTGCGGAAACGTCTAGAAGTATGCTTGATTTTGAGTGAGGGATGCTCAATTTGTACAGAGGATCCACTCACCACACTACAGAACAAGCTAGGTAGGAAGCACGTGACAGTAGCAGTAGTGGTAACTGCTCAGTATTCTATGCTAGAACCCAAATTCCCTGGGTCAGACGGTGAGCTGTCTTCCTGGGTAGTGGCACAGCTGGCTTCAATACTATCACTGTATGGAGTTCACAGTGATATTTGGGAAAGTTCTCAGCAAGGTGGAATACAATCATACGGCCTCACTTTAGGGATGTGGGGTGAAAAAGCCAGATAGATTGTAATCTGAGTGTGAAGATGTTGGGAAAGAACTAGGCTGCAGAGCGTGCCCTGAGGGGGCACACAGTTCACTGGCCTGCTCTGGGCAGCAAAGAGCAGCCATGCTTCCTTCAGTGGGAATCTGTGGAGCAGAGTGTTGCTAGAGCAGTGAGAACTATGCTGCAAACAGCAGCCGGGGGCTGGTGAGATGGCTCAGTGTTAAAACATTCACTGCCAGGCCTGATGACCTGAGTATGACCTGGAACCCACACTGGGAATGGTGGTGCATACCTATAATCCCAATGCCTGGGAGGCTGAAGCAGGAATGCCCCAGTGTGAGCCAGCCTGGGCCACAGAGTGAAACCCTGTCTCTAAAAAACCCCAAACCCACAAAACCCAGCATTAACAGGATCGAGGGTGCAATGTCACGACCGGGGAAGTGGTTTTTATCTGGGATGCAGGAAGGGATCCTTTATCTTTTAGAACCTCTGATTTCTTAACGCTCAAGGAAGAGGTCTGCACTTAGTGAGCTTCCAAGGCTTTCCCACTTTAACTCCTAGACTCTCCTAGAAGACTATTTAGTATCAAAGCTCTGACATCTGCTGGAAAACAAGGCTGCATGTAGAAGCGGTATCTCAGGTCATCTTGCTTAGAAAGGAGAGAGCTGTCTGCAGGTACAAGCAGGAAGCTTGAGCAGCAACAGTAAGTGCTCTAGGTCCTTACCCTGCTAACCAGAGTGTAACAAACCAGCACAAACACTCCTCAAGATTTGAAGCACAGCTTGGTCCCTCCCACTAAAATTTTGATTTAATTGGGCTGGTGAGTAGTCTGGTAGTATAGGTATTTGTGTGCATGCGCATTCACGGTGGGAGATCTCAGACATGCTGAGTTCACATTCCACTAAGCAGTACCTCAGGGAATTCCAATGTACAGCCAAAGCTGAGAAGCAGTGCTGTCAGGCAGTGGTGGTGCACTGAGAGGCAGAGGTAGGTGGATCTGTGAGTTCGAAGCCAGCCAGGACTATGTAGTGAGACCCTTGCACCCCATGACTAAAAGTCCCAGTTTCTGTTGCAGACCTACTCTGAGCATCACAGCCGCTGATGCGCCCACGACAGCTAAGGACTATACTAGTCCCAAACTAGAAACTGGCAGTAGAGAGGAATAAAAACAACTAGAGGTTCACTTGCAAATAAGAACAGCCCTTCATGGGCAAAAGCTTCTACCACGAACATTTATTTTGTTAAAGCAGATTATAAATTCTCATCAGTACAAATATATATATGTATATATAACTTACATTTGATTGTAAGGCCAACGTTCAAAAGTAAAAATGAGATGGGGTCTCACGTTGTTACCCGAGGTCAAGTAGCTGCAACTGGCATGGGATGTTCTGTTCATGGCGGGGAGGACGGGGAAACGGACACACAGAGCAGATAAATCCAGAATCCTCATCCCTATAAAACTTATGGGAACAAAACTTTAAGTACAAAACCCATTAAGACCCATACTACAAACCAACACAATAGCCTGCATTCCCTTTCTGGATATGATTATGTCACTGTCACCTTAATGATAAAGGATTAACATAAGGAAACTGCAATAATACATAAAAGATAATACATTCTCTAGAGTATAGATTGATTCCATTAAAATAATGACAGAGTTTCACCATAGGTTTAAAACAAGAACAACACTGCTTTCGTTTTATTTAAAACTACAACCTAGTGGCTGTACTGGTCATAAGTATGATTGTTGTTGCATGTGCTAGTTACAATGAGTGATCACAGACAAGCCAGGGCTCCTGCCCACAGTTCCCGACCCTCCCTCTTTACTTCAATAGGCATCAACGATAAATCAATCTTATGTACAATTTCTTACAACTAACCCGTTCACTTTTGGCAAGATTACTTACAACTCATACAACTTTTTAATATTGAGAACTATTTAAAATATTCTAGGTGCATAAAAATAAAGATTTTGGCTTTTTTGATATATATATATTTATAATATTTATTCTGTTATTCAAAATGGAAGCTCAGCTTTATCCCCAGGACACAGCTGCCGCTGAGCCCTCCTGTGAACAGGGCAGCATGAGCTGCCTCGCTTCCCAGCTTGTACAAGCCACACTGTTCTCCATCAAGCTCTCTAAGTCAGGCCAGTACTGGGAGGAATGGGCAACTGGCCTGAAAAATAAAGGGAGATTGTTTTGCTCACTGTTATGTTTTATATTCCAGTAAGTGTGCTTTGAATACAGATTCCTCTTCAGATACTTCTGCCTCTCTGTTGCCAGAGATTTGTAAGGGTTTGAGAGCGGTCAAAAGGCAACGTCTCCTTGACTTCTCTAGCCTAGCTGCAGAGTGGTCCTCTCCGGACACCACCCCTCACTGTACTCTGAGCTTCGACTCGCTCCTTGGGACCTTTGGGATTAGCAAAAAGTGTACTGATCAGGAAAGCAAAGTCCTCTTTGCTCCTCTAAGTACAGAAAAAGACACGTCGCAGAAACTGTCTAAAGTTCGATTTCAAACGTCTTCTGTAAGTCGCTGGAGAAAGGGTTGGTAGGGGAGGGATTAGTGCGCTGCTTGGACTTGCTTTCTAATGCAGCCCACTGGGCTTCAAAAGGATCCACTGGGCAGGTGCCTGCAGGGACCTCTGCATGCCTGCTTCCTGAGGCCAGCCTGCCATCGTCTACACCATTGAAAGCTGCAGAACCATTGAGGTGCTGAGCAGAAGGCTTAAAGAAGGGGCTGGCGGCAGCACTACTTGTCTCATACTGAGGGAATGTCTGCTGTCTGGCCAGGCTTGGTGACTGATGGGGATGACTGGCCTGAGGATGACCTGCAGTGCCAAACACATTGGCTACCATCTGGGAAGGGGTGATGCCCACTACAGGCACATTAGAGGCTGCATAGGGCATCCCATTGGCCACAGGGTAGGACTGGGCAGGGACAAAGGCTGGCTGCAGGGGTGGGACCACACCCACTGGGACAGGCTGAGAGCTGAGGAATGTATTTCCTTGGAAAGGTGGTGCTGGCGGGGCAATGGCAGTAGGTGGAGGAGGCTGAAGAACTGGCTGCAGAGGGGCAGTTGGGGCCTGTGGCTGCTGGACCCGGACGCTCTTTGATACTTCTTCTAACCAACGGTCAGCCTCAGAGGGAGTACGTCTATGACCAGCCTGGAAGAGACCTGGAGAGGCAGCACCAGAAGACTGACCCCACTCAGTCCCTAGAACCAACAAGAGAGGGAGGAAGAATTAGAGGCCATTCTTGATAACCTCGGTTATGTAAAATGATCCTAAAGTGTGGACCATGCCCCCATGATGGGACATAGGCTCTTCAGCTATGGCTCAAACCCCTGACCCAAGGCAGCTGACAGGTGTGAAAAGTCTATCAAGTTGCCATGGTGCAGCCACAGTAGAGAAACTGGCTTATTCTCTGGGGGAGGAGGGCGTGTGTGTCAAAGAACTGGACCCATGGTGCCCACCTGCATCCCCAGAACAAGAGTTTGAGGCTGTGGACCAAGAGGTTAGGGCTACATAGCAAGACTGTCTCAAAACCCCCAAAACATGGATAATTAAAAAGAAACACTAAAAGTCAGGACTGGTAGTGCACACCTTTAATCCCTGCACTCAGGAGGGAGAAGCAGGTAGGTCTTGAGTTGGAGGCCAGTCTGGTCTACAGAGTGAGTTCCAGCCGGAGTTATATAGTGAGATCCTGCCTCAAAACACTCCAGAAAAGTTAGTGTAAAAAAAAGTGTTCTTCATGGCACTTTTGGTAGCGACCTTTAACTATAGGCAGCTGTGTGTCTGCAGGGAACGGTGGCTCACTAACGCTCTGTAGTAGCCGGGTTCTACAGTCCTGAGAGCCTCCCAGCTTATCCTCTTGCCCCAGCTTTCGAGCCTGTTCTCACAGCCACTTCTGTCTGGGAGGGAATATATATTTTTTTTAAGTCCTCACTCGGGTAACTGGCTGATTTTAGAACCTGCTCCCAGAATCCACTTCAATATCTGTGGCCACCTTACCCGGACGTATGGCTGCAATTTCCTTGTTAGCAGCATCAGGGGCATGGGCCCAAGGGTTCGTTTCACGCACAGGCATTGCTACGGGTGCTAGAGCAGTATTGGCTGGCTTAGCAGCAAGCACATGGAAGGCTGAGTCAGTACCATTAGCTATAATGGGAGCAGACAACATTGATGGAGTTAATTCATGCAGGGTGTCCAAGCTACTCCAATACTGGGGGGACAGACAAGGCAGCGCAGCTGGTGTTGTGATGATCATGCTTTCCTATGGTGGATACACATACCTTCTGACACAGAGACTGTATCAAATGACTGTGCTATGAAAATATGTATATGAGAAAGGAAATGAAGCCTAACTAATACAAATTAAGTTGAACATGATTGTTCAAGAACTAGCCTTTGAATTAAGTAGATAAAGCACATTTCGTTCTTCTACACTTTTCCAAGAGATCAAATCAGGCCATCAACAATAGCAAGTTGAGTTTAGTAATTTCTTGGTATATTCTGGGAATCAAGCTAACAATATTTTATATACATTACCAAATTTAATTCTTTCAAAAACCCATAACTCTGGGATTGGGAAATAAGTTCCCAGATGTTCTACAGATGCCTAAAACCAGATGGTAGCAAACCCTATATAATACTGGGTTTTTACCCATACCTTTACACCCAGGATAAAGTTTCATCTATAAGCTAGACACACTGAGGGGTTAATAACAATTATTGTAAGAACATATTGTAAAAACTTAAAATATATGAATTCTTTCTTTTTGGAATTTTCTATTTAATACTTTGAGATACAGTTAACCACAGGCAATTGAAACTTCAGAAACAGAGACCATGCATACATACTCTAGTATGTCTACAAGTGAGAAATCAAATGGTATGTGTTTTCATTTACTTTTTAATACAGTTGTCATTTACTACAAAATTAATTTTATACCTTTAAGACTCCCCACTCATGTAATATTTATAACATCCCAAAGTGCTGATTTTCTGCCTTCATTTCCTTTTACCCAAAGCTCTTAACCCTTGTTCTTTGATTCCTTTATCAGGATCTAGTCTGTGTTCCAGTTCTCCATCATCTTTAGCATGGAGCAGACAAATGCCTTCCCCTGCCCTATGATAAACTCTGTCTTCCCCTTCTTTAGGAGTGGACAACCACACTGAGGGTCACAGTATTGCTTACCTGGGGCTGAAAACAACAAACCACCTTAGCCACAAACTGGACGCCCTCTAAAGACAAAGGGCTGTGTTCTGTCCAGGTTTTATGCCCAGTGCCCTGAAAGCAGTCAGGGCAAGTGGGACGTAACTAGTCCAGGAAGATTTGACATAATCCTAACTGTATAGTCTGGACATGTCTCTTAGCCTCTTGGCCTCATTTTTCTTTTCTTGTTTTTTTGAGACAAGGTTTCTTTGTGCCCTGGCTGTCCTAGAACTCACTTTGTAGACCAGGCTGGCCTTGAACACACACCTGCCTCTGCCTCCCTAGTGCTGGGATTAAAGGTGTGCGCCACCACCACCCAGTCATTTTTCTTATTTGTAATGCCTTCCTCAAAGAGCTATTTGAGGCTCTTTGATAACGAGTGAGGGTTTTCCACTGTGGCAGGCACTGTGTAGTGCTCAATAGATCAAGTTTGTTTTTTCTAATACTACAAATGTCTGTCAGCTGGATAGAAAGCACATATGGCATTTGCTTCGAAGGAGACAGAGCTCCAGACTTAGACCAAAGCCGAGGGGGTATGGCGGCTTCTTCCAGGGGTAACAGCACTGTCTTGCAGGGCAGCCCTTTCTCTGCACTCTCCAGAGGTGGACTAAGCCATCGCTGGCGTTTACTTAGAAGTCACTGACTTAAGTGACATAAATTCTCTGTTGACCCATGAGTGAGGACTTTATTTAGCATCTGGGAGTGTGGGGCTCCAATCCTGGAGTATAACTCTGCTGTCAAAAGGGCAATTTTAGGATACTCGTTACAGACCATAAAATGAACCAGTGAGGTGCAGAAAGGCTTCGTCTACTTTATGAGCCTCTCAGTAGAGAAGAGGTGAGTCCAGGTCTCCTCAACTTTGACACCACTGACATTTTGGAATGAGTAATTCTTTGCTGTGGGTCCCGTCCTGCACACTGAAGGATGTTTGGCAAGATTTCTGAGGCTGTAATTAACATCCCCTTCCAAAATGTCTCCATACAAGGAAGCGGAATTTTCTGAGAGGGCAGAACTGTCCCTGGTGGGGAATCACTATGCTAGAAGGCAGAGTCTGACCAATCCTGAGAGTGGATGATAGCTGGCTGGCTGCTCTGACCCTAAGTCAAGAGGAAAATAAAGCGGTGGACTGAGGTTTCAGAAACTCTTACTAGCAGACAAAAGACAGACATATATGTGCCAAATGATGAAAGCGGACATTAGGAGACAGAAGGGGTGGGCAGGGAGATAAGGATAACGGCAAGCTCAGGATGCTAACTTTCAGTTCACAAGCAGCATGCTAACAGGATTGTTTAAAGAGAACAACTGAGGTCAGAGGTTACCAACCTTGTAAGACAGGAGACTGTGGTGCCACCAGTGTCACTGGCTTGGTCATTGGGGCGGAGGAAAAGGGGTCTTCAGAGGGTGTGCTGAAGGCACTGGTGATCTGTGAGCACAGGGAACTGATGCTCTCTGCCTCTCCTTCTACCTCTGGCACTGCAAGGCAAGCAGAATGTTCTAGACAGGAAATGGAATCTGACACTGTGGTGTAGGCAGCCATTTTTCACTTTATCTCCTTCGCTTGCAGAAGGACAAGTGTCAACTGTCAGGCTACACCATCAGCTTCAGTAAATTAATTGATGAATACTTCAATTTTAAGATAGCAAAGCAGAAAATGTCAGTAACTTATGCACTAAGATAGAGTGTCTTTCTCTGCAAATCCCTAAATTTATTTCTTATGACATTGTGGGGAATTTGATGGGGTTATTTATTTATTTTTTTACTTTAATGTGAGGGTGCATGTAATAGGTGGATCTTTCTGGAATATTTCTGCAATCTATTTTTCTTTCAGCAAGTTCCTAGAAGCTATGACCCAATCAGGTTCTAGAGCCATTAAGCAATTTATCCAAAAAAAAAAAAAAAAAAAGACAGGTTAAGGCGGGATACAAAAGCTTTGCCCTGAATCAATTAGAACATGTCACCACTCTCATTTTCTTTATAAAGTTTCTAGTACATGAACTGTGATATCAAAGACAAGTGAGCTGAGGACGCTAAAGACTCTCCTTAATACTAAGTCTGGACAGCCAAGCAGGAAGATTGCTTTCGCCTAGAGTTTGGGTCCAAGAAAGTTTGAGATCCTGTGTGTGTGGGGAAAAAGACTCTGAGAACACTTACTTCCTCGTCCCTGAGCAAATAAACCATGTGTACTGAACCTTTGTGTATCTGTGAAAAGACAAAGCCCTTTGCGCCTCATCTGCCCCAGAGGGAGACTGACCAGGTACTTGAAGCCTCTGGAGCTTGTGTCAGGGGGTGCTGGGAGCCCAAACTACTTCCTGTGGTCACCCACCTCCAACTGTCCTTTGAGCCTAGTTTCATCTGCACCCAGATCTTACCTCGGTACTCTCTAGTTTGTCAGTAGAAGGGCCAACTGAGCCACAGCTTCCTCATGTTCAGTCATAGAGATAGCATGACATGTTTCAGAGGGAAGCAGAATAGGGCCAAAATCTAACGTTTTAGCTCTAGATCATATGATAAGGACAGAGCTTATGGGCTGGCTCAGCTGAACAGAACACACAGAGGTGATGAACAATGTGAACAACCTCCTGCTTCTGTTCAACAGTGGGCCTTAGATTTGTATAAGAGAAAGTCAACATCCCAGAAACACAAGGAACACTGACCCATTTCTTCTGTTGCTTTGACAGTGGTACTATTAACTTGCAAATGTTTTAAAAGCCTCTTTAATTCTCCTGGGTCCTGGGCAGCACAGTAAGAATGGGAATTTGGAACCCTTGATGTTTGGAAATAGGCTGGCAGAGAGGGAGTACATCTACACCAGGACAAACCATGAATCTGTGGCTCAAGCTAGAAATTCCATTGTGCTTCTGTCAACTACTTACGGAAGAGAAGATATTATTCATGGGCCCTAGTTTGTTTTTTTTTTTAAGATTTATTTATTATGTATACAGTGTTCTGGCACCAGATCTCATTACATATGGGTATGAGCCACCATGTGGTTGCTGGGAATTGAACTCAGGACCTCCGGAAGAGCAGTCAGTGGTTAGTGCTCTTAACCTCTGAGCTATCTCTCCAGCCCCCATGGGCCCTAGTTTGGTACCATAGGAAATGACACACAACACAACTAACAGCTTCAGAGAGACAGGAGCCTAACTCGGAGGGATCTGTGCTGTCACTGAAGGTGGCGGTGCTTCAGAGCTGGAGCATATTACCTGCATTTTTGATTGGGAAATCAGTCTTCCTCTGCATAGTGGAAGGCAACTCATTGATGCGGAGGGACAGTTGGCGTTTAAAGGGTGACATCTTCTGGCTAAGAGCGGGAAATCCCCGGAAGGAGCCTTGGCGAGCAAGCTGTTCAATTGGTGCATGCCGGCGTGGAATGGCATGAGGATTGTTCATCTCCAGAGAAGCAGTGGTATCCGAAGTGGGAGAGGTGGGAGAGGATGGGGATGGTGCAGTGTTGCCAGAGGCCACTGATGGACCAACAACTGCCTTATCTGTCTCTGCTCAATAAAACCAAAGAACAAGACCATAGGCCTCAGTAGTGACTTTTTTTAAAAAATATTTATTTATTTAATATTCTGTCTGTGTGTATGTCTGCAGGCCAGAAGAGGGCACCAGACCTCATTACAGATGGTTGTGAGCCACCACGTGGTTGCGGGAATTGAACTCAGGACCTTTGGAAGAGCAGGCAATGCTCTTAACCACTGAGCCATCTCTCCAGCCCCCTCAGTAGGGACTTTCAAATATTCTGAGTTCACAGAGCTAGGGGCACAGAAGCCCTCTTGTTCTTTAACTCGCCCACCTCCCTGTCTTACAGAGACAGGCTAGAAAACGGTTCAGACCTCCTATATTCCAACAAATGAAGGTTTAGTAATACCTGCATGTCTTACCCTCTATTAAGACAACCAGACAGGGGCTGGAGAGATGGCTCGATGGTTAAGAGCATTGCCTGTTCTTCCAAAGGTCCTGAATTCAATTCCCAGCAACCACATGGTGGCTCACAACCATCTGTAAAGAGGTCTGGCGCCCTCTTCTGGCCTTCAGGCATACACACAGAGAATATTGTATACATAAAAAAAAAAAAAAAAAAAAAAAAAAAAAAAAAAAGGACAACCAGACCGGGCTGGAGAGATGGCTCGATGGTTAAGAGCACTGGCTGGCTGTTCTTCCAGAGGGCCCAGGTTCAATTCCCAGCACTCACATGGCAGCTCACAGGGGTTCCGGACACTCTCTTCTGAACTACCATATATCTTTCACGTACAAATGTTAAAAACAAAAGAATGATGGGTCATCTAGATGATAAAGCCCTATAGCTAAAATCACATGCTCTGGCATAGGACAAAGAAGTCAAGTTAGACTTGTGCTGGAGGAAACTGTAACACAGTGTTACTCAGCAGTGGACCCTGCAAGCTGCAACTGTGGTTGGCTAGGCAGGATGTGCCCACTGGTGCAATAGATGAGGTCTATTGTACGAGTAACCAACTACTTTCTAATTGGATTTGGGGCCCACTTTGAAGGAAGGGGTTCATGTTTGGTACTGTAAATCTAGTAAAACAACCAATGGATGAGAGGCTAAGGAGATGACTCAGCAAGACAAGTGCTTTTTGTACAAATCTGACAACTGGAGCTTGGATTTCCCAGGATCCAATGCTGCCTGGGCATTTACACTCAGTGTAAGAGTCCAGCACTCAAGAGGAGACAAAGACAGTGAACTCTGGGCTGAACTGAGACCTGTTCTTAATGAATAAGGTAGATGGGAATGGAAAGATGGCTCAGCAGGTAAGAGCACTGGCTATTCTTCTAGAGGTCCTGAGTTCAATTCCTAGCACCCACAGGGTGGCTCACAACCATCTATGATGAGATCGTGTGCCCTCTTCTGTTAAGCAGGGACACATGCAGGCAGAACACTGTGCACATAATAAATACATCTTAAAAAAAAAATAAAGTAGTGCTACTGAAGAAGACTCAGTGCTAGCTCTGGGGTTCTACACACTCTCCAACACATTAGAGAAGTAAAGCATCAGGTAAGACCAGCACTCTCGCTGCCAGCATCGTAGCCAGTGCTCCCTCCTCCAAGTTGGTCTTTGATGGCATTTGTGTCTCATAGAGATAGACACATTGGAATTAAATCTGTTTCAGGATAGGCAAGGGGTATTTTTCGGCAGCTTCTTTAACTGCTCTTCACCTTCCCCAGAGGAGCTTACTATAATGGAAAGAATATGGTTTTTAAGCCACTCTAAATAAAGCACTTGTAAAAGACTTTTAGTTTTGTCCTTAAGGTCTTCACATGTTGGTAAGAGATCTTTCTGAGTGTATGGTGCGGGTGGAGGATAAAGAATGATAAAAATAGAACCCACATTAGAAATGATCTATCACTGGGCTATATCTGTAATCCCAAGGGTTCTTTTTGTCTGTAGGAAACTTGTCTCTGATAGCTTCAAATATAAATCTGTTGGGGAAAAAAATTGCATTAAATAAACATATCCCCCCCCCCCAAAAAAAAAGCCAGGTGGTTGTGGCGCACACCTTTAATCCCAGCATTCGGGAGGCAGAGGCAGATGGATCTCTGTGAGTTCGAGGTCAGGCTGGTCTACAAGAGCTACTTCCAGGACAGGCTCCAAATCTACAGAGAAATCCTGTCTCGAAAAACCAAAACAAACAAACAAACACACCACAGTAGAACACACTGTACCTTTCTTGGCATCTTGCAGCTGTTTCATGATCTCCTCTCTTTCGGCTTGTTCAGTGGCAGTTGTGACTCGGAATGATCCTTCTCTTGTAAAAGTGGTTCTACTGGCATCAAAGGTGGCAGTGACTCCACATTCCTTCTCCCGTTTCTGTTTTCGCTCTAAACAGGCTGCAAAAGCACAGCCTACGGCATGGCTCAGTCTCTCCCCCTGAAGAGAGCAGGTTTTGAAAGCTCATCACCAACAACTACATACACTTACAGCTGTTGCAAATTCCAGTTTAAAATTAACCCTCATGAGGGCAGATACCATATGTTGG
This sequence comes from Microtus pennsylvanicus, assembly GCF_037038515.1. NCBI lineage: Eukaryota > Metazoa > Chordata > Mammalia > Rodentia > Cricetidae > Microtus > Microtus pennsylvanicus. Next base: position 31,998,850 of record NC_134592.1, on the reverse strand, counting down.
ACTTACCGTGTCCTTGACAGCCATGAAGCAGTGACAGATCCAGCGCCGAGTGGTGCCATCTCGGCATATATAAGAAAAGGCTCTGTCGAAGTTCCTATCTGGGGCACAGAAAGAAACTTTCTCTATCGTCTGGTCAACTATGAGGTCCTAGAAAATGGAAGCACAGAGCAAGAGAAGGCTTGTGAGCGATTTGGTCTTCTTAAAAGTATCACAGGATGTTCAATTCTGCAATGCAGAATCCCTACACAGGTTGCAACTGGGCTATGGAATAGCTGTATCTAGTAGTTGGAGCAGTGAGTTTGACTATGAAACATCACTTGCTCAGATGATTCCCTTACTTCATCTCCATATTCTAAAGTACGCATGTGTCAGTTGGTCCTAGCTTGGAGCTCTTTCACAGTAACTGCCAAGCCCAATTTGACAGTATGCACACTAAATCAATGTCTTAAAATCCTCTTGGTTTATCTGAAAACACAGCAAAAACACGATAGTGAGGTCACACTACCTTTGTTATGCAAATTAGACTGATAACATACAGTGTTCTATATTCTCCCTTTTTTCCAACCAACTTTAGCTCCATCCAACAGATGTTTTTCACTTCAAGTACTGTATTTTTTAGATGTATAATTTTCTCTTCCATCCCTAGGATTTTTGCTTCTTTTTAATAATTTCTGAGATTTTCTGGTTGTTTATTCAATAGTAACATCTTTTCTTTCACACCCCTCACTGCAGCTGTAATGCCTGCTTTTCAAGTTTTGTCTGTTGCTTCTAACTCCCAGGTTATTTTGGGTGCTCTCTCTGCATGAATGAATCATATTTGCTGTTTCTTTGTATGCTAGAAATTCATGTGTCACCACAACATAGTATCTTGCTTAAAGAAAGGTTAGGGACCTGAAGTTCAAACTTCTGTATTTGCATTCATTTGTGCAGATCATGGCATGTCCTTGTCACAAGCACTAATTCCGACAACTGGTGAAATATAAAGGTGGGAAAATGGATCCAAAGGTGATAAGCCACCAATTACAGTATGCATGGTGGCTCAGGCCTACAATCCCAGTACTTAGGAGGCTAGGCCAAGAGACCTGATGCAAATTCAAGGCCAAACTAGGCTGGTGCATAGTAAATTCCAGAGGAGACTGGGCTAGGGTTCTCTATGGGATACACAGAGACCCTGTCTCTACAGACCACCCAACCTATCCACTAGCTACTATCATCAGTCAATGTGGAAAGATCAAAACTCATAAGTACACGTGCTACGAGTAGCCACTAAGGGGCAGTATCAATTTCCAATAATAGTGAAAAAAAACCACACACACAAGTTTGATAGATTTGGAAGGCCAAGGCAAAGGGACTGCTAGATCAAAGGCAGCCAAGTCAGAACATGTCATCCAAAACATGAATTAAAATGATTCAAATTTTAAAGGATACTTATAACATTGTTTTTAAAAATGTGTTAAAATTTAAGCCTATTAGTATTTTGAACTTAAAAAGAAGGGCAAAGGTCTGAAATGCAGCTGTATTAAGTCACATAAAAATGATCAGACATTGCTGGTGGTGGGGCACGCCTTTAATTCCAGGACTCAGGAGGCAAAGGCAGGTGGATCTCTGTGAATTTGAGGCCAATCTAGTATAGAGAGAGAGTTCCAGGACAGTCAGGGCTCTTACACAGAGAAACTTTGTCTTGAAAAACATAACAAAAAAATAGGATAAATTGTTTATCAAACCTGTTCTTTGTTTGCCCAACTTTATTCACTTCTAAATTAAGTTCTGGTTAAAAATGTTTCCTGACATTAGGTCTCAAGAAAATTCAGTAATGATTAAGTGTCCTTACATAACTTAAGTATTTAGAGTCACTTTCTATTAAATACAAAATGATACCTAGGATATTGTTTGAATCCTAAATAAATTCTCACCTCTAATGGTTAAAATTGCACTTCAGTTGAGCCCTGAGTCGGCTGATTCACTTATCACTCTCTATAATATGTTTTCTTAAAGGAAAAGGGCAAATTTAAGATGTGGCCTAAAAAATTACAGTAAAAACACATCACCTATATATTATTGATCTAAAAAAAGTAAACACAGAACAAAGATAGAACTCATATCTGATTGATTGAAAGTGTCACCCCAGCCCCTGGCATTCATCCTTGGGGTGCCAGTGGAGCAGGAAGCTCCATCTCAAGCCCCTCCCCCTGGGAGTTGCCTTGGTCTGAACTCCATCTCCAGAAAAGTCTGCCAAGTGCTGACCCCTCCCCAGGGAGGGTCAGGATCACTCCCATAGGTCTCTGGGTTTCGCACGGTCCCTCCCCCTTCTTCCCCTTGCCATGCTCCCTGCCACCCAGGGTGCTGCATTAAACATGGGCATCGATTTCGTCTAATTTGGTCTGATTGGAATTATTTGTGTGAGAGGCTCATCTTAAGATTATTTTAACAATCTCTTAGCATTAAACTTTAATGCTTGGTATGTGAAATATGCTATATCATGTAAAACAAAATGTTGTGAGTTTTTTTTTCATAAAGTAAATGAGTTACTAAGTTAGTTTCCTGGACATGGAAGCAGTCTCTCAAAAGACTGTACTCTGGACACGTGGTAGGATATTACAGAGCTACTACAACAACTTAATGCCATTTTATCACTAGAGATTAAAAAAAAAACCCACAAGAGCAGTAACATTTGAACTCACAAAACCTTTACCTTGGTTTTTTCATCCACAACCCTGAGTCCGTCCGCCGATACCCATAGAACGGCCTTCACTGCTTTCTTTCCCGTCTTTGAAAAGATAAGGGGGGGGGGACACATACATACATAATGTTAAAGGAAAAACAAAATACTGATTTCTGTCTTCCAAGAGTCACAAGGGGAGAGTAAGTCCAAGTGCAGGAAGGATGCCCAAAGCCAGATACTCAACCAAACTGCAGAAACATTCAGGAAAAAACAAGCCAAAGCTACTACTTCAGAAACATAACACAAAGGCATAAGATAAACGAAGTAAGGGAAAAGGGCAGATAGAATTAAAACGAAGATAAAGGGCAAAGGATTTACAACTAGATTCCTCACCCACTTAAAATAAACAATTGAGAAACTAAGACTCAGATAAATATTAAATACATAAGGAGTTACACCACAAGAACGTCTACAGGTATAGTGTGGGGGGCCACAGATAAATCAGAATCATTATGTTGACCATTTACTATTTTCTCTGATAATCTGTGTGACCCTTGGTCACCTGAAATTTTCATGTTAAAAATGACAAGAAACCTTCATTACTCTATGAACAATCTTTAAAAACCATTATTTATTCCCTTAAGAGTAATACCCCTTCAGTTTGGGTTTTTAAAATATTTATTTATGTATATGTATGTTTTGATTGCATGTATATCTATCTGTACAGCAGAAGAGGGCATCAGACCCATGGGACTACAGTTATAGGTGGTTGTGAACAGCCATGTGGGTGCTGAGAATTGAACTCAGGACCTCTGGAAGAGCAGTCAGTTCTCTTAACTGCTGAGCCATCACTCCAGCCCTGATTTAATTTAGTTTTTAATTTGACATTAAATGCATGAAAATATTCTTTATTTTAATTTTTTTTTTTTTTTTTTGGTTTTTCGAGATAGGATTTCTCTGTGGCTTTGGAGCCTGTCCTGGAACTAGCTCTGTAGACCAGGCTGGTCTCGAACTCACAGAGATCCGCCTGCCTCTGCCTCCCGAGTGCTGGGATTAAAGGCGTGCGCCACCATCGCCCGGCCTACATGAAAATATTCTGAAGGCAAAGGAAGTTTTAAAAATTACAGAGAAGATAAGGGTTATTTGGTGCTGTTGTCTGGTTGGTTGGTTTTTTGAGACAGGGTTTCTCTGTGTATCCCTGGCTGTCCTAAAACTCTCTCTGTAGACCAGGCTGGCCTCAAACTCAGAGATTTGCCTGCTTCTGCCTTTGCCTTCTAAGTGCTGGGATTAAAGGCAAGTGCCACTCCCCCCAACCCCCTGTTTTGTTTTTTGTTTTGTTCTTTCTTTTAGCTGGCTGGAAAAGATATTTCTGTTGGGTTGTCACCCAAATAAGAATCACTGAGACCAAGTTAGTAATTTATTCCTCTGTGAGACAATGAAATAGTACTTAAGGTCCTTTCTTAACTTGTCTACAGATATAAGCAAATTAAAACAAAAGCTGAGGGTGGGTATCAGACTGAAACAGAAGTAAAGACCAAAGGGTATCTGGTGCCAAATTTGGAGCAGCAGCTTCTAGAAGGGACAAGGAATAAGAGAACTGCCATTCTCCTTCCCATGTCCCCAAGCCCAGGAATCCTGGCTGTGGAAAGCACACTCTTAGTTAACAAGCTGCTAGGACCCGCTCCAGGCTCATCATCTCCACTGCCACCACCGCAAGCCAGATGAATGTCTGAAGCGTTTTAGCTACCTTACATACAGGAAGACCTCACAGACCTCTGAAAAGTGATACTCCAAGAAAACATAATAAAATAGTAAGTGCTAGAGATGAGTGGAAAACAAGGTACAATGATCAGAAAAAGACAGTCAAATCTATTTGTGGGACTCGGGAAGGCTATGCCAAGAAGACAGAACTGAGTCCTGAGAAAATTTTTCTCGATGCCCTAAAATAAGGCTAGGGAAGCAGAGAAATGCTACGACAAGCCAGGCAGAAGACAGTAGTCCAAGCCGGGAGGTGGTGGCGCACGCCTTTAATCCCAGCACTTGGGAGGCAGAGGCAGGAGAATCTCTGTGAGTTCGAGGCCAACTTAGTCTACAAGTTCCAGGATAGACAACAAAGTGGCACAGAGAAACCCTGTCTTGAAAAACAAACAAAAAACCAAACCAAACAAACAAGACAGTAGTCCAAGACATCATGGTAAATGGTACAAAAGTCTGGCACTCTGAAAATATTTTAGTATAGGTTGAAAGTAGGCTAGGCAAGAAGCAATGGTAGACAATCAGGAGGGAAGGCCGTATCATGCAAGACCTGTGTGCCTTCTAGGGAACTGGATCTTAATTCTGTGGGCAATGAAAGCTACTAAAAAAAATAAACACAATGAAGTCGATTTCCATTTCTATTCTTTTTTTTTTTTTTAAAAAAAACCTTTATTTAACTTCTTTTATGTTCATTAGCATCAAATCCCCTGGAACTGGAGTTATAGACAGTTGTAAGCTGCCATGTGGATGTTGGGAATTGAACCCAGGTCCTCTGGAAGAGCAGTTAACACTCTTAGCCACTGAGCCATCTCTCCAGTCCCTCCATTTCTATTCTTATGTATCTGTTGCGGGAGGTCCTCCCGCTCTTCCAACCTATAGCTGCTGAGATACCAGCCCATTGGGGCGTGGTCTCTCTCCCTTTAAAAAAGCGGCCACTTCCCTCTTCTCTCTCTCTTCACTTCCTGCTGGCGACTAGACTCCTTTCCTGGTTGCGTAGAGGGCTGTTGCCTGGGACAGTGATCTGTAAGTTTTTTCCCCTTTAAATAAATACCACCCTATTAATCATAATCCCAAATTGGTGTGGCATTGTTTGTGACTTACGCCTTCATGTATCAACCTGACTGTGTGTGTGCATGTGTGCACAGTCAAGAGAACAACCTGCAGTTCTTCCCTTTTATGATGTGGCCCTGGAGAGGGAACTCAGGTCACCAGGCTTGGCAGCAAGGGCCTTTACACACCGAGCCATCTCACTGGTGTTAGGTTTGCATTTTCTAAAAATGAATTCTTATGTTTAATTATGCCTGTGTCTGTGCCTGTGAGTGCAATATCTGTGGATGTCAGAAGGTGGTGTTGTATCCTGGAGTTGCAGTTATAGGTAGGTATGAGCTGCCTTTTGTGGCTACTGAGCAGTAAACTTGGTTCCTCTGGAAGAATAGCAAAAGCTCTTAACTGCTGAGTCATCTCTCCAGTCCCTAGATTTGCATTTTGAAACAAGCCTTTGCAGCAGTATACATGAGCTCAGAAAGAGATCAACAAACAAGATTCCAGGTGGGGGGAAATCAGGGTTGATCTATCTTGGCTAAGAGAGAAAGGGGGCTTTACAGAGTATAGGGAGAGGATGGGTTCCTGTCTTGTGTCGGAGTGAAAGATAACTCTGGCTAAGATAGATAAAAGATGCGAAATTCATTTTAGAGGAGATTTTAGGAAGTCCGGGGTGTCTGTCAAGCATCTAACTAGGTGGGGATCAGCAGACAACTGAATAAACAGAAACGAGGCTAAAAAGAGATTTTTTTGGGGGGGGGGGGAAGGTTTCTCTACACAGTCCTAGCTGTCCTCTGACAGAGATCCTCCTGTCTTTGCCTCCCAAGTGCTTGGATTTAAGGAGTATGCTACCACACTTGGCAAAACTGGGCAGTGGTTGTTGTAATGAGAGGAGCGGACCGCGTCCTACCACCCAAGAGGAGCGCAGGCCCTTTGTTCCGTCCAGCCCAGCTAGCTTAGCCCCTGAAATAATTACACGGAAACTGTATTCATTTAAACACTGCCTGGCCCATTATATCTAGCTTCTTCTTGGCTAATTCTTACATATTCGTTTAACCCATCTCCATTAATGTGTATTACCACGTGACGGTGGCTTACCGGAATGAGTCTAACCAGCATCTGTCTCGCAAAGGAGAGCCATGGCGTCTGCCACACTGCCTTCTTCCTCCCAGCATTCTGTTCTGTCTACTCCGCCCACCTAATTTTCTGTCCTATCAAAAGGCAGTCTCTTTATTTAACCAATGAAAGTAACACATAGACAGAAGACCCTTCCTACACCAGGTGTTAATGCATGCCTTTAATTAAAGTGTGACTTCCAGGCCAGCCTGGTCTATAAGAACTGGTTCCAGGACAAGCCCCAAAGTTGTAGAGAATCCCTGCCTCGAAAAACCAAACCAAACAAACAAAAACAAAAAAACAAACAAAACAAAACAAAAAAAACCCAAAAAGAGTTTGCTGTGGGATAATGCTCAACGCTGATGGGCCAGCAGCTAGGCAGGGGGTGACGAGACCAGTAGAATTCTGGGAAGAGGAAAGGCAGAGAGAGTCAGTCACCAACCAGACACAGAGGAAGCAAGATGAAAATGCTGCACTGAGAAAAGACACCAAGCCACATGGCTAAACGTAGACAAGAATCATGGGTTAATTTAAATTGTAAGAGCTAGTTAATAATAAGCCTGAGCTAATAGGCCAAACAATTTATAATTAATACATGCCTCTGTGTATTCTTTGGGACTGATTGGCTGTGGGACCAGGTGGGCCAGAAACTTCTGTCTACAAAAGTCATTTTATTTTATGTACATGGGTATTTTATCTGTGTGCATCTGTACACCAGGAGAGGGCACTGGATCCCATGGGACAACAGTTACAGATGGAAGTGAGCTGTGATGTGGGTGTTGGAAATTGAACTCAGGATGTCTGGAAACACAGCCAGTGCTCTTAACTGCTGAGCTCTCTCTCCATCACCAAGAGATAATTAAAAGATTTATTTACTGTGAATAGAGTATTCTGCCTGCAGGCCAGAAGAGGGTACCACATCTTATCATAGATGGTTGTGAGCCACCATGTGGTTGCTGGGAATTGAACTCAGGACCTCTGGAAGAGCAGCCAGTCCTCTTAACCACTGAGTCATCTCTCCAGCCCCAAGAGATAATCCTCTTTTTTTTTTTTTGTTTTGTTTTTTGAGATAGAGTTTCTCTGTATTACAGCTCTAGCTGTCCTAGAACTAGCTCTTGTACACCAGTTGGTCTTGAACTCACAGAGATCCACCAGCCTCTGCCTCCTGAGTGCTGGGATTAAAGGCATGTGCCACCACTGCCTGGGTGAGGTAATTCTTAAAATAGAATTCTAAACTGGGAGACAATAGAAAACAATTAAAGGAATATAGCCAGTGGGACAGAACAATGCACGAGGACTATCATTAGACCTGAAGGAGCAGGGCTCAAAAGTAATGGACAGCTGTGTCAGAAGAGATAAAACGATCAAGTAGATAGATCTACTGAGAGCCAGGCAGTGGTGGCGCACACCTTTAATCCCAGCACTCGGGAGGCAGAGGCAGGCGGATCTCTGTGAGTTTGAGAGTTTGAGGCCAGCCTGGTCTATAAGAGCTAGCTCTAGGACAGGTTCCAAAGCTACAAAGAAACCCTGTCTCAAAAAAAAAAAAAGGAAGAAGAAGAAGAAGAGGAGGAGGAGGAGGAGGAGGAGGAGGAGGAGGAGGAGGAGGAGGAGGAGGAGGAGGAGCCCACCGGATTGTGCATAAAGACACAGCAGAGTAACAGAGTCATGACAGCACATTTATGTGTTACTATGGCTAGGCTGTAGCCATCTGGTTGCTTGATCAAACACTAATCTAAAAGTTAGTGTGGCTAGGCATGCCTGCAATCCCAGTACTCAGGAGGCTAAGGAGAGATCATCATGCGCTTGAGCCAGATGGATACCACAATGAATTCCAGGTCAGCTGGTGTACAAGAAATGCCTATCTTTTTTTTTTTCTTTTTAATCTTTCTTGAGACAGGATTTATGCAACAGCCCCTGGAACTCACTAGAAGACCGGGCTGGCCTCAAATTCAGAGATCTGCCTGATTGTGCCTCTGAGTGCTGGTATTAAAAGCATGCACCGACAGGCCTGGCCGAAGACTTTATCTTAAAAGAACAAACAAGGACAAGAGAGATGGCTTAGTGTTTAAGAGCACTTGACTTTTCAGAACTGAAATTCAGATCCCGCCCCTCAGGTCAAGTGGCTCACAGCCACCTGTAACTCCAGTTTCAGCAAACCCAGGACACAACACCCTTTTCTGGCCTCAGAGGGCACACAACAAACAAGCAGTGACTGACTTTAGGTAAGGGAGATTATCTTTTAACATTTGGGTAAGTTCTGTTCAACCAGATGAGAAAGAAAATGTCTACCTTGAGTCTGTAACACAGGAATGTTGTTTGAGTTTCCAGCCTGCTATCCTCAAACTTCAGACATGCCACATGCATAAACTCATGAGCCAGCTCCTCAAATAATCTATCACATGTCCATGCATGTGTCCAAAAGTACATATGCACCCACGTTCACCTTATCAAAGTAGGCTTCCCTGGAGGACCCGACTGATAGTGAAGTGGAAGTTAGATGAGCTGAGAAATACATAAACAGTAAGAAGAGTCTATGAATACTAAACATACTCTTTAATTAAAAACGCTTAATTAGCTGAGCATGGTGGCACACTCTTTGATCCCAGCACTTGAGAGGCAGAGGCAGGCAAATCTCCATCCCAGCCTGGTCAGTATCTCTGTCTCAAACCAACAACAGGTTTTACTCTAATGTTGGCTGGTGCTGCATGCTTGTAATCTCAGCACTAAGAAGTTAAGGCTGGAGGCATATACAGCAAGACTAGGTTTAAAAAAAGCATTTCCAGGGCTGGAGACCATGGCCCAGAGGTTAAGAACGCTGACTGCTCTTCCAGAGGTCCTGAGTTCAATTCCCAGCAACCACATGGTGGCTCACAACCATCTACAATGAGATCTGGCACCCTTTTCTAGCCTGCAGGCATACATGGAGGCAGAACACTGTGTATATAATAAATAAGATCTTTAAAAAAAAGCATTTCCATAAAAAGGAGAGTTACATATATGGCAAAGAGGCAGGCAGAGGACCAAAGAACATCTAGAAGACTGTGAAAAACTTGCATGCATTTGCAAGTTACTCTAGAAACATAAAACAAGCCTGAATTCAGTGCTATTATTCACAAGCTAAGCAGGAGACAGAACTTCTGTTTCTTCATATGTAACATGTGTGTGTTAAAAGGATCAGAGATTATACACGGTAACTAGAATTTTATAAAGGTAAAAAGGGAATATAGTAGCCATTTAACATTATATTACTGCATCCTAGAGAGGACTGTAAGATGGGAGGAGACAAGTCTCACTCTCAGTCTCAATCTGAGGATTCCTGGAGGCAGGATCACCCATTTTTGGTCTGAGGCAGAGGCAAGAATCAGTGGCTGGCTGCTTTGCTTTTCTGACCTTTAGGTCTCTGGGGTTTTATTATTCATGCTACATGATACTGCTAGTTTTTTTTTTTAAAGTTGTGCTTTCAGATTTGCTAAGTGAAGGACATTAATTCTTCCCTTTTTATATTCAAAGAATTTGCTAAAGATTTGCTGTGGGGAATAGAGAAGGCAGCCAACCAATGACATAAAAGACTGCTAAATGGTACAGAAAGTCCTTAGTATGTTCATTTGCAGATTTATCACTTATCATGTTATACTGCTATATAAACTGCAGTCTTCAGCATTTGCAGCAACAGGTAGGTTAAGGCTAGCCAACTGAATGATTGGGAAAAATAAGCCATTTTAGAATTGGTTTCTTTGTTAGATTCTTTACAATATTCGGAAATGTTCTGAAATTTACTCTTGGCTCAATTTTATGGTTATAGAAACATTTATTTTTCATTTATGCCTTCATAAAAAAATTTATATTATAATAATGGATTGTATTGCATATAATCTAATAGACTCTGGGAGAGGCACAGTATGCAACTGTGTGCCTAGTAGTGAACCCATCAGGATCCAATGGATAGTGCCAAACCCGTGGTCACAGAAACGGCCCTTATGGGACACAAAACAAGACAGAGTTGTGATTATGGGAAAGAGGTCTGTAAAGGAAGAAGTGGGGAGGGAGGTTGGCAGCAATGGGAAGAAAGTGAGGGAGGCTGAGGAAAGAGTAACCAGAATGCATTATACACATGTATGAAGTTGCCAAAGAACAAAATGTATTGATTAAAAAAAACCCAGCTAATTCAGAAGAAACATGAAATGTAGGACTTACTTGTGGTGGAAATACCCTCTCTAAAAGGTGCATACCTTAGACACTAATAAAACCGAGGTGGTGATGAGGTGTGTGAGAAATTACGGATGAGGTTGTTACTGTTGTTACAACACTCTGGCTTGGTCATCACTTCAAGGTTACAGGTGGAATTCCTACTGGCTAATCCTGATGTCAAGAAGAGTTTCACACTAAAGATTACTGTTTTTCAAAGAAAGAAAATGGACCTAACATAGACAGAATTTCAGTAACTTAGAATTTAGTGACATCTGGACAGAGGATCAAGCCGACCTATGACTAGTGGAAAGCTTTAAGTTGCCACTTTCTAAGTATCCACCCTGGGATTAAGAAATTAGTATCTACTTTAAATTTCTTTTATTATGAGTAAATCTTTTAAATTTTAATTTCTTTCTCTCTCTCTTTAATTTTGAGACAAGGTTTTTCTATATAGTCTAGGCCAGCCTCAAACTCTGTTACTCTAAACCCACACGTCTAGTAACCAGGCTCCGGCAGTGAGTCAATGACAGAGACTAAAGCTACTACAATAAGAGAACCACACAGTTTTAGTTTTTGTCAGTCTACTTTGGAGACAGGGTCTTGCTACCCTTGAACTCTGTATGTAGCAACTGGCCTTGAACTTGTGATTCTCCTGTCCTAACCTCCTGCCACAGGAGTGCCACCATGTATGCCTGGTGAATGGTATGCTGGGACTGACCTTCTGCATGCTAGTCAAGCACTGTGTCAGCTGAGCTACATTCCTATCCCTTCAGAGTGATTAAGCAGAAATAACTTTTTAAAATAAATTGAAAACCAATGAACTAACAGGCTGGTGACAGTCTTTGTAGATTAGAGGAGCCTTACATTGTTTCCTTTTTACATATAGATGCTAAGCGAAGCTGGAAGAAACGAGATACATTTATAGGAATGAGTGTTTAAGTCAGAGATTGGCACTTTCTCTGGGAAGGGTCAACTAGCAAATACTTTGGGCACTACCAGTCATATAATCTGCCTGGCAACCTCTCAACTGTCATTGTAGCACAGAAGAAGTCACAGACAACATGTGAACAAATGGGCACGGTCTTCTTCCAATAAAACTTGCTTTCCAAAGACAAATAGAGTGGGCTATGTTCTGAAGATATTTCTAGAATGTAGTCATTTTTTTGAAAGATTCATTATTCTGCACCTCCCATATTCATATCTTATCCAATATTTTAGACTGATTCACATCTTAGGTTCTGTCTATGACTCCCAGGATCACTAATGAGGTAAGAACACACACTACCATAAGAAGAACTGAGCAGAGACAAGATGGTTTGGGTAGCATATGACAGCTAAGAATGAAGAGAATAAACAGTCATTCTCCCAGAAGTCACAGTAAGGAAATGTCATGCAGGCCAGCACAGCTATGACAGTCCTGGAAGCACCACTCACACTCACAGATAACTCAGTCACCAGTTACAATGACACACTAGCCAGGTAATCATGAAGTGGTATGCCTTGAAAAACAAAAAAGAGCAGGGCGGTGGTGGCACACACCTTTGATCCCAGCACCCAGGAGGCAGAGGCAGGGGGATCTCTGTGAGTTTGAGGCCAGCCTGATCTACAAAGTGAGTTCCAGGACAGGCTCCAAAGCTACACAAAGAAACCATGTCTACAAAACTAAACTAAATAAAAATAAATAAATAAATAAGGAAGGAAGGGAGGGAGGGAGGGAGGGAGGGAGGGAGGGAGGGAGGGAGGGAGGGAGGAGGGAGGGAGGGAACTTTTCTCCCACAGGATCGTGGATTCAGGTGTTGTTTAAAATTTTATTTAAAATTCGAGGAAAAAGAACTGTGTCCATAACTCAGTATTTGAATTTTGGAGAAGAATGACATGCTGAACAAATATGCATATTCTTCAAAGCAATAAAGGGATGGAAACACAACTTCCCCTCAGATTTGAGGTTAGCTCTATGTGTAATGGTTGCTTCATTAAATTTTCCCATTCTTTTCCAACTTAATTAGTCCAAACTCTCAGCCGAGGTGTTATCGTCAGAAAACCTTCATTATACTTTCTTACACTTAAATTTCCATTCTGTTCTAGCAGCATTTGTTACTGTTGAACAATTTGGTGGTATTTCATTAACACTGAGTGATTATTGTATTACAGAATGAGCTTGAGAATATGGATTTCACTTATCCATCCACTAAACTCAAATACTGTAGAGTAGAAACTAAAGAGCACACAGTCCTCTAGGTACCAAAAATCCGTGTCCTCGGAGAGCTTATGTTACAGTGACAGGGACACATACAAGTCAGAAGGTGTATGCAACGACAAGTGGGACAAACAGGGAATGTGTATAGACAGTGGGGTGGGGTTTTAAGACAGGTGGGAATAAATGCCTCATTCAGATGATGTGTGTCTGGATGACATGTGTTCCATATTATAATAAGCTATAGTAAATACAAAGGCCCTGACACAGGAGCATTCCTGGTATCTTTTAAGGAATTAATAAAGAGGGTAGGATGTGATGAGAGGAACAAGAACAGGAGTATCTCTACAATAACCTACAAGGTCCTCATGATTCTTTGGTAAAGACACTCTTCTGAGGTAGGCATTAACCACAAAGCTTCTAAATGCCAGGGCAGAATTAAACAGCAATGGCTCCAGAATCTGTCTTTGATACTATGCTACACAATTTATATGAAAGAAATATCAGTATAAAGTTCACAATGCCTGGCATAACACAGCATTGGGTGACATCATCTAGGTAGAGTTGCATGTACAGAGATATCCACAACTAAGAAGTATTTAGATAGAGGTATAAGGAAAGCTAGGAATATATTGTTCTTTATATTCTAGATGAAAAATGTTTCAAGGAGAGCCAGACTGTCAAATGCTGGTAACAGTCTAGGATCAGGGTGACAGCCTTGCTGCAATGACATCAAAGACTTGAAAGGAGCAGCTTTAGTGGAAGCCAGAGGCCAAGGCAGTGGTGGTTATTAAACAGGATCAACAAAAGATAGGATGGCAGAAATGAAGACACCAAGAAGCTTTTCTAAAAATGTGTTTTATTTTTAGGACAATCCACTGAAGAAAGAAAACTATTGAGGGAAGAGGGGATTGGAGTAAGAGCTGAAATAATAAGAACCTAATGGAAGTTGGGCATGAAGGGGCATGCCTGTCAATCCCAGCACCCAGGAAGGAGGCAGAAGCAAGATGATTATGAGAGGCCAGCTTTCCCTACCTAGAGAAGTCCTATTTCAAAACCAAAACCAAGCAAAAGGGAAGGAATGAGCACACATGGGCACAGATGACAGGCGGGCAAGTGGACCTCACACTAAGCTGGAAGCCAGAGCTTCACTTGTGCCAGGCAAGTGCTCTACTAATCAGTATAAGCTTCAGTCCTTCTGGTTCAAGTTTATCTGCCCAGTAGGAAGCAAGTAGAAAAAAAGAATAGGGTAAGACATTCTGAGGGCTGGAGAGATGGCGCATTAGTGAAGAGCACTCGCTGCTCTCCCAGAGGACCTGGGTTCAGTTCCCAGCTCCAAGTGATTCACACTCTAACACAGACACACATGGAGACAAGCGATTCACACTCTAACACAGACACACATGGAGACAAGCGATTCACACTCTAACACAGACACATATGGAGACAAGCGATTCACACTCTAACACAGACACACATGGAGACAAGCGATTCACACTCTAACACAGACACACATGGAGACAAGCGATTCACACTCTAACACAGACACACATGGAGACAAGTGATTCACACTCTAACACAGACACACATGGAGATAAGCGATTCACACTCTAACACAGACACACATGGAGACAAGCGATTCACACTCTAACACAGACACACATGGAGACAAGCGATTCACACTCTAACACAGACACACATGGAGACAAGCGATTCACACTCTAACACAGACACACATGGAGACAAGCGATTCACACTCTAACACAGACACACATGGAGACAAGCGATTCACACTCTAACACAGACACACATGGAGACAAGTGATTCACACTCTAACACAGACACACATGGAGACAAAACAGTAATGCACACAAAATTAAATAAAAAATTCTGAAAGGGTTTTGTTGTTCTTTGTTTTTTTGAGACAGGGTCTTACTACATAGCTCTAGCTGTCTTAGAATTCAGTGGCCTCAAACTCACAGAGATCCACCTGCCTCTGCCTCCCAAGCACTGGGAAATTCTGAAAGTTAAAGGAGAAAAAAAGAAGTATAAAAGTTATCTAAAACAAGAGAGTAATTGTGCTATGAAAATCAAGACATCTTACTCATCACTGACTAGGGAAAGATTGCACATTCCATAACACGTTTTATATACTGACTTGAGCAACACTAAGATGCTATGAATACGCAGTATGCATGTGAGGATTCGCTTCTGAAAATTAATAATTTACCACCTTAAATCTAGAAAAAGTCAGTAGTCAGTGACCAAGACTTAGGTTTTTTTAAACCTCTCTTAGTTTTTTTAAACTGGTTGTGAGCTACCCAAAGTGGGTACTGGGAACTGGACTCGGGTCCTCTATAAGAGCAGCAATTGCTTTTAACGGCCATCCCTCTAGCCTCTTTTATTTCATTCTAGTATTGGAGACAGACACCTGGGCCTTACGCATGCTCATTCTGGGCAAGCACTCCCGCTGAGGTACATTCCTCGCCCTGGTCCTTCTGAAGATCTGAGCAGTGAACAAGGATCACTAGAGAAGTCTGAGAGCATAGCACCCATGCAGCAGATCTTGGCAGACTATTAATTATGACAGCTTTTCCTAGATCAGCAATACAGGTCAAAGATCACAGTAGGATCTTCAAAGTAAGTTTATGTACTTTCATGTATTCCCCTGAAATTTAACTTAGATTTTTAAAAAAGTAATAGTATTGCATGTAAAATTCGGGGTACTTCCAGTTTTTACCTGATTCTAATATTTCTTTCTATTTCTGTCAGTCTTGGGCCCTAAATAAAAGCTACCTGTTAAAAATATAGCTAATACACTAACAAAACAGTTTTGAAAGATCAAATAGAGTTTATCTAATAGGTGCTGAAGAGATCATTAAAAAAAGAAACTTACTTGATTCATTTATTGGGTTTCCCTAAAAATGAGATTTAGTATTACAAGAAAAACAGGTAAAACCATAGACAGCAACTAATTCTTTAATTTTTAGATACAGTCAAATCTATTTCTGTTTGTGGAGAAATCAAGGTTTTATTTTGTTGGCATGTCAGTGCTATACTGGGGTGTAACTCCTTATAGAATAAGCATAATCATGGCATCAAACTTACTTTTCCAAAGAAGCCTTTGAAGAACTTCCTTTCCTGGAGGAACAGGGGGACAAGTCGAGTGCTATTATTGTATAGGCTAATAAATGTCCCGGGGTTTCACATCAATTAAGCACATACAGAAATAGATGGGAAAGTGGGAGAAGGGGAGGGATGAGGGCTTTAAAGAGTTATCAATACCAGGAGGGAGGGTGACAGGGAAAAGGAAAGGTGCATGAAGTGCAGGGCAACACACGGTCCGACCTAAGAATCCCTGGAGAGGGAGGATTCAGAGCCTGTATCCATGCAGGACCACTACTTCATTTAGGATCTCTATTTTCCAACAGAGAGTATCCAAATTTGGCAGCAGATAAAAAGATTAGGACATACCAGGTGGGCATGATTTTGTACTTAAAATTCATAATAGTAACAAATAGAAGCTTAGTTCTACATACATTTTTCTACTTAAAATCAATGCTAGTCAAATGTGGTGGCATGTGCCTATCTAACATCTAAGCTCTTTAGGAGGCAGAGGCAAGGCTGCCCAAGCCCAGGAATTCAGTGTCAGCCTTGACATCATCAGCCTGCCTCTTAAAGAAATAAAAAGTAAAGCTGGGCAGTGGTGGCGCACGCCTTTAATCCCAGCACTTGGGAGGCAGAGGCACGGGCGGATCTCTGTGAGCTTGAGACCAGCCTGGTCTACAAGAGCTAGTTCCATGACAGGCTCCAAAGCTACAGAGAAATCCTGTCTCAAAAACCAAAGGGGACAGGGGTGGGGGTGGGGGGAGAAAAAAAAAGGAAAAATAAAACAGGAGCCTGTGAAGACGCTCCAGGTTAGCCTGGCCTTTGTAGTGAGATTCCAGATTAAAAGCAAACCACTACCTTGTTGGAATAGCATGTTTCCCATGCTGTTAGGCTCTGGAACTGCAAACCTTAACAAAACACAAAAATGGCAATCCATAAAGCTAAATCATGAGCATACCTCAGCAGCTCTTGCTATACCCTTTCTAACTCAGGGAGTTTAGTTCTGAGTGGTCCACATCCATTAGTGTAAGTGTATATATGTGTATGCTCATCGATTCTACAACATACTGAAACAGCAGGATCTATTCCAGTTCAGAATAAATCATTATGAGTGATTGAAGCTAATGCTTATACTGGGGCATAGAAAAAATATTGGAAAATCAAATTATGCTCATGGGCCACAAACAGAATTTAAGAAACAGGGTTTTATTTAACTGTTCTTTTTGAAGCAAAGAATCTTGCATTGATATAATCATACAATACTAACTATCAGGATAAGGAAATCATAACAATCTATGATCCCATCATCAATTTGTTGTTTTGGATTGTTGAAACAGGGTCTTACTATATAGTCTGGTACTCACAGTCTAGGCTGGCCTGAAACTCACAAAGATAGATCTGCCTCTGCCTTCTGAGTGCTGGGAGTAAAGGGATTCACCACCACACCTAGCCCTACCATCAGTTTTTAAGCTCCATTTACATAGTTGATTATTAAGGAAATCTGAAGAATATATGCAAAGTAGATAGCTTCAAACTCCCCAGCCCAGCTCTCTACTCCCTTCCTAGGGCTGAGCTGTACTTTTGTCCTCTATTTTTGTAGCTGCAAAAATGTCTAGTCAAAGATAACATGTGATGCTGAAATCTGAGTCTCCTAGCTTTTAAACTCATTTAGTGTTTTTAAACACTAAAATGATTTCCCCTGAAATTTGAAAGTCACAACAAATATCTCCACAAGATCTAAACAAAGCTGGAAAAATAACCAGCATGTTCCAGGTAGCTGTCACAGCAAGACTAAAATGATTTCTGCTGCCAATTTTGGTGGACCTCGTTTTGTTAGACGATGAGTAACACTCAGCTTTAAAGGACGCAGCCAAAGTTAAAGATTCAACATTCTCGCGCAGGGCAGGGAGGGGACAGGGCATGACAGTTAATATTTAATTCAGCTCCTAGAAAAGCTCTTGTTAAAGATGAGATTTTTTTCTTTTTCTTATAAAAGATCCCAGATGTTAATGAAAAAAAGGTGACATGCAAAATGCATAAAAGACAGATAATAGATTGGAGAATATTAACATTCTTTAAAAAAAAGATATGATTCTTTTACCTGCTAAAATAAGAACATATATTAAAACAAAGATATCAAATAGTGAATAAAAACCCAACATACTAGGAACTAGTTATATAATGAAACAAATCTAAAATCAAACGCAGAGATAGAGAGACATTTAGAAGCAATGGAATGAAATAGCATTCTACAATGAAAGGCATTTTGGATCCCAGTGAAGCAAGGCAAAGTCTAATACAATAATTACAGAGCTCACTGCTAACTGCATTATTTACTACCCTGTAACATAACTAAGCAATAGCCATTTCTGAAATTTATTCTATGCAATCTAAGCCTTGTAGTAGTTAATTAGTGAATTATGTCACAAAATAAAAGAGTTAAAATAATTGTTATTTCATGTATATGAGGGTAAGAGATGGTCTGAGGTACATATTTTAAAAACTATCTTGATACTATTTTCTTCACCGGAGAATGTCAACTTTGCTGATGACCTCCAACACAATTTAAAGTAATTCTAAATTACAAGGGACCACTTGGGGAAGGTCCCCATACAACTATACTTTAAATCATTTTCAATTCCCCACAAGATTAAAGCCACTAGAAATAGAACTTTTTGGTTTATAGGCTGTTCACACGACAGGCTTAATGCCTGTTTGCTGTTTAACTGGCGGTATGTGAGCTACATAACTCCTCACATTTTCAAGTTCTGACATTCAGTTTGAACAGACTGCAAAGGTATTTCATTTCTTTAACCCTCTGCACCTTTATACACCCCTACAACTTGTTTCCACTTATCTAAAAGTCTTTCAGGAAGCTTTATGATCTTTACACTAACAAACACACACTAGCAACACAGCATTTGGTACAATGTAAGAATTGGGCACAGCAGGCTGTAGATCCTAGATGGATATCCGTTAAAAGAATGCTGCCAAGAAAGAAAGGTACCTAATATCTCTACTTAGTGAAAATACGAGAAGACAAATAAGCAAAACAAAACAAACCACCACGGAGCTATGTGGACTCACTCACAAGACAATACCCTGAAGACTTCCTATTTACTGTAGGTTCTCAGTATAGCACTAGACAGTTTATCTACAGAACAGTGATGTTTTATTTTATTTTATTTTTTTTTAATTTATTTATTTATTATGTATACAATATTCTGTCTGTGTGTATGCCTGCAGGCCAGAAGAGGGCACCAGACCTCATTACAGATGGTTGTGAGCCACCATGTGGTTGCTGGGAATTGAACTCAGGACCTTTGGAAGAGCAGGCAATGCTCTTAACCTCTGAGCCATCTCTCCAGCCCCAGTGATGTTTTATTGAGCATAATAAATAGAAGTTTACCCATTACCCAAAAATCCAGTTTGATTTTTTTAACACATTTGCCAATGTAAGTTTATATAACTGTCCTAAGTTTCCTAGATAAGCCAGAGGATGATGCAGGTGTATTTCTTCATTGTTTCATTATTACTTTGTTGAGACACTAATTCACCTAGACCCATTGGTGAGTGAGCTTCAGAGACCTTTGTCTTCACACTCCCAGCTCAGGGATTACAACCTTGTGAGTTGTAATCGCTGTCTGGCTCTGTATAACTACAATTTTTAAAATGCAAATTTAGGTTCTATTTATGATAAATATAAAACACATTAAATGTTTTTCAAACAGTCGTGGACCTCGAACAATAATCTTGTTTTAAAAGTAAAAGGTGAAATAAAAAAAAATCTACTCAACAAATTAGCTTTAAACTAGGTGGTGAGCAGAGTGGAGAGGCTGTACCCATCCATCCTTCCAGTTTGTGGGAAGTAGAGGCCAGAGGAGGAAGAGTTGGAGGCCCTACCTCAAAAATGCCAAAAATTCCCAAAAGCAACAGCAATAAAAACTACTCATTTAAATACCGGCTACATCTAGATTTGGGAGAGATCTTGTTTTATTTAATAGACACTTTTAAAAAATTAATCTTAAGTGTGTGGGTGTTCTGCCTGTGTACCACATATATGCCTGGGTCTCCTGGAGATGTAAGATTTCCCTGGAATTACAGATGGTCGTGAACTACAATGTGGGTACTCAAAATCGAACCTAGGTCTTCTGGAAGATCAGACAGTGCTCTTAACCACTGAGGAATCTTTCTAGCCCCTATTTGTAAATCTTGGAGTTCATTTGTACTTTATACAATACACATGTTTCTAAAAAATTTTTTAAGTTAAGATTCAGATGAGTGACATACCCAGGAGGCAGAGGATGGTAATGTGCTGGAGCTGAAACTGTCTCAAAACCCAAAGATTAAAAACAAAATTAGATAGCAATGCTAAAGATGTGGCTCGGCAGCCTGTGATGCTCTGGGTTTGATATTCAAAAGGACTGAATTAAAAATTTTCTTTTAAAATATTTATTTATTTTATGTGCATTAGTGATTTGCCTGCATGTATGTATGTCTGTATAAGAATGCCAGATCCCTCTACGCGCTCAAGCGCCAGGGCCGTACTCTTTATGGCTTCGGCAGCTAAGTGCTACCACCGGCTTCAGACCTTCGGTCTCTTGCACCAACACCTCAACCCAAAGGCCCTTTTAAGCCCCCCCCCCCCAAAAAAGAATGCCAGATCCCCAGAAACTGGAGTTACAGACAGCTGTGAGCTGCTATGTGGGTGCTGGGAATTGAATATATATCTGTGTAAGGATATCAGATTCACTGGAACTGGAGTTGTAGACAGTTGTGAACTGCTGTGTGGGTGCTGGGAATTGAACCCAGGTCCTTTGGAAGAGCAGTCAGTGCTCTTAACTGCTGAGCCACCTCTCCAGCCCCAAATTAAAAGATTTTTCTAAAAATTAAAATATCTTCTAATTCCACAGTGGTTTTGTAACCCTAAGTAATATACATTTTAAGACATTAATAACTATAGTTTGTTTCAGGATAATCTAATTGGCATCCTAGGATTTTAAATTAAGATTTATTTTTATTTTTAATTATGTGTGTTTCTGAGTGTGGGTTTGTGCACATGTGTGTGGTAATCACAGAAACCAGAAGATGGCATTAGATCCCCAGGAGTTGGAGTTATAGCCACCTCAAGAGGGTACTGAGAACTGAATCTGAATCCTCTACAAGAGCAGCAAGCCCCTTTAACTGCTAAATCACCTCTCTTGTCTCCGCCCCTCCCCATTTCCTGGTGTGTCTGTTGTTTCCCATCATTATTATACACTGATATAAAATATTCTTTAGGCTGGGAATAGGGGCTCATGCCTGTAGTTCTAGCATAGAGAGGCAAGCCAGGATCAGAAGCTAGAGGCTAGCTTGAGGTACATACTGAGCTATACAAAGAAACTATCTCAGGAAAGAAACAAACAAAAACAGTCTTTAAGAAGTTAAATAATTATTTTTAAAACATCCTTACCTAAACTCATCTAATTTATCATTCTAGAGGAATGGAGAGTATTTTGTAAGAAAAAAAAACCTGTTATTTCTCTGTTAAGCTAGTTTTGATAAAAATGGAAAGCTAAATTATCTGAGTCTGTATTTAATCAGGGAATAGTTATATAAGAGAGCAAGTCTGTCAAACTAGTTTCATGGACCACAGAGCATACGAGTAAGCCCTCTTAACATTGATGAAATCGAGGAAACCTGATGGGTTTCTATCACTTTCACTTAAGAATTTAACTGTCCAAAATCTGAGATAAAAGGGTTTTTTCTACATATGGAAGAATGTATGTGTACCATTTGTACACAGAGTTTATGTTTTGTCTTCTACAATTAGTTAATTTTTTACTTTTCTTTTTACAACAGATTCAGGCATTTACTCCAAAGTAAAATCTACCCCTCTTTGATATATTTTTAAATTTTATAAATACGATACTGAGGGAATACACAAGCGGTAACATAAACTGTACCAATAAAGCAGAAAAGTTTTGGTTATTAAGCAAACTGAGAAAAAAAAAGCACTTATTAGTAGCCAAACTTATACTAGCAAACCCAAAGTAACATAAACTGAATGCTGTTTGGGGATAGGCCATGCAGAGGTGATGCTTAGAGCTTTCATAGCAAAGTGGGGAATGGCTACATACTGGAGAGAAGGAAGGCTGTGAAGGGGGCTTAAAGAGTTATGGGACGGTACTTAGACATTGAAAATAGAAAATTAACACTTCAATATGATCCTGTATCAACTGTAAATACTTTCTCTCCCTTCTTAAATACACAAGTATGAATGCAGGATGTATTCTATGGTGTAACAGGCAAAGACAACGCTGTCTCTTGAAAAGGAGTTATACATTTCAAGTTTATGCAAAAGGAAGAGAAAGCAGGTTGTTTCTGTCAGAGGAACACAGGAAGAAGATGTAGGAGTCAAGATAATGAGAAGTCCCGCATCAGGCATTGCTCAGGCATCTTCTACTTTTGTCCCTGGAAAGTTCTTTCTTATAGATTTAAAATTAACAGTGTTATCGTTCAGGTATCACAATTAAGTGTTAACTGTAGCATTTCTGGGCTGGCTTTAGAATATTATTTTCTATCAGATTTCATACTGCTTGTTTTTTATGGGTCATAACAAGTGAAAAGCATAATTTGGATAATGTAGGAGTTGGTCTTTATAATCTGTACTTTTGAACACAGAACATGAGATGTTCTCTTTTTCAGTAAGCCCACATCTTTTGCCTTGAGAGAACACACTGTTCTGACTGCTTGCTGGGTGGTAAAATTCAATGAGCACAATCTCATAAGAAAATATTGATAACATATAGATACATACAGCTTTCAATCTTTTTACAGCATCTTCACAGATGTGCATTCCTCTTGACTCATCAACTTCTACGTGGCCAAGGTACTGCGGAGAGAAAGGAAAAAAGTTAGTTCTATTGATGTTTATTGAGAAACTATTTAGTAGACAGCGGATGATAGAAAATTGAACTCCTGCATCACGAAACTCATAGCTATTGAAGAAAAGTAAAGGCAATCTTATTTTATAGGAATTATCAGGGGAATAAATGAAAAAGTATATGATAGTCACTAAGTATATTCAGTCATCTGAATCTACGGGGTTAAGAGCATAATAACCTAAGTGAGATACAGCTCCTCTATCTCCACACATAAAATCAATCTTAAGACAAAATATGTACACCTAGCATGAAAAAGTACAAACATGACCAGCAAGACGGTTAGTAAGCAATAAGGTGCTTACTAACAAACTTGACAACCTGAGTTCAGTTCCTAGAACCCATACAGAGGAAGGAGAGAACCAATTCTCACCAATTGTTCTGATCTCTACACATGCATCATGGCATACATGCACACACACATACACGTGCATACACAGATGTGTGAAGTTTGAGGAGGCTTAAATTATAAACTGATTGGCCTAGTAGCTCAGGCTTCTTATTAACTCTTATAACTTATATTATAAACTTGTCTGTGTTAGCCACCTGGCTTGCTACCTTTTTCCATGAGGCAGTCACATCTTGCTTGCTCTGTGTCTGGCTTCCTCTGTGTCTGGGTGATGACTACAGACTGACCCTTTCTCTTCCCAGAATTCTCCTGTTCTCACTGTCCTGCCTCTACTTCCGACCTGGTTGCCTCACCTATACCTCCTATCTGGTTACTGGCCAATCATTATTTATTTAAAATGTCTGCAGTTGTCACCCAGATGCAGAGGACGCAGGATGTGACTGCTTTGCCGAAAAACGTACCAAGCCACGTGACTAACACAGACAAGAATTATGGGCTAATGTAAGTTATAAGGGTTAATAAGAAGCCTGAGCTAATAGGTCAACCAGTTTATGATTAATGTAGACCTCTGTGTGTTTATTTGGGACTAAATGGCTGTGGGACCTGGTGGGACAGAACACTTAGTATACACACCCTAAGCCTCCCACTAGATGAAACCATAAAATCTGGATACAGTGCATTGGAGCAGCTACTGAGGTTCTGAAAAGAAAGTACTGTTCACTAGAGGCATACTAATTTCCAAGTTTACCTTTCCCATTTCCTTCATTGGAACCTCCAGTTTAGAAAAATACAGTTAGAGCAGTAAGAACAGGCACGAAGGAACTCTGGTAAAATGACTCTAGCTCTGACATGAGGACCAGGAAGGGAAACTCCTAAATTCAGAGAAAGCCAAGGAGCTGCAGGAAACCTACTGGTAATGTGGAGCAGAGGTAGCAAAGCTGAAAACACCTTAAATTCAGAGTATCCTCTCCACTTAGTCAGAGAAAGAGGGCGCTATAGGAGAGATCCAAGCAAAAACTACTAAGGAGGACAAATGCTTGGGAAACTGAACTTCTGGGCTAAACCTGAACTACACAGGTAAGGATCTCTCCTGTAACTGGTATATCAGGACGTTCAGAGCTGAACCAACAGAAACACCATGTCCCAGTTCTCATACTCACCACCAATGGGTGGTGTACACACCACAGATTTATACAGGCTTTGAAAACTAGACAGATACAATTCTCATATCTAACTAAAAAAAATCCAAATTCCTCCAACATGAAATTTTCTGAGTACAGACATGAGATATAGATATGATATAGATAGTAGCAAAGTCCACACATGGCCTCAGGTTAGGTAAGACACAGTCAAAATCAGGTAATGCTAAAAATACTACATATAATTACGTTTAGGATATATGTGTATATCCTAAAGACAAATAAGAAACAAATATTTACATTTAGACTTGAGCCCTGTCTCTAGGATATCTTACTATGGATATATGCAAACAGTCCAAAGTTTTAAAAAAAAGATCTGAAAAACACTTCTACTCCTATGCAGTTTTAGATATAGGACACAAAACAAACACAGTTACTTATAAACAAGTCACCTATATAGCATAGGCTGGCCTCAAACTTGTTATGTAGTCAAGGCTGATTTTTAATTTATAATCCTGGGATTACAGGTATGTGCTATTATACCCATTTTATACAGTGTTGAGAGTGAACCTGGGGCTTCATACATGCTGGAGAAGTGATCTACCAACTAAGCTACAGTCCTTAGGTTCCCTTCCTCAAAAAGACTCAAACAAATCCCAGGGTCTTACAATGCAATATTTAGCTGGTATACAGCAAAATCCTGAGTTTAATTCATTTCTGTGGAAAACTAATCCATGTTACAAACACACATATTTTAAAAAGTTTTATAAAAACATTCAAAGAGGCACTAGTGCACTCAGAGACTATTTGCAATTACACCAGACAGTAATCTTGGAACTTACTTTTTATAAAAAAAAATATTTATTTATTTATTATGTATACAATATTCTGTCTGTGTGTATGTCTGCAGGCCGGAAGAGGGCACCAGACCCCATTACAGATGATTGTGAGCCACCATGTGGTTGCTGGGAATTGAACTCAGGACCTTTGGAAGAGCAGTCAGTGCTCTTAACCGCTGAGCCATCTCTCCAGCCCCGGAACTTACTTTTATAGAATCATTTATTTTCATAGGATCCCATAAAAAGAATGTCGCCTCCATGACAGCTGAAAGTGATTCTAGAAGACGACGTCCCTTCTCCCAGAAAAGTTTGAGCTCAGGGTTAGGGACATCATTTAGGGGTTGATTATGATTGTTTCAGGGTTGGGGGTTGGGAGGGAATTATGTAGGCTCAGGGATCTCTTTGAAAAAAAAAAAGAAGGAAATTGGATGGGATAATAGATTAGTGTGAGCTTACTCACACTAATAATAATAGTGAATAATAAGAGTGAATACTTATGAGCTATTATTTATAAGCAACTTACGTTGGTATAGATTCTTGGATATTGATACATGCTTAAATTATATTGAGTATGTTCCTATTTTGGTTTATAATATTTTTATACCTAGGCAAAGTTATTTTATCATATTTTATGCATGCATGATTTTACCTCTGCTTAAGACATTTTGTATATTGATACAATTTTAGAATATATTTATCATATTGCAATATATATTTCTACCTCTGATCAAGATACTTATACACTGTTTATGTTTTGAGGTTACTGTCCTCACTTGTTGTACACTAAATATGAAGTCTTAGTCTTTAAGTTATATAGATATTAAAAATTATAGGTCAAGAGTCATCCATATTTGTCATACTTATAGTTAGATTAATCAGGTTCTTTAGATATACAGAGATTGTATTCTGCATAGATAAGTAATCTTCAACTACTTCAGAGAGCTGAAGAATATGGCATTTAAATAACTTAGGGTTCTGTTGACGTGAGACATGATTGCTCCTGGAGCACTGATCTATTCCCGAGAAAATGTTGAGCACCAAAGACACTCCACTTGGAGCTAGTTTTCTTCTTGGCAAAACTGGCCTTTGGGCAAGGAACTATCCATGCATTGACCACTGAAAAATGCACAATGTCCAGACAGGACGAGCAGAGTACAAGAAAAAAGACTGTCAAATCTTGCCAAGACGGGGGAAAAAAGTTTGAAAATTTTCCTACCTCTGAAAATGGTCTGTCAGTCACTCTAGGCCTTAGCCAAAGGTGGTTGCTTCTACATTGCAAATGAGACTTTGGGTGATTGCCCAGGTAGCCAGTTGTCTCTGTCAATTGTTGCACATTTTGAAAGCTGCTTGATTGTACTTCCTGCTTACTCAAGTAATATTATTTCCCTTCTTGGGTCTTTGATGGGGTTGAAGACTAGATAGTTGTAGTTACTTTCCTCTCATGACTTGGCCAAGTTATTTATAATATGAGATTTAAACTCTTTAGGAGAGGATAATTATTGAAGCATCATATGTTTCTTGCTTTTTATTGTTTATGCTGGTGTAATTCTAATTTTTATATCTGATGTTTGTTCTTATTGTATATAATTTTGTATTAGGCTTAGAACTCTTATTTAAACAAAAGGGGGAGGTGCTGTAGAAAATCCTACAGCCAGTAGCTTTAAGTTACCTGCCCACTTGGGCATGGCTTCTTATACTATAAATGCCAATGTAAAGTGTGTTCCCTCGCTCTTCCAGCTGCTAGAATCAGTTCCTGTTCTCTGTTCGTGCAGGACCGTGATCTGTGTGTCTACCCCTAAATAAATAACCCTTTATTATACTCAATGCTGAGCTAGTGTAGAATTACTTTTTAGCATCCATCTTCAAATTGTCTTGAAATAACTGCAAAATGGAAGGTCTCAACAACAACAAAAAAAATAGAATATATATATATCAAATTTAAACTTTGAACTTAGAAAACCACATTGTATTAACTCAGTAGGAGAATGGAGAGGATAGCCAGCATTATTCTTAGTGATGAGAAACCAAAAGCCCTGACCCTGATAAAAAAATGTAGTTAAGTCTTTTGTCTTCATCTGAATTAGAGGAGCACACTGCTAAGTCAGGTGGTAGTCACAGGTCTGGCTTTATTAGAAAACTGTTATCTTCTTTCCTAAAATGTCTATACCATGCCAGATCCTCATCTGCAATGAGTCTTTCAAGACTTCTACATTTTGGCCAGCAACTCATAGTGTCTGTTTCTCTAGAAGGCCATTCTAGCAAACATATAGTGAACTATTTTGCAGTATTTTATTTGTTTTGCGGACAGGGCAGCCTTGGGTTGCCTTGAACTTGCCAAGATGTCCTCAAACTCAAGACACTCACCTGCCCAATTCCTGAGTGTTGGCATTAAAAGCACGTGCCACCACCCCAGGCTCTTTTGCAGCCTGAGTTACCATACCCTGAGTGACTAACAGTATTAAGCATGCTATGTTTATGCTTCGCTACACTGCATCTGATCAATACTGTCTGTATTTTCTAGCCTTCTTTTTCTTTTCTCTTTCTTTCTTTCTTTCTTTCTTTCTTTCTTTCTTTCTTTCTTTCTTTCTTTCTTTCTTTCTTTCTTTCTTTCTTTTGAGACAGGATTTTACTTTAGAGTCCCGCTTGGTTTTGACTCCCAGATCCTACTGCCTGTGCCTCTCAAGTGCTAGAAACGATAGGCATGGACCACCATGCTTAGCTTTCCTATCAGGTTTAGAGAATTCTTTTGAATTTCAAGTTCAAGTCTCTTGTAGACATGATATCCAAATATGTAAAGATTTTACAATTGGGGCTTGTTTTTTCTTTTTTCTTTTTTTTTTTGAGACAGGGTTTCTCCGTAGCTTTTGGTTCCTGTCCTGGAACTAGCTCTTGTAGACCAGGCTGGCCTCGAACTCACAGAGATCCGCCTGCCTCTGCCTCCCGATTGCTGGGATTAAAGGCGTGCGCCACCACCGCCCGGCAACCACTGCAACTCTTATAAAGGAATATTTATTTTTTCCAAGACAGGGTTTCTCTGTGTAGCTTTGGAGCCTGTCCTGAAACTCATTCCATAGATTAGGCTGGCCAAGAACTCACAGAGATCCACCTGCCTCTGCCTCCAGAATGCTGGGATTAAAGGCGTGTGCCACCACCACCCCGCCGGTATTTTTTTTAAAAGGAATATTAAGGAAGTGACAACAGCTTTCTACAGTCACATCACTGAGCATTCCCAAAATTGTCTTTTTCTTCTTTTTGCTTTAAAATTGTGGCAACCTTAATAGGTATGATGATGTATCTCATAGTTAGAATTTTTTTGTTTGTTTTTGGGCAGGGTTTTGCTATATAGTCCAGGCTAGCTTTGGCCTCACTATGCAGCTCTGGCTGTCCAAATTGTGGTAATAATCCCATCTCGGTCTCTTGTGTGCTTGGATTCAAAGTGCATGACCATGCTTAGTTCACTGGTTTTGATTTGCATAATAGCCTTAATGTCTAATAAATGTTAATTATTCTCATTTCTTTATATAAATAATTCACTTGTGTACCTTCTTTGGAGAAGTTTCAGTATTTCCCTCTTGTGTACTTTAGTTGGGTTTCATATCTGTAAAGAATTCCTTACATATATCTTAGACATCAAATGTTCATAAGATGAATGATTTCACAATGTTTTCTTCTATTCTGGAATTCACTCTTTTAAAATCCTTTGACGCTCAGAAATTTATTTATTTTTATTATAGATAGACATGACTCTCTAGCTTACGCTGATCAGGTGGGTCCAGTTTCTGATCCTCTTGCCTCTGCTCCCAAGTACTAAATGTGCAGGCATACACCACCAGACCTGGATCCTCTTTGTGATTTTTTGTTTTGTTTTGAGACAGGGTTTCTCTATATTACAGCTCTGGCTTCTGGCTGTCCTGGAACTAGCTCTTGTAGACCAGGCTGGCCTTGAACTTAGAAAGATTGGCCTGCCTCTGCCTCCTGAGTGCTGGTATTAAAAGTGTGCGCCACCACCGCCTGGCTTGTGAATTCAGTTAAACTGTACTTTGGACGTCCACATACTTTTAGATTCCATTTTACAATTTTCATGCTTAGTTTTCATGTTTGTTTACCAAGTGGTAAAACAGGTTTTTAATCCCAGTACTTGGGAGGCAGAGGCAGGTGATCTCTGTGAGTTCAAGGCCACCCTGGTCTACAAAGCGGGCTCCAAGACAACCAAGACTGTTGCACAGAGAAACCCTGTCTCAAAAAAACCAAACCCAAGAAATAAAAAACCCCCCAAAAATACCAAAGTCTAATTAAGTCTATAGTTTTTTTTTGCTTCTGTGATATCTGTGATACTAGGCTGTATAAGTATTTTATTAATTCCATCAATCTATAAGACTGTCCTTGTTTTCTATTTACGCCAATATGTTTATATACAATAGAAATAATTCTTGTAGGGTTTGGGAACACTGGTCCATAAGACCATCTCTACCCAGTCCTTTACAGAAGTTATCACTTTTAAAATCAGCTTTCTTGTTGGGCAGCGATGGAGCACGCCTTTAATCCCAGCTCTTGGGAGGCAGAGGCAGGTGGGTCTCTGTGAGTTCAAGGCCAGCCTGGTCTACAGAGTGAGTTCCTGGACAGCTGAGGCTAAACAGAGAAACCCTGTCTTGAGATCTCCCCTCCAAACCCTCAGAAATCAAAGCAAAAATCCAAAACAAAGAAACAGTGTTTTCATTTTACTCATGGTAAAAAGGCCTATTCAACCTTTATTTTCTACTTTAGCCAAATTTAATAATGTGTATATACATATAAATATATAAAACATTCATAGTTCACTAAATTTTCAAAATCATAGGCATAAGTTATAAAATGCTTACATAATTTCATTGGGCCTGTCTCTCCACATTCTTACCTCTAATATAAATGTATCTAATATATATATCATACTTGTGCTGGTGTATGTATACATATGTATGTACATACACATTTTTATCTTTATTAAGGCTAACATCTATTACTGCCTGTAAGTTATTCAACATGTTTCCATTTTACAGACCAAAATGGGAGCTTTTATGAGAGTTACAGATTCTATAAATATAGATTTTCTAATTATTTTCATTCTAACATGTAACTCATGTAACTCAATCAATTCAAATGGCCACATGTCAACAATAACAAAGAAAGAAAACTTGATAGAAAGCAAAAACCGTATCATATTTCTGTTGACTATTAGTGATGTTATCTGTTTAGAAATGTGAAAATGGAAATCAGTACTGAGTCTCAGGAGACTGTGAGAAGAACGTGTCCATTGAAGTAAACGTCATTTCAAAGGCCTCTTTTCTTCTCTGAGACACTATCTCCCTGAAAAACTGCAGCTGACTTATGTTTTAATGGCTAAAATATTTGACACTGGAACTTCTTTTGTTGATGTCTTTTCCAGACTCTCTGAGTAAGGGACACATAAAAATGTGCACTAGAAAATTACTATGTGGAATTACATTCTTCACGAATTAAATCATTTTTCCCCTTTTTGAAAAAAATTAAAAATTAGAACCCATGCCCCCACTCTGGTAATGTTCTCCATGAGAAATATGGAGGCTGATGTGAGAGACCACACAGAGTACTTCCCAACAGTAGAAAAAGAAAAATAGGGATGGAGAGGTGGCTCAGCGTTTCAGAGCCCTGGCTGCTCTTCTAGAGGTCCTGAGTTCAATTCCCGGCACCCACATGGTGGCTCACAATCGTCTACAACGGGATCTTATGCCCTCTTCTGATGGTGGAAGGTCATTGGCTAATAAAGGAACTGCCTTGGCCCATTTTATTGGTTAGGACATAGGAAGGTGGAGTAAACAGAACAGAATGCCAGGAGGAAGAGGAAGTGAGCTCAGACTCCACAGCTCTCCTCTCGGGAGCAGACGCTTCAGAGAGACGCCATGCTCCCTGCTCCCAGGAAGACACACGCAATGAAGCAAGCCGCCAGGTCAGACATGCTGAATCTTTCCCGGTAAGACTGGTGCTACAGTTTATTAGAGATGGGTTGATTGGGATATCAGAATTAGCCAGTAAGGGCTAGAGCTAATGGGCCAAGCAGTGATTAAAAGAATACAGTGTCCGTGTAATTATTTCGGAGCATAAGCTAGCCGAGCAGGCGGCTGGGGTGCTGGGCACGCAGCCCCGCCGCCCCTTATTACTACACTCTTCCAGCATGCAGGTGTACATGCAGAAAGGATTCATACATAAAATTAAATAAAGTTAAAAAAAAAGTAAAATAATGATCACTCATTTGCAACAAACTATGAAGAATTTCATCATGCATATATAGATTATATTACTTATACAGCACATATAGTATGCAAATATATAAGAAACAGAATCAACATTTCATGTGTCTTTAACCCAAGTATAGTAATAAATGAAATTAAAATATTCCCACCTTTAAAATTTGGAGTTTAGCCGGGCGATGGTGGCGCACGCCTTTAATCCCAGCACTCGGGAGGCAGAGGCAGGCGGATCTCTGTGAGTTCGAGACCAGCCTGGTCTACAAGAGCTAGTTCCAGGACAGGCTCCAAAACCACAGAGAAACCCTGTCTTGAAAAACCAAAAAAAAAAATAATAATAATAATAAAATTTGGAGTTTAATTCCATCTGAGTAAGTCATGACACATAACTGTGGCCGGTTCAATACCGGAAAGAATTTACAATATCCAAATGTTTCCATTTACAAAGTGTCAATAAAGTTAAAGGAGTAGAGTCAACGTTGTATTAACTAGTAAACTGATAGCGCCAAGAACAGAACTCAGGTCTTTGGCTTCCTAGGTCTTTTCCAACTACCTAACACTCTCTGTTAAATAAAATAATGTGTAACTCCTGTTGAAAAAACGCCTCATAGTTTACTGCTCTTACATGCACTTACTTAATGCTATTCTTCAAAGCAAAGTAGCCAACCAGACAGAGCAGTCACCCATTTTGGTAACCCGACTTATGGCTCAGGGAGGATTTAAGCTCAGCATTTCCCTTCACTATCGGCTTGCCTTACTGCTCCTAATTAAACTATAGGACTATTGCTAATGAAGATAAGATACAGAGAAGTTAATAGACAATACATAGACTGTAAATGAATAAGGGAGAGGAGAATTGAAAGAGTAACATTTTGCAGCTCTTTTTTTGTTGATGTCATTTTTTGAGACGGGTTTCTCTTCTTAAAGAAACAACTTATTGCCCTGGAACTGTCTATAGACTAGGTTGGCCTCACCTAGAACTCCTAACTCTGGCTTCAAATTCAGAGATCCACCTGCCTATGCCTCCTGAGTGCTGGGATTAAAGGTGTGCACCACCTCTACCCAGCCCCCCCTTTTTTAGTTATTTAATTAAAAAAATTTAGTTTTCATGCCAACCCCAGTTCTCCCATCCTTCCCTTCTCCCTCTTCCTACCTACCTCCTCCTATCCTTCATCCACTCCTCAGACAGGGAAAGGCCTTCCTTGGGGAGTCAACAAAGTCTGGCATACCAAATTGAGGCAAGACCAAGCCCCTCCCCCGTATCAAGGCTGAGCAAAGTGTCCCACCATAGGGAATGGGCTCCAAAAACCCAGTTTATGCACCTGGAATAAGTCCTGGTGCCACTGCCGGGGCCTCCCCCCAACAGATAAGGCCACATAACTTTCACCCGTGCAGATTCCCCAAGTGTCAATCCACAGTTGGTGAGCTCACACTAGCTTGGGTCAGCTGTTTCTGTGGTTTTCCCCATCATGTTCTTGACACCCCCTCTTGTACATATGATCCCTCCTCTCTCTCTTCAGCTAAATTCCAGGAGCTCAGCCCACTGCTTGGCTGTGGGTCACTGCATCTGCTTCCATCAGTTACTGGATGCAGGTGCTATGGTGACAATTAGGGTGGTCACTGATTTGATTAACCTGGCAACAACCTAGAAGTCTATCAACCAAAGAATGGATAAAGAAAATGTGGTACATTTACACAATGAAATATTATTTAGTAGTAAAAAACAATAACATCTTGAAATTTGCAGGCAAATGGATGGAACTAGAAAAAAACATCCTGAGTGAGGTAACACAGATCTAGAAAGACAAACACAGTATGCACTCACTCATAAATGGATATTAGATATAAAGCAAAGAATAACCAGGCTACAACCCACAAACTCCAGAGAAGCTAGGTAAAAGGAGAGACCCTAAGAGGTACACACATAGAGGGACTGCCTCAGGAAGGGAAAATAGTTAAGATCTCCTGGGTAAACTGGGAAGGGGGTAAAAGGGAGGGGATGGAGGATGGGAACATGAAGGATCAAGAAGACTGAGTTGGGGGAGGGACAGAGGGGAGAGCAAGGAAAGAGATATCTTGCCAGAAGGAGCCATTATGGGCTAGAGAAATTATCAGGAACCCACAAGGATAACCCCAGTTGAGACTCCTAGCAATAGTAGAGAGGGCATCTAAACGGGCCTTCTCCTGTAATCAGTTTAGTGACTATCCTCAAATTTTCTTTTTAAAAGTACACTTGTGTGTGTGTGTGTGTGTGTGGTGTTGTGTATGTACATGGTGCAAGAACATATATATTCAAGTATATATGACTTCTATAGTCAGAGGACGACCTGAAGAGTCAGTTCTTTCCTTATACCATGTAGATCCTGGAGATCAAACTCAGGCTTGGTGGCAAGTGCCTTAAGTCACTAGTCAGTCAGTTGCCTTTTTTGTACCTCTTAATGAATTAATAAACCCAGGCAATGATCATCAATGCTGATATATCCCCAAAGGATAATAAACTATTCAATAGTCCACACTACCAGTGAAGTATTGTGTGTGTTTGTGGGAGGCAAGGGATAGATAAAAGCTAAATTTGATAAATCAGCAATTCAAAAGAGCTTGTTAAAAAAAATGAGTTTTTGGCATTTTCCCTTCCTAAGGAAATGGAGACTGGAATTCAGAAACTGCAAGAGACATGGGCTCTGCCGAACACCCACCTGGAGAGTACACCCTGAGAATGGAAGAGGATCAGAGGTAGACAGAGCCCTGCCAGAGGGATGCCTCACTTTTGTTTGCTTATCTGTTTGGTTTTTATTGATTTTATGAGGCAGGATCTCAGTCCAGGCTATCACTAAGGATGACCTTCAATTTCTAACCCTCTTGCCTCTCTCTAACTTGAATGTGCTGGAATCATAAGTTTGGGCCAAACGTGCCTGGCCAGGCTTACTTTATTAAAATCTGGCAAAAACATTATAAGAGACATTTTTTAAAATTATTTTTTATTGAAAACTGCACTGAACGCTAAATGTCCACCTTTACAATAAAAAAATACAGTACCAGTAACTCACACTAAAACAAAACATACTCCTGATAGACATTATTTTTCTGTTTGGAACAACTTTAAAGTTTTTCTTTTGTCACAAAACCAGAAATGTACCTATATAAAGGCTCAAAATAGGCCATCTTTAAAAACAAAAAGGTAACGATTCACAAGAGACTATGAATAGAATATGTAACTAGCAGGTACAAATCTAATAGGATTTGTTAAAATCAGTCACATCGATAGCATATCTGAAGTGTTTTCATATAAAATATCATGTGAAGGCCGGGCGGTGGTGGCGCACGCCTTTAATCCCAGTACTCGGGAGGCAGAGGCAGACGGATCTCTGGGAGTTCGAGGCCAGCCTGGTCTACAAGAGCTAGTTCCGGGACGGTCACCAGAGCTACAGAGAAACCCTGTCTCGAAAAACAAAAACAAAAAAAAAAATATATATATCATGTGAAGAAAAGAAAGTGGGTCTGTTCAGACAATCTGACAAGTTATCTGACAAGTTACCATAGAAAGTGTTTCCTGAGACATAAGAAAATGCAACATTATTCTTCTTGAACCCTTCTTGCTCAAGACTTTCCACTCAAAAACAAAACAAAACAAAACAAAAACCGAGGATCTGAAACTGAGAAAAATATTTGACTACAAATAGTTTGTGAAACTTAATACTTTTTTTTGTTCTTCTTGTTTTGTTTTTGTATTATTGAAAGGTTTCACTGAACTTACAAATGAACTTACAAACAGCCTTGCCTGCTCAGAGTTGAGAGAACTTCTGGACAGAAGCTTTTACTTCTTCAATCCTGTGCGTGTAGATGTCTACATAGGCACACAATGTCCTCCCCTTCTTGTCTTAACTAATCTTCCTACCAGCAAAGGAGGCAACCAGTCCCTGCAAACCAAAGAAACTAGTCTTGATGAGGATTTCTGCTCAGTTTTTTTTTTTTTATTAATATTAGGGGCTCTTGATGCAACATTCTAGAGCAAGTTGCTCAGGACCTGCTCTACACAAGGGACTGAAGAAGGAAAGTTCTATTTATTCTTTGATGCATTGCCAATTCACACAATCACTCTCAGAGCCTTGAACTTCTTCAGGTTTTCCCTGGTGAGGGTAGTGTGGTACATCATGACACCCACAGCCTCATTCAACACCTTCTTGTGAATTTCCTGAGTGGACTGTGTATCGCAGAAGGCCACAGTGGCCAGGTCCTTCAGGATGGGCATTTTCACAGTACAGTCTCTGCCATCCAGTGGTGCCACTAAAGGGGGTGGGTGCAGGGAGCCGTTCATGACCTGGGGGTAGATACCTTCACAAGTTCTCTCTAATTGCTATCACTTGACTCTGTGCTTATCCACACCCCTTTCTTTCTTTGTTTTTGTTTTTCGAGACAGGGTTTCTCTGTAGCTTTGGAGCCTGTCCTACTCACTCTGTAGACCAGGCTAGCCTCGAACTCACAGAGATCCACCTGCCTCTGCCTCCCAAGTGCTGGGATTAAAGGTGTGCACCACCACCGCGTGGCTAGCTCTAAGTTTTTGTACAGTCAGCCAGGGCTGTAGTGTGAAAAACTGTCTTTAAAAAACAAAAAACACAAAGCAGGAGGAGCCATCTGTACTTCCGAAAAATAAAAAAAACAAAATGAAAATTTAAAGAGATCCCATTTGCAACACCCCAACTGAGTTTATATTCTCCCATTCACAAATGCAATCCTTTTAGCAATCTCCTCCAAAAGAATATATGCTAAATCTAACCCTTTTTTTGGTTTTTATTTATTTATTTTTTTATTTTACCTTTTTTAAAAATTTATTTATTTATTAAAGATTTCTGCCTCCTCCCCGCCACCGCCTCCCATTTCCCTCCCCCTCCCCCGATCAAGTCCCCCTCTCTCATCAGCTTGAAGAGCAATCAGGGTTCCCTGACCTGTGGGAAGTCCAAGGACCACCCACCTCCATCCCGGTCTAGTAAGGTGAGCATCCAAACTGCCTAGGCTCCCCCAAAGCCAGTACGTGCAGCAGGATCAAAAACCCATTGCCATTGTTCTTGAATTCTCAGTAGTCCTCATTGTCCGCTACGTTCAGCAAGTCCGGTTTTATCCCATGCTTTTTCAGACCCAGGCCAGGTGGCCTTAGTGGGTTCCCGATAGAACATCCCCATTGTCTCCATGTGTGGGTGCACCCCTCGCGGTCCTGAGTTCTTTGCTCGTGCTCTCTCTCCTTCTGCTCCTGATTTGGACCTTGAGATTTCAGTCCGGTGCTCCAATGTGGGTCTCTGTCTCTGTCTCCTTTCATCGCCTGATGAAGGTTAATATTCAGGAGGATGTCTATATGTTTGTCTTTGGATTCACCTTCTTATTTAGCTTCTCTAGGATCTCGAATTATAGGCTCAATGTCCTTTATTTATGGCTAGAAACCAAATATGAGTGAGTACATCTCATGTTCCTCTTTTTGGGTCTGGCTTACCTCACTCAGGATAGTGTTTTCTATTTCCATCCAAAAATCTAATCTTTTAACTACTCAGATTAGCAATCTTAATTGTGTGGGAAGCACACTTGTAACCACAGCACTTCTGAGACAGAGACAGGAAGATTAGGAGTTGGAGGTCACCCTCAGCTACACAGTAGATCCAAGGCCAGCATGGACTGGCTGAGACACTGTCTCAAAATAAAAATCTTCAACCATCCTTTCTTTTTTTGGTTTTTCGAGACAGGGTTTCTCTGTAGCTTTGGTGCCTGTCCCCATCCTTTCTTTCTATAATTTTTTATGGTTTATTTAGCTTTTATTTTATGTGCATTGGTATGAAGGTGTCAAATCCCCTGGAACTGGATTTTCAGACAGTTGTGAGCTGCCATGTGGATGCTGGGAATTGAACCTGGGTCCTCGGGAAGAGCAGTCAGTGCTCTTAACCACTGAGCCATCTCTCCAGCCCCAAATGTGTAGCCCAGGCTGGCCTCGAACTCTTGATCCTCCTGCCTCTGCCTCCTTCAGCAAATCCTACCGGCGTGTGCCACCACAACCGGCCAACCATCCTTTCTTTTTCCTCTTTGTGATACATCACAAATCTAACCCATCAATAAATGCTATCAGCTTTTCCTATAAAATATACACACGTCTTAGTAATAGCTGAGTGGTTAAGGTGAATGTCTTTAAAATATTTCCAAAAACTGACCCCTTTCTTCAATCCCGGACATATCCTAGTTATCTATCACCCTGACATAACTAAGTTGTCTATTTTCACATGAACTTCTGCAGTGGCCTCGTAACTGCTCTCTGCTTTTAATATTGTAATTCTAGAGTCAACTGTCAGCACAGGAGCCAAAGTGAGCCTTCAAGAGTGGAAGTCCCATGATGCAACTTCTCTGCTCAACAATTTTTAATAGTTTCTTATTTTGTCTAAATAAAAGTCAAAATCCTTAAAATCGCGTTAGGTGTGCTGGTAATAACACACTCAGGAGAGTGGGACAGGATTATGGATTTGAGGCTA
This sequence comes from Microtus pennsylvanicus, assembly GCF_037038515.1. Lineage (NCBI taxonomy): Eukaryota > Metazoa > Chordata > Mammalia > Rodentia > Cricetidae > Microtus > Microtus pennsylvanicus. The sequence continues at coordinate 31,960,773 of NC_134592.1, read as the reverse complement.
TCCTGAGCTGTGCTGCAAGACTGACTCTGTATCCCAACTCCCACTCCCTAAAAGCTCTAGGCAAACAGCTTTTCAGTGTAGTGGTTAGAGGCTGTAATGAGGGCACCGGCAGGAACAAGAACTGGGAAAAATTACTTCTAGATTGTAGACAAGGGCCCAAGAATGAACAGCTAACACACCTAATATCAGACACTTTATAATACAGAAAAAGTTTACTCAGGGTTATCTTTTATTAGATTATTTTTGTTTGTGTGTTGTTGTTTATTTTTTGTTTCATTTTGTTTTTTTCGAGACAGGATTTCTTTGTGTAACAGCCTTTACCATCCTGGAACTTGCTCTGTAGACCAGACTGGCTTCAAACTCACAGAGTTCCTCCTGCCTCTGCCTCCCAAGTGCTGGGATTAAAGGTGTGTGCAACCACCACCGGACCTTTAATTAGATTCTAATTCCATTTTAAGTAAACATACATGTAGTAACTGTTGACAAATGTAACTGCCATGTCAATCAAGGGAAGACTATACATGCTAGATAAAATTTTACCAACATTTATTTCTTCTTTATACACATAATTAAGTACAAGTATGGAACTTTATAAACTAATTCAGAATTTATAAAGAGTATTGTATTTGTATCAAGGAATGTGGCCAGTAGGAATGATATTATTTGCAAGCACTAAACTCACAATCTACTTTTTACTTACCCACCTTCATGGCTACCGTCTCCTCTGGTTCACACAATGACTTTCTCTGTGCCTCTTACTATGCCAGGCATCTCCTGCTGAAGAGCCACTCTACTTACTGCTCCCTCTGTTTAACTTTGTTTCCTTAGATACCTGCAATACTTATTTTCTCAATTTCTTTGGGAGTTTTCTCAAGTGGCATCCTCCCTGCCCCTGCAAATGAGGACTTCCTAACCATATTTTAAACTGTATCTACCCTCATTCATTCCCTTCAATACACAATTCCTTTCCAGTATATCATATATTTTAAGTTTGTTCACTCTCCAATATACACTACCATGAAAACAATGTGCAGGAATTTTGTCTGTGCTGTTTGTTCATTGAATACCCAGTATCTAGAACACTACTTGTTCTAGGTGGCAGGCAGCAGACATTCAACAATTACCTGTCAAACATACCAATGAACCAATGGTTCCAAAGAGAAGAAACTGTGGTAAATTCCTTAAATTTACAGGCTCACTGTTAGGACTCAGGCATTATGCTGGCTTGCCCTGTCATCTGACAGGACGTACCCAGGCAGTACCTTGGCCAGCCCAGGGCCCTAGAGTGTGTGAGCAGGTGCAAAGGTCCCTTTAAGAGACAAGGTAACCCACTCTTGCTCCCTCTCTCCTGATGTTCCTCTGAAGGGGCAGGCAGGACTTGTCCCGCCTCTTTTCTCTCTTTTTGTCCCTCTCTCTTTTTCTCTCCTCCTCCCCTCTGTCCCTTTCTTCTCCCAGTAAAATTCCTCACTTAAGCTCTGCCTGCATGGCGTATTCCATCAACTCCACGGTTTGGTCCTCACCACCAGGCACCATTTTATAACACTCAAAATAACTTTAGAATAAATGCAAGCCATAGATTTAATTAATATCTATAGGAGAGTAAACATTAGTGACCTATTAATATGTAAAGAAAATGAAATTAAAACAGCTGATATAAATTTGAAAGTAAAAGAAAGTGGTTTCATTTTTTATGATGAAATAGAAAGATAAATCCTCTAGCAGTAATGGAACAAGAAAGTATAATGGAAAAAGAAATTCTAAGTACAGGAAATCAAGAGTAGAACTAAAAGTAATCTAATGGCAAATGCTGGGTGAAAAAGTTCACATATGAAGACAGAGGAATGCAAGGCTAAATCATGGAAAAAGTGAATAAATTGAAACTGGATAGAAAAATTACATTAGCTAAAGAAATCACAACATTATTACTGGAAGAAAGAAGCAAAAACATTGAGCCCTCAATGGGAGTGGGAAGGAGCCCTTACCGGGAGTGGGGAAAAAATGAAGCTTTTGCTTCTTTTGATTTTCTTTTCTTTTTTAAGTAGTGTTTTAACTACTTCCCTTGTCTCTTTAGCTGTTAAATATATCTCACTGAAAATAATTTAATTCTTGCTAACTGAAAACTGATGTTTCAGGACTTCTATTTTCATTAGAAGTGATCTTATCTGGCCACAAATGATAGTGCAGGCTTCTAGGTAATCTCATTTACTTGGGAGGCTGAGGCAGGAGAACCACAAATTCAAGCCCTACCAGAGCTACAGGGTAAACTCAGCTGCAGCCTGGACAACTTAGTGAGACTATCCAAATAAGAGGGCTAGGGATGTAGCTCAGTATTAGAGTACTTGCCTAGCATATGCAGCACCCTACGTTCAGTTCCCGGCACTCCCCAACCTACACATTAGTGTCCTTATTTTTATTTATTTATTTATTTATTTATTTATTTATTTATTTATTTATTTATTTATTTATTTAATGTTCTGTCTATGTGTATGTCTGCAGGCCGGAAGAGGGCACCAGACCTCATTACAGATGGTTGTGAGCCACCATGTGGTTGCCGGGAATTGAACTCAGGACCTTTGGAAGAGCAGGCAATGCTCTTAACCACTGAGCCATTTCTCCAGCCCCTAGTGTCCTTATTTGTACTAATTCTAGATTTATATAGCAAAAATTATTATTATTAATTAATTTTTTTTTTTTTTGCTTTTTCAAAACAGGGTTTTTCCATGTAGTCCTAGCTGTCTTGGAACTTACTCTGCAGACCAGGCTGATCTCAAACTCAGAGATCTGCCTGCCTCTGCCTTGTGAGTACTGCAATTAAAAGTATGCACTACTGCTACCCAGCCAGAAACACTTATTTAAATAATTTAAATTTAAAAAGAAAAATCACTAACTGCAATATATTTTCTCATATAATTCTATCACTGTAGCAGAATCTGGGGAATTTAATTTTTGGAAGACTCTTTCAATTGCCCTGATTCATAGGAGTTCACATCCTATGGGCTGTCACAGAGACGCTTTCCCCCCACAAAGAATCACAGACATTTGTTTTTACCTTAACTGGGAAGCTACACTTTCCAGTTCGGACTCCTTCTTCATCTGTCTGCCACTGATGTGGACGACTGGCCTCTGGGACATAAACATCTTTCTTTCTCCTAAAACTCTGCCGTAGTTTGTTCATGTTAGCTTTTACAACCTGCAGACACAGTAAAGAAGTGCCAAACAGTTATCGTCATCTTCTTACATACACTTCGGATCACCATCTGAGTACAAACTCACCCCAAACCCTAAAGTCCCACGTGAAAGTATGGCTTAAAGGAAAAGAAACCATCAGTACACTTCCTTCTAGAGAGACGGTGAGTTTAAACAGAATGATCATTTTAAAGACCCCTCCAATCACAACTGCCCCCCAACAAAGGTGACCTAGAGCGTCTGATGCCTTCCACCTTTCAAATGCTGGGACTACCAGCGTGTGAGTTATGTGGTGCTAAGGACTGAAGCTAAGATTCTGCTCATGCGAGGCACACATTTTGCCAGCTGAGTTACAGACCCAAGTTCCCACTCTCTTTCTGTGGCCTAATTTACTGAGTTTGTCCTAACATTCATTCTCATATTCTATCCTAACTACTTCAATTGTAGCTATATTACTGGGAGACAAGAGAAAGACACTCATATTCCTGATTTGAAGAATATTAGACAATAGCCAGGATAGCTCACACTGCTTGAATGAACAGAAAATGTCTCTTCATCTTGTGTGCAGGTCAAGGGATTGAAAATACAGCCCTGTACACAGCAGGCAAGCACTCTGTCTCTGAACCCTTTCTTAGCCACTTTCACCTTTTCCTGTTTTATTCTGTGTACTTCTCATATCCCCTTATGGGGATGGAACCCACAGGCAAAAGCTACCTCTTCAAGCCCTGCCTTTTCTTTGTGATAGCTTTTGTTTACATTATTATTTCCACTGGAATATAAGCTCTGCAAGGGCAGGATTCTATCATGTTCCCTGTTTACTCCCTGGCTTCCTGGAGCTGGTGGGGAGAGTAGTTGTTCACATATACCTAGTGAATGAATGAATGCTGTTCAACAAATACTCATGATTAATAGATGATGTATATCTGAGTTTCTGGTCAATGCCTAGCTTATGTAACGGGCATTCTGGCACAAGAGAAAGAACCTTGTGCCAGGCAGTGGTGGCGCACGCCTTTAATCCCAGCACTCGGGAGGCAGAGCCAGGCAGATCTTTGGGAGTTCGAGGCCAACTCTGGTCTACTAGAGCTAGTTCTGGGGCAGGCACCAAAAGCTACAGAGAAACCAACCCTGTCTCGAAAAACAAACAAACAAAAAAAAAAAAAGAGAAAGAACCTTGTAAGCTTTACAATGAGACAGACCTGAGTTTGAATGCTATGCTACCATAGATGGTGATGGGACTGGGGCAAGAAAATTAAACTTCCTAATCTTTATACTGCTCTATATCTTTATGGTAATAACTGTTACCCTGCAGGGTCACTGTGAAGTCCAGAAATAATGTTAAGTAAAATGGCTAAATGTTTTAGGAGGGGACTTGTTATGTTTCTGGGGCTGGATTTGAACTCTTGATTCTCTCCTAAGCCTCTTGGGTAGCTAAGGCTATATAGGTCTAAATGTGGCCAGCATCCAACTTTACTATTCTGAGAGAGTTTTGTTTAACTTATTGCACAAGGCCATCACCGAGACTCTGCTTCAAATCCAGGCCCATTTCACTCTAATCTGTTCTATTACCGTCAGCTTTCTAACACATCAATCTGCCATGAACGACTCTACTTTAAAATCCACCAACTGCCTCACATCGCCTTCAAGACAAAGTCCAAATGCTCAGCATGGCAAACACAGTCTTCGTCTTATGTCTTCTCTTACCAGCCCCATTTGCATGCTAAGTTCCAGTTACACTAAGCTAGTTAAGGGCCCTCTACAGTCAGACCTTTTTCGGTGCCTCTGTCTGCATGGAAAGAAAAAACTTCAGTTTGAGTGTTAGCTCAAGAGAAGCTAGCATTTAACAAAAATTCATTATTTTTCTGACAAGCCCTTACCCTGGCCTTAGCTAGCTCCTTCTACTTTCATATGACTGTATTAAAGCTTTTTGCTGACTTTTGTTACTGTACCCATTAGACTCTGGAGCAACTTCTATTTCCCTAACAGCAGGCTGTGTCTTACTTGTTTAAAGTAGCCGTGCATTCTAATGTGATGCCTGTCATGTGTGGCATACTATAAATCTGAAAGAGAGAGGGGGGGGGAGGGGAAGGGGGGGAGGGAGAGAGAGAGAGAGGGAGGGAGAGGGAGAGAGAGAGAGAGGGAGGGAGAGGGGGACAGGGAGAGGGGGAGGGAGAGGGGGACAGGGAGAGGGGGAGGGGGAGAGGGGATGGGAGAGGGGATGGGGAGGGGGAGGGGAGAGGGAGGGGGCGCTCTCACAGCAGGGACTACTGAGTAGGTAGGATGACAATACACAATGAGCAGAGAATAATCAGTGTTGGGAAAGACTACAGATGTCAGAGTCCAGCTTCCCACGACAAAGGAGGATGACTATCACTCTCTAAACTGGGGCACTAGCATGGTTTACTTTCCAGGCAGAGCCATCCTGTTGTAGTGTTCTGGTGGCTGAAGAACAGAATGAAAATGTCCAAAAAAAAAAAAAGGGGGTATAAATACCACTTTCAGTATGGATGGTAGACCATCACCATTTCTGCCATGATTCTTGAGTTATGTTTTATGTAAGCCTAGAATTTGCAGTAGAAAAGTCCAGGAGTCACTGCTTGCTTAGAAGCGATCATTAAGAAGTCTGAATATTGGACACAACACTTAGGAAAGGCTTCAAGTGCCCATCACGACTTCAGAGAAGATCCGTCTTATCTGATTTCATGTAAAAATTTAAGAATAAAGTTTCATAGCTAGGGCTATTTGGAAAGGTAGTAACAAAACAGGTCTTTTGTTTGTTTTTCGAGACAGGGCTTCTCTGTAGCTTTGGAGCCTGTCCTGGAACTTACTCTGTAGACCTGCCTGCCTCTACCTGGGAGTAAAGGCATACACCACCATCACCCAGCAATAAAACAGTTCTAATATAAATTTACAAAGCAGAAAATATGTAATTATGATATCTTGCTTGCTATTTTTTTCTTGGTTTAGTTTTTGTAAGACAGGGTTTTTCTGTGCAGCCTTGGCTGTCCTGGAACTTGCTCAGTAGACCAGACTGGCTTCGAACTCACAAAGATCCTGCCTCTGCCTCTTGTGTGCTGAGGTTAAAGTGTGGACCACCACTGCTCAACTGCTAGCTCAATTGCTCACTCAGTCGCTCATTAATTATAGTGTTACCCCTACAGGTCAGAAAAGGGCACCAGGTCTCATTATAGATGGTCGCGAGCCACCATATGGTTGTTGGGAATTGAACTCAGGAACTCTGAAAAATGAGTCAAGGCTTTTAACCTCTGAGCCATCTCTCCAACCTGCTTGCTATTTCTTAGTGAACAAATACCATTGTCCTGAGGCCATCTAACCTAGCTGAACATAGGTGACAGACACATTTTTAAGTATAAGAATTGAGAATTATTTTTGACTATAGGCTAATTTTATTTATTTATTTGTTTGTTTATTTATTTTGGTTTTTCGAGACAGGGTTTCTCCGTAGCTTTTGGTTCCTGTCCTGGAACTAGCTCTTGTAGACCAGGCTGGCCTCGAACTCACAGAGATCCGCCTGCCTCTGCCTCCCGAGTGCTGGGATTAAAGGCGTGCACCACCACCGCCTGGCTAGGCTAATTCTGAGTGTTTATTATTATAAGGAGCCACCTAAAGGCATGAAAGTAATCTTGTTAGTTTCTGTAACCACCAGCGTTAACAGTTGGGCTAGATCATCACACAATAAACTTTTGGGGTTTTTTTGGATGTTTGTTTGTTGTTTTTAATTTTATTCATTCATTCATTCATTTATTTTATATGCAGCATTCTGCCTCCATGTATGCCCACACGCCAGGAAAGGGCATCAGATCTCATTACAGATGGTTGTGAGCCACCATGGGGTTGCTGGGAATTGAACTCAGGACCTCTGGAAGATCAGCCAGTGCTCTTAACCACTGAGCCATCTCTCTGGCCCCTGTTTGTTTGTTTTTTAGAGACAGGGTTTCTCTGTGTAGCCCCAGCTATCCTAAACCTCGCTCTGTAGATCAGGTTGGCCTCAGACTCATAGAGATCCGCCTGCCTCTCCCTCTTGAGTACTAGGATTAAAGGTGTGCACCATCACTGCATGGCATACTTTCAGTTTTTATTGACTCGCATCATTGAGATGAAAAAGGTCTTTAGGAATGAGAGGTAAGAAGGGATGATTTTTTTTTTTTTGGTTTTTCGAGACAGGGTTTCTCTGTGGTTTTGGAGCCTGTCCTGGAACTAGCTCTGAAATCTATTATTTCCTATAAGCAGTCTTGGTCTGAGTTAAGTTTTAAGGAACCAAATTAGTGACAGATGTTGGGGTAGAGGAATAAAAAGTATTTCAAGTAGAAACAACTACACCAAGAAAAGTACAGATGTGGAAAATCTAATGTTAGGTGGCAGCACAAAGTAAGAGGAGTGGCAGAGATTAGGCCAGAGAATCTTAAAGGAACAAGGGTTTATGGGAAACCAGAAGCTATTTAAAGGGTTTAAGCCATGACTGGCATGGCCAGACTTACAATTTGGTTTAATTACTCTAATAATAATATGGAAAAACAAATCCAAAAGGGAAAAACCTACAGACAAGTTATGATGAGAACTTAAATTAGGGAACTGGTGGTGCCCTTGGTGGAGACAAGGGAACTGAAAGAAGTATAAAAATGCAGCAGTGAGAATTGAGTCAGGCTGATGCGACTGAGCTCTGGAATATGTGGGGGGGGGGGGGGGCAAAATGATAAACCTGTTAAACCAGTGGTTCTCAAAACTGCGCCACCCTCTTGAGGATTGAATATTAGGTATCTTGCATATCAGATATTTACATTATGATTCATAACAGTAAAAAAATTAGAGCTGGCAATGAAAATAATTTTAAGGTATGTGGGGATGGGTCACTATAACATGAGAAACTGTATTAAAGGGTCACAGCATTAGGCATTAGGGAGGCTGAGAACCACTATGTTAAACCCTTAATTAGCTTTACTGTTTGATTCCAGAAATCCTTGTGAACTAAGTTATCTAGACAAAGAGATCCTACATCAGGTCAGACAGCTTTCACAACAGGATAATAGAGAAGAGACCTCTTTCTTTTTGTGTCCAACATTCTAAACATGTGTCACATACTCTGTTTAACCCCAACCAGTTCAGGACCTTGAAGGACTTGTATAAACCAAAGCAAGGTACAGTGGCTTGCCTGTAATTCCAGGGCTTGGACCGAAAGTGAAACAAACAAGATATATGTCTAGATCCCATTCCTGGGGGTATTTTAAAAAATGATCATTTAATCTTTTTCTTTCAACGCAGTGGAGGTGGGAGGTAAAGCCATGATACACATGTAGAGGTCAGAAGACAATTTGCAGGAGTTGGCTCATTCTTCTTCCATGAAGTAAACTCAGGGAGTGAACTCAGATCAACAGGGTAGTGGTAAGCACCTTACACGATGGGCAATCTCACCACCCCTACAATATAATTTCTGAATCTGGTAGGAGGATTACAACAAGGCCAATGTGGACCACATAGTAAAACCTTGTCTCAGAAGATCTCTGGGGTGTACTGGCTGGGCAAACTCAGTGAGCTCCAGGATCTGTGAGAAACTTTAACTCAAAAACATGACTCTTCTCTCACATGTCTATACACATGGTCACACAGCCGCACAAACAAGTACACACACAAACATCACACACATACAAACAGAACAAAACCGAAAAGAACTCAACGAATCAATAGCTTAAAAAAAAGCAAAACAAAAACTATACTCTTTTTGGACAGGGTTTCTCTGTTGTAGCCTTGGCTGTCAAGGAACTGCTCTGTAGATCAGGGTGGCCTTGAACTCACAGAGATTCACCTGCCTCTGTCTCCTGAATACTGGGACTAAAGGTGTGTGCCACTACTGCCTGGCTAAATATTCTTTCTTAACTTCCCCTAACAATTAATAATGTGTCAAAGTGGTGCTCTCTCTTGATGCAATACATTAAATTCATTTTTTGACCAACAGGAGTCTCTTGGTAAGGAAAGTTGTCCACAGGAACTGTTTTAGGTCTCAGGAAACTACATAGAAAAAGACAGGCAGAATAGTTGGGCATGGTTTCGCACACCTTTAATCCCAGTGCTCAGGAGGCAGAGGCTGGCAGATCTCTGAGTCTGAGGCCAGCCTGGTCTACAGAGTTCCTGGTAAGACAGGGTTACACACAGAAATCTTGTCTTGAAAAAAACAAAAAACGTAAGAAGAACAAAGAGGGGATTAGACATACCTAGGGTCATATAAAGTTTCAAATTATAAAACATAAATTTGGGCTAGGGGTGTAGCGTGGCGGTAAAGTACTTATCTAGCACTACAAAGCCATGGGTTTGACCCCAGCACAAGTAAACAAATGACATTTCAGCAAAGATTTGAGAGAGGCAAAACGTTAGGCATGGCAGTGGGCAAAAAAGTAAATAAAGTAGTGTTCTAAGTTAGCAAGCTTGCGTAGGGTGTCTGTGGGCTTGTCCTCCTGAGACACACATCCACTGGCGCACTGTTGTCAGAAATAAACCATGGCTTTGTTCTCATTTGAAAACTTCACGGTAAGAATCCCAACACTTCTGCACAAAGTCCTTTGAAAAATAAGGTAGATTGTGAATCTTATTTCCATACTGCTGTTTACGCTAGGAGGTCCATCCTCAGCTTTATACTTCCTAAAGTTGAGATAACGCCTTTGTACAGCTTGAGGGTGAGTTGAAATTACTACAGAAGCTCAACAGCTAACACAAAAACCAAACTTTGGGATAATAATATTGAACACAGCCAAGAATGAAATCTGAACGCGCTCTTCTGTTGTTCCATTTTTACCTTATTCAGTCACACAACTGTTCCAAACAGGAAATCACATAAACATCAGCTAGAAGGCAACTGCATTTTTATATTTTTCATGGTGGATAGTTGTACACTTGACAACAATTTCTGAACATTCCTAAGTTGATGCCTATGCGGCAAATGCACCATGCATGATATAAGTACACATATTCACATCCAAAGACAGGAATAAAGTAAAAAAGAGAAATAATAAACACTACTAGCCATTGTATAAACAATATTACAAAAGACATTTCATGTTCAAGTTTATAGACTGGCAAGATGAAAATGTCTCAAAACATCAGACATCCATGTTTAGGAAGAGATGAACTGAAAAGCAGTCCCAAAGAACTCTCTATAAAACATAAGCAGTGACAACACTCCAAGGAAAAGAAAATTTTAAAAATGAATATTCTACTGTAAAAAAGACTCAACAAGTAAATAAAGCTTTACTGACTTGCTATGCTCACCAACTAAGCTAAAACATTCTACAGTCAGTTTGTCATAGCACACCACTAGCCATGGCCTCAGAAAAACAAAACTTCTCTAACAGAAACATATGTCTCATATACACAAGCAACAAATCAGAAACAGAGTTGGGAAAACAAAACTAAACTAAAGAGGTGAGGAGTTAATGCACTAAAGGTAGAACCTAACTATGGAAACTACCCAAGACAGTGAGATAGATAGGAGTCTAACTAACTATGGAACACTACCCAGGACGGTGAGATAGATAGGAGTCTAACTAACTATGGAACACTACCCAGGACGGTGAGATAGATAGATAGGAGTCTAACTAACTATGGAACACTACCCAGGACGGTGAGAAAGATAGATAGGAGTCTAACTAACTATGGAACACTACCCAGGACGGTGAGATAGATAGATAGGAGTCTAACTAACTATGGAACACTACCCAGGACGGTGAGATAGATAGGAGTCTAACTAACTATGGAACACTACCCAGGACGGTGAGATAGATAGATAGGAGTCTAACTAACTATGGAACACTACCCAGGACGGTGAGAAAGATAGATAGGAGTCTAACTAACTATGGAATACTACCCAGGACGGTGAGATAGATAGGAGTCTAACTAACTATGGAACACTACCCAGGACGGTGAGATAGATAGATAGGAGTCTAACTAACTATGGAACACTACCCAGGACGGTGAGATAGATAGATAGGAGTCTAACTAACTATGGAACACTACCCAGGACGGTGAGATAGATAGATAGGAGTCTAACTAACTATGGAACACTACCCAGGACGGTGAGATAGATAGGAGTCTAACCTAACTATGGAATACTACCCAGGACGGTGAGATAGATAGGAGTCTAACTAACTATGGAATACTACCCAGGACGGTGAGATAGGAGTCCCCCGGGGTTAAAGTGTCCTACACATTGAGACCCTGACTCAAAACAGAAACAAAATATTCCAGCAATGGCAGAACTTCAATGTACAGATTATGAAATTGGCTGTGAATCTATAGTTATTCTGGTATTTTTTTTTTAAAAAGGCGCTCACGAGGCCCCATGCCTGAGGAGCTATATATAGGAAGTTAATGGTTGCTGAGAGAGGGTGTCATATTCCTCAGTCATGTGGATACTAGTAAGTTTCCCTTACTCAAATAAATAGTGCTACCATCCAGTCTTATCCAGGCAACCCTAATTAAATGAAGAGGGCCACAAAAAACAAACGAAGACATAAAGTAGGAGGATGCCTTATTTGGAACAACAACAGGGTTGGTGGCAGGGAGGAGGGAAAAAGAGGATGATGGATAGAGCGGAGGGAGCTATGATCAAAGAACATCACATATGTATGGGATAATGAAATGTAATGAAAGCTATTACAGGAACCCTGGTATTATATAAGACTACTTTTCCAGGGCTGGAGAGATGGCTCAGTGGTTAAGAGCATTGCCTGCTCTTCCAAAGGTCCTGAGTTCAATTCCCAGCAAACACATGGTGGCTCACAACCATCTGTAAAGAGGTCTGACGCCCTCCTCTGGCATGTGGGCATACGTGGAGGCAGAATGTTGTATACATAATAAATAAATATTTTAAAAAAGACTACTTTTCTACCTTGAAAATTCACACTGGAGTGGATTACTGAGGGATACTATAAAAGCCTCAAGTTTCAAAAGTAGTACTTAAGTGTTCAAGACCTAAATGTTACAGATGCCAAACAAAGCACTAGTTCTAACAGGAAAAAAAAAAAAGCCCTCACCTGAAAAAAGGAATGAGGAGCCATCTACCTAATATGAACTGAGAGCCACTACATGTTGCACAGATAGCGTTAGTACTGTCATGTTTGGATGTGAGTGCTTTCCCCCAATAGTGACACTACCAAGGGGTGATTTAATTATGAGGGCACTAACTTTATCGATGGATTAATTTAATGATGAGCTCACAACTGAATGACCCATTAGGAGGTAAGGCATAGTGGGAGGAAAGAGGACACTGGGACATGCTTTTGCAAAGTACCCTTGTCCCTGGACTATTCATCTCTCTGGTCTGCCATCACAGGTCATCAACTTTGCCCTCCTTGCCACAGGCTCACAACAATGAGGCCAGGGCCAGGACCATGGGAAGAAACCTCTGAAACCATGAGCCAAAATGAATTCTTCATCCTTTGAGAATTCTGTCACAATAATAAAGTAACATAGTATCCTCATTTGGTGGAATTTCTATGTTAAAAAGATCAGCAAGTCAAATATACATTTTAAAAACAGCATTAACAGAGGTATGTGTTTTATTAATTAAAAATGGATAACAAGTACAGAAAAGATAAATGCTATTAATAACCAGAAAAATACAAACTAAAGTATTGTATATCACTTTACACAGCTAATGAGTTTGATAAATATTAACTATCTAGAAAATAACACATGGAGCAGAGGAAAAGGCATTCTCATTTGCTCATAAGAGCATCAGTTAGTTCAACTATTTTGGAAATTAATAGGGAGACATCTAGGAAAGTCTAAGATGTATATAGCCTTATAACCAGAAACCCCACTTCTAAGAATATACCGTAGATGCTGGACAATGGCACACACCTTTAATTCTAGCACTCGGGAGGCAGACACCGGTGGATCTCTTTGTTTCTCGAGGCCAGCCTGGTCTACAAGAGCTAGTTCCAGGACAGCCAGGGCTGCTACAAAGAGAAATCCTATATCGAAGTCCCACCCCTCCCAAGAAAAAAAAGAATATAACCTAGAGAAATTCTTACACATGTGCACAAGGAATGTTAATAGTGTCTGCTTAAGATTATACATTGTTTCTAATAGCAAACTAACAACATATTATGACAAACACACCTAACAGCAGATCTCACTATGAGATACAGAGGACCACACAGCTCAAGGTCATGAGTGCAACTGCAGAATGAATCATCTAATCTACTTAATACTCCTACTCTTTTTCTGTTATTCTTATTCCAACAACCATGGATGAATACACCTATTCCAAAGAATTCTAAGATAAAGTATAAGAAAACATATGTGCTGACTATTCAACTGTCCCAGAAGAAAACATTACTTAAACCTAAGATAAAATGCCAAATTCAACCAACAAATACTATTTTACATCGTTGGAGTTTTTACTTTTTCATTGATTTTTTATATCAATAATGAAATGATTTTTTAAACAGCACAAATTTTAAGACACTAAAATAGCATTACTTGGAGACTGTGTTGTATTCAGTATTTCTTTTTTCCTAAAAAAAATATTTATTTATTTATTTATTATGTATGCAATATTCTGTCTGTATGCCTGAAGGCCAGAAGAGGGCGCCAGACCTCCTTACAGAGGGTTGTGAGCCACCATGTGGTTGCTGGGAATTGAACTCAAGACCTTTGGAAGAGCAGGCAATGCTCTTAACCACTGAGCCATCTCTCCAGCCCCCTATTCAGTATTTCTTATGACTGTTTCTAAGTTAAGGAATCTTCTCATTTGATGTAGGTGAGTACAAAAATGTAAGGAATCTGAACTTGTATTCATGCTGACAGAAACATAAACTTGTACAGCATCTACAGAAATCAATATGGAGGTTCCTCAAAAACCTAAAAACAACTGCCATATGACCCAGCTATACCTTTCTTGGGTATATACCTGAAGGACTCTTACATCAACACACCACAGAGATACCTGCATCCACAGATAATGCTGCACTACTCATCACAGCCAGGAAACAGAACCAGATGCTGGAAAGATGAACCAATAAAGAAAGTGTGGTACATGGTACATAAACACAATGAAATTTTATGCAGCCATAAAGAAAAATAAGATCATGAGATTTTACAAGATTAACTCAAAAAAATCAGTAGCCCATGTACAGATGATAAATAGGCCAATAAAGAAATCAGAGAAACATTACTCTTCACAATAGCCACAAATAGCATAAAATATCTCAGTAACTCTAACCAAACAAGTGGAAGACTTGTATGACAAGAACTTTAAATCTTTGAAGAAAGAAATTGAAGACACCAGAAAGTGGAAAGATCTCCCATGCTCTTGGATAGGTAGAATTAACATAGTAAAAATGGCAATCTTATCAAAAGCAATCTACAGATTCAATGCAATGCCCAGCAAAATCCCTGCAAAATTCTTTATAGACCTGAAAAGAACGGTATTCAACTTCATATGGAAAAGCAAAAAAAAACCCAGGATAGCCAAAGCAATCCTGTACAATAAAAGAATTTCTGGAGGCATCACAATCCCTGACTTTAAACTCTACTACAGAGCTACAGTACTGAAAACAGCCTGGCATTGGCATAAAAACAAATAGGAGAACCAATGGAACTGAATCGGAGACCCAGATATTAATCCACACACTTTTTATTACCTGATTTTTGACAAAGAAGCAAAAAATATCAAATGGAAAAAAGAAAGTATATTTAACAAATGGTGCTGGCATAACTGGTTATCAACATGTAGAAGAATGAAAATAGATCCATATCTATCACCATGCACAAAACTCAAGTCCAAATGGATCAAAGACCTCAACATAAACCCAGCCACACTGAACCTCAAAGAAGAGAAAGTGGGAAATACACTTGAACACATTAGCACAGAAGACTACTTCCTAAATATAACCCCAGGGGCACTAGAGAAACAATTAATAAATGGGACCTACAGAAACTGAAAAGCTTCTATAAAGCAAAAGACACGGTCAACAAGACAAAACAACAGCCTACAGAATGGGAAAAGATCTTTACCAACCCCACATCAGACAAAGGTCTGATCTCCAAAATATACAAAGAACTCAAGAAATTGGTCATCAACAGAACAAATAATCCAATAAAAAAAATGGAGTACAGAGAACTCTCAACAGAGGAATCTAAAATGGCTGAAAGACACTTAAGGAAATGCTCAACATCCTTAGTCATCAGAGAAATGCAAATCAAAATAACTTTGAGATTCCATCTTATACCAGTAAGAATGGCCAAGATCAAAAACACTGATGACGACTTATGCTGGAGAGGTTGTGGGATAAAGGGAACACTCCTGCATTGCTGGTGGGAATGCAAGCTGGTACAGCCCCTTTGGATATCAGTGTGGCAATTTCTCAGAAAATTAGGAAACAACTTTCCTCAAGACCCAGTAATACCACTTTTGGGTATATATCCAAAGGATGCTCAATCGTGCCACAAGGACATGTGCTCAACTATGTTCATAGCAGCATTGTTTGTCATAGCCAGAACCTGGAAACAACCTAAATACCCCTCGACTAAAGAATGGATAAGGAAAATGTGGTACATTTACACAATGGAGTACTACACAGAGGAAAAAAATAACAAATTCTTGAAATTTGCAGGCAAATGGATGGAGCTAGAAAACATCATTTTGAGTGAGGTAACCCAGACCCACAAAAACAATTAGCATATGTACTCACTCATAGGTGGTTTTTAAACATAAAGCAAAGAAAACCAGCTACAAATCACAACTCCAGAGAACCTAGACAATAATGAGGACCCTAAGCGAGACATACATAGAGCTAATCTACATGGGAAGTAGAAAAAGACAAGATCTCCTGAGTAAATTGAGAGCATAGGGACCTTGGGAGAAGGTTGAAGAAGAGAAGTAGGGAGGGGAGCAGAGAAAAATAAATGTAGAGCTCAATAAAAATCAATATTCATGATATTTACAAGAAAAAGGATACAACTAGAAAACCTTACATCAAGGGAAAAAGCCAGACTTAAAAAGAGAAATGACAATTTCTTTCTTGTATATGTAGATCCTAGGGGTGAAATTTTGTGTGTGTGTGTGGGGGGGGTCATAAAACCAGAAAAGGAATCATGAAAGGGGAGAAGTTCTAACGGGAAGTGAGGAATAGAGTAATGGAACACATGGAACAGGAAAGCAGAAGGGGGCACTGACGACAGGGAGGGAACTAGCTGGAGGAGAGGAGGAGACAAGGAGGGGAATGGATGAGAACTAAGTATAACGACATATATATATATGAGGACACCATTATCAAATCCACAATACTTGTATATTGTACCTAAAAATTTACATTAAAAGCAAGGAATCTTATTATACTTATCAAGGCCCAAGGACTATAGACAGGTCTTTCTGCTATAAATTATGACTCCTAAGAATTTTGGACTATAATAGATATTAGTGAAACTGATAAAACTGGATTAATAAGAAACTGCTAACATACCTAATTCTATCACTGGATCAATGCTTCAGACAGTGAGTCCAGCAAACAGCAACAAGATACAGTTTTATCAGAAATAGGTAAATTAACACACATAATTACTTATAGAACTAACAAAATTCATTTTAAAACTTAATAGTTTTCTGTTAGAAGTTAATTTACAGGCAGATTCAGGGAAGCTAGAAAAAACAAAGGGTTTGGTTTTCTGAGATCAGGTCTTTACTTAGCCCAAGCTGGCTTTGAACTTTGTGTAGTTGAGGATGATCTCAAACTTGGATCCTCCTGTTTCCGATTTCCCAAGCACTGGATAGAGGGTGAGTGGCAACACAACCAGCTTGATTTTCTTTCTTCCCTCCTGTCTTTCTTTTCCCCCGAGTCCCACTTTTCAAAGGAAATATTAATTTAGCTCTCATATAAATTTAGCTTTTGGTAATTTTGAGTTTGCTTATTTCAGTTTAGCTCTTAAAAAATAGGCTGCATGTTGGGATATCATGAAAACTGTATTACATTCACAGCATTTTCAAAGAAAACAAATATAGGAAGCAATTATTCTAATTTCAGATTAAAACTGAAAATTAGTTTGCTCCATTAGCTGCTGGACAAGATATTTTAAAACAAATTAAGTCTTGGCTGTCCTGTAGTGGCATTTGAGAATAAACAATGACACCGTTTGAATGTCCCAGTTCTCTGCCCTTCTACTCCTCAGTCCTAGTTACTGTCTGGATCACATTCTCAGGCATCATCCACAATACATATCTCCCTCCTGTTCATCAGTCTCAGCAGTCACTTAAGGTTATCTACAAATCTGAATGTGTTGTGCTCTTTCATTCCAAAGGATTCTTGACTTTCAAATTAACCCCTGCTTTAAACAGTGGCCTATGATCTGATTTTCATTTTAGGTATTTTTCTTATGTGTTTTCACTTTTCCATTTATCTTGTCCACAAAATTCTTTGCTTAAATACAGGATTTCACTATTTACTCCTTAAAGATAATCATGGCCAGACACAATGGCACAAGCCTACAATCCCAGTACCCAGGAGGCAAAGACAGGCAGATCTCTGTGAGTTCAAGACCAGCCTGGTTTACAAAGTGAATTCCAGGCCAACCCAAGCAGGGCTACACAGTGAAAGCCTGTCTCAAAAAAACCAAAAGCACAAGACAAGAAGTTGAACCTGGAGATATTTAAGAAAAAAAAAATTAAGGTCAAGGGGTGTAGTGTGGCTCATCTGATAGTGAGAGAGGAGGGGAACCCATCTCCTTCTAGGGATCCAAACTGGTATTAAGCATTGTTGAAGCACTACTAAAATCAGTTTTAGTGCTAGGATTGTCTTTCAACAGCCAGTTGAACTATCCTGAAGTCAGCACTGGCTCTTTTGAATAGTCACTGACACTCTGACAACTAAAACCGCTTGCTCTGGCTTCTGCAGGTACAGACCCAGCCATGACTGGCTCCAACATTTGACATAGGTTTTCTGCTATCACAGCCTCACTTGAACCCTAGGCAGTTCTGGAACCATTTCCACCTGCTTCCTTAATGTTGCAACCATACAGCCAACGAAAGCCTCTCAAGTAGTCTTTCTTTGCCTACTTTAGTAGTGCAGCCTGAGCTGGTAACCTGAAGAAAAGCACAGCAGACAGGAAGTGGGTGGCACAAGAACAGAATTAGCAGAAGTACAAAGCCAGGATAGCTGGGCAGTCAGCAGGTCAAGCTGTGAAAGTGGCAGAGTGGCCAGGTGCACTGACAGCTGCAAAGGGGGTGGGGCCTCAAGACTAGCAGCTGACAGTGATGGAGGTGGTCAAAGATGGACAGTCATTGCCTCCTTGGCAGCGAGATCAGTGACCAATGGCCATAGCAAGAAGAGGCAGCGGACAGGAGCGGAATGGATAGGGCAAGATGTGGATAGAAAGCTACAGCTGAAGAAAGTTAAAAGACCAGAAAGAGCCAGAGAAGTGAAACTGTAGGCTCTGCTCTCCAGAAGGGCTAAAAAACTGTCAGATTCTGAAATCCCAGTACACAAGCCTGCCTGGAAGTTGTTATCCAGAGCCTAGACAGGAACTCTAACACCTGCAGACCTAAGAGCCCCCCTTCACCAGCACCTGCACAAGAGCCAGCAACCCTGGAGAGTGTTAACACTGCCCTAGTCTGCCTGCTGCCACCACTTGCTACTCTCAAACACCAAGAGATGCAAAAGCTGCCAAAGGCAGTACTTGGAGAGCTCCTCCTGACCTACCGTAGATTTCTGGTACCAGCAAAGCACTTTTTACCATGCATCAGGCCCTGCCTTCAATTCCTAGCACTTCAAAAAAAAAAAAAAAACTCCAAAAACCAATCAAACATAATTCTTCTCGTAATTACAAACCAATGTTTGTTGTTGTTGGTTTTTGTTTTGTTTTTCAAGACAGAATTTCACTGTTTAGCTCTAGTTGTCCTGGAACTCGATTTGTAGACCAGGCTGGCCTCGAACAGCCTCTGCCTCCCAAGTGCTGGGATTAAAGGCGTGTGCCACCTCTCCATAAAACCATGTTTGTTTGTTTGTTTGTTTTGAGACAGGGTTTCTCTGTAGCTTTGGAACCAGCTCTTGTAGACCAGGCTGGCCTCGAACTCACAAAGATCTGCCTGCCTCTGCCTCCTGAGTGCTGGGATTAAAGGCGTGCACCACCACCACTCGACTAATAAATAAATCTTTTTTTTTCCTTTTCAAAACCATGTTTTAAAACATTATCGCCATCAGTGTGTATGCACATGTGCCGTATGTGTGACTGCTGGTGCACAAGTGCAGTCACACGGTCAATTCCACTGTGGTCCCAGGGATCACACTCAGGTTAGCAAGCTTGCATAGAGAATGCTTTTACCTGCTGAGATATGTTGCCAAGCCCCAATTTTATTTCATTTTTTTTAATTGGGAAAATAATCAGTGAAGTGAATTTATGATTCATAAACACTTAAGTCATGTTAACACTTTATAGGTTAAAAAATACATATGTATATGGGCAAAGCTAGACACTGTAGTATTAGCACACCTGTAAGGCTGAGGTAGGAGGATCATGAGTTCAAAGCCAGCCTAGGCTAAACAGGGAGCCCTAACAAAAACAAAACACAACAAAAAGATACGACCATCACCCATAAGCCCACAACACACATTCACATATGATTTCATTAGGAACATTCTTTTTCTTTTTTCATTAGGAACATTCTTAAGAATCTACCTTTACTTAAAAAAATAAAATTTAATTTTGTTCTGATACAGTAAAAACTGATTTAGCAAGAAACATCTTGGTGAGAAAGGGCAGAGTTCCTGAGAATGATAACCTACTTCTTACACTGACTCTTCCCGAAGCATCTGTCAGTGTAGGAAGAGAAAAGGTGCTGAAATCTGGAGAAGCAGACTTGAATAAAAATACGCTTGGTTCCAAGAATGAGAAGTGAGAAGAGGGGGGAAAGAAGGAGAGGAAACGTGGCAGGCAGGAGGGGAAGTGAAAAGTGAGCAGGGGAGAGAAAGAAAGATAGGGACAAGAAGGAGAGGGCAGGACAGGAAATGTTTGTAAGTTGGGAAGTATTTTACCCCTCTCTGTTATTCTTCCCTTTCTTATATCCCTGTTCCCTAATCTAAGCTATCAATAAACACTTCTAAAACATAACTCACACCTGTACAACTGCTCTGTCTCCACTGCCAGAACCATCACAGCCCCATACAACTTATCTGGGCTACCGTAAAGTGCAAACTAGGATTTATTTCGATTGTTCCTCTCTGATCAACCATGTACATGGTAGCCAAAGCTTTATATTTACTGACTGACTGATTGTAGAAGTCTGTATTATCTTTCCAATATGAGAGTCCAAGGATTGAATTCAAGTCATTAAATTTGGTGGCAGGTGCTCTTACCTGCCGAGCCATCTCAAGCCCCAGAATAATCTTTTAAAAATAGATTATGACACTATGTAACCATCCTGCTGGCTTTCTATGTGTATTTTCAAATCAAGTTCAAACTCAGCATTTAGTGACTCAGATGCTCAAAACAGCATCCAGACATAAATGCTCAGTAAATGTTCACATACTAAGGTATTGCCTCTGCCTGACTCTTAGCTTGAAATGGCACTCTCCATACGTAACTCATTAGGAATCTTTTCTTTCCTGAAGCTTATTTCCATATGGGGCATGTTGTTTCTTTCTCCTGAAATATTTTCCTTCTAGACTCTTTAAGGGCTTATTTCTTCCTCATACTTCAAGTTTCACCTTCGATGTTGTCTCATTGATGAGGTCTTCTTTTTTTACTTTCTAAATACTTTTCTCTATAATTCATTTTTAAAAAGATTTATCTATTTTAAATTTTTTAATTTTTTAAAAATGTGAGTGTCTTGCTTGCACGTATGTACATATATATCTGGCTACCAGAGAAGACAGAAGAAGGCATCAGACCCTCCTGGAACTGGAGTTACAGATTGTTGTGAACATTCATCTGGGTATTAAAAACTGAACCCAGGTCCTCTGCAAGAGCAGCAAGTAAATTTAAGTACTGAGTCACCTCTCCTGCCCTCCATAATTCTTTTAAAAACAAAAACACAAACAGGATGTACCTCTGACTGTCCTGAAACTTGCTATGTAGACCAGGCTGGCCTCACAAGAGATCCACCCACTTCTGTTTCCCAAGTGCTGGGACTAAAGGCATGGCCCTCCACACTCAACCCCTATACAACTCTTCATTTCTTTCACAGTAAATTAGAATTATTTACTTGTTTCATTGATTTAACTCTTGAATATCTGCAAATGCTTCAGCATTCAATAAGTTCCCTAACTTGCTTAAAAGTATCTTTTGCACAAAATAACCATAATAAAAGAATATTTAAATTTTCTCACCAAGAAGCTGAATAATTGGTCACTAACATACTGTTACAGTTTGTACTCTGATTCATCAGACTTACATGCTTCCCTTAATTGCTAATGTCCAACAAAAAAATACTGTGTTAGGTAATGAAAGAAGAGTCAGGATAAAAAAATTAAATTATATCCTCAGGCAGGGGATATGTTTATCTAGATGGGTAAAACAGTTTGATCTCAGTACCAAGAAACAACCAAAGTGTGCCTGCATGTATGTTTACACATATATTTTCTCCTTTAAAGGTTTTCAATGATTTAAGTGTTAATGTGACAAGAAAGCAGATATTTCAAGTAGGATGAGGTAGTGGTCGGAGTTAGGAGCAATGTAGCCTTCATTTGTAGGCAGTCAGTCAGGTTACAGAGCCAAGAGAAACAGGAATCTATGTCTTGGTGAAACTAGTAGTCACCTCCAAGAACACTGAGGTTTTACAACGAACAACGTTATTGATGAGCTAAGGAACTAAAATCTAAAAAGCCCTGACGCATCAACACTGGCTAACCACCGGCCTCTGTTCTTTCTACTCGCTGGTTCTTCATCCCCCATGTGGAACTTACGGTGGGCTTTCCCGAGCCTGTATATGCCTGCTTGTGCGATCAGAATTCCCCACTTACATATAAATTCACTATCCAGATTCATCCTGGTTTAATACCTAATTTGCATACAGATAGGACCAAATTGGCCCATTCCCAGGACACATCCACTGCTTTAGAAACATAATTTGGAAACTCATTAGAGAGCTGTCTCTTCTCAATACACTTTGCTGCCTGCCCTCCTTCCTCATTCTTCTTGATTGTGAGACAGAAAACTTGGCTGACTCAAGAAACCAGCAACATTAGATACCATCAACTGCAAGATGTGCCATAATTTTATATTCCACTAGAGAAAAATGCTGCTGAAAGTATTAATGAATGTCCATTAATTATGAAAACTCATCAAAAATAAAGGAGTGATGCTTCCTAGTTCCAGAGATGCTAATGTCTTTGAGGAAGGAGTGAAAAAAGGTGGACTGGGAGAAAAAGTGAACAGGAGAAAAGGGGAATTACCATTCTATCAACAACACTAAGTTTTCCAGAAACCACAGTAAGTATAAAGATATGGATCACTGTTGACTCATTT
Organism: Microtus pennsylvanicus; assembly: GCF_037038515.1. Lineage (NCBI taxonomy): Eukaryota > Metazoa > Chordata > Mammalia > Rodentia > Cricetidae > Microtus > Microtus pennsylvanicus. Next base: position 31,938,120 of record NC_134592.1, on the reverse strand, counting down.
AAGCTTCGTCAGCATGAGGAGGAAGTAGCAACTGCTGTTTCCATTTGCCTGCTCACCCTGATTCATCCCTTTAGCTTTAGACTGTCTAGACCACCATGTTTTAGATGTATCTCTTCTTGACTGTAGTATATCATTGAAACTTGTTTTGTAATTCAAATTGAGTACGATAGAAAGATATACATATGTACACACACACTTTTTAAAACTTAAAACCACATGTGGACTTATAGACTACAGACCACAGCTCATGATAGAAAGATAAAGACAATTAGAAATTTTACACTTGAAAATATATATAATTAATAATAAAAATTAATAATAAAAAAACTCACAGGCTAGTACCAGCACTACAAAAAAAAAAGGAGGGGAAAGAATAGTTGATAAGTATCTATCTTAAAGAATCATAAGTAAAAAAAAAAAAACCTCATTAAAAATGAGATGAAAGCCGGGGGGGGGGGGGTGGCGCACGCCTTTAATCCCAGCACTTGGGAGGCAGAGGCAGGCGGATCTCTGTGAGTTCGAGACCAGCCTGGTCTACAAGAGCTAGTTCCAGGACAGGCTCCAAAACCACAGAGAAACCCTGTCTCGAAAAAAAAAAAAAAAGAGAGATGAAAATAGCATTCCTAGTAACACCTAAAATTATTCAGTCAATTTTCTCATTATAAAAGAATGTAATCAGCAAAATTGTATTTTTTTTCTTTTTAAATCTTAAGAGATGGTGGTAGCACAGTCTTTAATCCCAGCACTTGGGAGGCAGAGGCAGACAGATCTTTGTGAGTTTGAGGCCAGCCTGGACTACAAAGTGAGTTCCAGGACAGCTAGGATTATTATACAGAAAAACTGTCTCAGGGGGTAAATATATATATATATGTATGTATGTATGTATGTATGTATGTATGTATTGGAGAGCTGACAATTGGAACAGGAACTACTAGATAAAAACCTATGAGAGGGTGGACAGATGGCTCAGCAGTTAAGAGTAATTAAGGACACTAGCTGCTCTCCCAGAGAACCCAGGTTCAGTCCCCGGCACCACACGGTGACTCACACTATCCATAAGTCCAGTTCCTGGGGATCTGATGCTTCGGATTTCCAAGTGCTCCTGCACACATACTGTGACCACACATACACCCAAGTACATAAATATATAAACAGGATAAAATAAGAAAATATTTTTTAAAATCATGGGAGGGGATAGATATGACCAAAATACATTGTTGATATTCCATGAGAATTCTTCTATACACACATGCAAACAAACCTAAGACTTTAAATGGGAACAAAGTTTTCTAAACAGTGTTATGCATAAACTCAGGGTTCTACCATGCCTTCCCTGCCATTATGGCTTCAGACTCACTGAGGATGTGAATCAGAACAACCTCTTGGGTTGTTTAGTCGGGTGTTGTCATCACTGTGACATAAAAGTAACCGATACAATACTAGGATCCTTGTAGGTGTCAGACCAGCAATCACCCAACATGGTTTTACAACAGATGTGAATTTCATCAAATTAGTGATTTTTCTCTAGGTCTAATTTATTCAAGTTTAATTTGGTTTAAGTATATTGTAGCCTAAACCTTGCTATTTCCCATTTGATAATTTATTAGCTGCTAAAAGATGAAAATACCTAGTTGACATTTATTAAATGTTGACTATGTGCCAGGCATACAGTAAGACAAGTGAAGACAGGTATAAAAGTGTCTTACATGAATTAAATTATCTACTCGCAGCAATCCCACCAGGTGGGCAGCAGCACAATCAGTGTTGTAGAGAAAGGGAAACTCACGCATGAGTTAAATAACTTTCCCAATGTCACACATGTGAGCACAGAAGCTTGAGAACCTCTACCCGTGCTATCTGTCTTCAAAACCCAAGCCCTCAGCTACTATGCTATATTGTATTTCACAATACTTAAAGAAAAATTAAAAATTTAGGAAGGACAAAAACCTCACCATTAAAAATTATCCAAAGGTGTTAGGGAACACTTAAACAGTATTAATGCCAATATAACTCATCATAGGTTGGTACATCACAGCTATTTCAAAGTATCTTAGCCTTGATTAGTAGTTTTGAAGTTGGACAGACCTGGCTCTGAATCTTGGCTGTGCCTTTTACAAGCTGTGTGACTTTGGACAAATTTCGTAACTTCACCAAGTGTCAGTTTCCTCATCTGCAAAATGAGAATAATAAATGTCTTATACAATTGTTCTTAGTGACACAGACACAAAAATAAAAAGAGCTTTTCAATTTTTGTCAGAAAACAGCTCTGCAGTCATGAGAGAATGAAGATCATCACTCCAAGTCACTGAGCAGTTTCAAGATCCACACGCTGATAGAAACACAACAAAGAACTCCACAAACACAAGCCAAAAGCCTAGAGATAAGTCATTCAAATTTCTGCTCTGTGTTTCTGCAGCATTAGGCGATTTAGGGCCTTGCAGTCACCTACTGAGTATTCTGAGATATATACCCAACCCCATCACTGGATCCTGGCCAAAAAAAAAAAAAAAAAAAAAGCAGAAAAGGGAAGATCAAGGGATCAAGGGGCACAAAAGAGGAAGGTATATGTCAAAAACGATCAATTCCTGACACTGTCAGGAAGGAATTTTAATGGAAGAAAAACAGAAAGGATAGAAAATGGACTCCAAGTTGTGGAATACAATGGAAATCTATTCAGAATGACAAGGATCTCCATGAGTAGTCCCAAAGTCTTACCCATTTTTTTTTTCCTTTTTTTTCACATTAACTAAGGCAAAAAAAATTTCTTTTTCTTGTAGCAAACAGAAACTCTGTTATGTGTTAAATTTTAAAAAGTTATTGATAATTTGATTTTCTGTTCTGTGTATTTCTTTCAGTGTCTCCCTAAATGTATAGCCAGTAAAGGACAAATATAGAGTTATAGTTAAGAATTGGGATTAGACTTTCACACATGAAACACTGTGAAAAGGAAATCTGTTTTGCAAAATTCAGTTTAGATTTATTTATTTTATTCTATGTGTATGAGTGTTTTACCTGTATGTGTGTGGTGCGGGATAATTGTCTGTATTCTGTCAATCATGTTTTAAATAAATGCTGATTGGCCAGGCAGGAAGTATAGGTGGGAAAACCAGACAGGAAGTAGAGGTGGAGCAAAGAGAACAGAAGTATTCTGGGAAACAGGAAGCTCCTCTGCCATTCCTGTCCAGACCACAGAAGAAGCAGGATGTGACCTGCCCCACTGCAAAAGGTACAGAGCCATGTGGCTAACATAGATTAGGATAATGGGTTAATAATATACATTATAAGAGCAAATAAGTAGTCTGAACTAATGGGCCTATCAGTTTTATAACTTATGGAGATCTCTGTATGATTTTCTCTGGGACTAAATGGCTGGAGGACCAGGCAAGATGGAAACCCTTACAAGCCAGCCCTCATACTACATGTGTGTATGTGTACCACCTGTGTGCCTGGTGCTTGTGGTCAAAAAACAGCATCAAACCGGGCAGTGGTGGTGCATGCCTTTAATCCCAGCACTTTAATCCCAGGCAGAGGCAGGTGGATCTCTGTGAATTCAAGGCCAGCCTGATCTACAAGAGCTAGTTCCTAGACAGTTCCAAAGCTACAGAGAAACCCTATCTTAGAAAAACAAAACAAAACCAAAACAAAGAAACCAAAAAAAAAAAAAAACAAAAGAGAGATGGACAGACAGACAGTGAGCACATCAAATCTCCTGGAACTGGAGTTATGGATAGTTGAGAGCCAAACTCGGATCCTCTGCAAGAGCAAGCAGTGCTCTTACCACCAAGCCATCTCTCCAGCCCCAGGAAATCTGCTCTGTTCTTAAATATATTTTATCAACTATTAGTGTGTGTGTGTGTGTGTGTGTGTGTGTGTGTTTATATGAGATGTGTGAGCATGTGCCATACTATGTGTGGAAGTCAAGGGACAACTTTATAAAATCAGTTCTCTCCTTCCACCTTTATGTGGGTTCTAGTGATTGAACTTGGGTCACCAGGTCTTAACCATCTTGCCAGCACCAAAATTAAAATCTATACAGACCAACAGTATATCGACAGCCTCTAGTTTATGAGAACTACTATGCATGCAAATTAAGCTATAAAATGGTTTCAAGACTAAGAACAATTCAGATCAAATAGTTATGAAACATCTACTATGTATAATATAACTACAATATTTAGTCTCAGGAGTACAGAAAAAAAGTGATATCATCTCAAATATCCAAGTTCTCACAATTCAGAAAATACCTAAAAATAAAAACCTATATGAAAATTATTAAAATGCAATTGCTACCTGCTTTAAAAGGAATTTGAGAGAAAAATGAAGAAAGGTTTCTTGAAACATAAAACATTGAAAAATGGAACTCAAACAACTCTAACTTTGAACATAAAAATAAATAAAAATGTTATCCTTTTGTCAACAAGATGCATAAAGACTGTTGGTTACTATTAACTATGAGGGAAGTGAAAAATAAAAATGTACTAAATAAATCTAAAAGAATATTTTCGAAAAGGAGATAGATAGCAATAATTTGAAAGACTAACAGAAAATTCATTTGAAATAACAGAGTATTCATTCACTTTTACTACTTTAGAAACTACTAAAAAAATTCTTTAGAGCTAGGCCTCCACTGTCCATATTTATCTTGGCATTCTGGTCTTTATACTCCCATGAGAACGGCCCATTAAGCTCTGCTTACAACATTGTAGGTGGAGTTCTACCTACACACAATAGAAAAGCCTACAAATCATGTGGTGAGGTTTATCATAGGAGCCCACTCCTCGATACCAATTTCTGTGTTAGTTTATTCTCTCATTGCTCTGACAAAAGACCCAACAAAAGCAAATTAAGGAAAGTTTATTCTGGATCACAGATTGAGGGCATATACATCATGGGAGGGAAGCTAATGTGGCTATGCACGGTCAGGAGAAGAGAAGGATGAGTGTGGGCACTCCGCTTGCAGAAGTGTGTTTTCTGTTAGCCTTTCCTGTTTCTCAGTATAAAATTTTAAGGTTGTTAAGAGACTCATAGAAGATGGGTCTTCCCTCCTCAGTTAAATCACTCTGGCAACCCTCTCATAGACATATCCAGAAATGTGACATCTAAGGGACTTTCAATCCAGTCAAATTGATAGTCAAGATCCTATGGTTTTAAGTTTTTAAAATCAACTTCTGAAAAAACTAAAAACATAATCTTAAAACAAATCTGAATTTGAATTCCAATGTCAACAGTAGCAAACATTAGACAGGTTATTTAGAATTTCAACTCTTTAAAAAGAAAGATTAAAAAGTTGTGCTAGGCATGGTGGTACATGACTTTAATTCCAATATTTAGAGCTAAAACAGTAGAAAGCCTGCAATTTACTTTCACTTGGTTTAAAAAAAAATTAATTCCAGGATTCAGGAGGCAGATATAGGCAGATCTCTGTTAACATGAAGCCAGCTTGGCCTACACAGTGAATTCCAGATCAGCCAAAGCTAAATAGTGAGACTCTATCTCAATCTCCTTCCCCCACAAAAAGATAAAGTTGTAATGTTTAAGTAAGAAAATAAATGTATGGTATTTGGTACAGAATATGTGCCGAACTAAAGAATTTGTTCCCTTACATCCTCCGCCCTCCTCAGGGTGAAGCTCTATTATGGTGGTCTCACACAGTCCATTTCCTTCACCCATTTGGTTTCCTCTGCCTGGATGCATGTAACACACTCAAATTCTCATTCCTGTTCAAGTTTATACTTAAATGCTGCCTCTTCTCCATCTCCCACAACTAATTTTATTTCATGTGTTATTTAACGTTTCTGTTCTAAGTACTGTCTCAACTGCCTGCTTGAAAAGAACGTATCTCATTCATTTCCATTCTTTCTACTAACACAAACCACAGTTTTGCACATGGTAATCTTTCAAATATTTGACAAATACTATTCTAGATTTCTCATTACAAGTGCATATCATGTTGAATCCTTTCTGGCATCTTACGAATAAAAAGATAAACTGTCACTACTGTCTGCTAAGAACCTCTGGCCTTCAGCAGGTGTTAACATCTGTATCTTGTTTCCTGGGCTGCCCTCATGCTCACAGCTGGCCTAGGTTCAGGGTCACTCTCATGTGTCACCACACCTTGGCTTAAAAATTTTAAAATAAATTCATAGAAGTAGTTGTGGAAAACGAAAGTAATCCAAATCCAATTTCTTTGTAAGAAAGCATATTAATTAAATAGGAAATGTTTAAGAAATCCTCAAAATACCTGTTTTACAAATATTTGGGGCAAATTAATATAGAACACGAGGTTCTTGAACAACAAACAAGAAAGTCAGGTCCTTCTGTTCTTATATTACTAATCTGTAATTTTTCTACATGATTGGTCATTCCTACAACACTTTCTCTTTAAATAATGAGAACTATTTTTTGTCTTTTTAAGAATAAATGACAGTGGGGTAAGGTGGTACACTCATATAATCCTAGCACTTCAGAGGAGGAAAAAGAATCAGGGGTTCAAGGTACATCAGATACACTGGGAATTCAGAATCAGTCGTGGCTACATGAAACTTTGTCTAAAAAAATACAAAATCAACCAACCAATCATTCTCCACATTAATTTCAAATTTCTTTACAATTCATAAATAAAAGAGATGTTAATTTAGGAGTTTTAAGATAAACTTTTGGTTTTATATAATCTCAAAAGAGAAGAAAACTTGTAAGACTCTATTATATTTTGCCCTCCTTACTTTATCACCATGTCTCACACCTTATTTCTTTCTTTCCCCTGAAGTCAGGTATCCCTGGCGGGCCTACAACTCCCAAAGATCTATCTATATCTGCCTCCTGAGTGCTGGGATTAATCTCACACTTTAAAAACAAACAAAAATGTGAAAATGAGCTGCAGATACCATGCCACTTAGCCCTAAGCATTGCCCTATACTTTCTTAGGAATGAGGATATTTGTTTAGATAACCACAATACAGCTAAACAAATGAGCATTACAACAACGTGACACTTTCTGTAAAATTATTTGCCTTAGAGTTATTTCCCCAGTTCAAAATATATTCAGGACCATGAATTATAGCTGCTAGGCCTCTTCGGCATGCAACCTTCTAATGTAGCTCTTCAGACTTGCTGCACCTTTTGTCCAAGAGTCTCAACTGAACGGAACAGTTATTTTTACAGAGCAACACTTCATTTATGTTCATCTTCATTTATTTCAGGTTAAGAGAAACTAACAGATGGAAAATCATGGAGTTACTTTATATCCTGGTCCACAGGCTGAGACAGACAGACACTGAGCCTGGCGTGGGCTTTTGAAACCTCCAGGCCCACTTCCAGTGACACACCTCCAACAGGGCCACATCTCCTAGCCCTTCCCAAATAGTTCTACTAACTGGTGACTAAGCATTCAAATATATGAGCCTACGAGGGCCATTTTCATCAAACTACAAGGGGGAAATGTTACATTGACCAAATAAGAATACTATTAATTTTTCAGAAACCTGAAACATCTTTAAAATGATATACTTTTTTTTTTATCTTGGTATGGAACATTTTATTTCTCCATGAAACATTCAGAGGTTAGGTCGTGGGAAATAAACTTTAATCCGAGAATTGTACATTTTCTTTCCACATATTCTGCTTTGAAATAGGAAATGATATACTTTTTGAAAGCTACACTAATTAAAAACTCTTCTGAGAGCCTGAGAATTCTTAATATGTTATCTTTTGGGCAATACTTGGTACATTACAAATTTCTATTTTTCTTAACAAAAATAACGAATGGGCAAATTACTGCCTGCTTTCCCTTACTATATTCCTGTTATGTAAAGCATCTACTGGCTCTTGGTGACAGAGGTGGCTGGCTCTCCATCAATATTTCTTGTACTACTGTACAGATGTGTACAGGGGCCACATGTTATTTTAGGCTAAAAAGATATTGTTGCTTCCTGAGCTGATTATAAAAAAGCATGTAGAAATAATTGGAGATATTTAGGCCTCCTTGAGGAAAATTAAGCTTGGTTCATGTATTCTTACAAAGCAAAAAGCTACCTTCTTACAAGGTTATGTTAGACCATTAGAGCACCCATAATTAGCATTTTTATTTTATAGTTTGTGTGTATATAAAATCCATGATTATATCTTCCCCCCGTTTTCCCACCTGATGTTTGTCTGTTACATATTACATTGTAGACTGTCTTCATGTAGTGTGGAAAGCCATCCTGTGTCCGATCATTAATACTGCAAATGTCTTCCAACATTGAAAAATTCTAAAGGCCAGACGATGTGGAAATTTCTGTGAAATACTGTTTTTTGGACACGGCATATATGATACACTCACAAATACCACCTTTTGAACATGACATAAATGATACACTTACAAATGCACAGAAGCTGTGGTTACCTGAATAAAACCTGCACAAAGATCATAATTCTAGCATGGATGGGAGAGGCTACCAGATGAGGAGCTAATGGAAGCTGATGGCTGCTGAGGGAGTGAGAATCCTTCTTGGGGTATACACATATACACCCATACACATATGGGTAGCACTTGTTGGATTTAACAGATTATTTAAAAAATAATAGGACAAGAAATTGGGAAGGACATGTGTTATGGGGGATCTGGGAGGAGTTAGAAAGAAAAAAAATAAATGTGTATGACCTTGTTTCACTGTATACATGTATGAAATTTGAAGAATAAATTTAAAAACTTAAAAAATGAAAAACATTTATTAAAGGTGCATGCTTTTAATCCCAGCACTTGGGAGCAGAGGCAGGTATATCTCTGTGATTTCGAAGCCAGGCTGGTCTACAGAGCTAGTTCCAGAACAGCTAGAACTGATACACAGAGAAATCCTGTCTTGAAAAACAAAAACAAAAGAACATCATGGAGTTAGAATTAACATTAAACTTAGTTTGGTTCTAAAGTAACTGTTTAGGCTGAAGACATTTAAGCCCCAGCACTGCAGAGCAGCCACATTTTCTTTGATCTACTATAGTACCAAATTTATAACCTTATCAGTAAAAGATACCTAACATAACTCTACAGAATAAGTAAGTAAGTCTGTCTTGGGACAGAAGAGACTAAAGAAAAAATAGAGTCAAATTAATGATCAGATTAGAGCTAGAAAACTGTTAAGAAAAATCCTTACTATGGCTTACAAAGTTTAGCATGATTTAGCCTTTACCTACAGGACCAACCATCCCAGTCTTCTTTGAAACTATAAACCTGCCATCTTTCTCATCTCAAAGTCTTCAATGGTTCTCACAGGCACTGCTTTCCCTGAAGTGATCTGTATATCCTTCAGAGCTCCGCTCAGACATCACTTCTTTAACCACCTCCACACTGTAACCAAACCAGCTACCGCTAGAAGTTTATAATACCTGAGCCTCTCCTTTACTGTTTATTACAATTTTAAATTAAAAAGTGAGTATTCAATAACTGTTTTTCCTACAAGAATGTAAGTTGTATGAGGGCAGGATTCTCATACATCAAATTAATGAATCAACATATGTTTTAAACTATTAATTTGTTATTTTATAAGTTATTATTCTTAATAAGCTGAGATATGTATTTCCAGTTATAGCTCCAGTTCTGTAGTACCCCTTTTATCCAACCAATTCTGGTACAAAAACTGTTTTTAAAACAAAGAAGCTAGAGAGATAGTTCAACAATTAAAGAGTGCATACCACTCTTGTAGAGAACCTGAGTTCAGGCCACAGCACCCACATCAGGGAGTTCACAACCACCTATTACTCCAGTCCTGGGGGTCTCACACTGTTTTCTGGCCTCTGCAGGCAGCCACCCCTCCACACACAAATAATTAAAAATAAAACAAACCTTTAAAACAAATAAGGAGACAAAGCAATTGGGATTACGGAGCATATTAGAGAAAAACAAAAAGTAGAGGTAAGCCATTTCTGAAGGACCAACAGCGGGTCAGAGCTTTTGTAATTCTAAGGCAGCTGCAGAGACAGAAATTAGAGTCCAGAGCTACTGAAACAGGCAGAATTTGAGGGGCTGTATTTGTTAGGGTTTCTATTACTTCAATGAAAAAGGGTGACCAAAAAGCAAGTTGGGAAGTAAAGGGATTATTCAGCTTACACTTTCAAAGCACTGTTCGTTATTGAATGAAGTCAGGACAGGAACTCAAAATGAGCAGGATACTGGAGGCAGGAGCTGATGCAGAGGCCATGGAAGGGTGCTGTTTACTGGCTTGCTCAGCCTGCTTTCTTAAAGAACCCAAAGACGGAACCACCCACAATGGGCTGGGCTCTCCCCCATCAATCACTAATTGAGAAAATGCCTTACAGCCAGATCTTATGAAGTCATTTTCTCAAAATGTTCCCTCCTTTCAGATAACTCTAGTTTGTGTGTCAAGTTGACATTAAGACTAGCTAGCACAGGGCTGAAAGTCCAGAGAAAATGCAATCACAGAAAAATAACACTAGATATCCAGTATTATTTCTGTTCTCCGAATAATTTATTTAGTGAATCCTAATCCGTGGGTAAGGCAAGGTCAAGAATTAAGCAAACGGCCTGTTTTAAAGTATAAAAATAAATAAATAGAACCTTCAGATTAACTAAGAAAGAAAAAATTAAGAGTTCAAGATCTGTCAAAAAGAAAGATCCTGGCAAACACCCCAGGATTCCATTTGATACCCCTGAAGAGCAACACTTGAAGTAAGGGAAACTGGATTTAAACCAGCCCTTGAGAAGCCTAAAACAAAGGCTCGAGCCACCTCAAACCCACAGATGAAGGTCACTGGCTTCTACTTTTAACTACCATTAGAAGAAAATTAAATCCTCTCTAGTGAGCCATATTATCAAGAGCATCTATCATTTTTCATATACAACTTTTGACATTCATTTTAAAAATGACTAGGAAAGGTAACAGAGAGGACCAAATGATTAAAAATCAAAAGAAAAAGCAGACAATAGAAAAACAAACAAAATGAAACAAAAAAACCAAAAGGATATAAACATTGTAATTACCAAATACAGACTTGAAAATAACTATGATTAGCATGTTTAGGAAATAGGTGACAAAAATTGCCAGAGAATTGCAATCTATTAAAACAAACAAACAAAAAAACCTAGAATTCTAGAACTAAAAAATACATACTATATAATTAGCAATATAGCAGATGCCTTTAGCAGTAGATTGGACATTAAGCACACTAGAAAATAGATCTGTACAAAACAAAAAGGTTGGGAAGTACAGAAAACAGCATGAATGGCTAAGGATGCAGCTCAGTTGGTAGAATGCTTGCCTAGCAATGCAGGAAGCCCTGGGTTCAGTCTCCAACACTGCAGAGAACAGGTACAGTGGCACAAGCCTCTAAGTCCAGCACCAGAGAGGTGGAGGCAGGAAGATCAGAAATACAGATCACTCTTGACTACACAGTGAGTGGAGGCCAGCCTGGGGTATATAAGAACTTGGGGGAGGGCTGACAGAGCTACCAGTTTTAGTTCCTGTCTCTCCTGGTTCCTGTTCTTGTGGAGGAACTGTCTGTTCTGTTAACTATTATCCTTGTTTTTTATCCTGACGAGGAACAGTGCCCCTGTTAATATTAAAACCAGGCTTTGCTTGTTAAAAAAAAAAAAAAGGAAGAACTTGGATTTGTTTGCTTGTTTGTTTGTTTGTTTAAAAAAGAAAACAGCAGGATAGACAGATGGAACTCAAGGAATGATTAACACAGAGATATCTAGAATGTAGAAGAAAATGAGCAAGTAAAGCTGAAACAACATTAGAAGGGGTAGTACAGGCTTTACAAACTTGACAAAGGACAAGTATCAGTGATGGACTTTAAGTGTTTTAACATAAAGCAAACACACAGCAGCATTATTTAAAAAAACACAGCTTCTTTAGCTACAGCAATAGACTAGGAATACAATAGAATGATATACTTGAAAGGTTGAAAGAAAATCATTTCGAGCCAGGAATTCTATGTCTGATGGACAGATTCTTCAAAAATTAAGTCAAGTATGTGTGTGGGAGGCACACCTAAGTCCCACCACTCTGGAGGCAGAGGCAGGTGGAGCTGAGTTCAAGACCAGCCTGCTCTGAGTTACAGGACAGTCAGGACTGCTACACAAGGAAACCCTATCTTGAAAAATGAAGAAAACAAAACAACAAAACAAAAAATAATTAAGGCAAAATAAAAAAGCTGTCTATTAAGAAAACTTCAGACGGAAGCATGGTAACAGGAAAGAAAAAAGCACTGCAAAGAAGAAGCACAGATAAAATTAAATAACCATGGGTTATTCCAAATAACAATGATATCTCAACAAGAAAGACTATATGGGAATAATAATTGGAATTAAAGAGCTATAAGGCACAGGAAAAAAAATCAGTAAATCATGTGCAAAACCGAGACATATATTTACTTTGCTTAAATGTAGGCCACTGATCCCCAAAAAGAACCAACTGTGCTCCCCTTACAAGCATCTGTTTGCTATAGTCTGGATCTTAAATGACTCTCAAAGGTCTATGTGTTAAAAGCTTGCTACGTATTTTTAATTTAATAGTTTGGAACCCAGGGTCTAGTACATGCTAGGCAATGCTCTACAGCAGAAGTCATGGGACTTTTAGAGGTGAGACCTAATGAGGAATCTTCTGATCACTGAAGCAAATCCTTTATGTGGATGCGGACACAAGCTCCTTCCTCTTCCTCTTTAATTTACTTCCCAGTCAGAAAACAGGTGGTGGCACCATGCACAACCACCATGCTACGACTGCCCCGTATAACAGCTAATACTGACTGTCAACATAACTATCTAGTATCAAAGAAACAAGCCTGTGTGCACGGCTATAAGGGGTTCCCTAGCTCAGCTTAACTGGATAGAGGAGGGCAGAGCCACAGGAGACAGCTGCCTGAGCATGAGCATTCATTGCTTTCTGCTTCCTGACCAGATACTGTGCGGCCAGATGCCACAAGCTCCTTCTGCCAGGACTTCCCCACTATGATGGAAGTGTCCTCAAACTGTGAACCAAAGTAAACCTGGTTTCCTTTAAGCTGCTTTTGTTGGGTATTTTTTACCATAATAACAGTAGTAATTAGAAAGATAGCATACAGAAAAGTGGAATCAGAAATGGGGTCACTGCAGCACTAAATCTGATCATGTGGCTCTTAGGCCTTTGGAAGTGGTCTGTAGAAAGAGTTTGGAACTATTGGCTGAAAGCCCTTTAATACCTTAAGTAGAGCTTAACAGGCCATTTGAGTAGGAGCTTGGGAAGATAAGAATGCTCAGAAAAATAAAAAAACAAAAAAAGAATGCATAGAAAAATAGACAGTAGCAACCAGGCTCAGGAACTCTCAGAAGAGAAGAACTGAACTGACCCACTCATGTGACACTGCATTTTGTTCATGTTCTGAGAACTTGAATACTTGAATTTAAAAGTACTGAACTAATTTCCTTGGCAGAGGATATTTTATGACAGCACAGTATTTAGGCTATGGCATGGTTACTGCTCACTGCTCTTATTCAGAACTACAATGAGAACAAGAGAGAGAGACAGAGAGACAGGGAGAGAGACAGAGACAGAGAGAGAGACAGAGAGAGAGAGAGAGAGAGAGAGAGAGAGAGAGAGAGAGAGAGAGAGAGAGAGAGAAAAAGAGAGAGATTTGGGCTGGCTAGTTTTATGTCAATTAGACTCATATGAGGGGAAGAACCCTCAATTAAGAAATGACCCCTGTAAGATAGGGCGGTAGGCAAGCTTACAGGGCATTTTCTTAATTAGCGATTGATGTTGGAGGATTCACCCCATTGTGGATGGTACCACCTCTGGGATGGCACCTTATAAGAAAACAGGCCGAGCAAGCCATGAGGAGCAAGCCAGTAAGCAGCAGCCTTCCATGGCTCCTGCTTCAGCTCCTGTAGCCAGGTTCCTGCCCTAAAGAACTGTTACCTGGAAGTATAAATGAAATAAACCCTTTCTTCCCCAAGTTGTTATTTTTGGTCCTCATTATTCATCACAGCAATAGAAACCTTAACTAAGACACAAAGCATCTGTAATTGTTAAATAGAAGCAACACTCTCTTCACATGGACCACAGGAAAGCTGTCCTGAAGGCAAAAGCTCCAACTTATAAAAATGCAAATTTATCTGAATGCAGAGGCTGAATGCTGACTCAGAATTTTGCAAAGGGGCTTCCCTGCTTGAAAACCATCCAGGAAAGTGATTTTGCAGATTCTCAACCACTAAAGCTTGTAGAGATTGTGAGAACTATGGTCTGAAGAGGCCAACCTACATCTTAAGCTGGCAGGAGACCTGGGCAGCACTGCCCACCTGGTACTCATTTTGAAGGCATGAAAAATTCAAGAGAGAAGAGTCTTGTTTCCAGGTTTCAGAGAGTTACTTAGGCTCTCTGAAATGTGTGGCAGGACCAGAGTTCCAACAAGGAAGCTCAGAGAAGCCATTGTGTGAAGCTACAAAAAATGAAGCCTAAACCAGGCATTGTGATACACACCTTTAATCTCAGCACTCAGGAGGAAGAGGCAAGTGACCCTCTGTGAATTCAAGGCCAGACTGGTCTACAGAGTGAGTCCCAGGACAGCCTGGGCTATGTAGGGAGACAGTCTCAAAAAAAACCAAACCAAACCAAACCAACCAACCAAAGAAAAGTAAAGCCTAAATTGCACCGAAGATCCCAGCATATTGGAGATGCCAAAATAATGTCAGACATGGAACAGAACTGACTCAAAAGAGAGCCTCTCTGTGCTACAGGCAGCAGAGTTGGAGGAGTGGACCTATACAAAGCCCTTTGAGACCCAGACAATTACATCACAAGCTCCAGATGCCAGACATGGAACTACATGATCAGGTGTTTTCCCTCCTGGGTTTGGGTCTTGCTTTGATCTCATCTTTCTTTCCTATGCTCTCATTTCCTTCCTTTGGAAATGGGGATGTTTATTTGGTATCATTGTGCATTAGAAGTACGTAATTTGCGTTTTGTTTGTTCAAGAGTTCACAATCTCTTAAGAGACTACCCGAATCTTATAAAAGATTATGCATATTTTTAAATGGTGTTGGAATTATTGAAGAATATGAAATCTTTTAAAGTTAGAAAATGTACTTTTGTAATGAGAGATGGCCATAAGCCTATGGAGACAATCGGGGAAGGCTATAGCTAACAGTGATACATTTTGAGTTCACAAGGGTTGGAATTATAATAATTAATGATTCTCTGATTCTCTAAAATCACCAAGGAGACAAGACTCTAGAGACACTACTAATGTATTATCTTATTAAGTTAATGGAAGTAGAAAGATCCATACTAAATGTGGGTGATACTATTTCATGGTTTAGGGTTCGAGAATGCACAAAAAAAGAGAAAGTTGTTTATAGTAGCCAACAACTAATATAGAAACTAACAACTGGTCAAAGTGTAGAGAGTAAGTGATGTTCTAATAAGTATCTATATTACTTCCTCCCAGGAAAAGAAAAGCAGAAAGAATGCTAAGTGCCAGACCAAGGAAGAAGTAGTATGAAGTTCTGTCTTCTGGATATGACATAACCAAGATGCTCATGAATTAACAATAGCTGTGGCTACTGAAGTAAGACATGCACTAGATGGGTCTTTTAACATTCCATTGTGGATGGGGTGGGAGGGCTGTTTTAAATCTTCAGTGATGCAGGCACTAGTAACTGATCCATAGTCCAATAAGAACATTCTACCCTCAAGCTCAGGCAAGCAACTTTTACTAAAACTCAGTGAGTCAGCAAACAAAAATAAAAATATGATAGTAGGAGGAAAACTTGTTGGGAAGGAGCTGAATGAGAGTAGAAAGGAGTTGAGCAAGGATAACAGAGTAATGAAAATGTCCAAAATATATTGCATACATGTGTGTGTACATATGTATATAGCACGTACACATGCATACACACACATGTAAATGTCTGTGAAAACCAAAGTTAAATGCTAGAGGCTATTGTTAATGTTTTTACTTCCCTAAACAAGTTTGTTTGACCTATCTACATGAGATGTGCTTGATCGCATGTGGGTAGGTGTAAGTGGACAAGATGTATGCTTGCCTCTGATTGGACCTGATGGGAAATGCATTGAATTGTGGGTTTTACCTTTTTAAGTCCCTGCAAAATGGGACTACAATGACGCGGCCATTTTCTGGAAATTCAGAGATGGACCTAGCCAAAGCCCATTCCTCTGGCCAGTATTAATTAAAGCTTGCTTCAAATTTGGCTCAAAATTGTGTAGTGGTCTTATTCGCATCTAGTGGGATTAATATTAATCCTCTGAGTGATTATTTAGAAATGGCTGCGGGATGGGGCAGGACACAGAAACCTTCATTTACAAGTAGTGGTTATTACTGATAACATTTAGAGCAGGGCTACAGTGAAAAATAGTAAGTGCAGCAAAAAGAAATACAAAATATAATTTGTAGAGGAAAAGAGCACTAGAAGCTTAATGATGAGGCCAGGGCAACTTTGGAAGAAAGGCTGCAGTTATCCAGAAGTTAGTGCTATTACGGAAAGCTTTGCTCTGCAGGAGAAAAAAGGAAAGGGTGTCTCTCCAGGCATGGCTCCACCCATCAAAATTTCCAACTAAAGAAAGGAAATCAAAGTAACTGAGCAAAAGTGCTGATGGTGATGTGATCCCAAGGGAGCAGGGTTCATCCCAAATGGACAGTGGAACTTGACATTGCTCTTCAAGTGATGCTGGCTTTAGAGGCAAGAAGGACGATGCTAAGAGTGAATGAACTATGGATTCTTCCATGCAATTCCAGAGCATTCATCACTCTGCTTTCTGACTTTGGATATAATATACCAGCTGGCTTGTAATGTCTGCAGCTATGACTTTCCAATCATGATGGACTGCACCCTCAAACTTATAAGCTAAAATAAACCATTTTTCTTTAAGTTACTTTTGTCAGTTTATTCTTGTTAGCAAGAAAAAACATGACTAATAAATCTTACCATAAGCCAAAGCAACAGGGCCAGCAGATCACAGCCTTAAACATCCACAACTATGAACTAACACAGTTTCTCTTTGGAAGATTATCTTAGGACTGCTGCTACAGTAACAGAAAGCTTACTGGCACAATGATAACTTACGGAGACATTTTTGGTCTTCATGGCCAGGTTCATTCTACTACTAACTGTGGGAAGACCAGAGACATGCTGCTAAAGATCCGATAAGACAAGCCTCACAGCAAAGATTTATTTGGCCTAAAATGTTGACGGTGCCAAGAACAAAAAAATCCCTGAAATAAGATGGAACAGAAGAGTGATGTGGGATGTCCTTCTGTATATGTGTTGCTTTTATTGGTTGATGAATAAAGCTGTTTTAGCAAATTCCAAGGAGAGAGAGAGAGAGAGAGAGAGAGAGAGAGAGAGAGAGAGAGAGAAGGCGGAGTCAGAGGAGACCCCATGCAGCTGCCAAAGGAGAAACACACCTGCCAGAACCTTACCAGTAGGTCACAAGCATCATGGTGATACACAGATTAATAGAAATGGGTTAATTTAAGATAAAAGAGTTAGCTAGAAATACTCCTTAGTCATTGGCCAAACAGTGTTGTAATTAATATAGCTTCTGTGTGATTATTTGGGTGGCCAGGAAACAAATGTGTAATCTCTGTCCACAAAATGGCACCCATATGTTTGGGGCTAACCTTCACAACCAGCCTCACACTTTGGGTCTGGGTGCTTTGTATGCCTACTCGGGGTTAGAAGGAAAGTAGCTGAGAGCATGTCTGTCACTCAGCACCCCTACCTTGGAAAGCAGCTGGATCAGGTCTGCCTGTCTCTGCCTCCCAAGTAATGGATTAAAGATGTGCACCACCATTGCACTTAGGGTAGAGTTTTTAATTAAAGGGATATTAATGGCAACTGCTCAAACAAAGATCCCACCCCTTGAAGCCTTCCCCAATTACTCCAATACAGTATGATGCTCCCTCCACTGTTCCCCATCTCTCTCTTCAGATAATTTTGTCACAGGAATCATTTTCCTATTATATGTCTTCTTTACAAGACTGAGAGCCTTAAGGACAAAACTGGACCTTAAGTAGTCTTGTACTTTTAAAAAAATAAATTTATTTATAAAAATGTATAAATATAGAAATACATTTACTTATGTATTTATTTGGGGGTAGGGTGGGCAATGCCATGGCATGCACAGAAGTCAGTTGTCTCCTTCCACACGTGGACCCAGGGATCAAATCATAGTCAGTCAGTGTCTCAGTCAGGGCTTCTATTGCCGTGAAGAGACATAATGACCACAGCAACTCTTATAGAAAAAAACAATTCATTGTGGCTGTGATGTAGGTGGGTCTTCTTTCTATGTGTTGCTTTCATTGGTTAATTAATAAAGAAACTGCTTGGCCTGATAGGTCAGAACAAAGGTGGGTGGAGTAGACAGAACAGAATGCTGGGAAGAAGGGCAGTGAGTCAGACTCCATGCCTCTCCTCTCTGAGACAGAAGCAGGTAAGAATCTTCCTGGTAAGCCACCACCTCATGGTGCTACACAGATTACTAAATATGGGTTAAAGCAAGATGTGAGAATTAGCCAATAAAAGGCTGAAACGAATGGGCCAGGCAGTGTTTAAATGAATATAGTTTCCGTGTAATTATTTCGGGTGTAAAGTTAGCTGGGTGGCGGGACGCAGCTCGCAGCTCCTTCTACATGGCTGGCTTACAGTTTCAGAGGGTTGGTTCATTATCATCATGGTGGGACATAGTGGCATGCAGGCAGATATAGACCTGGAGAAGGAGCTGAGAGTTCTACATCTTGATCCATAGGCAGTAGAAGCAATTCTGCGACACATTGGGCATAGCTTGAACATGGGTAACCTTAAAACTGTCCTCCATAGTGACATACTTCCTCCAACAAACCTGTACCTACTCCAACAAAGTCATACCTAAAAGTGCCACTCCCTACCGGGGTCATTTTCTTTCAAACCTCCACAGTCAGGCTTGGTGGTAAGCACCTCTGCTCACTGGGGGTTCTTGCTGGCCCAGTGTTTGTAGTCTTGATATAATTGTCTCTAGTACTCTGTGATTACTGAATATATACATTCAGACTCTGCTGATTAGACACACTGCTTTGGACAACTTTACAAACAAAAGAAAACCTCATTTTTCTTTTCTGCAACAAGGGAGATAATAAAACAGTAACCCATTTCATAGCATTATATAAAGAATTAAGCCACCCATATAAATGTACCTGGCCTGACTTAGTGCATAAATAGCACTAACGTGAGCTGTACGTTGTCCTCTGACCTCCACCCATTTACCAAGGGTACATGTCTATGTCTGTCTCTCTGTCTCTGTCTCTCTTCTCATACACACACAAATAAATGTGAATTTAAAAGACACTGAGTTATCCATGGGAACACAAAGATGTTCAGCATACTATTCTGTATAACTTTGTATATATGTGAAAGGTTTCATAACAAATTGCAGTTAATATTACTTTCCTGGCTTGGCACTCCTACTATACATATGTAATATATAACGTCTATGGAAGAACAGGGTAATGAACACTTCACTGCTTTCTTGCTACAACTCTTGTGAATCTAAAACCATTTCAAAATAAAGGTTAAAACAAAAAAATTCTGATAAATCTTACCTTGCCTTCCTTTATTTTCCATTAACTAAACTATAAAACTGGACAAAGAATTAATTCTATGTAATACTGGAGCATCTAACAGTATCATAGTGCTGTATTCAAACACAGGAAAGTTATATAATGGTAACTTACATCAATAAGACAATCAACCAACCACTATACAACTCTCTATAAGTTTTTTGTACCACTGAATTTTTTTTTTTTTTTTTTTTTTTTTTTTTTTTTGGTTTTTCGAGACAGGGTTTCTCTGTGGTTTTGGAGCCTGTCCTGGAACTAGCTCTTGTAGACCAGGTTGGTCTCGAACTCACAGAGATTCACCTGCCTCTGCCTCCCGAGTGCTGGGATTAAAGGCGTGCGCCACCACCGCCCGGCACCACTGAATTTTTTTAAACCAAGTTTTTTAAAAAGATTTATTTATTTACTATGTATGCAGTGTTCTGTCTGCATTTATCAATGCAACCAGAAGAGGGCACCATATCTCATTATAGACGGTTTTGAGCCACCATGTAGTTGCTGGGAATCACACTCAGCTGGAAGAGATGGCTCAGAGGTTAAGACCACTGAATTTTTTTTTAATTCATTAGAAATTCACCAAGTAAGATTGTTCAATTCTATAAAGGAAGCAGAAGCAAGAAAAACTTGGTGTGTGCAGTTAAGTTGATACTAGTTTTTCAAATTTAAACTGGACACTTATTCCTCAAATAAGTCACAAATTGTTAAAATAAGAAAGAAAACTCCAAACAGACTATAAAATTACTGGCATATTCTGGGAAAAGAAGAAAACAAAGGCCAAGCTATAAATCTTATAGTTTGTCTTATTGTACACTTTTATCTCTGCTTTTGATTATAATTGTGTATTTGTTATTTTGACAGCACAAAATAAAATCCAAAATCTATTTCTTTTCATTCTATTTAGGCATTTCAATACTTTTGACTGTTAACTTCATTAGATAGAGAAACACCTAAAATATTTAGCAAAGCATACTTCAAAGTATGTCTGTGAGGACATTTCTAGAGATGATTGGCAGACAGAGCAGCAACCAAGAAGAAAAAAAAACTGCCCTCAATATAGGTGGCACTTCTAACAGGCTGAGGGGGCGGGGTGGCAAGACAGAACAAAAGGTGGAAGGAAGGAAGGCCGTGTGTGCAAACTGCATTTTTCCTGAGTGAATGGTCTGCTGCTGCTGCTGCTGCTGCCAACTGCCTGAATATCAGACTCCAATTCTTTAGCCTTTCAATACAGACTCAACCAGTACCTGAAGGGGACTTCCAGGCCTTCAGCCTCAGACTTGGGCTGTCTCACTGACTCCCTTGTTCTTACTTCCTACGTCTTGGACTGAGAAGATACCTGGATTCTGTCTTTCTAAGCATGTGCACAGCCACTTCTGAACTGACTAGACAAACTTCAACTGTGTAAGACAATCTAATAACATTCTTTTATAAATCATATATGTATGATTGTATATACTTCAATTTTATTCCTCATCAAAGTCCTAATAACTTTAGACAAGAAGAACTCAAATTTTTATTGAACACTCATCTTTTTCATCTATTATATATTTCCCCTTTGGTTTTTAAAAATAAACCTTTTATCTTTTTAATTTTTAAAATTTTTTTGCTATTATAATTACATCACTTCTCCCTTCTCTTTCTTTCCTCCAACTCCTCCCATGCAATTCCTTGGCTCACTCTCAAATGTATGGCTTCTTTGTTGTTGTCTACATATACATACGTTAGTGCATTTGTGTGTGTGTGCACATGCGTGTGCCTATGTATGTATTCCTAAGTACAACCTGTTCAGTATGTATACTCTTATATGATCTCAGGACCCTGGGTATTAGAAAACCAATTGAGGGCTCTTCCCTGAGAGAGACAATTTATTGTTCCCAGTCTCAGTGCCCCCACTTACCTGTGACTCTTTGTCAGATCTGAGGCCCCAAGCTTTCCTGTTTTTGTTTGTTTGTTTTTTAAGAGGGAGGTTGTTTGTTTGTCTGTTTGGTTTTTCAAGACAAGGTTTCAGTATGTAGCCTTGGCTGTCCTGGAACTCAAGAGACCGGCCTGCCTCTGACTCTGAGGTGTGCACCACCATGCCCAGCTTAAGCTTTTCTTAAGATTGATTTATTTTATTTTATGTGTATGAGTATCGTGCAGGCATGTATGTATTGCACCATGCAATACGTCTGGTGCCAAAGACGGTCAGAAGAAAGCATCAGATCCTATGGAACTGGAATTATAAATGGCTATAAGTCACTATGTGGGTGTTGGGAAATGAACCTGGGTCCTCTGCAAGAACAACAAGTGTTCTTAACTACTGTGTCATCTCTTCAATCTCAACTCTTTCTTTGGTTTTTGAGATGAGGGTCATACTTTATAGCCAGGCAGGGTGACCTTAAACCCTCAATCTTCCTGTCTCCGTCTCTGTAGTGTTGGGATTATAAATATGTACAACACTTGGAGCATGCCTAAATACAAAAACACATACATATTTTGAGACAAAGTCTTGCTATGTAGCCTTGGCTGGTCTAGATTTTACTATACATACAGAATGGCTCAAACTTGCAGCAATCTACCTGCCTCTGCCTCCCAAGTCCTGAAGATTATTACAGTGCATGCCACCATATCTGAATAGCTAAGGTTCAGTACTGGGGATCAAATCTGGGGCTGCACGAACTAAATTATTTATCTGGGTCTGTTAGATGGTTCAGTGGGAAAAGGTGCATATTGCCAAACCTGACAATCTGAGTTCAATGCCAAGGTTACCCAGGGCAGAAGGAGAGACCTTACTCCTAAAAATTGTCCTCTGACTTCCACATGTGTGCTGTGGCACTTCTGCACCCCTGCCAAACACACATACACACACACACACACACACACACACACACTAAATAATCTTAAAGATACAAACAATGGGGCTGGAGAGATGGCTCAGGGGTTAAGAGCACTGACTGCTCTTCCAGAGGTCCTGAGTTCAATTCCCAGCAGCCACATGGTGGCTCACAACCATCTGTAATGAGATCTGGTGCCCTCTTCTGGAGAGCAGGCATACATGCAGGCAGAACACTGTGTATATAATAAATAAATAAACGAATAAATATTTTTAAAAAGTACAAACAGTGACAAATCATATCTCTGAAAGATGACAAGAAAAGCTGACTCCCTATAAAATGCTCTTACAATGTGATGCTGATAGTTTTGCCTTCAAGGGGTAGGGTTGTGTCACTTCCCAATTCTCCTAACCTACATTGACTTTTTTAACTTCTGAAAAAGCAGAATGAAGTAATACTATGTGACTTCCAAGCTAAGTAAAGTAAATCATGTGCCTTCATCCTCCTCTCTCAGAATGTTCTTTCTTGAGTCTAGGAACCATGCTGTGAGAAAGCCAAACAGTCACAAGGAGAAGTGTAGTATAGGTGTTCTGGCTAACAGCCCAAGCTCAGGACTTGGCCAAGTCAGCATTCAGCACCAGACACAGGAGCGAACAAGCATTCAAATGATTCCAGTTCTTAGCCATTGAGTCATATCCCTAGCTACCTCACCTCATACCACATTAATGAGGACTAGCAAACCCATCAAGAATCTTAATCAAATTGCAGACATATATAAGCAAAACAAACATGCCTGCCAGGTATGGTGACGCACACCTTTTATCTCAGCACTCAAGAGGCATAAGCAGGTGAAATGCCGTGAGTTAAAGGCCAGCATGGACTACACAATGAATTGTAGGCCAGCCAGGGCTACAGAGTAAGACCCTATCTCAAAACAAAATAGACACACAATCTTACCAAAAGCAATCTACAGATTCAATGCAATGCCCAGCAAAATCCCAGCAAACTTCTTCAAAGACCTCGAAAGAACGGTACTCAACTTCATATAGAAAAACAAAAAAACCCAGGATAGCCAAAACAATCTTGTACAATAAAAGAACTTCTGGAGGCATCACAATCCCTGAGTTCAAACTCTATTACAGAGCTACAGTACTGAAAACAGCCTGGTACTGACATAAGAACAGACAGGAGGACCAATGGAACTGAATAGAAGACCTGGATATCAATCTATACATCTTTGAACACCTGATCTTTGATAAAGAAGCAAAAAATATTAAATGAAAAAAAGAAAGCATATTTAACAAGTGGTGCTGGCATAACTGGATGTCAACATGTTGGAGAATGAAAACAGACCCGTATCTATCACCATGCACAAAACTCAAGTCCAAATGGATCAAAGACCTCAACATAAAGCCAGACACACTGAACCTTATAGAAGAGAAAGTGGGAAGTACACTTGAATGCATTGGCACAGGGAACCATTTCCTAAATATAACCCAGCAGCACAGACACTGAGAGAAACAATTAATAAATGAGACCTCCTGAAACTGAGAAGCTTCTGTAAAGCAAAGGACACGGTCAACAAGACAAAACGGCAGCCTACAGATTGGGAAAAGATCTTCACCAACCCCACATTGGGTAGATGACTGATCTCCAAAATATACAAAGAACTCAAGAAACTTGACATCAAAAGAACAAATAATTCAATAAAAATGGGGTTCAGAACTAAACATGAACTCTCCTCAGACGAATCTCAAGTGGCTGAAAGACACTTAAGGAAATGCTCAACATCCTTAGTCATCAGAGAAATGCAAATCAAAATAACTTTGAGATTCCATCTTATACCAGTAAGAATGGCCAAGATCAAAATCACTGATGACAACTTATGCTGGAGAGGTTGTGGGGAAAAGGGAACACTTCTGCATTGCTGGTGGGAATGTAAGCTGGTACAACCCCTTTGGAGGTCAGTGTGGCAATTTCTCAGAAAATTAGGAAACAACCTTCCTCAAGACCCAGTAATACCACTTTTGGATATATATTCAAAGGATGCTCAATTGTGCCACAAGGACATGCGCTCAACTATGTTCATAGCAGCATTGTTTGTCATAGCCAGAACCTGGAAACAACCTAAATGCCCCTAGACCAAAGAATGGATAAAGAAAATGTGGTACATTTACACAGTGGAGTATTACACAGCAGAAAAAAATAACGACAGTTTCAATTTTTCAGGAAAATGGATGGAGCTAGAAAACATCATTTTGAGTGAGGTAACCCAGACACAGAAAGACAATTATCACATAGGTGGTTTTTAAACATAAAGCAAAGAAAGCCAACCTACAAACCATAATCCCAGAGAATTTAGATAACAATGCGGACACTAAGAGAGACTTATATAGATCTAATCTACATGGGAAGTAGAAAAAGACAAGATCTCCTGAGTAAATTGGGAGCATGGGGTCCTAGAGGGAGGATTGAAGAGGGGAGGGAGAGGCATGGAGGGGAGCAGAGAAAAATGTAGAGCTCAATAAATATCAATAGAAAAAAAATAAAAATAAAAATTGTGTTGGCTGAGCTGTGGTTGCTAAGATACTGCATGAGTGAGACCTTGGCAGTTCAGGGTGGAGGACCAAGGCAGGTGACAGAATATGCTATGCAGAGAGAGCTTGAGTGTGGAGTTTATTGAGAAGAGAGACGGGCCTGGGTAGTAGTGGTGCACGTCTTTAATCCCAGCACTCAGGAGGCAGAGGCAGGTGGATCTCTGAGTTCGAGGCCAACCTGGTGTACAAGAACTAGTTTTAGAACAGGCTCCAAAGCTACAAAAAAACCTTGTCTCGAAAAAACAAACAAACAAACAAAAAATAGATAATTGATGATAGATTGATGCTTTAAAAAATACTAAATCTACAATAATTTGTAAGAAAATCCATAACTGTCATATAAGTTCATAAATACATTTGAAAATGCTAAAAACACAAAACTGCCCTAAGTTTTACCACTAATATCTTCACAAATATTTTATAACACAAAAAGTATATTACCCACTATTTAAGAGTTGGATGCTTTGTTTTTACCAAGAAAAAAAGGTTAAAAATGTAAAGACAGGGGACTGGAGAGACAGCTCAGCGGTTAAGAGCACTGGCTGCTCTTCCAAAGGTCCTGAGTTCAATTCCCAGCAACCACATGGTGGCTCACAACCATCTGTAATGAGATTTGGTGCCCTCTTCTGGCGTGCAGGCATAATGGAGGCAGAATGTTGTATACATAATAAGTAAATCTTAAAAAAAAATTCTCTTAAAAAAATGTAAAGACAGTTAACTAGTTAATCTAACAAAAAATAGGAAGAGTGCTAGAGAGACAGCTCAGTCTTTCAGAGCCTTGGCTGCTCTTCTAGACCCAGGTATGATTCCCAGCACCCACATGGTAGTTCAAAATAATCTGTAACTCCAGTTTCAGGAGATGGACTGCACTCTTCTGGTCTCATCAGGCACCAGGCATGCACATGGTACACAGACATACACATAAAATGGAATTTAGAAAAAACAGGTAGGAAGGACTTTTCCAGCAGTTAATAACCCATGTTTCCATTTCCCACTGTCTTCCACCTACCTGTATGAAGAAGATTTCTGAGGACTGTGGCCCACCAATATTCCAGTCTGTGGCTATGTATCAAGATTTTGGTTGCCAAAGTGGCTGTACTGGCAATCTCCCCTGGAAAATGTTCCTTGGGCTCCAAAATCTGAAAACTGCAAGGAAAGAAAATTCTAAATATAGATACCTCTTTTTAATTTCAATCCCTTATAATCTACCTCCATAAACTGAAAAGGCAGCTGGCAAGATGGCCCAGCGGAAAAAGTGCAAGCCTTTTCCACTGAGTTTAATCCCTGAACCCACAGTAGAATCAGAGAATCAATTCTCCAGTTTCCCATTGTCTTCCACATGCACACTGTGGTACGCACCCCTATCATGTACACACATGCACACACCAATATGCAATAAATAAAAATGTACAGGCTGAAAGAAAATAACAGCCTCTTAAGGCACACAGAGACAAGTTTCACTAAGAATGGGAGTCAGATCATGTTAAAATAGAGAGGGAATACTCTTTTGTTTTGTTTTTTTTTTTAGGGCTGTCTCCTTATGAACCCAGGCCAGTCTAAACCTTGTGATCCAAGTACTAGGATTACAGGTGTGCCTATCTTACCTGGCCCCATCTCTACTTTCTTACGAGCAACTACTGATCCTAATTAAGACATGGGTTTTCTGTGCCTGATTCTTTATACCACAAATCTCATGTGATGGAAACTGAGGAGATAGGATTACAATTTGGAGGGTCTGGGTCTAGACTCAGTTGTTATTCTACTCTGCTTTAAGAGCTCTGATACACCCCTCGGTGCAGTTCTTTCTTTAAAAGAGAAGATTAAATCAGCAATTCCTAAAATCCAGAAATTCACCTAAACAGGAGCCAAGTATGACAAGACAATATGTATCAAGTTTCAACTGTGCTTAATATGAGTTGCCGTTACTAGTTTCCCAGGTTAAATTCTCCTTTCATTATAGTATGAGAGACAACATAGTAGTAGTTGTTTTTTTAAATGTCGTGACAGAGTCAAAGCAGCTGTAAGAGTCCACTGCTGGGACTACAGGCATTAGATCAGATACCACACCCAAGTGGGGGACAGCCAGTCTGGACTTCACAGTACGCTCCAAGCCAGCCAGAGCTACAGAGGGAGAACCTGTCTCAATATATCAAGTGATCCATGCCTATAATTCCAGCACAATGGAGATGGAGGCAGGAGAATCAGTTCAAAGTCATCCTCAACTCCACAGTGAATTCAAAGGCAGTCTAGGCTATATATATAAGATCTTGTCTCAAAACAAAACAACAAAAAAGTTATGAATTCTATCTTAAGAGTTTCTATTGCTGTGATAAATACCATGACCAAAGAGCAATTTAGGGAAGGGTTTATTTCAGCTTTCAGCTTTAGCCCATGTGGGGAAGTCAGGGCAGCAACTGAAGCAGTGGTTATGAAGGAACACTACACACTGGCTTGCCTCCCTGGCTTATTCACCACTGGCCTAGGGGTGGCACCACCTGTAGTAGGCTAGACCCTCCCACATCAATCATTAATCAAGAAAACACACTGTGAACAAGCTTGCCCACAGGCCAATCTAGTGGGGATATTTTCTCAATTGAGGTTCTTTCTTCTCAAACAACTCTGGCTTGTTTCAAGTTAACAGAACACTAGCCGGTATAAAATCTGAAAGTAAACATTCTTAGGGCTTTTACCCAACAGTAATTTTTAGTATGTAGTCTAATTAGCCACATTCATCACACTGGAATTAAAATATGCCTGTGTTAAGAAGCAACACAAATTTATCATAAATGATATAATGGTGTTGTTTCAGAATAAAAAGGTTGGCAGCAGCTAACATTTATTGGGTACTAGTTGACAGTTTCTCCTAGACAATTTCTATGAGTTAAGTCCTTTATCCTGACGGCTCATAAAATGAGGTATTAATACATTAGTTCATTTTGCAACTAGGAAAACTGAGGTACAGTGAGTTTAGGAACTTCCAAGATCACAAAACTACTAAACAGTGGGGCTGAGACTGTTAATATTTTTATTTTTTTCGAGATGCTTATTCTTTTTCTAATGATAGTGGGTTGATGGGAAGGAGTTGGGGAAGGGAAATTGTAATCAACATATTGTATGAAAAATTTATTTTCAATAAAAAATAGTTGTTTGATCTTAAAAAAATAAATAATAAAACAGATCAGGATACCTGACTGTAAAGCCCTTTATTTCTTTAAACTAATTTTATTTATATAACTCAGATTTTTTTCCAAAACTGGAAACATTTGCTGCAAATAATTTTGTTAGCAGAACATAGAGCTTTTTATTATGTGGGCTAAAGATAAATCCATAGTGCTCTCAAAGACCTTCTAATGTGGCACGGCAACACTGAACTGACACAGTTAACCAGGGGATGAATATTTATTTATTCAGCATGCACATGCACAAAAAGCCCTGGGTTCAGTCCCCAGTACTACAAAATACTATTACTGATAATGATGTGGGGTATTTGTAATTTTCTTCCTCTCCTCTTTTGGGGTACTGAGAACTGAATCTGGGGCCTACCACTGAGCTGAATCCCAGCTCTCTTTCATTACCTTGAGTTTACAAGTACACAGAAAGGGCTCATGTGTCCTGAAAGGAGAGAAACAAAGCAGAGCTAACAGCTGAGTAGCACTAACAATTTGTTTTGCACAGCCACCTACTCTCAGATAAGTTATAAAAGGAGAACAACAGCGGAACTTCATTCCACTACCAAAACAACTTCAAGTGTAATTTGCAATTAGTTTTAGACAACAATGTGTTTCAGTTTGTTTCTTCATTTGGCCTAATTCTTCAACAGACTAATGTTTTTGATACTTTACTTTCAATTTTAATGGCTGCATTATAAAATAGACTAAATATAGTAATAAAACACTAGAGAAGTCAGGCGATAGTGGTGCACACCTTTAATCCCAGCATTAGAGAGGCAGTCAGGAGAATCTCCGTGAGTTCGAGGCCAGCCTGGTCTAAAAGAGCAAGTTCCAAGATAGATTCCAGAAATACAGAGAAACCCTGTCTTGAAAAGAAAAAAAAAAAAAAAACACCACAAAGAAATGATAATAGGCACGACAATTGCTTTTCAGAAATGTAAGAAACCACAGTGCTAGTTAGAATACCTGACATGTATTTAACCAAACTTAACACCAAAAGTAGACATTTACAATTCTGAGATAAATTTCACATTCTTCCATGACAACATTTCCCTTCTGTTTCTGTAACAGCAAAATATGTGAAGCCTCTTTATTGTCATTTCAAAAACAAAAAACAAAACAAAACCCGCTAACCTCCACAAACACCTGCACATACCTATGTGTACACTCATGAACCCATAAACACATGTAAATAAAAAATAAGACAAAGGCTCTTTAGCTAAGATTGCATAGACTTCACAATTTTCTTTCCTAAAAAGAAAAAAAAAATCATCATAAATTTCCTAAGTCCAGGAACCTGACTTGTTTTCAAAAAGAAAACAGAGCCAGTCAAACTCTGTAGCGGGTCTGGAGAAATGCATGAGATCTGAAGCATCTAGACCCTAAGCATACACATAAAAAGCCAGCCAGGGCTGTGTCAGGTATCTGTAGTAGGAGACGGGCCCATTGGCCAACATTTCTAGTCAGTCGCTCTAATTCAGCAAAAGATCCTGTCTGGAAAAAAGAAAAAAAAGAAGGAAGATTCCTCACACCGATCTCTGGCCTCCATACACATGTACCTACACACACACACGTGCACACATACATATACTAAAATAGTTTGTGTAGAAAGAACAAAGTAGACATCAGATGATCCCCTCAACTCAGAACATAAAGAACTTCAGTATGTACACGTCCAGAAAGAACGTGTACACACAAATGTAGAGGGTATGGTTAGGGTCTTCAAAATGAAAAGTGCATTCAGATCTTAACAAAAGGAAGGGAGATTATGACATCAGAGCACTTGTCACTACTTGTGAAAGCAAAGGGGGAGGGAGGAAGGAGAGAGAACACAAAGATTATATGCAATTAAAAGACAAATATTTGATTTAGAGACTAGAAATGGATAAAATAACTGGTACCACAGAAATACCAATCAAAATACCCACTTCAAGAGACTTTAATTAAGACAAATACAAAAAATAAGAACAAACAAACATCTCCATCTACCACATCTTATCTAAACTTAACCAGGAATAAAGAAGTAAGAGCCCGGGCTGGAGAGATGGCTCAGAGGTTAAGAGCACTGCCTGCTCTTCTAAAGGTCCTGAGTTCAATTCCCAGCAATCACATGGTGGCTTACAACCATCTGTAATGAGGTCCGGTGCCCTCTTCTGGCCTTCAGGCATACACAAAGAATATTGTATACATAATAAATAAATAAATATTAAAAAAAAAAGAAGTAAGAGCCCTATTATTTAGAAATCAGTAAAAAGCAAACTAACTTAGCATAAGTACAAAGGTTTTTTGCTGTGGGACAATGCTCTTGTACACTGTAAAGATTTGTCACTTTTATTAGTTTAATAAAATACTGATTGGCCAGTAG
Source organism: Microtus pennsylvanicus (assembly GCF_037038515.1). Taxonomy (NCBI): domain Eukaryota; kingdom Metazoa; phylum Chordata; class Mammalia; order Rodentia; family Cricetidae; genus Microtus; species Microtus pennsylvanicus. The sequence goes on along the minus strand of NC_134592.1, from coordinate 31,907,594 downwards.
CCAGGCAGGAAGTTTAGGTGGGACAACCAGACTAAGAATTCTGGGAAGAAGAAAGGCAAGTGATGCAGTCACCAGCCAGATAGAGAGAAAGCAAGATGAATGCCTTACTGAGAAAAGGCACTATACCATGTGGCTAATCATAGACAAGAATTATGGGTTAATTTAGTTTGTAAGGCCAAACAGTTTATAATTAATATAAGCATCTGTTTGTTTTGTTGGGACTGAACGGCTACAAGACTGGGTGGGAAAGAAACTTCTGTCTAGTTTTTATATTGAAAAATCGATACCAGAGGCTGGGATGTTTCACATTTGATAAGAGTGCTTGCCTAAGTAACTCTAGGTTCAATCTCCAGCACCACATAAACACCTAGTAAATACCTGGTATGTAGGTGAGGTGGTAAATGGCTCCTGTAATCTCAGCTTTTACAAGGTGAAGATAGTAGGGGATTTGGTGGTGGTAGATACTTTGAATCCCAGCACTCAGGAGGCAGAGGCAGGTGGTTTGAGTTCAAGAATAGTCAGGGACGGGTGGTGGTGGCGCACACCTTTAATCCCAACACTCAGGAGGCAGGCGGATCTCTGTGAGTTCGAGACCAGCCTGGTCTACAAAAGCTAGTTCCAGGACAGGCTCCAAAGCTACAGAGAAACCCTGTCTTGAAAAAAACCAAAAAAAAAAAAAATTGTCAAGGCACTGAGCTCCCAAAGTGGGAGGAATGAGAATATGAGCAAAGAAGTCAAGACCATGATGGGTACACCCACTGAAACAGTCTACCTGAGCTAATGGGAGCTCACCAACACCAATCAGACTGGGAAGGAATAAGCACAGGACCAAACAAGTTCCTCTGAATGCAGCTGACAGTTGCATGGCTTGGGCAGATTGAGGGGTCACTGGCAACGGCACCAGGATTTTTCCCTACTGCTTGTACTGGCTTTTTGGGAACCTATTCTCTTTGGATGAATACCTTGTTCAGCCTAGATACAGTAAGGAGGGCTTGGACCTTCCCCAAAGCAAAGTGCCTTACCCTCTCTGAGGAGTGGATGGGGGTGAGGTAGAAAAGTATGTGGAGAGAATGGGGAGGAGAGAGTGGGAACTTGGATTGTTATGTTTAATGAAAAAAGATAGTTTGTTTTCCTTAAAAGAAAACAAAACAAAAGAATGCCCAGGGCTACACAGAGAAACCTTCTTGGAAAAAATAGATTGCAAAATCAGAAGTTCAAGGTCATTCTTGACTACAGTAGGTTAGAGGTTACCCTGGAATATGTGAGACCTTGCTTCAAAAATTCAAATAGGGGCTGGCATGATGGCTCAGCAAGTAAAGGTGTTTGTTGCCAAGCTGACAATCTGAATTTGATTCCCACAACCCAAATGGTGGAAGGAAAGAAGTAACTCTTGCAAACTGTCCTTGACCTCCACAAGTGCACCCAACACTAGGAAGGAGAACAACCCAAGCTAATACTGAGAACCTGTCTCAAAAAGAGAATTAGGCAAGCATAAGGACCAGAGTTTGGTCCCCAGAAGCCAAGTAAAACTAAAACAAAAACCAAAAAAACCAACAAACAAAAACCTGGACATGGGGCCCCATGCTTGTATTCCCAGTGCTGGAGGGGAGTCATCAGGAAGATCACTAGAGTTCCCCAGACAGCTGGCCTACTCTGCTTGGAGAGTGCCCGAGGAATGCCAAATACACACAAACATATACAGACCTGAAAACAATGCTATCTTGCCCCTCACAGCCTCAAAGAATGGTGTGACTCTGGTATTTACCCTACCTACTTAGGGCATATCTCAGAAACTCATTTCATCAAATAAACAGAGATACTTAAGAACTAAATCCAAATACAGGCCTAGCTGAAACTCCACTAGGCCCAAGAACTGAAAGTTTCTAGGTGCGGGAGCAATGTTGCAGCTTAGGTACAAATTTCCTGGGATGCTGTCCTCTAACAACTTATGCAGCAAAAGAGTGCCAACTCAAAGCATTCTCTCTCCAAAGAATACCAGGACATCTATCTTCAACTGGTAAAATCACCTGTGAAATCTTTAAAAAGAAATTATTTAGGTTGCAACAAGCATTAAGGAGAGGAATTATGGGGGAAAAAATCAGTGCATTCCACATGCACAATGAATAATAACTTACAATTTGCTTTAACTCCATGAGTAAAGAAGAAATCAGTCAAAAACATTTATAATTCAACATAGTGTGTGCCTGCAATCCCAGCATTTCAGACTGAAAGCCAAGGTGAGAAGGTCACAAGTCTGAGGACAGCCTGCTACTACACAGACAATGCCTACTGGGAAAAAAAAAGTTTTTAATTCATTGTAGAAGAAAAATTCTCGTCCATATGTACCTGAAAACTGTGGCTGTTGTTTCAATTTACTCTTTTGGTGTTTTGGAGGGGCCCACCACACAGCTCCCAGACGAATACACACGGAGAGACTTATTTATAAATGCCCGGCCTTAGCTTGCCTTGTTTCTTGCCAGCTTTATTAACTTAAATTATCCCATCTACCTTCTGCCTCTGGGCTTTTTCCTTTTCTTACTTCTGTAATCCGACTTTCACTCTTACTCCGTGGTTAGCTGGCTGGCCGGCCTCTTCTTTTCTAGCTCCTTGATCTCTCTTGCTTCCCCATCCTTCTTTTTCCCCTTGTATTTATTCTCTCTTCCTGCCAGCCCCACCTACCCTTTCTCTTGCCTCAGTATTGGCTGTTCAGCTCTTTATTAGATCAATCAGGTGTTTTAGGCAAGCAAAGCAACACAGCTTCACAGAGTTAAACAAATGCAGCATAAAAGAATGCAACACATCTTTGCATCATTAAAAGAAATGCTCCACAGCATAAACAAATGTAACACATCTTAAAATAATATTCCACAACAGAAGATGTAACAAAAAATGTGTGATAGCAACCAAATAGGAAAAAAATTCACCTTTAGGAGAATGAATTGAAGTTGACAATACATCGCTCTGAAAAAATGAATTGCAGTAACATATATCAATATAAATTGGAAAACCAGTTTTTGAGATAGTCTCATGTAGCCAAGGCTGGCCTCAAATTTATTATGTCACCAAAGAAGACTTTGAACTCCTGATCCTCCTGCCTCTCCCTTTTGAGTGCTGGCATTATAGGTCTGTACTATTATGGTTTATGTAGTGTTAGGGATTGAACCTAAGGTTTCAAGCATGCTAGGCAAGCATTCTTCCAATAGAGCTACACTTTCAGGCCAATGTAGCTGAATCTTAAAAACACAATACTGACTAAAAGAAAGTAAACAAAAATCTTTGAGTAGATATAATATTGTTTCATGATATAATTTTTTAAAATATTTATTTTACATACAATAGTCTGTCTGTGTGTATGTCTGCATCAGACCTCATTACAGATGGTTGTGAGCCACCATGTGGTTGCTGGGAATTGAACTTAGGACCTTTGGAAGAGCAGGCAATGCTCTTAACCATTAAGCCATCTCTCCAGCCCCCTCCATGATATAATTTTAATATCAGCAAAACTAGAGGCTAGAGAGGTGGCTCGGTGTTTACAAGCATGAACTGCGAAGAGAGCCCACATCCAGTACCCAACACCAACATCTGAGGGTACACAACCATCTGTAACTCCAGCTCCAAGGAGTCTTCTGGCCTCCACAGTCACCTGCACTCAAGTGCACAGGCATACATATAGACACAGACATACATACACTTAAACATAAATCTTTTAAGACAATAAAATTAAATAATATGGTTCTGAAATAAAAGAAAGGGGTTGATAACAAAAATCAAAGCACAATTCTGAATAGTTTAACCTCTAGTGGTTAAGACGAATGGAAATCAAGAGAAATATAGAAAAATGGCACTGTTGTTTCTTAGGCTGGGCAACACACAGGCTCATAGACAGTTTGGAGTTTTATTACATGCTTCATTACTTCTATAAGCAGTGCCATGTTTTTGCGAACATAGAAAACATTTTATAACAAGAAGGAAAAAGAGGAATGGAGGGGAAGGAGAAAAATGGATAGGCACCTATTAATGCAGGAGGACCTCTTATTTCTTTCTAAAAAAGTACCCTGAACTGCCCTGTAACTATAGAAATACAGTTTAGTATATGTTTCTCCTACAAAGGGCACAAAGTCAAAATACTATATAAGCAGAAAATCCATCCATCATCAATTTTCTGAAGTTTTGCTTATTTATTCATTTATTTAGTTTGGTTTTTTGAGACAGGGTTTCTCCACGTACCTGACTGTCCTGGAACTTGCTCAATGGACCAGGTTGGCCTCCAACTCAGAGATCCTCCTGCCTCTGCCTCCTGATTGTTGGAATAGAAGGCATGTGCCACCACCACCTGGATAATGTTTTATTTTTACATGTATTGTGCATGCCCCTGTGTGGGTACATGCATGTCGAGTACAGGCAGCCACAGAGGCCAGAGGCATGGAATGCCCTTGGAGCTGGAGTTACTTGTAGCTATGAGCTACTTGACACGGTGCAGGGAATTGAACTTGGATCCTCTGCAAGAGCAGTATATGCTCTTAACTGCTGAGTCATCTCTCCAGTCCCCTATCCTAAAGATTAATATAAGGTACAATGGCATGCACCTGTGGTCCCCAGGTGCTACAGAGGCTGCAGCAGGAGCCCTGAAAATCATGAGCTTGGGAAGTATGATGAGATACTGCAAAACAACGATCTAATGCCTAATATCGTTTAAGAACAAAAATGGAAAGCAATCTCCACCTCAATAACTTTAATATGTAAGTACTCAGGTATGGCCAACCAGTGTTTGTATTATTAAGGAAATAAATGCTTGTACTTATATATTATCAAATTGCCATGAATATGATAACCAAAATTAAAGAGTGAGACAAATGAGTTGAATGGGACAATCAGAACAAGGCCACTGAGAGTAAGATTTCTTAAGAAGCAAACAAGTCTTGTAAAGCCCAGAACAAAACAAAGTACAGTTTGTCCTCAGGTTACACAGTAGTTGCATTCTTAGAAAATGCAGCGTTATTAAAAACCATGTTTATAAAATTCTCTTTGTGTTTAAACATAAAACAAAATTGAGAACATGATCAAGTGAGTATAAACAGGTTGCTCACCTACAGGAAGGTCTGCAGGCATGTTTTAAAGAGATCAACATAGCTGCATCATACCTTCTGTGAGGTTTCTGGTTCCTTCCTGCTCACTGAACACCAAAGCTGGACCCTAATACCAAAGCTGTAACAATCATTACAGCAGCAAAACTCATACCCTCCAAGGTCTATACCAGCAACACTGTCCCCATTATGAACTAGGCCCATGCCAGACATATAATCCCACCACTTGGGTAATACAGGCAAAAAGATAACAAGTCAAGGCCAGCCTGGGCTACACTGAGAGACCCTGTCAAAACAACAACTATAACAAAAATAAAACAAAAACTAAAGGTCTTGGGAAAACTGAGGTCTCATTGTGGCCTCTAGGCTATGCTTGTTTTCATGATACCATGAACCTAAATATGATAACAAAAATCTTACCTGCTGGATGGTGGTGGCCCACACCTTTAATCCCAGCACTTGGGAGGCAGAGACAGGCAGATCTCTGAGTTTGAGGCCAATCTGGTATACAGAATGAGTTCTAGCATAGCTAAGACCCTGTCTCAAAAACAAAACAAAACAAACAAACAAACAAAAACCACAAAAAAAAAAGAGAAAGAAAGCAGGTTGGGAAAATGGCTCAGTTAGTAAAATGCATGCCGCACTAACATGAGGACCTGATTTCAATGCCTAAGACCTACATAAAAAGCCACGCAAGTTTATAATCTGAGAGCTAGGGAGGTGGCCAGCAGCCTAACATACCTGGTAAACTCCAGATCCTAGTGAGACATCCTGCCCCAAAATACAAGATGGATCAATCTTCCGGAACAGACATCCAAAGTTGATCTCTGACCTTTGTGTATACAACACACACACAGAAAAAAAAGAAAAAATACATCTTATATTGAAAAAGAAGGAAACATTTAAAATGCTGAAAAATAAAGAAAATTTTAGGAATAACCCAGACAAAAGTATCTAATTACCTTTAATAGCTGAGATACTCTGAATCAGAATTCTAATGAATCTTTTAGAGAACCAAATAATTCCTAAAATCTACCATAAATTCTTTTTAAAATCTTAGCAGTTTAAGGGGAAACTGACAAGACACTGGCCTGGGAAGCAGCGCTGCGGCAGAGCACCTGCCCCAGCCCGCATCCATCACACACCCTGAAAAGGTGTCACTGAGGGTGGCAAGGTGGCTCTGGGGGCAAATATACTTGCTGCCAAGCTGCCATCCTGAGTTTGATCCCTGGGACTCAAATGGTGGAGACAACTGACCCCCAATTGTCCTCTGACTTCTACATGTGAAGCATGGCGAGAAAGGGACTGTTTAAAGAGCCTTGTCTGCTGGGGTCCATTGTAGGAGCATAGCCCCAAATAATTATCTATTATTTAACCATGCAAAACTGCTGAAGAAAGTGCGGAGAAGAGGGAGGAGGAGAAAAGGAGGATGGAGAGAGTGAAGACAAAAAGAATCTTCTAAGACCTCAGTTTAATCAAAGTACCTGTACTCTTTTATACACACACACACACACAACCTACTTTAAAAAAATTTTATGTACCCCCAAAGCTACAGAGAAACATTGTCTCAAAAAAAACAACAACAATAAAAATTATGAACATGGGTGCTTTGTCTGCATGTATGCCTGTGCACCTCATGAGTGCCTGGTGCCCAAGGAGACCTAAGAAGTTGTTAGGTCTCCTGGAGTTAAAGAAGAGCAGCCAGTGTTCTAGACTGCTAGGTCATGTCTCTAGCTCCCACAGTGCCTCTGCTCTTGTGCAGTCACTCACCCTCTGACAAACATTTATTTGAAGTTCATTTTTTCTATGAACGAATATATGATATAGGGTAGCATACTGAATTGTTTTTATTTCTCACTAGCAGATCAACTTCACGTTCTAAAAAGTATTATGCTGTTTCTGACTTGATACAAACACCCTCATGGTTCCAAGAACTTATATGCACACAGCAACTTACAGCATAAAACAAAAATAAAGCCAAGGGCCCATTCTGGGTTTGATGTAATAGGAAAAGAGAAATCCTATGTCTTATTATTTCAGCTGAAGAAATAAGCAAGTAGGATAATTTATCAGAAAGCTCAATCATAGACACCTCTTTAAAGGGGATAAAAATACATTCTGCCTTTCCTAAATCACAATACTAGATAATAGTTTAAAAAATTCATCTCTCCTCATTTGAATATACAAAACTCAAAAAGGAACTCTATATAACACAGCCTTAAGTATTCATTTTGTCATTTAAGTTACCAAAGTCCCCAATAGTCAACAGCAAATGCTTAAGTCCAAAATTCAATATGAATTATCCCCGTGGCATGAAACTTTGAAAAGTCATTTACTTGAAATAACTGTGTTCATTTTAAATTATAAATTAGCCTTGCTCTTACAGATCAAGTTAGTAAGTCTAGATTCATATGCAGCAATAAAATATACTTGTTAAGATATTTAGGACTTTGGGAAATGGCTCAGTCACAATAAAGTGTTTGTTGTGCATGTAAGAAGACCTGGGTCTAAATCCCTAGCACCCATGTAAAAAGCAGAGCATGACAGTACATACCAACAATTCTAGCACTGAGGAGGTAAAACAGGAGGGCCCCTGGGGTATGCTGGCCAGCCAGTGTAGCAGAATTAAGATGCTCCATATTCATGAGACCCTGTCTCAAAAATGGAGTAAGGGATGGGACTGGAGAGATAGCTCAGTGGTTAAGAGTACTAGCAGCTCTTCCAGAGGATCCAGGTTCAATTCCCAGCACCCAGTACTCACAACTATCAGTAACTTCAGTTTCAGGAAATTCAACACCTTCGTCTGTCCTCCACCAGCACCAGGCATGCATGTGGTACACAGACATACACAAAATACCCATATGCACAAAAAAAAATTAAAAATGTTTAAATACAGTAGAGAGTAGATAATGAGATACCTAGAATGTACTTCTGGCCTTCGTACATATGCAAACACACACAAACATGTACGCCCCCTTTCTATAATGGTCCCCTGAGCCTCAGGCACAGGAGTTGTGTTGCAGATATGAAAGTTGGGACTGGACTATACAACTCTGCATTTTGATTGGTTTTGTTTTTCTGTAACGCTCTCCATTTATTGCAAGGAGAAATGTCCTTGATGAGGTGTGAAGACTTCGCTTGTCTGTGGATATAGGGACAAATATTTACACTGTAATTACAGATTAGACTGATTTAGTTTTAAAAAAAGTGGCTGTTTCCATCACTAAAAGGAAATACTTAAAAGTTAATGATCTTATTTTCTTATTTTATATTTTTGGAGCTGAAGATTGAACCCAGGTTAAGCTCAGGCTCTATCACTGAATGATCGACAATGCTGAATTCATCAAATATACAAAAAATTCAAAAATCAGTTACTTTCTCCCCATTATGGTAGCAAATATTTTAAATAATATTCATTCAGGGCTGGAGAGATTCCCAGTATTCACATGGCAGCTCACAACTGCCTGCAGCTCCAGTCTCAGGAGACTTGACATCCTCTTCAGTCCTCCACAGGCACTGCATGCACATGGTGCAAAATCCAATGTGCAAACAAAACACCCATACATGTAAAAAATAACAATAATCTTTAAAAAATCATATGGGAAACACTAAATCTCCCATTTAGCAGTGAGAACATAGTTCAGTGACAGAACACTTGCCTAAAATGTACAAGGCCCTGGATTTGATCCCCAGCACTACAAAAAAACCTGTATCTATTATATAACATATATACACACGTAAATATGTATGTGTACTTTTAATAATATATGATAAATATATTCTTAACTCTAATTCAAGAAGAGAGTTCTACAAACAAAGGTTTCCTTCAAAATGCCAAGTAAATCTCACATGTTGAAAGATATTTATTTTTTTTCTTTTCTCGATAGTACTAGAGATCAACTCTTGTGCCTCACAAATACTAGGTCAGTACTCTACCACTGATGAGCTATCTCCTCAGTCCATATTTTACTTAAAAAAAAAAAAACAAAGAAAAAGTTTGCTATTCGTGCCTGTATAGGACGTGTGGGAGCACAAAGGTCAGAGAACAACTTTATGAAGTCAGCTCTCTTTCCACCTTTACATGAGTTCCTGAGATCAAACTAGACAGACTGTCAGGCTTCCAGGGCAAGTGCCATTCTCCACTGTGTCATTTACCAGACCCATTGCTCATATGTTTAGCCCAAGGAAGCCAGAGAGCACATCTGTCCCTGGAACTAGAATTATAGGCAGTTATGAACTGCCTACAGTGGCTGCTGCAGACAGAACTCTGGAAGAACATCAAGCACTTTTTAAAGATTTTTATTTTAATTTATGTGTGTGTCTGCATGATGTGTACATGTGCATGCAGGTCACCACAGAGGCCAGAGGACAATGGACATCCTGGAACTGAGTTAACAGTTGTAAATGCCTAATGTGGGTGCTGGAACCAAACCTGAGCCCTGGGCAACAGCAGCAAGTAATGCTAACCATTGAGTCATCTCTCCAGCCCTGAGTAGCAAACACTCTTTGTAGCAAAGAGTAGCAAAATCTCTTTGGCTCCACTATATTAATTTTTGTGCAGACATGTGTTTTTATTTCTATTGGGTATGTATCTAGTAGTGGTATAGTTGGATTATATGGTAAGGGTTTTGGTTTTGTGTGTGTGTTGGTTGCTCCCTTCTGGAAATATTTATGTGGGCTCCAGGGATAGAACTCAGGTGTCAGGTTTGTGTGGCAAGTGCTTTATCCATTGAGTGGTTTCACAGGTCTAACCCTGTGGAGTTTTAGAAAGCAGTTGCATCATTCACATTCCCACAGGCAATGAGAATAGAAATTTCAATTTCTTTCTTTTGTTTTCTTTTCCTTTTGGTGTTTTTTGTACTTATTTTTGTTTGTTTGTTTTGTTTTTACATTCCAACTGCAGTCCGCCCCCCCCCCCCCCCGAACCCCGGCAATTCACTCCTCAGTTTCTCTTCAGAAAAGTGCAGGCCTCCCATGGGTATTAACCAGCCATGGTATATCAAATTGCAGTGAGACTAGGCACTGCCTCTCCTATTAACCCTAGAAAGGCAACTTGGTGGGAGAAAAGGGTCCCAAAAGTAGGCAACGGACAACCCCTGCTCCCACACGAAACCAAGCTACATGTCTGTAAGATATGTGCAGAGGGCCTTAAGACAGACTCTCATGCTGCCCAGGCTGCCCTTCAACTCTACTATATTGCAGAGGCTGACCGTGAATTCCTTATCCTCCTCCCTCCACCTCCCAAGTCTGGGGACTGCAATTATGCCCCATCACAGACAGTCCGCTGAAGGGCCCAGGTTCTGCACATCCTCACCTGTGTTTGTTACTGTTCTGTCCTCCCTGCCATGTTGGGGATTAAGCCCAGGGCCTCATCCATGCAAGACTACCACTGAATAGTAGTATTTATTTTTTGTTTTACTCTACACTGTAGGTCACACTACACTGCCCAGGCTGAAGTTATTTCCCAGCCTCCCTAGAACTTCGATTACAAGCAGGTGTGTGCCACTATGTGTAAGACCACTCTTACAAATGCTAAGTAGATAGACAGTCTAATATATGCCAAGCAGATTGCATTTCTCTGATGGCTAATAATGTTAATAATTTTTAATGTGTTTATTGGTCTTTTGTATCTTTGAAGAAATGTGTCTATTTGGATTCTATCAATGGATTGATTATCTTTTAAAAGTGAATTGTCTTTTCATTGTTATGAGTTATAAAACCACAGAGAAACCCTGTCTCGAAAAACCAAAAAAAAAAATTAAAATTTCTTTATATGTTATGGATATAAGTCTCTTACCAGACACAATTTGCAAATCTTTTCTACCATCTATAGAGAATTTTCTATACATTTGCTATATTACATATTCTCATAACACATCTCTATATATATTTTCATATTTTCTACCATTTATGACCTATTTTGAGGTAATTTTTGTGTATAGGTAGGACAGGGTCCCAGTGCAACTTTTTATGTATGTTTATCTAATTGCCCCAGACCCTGGAATGCTGAGACAGGAAAAGTGCTACAGAGTTCAAGGGCAGCCTGGACTAAACATTAAGTACCAGACCAGCAGGGCCACAGAGCAAAACTCTATTTAAAACAAGCAAATAAATAAAACCATTTACTTATGAAATCATGCAATAAAAGCAATGACATTAATAAAGTCATTAATATAATGTTGAGCTTTTTTTCTGAAAAGAGAGCTAATATTTCCTTCCCATTGTTATCAAAAACTTATTTATTTGGAAGAAGATCTGGTTATAAGTTAGAGTCAGTCTCTAACTACACAATAAAATACTGGCCTAATTTGCCTTGAATTTTATAGTCCAAGTCAACAAAAGTGCCAAAACCACAAGACAACAGTTAAGTGCTTTAAAATGTAAGTTTTCTTTTTTAAAGATTTCATTTTTAGTTGTGTACATGTGTTTGTCATCTATGAATGTTTATATATGAGTGCAGCATCCATAGAGGCCAAAAGAAAGCTGGATCCCCTAGAGCTAGAGTTACAGGAGGTAATGAGCTGCCTGACATAGGGACCGAACTCTGGTCCTCCACAAAAGCAGTGTGTGTTCTTAACTACTATCCATCTCCAGCTTCATATGTAAAATGCTAAAGTCCACTTTTTCCTAACTGCCAAATAGTATATAATTACATTATCTGGGATACTAGCCCACCTTACAAAGAGAAGTCTGCAAGTCTAAAGTTGTTTTGATTATAACAACTTACCAATATCATGTATTCAATGCTTACTTACCACAAACAAGGCAATTACAAAATGCCTCTCCTTTATTTATCAACAAAAATTTAGTAATAAGTATAGAACAGATACTCTGTTCTATCAATTTTATAGACAGAAAAAAAACTGAGTTTGGGAGTTAATAAACTACCCAATCCATAAATTAATAAGATAAAGAGCATTTGTTTATACAGTTATAAAACTTGGATTTTGCCCATTTTATCGTGTTTCATCTAAACACAAGTCACATCTTTTCAAGTTTTACTATATGGCAGACACAGATAAGCCTCCATAATAACCAGGCTAATCTGTGGCTCTGTAAAATTCCAGATTTGATTTTTTGTTTTAAGAAGGGAACAGGGGGATTTATCTTAATTAAGGAATACCAAAAACTACAATGTGTTCTGGATGAATTCATTGCTCACTGGCTCATATGTTAAACTGTTGGTAGCCAGATGGTGGCACTGTTTTTGGAGATTGTTCCACTTTTAGGAGGTCCAGCCTAGCTGGATGATATATGTTCCTAGGGGTAGGTTTAGCCTCATTTCCAGGCCAAGTTCTCTCTCTATTCCTGGTCTGCCTAGATGCAACAAGTCATGCCAAAAGCACCCATCACCATGGACAGAGCCCTAGCAGCCATGCTTTCCCTGACAAGATGGACTGCATTCCCACTAAACCATGACTCAAAAATGAATCTCTCCTACCTTAGTTTTCCAGAGTGACAAAGGTTAACTAACACAGAAATTGGTACCAGGAATGGGGCTGTTGCTGTAATAAGCCTGACTGTGCGGTTCATGGGTCTTTGAAACTAACTTGTGGAAAGAATGTGGAAAAGAGTTCAAATCAGCGAGCCAAGAAGTCTTGAAATGCTGTCAACAGAGCTTAACAGGTTCTATTGTATGGAAAAACAGAATGTCATTGGATATGCAGACAATAGAGACTCATGAAATTTTGAGGGAGAAAAAGATAAAAGGAATTGAGCTACAGGTCCAATTCACTTTACATTCTGGAAAAAATCTGGCTATATTCTATATCCTGATTAATTTGAGTGAGATTGAATTCAAAATGTATTAATCGTTTGGCAGAGAAAATTTCAGCACAGCATAGCATATAGGCTGTGGCATGTTTATTGCTGGTTGCCTTCAACTAGGTTTTCAGTGAAACTAAGCCAAAATGGAGCAGAAAGACATGAAAAAGTATTTAGTCTGACAAGGAGAAAAGCACAAGAACATTTATGGCTGCATACGAGGTGAATATGGACAAATGTCCATTATCAGTTATTAAACTGATCATACTGAGGAAAAAGAATTCTTTTCAGTACGCTTTGCAAGAGCCCACCCACAGGAAGCTCTGAGGTATAACAGTGGAAACTCCTTTGGAAAATCTTCAGTTAAGAAGAGTGCCTGGAAAGGGGGAGGGAGTGTTTGAACAGAGTGCAAGAGCAGTGTTGCCCTGATCCAACAGGGCCACTTAGGACTCATCCACCCAGGTACTCGGAAACTACTACAACTATGACATGTGGAAACCAAGCTACACGCTGAGCTGGCAACAGAATCTGGCACCATCCAGGTGGTGCTGATTTTGGAGGCATGCTTGTACTAAGGTTCCAGGAGGGAGGGGCACAATGAGGCCAGGCAATATGTAAATAGAGAAGGCTCTCTCTTCCAGGCCCTGAAAAGGTGATATGTGACACTTTGAGGGTGAAGCCTAAATTGCAATGGAAACCTAGTATTTAGGAGTTACAAGGAAAGCTACAGGTGTTGTGGGTATCTGTACTGTGTGAAGATGCACTGCTATGACTGGTATAATAAATAGCTGAATGGAGCCGGGCGGTGGTGGCGCACGCCTGTAATCCCAGCACTTGGGAGGCAGAGACTGGCGGATCTCTGTGAGTTCGAGACCAGCCTGGTCTACCAAGGGAGTTCCAGGACAGGCTCCAAAGCCACAGAGAAACCCTGTCTCAGAAAACCAAAAAAATAAATAAATAAATAGCTGAATGGCCAATAGCTAGCAGGAGGTATAGTAGAACTTCTGGGAAAAGAAAGCTCTGGGAAGAAGAAAGGAGATGCCAGGAGACAGAGAGGAAACAGGAGGTGCCAGATGGAAGAGAGGTTAACACAACGTGGCAAAATGTAAATTAATACAAATGGGTTAATTTAAGTTATAAGAACTAGTTAGGAACAAGAGTAAGCTATAGGATATGTTTTCATAATTAATTATAATTAGTCTCTGTCATTATTTGGGAGATGACTGCCCAAAGGAAAATCTGACTACATACAGGTACTGAGAAGAGCCAGCTCTAGAGAAAGGCCACATGTACTACAGGTGACAGAACTAAGGGCAGAGCTCCAATCCAATGGAGTACACAATTCCAAACCCAGAAGCCAGATATAAAGTTACAGGATTTGTAGTTTGCCCTGATGAGTTTTAGTCTTACTTCAGTCAATTTCTTCATGCTAACTTCATTCCTCCACTGTGCAATGGAAGTATGCAACCTATTTTTATTCTGTAGGTGCTCACAGTTAAGAGTTTGCCTTAAGTATCAGAAGGGACTGTAGGGGGTGTGGGAAGTCCTTCTGTATATGTGTTACTTTTATTAAATAAAGAAGCTGCTTTGGCCTGTGATAGAATAGAGCTAGGCAGGAAAACTAAATAGAAAGCTAGGAAAAAGAAGGTGGAGTCAAGGGGACACCATGTGGCCACCACAGGAGACAGATGCACCAGAATCTTGCCGGTAAGCCACAGCCACATGGTAATACATAGATTAAAAGAAATGAGTTACTTTAAGATATAAGAGCTAGCTAGAAAGCTGTATAAACTATTGGCCAAACAGTATTGCAAATAATACAGTTTCTGTGTAGTTATTTCGAGTCTGAGAGGCCGGAAACAAACGAGCAGCCTCTGACAACAGATGAATGGATTATGGATATTTGTCTTTGTTTAGAGTGTTGGTTACAATTTGTTATGGATAATGATCAGGAAAAAAGTTAAACAAAGGAGATTAGACTCAGAGTTCTTACTTTAAAAAGTGATGTGGGACAATGGTCTTGTACCCTATAAAGATTTGTCACTTGTGTTGGTTTAATAAAATGCTGATTGGCCAGTGGTGTGGGAGGTCCTTCTGTCTATGTGTTGCTTTTATTGGCTAATGAATAAAGAAACTGCTTTGAGCCTATGGTAGGGAAGAACAAAACTAGGTGGGAAAAGCTAGGCTGTATGCTGGGAGAAAGAAGGGCAGAGTCAGAGAGACACTGGAACTTTACCCAGTAAATCACTGCCATGTGGCAATACAAGATTAATGGAAATGGGTTAAATTAAGATGTAAGAGTTAGCCAATAAGAAGTTAGAGCTAATGGGCCAAGTAGTGATTTAAATAATATGGTTTCTGTGTGATTATTTCGAGGCCAAGCAGCCAGGACCAACAAGCAGCCTCCCTCCTTACAACAAACCAGTAGCCAGTCAGGAAATATAGGTGAGACGACCAGAATAGGAGAATTCTGGGAAGAGAAAGGCTCAGTCTGCTGTCATCACCCAAACACAGAGGGCGCAAGATGAGAATGCTTCACTGATAAAAGGTACCAAGTAACGTGGCTAACACAGACAAGAATTATGGGTTAAAGATATAAGAGTTAATAAGAAGCCTGAGCTAATAGGCCAACCAGTTTATAATTAAATATAAGCCTCTGTGTGTTTCTTTGGAACTGAATGGCTGTGGTACCAGGCAGGACAGACACCTCTGTCAAAATATGGGCTTTGGACTTTAGTAACTGTTGATACTATCACAATTATGTAGACTCTTAAGGTTGAACTAAATGTACTTCATATTATAAGATAGTACCTGAGTCTATAAGGAACAAGGATTAAAAAAAAACGTTGCAGTTTGGATGTAAAATGTCCCTGAGGCTCTATGCTTCAACACTTGGCATCCAAGCAATGCTATTTGGGGTACATTGTAGAACCTTTAGGAAGTGGGGCCTTGTTGAGGGAAATGGGTCACTAGGCAGTAGGTCTTGAGGACTATACAGGTTAACCCCAGTTCCAGTCCAAGCTCTCTGCTTCACAATCTGACAAGATATAACAAGTTACAACACAGGTTCCTTCTGCTATAGAAGGAGCCCCAGCCACCATGCCATCCCTGCCATGATGAACTATATCTCCCTTTAAGCTATAAACTACAAATGAACCCCTCCTCCCTTCAGTTCCTTCTTTCTGGGAATTTGTCACAGTGGTGAGGAAAGTTAAGTAATATAGTCTTTTTTTTTAGGGGGGGGGGGGGTTCCTGACAGCAAGTTTCCTGGCTCTTGCTTTGTAGACCAGGTTGGCCTCTGCCTGCCTCTGCCTCCCAAGTGCTGGGCATAAAGGTGTGCAACAGTATCTCCAGACTTTAACACATTCTTATACTAAAGAGCAATAATGCTGGTGGTGGGGGTGCTAGAGAGGTGACTCCACATTGAAGAGCACTTGTTCTTCCAGAAATCCTAAGTTCAATTCCCAGCACCCACACAGTGGCTCAGACCATCTGTAATTCCAGTTCCAAGGGATCTGATGTCCTCTTCTGACCTCTGAGGGTACCAGACATACACAGTGCCCATATTATATAAACAAAACACTCATACATATAAAAAATGAAAATATTAGTAGTAAAGCCGGGTGGTAGTAGTGCATGCCTTTAATCCCAGCACTCAGAGAGGCAGAGGCAGGTGGATCTCTGTGAGTTCAAGTTCAGCCTGGTCTACAGAGAGAGTTCCAGGACAGGCTCCAAAGCTACAGAGAAACCCTATCTTGAAAAACAAAAAGAATAAATAAATAACGTTTAAAAAATTTAAGATGCCCAGGAATCATCCTAAGTACTTTTAGGGCTAGAACTAAAACTCAGTGTTTAACGTTTGCCTTGCACATACAAAGCCATGAGTTTAACTTCCAGCACCTTAAAAAATAATTAACAAAAATAAGGAAAAGAAATAAAAGCATAAGGTAGCAACAAACAAGTGAAGAGAGGTGTAGGGTACAGCTCAATAGTAGAATATTTGCTTAGTGTATGTGAGGCCCTGGTTTTGATCTCCAGTACTTCAAAAACAAAACAGAAACAATGAAATGTCTTGTCCAGTAAGAAACTTGTTGCCATGTCTGCACACAAATACACAATTTAAAAATATAACAAAAAATGTAAAGAGACTAAGCTTTTGGTGGAGAGAAAGGGGAAGTCATTGAATATTAATGGCTAACACAAAAGTTCCTTGGCTAATCCTGAGATTTCTTATAAATCCACATGGCTGAGGTAAGGCTGTATCAGTGCTGCCTAGCATACTCAAGGCTCTGGGTTACATCACCAGCACTAAGAGATAAGGGAAGCAATAAATCTAGACGGCCCTTCCCAGGGTCTCATTGTCCAGGCCTCCAAACCTTAGTCTATTTACTTGCACCCTAGCATTATTTCCCGAGTGGAAGAAAACAAAAGAGTTCCGGGAAGCAGCAGAAACCAGAGAGCACTAAGAATGAGTCCATGCAGAAAGCTGCAAATAGGATCGCCCCCCCTTTACATATGTCACCCCAGGAAAACTGCCAACGCTTGCTCCTCTCGCCACACTTCCTGCAGATCCTCCAGACTCTTCCTTGAGCATGCCAGGATTCTCATTCTCCCTTAATTTCAGCTCTCCTTTTCCATCAAGATTTCAAAGTGCACAGTTTATACAAACTATATACAAAATCCCTCTCCCCTGGGTCTTACTTCTGAATATATATCCTAAAACCTTAATCACTAAAACCTAGTGATTAAATTCAAAATATGCTACAAAATCAAAATTTCTAACAATAAACTTTAAAAAGCTTCTCAAGTACTTTATTGACTAAATACTTTTCAAAAAGTTGGTAAATTTACTACAGAATCTTTTCTGATAGAGGGAGCTTGTGCTTTTACAAACTTGATTCTCAGGCACCAACATTTACAAGGATTTGTGGCATGAGCAGCTGAGACAAGGAGGCAGAAAAGGTGGAACAGAAGCTATTATAACGGAGGGAGAGACCTACCTGAAATAGAAAATCAAATAATTAACTACTACTAATTAAAACTACATTTAAAAATCACTTGTCTAAATAAGCCTTGATAAGCGAAAGTGAGTCTCTTTCTTTGGGATTTAGAATCTATCATTTATTCAATAAATGTATTCAATGAATTTCACTGTAAAATGAGTTGAACAATCAAAGCTATTCCTAGATAAGTATGACTAAATTATGGGTGAATAATACATTAACTGATTAAAGTCCAGTTATTAAAGCAAGTAATCTAAGTGCTCAACGTCCAACATTAAAAGAACTTTTGCATTTTTTCCACACTTAAGACTTTAATTTTCCCATCAGTTAGTATAGCTCTACACAAACATACAAAGACTTAAAGAACAATCACACTAGTGGTAGGAATACTGCATTTAAGTCAATGTAAAAAACTGAATATTTTTGGAAGTTTGTCCACACCACCCCAACCCCCAAATAGTAAATTTATTTTGTGAAGAGACTATTTTTGAAATCAAACATAAAATGGTTGTTTTCTGGCCTTCTATTTAGAATTTTTTTGTAATTTTAGTTTGGAACCATCTGAAATAGAATTTAAAAGGGGGGGGGGGGAACTAAAAAAATATTGATGCAAAGCTGCAGCAATATTTCTTCACAATTTCATAAAACATTAATGAAAGGTTACATAATCCCCTGGATTAAAGATTTTTAAAGGGAACTGCAAGGATCACCTTTTTCAGTTTTCAAACTGCCTTCTTTATTCTTATAGCCATCAAAACAGAACTAAAGCAATTCCATCTAGTTTGAAAATAAGTCATCTAGCTTTCAATTTTGCTTTGTTTTTGTTGTTATTATTGTTGTTGTTTGAGAAAATGGCTCGCCAGGTGAGGTGGTACATGCCTTCAATCTCAGTACTCAGGAGGCAGAGGCAGGTGAGTTCTTGAATTCCAGGTTAGCCTGGTCTACAGAGCCAGTTCCAGAACAGGCAGGGCTACACAGAGAAACCCTGTTTCAAAAAACAAACAAAAAAGAAAAGAAAGAGAGAAGGGTTTGCTATGTGACCCAGGCCAGCCTTCCACTAACATCAATTCCCCTGCTTCATCCTCCCAAGTGTCTGAATTATAATTGTGCACCATCATGCCTGGCAGCTGTCTGGTTTTCTAGAGGAAAAACTAACCCAAGAGTAGCACAAAACACTCACACTTATTACAGCTTTAAATGCTTACTGCAAATTACATTTAGGTTCCTCAAGCAAGTTAGGCTTACAAAGTACAATGAACCTAGTTCACTCGGGGAAATTAAAACCCACCAAGACAAAAGCTCCTTTACAGCAAACAAGTACCGCAGTGGTTAAGCTTCTACCCAATCCGTGCTCCTTCTCTTTCCCCACCCCACCTCCACCTTGGTTTTTGAAGACTGATCTCATTCTCAGGCCCAATCTGGCCACTATCTTCTAGCAATCCTCCTGTCTCAGAGGTGCTGAGATTAGTCTCTAAAAATAAGCTATCTTTTCATTTTCTCTCTTGAAATGTTTATTTTGTGTTTGTTTATCATACATGAAATATCCTAATTCGATTTAGAGTTAGTTGCTTGATGTTAGTATGTGTCTGTACATGTGTCTTTTACAGTACAACGGTTAAAGAAAGAAACACTGGTAAATATGATGCCATCTGAGAAACAGCAGTCTCTGTGCCTTGACTTCCTCTTAAGTACTCATGCCAAAGGCTCTCAACATCCAAGAGTTCCACAGAATCAGAAGCACAATACAATATACAAGATCAAACTGACTATCACCACTGGAGAACTACCACAAAACAAAACAAAGATAAATAACTTAGTCCCTTATTGTTGAAGGGTTGCTTCTACCACACTGCATAATGCCAATCAGTTTGTCAAACTTCTCTGAAGTTTGTAAGAAATGTAAGAAATATATTTTACATTGTGACCTAAAACATATGGGTACAAGAAGCTTCCCTAAAGAATATTTTTCTTCACCAAATGCAAGACTAGTGTATCCTGTCTTACTTTCAATGCTAGTGGTACAGTAATGGTACAATAAATTACTAAGTAATCATAATCCAATTTTAAAAAGAAACTAAAAAAATATTCTGGGATTGGAGCAGTAGCACTCAGTGACAGAGCCCATGCCTATTAAGTGTGAGGTAGAGTATCATTCACAGTACTGGGGGGATACCCGTTGTAATAAGATATTCTCTCAATCCCCCCCCCTCATAATTTGCTTCTATTATCCCTTCAGCAAGACGGGCAGATACCCGGTATTTTAAGGTTACTGATTACTACTGTTTTTCATTAAAGCAAGGTGTTCTCAGAGTATGATCCCTTGAAGAACATAAAGCATCTCTTTAGATAACTACAAATTCTTGGACCCCACCCTAGGTCTACTGAATCAGAAGCCTAAGGTGGAGCAAACTAAACAGTACTAAGCCAGAATGCAACTGCGTTTAAAATCTCAGATCTTTCTGTGTAACAATCCAATCCTGAGTTCTGCACCAGTCACTATTCCAAAAGTTCTACAAATACCTAAACTGTTTTGAAATGCCTATGATCCCAGCACTCAGGAGACAGAGGCAGAGTCTGAGTTCAAGGCTCCCATGGACTAAATAAAAAACAGCCATGGCTGCAGAATGAGACCCCTATCTCAAAAATGAATGAATGAATAAATAAATAAACAAATACGATTTAAACCCCATGAAAACTGTTAGTATTGCCAGGTGAATGATGGCCCAAAGAATTTTTATTTTCAGTTTAGCAGGGCATGCCTATCCAGTTCCCTGAATAGCCTCTTTCTGATCAAGTCACAGGTTCATTCCTTTAGCTCAGCTACTCCTCCCCTTTTCCTCTCAAATTCCCCATTCTGTTGATGTCCTTATTTTCCAGTATTTTCACTGTCATTCTAAAAGTAACTTCTAAAAGCCCTCGCCTCCAAGACACTTTAACCTTGCTTTTAAGGGCAGCGTGGCTGGTCCTGCTTGGCATATTAGTAGAATTAATTTCTCCTCTTTTCGGAAGCCCTCTCTAGCACCATTATTAATCAGCTGTCCTGGCCAGCTTCCACAAGACCACTCACCCACGGCCGGGCAAGTTTCCCCAGATCTAACTAACTCCCTTCCTCCAGGGAAATTACTCTTCCCCTCTTACCTCCATCCCCTTTTGCTTAGGAGAACTTCCACTTTCCCGCTGAACCCTTACCCTAGTCTCAGATCCCAACTCCTAACGCTCGAAGCCTTCACTCTGAGGGGCTTCAGTCCCTACTCCAGTCCCAGATCCGCTGTGGGGGGCAGGGCGCGGCGGTCCCACCCCGAGCAGTTAGTTCAAGGTCTCCACCCCGCAGACCCTTCCTCCTCCGACCGCTGCTGCCCTTCTCGGGGATGGGGGGGGAGGGTCGCACCCCACTCGGTGCCTTTCCTCCGCTCCGTGTCACCCCGGACCCCGGCCTCCCTGGGTCTCCCCACCTCCCACCTCTCTCCGACAGGGGCCACTCCCAGTTCTCTCGGTCCCCACGACTCCCAGCACACCGAGAAGCCCCGGGAGCCCCTCGTCTCTCCGGCCCCAGGGCCGCTCGCTCCGGGTCGCCCCCGCTCGCACACCCCAGGCGCTCGGTCTCTTCGGGAAGCCGCGCACACGCCGGCCTCCCGTCACTGACCTACGGACCGAGCCGCTGGTTTGCCCAGGGGACCTCCCGGCCTGGCCCGCCGGGGTCCCGCACCAACCTACCTTCCCGACGGTCAACTCCGTCGGCAGGAAACCGGTCGCTCTCCCGCGGCGCCGCGCCCGGCCCCGACGCGACCCGGCCCGCAGCCCCGGCCCGCGGCCTCCGCCTTCGGAACGCAAAGCTAGAGTTTCCGGCCCGCCACCGCCTCCGCACCTCAGGCCCGCCTCGTCCGCACTCACCTGCCGCTGGCCCTGCACAACTCCAGCGCCTCACACTCTACCTCCGCCGCCAGTAGCCACTAAGCGCCACCACCTCCCCCATGACAACAGGCCCGCCCCATACCACGCTTCCAACTTATCCATTGGATGGAGGGGCGGCGGCTCTCTGCTACGATTGGTTGGTAATTCCTGCCCGTCATCGTGTCTGTACCGCCCCTTTTCCTGGACGGGGTCTTCGCCCCCGCCCGGACCTGGACCGGCCTAGATCAAGCTTTAGTTGTAATTGGTTGATGATTGGGCAGTTCGGAGTTATGATAGGCTACTGCCAGTGTCTGTTAGCTTAACTGACAAGGGGTGTGATGGCCGCGGTTGGTTCAAGCCCTGTGCACAGTTTGGTTGCGCAGTAGAAAGCGAAGAAGGGGCAGACGCTCACGTCCGAGGTTACCGGGAAGGGTTAACTCTTTGTTGTGGGGCTGGCGCTGTAAACTCTTCCTTCTCCTGTTCTCTTCCTACAAGGGGAAGCACCTCTGCCAGCTTACGGTGGTAGCGTTTGCAAAACACCGACTTCAGAGGTTGTGTTTAAGAACGGTCTAATTCCTCAGCAGAAAGGTATCTCATAGATGAAAAATTGACTCGTGTTTTCTTGAAGTTTCCTTGAAGTTCTTTCCGGTAGTCTCCAAGCTTCAGGTTAGGGCAAAGCGCGGCCCTTTCTGAAGCAGCAGTCCGCTTCCATTGCGATTATAAATACCGTCCAGAAAGCGAACTGTCTGTCATAGTGAGAGTTCTTCAGCTTCCAGACCCACTCTCCTGGGTCTGCCAAGTGACCAAACAAACGATCAGCAAGTTTTGAATAAACGTGCAGCGACTTACCCTTATGGTGCTTTGGAAACGAGAATTTCGCCCTCCACCCCTTCCTTACAGTATTTGACTTTTAAGTTCAGCAATTCTTAAATAGCATTACTAGCTGTCTGGCAGATACTAACGTCCGCCCCCCCCCCCCAAATCTCTCTCTCTCTCTCTCTCTCTCTCTCTCTCTCTCTCTCTCTCTCTCTCTCTCTCTCTCTCTCTCTCCCTCCCTCCCTCCCTCCCTTCCTTCTGTCCCTTAGTTCCTTCCTCCTACCGCCTTCTCTCGCTGTCCTATTCCTAAGGCTGATATTAACGTTTACCCCCTCCCTCCTTCCTCCTCTTGCTCCTTTCCCTCCCTCTCTACCTCTCCTATTCCTAGCAGTCTAAATTAGAACCATTGAATGAATCGCAGAGTTTTTTAATTCCCCTCACTTGGTACAATACATGAGAATAAATGATTGCATTTCTTATTCATCTGAGTACAAATCCCAGTAGGCATTTTTGAGAAATCTGGTGTTGCTATAAAAACTCTCTGCTCCTAGAAATACATTCATCATTAGCTTTCTCTGCTTTTCTTTTTCATTCCTACCGCTTTTCCGGCTCCTAAATAAGAAAATGCTGGCCTGATTACTCTTTCAGTTTCTAAGTCAAATTTAAATATACCTTCTCTACAACTTCACCTGGAATATGCAAACCTGTGGTGATAAATTTAAGGAGGCCTGTACTCTCAGACACAAGGCCTCATGTTGAAGGCCTTCCTGTGGAACCAGGAGTGGACTTTGGAAATTTTGTACTTTGCCCCTGCCTTTTTGCTGTAACTCATTGTCCCATATCTCCTCTATTTATTAACCTTCTACCCTTTGCAGAGCAAGCTAACCAGAATCTAAAACTGTACAGCTTGTTATTGGGGTTGGGGAAGCTGCTATTTTCTAACCTGTATCTTTAGTTGAATTTAAATCAACTGCACATTTCTGTCATCAAACTAAGCGGAAATTATTCTTCCAGTAACTATGCATAGCAATAAGGTGGGTTTTTTTTTCCCTAGTTATCTTCCGGAACCTTCTTCCCCTTTCTCTCATCCTCACCTTCCAATTTAGAAATAACCTCCCATTCAATTCAGTGACTCATAGAGAATCCATAAAAGGAAAGTGGAAAAGCCAAAATAACTTCAGAGATGTCTGCATCATCTCCCCGAAGGAAAGACCATGCACTGACCACGATAAGATAGAAGGCAAGACTTAGGGCCTGATAAGACATCTTATAACACATGAAGTAACGTGTGCAAATAGCAAGCTGCCCGGCGAGAGTGCAACAGCCACACAGCCTTTTACACAGCCTTTTCGCGTGTCGCTAGCAGCCTCCTTCTGTCTAGCCTTGGCGGTGTGCCGCACTACCAATTTTAGAGCAAGTTAGAAGGCAATTAATGTCCTAGCAGATAGGAAACAATAACGTCATAGGAGGGCCTGGCCATTATTATGGTGCTTTGGGTAATAATGGCTCTTGCACAGCCATGGTGACTAGGTGCCATACAGAACATAGAATTAGGCCAGTCTCATTAAGGGGACTCGCCATCTGAGTTTAGGAACTCCAATTGCTGTCACAAAAGTTGGTGAATAATCGCCACAGAGGTCAGTCACTCATTATTTCAACCACTAAGAACAAGGTTTTCCTGAGTGCTTTTGGCCATTGCTACACTTCTTCTTCTGTCGTTCCCCTCTGTAAAACAGGAGAACATTTAAAATAAATGCAGATGAACAGCAAGAGGGAAAACTTTAAATAAAGAAGGTCATAAAATACAAGCTTTTCAGGGTGTGGTGGCCCACACTTGTAATCCCAATACTTGGAGACAGAAGTAGATTGATCTCTATGAGTTCGAAGCTAGCCTGGTCTATACAAGTTCCAGGACAGGCAGGACAGAGAAACCCTGCCTTGAAAAACAAAAACTAGCAAACGAAAAGACATATACTTTGAAATAACAGAAAGGTATTGTGTTATCAAAACTATGCAGTACCAGGGAGAGTCTTGTTTGATTGAACCCTGCGTTTCGATTTTATGCACACAAGGTACCATCATTACCCCACCAGGGCTCCTTTTCCTCCCAGAGCTGTGCACCTCCCACCCCGCAGCCCCCACGGCCTTAGGAAGCTCCAGCCCTGGAGCTGGCTGGCAGCAACTTTGCGGTGTGTGGCTGCCAGTGTAGGCAGTGCAGGTGCCGTCTGTCCGGAACTCTTGATTCAGACCATGATGGCAGGTGTAGTAGAGGCAAACATACCTTTCATAAACACTGACTGAGTGGAAAATGGAGGGTTTGGTGTGGCACCCCAATATCTGAGGAGTACTTCCGTGTGCCCCAGGGCCTTCACGGACACTGGTGCTGTTTCCTTCTGCCTTCTTTCTACAATGTCATGTTCCCAGGGGGGACAACATCCAAGTCAGGGTTTTTTTGTTTGTTTGTGTTTTTTGTTTTTTTATTTGTTTGTTTTTATTTGGTTTTTTGGTCTGAAGGAGCAAAATCCCACCTGGGATAGCTCTATTTCTTGCCTGTGGAATTCTTCAACTCTCCCACCCCCACTTCTAGACACAAATCCAGCTCCAAATGGGTTAGAGAAGTAAATCACTCTGAAAGCCGACAAGGGCCAGAGCTACCTGCCACGAGCAGTTGGAGGCAAGCCAAGATGACCTGCTAAGAGGTGGTTTCCTGGGGTAGAGGCTAACAGGGAGGAAGGGATAGAAAGACAAGAGGGAGTTGGGGAAGAGAAAGAGGGAGGAAAGAAGGAAAGAAAGGGAAGAGAGCCGGCCTGAGAGGAGAAGGTAAGGAAAGCTAGGATACTTACCAGAAGTCCATGGGTACTGAGCCAGCTTGGGGGCCTGCCCCTCCCAGTGCTGTCTGTGGACTTTATACAGGCTTGCATAAGAGCGCAAATAAAATACAGTGTCTGCCACCAACTAAAGGAGGCTGCAGCCTATGGCACGCCTGTTCCGTCACCTCTGGGAAACCCTCCCTGAGTTCAAAGCCTGCTGCTCCGGCAGCTGATCATTCAGGCAACCCAAGAACATGTCTTCTTTACCAAAGTGAACTGTGGCTGAACGCAGGGAGGAGAAGATTGTACCATCCCATGCTGAAGAACTTCTAGTACGAGGAAGGGCCAAGCTGTTTTCCGGGCTGGAGCCAGGTGCTGTAGTTCAAAGTTCAAGGCTGTTTCCAGTGATGAGAAGGGGAAGGGGAGTCTATGGGAGGGGCTGTTCTCACGTGCCGAACACATTCGCTTTCTTGTTTCAGAGTGCCTGTGACTTTTAAATGCCATACCATGACTTATTAGTAAACATTCATTTTTGTCCTCAAGAAAAATGGCATGCCCCTTCTGCCAGAACTGCACGTGACAGGTAAAATAGTGTGCTTACTTATAAAATAAAGTGTTAGCTCATAGTGTGGCCATTGTGCTATTGAAAGGGGCCCCTAGTTACTATCATCAAATCTATGGGTGGATCAGCTATTCTTCAACAGCAGGGAGTGGACCGAGCAAAGCACTTAGCACCATTTCAACTTTTGTCCATCCCTGTTTTACATGCGTGCAAGAGAGTTTCCTGGAAACATGGCTACTTTCCAAAGATTTCTCCGAGCAGAATGCCTTCTAGGACTCTCAGGTCCCAGTCACATGGAACCTTACAAGAAAGTAAATTTTAACCTGACCTTTTCTTGCTTTGTTTTGTTTGAGACCTGGTCTCACCCTGTAGGTCTCACCCAGGCTATTCTCCAGCTTAACGGCAATACTCCTGCCTTAGCTCTTCAAGTACTGGGACTGAAGGTATGCACCGCCATACCAGGCTTGAAGTAATAGTGTCTTGACTCTAACACACACACCATATTCACTCGTGATTTTGGTTCTGCCGTTTACAAACCATAACTGTGACTTAGGGAAAATTGATTCGTCTCCCTAAGCTTCGGTTTCTCATTTCCAAAGAGAAATGTGTATCTGCTATCTTTTGCTGTGTACACTAATCACCCTACGATTTAGTAGCTTAAAATAACAATTATTATTTCAGTTTCTTTGACTACAAAGTCCTCCTTGTGCTGCTTTGCTATGTCCTCTGGCTCTGGATCGCTCCTAAAGTTGGGGTGATTCTGTGCCTCTTGCTTCTTGGCTCGCTTGCTTAGTCTCTGGCAGGGTTAAGTTCCTCACAGAATTTACCATGAAGCCTTAGTTCCTCAGGAGCTGTGGACAGCTGGCCTCCATCTTTAGGACATCTCTGAGCCTTGCCTCGGAGAATTTATGGATCATGATGTAACAGGGCAGCTTACTTCATCAGAGTAAGCAGGAAGGCCAGAGAGAAAATGCCAGCAAGACAGAGGTTAACAGTCCTTTGTACCCCGATCAAAGAAGTGATGGCCCATCACTTTTATCACATCCTTTAGTTAATAGTATGCTGCTAAGCCCCGCCTACATTTAAGAGGAGGAGCTCACACGGTATATAGACACGTCAGGAGGGCCATTATCAGAACTAGCCTACTTAATAATAATAAGTCTTAACTGTACGGCTCATTTAAAAATGAGATGAGAGAATATATGCAACTCAGGACCAATGTATATAAGGCAATGTGCGATGCAACACATATGCAACTATTATTTCTATTAATGTCATTACTGAGTGTGTATAGTGACTGGTTTTTCTCTCCTGGCTTCTAGAAGGAAACCTTTTATGAGAAATAAATGAGATAATATAACATCATCCAATCCTGACACATGGTAACTATTTAATAGCCATTAGTAATTGTTTAACATTATTAGTGTGTGATACTTATTTTCTTCAAGCTATTGGAAGGACATGCTGTCAACGCTGGTGACTTTTATAGTTTGGTCTAATTCCCATACGTTGTATTCCATTTTTCAGTGAACAGTCTACACTTGCCAGGGCCCAATTCTGGGTTTAGCCTTCATAAACTATGACCAACAAAATTATAACCTGGTCTAATTTCCTGTGTGTGCCTTCTAGAAAGGAGGGTCCCTTCAGAGCCTGCAAGACAGGCTAATCATGAGAGCTCCTCCAGTTCACAGAAGCAGGTGCATCTGGCTCCATCCAGATTCTGGTGAAGGGGGAGTGTCCCAGGAAGAACAAGCAGCGGCTTAAGCTAGTTACTGTGGATTCTGTTGAGTCATCCTCAGCTGAGGACCAGAGGAAGAAGGGTAAGGGCACTTCCACACTGGGTTGGAGGTATCCAGAACCGTGAGATGAAACTGGGCAATGAACGGCGATTTTACAGGTAGGAAATTGTAAGAAGAGTTCAGTTTGCAACATGATCACTGGAAGATCAGCGTGGATCTGGCAGAGCTGGGTTGAAGCTGGCGTCCTTAAAACGGAGGAAGATACTGGGGCTTGGCCTGTAGCCAGAGAAAGGAGGAACTATAATTAAGGAAACCCCATTATTTTGGCTTTGAGTCATTTCTCAAGGCTCACCCATGACTATTAGACAAGAAGACTTGTGGAGGGGAGGAGGATAAAATTACTGAAGTATAAATGGTTCTTAAACTAAAACTTCTGTTCAAGCCCCAGCCTGAGCTACTTAGCAAAAACTACCTAATAAATAAATAAATAAAAATAAAGGCAGAGCCAGTAAGACAACTCAGCAGGTGAAAGCACTTGCCGCGCAAGCCTGGACCTTAGTTCAGAACTCGCATAAGGGTGGAAGGACAGAACTGGCTCCTGAACCTTGGCCTCTGACCTTCACATACACGATGGCGTGTGCTTGCACAGGTACATGAATAAATTAAAATTAAAAAAAAACTCTGTAGATAGACAAAAGTCCAAGTCTTTGCAACTCGTTCCCTCTCATCTTTTCAGGCCAGAATAGCTATTAACCGCCACCACCCCGTCTCCTATCCCCCCCCCCCCCCCCGCCATTCATATTACACGTGTTCTACTCTACTGTGTTATGCTAGCCTCACAAATAAACCCTTTAGGAATCTCCAGACTGGAGCTGGCTCCACATCCGGACTCATCTCTAGCAGCATCTGCAGCAGTATTTCGCCTCAGAGCCCTATAAACAGTCCCAGATAATAGTGGTTCAAAATCGAGTCACCCGAGGGCCTAGAGATAGCGCTGAGTCAGGAGCTGGCTTGTGGAGCACACACAAGCGAATACCCTAGGTGTGGTGGTGTAATCTCAGCACTCTGGAGGTGGAAAAGAGGGGATCAGAAGTTCAAATTCATCTCTATCTGCATATCAAGTTCAAGGCCAGCCTGTTCTACACACGACCCTGTTTTTATTTACTATTGTTTTGTTTGTGGGAGATCTTTGGGTTTTTTTTTTCAGTTGTTTGTTGTTTTGTTTTTGTTTTTTCCTTCTTTTTTCGTATTTATTTACTTATTTATTTGTGCTTTTTTGAAACAGGCTTTCTCTGTGTAACAGTCCTGGCTGTCCTGGAACTTGCTTGGTAGACCAGGCTGACCTCTAACTCACAGAGACCTGCCTGCCTCTGTCTCCCAAGTGCTGGGATTACAGGCATGCACCACCGCCACCAGGCAAGACCTTTGTTTTTTAAAAGCCACGGATTTTTCTGAGCACCACTAACCCTGACTGCTTCTCCTCCCGACACATTTCCACCATTACTACCTTTGTTCACAGAAAGAGTCAAAGCAGAAGTTGCTAGAAGTGGGAAGGTATGGACCAATGTCAAGTTCCTCTTCCGGTGACTCTTATCTTTTCTTCCAGTTCTGTGTTTCCTTTGTTTGAGACCGAAGAGATTAGTGAGTTTCAATACCTCTTAATATTTTGAGAAGACCCCTGTCTGCCCCTTAGCAGACTGGTTGGTTTTAGAAGGGAAAGAGGACCGGCTGCCCATGGGGATGCTGCGTCCGTTTACTCTGCCTTTTCCTACACTGCCAGGACAGAAGCTGCCTCTCAGTCTCGCCCTCAGGAAGTGGATCTAGAGGTTGGCTTTCTCTCTTTTCCTGTTAGTTTCCTGCACAGGGACATCAATGGCTTTTATCAGCAAGCGATAAAAAAGGATGTTGTCAGTCAAGTGGAGACAGACAAACCCATTTCCCATCACAGACACAGACCATCCTCATGGTTTAGGGAACTGGATCTGGTTTTAGAAATTACAAAAGAGGTTAGTTTACTTGTGTGCGTGTGGATATGCGAATGTGAGGTGTGTGTGTGTGTGCGCGCGCATGCGTGTGCACACACATGCACGCACACATGTGGATGGAGAACAGAGGTTGACAATGTCTATCAGCCATCTTTCATTTTTTTTTTTTAGCATTTCTTAGAACTATTTTATCCGTATGGGCATTTTGCCTGCATATTTGTATAGGCACCACATGCTCGTCTGGTGCCTGCAAAAGTCCGAAGAGGGAGCTGAAACAGGAGAGCTAGAGTTAATGGACAGGCGT
Source organism: Microtus pennsylvanicus (assembly GCF_037038515.1). Classification (NCBI taxonomy): domain Eukaryota; kingdom Metazoa; phylum Chordata; class Mammalia; order Rodentia; family Cricetidae; genus Microtus; species Microtus pennsylvanicus. The sequence goes on along the minus strand of NC_134592.1, from coordinate 31,877,636 downwards.
GAGGCGGTCACGATGCGGCTGCTGGAACCTGAACCTGGGTCCTCTGAAAAGGCAGTAAGTGCTCTAAACCTCCAAGCCATTACTCTAGCTCCTCCATCTTAGTTTTTGAGATGAACCCTCCCCCAGTTTGGGCTAGACTGTCTGGCCAGCACGCTCCTGCTTTGTCTCCTAAGTGCTGGAATTATAAGCATGCACATCGCATGCCTGACTTTTTACACAGCTGCCGAGGCTCTGAACACAGGCTCTCATGTTTGCACAGCAAGTTTCTTGCCGGCTGAGCCATGGCCTCAACCCTCGGAAGCTGCTCTCCTTGTCTGTTTCCCTGGTGCTGACTTCGGTCTTCCTCCCGCAGTTCATATTCTACCCCCTCTGCCCCCCTCCATCAATGCCATCATTTTATCTTCCCCTGGGGTACAATTTCACACTTTCCCAAAGTAGCTTCCCATTGTGCAGGCAAGGAATTGGAGTGTGAGCACGAGGAGGCAGCTTGGGGTTTGTTAAACTTTTTATTTCCTGGAACTCTTACAAATCACATAGCTTTTCACCTAAAGTTGGATTCCATTTGCTCAGTCCCACTTAGTCAACAGATCACCTTCAAAGACACTGTTGCCAGTGAGGCCCCAACATCACCTCTCAGCCACCGCTTGATTTTGTGTTTCTGTGCTACACACCTCCTGTGTGGGTCAACTCACCCAGTTCCTGTCCATGCTCCAGTGTGTCACCTCCGTGACACCAAGGATCATGTCCTTTCTGCTCATGACCGCCTCCCTCGAGGTCCAGCCATCAGTAGATGACTAAGTATTTAGGAAATGGATGAGTGAGTCAGGAACTGTCTCCAGGAGTAGTCTTGCCACAGTCACTTATTTTGGAGTCTTATTTAAAAAAAAAAAAAACATGTGTTAATTATCCTATCACGATCAGGGCTGGTTATAGTAATTTGTAGGTAAAGGGACAGTGGTGGAGGCTGACTAAAGGAAGCTCCCCACTAACTAGTATGTGTGGGCCTTTCCACAACTCTGAATTGGGGATCCCACTGTCTGCTTCTACTGGACTTCTGTAGACAGAGCTGTTCCTTTGGGAAAATCTGTGCAGAGTTGCCCACTGCCCTCCCTATTGCCGACACGAGGAAGAGGCAGAACTCAATTTCTCCTAACTCAGCAAAACCTTTCTGGTCTGAAATTAAAGATCAGGCCTCTCTCTGCGGCTTTCCTTTTTCAGGCGCTGAAGAGATTTCCCCATCTAAGGTCTGGGCCGAGTCACTGCTCCTCCAGCAAAAACAAGTTAACTTTCTTAGGATGGGGGCTGCAAGTGAAGCCTCAGCCTACTAATCTCCTTCATCTTTTCAAGCCAAGGTTCACTGTCGGGGTCCCTCTTCTGGGAACGAGAGGGCAAGGCAAGAGAAAAACTGCAGCTCTGTTTCTCCCTTTCTCCCAAGCTCATGGTCTTTCTTTTGTCTTCTGCCCAGAAGAAGGAGGCTGGAGAGGAAGAAGGAAAAATAAGCCAGAGAACACAATTCTTTGATGCAAGAGGGATGGATGGCCTGGGCAGGGAGAGATAAATTGGAATGAATGGTAAGGAGACACGAAGAATCCCCGGAGAGTCTTCAACGTTTCTCACATCCAGGACAGCTGAGGCACAGCCTCGTTGCTAGGACACCAGCGAACCCCAAAATGCAATCAGTGGGAGGCGATGACAACTGAGATGCTGGCAAATCTGATGTGGGGCCCTGTGGGAGCATCATAAACTGCGTAAGACTGGGTAGGCAAGAGAGGCAGTGGGCGTTCAGTGTGAGACCCTGAATCAGGGTGCCTACACTATTTCCAGCTCAATAGCCAATTTGTGGGGAGGACCCCAGGCCAAAGATGAAGGGCAGTGATGTGGCTTAATCAGCTCCCTCGGGGATGGGCAATCTTTTCAGAATGCTCTGAAATCTCTAGATGAAAGGAAGGGCTAGGAAAAGCTATCATTACTTTGAGTTCTGATCATAGAGGAACCAGGGTGTTTTTGAGTTTCTGTATTGGAATCAGAGACCGAAGTATTTTCATCTCGGGTAGACTTGGCTTTTTTTCCTAATGCTATCAATTGACAACAGGATCAATAGCAAGGGTCCCTAACCAGATCAGTGAGAGAGCTGGCTTAATGGGTTAAGAACAGTTTGCAAAGCCTGGAATTAGGATCTCAGCCGTTCCAGGTTCAGTGAGAGACCCTGTCTCAAAATAATAAGGTGGGCACCTTAATTGGGTAGGACACCCAACGTCTTTCTCTGGCCTGGCCTCTCTGCATGAACACAGGTTGCATACCTACACATACATGTACATACATGGCACAAACACATGAACATAGACACACATGTCCTTACCTGTACACACACACACACACACACACAAACAAACACACACGAAGATATAAGCTGGGTGGTGGCACACACCTTTAATCCCAGCACTCGGGAGACAGAGACAGGCGGATCTCTGTGAGTTCGAGGCCAGCCTGGTCTACAGAGGTAGTTCCAGGACAGACTCCGAGGCTACAGAGAAACTCTGTCTCAAAACAAACAAACAAAACAAAACAACAACAACAAAAAAGAAAGAAGGAGAACCTTATCAAATGACTGTAGCAATTCAAACAAGTTTTCCAGGCAGACTGGTTTTCACCAGACCAAATTTACCTAGAGGGACAATATACAGGCTCCTCCCTCTCTCTTAGACTTTTACGCGTACACAAAGACTGCTTAAAAACTAGGACTTGGGCTAGATCTAGTGATATATGGGTCTCTGGAAGCTGAGGCAGGAGGATTACTCGAGTACAAAATTACATATTAGAGGCTAACCAGAGCCACATCAAAAGGTCCTATCTTGGGGGCTGGAGAGATGGCTCAGTGGTTAAAGAGCACTGACTGTTCTTCCAGAGGACCTGGGTTTAAATCCCAACACCCATATGGCAGCTCACAACTGTCTGTAACTCCAAGATCTGACAACTGCACACAGATATGCATGCAGGCAAAACACCTAAAATAATAAAAATAAATAAATGCACATAAAATAATAAGAAACATTTTTTAAATAAAACAGGTCCTATCTCACACAGACTAATCAACAACAACAAACCCACTTTGATTCACTGAAGGGTGCTTGGAGATTCTAGAATGTTTATGTCAAGTGTGGTTATGGTCAAATGGCCTAACTAAGTAAATGAACAAGAAGAAAAGATGGTATGTGTAAACCAGAGCCTTGTGTTCGGCAGATCCATGATTTTGGTATTTTCTCTCTTTGTTCATCCCTTTATACTTGACCAAGAATGCTCCATCACATTGCCTCTTCTCTCTCCTGTTCCCTGAAGCATCCAGACTATTGTTTCAAGGGACACCTTTGCTACAGAATTCTCCAGTGAAATCATTTTCCCTTCCTGATCTCTCCAACGCTAACAGGCTGACTAGATGTAAAACAGACCTTTAATCCAAGCCTGAGACAAGCTCATACTTGTTGGGATCCACCCAAGAAGCAGTGACTTCAGGTCATAGTCATCTTAGGGACAGGCACAATTTTTCAGCTCTTGCTTAAAATGGACAAAGGTCCAGCTGATGTAAACCGAAAAGATCTCAGGACTAGGCATGTGATATAAGCTCACAAGAGGGAGGAGCTGAGTCTAAGGATCATAAACACCGTGGACAAAATGAATGTGGAGAATGTGGATGTCAAGTCCAGGATTTCAGTGTTCCAAGTTCCAGTAGAGTTGGGCTTAGGATATACGTATGCAAGCATGCAGTGCATGCATACATATACACATACACATGTACATAGGCAAATATAGATAGATAGATAGATAGATAGATAGATAGATAGATAGATAATGATAGATGAGAGAGAGAGAGAGAGAGAGAGAGAGAGAGAGAGAGAGAGAGAGATATTGAGAGAGAGAGACTGCTTTAAGCTCTGGGTAGTAATCGTATAGAAGTCATTACCCAGAAAGCGGATATAACCAAAATACAAAAAAAGAGATCTCAGTAAATTTATGTATTACCTTGCTATGAATGAGCAAGGTTATGTGGATGGTTAAGGAGCTACTTTGCAACACTGATCCTATGTGAGAACCCCAGGCTTCTCTACTAATTCCAGAGAATTCTATTGAGTTGGTTAAACTAGGGTCCAGGGACCTAATTATAACTGTGTTACCTGAATAACCTGTCCTCCAAGGCAAAAAAAAAAAAATCTATCAGAAGGCCAGAAGGCCCATAGGTCTGACCTGGAAATCACTGTAACTAAAATACTTGGTTCACTCAGAGACAGACACGGCTGGTGACCTGGGGACAAGCTCCAGAGTAGCCATTAGATTCGGAATCTATAGGTCAAATCAAGCAGTGTGCTAGTCTTCGGCTCTCTGGCTCAATTAGAGTTTTCCTCTAAGGTCAGTGAGTCCTTCCCACCTCTGGAATGAGCCAGAGGCTCTTAGAACAAAGAACTACTACTTGTAGAAGGAAGTATTCAGGGTTGCTTACTCAGAAGAGACATAGACTTCTTCATACATACCCATGGCTCATCTTGGACAGCTTAATAGCCATTATTTTCTTCAGGGAATATTTATTGATTCAGAGTTATACACTTCCTTAGATGTCAAGGTGAATGAAACTCCTCGCTGCAAGGCCCTGACAATCTGACTTTAATCCCTAGATCCCACAGTGGAAGGAGAGAACTGATTCCTGAAAGCTGTCCTCTGGCTTGTGCCACACACACACACACACACACACACACACACACACACACACGGAATAGAGGAGAATAAAAACATCTTAAATTAAGTACATTCTCTAGGCCAATAGTTGATTGCTAAGGATATAAATAAAAACTAGATAGTGGTAAGACATCAGCCTAAGAGATCTCGAGTCTCTTAGCAATCTAGTAGGTGAAAAAAACTATTTTTGGACTGGAGAGATGGCTCAGTTGTTAAGAGCCCTTGTTGCTCTTGTAGAGGACCTGGTTCAGTTCCCAGCACCCACATGGCACTCACAACCATTCATTCCTCCAGCCCCAGGGGCTCTCATACTACTTTCGATTTCCAAGGGCACAAATTATGCATGAGGTATATATATATAGATACAGACCAAACACTTATACAGAGTAAAATAAACAAATCTTCTAAAACCTATATTTTAAAATATACTTAGATATTTAATATATATAAATGTTTAAAATATGGATGTATATACATACATACATATATATTTTAAATGGAGACTGTACTTTTGTTTCCCAGCCACCCAGACCCCAATAATCACATAGAAACTATATTAATTACAACTCTGCTTGGCCAATGGCTCAGGCATATTCCTAGCTAGTTCTTACATCTTAAATTAACCCATTTTGATTAATTTATGTATTGCCACAAGACTGTGGCTTACCAGTAATGTTCTGGTATCTTTCTCCTTCAGCAGCTACAAGGTGTCTCTCTCTGACTCCACCTACACTCTCTCTCCATCTCTGTTTGGATTTCCCATCAGACTTTACTCTGCTAAGCCATTGGCCAAAACAGCTTTATTTGTTAACCAAAACAAAAAGCAACACATATACAGAAGAACACCCTACATCATTTTTTTTCTTGGTTTTTGAGACAGGGTTTCTCTGTGTAACAGCCCTAGCTGTCCTGAAACTAGCTCTGTAGATCAGGCTGGCCTCGAACTCATTGAGATCTGCCTGCCTCTGCTACCCTAGTGCTGGGATTAAAGGCGTGTGCCACCCCCACCCGGCTGTCTGGCTCGTCTAAAACATTTTTTAAACTATATTTTATTCTAGTGACTGAAGTTAGTGAAACAGCCATCTCAGGAACCTTAAGATTCACTTTTCACTGAGCTATGGTGGCACATGCTTTTAATCTCAGCTCTCCGGAGGCCAGAGGCAGGCAGATCTGTGTGAGTTCAAGGCGAGCCTAGTCTATAGAACCAGTTCCAGGGCAGGCTCCAAAGCTACACAGAGAATTCTGTATCAAAAAACCAAAACCAAAACAAACAAAACCCAAAATAACAAAGGAGTAATTTTTCACTCCCTTAGAAAAACAGTATTTCTGTTCTTTAGAGGAGGCCAACCTGAACAGCCTTTTCTTTTCAATGCATCCATGGGTGAAAGATGCACATGTCCAGGAGATAAGAACTAGGTGCTCAGTGGTTACCCGCCCTGCCCTAGGCAGAAGTCACTCCAAGTCACAGCATCAGAACAAATAGGGCTTTTCCGTTGTTACACAGAACCTATACATATACATACCAAGTCTCAGAATGAGCTACAGGAGTCATTTTCCTGGGTACTCTTGTACAAGTCACAGGGTTTTGTCTGTGTTTATATGTTTGTGTGTGTGCGGCCAGATGTCAATGCCAGGTATCTGTTTGATTGCTTTTGGCCTAATTTTTTTAAACAAAAAACAAAATGGGGATCTCACGCTGTAAGATACAGCTGGCCTGAAACTATGTAGACTAGATTGGCCTTTAATTTCCAGAGATCCTCCTGCCTCTGCCTCCCAAGTGCTGGGTTTAAAGGTTTAAAGGTGCATACTTCCAACCCTCGTGTCTCAGTTAGGGTTACTACTGCTGTGATAAAACACCATGATCAAAAGCAACTCAGGTAGAAAAGGGTTTATTTCACTCACGGTTCCATTTAACACTTCGCCATCAAATGCAGTGAACTCAAGCAGGGCAGGGACCGGGAGACATGAGCTGATGGAGAGGTTGTGGAAGGGTGCTGCTTACTGGCTTGCTCCCCATGGCTTGCATAGCCTACTTTATTTTATTTATTTATTTGTTTATTTTGTTTTTTCAAGACAGGGTTTCCCTGTGTAACAGTCCTAGCTGTCCTGGAACTAGTTCTTGTAGACCAGGCTGGCCTCGAACTCACAGGGATTCACCTGCCTCTGCCTCTCCAGTGCTGGGATTAAAGGCATGCGCCACCATGGCCCAGCATTTTATTTTATCGCTTCTCTGTATAGCTCTGGCTGTCCTGGAACTTGCTCTGTAGATCAGGCTGGCCTCAAACTCAGAGATCTGCCTGCTTTGCCTCCGAATTGCTGGGATTAAAGATGTGCGCCACTGTCAGTTTCAACTTGCTTTCTTGTAGAACTCGGAACCACCAGCCTAGGGGTGGCACCACTCACAGTGGGCTGGATCTTCCCACACCAGTCACTAAGAAAATGCCCTCCAGGCTTGCCCACAGTGTGATCTTGTGAAGGCAAATTTTCACTTGAGTCTCCTTTTTCTCTGATGACTGTAGCTTGTGTCAAGTTAACATAAAACTAGCCAGCACCCCTGGGTAAGACTCAAAGGGCTTGCACTTACATCGGAGTTCACTGATTGGCTAGACTGTGGCTGGCCAGCAAGCCCCAGGGATCCTCCTGTCTTTACAGCCCCAAGCCTGGAACTACAGATGCAGGCTGCCCTTGCCTTTGCCTTGCCCAGCTTTTATGCGGATTCTGGGAACTGAACTCAGATCCTCAAGCTATGGAACACGCACTTGACCTACAGAGCCATCTCTCCAGTCCCGTTTGTTTGGTTGTTGTTGTTGTTTGAGGTGACATCTAAGTAGTTCAGGTTGACTTTGACTTTGCAGTGTAGGCCACACTAGTCTCACACTTAGGCCCTTATTGCTTCAACCTCATGCCTGGTAGGATTGCGGGTGTGCACCGCCACCATTCCTGACTTGTTATACAATCTCACTTTCCTCGTGATTGAGAGAGTATCTACTTGGCTTGTTACAACTAGAAGTCATGTTTTAAGAGTCGCTACAGCAGGGCAGTGGTGGCGCACCCCTTTAATCCCAGCACCTGGGAGGCAGAGGCAGATGGATCTCTGTGAGTTCAAGGCCCACCTGGTCTACAGAGTGAGTTCCAGGACAGCCAGTTACACAGAGAAACCCTGTCTCGGGGTGGGGTGGGGGAGTCACTGGAGCAGTATCTGGCCACTTTAGGTCACAGAGGAATGGTTGATGGGATGGGATTTAGTTGTTACCATAAGAACAGACAACCAGAAAGCCACCAGGAAGTGACTTATATGTGCAAACTGACATCTAGTGGTGTATTTTTATAACGTGGGCCAAAAGTATAAGTTAAAGCTGGCTGAAAATTTAGTTATTGAGGTAAATAATTAGACAGTGACAGAGCAGCCGGTTTTATGAGCATAGCAATATTTAGCTCTCATCAGCAACTTTCGAACTTGGCTGTGGATTAGAATGATTTGTGAAGCTTTCTGAAACCCGCTAACAGAGGGCATGGTGGCGCACACCTTTAATCTCAGCACTCCAGAGGTAGAGGCAGGGGAATCTCTGTGAGTTCCAGGCCAGCCTGGTCTACAGAGCGAGCTCCAGGTCAGTCAGAGCAACACAATGAGACTCTGTCTCAAAAAAACAAAAAAACCCAACAACAATAAAAGAGAAACATGCTAATGTCTGGATCTCACCTTCTGAGAGATTCTGCTTTAACCTGCAGGAGTGTAACTCAGGCAATCTCTGTCTCTCTCTCTCTCTTTTTCTCTGTCTTTATCTCTGTTTTCATCTCTCAGCTTTAAAAATCTTTCTAGCAGTGACATTTTAAAAAGTGACTTTAACATGTAACCAGAAGCTGGACATGGTCATAATACTTGTGATTCCAGCACTTGGAAAGAAAAATCAAGAGTTCACGGCCAGCCTGAGCTACAGGAGACCGTATCTCAAAACACACCCACACACGTCTTCACATCATACCCACACACACACATCATACACATACACAGACATATCACACACACATATACACACTCATATGCTGTGCATCGCGCCCCCGTGTCTGCGCTCTGTGAGCTGGCACCCAGTTACTGAGCTTCGGGCAAGGGGCTGGAGGTTAAAACACACAAACACACACAGACAGAGAGACAGCGACATGGGTCATCCTTGAATTCCCCAAGATTGCCCCCTTTATTGTGTTCAGGGGGCAGATGCTATAGAGATAGCCACGCCCCAGCCAAACCCACCAGAAACCACTCTCCTGCCATCAGGAACTCCTGAAGGTCTCGTGCTCAGAGCAGCTGTAGGCACTCAGATCAGGGGATTACAGGAAATTTAGGATCTGGGGTCTCACTGCTCCCAACACTCACACATTTATGGACCCAGGTTGTGAACAACGGCTGTGGCCCATGAATAACTATTTATTATTCTCCTCATTATATAATTGAAGAAAGTAAAACCCAAAGAGTTAGGTAGTTGCAGCAAAGTCACTTAGTAGGCAGAGAAAATTTGACCTTGATTTTCCTATATACCCCCATCTGATGTTGTCTTTGCAGAGGTTTTTGTTTTGTTTTGTTTTTGTTTTTCGAGACAGGGTTTCTCTGTAGCTTTGGAGTCTGTCCTGGAAACTAGCTCTTGTAGACCAGGCTAGCCTCAAACTCACAGAGATCCACCTGCCTCTGCCTCCTGAGTCCTGGGGTTAAAACACATACACCAACCACAGCCTGGTTTGCAGAGGTTTTTAGAAGTCTGATATACTCCGAATAGCTTCCTCATATAGCAGTCTTAAATATGGGACAGTAAGGCTTGACCCAGCTGAAGCTCTGCAAATGGCTTGGGTTTGGTGGGAGAGCATAGTCTAAGGAAGGCACTGGCTATCTGACGGTTTCTGTAAACTCATGAGTTTAAACTTGATGAGTTTTAAATTTGTGAGGTTAATTCTGAATCAAATTGCTACAAGATAAACATTCAAGAAATATATTAGAGATATCAGAAACTAAATTATTGGTCCACTATTGAGGCCCAGAAAAATGTTAACCACTTACATATCTGAGACACTTATCTGCTAGGCATTAGTCGGTGTGGAAAGGAAAACAGAGGGTCCAAACCCTGCTATCTGGGACCTTTTGCTAACTTGACCTCCCACAGGGTTCCTCAGAGGACGGGTGACATCGGAAGGACAGAGAAACTCGGATTTGTTCCAAGCCTATCCGGTACAAAATAAAGCTCATTGCGGACACAGGAAATGAACGGGGCTCTCTGGGTCAGGAAGGGAGGCTGCATCTCTTAATCACACATAGGGACCAGGCCAAAGTCTGCCGATGCCACACTTAAGTAATTGCCAGGATAATTTCCCCGAATTTTATGGTGAATGTTTCTTTGATTGGCTCTTGGCAGCATGTAGGAGCAGGTTGAGGCACTAAGGTTCAGCCAAGCGAGCAATGCTCTAGTAATCATCCTATGAAAAGGCTATATTAGGGGCCACAAACTCAGCCAGAGGACTGACTTTGGCCCACAGATATTTCTGGCTCAGTGCTAGCTGGCAGTGTTTTCAGTATTTTTCAATTAATTGCCAACATTCAGCTCTGGGGAAAGTTTACATAAAAACTCTGATTTTTGTTATGAGATATAGTGTGTGTGTATGTTTCTAGGGGTTGAACCTAGGGCCTCATGCATGCTAGGCAAGAGCTCTACCCACCATTCCTCAATATATGCTTCGTTTATTTTTGACACAGGATCTTATGTAGACCAGGCTGGCCTAGAATTCGCTATGTATTATTGGATGAGGTTGCTCTGAAGCACATTTTGTAGCCTAGAAGGACCTTAGATATCTGACCTTCCTGCCTTCTCCTCCCGAGTGTTAGGATTACAGGCGAGTGCCACTGTGCTGTATTTATGCTGGGGATCAAACCCAGGGCTTCCTGCATGCTCGCCAAACACTCTGCTGAGTTTCATGCTCAGCCCATCTTCTATTTTCTGACACATCCATGGTGAACTTAGTGAACATTTGCTGGAAGGCCATTCCTTAAGGAGCAATGGAGTAGGGGACAGTGAGGTCACCCAGTAGGAAAGGTGAGGTCACCCAGTAGGAAAGGTGCTTGCTGCCAAACGTGATGACCTGAGTTTGGTTCCTGGGACCCACGTGGTAGGAGGAGAGAACTGATTCCCAAAAGTTGTCCTCTGACCTCCATACCTGAGCCATGACACTTCTACACGCACTTATGCATGCACTTCTACATGCACACACGCACACACACACACACACGCACGCACACACACACACAAAATAACGTAATAACAACAAGAAAAGAAATTATGGGTCAGAGTGGGAAGATGAAATGATAGCCATAAGAAACTGTGGGAAGACGAAAGCTGGTTCTAGCACGCGTGTTTTCTTCCCTCCAACCCTTCTCCATCGATCCCGTCTGCTGAAGTGATTCCCTGAGAACTTAGATGGAATGTATAAACTGAGAGAAACACAAATCTTGGTTTAAAATGGGCTCCTTTTCCTAGATCCAGGCTAAGAAGACACCTGTTCTGTGATTGTTGTGGTTTGCATGCTGGGCCAAACAGAAGCTTCCTTTTTTTTTCTTTTTTCTTTTTCTTTCTTTCTTTTTTTTTTTTTGTTTTTTTCTAGACAGGGTCAGAAGCTTCCTTTTATATCAGGTTAGGGACGAGCCACTCAACTAGTCAACCTGAGACCTGATGAAAGGAAAGAGGGGGAGAGAATGGATGAAAAGGAGAACGATGGACACATTCTATGAGCAAAGAAAATCAGCCAGCAAGGAGAGGTAGGCCCTTTCAGAATGGTCACATTTTGTTAGTATGAAGAGATATGCAGAACCATGAGGGTTAGGCACAGGGACCCCAGCTCCTCTGTTGTAAAGATACAAGTGAACAACGCTGGAAGCCAGAGAGGAGAAAGAGGCAGCCATTGGCTTACTTCCCCCAGCCTTTCCCTCCCCTCACCTGGAAGGTTTTTTCTCCTAGCTCTGCTGTCTAAATCTTTCAGTCTCAGATCTGACGAAAGCTCCCAGGCTCTCACGATTTCCCCAGGTCCCTCCTCCCCAAACCTCTCCTCCCCAGATCCCTCCTCCCTACATCCCTCTGCCCCAGATCCCTCCTTTAGCACAGCTGCTCTATGCCTCACAAGTCCCATTAGACTGAGCATATTGTCCTGAAAGAATCTTGCATGTGTGTATTATAAAACCCCTTGTAAACTCCTCGAGAACAAGGGCTGTTTCTTCTGTTCCTGCTTCATCTCCCATAGTGCTGATGGCCTAAGAGACCCTCTGTAGGGCCCTGCTGCCTCCCAGACTGGAGAGTTCAGTTTAGCTCTCAAGCTCTTGCCAGCAATGCAAAGGGTACACAATAAAGTCCTTTCACTATTAAGCAACAGATTCAAAGATAGACGGGCTGAGAAAGTACACCCACAGAATCATGCATTGTCTCAGATCTCTCCTGGGAGCCAGAGCCTGGGATCCTCAGGTTAGATGTGGAAGTAACTTTGATATACTGTATGTGATGGCATGTCTCAAGTTAGGATTTCATTCAGAAGAAATGGATAAACTAGTTGATTAAAAACATGGAAGTGGGAATGTTCCTCAGCTTTTGTTTAGCGGGCCCGGGGTCTGGAGTCCAGGAGCAGTAGAGGGCTGGAGTCCTAGGTCAGCACTACAAATAATAGGAGTTTGGGTTACTTTAAAGGATCAAAGGAGGCAAAGATTTTTTTTAAAGCCATTAGTTGGTATTTCCTACAGCTCTCCCCTGTCATGGTTCATAGTCAAGAGTTCACAGAGGGAAAATATTGCTTTTCATATTTTAATGCTGACAGTGCTACCAGAAGAGAAAATGTGGAGGGGGAAGGGTTGTCTCACACTGCCTTTATTTCCTTCCCTCCATCTTCACTCCTTTCTTCCCTCCCCTTCCTACCTTTCTTTCTAGCCAGGGCCTCAATAAGCAGGCCTAGCTGGCCTTAAGCTCACAGAGCACTGCCTGCCTCTGCCTCTCAAATGCTAGAATTAAAGACATGAGCCACCATGCCCAGCCATCTGCCATTATTTCCATTGCTGAATGTTTCAGTGCTTTTTCGGGTATAAATAGCAATCAGTATTTAGGAAAAAGAGCTAGATTCACACCTCTTTTGTATTCTGAGTTTCTCCTTTTCCACGGTTATTTTGGGTATCAAGTGTACTTATAGAATTCCATCTTCTGACACATACAGATTTCAGCTGCTCCTCAATGCCTAAATCTTTTTTTAACTAATTTTTAAAATTCATTTTATATCCCAACCCCAGTTCTCCCTCCCACCCTATGCCTAAATCTTTAAAGCATTACATATACTGAAGAGAACTCATGAGAACTGTTAGCCAGCCTTGGGAAATTCTGGAGTTGTATCCTAGGAATCTAAGCGTGCTCACACCCAGAAGTGCAGTGTGATGGGGTTGTGTTGGCTTTTTATTTTTTTGTAATGGTCATGTGATATCCCTTTATAGCTCCCTGTGGACTGCAGTTAAGGAACTTTCGGTAGAACAAAACTGAACATGGGGACATACACACACATATAGACATAGACACAAATACACACACACACACATACACACACACACCACCCGGGAGGTTTCTTAAACAAACAGGATTCTCCTCTAGTTTTCCGTGAGAACCTTGTATATCTTGTGAAAGATTCTGAGTCTTTTATACTTCTTTCTACTCTAGTACATTTACAGGTCTGACATGTATACGGGATGAGACCTTCCAGGTGTGTGGAAAAATATACTCCGTCACTCAGTGTGGAGCCAGCATTCTTTCATCCCGTGTAAACAGCGCACAAGGAGAAGCCCAGTAGCAAGCCGAACCTGGTGGCACAGTTCTGTAAACTCCACCTATTAGGGAGGCCAAGACAAAAATGTGCCTGGATTACAGAGTGAGGTCAACAGGGCCAGCCTGGACAACTGGGTAAACACTGTCTCCAAACTTCAGAAGAGTTAAAAAGAGTCAGGTATGGTGGCGCATGCCTTTAATACTAGCACTTGGGAGACAGAGGCGGGTAGATCTTTTGAAGCTAGTCAAGTCTACATAGAGAATTCCAGACCAGGATTACGTAGTTAAGTGCTATGTGGTTTTTTTTTTTCTCTTTTGGGGTCCCGCCACCCAGCTCCCAAATAAATCACACACAGGGGCTTTTTCTTAGTTATGAATGCCCAGCCTTGACTTGTTTCTTGCCAGTTTTTCTTAATTTATCCCAACTACCTTTTGCCTCTGGGCTTTTACCTTTCTCTATTTCTGTAGACCTTTCTTTACTTCTTTCTTTGTGGCTTGCTGTGTAGCCGGGTTGTTGGCCCCTGATGCCCTTCCCTCCTTGTTCTCTTGCTTCTTTTACTGCTGCTGTGATCCTCCTCCTCCTCCTTCCCTTCTTTTCTCCTGTTTACACTCTCTGCCCTGCCTATCCTTGCTCCTACCTCGCTATTGGCTGTTCTGCTCTTTCTTAGACCATCAGGCGTTTTAGACAGGCACAGTAACACAGCTTCACAGAGTTAAACAAATGCAGCGTAAACAAAAGTCACACAGCTTAAAATAATAGTCCCCAACAGTTAAGATCCCATCTTAAACACACACACACACACATACATGAAGTAAAAGCAGGGCTAGGTTTGTAGCTTAGTGGTAGAGAACTGTCTTCTAACATGTGAGGGCCTATATTCAATCTCTAGTAACCTCCCCTCCCCCACTATAAAAGGAACTAGAATACTTGGGCATGGTAGCACATGGTAGCACATTCCTGTAGTGCCATTCTGGAGGCTGAGGCATGAGCATTGCAAGTTCACATTCAGGCTGACCTATATAGTAAACTCCAGTCCAGCTTGGGTCACATAGCAAGACCTGGTCTCAAAAATAATAAATTGGATATGGTGACTCGTGCCTTTAATCCCAGCACTTGAGCGGCAGAGCTATGTGGATCTCTGTGAGTTTGAAGCCAGCCTGGTCTACAGAGTGAGTTCCAGGACATCCAAGACTAAGTAGAGAGGCCCTATCTAAGATGATGACGATAATAATAACAAAAATAGTAAAGCTGATTTATAAAATAGTTTATCTTTGTGAACATAGTGAGGACATTGTACAGTATCAATGGAAGAGAGAGAGTGTGGACAAAGCATTCAGCCTAGATAGGATCAACTTCTCCCCACCTTTCACTGGTGCTGAAAGACAATCTTCTCAGGAAGTTGCCCAGCTAGAAAGATCTGGGTCAGATCCGAAGGGCCCCTTTTCGATTCTTTTTTCCCGGGCAGTCCGTAGGTCTCTGAAAAACGGTGAGCAACTTTTCTGTGTGGGGAGTTGTACAACAGGACTCTTTAGCCAGGGACTCGGGCTTTTGGGCAGCACCCTCTGCAGAGAAATATTAACAAACAGTCTCGGGTGAGAAAGCAGATCAATTTAAGCCAGGTTATTAGAGTAGCTAGGAGCTATTAAATTCAATAAGAAGCTAGAAGACTGTCTCCCTTGACTCTGGCCAACCTAATGTGGAGAAGAGGCCCCAGTTGCTCAGTAACAAAGTTTGACCGTTTGCATGCCGATTTGAAGGGCTAGCTTGTTTATCATTCTGTTTGATCCCTGGTATCCACATGGTGGAAACAGAACTGAATCTTGCAAGTTGCCCTCTGACTTCTCCATGCCTGCTCATTCTGGGCAGTTTTATGTCAATTTGACACAAGCTAGCCATCTGAGAAGGGAATATCAATGGGGGAAATGCCTTCATAAGATTGGGCTGTTGCTTAATGCACAGTTTTGAACTATAAGCAACGAGCATTCATATATTTGTACACATAAGAATTTTATTTGAAGCAGGGCTTCACTATTTTGTCCAGGTAGGTCTGGAACCTGTGAACTCATGTGATCCTCTTTCTTCAGCCTCCCAAGTAATTGAAACTACAGGTGCACACCATAGAAATGAAGGTTTACATTTTTATTCTTTAATTTGTTTAAGATATGTATTATCATGCATGTGTCTGTGTGACTATGTGTAGGTATGTGCACTCGTGTGCAGGTGCCTCTGGAGGCCAGAAGAGGGTGTCAGATCTGCTGGAGCTGGAGTCACAGGCAGTTGTGAGCCACTTACATGAGTGCTGGGAACCAAGCTTCCAGTCCCCTAAGAGCATCACTCCTTCTTAACTGCTGAGCCATCTCTCTAGCCCCGGGTGAATGTTTTGGAAAGATAGCTTTACTGGAAGTAGAAGCGCTTGATGAAACATAATGCTGAGTTTTGATAATGGTGGCGTGTCCTCCAAAGTTTATATTAGGGTTTAACAATAATAATCACTTTTAGAGTACCATGATATAATGGGTCCCCCATTCTTTCATATTATGTATAGATGTAAGTAGGAACACATATATACATATATACTGGCACATGTGAGCCCTAGACAAATTCTGGTGCAAGTCTTATTTTGCCTGATTTCTCCCTAGCCCCATTTATAAAAATACTACAGAGCCAAGTGTGGTGGCTCTTGCCTATAGTCCAGCGCTGAGAAGGCTGAGTGAGGAGGGCCGTGAATTTGAGGCCAGCCTGGCTCCACAGTGAGTTCCAAGTCAATCTGGGCTATAGAGTAAGAGCCCATCTCACAGCAACAACCTCCCCAATACACTCAGGACATTATTTCAAGTCGCTCAATGACAGACACCTATGGAAATAGTTATTAATAGCCGCTTCTGTAGTGAGAACTAAGTGAGGCCACAGGAAAAGTGATGAAGTTCAAGATAAGTCAGGTCCCCAAAGGCAACTCCCAGCTACAGGGGAAATGAGAAGACAGAGATAGCAGCAAGACTCTTTATTTAAGGAAATCACAACGTGTTCAGAAAAGAAAAGGATGAGGTCACAGGAAGGGCTGGGAGGAGAAGATATTTGTACAGCATGTGGAAATGACAGACTTTGCGTCTTCCAGTCGCTAAACACAGGCTCCTCAGCTATGAAGCAGAGAAGCCCAGAAGATTCCCAGGTTCACTTCACCTCTGTCCTTTGTCACCGGGAAAGCACTCTTTTTGAAAAGAGAATCCAATTTCCAGTGTCACCTATGATCCGCACTTTGTCTGCATCCACCCCGGAGACCTAATACCAGGATTCTTCCAATACACTCAGCCTTTATGTCACCTAGGAAAGAAGCTCCCGGGGCTGGGAGAGTGTGGCTCAGCTGGCAGAGCTCCTGTTGTAGAGGCATGATGACTTGAGTTTGGATCCTCAGCACCCATGGGACAAGCCAGGCTTGTAGGCCCAGCATTGGGGAGGCAAAGACATGAGGACCTCTGGAGCTTACTAACCAGCCAGTCTTCCTGACCCCTGAGCTCCAGTTTCAGGGAGACATCATATCTCAAAACAGGAAAATGGTGACAAAGGGTGACACCCGACATTGACCCCTGGCCTCCACACCCACATGTGAGTACACACACACACACACACACACACACACACACACACACACTTTAAAAAGGAAGACAGGGCCCAGAGAGATGCTCAGCCATTAAAAGCACTAGCTGCTCTTTCAGAGTACCCAGGTTCGATTCCCAGCATCCTGACTGTATCCTGGAAATCCACAACTAACTATAATTCCCGTTCCAAGGGGGATCTGATGCCCTCGTCTAGACATATGTGGTGCAGACATACATTCAGGCAAAACACCCATACACATGAAATAAATCCCAAAAATATTTTAAATTAAATTTAAAAAGCAATAACAATGGTTGTTAAAAAGTGAAGGCTGTTCCTCTTGAGGCCCCTTCTTCTAGCCCCCCCCCCCCCCCCCGCAGCCTTCTACTAGTGCACAGAACTAGGTAGGGCCCTGGCTGCTTTAAGTCTCCACTGCTCTGTGCTGAGTCGGCCCCTTCCCAGCCTCTCACGATGGCCCCGTCTGATATAGTTCTCTGTGAGTTTTGTCACAGTAACTTTCTCCTGTCTGTGACAAAAATACCTGAAAAGCAACTTTCGGGAGGTGGGGTTTAGATGTGGACTTACAACCCACCCTGGTAGGGGAGGGCGTGGTTGTAAGAGCAGGAAGCAGCCAATCACACTTCCTCACAGTCAGGAAGCAGGGCTAACGGCGGAGGGGGGGGGGCTGTGCCCAGCAGTCGCTTACCCAATCCAGGTCCCCATCCATGCTATGGTGCTGCACACAATTAGAGTGGGTCTTACTACTTCAACCTCATCTAAACAACCGCCCAGTCTGTGCCCAGAGGCTTGCCACTTTAGTGATTGTAGATCCTGTCGAGTTGAAATGTTACGTCACACGTGCCGGTTAATTCACTTAAGCTTCCATGGGGCGTATGTAGAAATCATTTAAAATACCTAACTCCTGCTGCCACCCTGCCCCAATCAGGAACTCTATTCTAGCAGGCATGGTGGTACACACACACACACCTGCCCCCCAAGAAGGCATGCAGAAGCGGAGTCTGCTGGGGTCTGGAGAGATAGTTCCTTGATTAGAGAGCGTTTACTGCTCTATCAGAGGAGCAGAGAAAGGATTCCACAAACAACTCTAACTCCAGCTCCAAGGGATCTGGCACTCCCTTCTGGTCTCTGTGGACACACACACACACACACACACACACACACACACACACACACTCCCTTACTAAAAGCCAGAATCTTGAAAAAGAGGAGAGAAACAGAAACAACCTACTGGACATACTTGCCATCTCCGATTAAGGCAAGAAGACCGGGGGTGGGGGGCGTGCTGGAGAGACGGCTCAGAGGTTAGGAGCACTGGCAGCTCTTCCAAAGATTTTGAGTTCAATTCTCAGCAATCCCACAGGAACCCCATGCTGGCTCACAACCATCGAGGATAAAATCTGGTGCCCTCTTCTGGCATTCAGGTAAACATACAGGTGGAACACTGTATACATAATAGATAAATAAATAGAAGAAGAAAGAAGAAGAAGAAGAAGAAGAAGAAGAAGAAGAAGAAGAAGAAGAAGAAGAAGAAGAAGAAGAAGAAGAAGAAGAAGAAGAAGAAGAAGAAGAAGACGACGACGACGACCTGGAGTTTGAGGCCAGGCTGGATTAGGTAGCAAAACACTGACAAACTTCCTTTTCAGAGAAAGAATATTAATCACAAGGGTCTCACCTTGTAACCTCAGCCTTCCAAGTGCTGGGATTACAGGCCTTGAAAAGGCTGGGGTGGGAAGGCAGACCAGAGCCCTGACAGAGGTCAGACCTTAATTTCACTTCACTAGAATGGGACAGAGCTGAGCAAGCATGTCTCATGAAAACCACAGCTTATGGGTGACCATCAGCCAGCACTCTCACAACCCCTTCTGCTGGCTCAGTAGTCCCCCAAAGCCCTTCTGCTAGCTCAGCAGATGCCCCCCCCCCCATTTCCACATGCTAAAGATAGCTTTCCCTACCCTGCTGCAGGAAGGTCCCTAATCACTAGGACCTCCCACCAATCAGCCCCCAGACTAATCTTTCCTCCACCAGTCAGCCTCCGATTAATCCCTCCTCCCTGGAATTTCCCTAACTTCGCTAAAAAGAAGCTTGTGACCTTCTTTGGGGGGTCACCAAGTGCCACCCCAACGTTGGAATTAATAAAACACCCTTGTTATTGCATTTGTGGCTGGAGGTCTTCTTTGGGGGCTTCTCTCGGTCCCTAACAGCATGAACCTCCATATCCAGCAAGGATTTGTAATTGAGGAAGGAGAAAGGGAAACAAAATGGAGAAAGGCTTAACAACGAAGGTTTAGGGTTGTTTGTTTTTTCTGCTTTCTCTCCCCCCACCCCGCAACCCCCCAAAGGATTTCTCTGTGTAGCAACTCTGGCTGTCCTGAGACTCGCTCTGTAGACCAGGCTGGTCTCGAACTCCCAGAGATCCCCTTGCCTCTGCCTCCCGAGTGCTGGAATTAAAGGCGTGCGCTAGCACCGCCTGGCCGACAATGAAATTTCCTGCTGGGAAGAGAACCAGTAAGAACGCCTTCATTCGTTCTACCAGGAAACGACTGGGGAACAAAAATTTCAGACACAAAATTGACTGGAGGAAGCGGACTAAAAAAGGAGGGAGCAGGGCATGGTGGTGCACGCCATTAATCCCAGCACTCCCGAGGTAGAGGCAGGTGGATCTCTGTGAGCTCCACGAAGTCTACAGAGCAAGTTCTCGGACTAGCTAGAGCTACGTATAGAGAGACCAAAAACCAAACGAACAAAAAAAGAGGAAAGAAATTGTCTTCTTCTGGAATGCCTCGTGCCTTGTTTTCTTAAACTGCTCGGTCAGCAAGGAGTTTTTATTTGGTAGGGATTTTTAAGTCTTTCCATCTCGTACCACGTAGTTAAAAGAAGGTGGCTGACCGGGCCAGGCAAAGGACCCAGGAGACGGTAGGCGTGGCCTACTAGGGGCGGCAGGAGGGGACGCCCCCTTCCCAGCAAGCACGGCGGCTGCAGGAACGCGGCTCCGGCCGGCTTTCTCTGGTTCTGTACCGCCCCGCCATGGAGGAGCTTCAGAACGGCGCGGCGCTGCCCAGGCGCGGGCGGGGTAGGCGGCGGCGCCAGCCGCAGCCCCGCGACGGGTCGGTCTTGGTCCTGCCCTCGAGGCCCCGGAGGATCCGCAGGCATCGGAAAACTGCGGCGTCCCGCGTGGCCGCGCTGAGGGCTCGCGCGCTACTACGGAAGGCCTCGGCCTCCAAGGTGGAGCCGGCCGCGGGCTCGCTGGAGGCGCCTGCCGAGCGGCGGGAGCCCTCGCGCTCCGCGGAGCCGCGGCCGGCTTCGGTGTCCGTGCCGCGCCGCGTGGAGGGACGGCCCGCCGTCTCTCGCCTCCTGGGGACCCCGGCCCCCGTTCCGGGCCCGCGCGTGGATGACGCGGAGCGGCCGTGGGACTCGCCGCTGCAGCAGGTGTTGGCCGAACTGAACGGCATCCCCAGCAGCCGGAGGCGCGCCGCCCGCCTCTTCGAGTGGCTCCTGGCGCCCCTGCCCCCGGATCACTTCTACCGGCGCCTGTGGGAGCGGGAGGCGGTGCTGGTGCGGCGGCAGGACCCCAGTTACTACGGAGGCCTCTTCTCCACCGCCGACCTGGACTCGATGCTGCGCCACGAGGACGTGCAGTTCGGGCAGCATCTGGACGCCGCGCGCTACATCGACGGGCGGCGGGAGACCCTGAACCCACCCGGCCGCGCCCTGCCCGCCGCCGCCTGGTCCCTGTACCAGGCCGGCTGCTCCTTGCGCCTTCTCTGCCCGCAGGCTTTCTCGCCCACCGTGTGGCAGTTTTTGGCCGTGCTCCAGGAACAGTTCGGGAGCATGGCCGGCTCTAACGTTTACCTCACGCCCCCCAACTCCCAGGGCTTTGCCCCCCACTACGACGACATTGAGGCTTTCGTGTTGCAGCTGGAAGGTCGGAAACTCTGGCGTGTCTACCGACCGCGGGACCCAAGTGAGGAGCTGGCTCTGACATCTAGTCCCAACTTCAGCCAGGAGGACCTTGGTGAGCCGGTGCTACAAACGGTGCTGGAACCTGGCGACCTGCTTTATTTTCCTCGGGGCTTCATTCATCAAGCCGAATGTCAGGATGGAGTCCACTCTCTGCACCTCACCTTGTCCACGTTCCAGCGCAATACATGGGGTGACTTCCTGGAGGCTGTACTGCCCCTGGCCGTGCAAGCAGCCATAGAAGAAAATGTGGAGTTCCGCAGGGGTCTGCCTCGAGACTTCATGGATTACATGGGGGCCCAGCATTCAGACTCTAAGGATCCGAGAAGAACAGCTTTCATGGAAAAAGTGCGGGTCTTGGTTGCGCGCCTGGGACACTACGCTCCCGTCGATGCTGTGGCCGACCAGAGAGCCAAAGACTTCATCCACGATTCTCTGCCCCCCGTGTTGACTGATCGGGAACGGGCACTGAGTGTTCACGGGCTCCCAATTCGCTGGGAGGCTGGAGAGCCTGTCAATGTGGGGGCCCAGTTGAGCACAGAAACAGAAGTCCATATGCTCCAGGATGGCATAGCTCGGCTGGTGGGTGAGGGAGGCCGTTTGTTCCTCTATTACACGGTGGAAAACTCCCGTGTTTATCATCTGGAGGAACCCAAGTGCTTGGAAATCTACCCACAGCAAGCTGACGCCATGGAGCTCTTGCTTCGCTCCTACCCAGAGTTTGTGAGAGTAGGGGATCTGCCCTGTGACAGTGTGGAAGGCCAGCTTTCCTTGGCGACCATGCTGTATGATAAGGGGCTGCTGCTCACCAAGACCCCTCTTGTCTGAGTTAGTGTCTAGAGGACGGCTGGAAAGAACGCGGTCGTGACTCTTCCCTCCACCACCGCCGGCACCTTTTTCTCCCTTAAAGAAGTCATGGTCTTACCTTGCTGAGCATCAGTATGGTTACGTTTACCTTTATGGCTGCTTCAGTGTCGCAAAGCTCGGACCCTTTTCTAGGAGGAACCTCTTCATCTAGGTACAAAAGTAAACAGAAATTGGAGCAGGGGGGAAAAGCTGTGTCTGCACAAGTAACGACCCCTATCATTTCACAGTACCAACTGCATTCCCTGCGGCCTTCAATGTGTTGTGTGGCATTGGCTGTGCCAATCTGCTTGAGACCTTAAGGGATTTTTATATGGAAGTTGCTTCTCTGTGTTCTCTTTCATCAATTTGTGGGACGGGATGGGGTCAGTATGCTATGTTAAGTTTGTATGAATGTTAGAAGATTTATTAAAAAGCGCCAAAGACTGTTTCTCTTTTCTAAGCCTAGATTTTTTTTTTTTTGGTGTGTGTGGGGGGATGGTTTGAAAAGTGTGAGACAAGGAAGAGACAAGGGAGATATGGCAGAGATGAAAGGCGATGTGATATATGATGTCAGAGGGTATATTAACTTTTTTAAAGAAGAGGGCTGGGTAGAGCAAGTGTATGCTTGGCATGTGTGGTGCCTTGGGTTCATCCTCAGCATCACACTCATTAAAGAAGAGAAGCAGAGTGGTTGGGACTATTTATTAGCTTTGGAGGTAGTTTACTCACTTTAGTTATGCTACTTGAACTCCAGCTGGGCAGTCCTAAAGGAAACGCTTCCACTGGCAGTCAGCTTTGCATTATATATTATATTTGCTCAGTGCTTGGCTTAAGTCAGTGACTGACTGGCACTGCTCCCTAGAGGACAGTGTCATGTCACCTGGTTATGTGTTCATAGGCTTTAGTCATCCAACTTTTAGCACGCTGGCCACAGGGAAAATTGGTGTTCAAGTTACTTTCCACTCTCATTTGTTTTCCCCTGGCAGTTGGACGAAACTTCCCCAAATCTGGCAAGTGCATATTCTCATGATTGGTGGAAGAGAGCCTGGTGCACCAGAAAGAGCACTTGGAAGCAGAAGATCCGGGTTTGGGGTGGTAGCTGGTAGGCAACTGGCTGAATGACCTGAGGTTGCTGCTTACAGATCTTGTAAGTATATTTTGGTATAGTTCAACTTTTGACCCCTCATCATCTAGAGTGTATCTAGGCCTCTTAAGATCATGTCATCATAACTCATAGATTCCGTTTTTAAGGTTGAGAGCTTTCAGAAGTTATTTTTTTCCTTAAGTTAGAACATAACGTGATGGTTCTCCTTCCGGCTGCACTTTCCGGAGATGGCCACTCTGACAGATGAAATGTGTAGGGTCTCTTGGGGAGCTTAATCAAACACACATAGTAGTAATTTGTTTTTCTAAAGACTTGTGCTTTTCTACTACGTCCTTTTAAACTCAGTTCAGATGGAGCTGCCTTTTAAGTTACACACAGTTTGCAGATGGATAGAAACCTGGGGAGTGGGGACAGTGAGTGGAGACCAGGAAGGACGATGAGTAGCCTTCCTGACTTAAATCATACAGGGCTCCTGTGAAGTTCCCCAGTGTCTAGGTCCCCGGATCGTCTGGTAAGAAGAGTCAAGGGGTGGGTTCGCCCAGAAGAAACCTACTCTCAAAAATGTCTTCAAGGAAAGTGTGGAGTTCCAGTGGTTCTTGGTCCTCCTTGGGTTCTGAGTAAATATGTCTTGCTTTTTCCTTCACATTCTTTATGGCCATTTCTATCTTCAATATTTTCTCCGTCAGCAAGTGCTTTTGACTTAGTGTTTCAATCTAAGGGGAAAATGTTTAGAAAAGCAAGCAACCAACAGGATTAATGAGGAAAAAGCTTTAGAGTAGTTTGATTATGCCAAGCATGGAGCTGAGAAGCTGAGCAAGATCATTAAAGTCATTCTGAGCTACATAGGAAAACTCTCAAAAAACCAAAACAAAAAAGATAAAGTAATTGACTAGATCATGCTTATTAGTAAAACCTGGAAGCCCTGGATTTCCTCCTGAAAACACAGTTTGTACTTATTTACCTTGTTCTTGATTTCCTGAAGCAATTCTTGATTTCCTTCCATTTCAAAGTTGAGTGCCATCATTGCCTGGTAAATTTCCCTGAAATGTATGAAAGATTGTTCTACCCTGTCCTTAAAAAGAAAGCATGGTGTTAAACAATGTAGGATTTGGAATTAGGCAAGAAACCCTAAACTGCACTCGTCAGCTGAGTCTTCTCTGCAGACATGATGTGATAATTTACACGGCCCTTGTGCAGTTCCAGAGTATTTATGTGAAGGCAGTGACAGTTACTGTTATTAAACACCTTTGTGAAAGTCAACCAAATGTCATTTCATCAATTGTCACCAACAGCTTCATACTGTAGACTTTCATCTGCATTGGAGGATTGAGACAGACAGAAAGGGCTAGGAGGAGGCACAGCACTTACAGTGGGGATACATGGCATTGAAACCCTGGTTTTGTTGACTCTATTGTCTCAGTAGCTACTAGATAAATGTTTGTTGGATAAATGAATAATTTAAAACTCCCTGGAAGAAGAGAAATAACACATTAACTATGGGAGCTGTGACAGTCTAATTATGGCAGGATTTACTGTTACCTGCCTAGCCTGAAAAGACAGAACATATTTAGTGCTCAAGGATTGGAGAGTTGGCAGTCTCGGAGGTCATGGCAGAAACCAGAGGTTTAGTGCTTACTTAAGAACAGCCTCGTGTTCCTCCAGGAGTAGCACATCCAGAAAGGTGTCCCTGACCTGGTTTCCTTGAAGCTTGAGGGCTAGGATGCTACGGCAAGCTTCCAGTCGTACACCTGGTGATTCTTCATAGTGGATAGCCCAGAGCAGAAGATCTGTCAGCTGGGGACTCACTTGCCCAATCTGTCCCAAAGCTGTAGAGGTGACAGGGCAAGCATGTTCCACTGTCATTGAAGACCTAAGTTGATATATCCTACGTCCAGAAGGAATGGAGTATTGCAGACAGTATCTTGGGGGATGGCAGTTAATCATAAGATAGTAAAGTGAGAAGTAGTGAAGTTTAGAAAGGAGCTTTAGAGAGCTAGCAAAGCGCTGCTTTGGGGCAGGGTCTTGCTGTGTAGCCCTGGCTGGCCTCACATTTGCAATGATCTCCCTGCCTTTGAGGGCTGCAGTTAGAGGTGTGTACCACCCTGCCTGACTGCACTAGGATAGTTCTTCCAAAGGACCCCTAAGAGGAGTGTTTCTTCCTGTCCTTGCCTAATGGGATATAAACAAAGACAAGATTGCCTGCTCAGGAATTAGTTTGGGGGCAGATCTGACATGGAAGAGCAGAGTAGTTAAGATAGACTGGTCAGGGAGGAAGGCACAATTATTTCTCAGGATTTCCTAGATCTTGTTCTCCTAGGGGGTCTATCAGAGACCATTTCAAAAAGAGAAGCAGCACAGAGGTTCTAGAAAAAAGCCTGGAAAACTGAAGAGCAAGATTTTGTTTGTTTTTCAAGACAGAGGTTCTTTTTGTAACAGTCCTGGCTGTCCTGAAACTGGCTCTGTAGACCAGGCTGGCCTCAAACTCAGAGAGATCCACCTGCCTCTGCCTCCCAAGTGCTGGGATTGAAGGCGTGCACCACCACTGAAGAGCAAGTTTTAAGCTCTTTGTAACTGTCTTAAATCTGATTTGACTCTTAACAAGTGCTATAGTTGAAATCTCCAGGGAAGGCAAGGTGTATCCAACAGTGGATATCAACTAGAAACTTATCCTTAATTCTGTTGGTGGGGACTGTATAGTTTGTTCTTTGCTAACAAGTTTAAACAGACCTAGACTTAGAATCATTAGCTAAACCTGTAAAAGAAAATCTCTACACTTTAGCTGTCTCACTAGAGTTTCTAGGTATCTGTTAGCTCAAAGAAAGTATTTCAAGTCTAGGGCTTAGAACTATTTCTGAAATACCTCGAATGGCGAAAGCCTTGATTTTCCAGTAGGGATCTCTGTGCATCAGATTCAGGAGGCATTCAAGCACCTGCAGTAGACAAAGAAAAGTTGAGTGGAAAGAACCAGAGTAAGAATGGACCAGAAACAGGGACTCCACTTACTTCTAGGGATGCTTTAACTGGAAAAGCAACCTTCTATCAATTCTAGTGACTAATGGGCTACAGCCCCAAGTATCAGCCTATATAACTAGCTGAATTGTCTAGTCCTTATGTATTTTTCTTAGCACATAGATCTGTAGCCATACATACACTAACTACATGCTCTACTACTGAATTGTACCCCTAGTCTCAAAACTTTCTCCCCAATGATCCCCCCTACTCACTTTTGAGACTGTATTACTTTGTAGCTTAGGTTGACCTCAAATGCTTTCTAATGTGATGGGTGTTTTGCCTGCATGTGTTTGTCTATGCACCATGTAGTACAATGCCCTCAGAGGCCAGAAGGTGGCATTGGATCCCTTGAAACTAGAATTACAGATAATTGTAAGCTGCCATGTGGATGCTGGGAATGAAACCGAGTCCTCTGGAAGAGGAGTTGGTGTTCTTAACTGCTAAGCCATTTCTCCAGCCCCTTACCCCAGATTCGTGAACTTCTGTCTCTTACCTTACCTCCCAAGTGCAAGGATCACACCATGCTTCACTTAGACTTCCTGTGAATACTTCTGTCTAGCTTCCCCCTAATATTGAGGGAGTGTAAACTCTATTCATTGGCACTTTTTAAAAAAAAAATTTTAAGTAACTTATTTATTTTTATTTTATGTACATTGGCGTTGTACCTGTATTATGTTTGTGTGAGGGTGTCAGATCTTGAAGTTACAGACAGTTGAGAGCTGCCATGTGGGTGCTGAGAATTGAACCCAGGTCCTCTAGAAGAGCAGCCAGTGCTCTTATCCACTGAACCATCTCTCCAGTTCCCATTGGCACTAACTCAATCCTATTAGTGACCAGGTATTAGGAAGCTAGTTAATTGAGATGAGAACAGATTTGAGAGCGTGGCATGCTCTGGCTTGAAGTTTGGGCTCACTAGGCTAAATGCTTCTTACTAATTGATGTGGTCTGTGTCTCCTTTCACCTTCCTGTCACAGCTCATCCCACGTTCCCACAGGATAGTGAGTGTACCGAGCACAGCAGAGATGGTGACACTCTCTTCAGGTCCAACAGATAAGATGACAACATGCTGCCTTGACTTACCATCTTGTCACAGATCTGCAGGGCGCCTGCCGCCAAACAAGCTGCCTGCCGAATTGCTATGAACTCATCAGAGAAGCAGCTCAGGAAGCTTGGGAGAAGCTTGGCTGTCATGAGCTTGAGCACACGGATCAGGGAGAGGGCCTCAATCCGTTCCTGGGCATTTCCTTGACTCAGCTTAATCCTGGAAGACACAAGTGACTTTTATTTCCCTTAAACTTTTCTGTGCCTTGTTCCCTTCCACCATGCCCTCAGGATAGAATCCTAGCTTTGTGGGTCCAGTTATGAAGACATACCTTTCTTAATCATTTAAGTTTCACTGGGTTCAGACCTCAGGTGCCTTATTTTCCTGAACTCCTATTACCTCGCATATGGTAGTCATTCAGGTGTCTTGAACAACCAAGTAAAGGAAAGTGTCAACTTGTACCTCCTCTTACCAATTCAGTGCTCATTTTGGCAGTTGTCTCCCAGCCTGGAATGCCTGTATCTCTGTGGAACTTGGCCTTACTGCCCACATTGAGTATCCCATTTTTCTATGGCATTGTTCTAGTTTAGCATGGTTTGGTTTTTTTAATTAGGTATTTGTATATTGTGTTTGTGTTCATAAGAATTGTGTCTTCCCTAAAATACCTGAAAGACTGCCTCATACTTAGTGGGCATTCAACACTTCTTTGGCTAGCCATGGTGGTGGTTCCTGTAGGGACTGATCTTTTTTTTTTTTTTTGGAGACAGGGTTTCTCTGTAGCTTTGGAGTCTGTCCTGGAACTCGCTCTGTAGACCAGGCTGGCCTCAGACTCACAAAGATCCATTTGTCTCTGCCTGCCAAGTGCTGGGATTAAAGGCATGCACCACCACCGCCCCCAGCTGGGACTGAACTTTTTGCAGTGGGATCTAACACAATGCTGATCATACACGGAACTCAGCAGATGCTGGCTGGCAGCAGGTCACCAGGTACTCCTAAGAAAGGAAGCGTTTCTGAGCTTACAGTGACTAAATCTTACCTGATCATGTCATGCACCTCTTTCCCAAGGTTCATTTGCCCCAGTGCTCTGGCAGCCGCTTGTCTTACTTCTTTGTTCCAGTCGTTCCACATCAGCTGGATTAGTTTATGTTTCATATCCTACCAATAGGTATGATAATTGGCTCATTCATTTTGTCCTTGACACCAGGGTTTTGCAGATGATATTTCTATGTACAGATGACACAGTGGGGGCTTTGATTAACTTGCCCAAGGATAATCTGCTAAGTGCCTATGCTTGGTCTTAGACCCCAGGTCTGTTTCCCAAACTCATCTTTTAAACTCCTCTGTCATGTTGGTACCAACATGAATGTAAGAGACTTGAAATTTGAGAGTATTGCATAATTGAGTAATCCCTCATTCCAGATTGCCTGAGACTTCCAGGTTTGGTAGTGAAAGCCCATGTCCTGTACAAAGCAGGACAGTTGGTCACTGTATCAGGGTCTTCTCTCTTACTGGAAGGGAGAACATTACTGCAGTTGTGAATGATGATACTGTAACTATGTGTAAACTAGCTTCTGAGCCTGAAACATTTACCTTTACCACCATCTGGTACCAGGTATTTTTCTATTTAGAACTCAGCTCAAAAGACACCTCCCTAGTAAAGTCTCATGTGCCTCCCATAAGCATAAGAAATCCCTATGTATACTATAGTGTCTTACAGCTCTCTTGTTATAGCTAGTTAGCATTACCAAGGTAAGATACAGTTCTGCACCAATGCCCTCATAATGCTTACCAATGTAGAGGGGGTGTGGTCAGAAACTGCTAGCTTATTGAATGACTAAAAGAACTCAGGCACATTGCCCTTTTAAATTCCTGCGGTCTATGATGAAGTCCTCATCTGTAACTTGTGCACAGCTATGTGTTTTAGCAGAGGAAACTAGCATATGAGAAAGAATCAGCCTGTTTTCAAACCTCTTCAGGTTATTGTGCGTTAACAAAATGTAAGGGTTAAGAATGGAGGGCACCGCTTCTAAGCAGAAATAGCCTTGTTAGTGGCTATACTGACAGAACACAGTGTGATCAAAAGATGGGGCAGCTCTAAGGAAGAAGGGACTGATTCCACGTGGACAGCTAGTGATTAGAATGCAATAGGAAAAAGAGGTTCAGGTTTCACTTGCTCAGAATTTCTTCCTCAGTTGAAGCCAAGTTCCACACCTTCAAGTTGTCCAACCACCTACATTCAGTGGTACACGCCAGTCTCCTAAAAGTTTCACGAGAGTTGTGGGAGCCTGTGTAAGAAAGCTGTGAAATGGCTGTGAACTTGGATGGGCCAGAGTGCAGAATGTTCTTCCTACAAGGGGGCCTTCTAGAAAGAATTGCATAAACTTTAAGTTAGTGCACTTGAAAGCAAGGGCGTGAAGGGAATGCTTATCTCTGTGGGAAAAGCAAAGGCCTGAGAAGACTATTGGCTCTTTTCACACGGCCAAAGAGGACAGGACAACACCAGGTGCACTCCCTCATTGTACTTGTATGTGCTTAAGCTAACTGTAAATGTTACCTCATGTTTTGCTTGCTTTAAGAATAAAAATGAGAAGTGCTTTGTTGGTGTCATTCAAGTTCAAAAGTCTGTAGTCCCCTGGTACTCCATACAGGTCTTTGGCATGTTCTCTGATCCAGGGAGACAGTCTCACTGGCCACCAGAGGGGTCAACATCAATTCATTTGTATTGTTAGTCTTGTTGCTCCAGTTGCAATGCCATTGTTTTTGAAAGCAGGGACCATGTATTTACATATCTATGCTGAATATTCAGGGACCCATTTGTTTAGTTGGGTTGCTGGGTCCTTTCAGTGTGCTTCTCAAATCAAGGACCAGTATTCAGCATAGGGTGAGGGAAGAATGCATGCATCACTGACTGATACTTTATAATGTCTACTGATACTGGTTTATATGTATATTTGATAGTGGCTGTGTCACAGTTTGTGGATTGCCAGCCCACCAAGAAACACTGATTTAAAATGAGAGAAGCACAAAGCGGCAATGAGATCCTAGATAGGAGAAAAAGTCAGAAGATTCCAGGCCAACTTTGCCAGGCTTTCTGGGAGCAAAGACAGAAGACTTACTATGCAGATGTTTCCACTGATCCGGGAGAAAGCGCGGCAGGCCATAATGCGGTCCTTACATTGCCCGCTGTTCAGCTCCACAGCAAGCATTGTGTGGATCAGGGTCTGAGGAAAAGGATGACCTGCATTGATAGTCTCTTTTACTCTTAGAGATTCTAGAATCTTGAAGAAATTATATCCTAACTATGGCATCCAGCGTAGTAAATGCCTCAAGGTCACGAAATATTTGTTCCTCTAAAGGGACAGAGTGGGTTTATAAGAGATGGAGCACTCTTCTACCCAAGCAATCTGGCTTGAGTTATAAACCATGAAGAAAATACAGGTGTGATAATCTGAGCAGAAAATGAGGGCCTTCCCTTCTGACTATTTCCAGTCCCAGGGATGATGGTTTCTATCTGCCGCAGCCTGTGTGGAATCTCATGTTTCTGCCCCAAATAAACGGAGTTGTGGGGGTCTCAGACGCCTCCGTGTTTGCATGTCATGACTCAACCTTTATGCAGCTAGAAACTTCTCGGCTAGCATCTCACATCCCCCTGTACACTTCTCCATATCCAGTTTTACACAGGCTTGGTGTACTTGGCCTATGCTTAACATCATTCTCAGCCACCTGCATTCTCTATTCCTTGTGTGCACCAACCATAGACACTTACTCCTCAAGACCTCAGTTTCTTCTCTCTCTGAAGTGCACACATACCGTCTTTGCACTGAGATGGTTCAGGAGGATATAGGACTGTTCCTCAGTGGCCTCATTCTTCTTATTAAAGAGCTGGTGGAGGATCCTTTTAATCACTGGGTACGTGGCAATGCCTTCCAGAGCCAAGCACTGAGCTGCAGCCCAGCTGTCTACACTATTACCTGACCGGTGGGTTGAAAAAAATTAGTTCAGAATGTCTCCTAGAGAGGAGATTTGAATTGATAGCTGTGACTGCTAACTACCTGATAAATGAGACACTTTCCAGTTTCCTAATCTAGAGATCCACTCCCATACTCCAACCATACGTTAACATTTTAAATAAAAACAAAAAACCTGCAAAACATTTTTTTTTTGAAGACCAGAGTTCATTTAGTTCAGGTTAGCCTAGCAGATATGACTTTGAGCTTTTTGGGCGATGGCAGTACTAGGGATAGAATCCAGGGCTCAGTGCATGTGGTGTAAAGCCCTGTGCTACCAAGCTATAGCTCCGGTCCTGACCTTGACTTCTGATCCCCTTGCCTTCACCTTTCAAGTGCTAGAATTAAAGGTGTGTGCCATGAGGCTCGACTAAAACATTACAAGCTCCTCTTGGGTAACACTTCCGACATAGCTAAGAAATGCAGCTGTTTCTTTCTGTGGAGATGGGGAAGGCTAAGGAGGCTTGGGAGGAAGTTCCTTCCTAAAACAGATGAATTAAGCAGTGGATTGTTCATATACAGAAGGCCAGACCAGCCAAACAGTTTCCCGTGCTAAGGCAAGGAGCAGCTAACTCATCTCCAGACAGGTCAGTGGCCTCGCCTGACAGCCTTGTTAGCTCCAGTATGATAATGCCTAGGTGGTACTGTGCAGAAATGGAAGCATGATGTGTTCAGGAGGTGATTAAAAAAAAACTTTCAAAATGTACTTAACTATTGTTATGCTGTCTTTTCAATAATAAAATGTTATGTATTGTTGTATTTACTTTTTGGTACTAGGGATCAAATTCTGGGTCTTAATGTGTTGGGCAATCATACTACCCTTGTGCTAGAAGTCTAGCCCTGAAACTATCGGCCAGCATGTATTACTTGTATTGTTAACCGGGATTTGGAGTGCTGTTTCAATGCGTGCATACAGCATTGCATTGGTCAAATCCACTTGCCTTCACCCTATCTTTCTGCTCCCTACCCTAATCTCTAGTAATCACTCTTCTACATTTCCACATGGAGGAGACTAGGTAATTGTCTTTTAGTTAAGATAACATCTCAAGTTCATCCATCTTTAGGACATGGTAAATAGAATGCATCTGTTAAAGCTCAGTCCAGGTTTTGTAAAACTACTCAAAAGAACTAATGTCTCCATGTGTCGAGTAGACGCTTAAACCCAATTGTAGTGGACATCTCGGCATTATAGGAAAAGGAAAGGGCTGGGAAAGCTGATAGTGACGTAGCCTCTATCCCCTATGCCAGGTCAGCGAGTTACTCACCCTTCACAAGGGCAGTCTGCATGATGTCCCGGGCAGTGGGATTGTGTGACTGTATGGCATATTGGCATATTGCTGCTGCCATCCTCACATTGGGATTCTTGTCAGACAGAGCGGCCTCTAGAGGAGGCAGGAGGACCTCTGGCAAGTCTGGAATAACTGGTTCTGCAATAGAAGAGGGCATCAGACCTTTGCTTTTCTCTCAGACAACATCCTTACCAACAACGTCCACTCTATGTCTGTGGCTTACTAAATCACAAGCCAGTTGATGCTCTACAATGGGCAGGATTTTATGCGCAAAGGATCCAGGTGCTGATATACCAATTTCCAGTCCTTTGTCATCTGGTCTCCAGTACTGAAGCCAAAGCTATAGTAACTTCCACCACACATTTTAGTAAATAAATTCAACCTATTTACTCCTTGTCTAATACAGCATTTCAATTCTGAGTTTGCAGAACCTGGCAGGCAGTCCTTTAGATTTAACTAAATTCATACTTGCTGTAAGTACAAGCTTGTCAGGGTGGCGATGTCAGGCATTCTTTTTTTACTTTGTTCAAATGTTTTTCTTAGCCTCTATTTTTTTTTTTTTTTTTTTTTTTGGTTTTTCGAGACAGTGTTTCTCTGTGGCTTTGGAGCCTGTCCTGGAACTAGCTCTGTAGACCAGGCTGGTCTCGAACTCACAGAGGTCCGCCTGCCTCTGCCTCCCGAGTGTTGGGATTAAAGGCGTGCGCCACCACCGCCCAGCTTTAGCCTCTATTTTTATTTTAGGTATTTTGCCTGATTATATGTCTACACCACGTGCTTGCAGTGCCTGCAAAGGCCAGAAAGGTCTGGGACTGGAGCTGTAGGTGGTTGTGAGCTACCATGTGGGTGCTGGGAATCAAACTCAGGTCCTCTGGAAGAACAGCCAGTGCCTTTAACTGCTGAGCCATCTCTCCAGGCTCTGTCTGGGGTTCCTGAAGCCTTCCATAGCTTCACTCTGGATGAATTTACATTCCTTGAGTATGATATCTCTTAGCTTCATAGGTAAAGTTCTAGGGCCATGGAGGGCATGTGTACAATAAGGCATCCAGGAAGCCCAAAGTAGACTGTTGGTCGGCTAGTTTGTCTTTCATTGGTAGTTTTTCCAGCTCTGATGGGATTTATCAGCTGGGGCTTATTTTTGCCATAAGAGTTTTTGCCTATAAACAGGAAAACTTTTTAACTCAGTTGCAGAGCACCTGCTTTGAAGGCACAAGGTGCTGGATTCAGTCTCCAGCACTGAGTGAAAACTAAACAGAAACTCAGGGGAGAAGATGGGCACTCGGTTTAAATTCTTAATCAGGAGGAAAGAGGTTTTTTTTTTTTGTTTGTTTGTTTGTTTGCTTTTCCGAGACAGAGAGAAATCTGTAGCTTTGCAGCCTGTCCCAGAACTAGCTCTTGTAGACCAGGCCGGCCTTGAACTCACAGAGATCCCTGCCTCTGTCTCCCAAGTGCTGGGATTAAAGGTGTGTGCCATCACTGCCAGGTTCCAGAAAAGAGTTCTTATCTCTGCCCACAAGTCTCATCCCAAGAAACAGTAGAGCCGTGACTCGGATTTTGTGCTTTCAGTTTGTTTTGTTTCTGAGGGTCTCTTATAGCCCAGGCTAACCTTGAACTCCCCATCCTTCTGCCTCTACCTCCCAAGTGCTAGGATTGTAGGCATATACTTCCACACTTAGTCCATCTGTTGTTTGTTTTACTTAAGTTGTACGCCCTTATGCCATTTGTTCAGAACATGTTAGTTAAAGACTCTTGATTCCCAAATCCAAAATTCCAAATGCTCCAAATACAGACACGATATCACAAGTGGGATATCCACACCTAACGTGGCAGGCTCAGTAAAAATGTGGACACAAGCCAGGTAGTGGTGGTGCATGCCTCTAATTCCAGCACTCGAGTGGCAGAGGCAGGTGGATCTCTGTGAGTTTGGGGTCAGCCTGGTCTACAAGAGCTAGTTCCAGGACAGGCTCCAAAACTACAGAGAAACCCGGACTCGAAAAACAAAACAATAATTTAAAAAAATGTGGACACAGTATAAGTATTATATGAAATTACCTTTAGGCTACATATATAAAGTACATATGAAATGCAAATAACTTTCATGTTTAGATCAGTCTCATGTTCAAGATAATTCATGTATATTCAAATACTCCAAAATCTGGAAATAATCCAGTTTTTTTTTCTGATCCTAAGCATTTCAAATAAGGGATAGTCAATGAAGAGATATAGATTGGAAATAAGGGATAGTCAATGAAGGGATATAGATTGGAAATAAGGGATAGTCAATGAAGGGATATAGATTGGAAATAAGGGATAGTCAATGAAGGGATATAGATTGGAAAGTTTTGCATTTCAGGTGAGCAAATAAAAGTCTACTGAGCCTGGTGCTGGTGGCGCACGCCTTTAATCACAGCACTCGAGAGGCAGAGGCAGGTGGATCTTTGAGTTTGAGGCCGGCCTGGTCTACAAAGTGAGTTCCAGGACAGTTAGGACTGTTATAAAGAGAAACCCTACCTTGGAAAAAAACATACTGAGTATTAAAACAAACAAACAAAAAAACCCGCTACTTTATTTGGGTAAGTAATAAGATCTAAATCTAGATGTGTGGGCTGGAGAGACGGCTCACAGGTTAAGAGCACTGCCTGCTCTTCCAGGGGTCCTGAGTTCAATTCCCAGCAACCACATGATGGCTTACAACCATTTGTAATGAGGTCTGGTGCCCTCTTCTGGCCTGCAGGCACACACACAGACAGAATATTGTATACATAATAAGTAAATAAATAAATATTAAAAAAGAAATAAAAAACATAAATCTAGATGTGTAGGACCTGTGAAAGGGGTCACAGTCAAGTGCCATATAATGGCGTTCCAGTCAGTGATGGATCATATACACCACAGTGGTCCCATAAGAGGTGTCTTCTAGTGACACTGGCGCTGTCTTCATGTAAATATTTCTCATGTCTGTACAATGGCGGGATGTATGACAAGTCTCTCAGAACGTATCTGTCAGGTGCCGCACACTGCAGATTTGCCCAGCAGAGGGAGCAGCAAACATGGAGAACCTGGAGGAGCCTGGACTGGAGCTCAGTTGGCAGAGTGCTAACTCAGCATACATGAGGTTTGTGACCCAGCGCCACCAGATAGCAACACCTAGGGGAATGCCCATGTCTGAAGTCAATAAATAGGAAATAAGTGGATGACCCTTTAAAAACCCGACAAGCAGGAAGAGGTAAGGCCAGTTCCCAACCTTAGCTGCAGGAATAGCAGAAGCGTAAGCAGGCAGTTACTACCCAACTCTGAGTATGGAGTGAGCCTGGGATATCTCCAGCTCAGGGAAGGTAAATGATTCTGAGAAGGCATATGCAGTGCGGAGGAGTGGGCAGGGGTTCCAGTCTAGCATGTCATCACTGGGAGGTTATAGTTGACTCGAGGAGCACCTGCTACTGCTAGTAAAGAGAAAGGCTGTTGGCATTATTTTCCCTAAAAGATTACAAACCATCTGTAAAACTGGGGAAATTTCCAACTCATTTTTAAGATATAAAAGCTATCAAATTCGCTTATGTAATTTTTTTTCACCCCTTTCCCTCCCTACCTTTCTTTGCTGAGCCTCAAACCTAGGACTTTGCATTCCAGGCCAACACTCCATCACCGAGTTACACCTTCAGCCCTCATAGTTTAAGATTTTTATTTTTTCTATATGAATATTTTGTCTGAATGGATATGTAGCATGTGTGTGCCTGGTGCCAATAGAGGCCAGAAGAGGACGTCAGATCCTCTGGGACAGGAGTACAGATGGTTATGAGTTGCCATGTGGGTGGGAACAGACCCTGGGTCCTCTGTAAGAACAGCTAGTGGCCATAATCACTGAACCATCTCACTAGCCCCCAGCCATTAGGATTTTTACTATTATGAGATTTCAAGGTAGGAAAATATAGTCCTCAGTGCAAGCCATTGAATAAACAAATGCAATGAGTGTAATACAGAAAGCCCTGGGGTAGAGGACATGCTCAGTGTGCAAGAGGCCCTGAGCTTAACACACGGCACTGAACTGGAATCCAGGGCTGGGCGTGGCTGTCCGGGCAGACTCTAGGCCTTGGTTTCTACATTGGAAAATGAACTCAAGCGATCTCTAAGGTCTCTCTCAGTTCAGATGTTTCTAAGCCTCTGAGTCCTAGCTCTCACCTGAGTCCTGCTCGCCAGGGGCAATCCGGCGCCTTTCCAAAGCAGCAGTAGCACATGTGACGATGGCCTGGATCCTCATGTCGTCATACATGTTTACTATGCCCCGCAATAGGTTTTCCACTG
This sequence comes from Microtus pennsylvanicus, assembly GCF_037038515.1. NCBI lineage: Eukaryota > Metazoa > Chordata > Mammalia > Rodentia > Cricetidae > Microtus > Microtus pennsylvanicus. The sequence continues at coordinate 31,840,916 of NC_134592.1, read as the reverse complement.
TCTCATGATGCCATTCAATAACTAAGTCATAGAAGAAGAGTGTAAAGAGAATCATCTAGTTAGGGTTAGATATTGTGCAATAAATGGGCAGACAAGAAGTCCCTTTCCCTAGGACAATACAAGAGACACTTTAGGTCAGAATAAAGAATTCAGAGAAAGGCTCCTCTGGCAAATTGTTCCTGTGGTGATTCATACACTTCTCAGGTAGTTTCCCCCAATCTCATCTTATATGCCATTGCTCATTACTTAAACAACTTTCCATGGAAAACAAATGGGGAATAAAATGTAGTGGTTGGCTGGTTTTGGTGGCACACGGTCACTCAGGCTAAAACAGGAGGATCATGAATTGTTGTGGGAGAACCTTTTTGCAGACTGTAAAGATGTGTCTCTGCCAAAGTGCCTTCTGATTGGTTTAATAAAGAGCTGAATGGCCAGTGGATAGGCAGAAGAGAATAGGCAGGACTTCTGGGCCAAGAAAGGAACTCAAGGAAGAAGAAAGGGGATTTCACCAGTGAGACACGAATCGAGCATACAGAATGGAGAAGAGATAAAGAGCCTTGTGGTAGACTGTAGATTAATAAAAGCAGATTAAATTATAAGAACTAGATGAGAACAAGCTAAAGGCCAAACTTTCATAAATAGTAATAAGTCTTCATGTCATTTCTTGGGGGCTGGTGGTCCCAAAGAAAAACTGACTGCATGAACACATGAGTTCAAGACCAGTCTAGGGGACATAGTAGGTCTCCCATCACAAAAACAAACAAAACAGCGAAGGAAGAGGTTCTCAGTTGGTAGAGGCATTAAACCTTCTATCTAAAGTTCTCTGAGGGAAAGTAGATTCATGATAACCTCATTTTTACAACTGAATTCTATAGTTATCTGCAGTTTATTTTGATAGCTGCATATCTTACGCTGGGGCAATATCCTTTGTCTTTCCTGTCACGAGTCATTTATCCAGCATGTTTCAGACATGCGTAAGACACGGTCTCTGCCTGTGTAGTTTTCTCAGTGTGGTTATGGTAGGGGCCCCCAAGAGCCAAAGAAAAGAAAAACGGAACAGCCATGTGGGCTGGTCCGCGTTCACAAGTGTGCTACAACTCCACCACATTCATCTGCAACCAGCTGTTCCTCATCCTTCCCTTCCCTTTCCACCTCAGCTTTTGTTTGTTTGTTTGTTTTTGTTTTGTTTCACTGCCGAGTAATCTAAAGTAGCCATCCATTCAGAAGGTAAAGAACATATAAAATGCTCTGCTCCAGGATGCCTGTGGCTCTGTGTTTGAGGAAAATCCCACAGACAGTGCTAGCACTCAAAGAACTGCTTCCTGCAAAAGCCTGGTGTCAGAAAGCCTTCAGCACAGTGAGTTCCCGTGCATTACTGAAGTTCCCACACGTACCTGCCTATGCATAAAGAATCCAGCATAGCCGGGTGGTGGCACATGCCTTTAATCCTAGCACTTGGGAGGCAGAGGCAGGAACTTTGTGAGTTTGAGGCCAGTCTGGTTTACAAGAGCTAGTTCCAGGACAGGCTCTAAAGCTACAGAGAAACCCTGTCTCAAAAGAAAAAAAAAAAACCAAAAACAAAAAAACAAAAAAAACAAACAAACAAAAAAACCCAAACAAACGAACAAAGAATCTAGCATAGATGTAATAATGTTCACCCGCTCTGCTGATTGAAAGGCTCTTAGCCACACCCCCAAATGAGGCCAGACAGCTGGAGTTTTCAAGGCTGGGGAGCACACACAAAGATCCACTATTTCAGGCCCTTCCTTCACTTACTGAGTGCCCAGGCAGCCTTCCACTCCTGCAGCATCCTCCACAGAGCTGCCAGCTCCCAAGTCACACCCTCCTTCACGGGCTGGGCCTGCTTCTTCACTCTCCTAGCTTTGACAGGCGCGTCCTTCTCGCCCACCTGCAGCAGAAGGCCCTTGACCTGGGTGGGCAGAGCAATCCAACGCTGGGCTCCTTTCCTGAGCTTGTAAGCTGTGCAGTGAGGAGGCACGATGTAACTATGTAACCTGGGACTTGGACATGCTTGCAGGTGCTGTACATAGTCTGGGGCTTTGAATAAGAATGTCACCTAGTGACTGCAGAGATGGTTCATTGGTTAAGAGCACTGACTGCTCTTCCAGGGGACCCAGGTTCAATTCCTCAGAGCCCCCACAGTTCACAACTCTCTGTAACTCCAGTTCCAGGGGATCTGACACCCTCACACATACATGCAGACAAAACACCAATGCATATAATTTAAAAAAAAAATAAAAATAAAAAGAATGTCTCCCATAGGCGTATATATTTGAATGCTTAGTTGCCAGGGAGTGACACTGTTTGAAAGGATTAGAAGGATCAGGAGGCATGCCCTTGTTAGTGTAGGTATGGCTTTGTTGGAAGTCTGCCACTGGGGGTGGGCTTTGAGGTTTCAAAAGCCCAAACCAACCCACTCCTTTTCAGCCTGTGGACCAGGATGTAGCCCTCAGCTACTGCTAGCACCGTGTATGTGCATGCTCCCAGCCATGATGGTAGTGGACTAAGAAAGCCTCTGAAAGTGTAAGCAAGCTCCCAATTAAACCCTTTCGTAAGAGCAGCCTTGGCCATGGTGTCTGCCTGTAACAGAATGGTGACTAATACAACTAGCTACATGCTCAGCTCCAGAGAGCCCACCCGAACAGTGAAGGGACAAAGAATCAGGAATCAGACAGTCTCTTAGAAGATGGGTGCATTTTGTTTTAGAAGTTTGTTTCTTGGTCACATCTGTCTTAGAAAATGAAAAATGTTATACATAAAAAAAAAGAGCTGTGGAAATGGCTCAGGGGACAAAGCACTTGCTATGCTAATGTGAGGCCCAGGGTTTGAATCTCCAGCACCCAACTGAAAGGCAGGTGTGGCAGCCTGACTGGAATCCCAGCACTTAAAAAGCTGAGACAGGAGCTCTTCTGAAAACAGCTATGCTAGCCTGACAAACTATTGGTGATACCTGGGGTCAACTGAGAGCCCCTGGCTCAATGGATAAAATGGAGAGGAATTGAGGAAGACTGTTGGAAGGAGGAGGCCGCTTTTTTGTCCTGGCTGTCCAGAACCAAAATAATCATACAGAAACTGTATTAATTAAATCACTGCTTGGCCCATTAGCTCTAGTTTCTTATTGGCTATCTTATTGGCTAAATATAAATTAATTTAACCCATCTCTATTAATCTGTGTATTACCACGTGGCAGTGGCTTACCGGGTAAAATTCCCAGTGTCTGATTCTGGGTGCTTGGGTGCTCTATGGTGTCTCTCCCTGCCCTTTTTTCTCCCAGCATTTTGTTTAGTTTCTCCCCCCCACACCGCCTAGCTCTGTTTCCCTACAGCTCTGCTATAGGCCCAAAGCAGTTCCTTTATTAACCAATGAAAGTAACACATAGACAGGAGGATTTCCAGCATTAGCTTCCGGCCTCTACACATGTGCCTACTCTTGGGTACTGACACATACATGTACACACATCACTACACACAGAGACATACCAAGAAAAATGGGAAAAAAATCAAAGACCCTCAGGGCTGAGGCAGGATGAGTTGAGTATGAGGTGGAGGGGCTGGAGCCAGGGACACGGAGGTGGGTGAGGGGTGTGATGAGCGTCCTGTGGAAGCACTGAGAATACATGAGAATGCACCGGTCTTGTTGGTACTTACCCTAAGCCGTGTGTTTACACCTAATACCAGATTTCATCGGGACCCAAGTTCTACCATCTTGCAATCAGTAGTTTACAATGTTCCGAGATCATTTTTGGTTGTTAGGAAGGGAGTGCCCTGGTCATTGTTGGTGTCCATGACTTTAAAGAAACAGCTTCACTTTCCCACTCCCCCGTCACTAGCATTCTGATCATGCTCCTTACGTATTTCAGGGACAGGCTGGAAGCTCCACTTTTCAGGGCTTTCTGGGAAGATCTTAGTTAGGTGCTTGTCATACCGATTGAGGTTTTCCAAGACAATTTGGTCATTCCTCCCACCAATCTGGTGAACAATCTTCACTCCGTCTATGAAGATAGATGCAATGAGTGACCAGCCCCTCCTTTCCCCCTAATCTAAGCCCTTGGGACATTGTTAAAGGGTAGTTGTTGCTCAGAAATGTCACAGCTAGTAGCCTCGTAGGGAAGCCTTGTGAAGACCTAGGAGAGCCAAAGATAGTGTTTTCCGCTGGTAAAGCAGAAACTAATTTCTAAGTGGTGCTAGACACTAAACAAGGGGCACTTAATTAACCCCACCAGCTATGAAACCCTTATGATAGTTCTGTTAAGCTCTTTAAGACTCAGACCATGGCAGTGTAGGGGCAAGATGGAACTGGTAAAGAAGGAACAGCTTGGAACATGTTCTACAAGGCTGGGCATTGGAAGGTTAGCAGGGTGGAAGGAAGGGGGTAATGGGGCAGTCATGAAAACCCTCCATGTGCTAAGCACTGTGCAGCTCTGCAGATGCTTTGTCTGCTGCACCAAAAGTACATTCTTGTTAGCATTGCCTTACAAGTAAGTGTCATATTTAGGCTGTGCGGGGTGGTGGTGGGTATTGTGACTATGTAGTTTGCTGAAGGCTACTAGGAAGGAATCAAGCCAATATTTAAATAAATCTACCTGTTTCCAAACCTGTTTGTTTGCTTTGTTTGTTTTTTAAAACACAGCAGGCCAATTGGGGAGGAAGGGCAGGTATCTAAAAGTGGGGAAAGGGTAGACAGAAGAACAGGGTGTTCCTAAAGTCAACTGACTCATGTTACAAACCCGTCCTCCACTCCTTAGTAAGATGGAGAGACAGGGAGGCAGACAAAAGAAATGTCTACTCCCCACTAGATACCCCTGCCACAGATCCTGTACTAGCAGGGAGAAGCCCCCAGAGACTCTTGCCCCCGTTTGCTACTATTCTGCCCCATGACGCCCTTGCTCCCTTGGCCCATACCCCCACCCTGGAGTATTTACCAAAGTAAATCTCTTGCTCAAAGGTGTTGTCTGTAGAGTAAGCAAACTCTCCAGCTTTGGGGTTCACCTGCCGGAAGGGGTTCTGAGGTGGAGGCTGGAAGTTGCTTTTCTCTTCTTTGATCCCCTCGGCCGTCATGTTGCCAGGCAGCATTTCAGCTGTCTGGACTTGTAAGGAGGAGTAACCAGGTAATCTTGGCAGTGGCGAGAAAGAGAAAAAGTGCAGAGTGGGAGATGCGCACCTTTCCATAGGGGTCCGTGACTCCCCGTAGCCCCCTGAAGCTCTTTGACATAGAGACATCTAGATAAGTATGCCTAATGACTGCTCTTCCCTCTGTGGCGCCATCTGAATAGGAAGCCTCTGGAAGAGCCTATCTTCAACCACCCTGCTACCCTCCACTGGTGAAGCCACGCCTGTGCTATGTTATTGGTGCTCTAACAAATAAAGCTTGCCTGGAAGTCAGAGGGCGGAGCTAGCTACTAATTAATCATAGAAGCCAGGCAGTGGTGGCACACACCTCAACCTCAGAACTTGGGATCTCATGCCCAGGCTGGTCTCAAAGTTGTGATCTTCCTGTTTTTCTGCCTCCCAAGTGCTAGGATTAAAGACATGTACCACCATGGCCAATCTGCAGTCTGCTAACACTGGTTCCCTTAGAAGGTGCATGGATTTGGGGAAGGGAAACTGCCTTCTCTTTACCTTGATGAATCTGTGTGGGAATTCTGTCTGTTCACTAGGTGGACACATCTGCCCTTTTTTTTAAAAAAATAATTATTATATTCCCATCACTCCATAGACTAACTGAAATATCAGCAATAACAAAAAAAATCAACTCATTTTTGTCCAATAGGTCCCATTTAGATGTCAGGGAGATTTCAATAGCTCCTGTCTTCCCACTAGCTGGGAACGAAAGGAAGCAATCAGAGATGGGTCACCTTCTCCTCTCGGATCGCTTGCTTCTCTGCCCTGAGTCTGCTTGTGTTTGGTGTCAGGGAGTCTTACTCAAAGTGAAGCAGACCAACTCGGTGTCGGGAGCCCTCTGCCCTTCTCACTGTCAATGTAAATACTTTTCTTGGAGCCCTACTGAGTTGGATGTCAGCCTGAGAGCTTACTTCCTGGAGGCTAGGAACAGAACCCTTTAAGACAGTGACTGAACAGGGTGTGTCCTGCAGAGATATCTGGTAGTGTCTGAGACATCTTTGGTGGTAACAACCGAGATATCCTTGTAACAGTAGGGGTCTTCCTGGTGCCTAGTGGGTGAAGACCAGAGAGGCTGCTAACATCCTACACAGCACCGGACAGCCGCTTAGGATAGAATAGTGTCCAACCCAGAATGTCAGCAGTGTAGAGGCTTAGAAACCTCACTGGGAGGAGACCTCAGAAAGCTGGTGGTGGTGGTGAAGGAGAGGTTGACGGGAAATGATGTTCTGAAGTATAGAGTGTGGGCTGGGGTGTAGCCAGGGGTAGTGTACTTGCCCAGCAAGTGCAAGGGGTGGCTTTGATCACCGGCACCAGGGAAGACACGATGATATCAAATAAGGAGCCTATGGAGAGTTCCTGAAGTAGAACCATGGACCACTTCACTAGGCCCACTTGAGGCCAGCCTACCTGTAGAAAACAGGAAGCAGCAGCTCAGGCTTCTTTACTTCCTTGGGGGGAGGGGTCACATGTTCACCCTCAAATTCCGCTGTTTCTTCTGCCTCCAGCTTTTTGAGGAGCTCCAGGTCACTCTCTGAAATGAGCTCATCCCGAATATGGCTCCAGTCGTATTGCTGGCGCAAAAAGCTCTGCCATTTGTTAGGCGACTGCCCAGGCCTCGGAGGACGCTTGTTCTGGATCCAGCGCGCTGTGCGCTTGTCTAGCTTCTCCAGCACGATGGCTTCCCAGCCTCGGGCTTCCTTCTCCCCAGGTGGAAGCCAGGTTTCCCTTTCCTCCAGACTCTCATCTGGAGACGGTGACAGTTCCAGCATATCTGGCTTCAAGCAGGAATAGCGGGGACGTGGGGGAGATGCTTTCTGGTCCAGGCCTTTGGGCTTTGGTTTTTTCGGTATCTTTTTAGAACCCACAGGGCTTTGTGTCTTCACAAAATTGGGGTTGTCTCCTGCCAAGAGCTCTGAGGCACGCAGAGCCCTGGTGTAGGCACGTTTCTCGGTGTGGGTCTTCTTGGCCTGTAGTGGTGGAATGATATCATCCGTGTTGTAGACGTGCTCAAAACTGTACTGATTGAAAGGCATGCTGGGCAGTCCCCGCTGCCACCCCACGTCCTCAGAGAAGGAAAGGTCGGCAGCTGCCTTTTTCACATACTGGTTCTTGATATGCTCGCAGTGCTGTGGGCTGAAGCGTAAGACAGGTGGTACCCTGGAGATGGAGGTACACTCCTCCTGGTCTTCCGGTTTCCAGTAGAGGAAGGTCAAGCCCCATCCCAGCCGAGGGGGCTGTGGCTCAAGGCACCGAATGGAGTAAGCCTTTTTCTTTCTGGGCTTGGTCATGCTTTGTTTCGGATCTTCCTGTCCACACAGCTGGTTCACAAGCAGGGCCTGCAGGCACCCAAGAGAGGGACAGTGAATAATCCACACTAGGAGGAACCCGGAAGCCCATAGTGGAATAAGGAAGGAAAAGAAAAAACAGTGCAACATCCTAAATAGCTCTTAGTTAGACTCTTGTAGACAAACTGTCTACAGAGCTCAGGCCCTCATAGCCTTATGAGCGATCATGGTTTTTCAACCCATTTCCATTTTTTTTCTTTTTAAAAAAAATTTCTATCTCCTCCCCACCTCCCTTTTCCTTCCCCCTCCCCCCATTCCCTGCTCCCCTCCCCCTCCCTCTCCATTTCCATTTTTTAAAAAGATTTATTTATTTGTTTCTTTATTATATATACAGTGCTCTGTCCACATATATGCCTGCAGGACAGAAGAGGGCGCTGGATCTCACTACAGATGGTGTGAGCCACCATGTAGGTGCTTAGAATTGAACTCAGGACCTCTGGAAGAGCAGCCAGTGCTCCTAACTGCTGAGCCATCTTTTCAGCCTCTTCTCCATTTTTATTTTTATTCAAGTGTTTCCATTTCTTTGTTGACTGAGGTTTCTGTCCCACCAGGTTCCACAGCTGGTTAGTCTCAAATAAACACACAGAGGTCTACATTAATCATAAACTGGTTGGCCTAGTAGCTCAGGTTTCTTAATTCTTATAACTTATATTAGTCCATAATTCTTGTCTGTGTTAGCCACATGACTTGATACCTTTTTTGGCAAGGCAGTCACATGTTGCTTACCCTGCAGACTGAAACTTCCCTCTTCCCAGTATTCTCATTGCTCTGCCTCTACTTCCTGCCTGGTTGTCCCAACTATACTTCCTGCCTGGCTACTGGCCAATCAACATTTATTTAAAATACAAGTTACAGGGTACAGGCCATTGTCCCACAGCACTTGTAAGCAGCTGGGTACTGAGGTGGGATACCCCTCTGTATGCTGTGAATCCCATTGATGAATAAAGAAACTGCCTTGGCCTGTTGATAGGGCAGAACTTAGGTAGGTGGGGAAAACTAAACTGAATGCTGAGAGAAAGGAGGCAGAGTCGGAGAGAAGCCATGTAGTCCGGCTGGAGATAGGTGCCGAAACTTTGCTGGTAAGCCATTGCCCTGTGGCAATGCACAGATTAATAGAAATGGGTTAAATTACTATGTAAGAGTTATCCAGTAAGAAGCTAGAGCTAATGGGCCAAGCAGTGATTTACTTAATACAGTTTCTGTGTGGTTATTTTGGGGCTGAGTAGCCAGGAACCAACAAGTGGCTTCCAGCAGGGTACAGCAGTGTACACCTGGTATTGTCCCAGCTACTAGGAGGTGCGGGTTGGGTACAGAGTGAGCTCAGAAGTTCCAGGCTAGACCCCACTCTTCAGGGAGCAACGATTGGGGAATGCCTTTATCCTGCATAAGCTGGCTGGATCCCCAGCTATTCTCTGAGCATCCCTTCCTCCCTCCCCACAGTGCAGCTTCCTCCCATGTCCTCTACATGAAATGGTACTTGATCTGTACTTGACATAACTTGACCTACTCTTTCAGGTTCAGCTCAATCTCCCCCCCCCTAACTCTTTCTTTGTCAGACTTGTTGTAAATCAGGTAGCCCTAGCCATCCTGGCCTTGGACCAACCTCCTTTCCCAACATTCAGCAGTAGGTTCAGCAATTCCCAGGGCCAAGCCCTTCTTTGGCTCTACCAACTCCTGTTGTTCCTGAATTGCCTCAAGGGGCCAGCAGGCTGTTGGCTGTCCCTTTGCTCCACATTGTGCTTTCTGACCCCAGGCAATGTCTTCTAGGAATGAGACTTGACCCTGGGAGGTTTCTTTTTATCAGGGTCATTTTATCTAGAACATTTGCTTACAGGCCAGAATTGACTAGTCAAATAGGATTATTTGTATGTTCCTCTGGGACTTTATTGTCCTGAAAGCATTAGTTTGTTTCATTTCTTCACAGCCACCAGGCCAATATGGCCACAAGGGCATTTAATATTAAATAGTTGGACTAGAAAAATTAGGGCAAAGGTAAAGGCTGGTCACAAGGAGATAATTCCCCTGAAACAGTGCCTGCTCTGGCTGGTTGAAAATTAACTGTTGGGTTGGTGAGACTGATATTAGTGTTCTTTATAGTCTTACACATTAGTGTGAATCTTACTTCTATGTCAGGAAGTATTTTGGCCCTGAGCATTTTATTTTATTTTTATTACAGTTATATAATTTATTTTATTGGGGGAGATATATATGTCAAAGTTTTTACTTGTAGAGGTTAAGTTGGGTAATGTGGGACCCAAGGTCATCAACCTTGGAGAACAGCACCTTTAACACACTGAGCTATCTCACCAACTTTAAAAACAGGATGAGGGTAGGTTTCCCTCCCATTCATGTAGTTACTGAGGGTGTTCCCAGAAATGCCATTAAACCTGTGTCCTAAGGGATTTTATAACAGTGCAATCACAAAGAACACCATATTGTCATGCATTCTCAAAGAATAGTTATTATCTGATATGATGGCTGACTGAGAAGGAAGGAGACACATGGTAAGTCCATTTCTAAAGCTCCAGGCTTCATACTCACTTTGTCTGTTGTCTGTCATCTGTCTGACTGTCTGTCTTTGTATCTTTGTGTGTGTGTACGTGTATGTCTGCCATCTCTCTGTCTCTGGTGTGTGTTTGGGTATCTGTCTGTCTCTCTGTCATCTGTCTGTCTGTCTCCATCCTTTCTTTCTTCCCTTTATTGGACAGAGATGATAAGAAGCCAAGTTGTGCTATGACCTTGCCCCTCTTCCCTCTCACAGCTTCAGGATGGTCCTACCGAATGCCTGTGAGCAGATACATCGTATAGAATAGAATTGAATATTTATTACTTAGAGGAGAGGGGGAGAAGGAGAAGAGGGCAGAGAGAGAGAAAGGGGGGCGGAAAAGTGGGGAGAGGCAGAAGCGAAGCTGCCTCTCCGAGAGGAAGATGGAAAAGAGAGCGAGTTCAGGCCGGAAGCTGAAGATCAGCCTGTACAATGTGTCTGTCCACGTGTCTCCCACCCGCTTGCCCCCCCACCTGCTCGCTGCTGGGAACCTGTGCCTTCCGGGAACTCACTGTCACCTGCCCAGCCACTCGCCACATGGCTGGGTCTGCGTGGCTCTCCTGGTCAGGGAACCTCACTGTCTCCAGGACCAGCCTGCCCCACTGCCAGCTGCTTGGGACCCGCTGACAACAAAAATCATAAAACAAGTAACATATAAAGGCAAACCTATCAGAATTATACCTGACTTCTCAATGGAAACATGAAAGAAAAAGGTTCTGGACAGGTGTTATGCAGACACTAAGAGACTATGGATGCCAGCCCAGACTACTATACCCAGCAAAGCTTTCAATCACCATAGGTAGAGATAACAAGACAAAACAGATTTAAACAATACTTGTCCATAAATCCAGCCCTACAGAAAGTGCTAGGAGGAAAACTCCAAACCAAGGAAGTTAGCTACACCAACAAAAGCACAGACGATAGATAATCCCACACCAACTGATTCCAAAGAAAGGAAATGCATACACACAATACCACCACCACCAACAACAAAAGTATCAGGAACTAGAAATTGTTAAGTAAAAAATAATAAAAAGGGACAGCTCCGCCGGCAAAAGAAATCCAATTAGGTCACATCAAACCGAATCAAAATGCCCATCGTTTTATTAAACATGATGCTCTCGGGTGGCTGAGCGCACGGCGGGGAGACAAGAAAGCAGAGAGCACGTGTAGACTGGAAAACCACGTGTTTCTCCTCTGGGAGCCCACTTAAATACTCTGTGGGAGTGGTCCTGACCCTCCCCAGGGAGAGGTCAGGACCAGGCAAGCTGGGATTTGGAGTCCGGACCAAAGCAACTCCTAGGCCAGGGAGGCTGGGATGGATGCCAGGAGCTGGGGGCTATGCTCCCAACTTAACTGAAATCACTAGTCATTAATATCAATGGACTTAATTTGCCTATAAAAAGACACAGGCTAACAGATTGGATACAGAATCTATCCTGCTGCATACAAAAACACACCTCAACTTCAGAGACAGACCTTAACTTAGAGTCATGGGTTGGGAAAAGATTTTCCAAGCAGATGGACCTAAAAAATAAGCTAGTGTGATATCCAACAAAGCAGACTTCAAACTAAAGTAATCAAAGAGACTAAGAAGGCCATTTCATATACGTGGCAGGAAAAAATCCATCAAGATGAAGTCTCAATTCTGACCATCTCTGCCCCAAATACAAGAGCACCCACATTTGCAAAGTGTCCTCCCCGCCTCCCTTCTGAACCTCTGACTGACACCTCTCACCCAGATTCACAGCTGCCTCCAGGGAATACACTCAGGGCTTGAACAAAAGCTCCTGGAAAGAAGCCCCAGGGGCCACTGAGCCTTCTACAAGGTGGAGAAACTGCTTAGAACTTCAAAGACTGTGGAGAGTCTGGGGTGTTGCCAGCCGGAGCCTAATTACAGTTTACCTGGAGCTACCTTCAGCTCCCTAAACAGCCAGTCCTTTCCCAGCTTTCTATCTAAGTTCACATCCTGTGACTGCTGGGTGAAGCCTTGTGTGATGTCTTAATTTAGCAGACCACTAGCTTTCACCAACCTAAAGGCTGAGTGTCATCAGACCCACTTATGTTTACACCAATATAATTGAAAAGTGTCTGGATTTATGACCTTTTTCCCCCCACAAAACCATCACGAAATCGCTACCTTATAGGGACACAGTATTTGGAGAAACCTAATTTCCAAGACTATGGTTGTTATTCTTTTGGTCCCTGCCCTAGCCATGCCCACTCCTTTTTAACCTCTGACCTCGTCCGCCATCGCTCTCTCTCTCTCTCCTCCTCTCTCTCTCCCTCCTTCTCTCCTTCTCTTTCTTCTTCTTCTCTCTCTCTCCCTTCTTTTCTTTCCCTCTTTTTAAATAAATGTTTATGGCTATTTCCTGTGTTTATATGTCTGTTACCGCCGCTACCACCAGCGCGGCTTGTGCCCTCCCGCTGGTGGGAAGCTGTAGCCGCTTTTCTCATGGCAACTCCGCCAGCCCGCCCTGGGGACCGACAACCGTCTCTTCGTCTCTTCGGGGCTAGCAGCTGCTTTTATGGCTCCATGGGTCTGCTCACATGCGCCTGCTGCATTGGGGGTTCAGCCGCATGGCTTCCCGCTGCCGCTGGGAACCCCCCATATATTTTTTTAATAATAACAATGGTCACTAATATTTGACTCCAGAATAAATGACCTCTTTTACTCCTTAGAGATAAAAGCCGTCCGTTTCGTTTATAATGTCATAAAGACAGTCTCCCAGCATTCAGGAGGAAGAGGCAGGCAGATCTCTGTGAGTTTAAAGTCAGCCTGGTCTACACAGAGAAACCCTGTCTGTAAAAGCAAAACAAAACCAACCAAACAACAACAAAACCCTCCCCCCAAAAACCAAAAGAACAACAACAAAGCAAAACACAAAACAAACAAAACCTAGAACCCTAAAGCAACAAAAACCAGTCTGCTGTAGTGCCTTCACCTTAGAGTCCAAACCCCAGCCACTTCAAGATGAGACCTGACTAAGATTGAAGGTCCGGCTGCTGTCTGCATGCTGAGCCTTTTACACAGCTTCAGTTTTCTTAGGAACCTCAGTCTGCCCTCTCTCCATGCAGCTGATACTGATGTAGATCGTAGTGATATTTTGTTTTGTGATCTAACAAATATAGCTTGCCTGAAGATCAGAATACAGAGCTAAGTCACTAGTTAGCCATAGAGGCCAGGCAGTGGTGGCACACCTTTAAACCCAGCACTTGGGAGGCAGAGAGACCTCTGTGAGTTCAAGGCCATCCTGAGGTACGCTGTTTGAGACTGAAACAGTCTCAAACAGAAGCAGCCAGGAGGTGATGGCTCACACCTTTAATCCTAGTACTTGGGAGTCACACACCTTTAATCTCAGCATTAGGGAGGTGGAGATAGGAAGGGATATGGCTGGGGGCAGGGTAGGGGGAGGAGAGGAATTAAGACGGAGGAGACGAGGTCAGATGCTGTCTGCAGTCTGGGAATGCATTCTGAGGATTTGTAGAGACAGGGTTAACCCTTTGGCCTGAACATTGGTAGATAAGAACTCCCTAGTGACTGGCTTCTCTGCTCTGATCTTCAACATTAACCCCTATATCTGACTCTGAGTTTTTACTGTTAAGAATAATTAGAATTTGTGCTATATCAGATCCTGCTAAAGCTGTAGTGAGTTGAAATTACCTTCCAAGTGGCATAGTGTCCCACAGTACAGACTTAAAGAGAAGCGAGGTTCTGTGTCATAAACCTTCCTTGGTTCCTTAGGTTCCAAAGCTGCTTAGCTGCTTATAGTGGTCTCCTGGCAACAAATCTTCAGAACCCATTCACAGAAGCAGTGGGCTTGGTTGGGGTGTCTTCAACTACTCATCAAATCTCCTTTGTGAACTCTGAGCTTTGAAGAACTGTTCCATAGTTGTTGGTTGGCAGCTTACTGGATTTCCTACTTACTCATTGTAAAATAACCAAAACACCAAAAACAAACCCTCTTAAGTCTTTAAAGCTTCCTATATGCCCCTCTCCCTGACCCCCCACTCCAGGGGCTCTTACATCCTGCTGAGAACCAGCCACCACAGAACACCTGGATAAGTAACTCTTGGTATTTCCCAAATTGCCAGGCAGGTTAGAGTTCGGTGACTCCTGACCTTAGCGCAGTGTGAGATCATTTGAAACTAGGTAAAAAAAAAAACATTGCCTGGAAAAGTGCTTGAGCAGTTGTCCTGGGCTCCTTTTCTATAACTGTGATAAATCTCTGAGCAAAACCAACTAGAGGAGGAAAGGGTTTATTTGGTGTTCACTTTCGGATTACAGTCCGCCTTGCCGGAAGTCAGGACACCCCCCCCCCCAAGAAGGAACCACCGAGGAACTCTGCCTTGCTTTCCTTCTGCTCATACGCAGCCAACTTCCTTTATTTCTTTTTTAAATTTTTATTTTGCTTTATGTGTATGGATGTTTTGCCTGCTTGTGTATGTCTCAGATCCTCTGGAGCTGCCATATGGGTGTGGGAATCGAACCCAGGTCCTTTAGAAGAACAGCTGGTGCTCTTAATCACTGAGCTAATGGTCCACTCCCCAGCCAACTTTCTTATAAAACCCAGGACAATCTGCCCAGGGAGGAATTGACCCCAGTGGCCTGGGCCCCTCCCTCCCACATCAATCATCAGCGTCATGTAGACCAATGTGATAGACGCAATTCCTCAACTGAGGTTCTCTGCTCCAAGGTGTTTCTAGTTTGGTCAAGTGGACAAAAACTAACACAGCCGTCTTCTTGGGAGCAGGGACAAGTGCGTCTTAGACAGTTTCAGGTTTCTCTAATAACAAAGATGGGCAATTATCCTTGTTATTAAGGTCCAAGACCATGATAGCTTATGAAACAGTTGGGGAGCGTGGAAAGTCCACGATGAGTAGGCAGTGTTTGCCTTGAGGGCCAACATGAGCACAGTGTAGAAAGGACTAACCATGACGTCATTCGGCTATTTTTACACATGTCTAGAATCCAGGTAAAGGGTCATGAGGCATGAAGTCCGTTGGACATGGGACTTACATGTAGGCTAAGCACGTGCAGACACCAGAGTGCTCATGTTTGAAAGAACAGTCCTAAGATTAGTAACAAGTGTCCGTTACTCCACAATGTGATGAAACAATTGTAATCCTACACTCTGGAGTCTGCAACCTTAGGAATTTGGCGACTGGAGGTGTCATTGGGTGAGAGGACTTTGAAGAGCGAGCCGCAGTCCAGCCCACTCTTCATGGGGCAAAGAGCACCTGAAAAACAGTACTAGGGAGGGGGTTCCGGATATAACAAAGTCTTAAGCACAGACGCTTAGTCAAAGTCTGTCTCTACTTCGTTGCTTTGCTGGCTCTGAGCTTTCCAACTCCCCGAGCCCCACAGCTCAGCCCAGTGGACGCTTACACTGCAGGCAGGGAGCCGGCCGCTAGAGGATCTCTAACTCACCCCAAGAAACTGAGGGCTGAAGTGAAGAAGCAAAATGGTGGCCTCGCTTCTCGCTGTCCTGCGAACAAGCAGGTTGTGTCAATGGGGCTGCAAGAGCAGGGCGCAGCTGTTAGGGCCCCTGCCGTTTGGTCCCGGTGGCTGGAGCACTTGGGCTCCTGAGCGGACAAACGCGACGCTGAGCCTGGAGCCCGCGGGCCGCAGCTGCTGGGACGAGCCGCTGAGCATCTCCGTGCGCGGCCTGGCCCCCGAGCAGCCCGTCACGCTGCGCGCCGCCCTGCGCGACGAGAAAGGCGCGCTCTTCCGCTCCCACGCGCGCTACCGCGCCGACCCCCACGGCGAGCTGGACCTGGCGCGCGCGCCCGCGCTGGGCGGCAGCTTCGCGGGGCTCGAGCCCATGGGGCTGCTCTGGGCCATGGAGCCCGACCGGCCGCTCTGGCGTCTGATCAAGCGCGACGTGCAGACGCCCTTCGTGGTGGAGCTGGAGGTGCTGGACGGCCACGAGCCCGACGGCGGGCGGCTGCTGGCGCGGGTGGTGCACGAGCGTCACTTCATGGCTCCCGGAGTGCGGCGTGTGCCCGTGCGCGAGGGCCGTGTGCGCGCCACCCTCTTCCTGCCTCCAGGTGAGCAGCCCTCCACCTTCCCTAGCTCAGAGTTCCTCTGTGATTTTAAGTGAAGAAAAAGGTAGCTCCCAATGACTTAGGACTCACAGGGAAGGAGACTGGACCCAGCTGGAAGGGGCCTGTTTTGATGATGCTGTTTCCCGGAAGCTGGTCCTTTATTCCGCAGCTAAGTTAAAGGGCATCAAAAGGGGAGAGACTCTTAATAATGAAGTCCTTAGTGTTACCCCCATCTACCCTCGATTCATTTCAGAATTTTTTTCTGTTTTTCCTTGTGGTGGTTTGGGAATTCAAACTAAGCAAGCACTCTGCTACTCAGCCCAATTTTTCAATATTTAAAAATTGTACTGGTTTTTAGCTGTATGTGGAAGTCCTAGCAAACCAGGCAGGAGAATCAACAGGACTCCAAAGCAGTGGTGGATGAAGCAATCAACTCCCAGGAGAGGCCATTTAATATCGTGCCACTGAGATAAACTTTACAAGGCGTGGCTCTGTTGGTAGAGTGCTTGCTTAGCCTTCGAGTGGCCCTGGGTTTGATCCCCAGCACAGCCATAAACTGGACATGTTAAAGGTGTGTATACAGGGTTGCCATCCCAGCGCTCATAGGTCGTGACGGGATATACAGAAGCTCTGGGCCATGTTTGGTTACATAGCAATACTGGGGCATGCTAGGCATGCTGGCAAAGCAGGCAAGATCAGCAAAGTCTTTAAATGACTCTTGTGAGTAGTTCCGGAGAAGCGCACACAGAGGGCTTTTGTCATTTCAATACTCATCTATTCTCGAGTGGAAGACAAGCCTCTTTATAAAAATGTTTTTAAAAAAAATAGTTTTTTTTTCCAAGATAGGGTTTAATCTATGTAGTGTTGGCTGTTCTGAAACTTGCTCTGTATAGACCAGGCCAGCCTCCAACTCACAGGGATCCTCCTGCCTCTGCCTTCAGAGTGCTGGGGTTAAAGGTGTGCACCACCACCGCCCACTACATTCTATAGGCTACATTATTTTGCATTCCACCAGCATCACATGATGGTTCTGGTTGCTGCACATCCTGACTGACAGGTGGTACTTAGCAATTTCTGACCCGAGAGGATAGTGGTGTGGTGTGTGTGTGTGGTCGGTTGTTCTTACTCTTTGGCTCTTTTAGGGGCCCACTATCCAGCTCCCAAATAAATACACACAGAAGCTTATTTTTTTTTATTGATATTTATTGAGCTCTACATTTTTCTCTGCTCCCCCCATGCCTCTCCCCTCCTCTCTTCAATCCTCCCCCTAGGTCCCCATGCTCCCAATTTACTCAGGAGATCTTGTCTTTTTATACTTTCTATTTCCCATGTAGATTAGATCTATGTAAGTCTCTCTTTGTGTCTGCATTGTTGTCTAAATTCTCTGGGATTGTGGTTTTTTGTTTTGTTTTGTTTTGTTTTTGTTTTGTTTTTTCGAGACAGAGTTTCTCTGTGGTTTTGGAGCCTGTCCTGGAAGTAGCTCTTATAGACCAGGCTGGTCTCGAACTCACAGAGATCCGCCTGCCTCTGCCTCCCAAGTGCTGGGATTAAAGGCGTGCGCTACCACCGCCCGGCTGGGATTGTGGTTTTTAGGCTGTCTGTTTTTGCTTTATGTTTAAAAACCACCTATGAGTGAGTACATGTGATAATTGTCTTTCTGTGTCTGGGTTACCTCACTCAAAATAATGTTTTATAGCGCCATCCATTTTTCTGCAAAATTCAAGCTGTCGTTACTTTTTCTGCTGTGTAGTACTTCATTTTCTGTTGTAAATGTACCACATTTTTCTTATCCACTCTTCGATCGAGGGGCATTTAGGTTGTTTCCAGGTTCTGGCTATGACAAACAATGCTGCTGTGAACATAGTTGAGCACATGTCCTTGTGGCACAATTGAGCATCCTTTGGATATATATATATATATATATCCAAAAGTGGTATTACTGGGTCTTGATAAAGGTTGTTTCCTAATTTTCTGAGAAATCGCCACACTGACATCCAAAGGGGTTATACCAGCTTGCACTCCCACCAGCAATGCAGAAGTGTTCTCTTTTCCCCACAACCTCTCCAGCATAAGTTTTCATCAGTGTTTTTGATCTTGGCCATTCTTTACAGGTGTAAGATGGACATTTGTCTGATGACTAAGGATGTTGAACATTTCCTTAAGTGTCTTTCAGCCATTTTAGCTCCCTCTGTTGAGAGTTCTCTGTTTAGGTCTGTACTCCATTTTTTTTTTAAGATTTATTTATTATGTATACAACTTTCTGCCTCATACCCACACGCCAGAGGAGGGCGCCAGATCTCTTTTCAGATGGTTTGGAGCTACCATGTGGTTGCTGGGAATTGAACTCAGGACCTCTGGAAGAGCAGACAGTGCTCTTAACCTTTGAGCCATCTCTCCAGCCCTCCATTTTTTTTTTATTGGATTATGTGATCTTTTGGTGACCAATTTCTTGAGTTCTTTATATATTTTGGAGATCAGACCTCTGTCTGATGTGGGGTTAGTGAAGATCTTTTCCCATTCTGTAGGCTGTTGTTTTGTCTTGTTGACCGTGTCCTTTGCTTTACAGAAGCTTTTCAGTTTCAGGAGGTCCCATTTATTGTTTCTCTCAGTGTCTGTGCTGCTGGGGTTATATTTAGGAAGTGGTTCCCTGTGCCAATGAGTTCAAGTGTACTTCCCACTTTCTCTTCTATAAGGTTCAGTGTGTCTGGCTTTATGTTGAGGTCTTTGATCCATTTGGACTTGAGAGGCTTATTCTTTCTTATGAATGCCTGACCTTGGCTTGTTTCATGCCAGCTTTTCTTAAATTAAGCCTTCTACCTTTTTGTGTCTGGGCTTTATGTTTCTCTATTTCTGTATATCTTTCCCCTCCTTCTTATTCCGTGTTTGGCTGGGTGGCTAGCCGCTTCTTTTCTCACTCCTTGATCCCCTCTTCCCCGATTTCTCCTCCCATTTACTCTCTGCACGACAGCTCCTATATCCCTCTCCTGCCTAGCTATTGGCCATTCAGCTCTTTATTAGACCAATCAGGTGTTTTCGACAGGCAAAGTGACACAGCTTCACAGAGTTAAACAAATGTAACATTAAAAAATGCAACATATCTTTGCATCATTAAGCAAATGTCCCACAGCATAAATGAATGTAACACATCTTAAATATTCTACAACATGTGGTGTATGTGTGTGTGTGTATAATCACATTTAGTATGTCATACATGCTAGATAGCACTCTACCCTGGCCTAGTGTATTTTTAATGTTCTTTGTAAAAGTCTCTGGATTTGAGTCTTAGATATAGAGGGGAATGTGGGTGGAGAGAAAGCTGTTTAATTATCCTGGGCCACTCTGGATACTTGGAGACAGAAGTTCCTTCAGCCTCCTGATAATAAGGAGAAAACATGTTTGTCCTAGATTAAGCAACAAACACCTACTAATGCCACTGTGAACATCTTCAGTAATGCTTAGTTCTCTTTCTTCCCCAGAACCTGGGCCCTATCCTGGGATCGTGGACCTTTTCGGAGTTGGAGGTGGCCTTCTGGAGTATCGAGCAAGTCTGCTGGCTGGGAAGGGCTTTGCTGTCCTGGCTCTGGCTTATTATAAGTACGATGACCTCCCCAAGGGCTTGGAAACCATGCGCATAGAGTACTTTGAAGAAGCCGTGAACTACCTGCTCAGTCACCCTGAGGTTAGATCTCCCCCAGATTTCACTGGGCCCTGTCATACCTCATCTTGTGCTTGATTTCACAGAACGACTGAACTGATGACGGCCTCTCTCTATTTCACAACGAGCTCAAGCCCACTTGAGATTTCTAGGTTTGCTACAAGTAAAGGGAAAGGAAAAATAGGGCCTCCCCAGCCAGTGCTCATTCAAATGATGCGCTCAGCAGCGCTCTCCTGCCTGTGCCCCATTTCCCCGTGTCCCCCGTGCCCTTGTGTAAGCAGAGACGGAAGCACTGGGTGAACTTGACAGTCAGCAGCAGGAGACCAGGGTGCGCTGAGCTTTCCAGCTTCAGCACAGCACAGGCTGGGTGCTAATTCTGGCTTGTTTTGTAGTTTTATAATCAGAACTTGAAGTGGCTGGAAGCTTTGGCACTCTTTGAGAAGTGGAGCCAGGGTAGGCTGCATCTAGAGAGAAGTTTGAGAGCAGATTTTGCCAATTTCTTTTTTAAAAATTATGGACATGATATGTGTGTGTATGTTGAAGAGTGTGTGGAGGTCAGAGCGGAACTCTGTGGAGTTGGTTCTCTCCTTCCACCTTGATGTGTGTTCCGCGAGGTGAACTGGGGTCATCAGGCTCCGCAGCAGGTGCTCTCCCCACCGCACCACCTGACCAGCCCAATTTTACCAACTTCTAATTCTCTGACATTGGGACCTGTTTCTTTCTTCATTATCACTTAATTCCTAGTACTTCACCTAGTTTCAAGGGTGTTGCTATAGAAGCCGCAAGAGAAGAAAAAAAGATTGTTCTGAGAGGTCAGCCAAAAGCCATTGGTTTATAGCCCAGAGGCCGCTGGGATGGTGCCCAGAGGTGCGGAGTAGGGACTGGAAGAAAGGAAAGTACAACAGACATCTTCCCACAGGTTCAGCAGGGAACCAGGAAGAGAACAAAGTCATAACTAGCATGACCTAGGGTGCAGGGCCGTGAGGACATAGAAGAGGCCCAGAGCAGAGTGGACCTGGAGGACCAGCATAGGGAAGTCAGGAGGAGAGGAGGCCGGAAGTGAGTGTGGGAGGCCAACCCTGGAGTAAGATAGTGGACAGCATCCCAAACACAAGGAGAGGTGGCTCCTTGTGGGACATCTGAGAGCATGAGCAGCCGTGGGAATAGGTAGAGTGGGGAGTGAGGAAATGAGACGTTCCTCCTGATGGCTTCTGTTTCTCACTGCCGTATGAAAAGCTGAAGGGGGGAGGGACGCATGTGGGGCTCAAGAGGCTGAGGAGGTAGGAGAGGGTGTGAGGTGGTCCTCTGGAGTAGTGGGAAGCCAAACACCAGTGATGCGTGGCAGGGCTGACGGGCACATCGGTGCTCATATCAAATGAAAGGTCAGCCAGCTGGAATGTACATTTTTGCTAGCCTCAGGCCTGGAGGAAGTGAGCAAGTGATTGCACAAGGATTGGTTCTTCTCTGGGCCAAGGCGATGACCATGGTAGCAAAGGAGTGGAAAGCGCTTGCAAGGGAGCACTGTGCAGATGAAGCCGACTCCGAAGGGGAGGGGCTGGTGGGCGAGCGTGGGTGGTCTATGCGATGAGATGCTGAGGCTGTTAAGGCCTCAGCAAGGCAGAAAGGAGAGTTTCTGGAAGGGCTAAGCAGGAGGGAGTGAAGATGGTAGCCAGAGGATGCAATGCCTGAAAGTGAGAGTCTCTGAACCGCTAACAGTTGGTGCTAGCGACGAGAGGTTTGGGCTATGTAAGTGGGAGCGGATGGTAGAGTTGGGTTAGAGAAAAAAGTCCCAGGAGTTTTAGAGTCCTTGCCGTCACCAGGAATGATGACAAAGACATCAGGAACGCCGTGGGGGAAGGAACAGATAGATATCCCCAGGGAGTAATGCAGCTGTAATGGAACGAGATGGAGCCTGGATCCAGGCCTTCTTCCTCTTTGCTTTCTGGCTCTCACAGTATTCCAGGGCTAAGCCTCCATTTCTCATTTGTGTCTTTCTCAGGTAAAAGGTCCAGGAATTGGGATTCTTGGGATTTCCAAAGGGGGTGAACTTGGCCTTGCTATGGCCTCCTTCCTGAAGGGCATCAAGGCTGCTGTCTTCATCAATGGCTCTGTGGCCGCTGTTGGGAACACCATATACTACAAAGAGGAGACTATCCCTCCTGTGTCTCTTCTGAGAGATCGAGTCAAAGTAACCAAAGATGGCTTCTTGGATGTTGTGGAAGGGCTGCAAAGCCCTTTGGTAGAGACGAAGAGCTTCATCCCTGTGGAAAGGTCTGACACCACCTTCCTGCTCCTTGTGGGTCAGGATGACCGCAACTGGAAGAGCGAGTTCTATGCCAATGAGATCTCCAAACGCTTACAGGCCCATGGGAAGGAGAAGCCCCAGATCATCTGCTACCCAGAAGCAGGACACTATATTGAGCCCCCTTACTTCCCCCTGTGCAAGGCTGGCATGCATGTCCTGGTGGGTACTAATATCACCTTTGGGGGGGAGCCTAAGCCTCATGCCATGGCCCAGGTAGATGCATGGCAGCAACTCCAGACTTTCTTCCACAAACACCTGTAAGTAAGAATTAGGGCGTGGCTCCTCAAATATTACCCATTATCTTATGGTTTTGGAGAAAGTCTTAAATATACTATCAGAGTATCCATTCTAGCTAGTTCATCTGGACGCATTCTAATTCCTTAAAGTTTTTTCTTTCTTTCCTTTTTTGCTTTTTTTGGAGACTTGGTTTGTCTGTGTAGCCCTAGCTGACCTGGAACTCGCTTTGTAGATCAGGCTGGCCTTGAACTTCCGTAGATCCACCTGCTTCTGCCTCCCTAGTGCTGGAACTAAAGACTTGAACCATTATGCCCAGCATAAGTTTTTTCTTTATGTAATACAGCAAGTGCCTCTGAAGGACTGCAGATATGGCAGAATGGGGATGCGCTCATCTTTCTGGGAGAGTGAACAGTGTCCTGAGTTCTTGCCTCTGTGCCATAAGACGACAAAGAAATTAAAACTTTCTTATAAAAGTCATGCCTGTTGAGCTGGGGACATGGCTTAGTGGGCAAGGGTGCTTGCTACTAAGCTGACAACCCAGGACCCACATGGGAGGTGAAAACCAACAAGTTATCTATACACACACACACACACTCACACACACACACACACACACACACACACACACACACACACACACACACACATGTGCACACACACTTGCGCATGACCATAAATAAAAGCTACAAATAGTGCCTATCCAAAAAGTTCTTTTATATTATAAATTAAAAGGGAACCTTAAGTATTAAAATTCTTATTAAAATAAAAATTAGATTTTTATAGACAAAACGATGGTGTCCTTCCATTCTTGGGCCAAGGTTACTATTATTATCTTCATTCAAGAAGTGGTTTTGGGATGACTTGGGGGATTCTCTTCTGATGCTCAATTCACATATAGGCAACAGTGAAAAGGGTTTTGTACACACACATCCAACAAGAACATCGATTTTACAAGGCAAACAATGGGAAAAGAATCCCCTTCATACGAGGAGCTCTGTGCCATGACAACACTTGGGGATGATGAGCATTCAGTCCAGGAAGCCGAAGAGCAGCTGGGGAAGGAAACGGAGAGCCTAGGATCCATGTTGTGTCAGCCTTCAGACTGTCTGAGGCAGGGAAGAGAATGTGTGAGCAAGCGCTCTCGTCCCCACGCATTCAGTAATCCATCAGTCACTATTGGTCATCCAAGCACACTCTTTGTCATATGAGCACATAAGGGTTTCTCTACCCATGCTAGGTTCATGAATGAACCCTTATAACCCAAGATAGGCAGTTAAGAGAAAGTCATAAAAACCTGTTCAGCTTTATTATTATTATTATTATTGAGACAGGGTTTCTCTGTGTATCCCTGGCTGTCCTGGAACTCATCCTGTAAACCAGGTTGGCCTTGAACTCACAGAGATCCACTCGCCTCTGCCTCCTGAGTGTTGGGATTAAAGGCGGGCGCCACCACCACCTGGCCTCAGATTTATTATTATTAATCACACGTGTCTGTGTATGCTTGTGCCCACAGAAGCTAGAAGACTGTAGTTTTTTTTTTAAATACTCTTTTGGCTCTTTGCTCTTTTGGTGGGGGGGGGGCTGCCACCCAGTTCCCAAATAAATAATATATGTGGAGACTTATTATTTCTTATGAATGCCTAGTCTTAGTTTGGCTTATTTCTAGCCAGTTTTTCTTAAGTTATCCCATACACCTTCACCTTTTCTCCTTTTCTCTATCTCTTTTCTTCTTATTCTGTGTTGGGTAGCTGGCCCTTTCTTCTTTTTTTTTTTTAAAGATTTATTTATTATGTATAGTGTTTAGCCTCCATGCCTGCATGGCCAGAAGAGGGCGCCAGATCTCATTATAGATGGTTGTGAGCCACCATGTGGTTGCTGGGAATTGAACTCAGGACCTCTGGAAGAGCAGTAAGTGCTCTTAACCTCTGAGCCACCTCTCCAGCCTCTGCCCCCCCCCCCATTCTTTTTTTGCTCCTTGATCGCTCTTGTTCTTCGTTCTCCATCCCAGAGTTCTCCTTCTATTTCTTTTCTTTTTTTAAAAAAAAATTCTTTAAGCTTCACAGATTTAATTTATGATTTGAAAACAAAAACTTACAAAAAAATGTTAATAGCTTTGCAGCGCTGTCTAATTTAGAGGTCATGAGGATTTAATTGATTGATGCAAGACACTTTTCTTTGGGGATTTCACATTGAAGAAACGGTGCCACATTGGTTTGGTTTCTTAAAAGTCTATTTTGAACCATCTTGGACAAAGGTGAAAAGGGTTAGGCAACTCTGAAAAGACCAAGTCAACATTTGGCTTAAACAAACAGCAGGTGGAAATATAACACTATCCTTATTTTTGAATATCTGGTTCTAGAAAGTAAGACCTCTTTCATCATTACAACTTTTATTCTTGTTTACAATAAGAAAGGCAATTGGAAAGAAAGTATTAATTAGATTAAATTAGTAAAGTAGGATAATTGACTAAAATCATTATTTAAAAACAAGGGACCAAGAAATTAAAAAAAATAAAATGGCTATTAAGTTACTGAATTATATTAAAAAATAAAATTTTTATATTTCTACATTTTGTTTCTGTTTCTGTAAGAGGCTCCGTCAGAAAATTGAACTGTAAAATTACTTTAAATGAACTATATATAACACAAAATGAGTTTTTAGGAAACATTTGGAAATTTGTTTGTTTTAAATTATCCAAAATTTATAAACAAATCCCCTAACTTGCATTTTGCTTAGAGTAATAACTTTATATCATACAAATAAACTTCAAGTATGAAGAGTGCATTATTGCAAGTCCAAAATTCTTGGTTTACAATAAAACCATAAAGTGCTTTATTGTTTTGTTATTTTAAAACAAATCCATCGCCCATCAGCGCCATCTACTGTAGAAGTCCAACAACTTAAAGTCTTACCCAACAAGTTGCTGAGAAACACATCTGGAAGCAACGTATAACTGAAAAGAAACTACTTGTGTTTGTACCACTTTACATGACTATCACTAGGATTTCCTCCTTTCTAAGCAGAAATCCATATCCGTGTGACAGTTCTCAGGGTCAGCCGTTATGTGCAGCTGCCACTTGCATGTTTCCAAAATCCTCTTCATGTGTTCTCTTCAGACTACCTGTGGTATCAGGAATGGTGACACCATCTGTATTGTTAAATTTGCCAGGTAGATGCCTTCATACTCCTGGAGGTGGTGGACAAATTAGGATTAATACAAAATCTCCTTTCTGGGACATAAGTAAATGCACCTCTGTACGTCATCCCGAATGTCTCCATGATGTATGCAATAACAAAGGCAGCACTTCTGGAGATAGCTGCATTCCCATGGACAAGAAGTTTTCCTCCGTTTTGTAAGCTTCCATCAATAAACATCATGTGGAAAACGTATTATGTTTTCAACTGGATTATCTGCAATATCCAAAATTAAATATCTAAATAATTGTTGAAAGTTTGGTTTAATAAAGTTTGCTTCAATGTTTTGCCGTATGTAAATTATACAAATTATCCCATGTCTTTGTAATACAGGGAGCTTGCTTTTCATAGCAGAAGAGTATGGGTCTAAGAACAATCCAGGCAAAACTTCCTGCATTTCTCGTCTAATAGGATAAGTCCACTCCTCGGCGTCGTCTTTGCACTGTGGGAGCGAGGGGAATTCCAGCTTCAGGTTCGACAGATTCCCAGGGCCGGGCGGGAGGACTGCGGGCTGACGCGCGGCTCGCGGACCACGGGGTCCAGGCTGCGACAGGAAGGCAGAGGGCAAGGAGACACGCTGCCGGCCGCCATGCTGTGGCCGTCTCCCTCCGCAGATCTTCGGGCCCCTCAGACAGCGGCGATCCGGCCCAGGCACGAGCCTATAACCTCCTCCATGTATTTTCTTTGCCTATCAGCCCTGCCTAGCCTTTCTCCCCGCCCAGCTGTCGGCCGTTCAGCTCTTTATGAGACCATTCAGGTATGTAAGACAGGCAAGGATCATAACGTCACAGAGTTAAACAAATGCATCATAAAAAGAATGCAACACATCTTTGCATTATTAAAACAAATGTTCCACAGTATAAACAGATGTAACACGTTTTAAAAATAATATCCCACAACAACTTCAGACCCCTGGAGCCAGAGATACAGGTGATGATGGTGTGTCTGTCACTCAACTTGGGTGCTGGGGGCTAAATTCTGCTCCTCTGTGAGAGCAACACATGCTCTTAATTGTTGAGTCGTCTCTCTGGCCTCAGAAACTTGTTTAATAAAGGCACTGCATGAGATGATTCAGTGGGGCAAGGTACTGGCTGCTAAGCCTGTCAACCTGCGTTCAATCCCTGAAACCCACAAAGCAGGAGAGAACCAGTTCCTGCCACTCGTCCTCTGCTTTCCACCTGAGCCCTGTGGCACATACCCCCATATGCAAATAAATAATTTAAATGTTTAAAGTGTCAAATACATGAGAGCCTTCAGAAATTAAGACCCGGATCTGGATGGGGTGGCTTGGTTAAGAACCCACTAAGCGTGAGCCAGAGACCAAGCCACAGAGTGAGCCTTCAGGCAGCATTGCCCCTACGCTATCTGCTTCAGGCTCCTGCCTTGATGATGCACGATTCATAAAAACTCAGATATTAGGGTTCAACCTGGAGACCAGAAAAACAAAGCAGCCAGCCCCTGGCTCTTACCTCCATCTCAATGGCGATCCTGCCTCCCGAAACCTCAGGATGAGACTGTGTCTGAGAGCTGTCTCCTCCCATCTTAAAACCCTCTTTAGTTCTGGGATCAAAAGTGTGCACCACTACCGCCTGGTTTCTATGACAAGCTAGTGTAGCTACTGGGATTAAAAGTGTGTGTCATTGCTGCCTGGTCTGTAAGGCTGGCCAGTGTGACTGTTTTACTTTTCTGATCCTCAGGCAAGCTACATTTATTAAAATACAAATGAAATACCACGACACCTTGAGGTCTTGCTATGACTTCTTTGAGTGCTGGACTGTTATGGAATATTCCTTTACACTCTGTGGGAATGTGTCACTGTGATTGATTTCGTAAAAAACTAAATGGCCAATAGGTAGGAGGTATGGGGGGACTTCTGAACAGAGAGCTCAGGAAGAAGAGAGATGAAGTTTGCAGCTCTATGCAGAGAGAGCAAGACAGAAAGACAAAAACCACAAATCACACGGCAGCATATCGATGAATAGAAATGGGTTAATTTAAGTTATAAGAGCTAATGGGACAAGTCTAAAATATAGGCCAAGCTTTCATAATTAATAATAAGTCTCCATGTCCTTTTTTGTGTGTGAGCTGGCAGGGCAAAGAAAAATGCTTTACCTTGGACTGTGGCCTGTAAGTGTCAGCTGACTGAATCCTTTCCTCCTAAGTTGTCACAGTGACAAAATGAAGCTAGAGCATTAGTTGCCAGAGTCTGGGAGGGTTAAGGCAAGGGGACTAAGAGGGTTGGCTGTGGGGACCATTAGATAGGAACTATAAATTCTTGGGTTCTGCTAGGCAGTGACAGCATACACCTTTAACCCCAGCATTCGGGAGGCAGAGGGTAGGCAGATCTCTGTGAGTTCGAGGCCAGCCTGGTCTACAGAGTGAGTTCCTGGACAGGCTCCAAAGCTACATGGAGAAACCCTGTCTTGAAAAAGAAAAAGAAAAAAGAAAAAAACAATTCTTGGGTTCCATAGCACATAGTAGATTGACAGTAGTTAATAGTTTATTGCATAGATACTTTTTTTGGTGCTAGAGACCATCTTTTTTGCTATTTTGTGTGTAAGACTGTTTTGACTGCTTGTATACCTATGTACCACCTGCATGCGTGGTGACTGCAGAGGGCAGAAAGGACATTGAATCCCCTGGGGCTTGACTTACAGATGATTGTAAACGGCAGTGTGGTTGCTGGGATTTGAACCTTGATCCCTGGAGAGCAGCTAGTGTGCTTAACCACTGAGCCATCTCTCTCGCCCTGCTGCTGGAGAGGAAGCACAACACGAGCGAAGCATACAATCTACCCTTGTAGCGGTTCCAATAAGGGCCCCTAGGCTCATAGATTTGAATACTTAGTCATCAGGGAGTGGCACTATTTGAAAAGTATTAGGAGGTGTGGCCTTGTTGGAGGAAGTGTATCACTGGAGGCGGGCTTTTGAAAGCCAGGCCCAGTGTCTTTTCTTCCTGCTGCCTGCCAATCTGGATGTTGAACTCTCAGCTACTTCTCCAACACCATATCTGCTTGTGTGCCGCCATGTTCCCTACCATGATGATAATGGGCTAAATTTCTGAAAGTGTAAGCCAGCACCAGTTAAGTGCTTTCTTTTTCAAGAATTGCTGAGGTCATGTAATCTCTTCACAGTAATATAACAGCGACTAAGACAATTCCCAATTCCCAAATCCTGTTGTGTATTTCAAAACAGTTACAAGGAAGAATTTTTAATATTTTCAACACAGAGAAATAACAAATAGTTTCAGTAATGAGTATAACAATTACAGATTTGAACATTACACACTGTATATACATACCTCATAAATATATATATATACATATATATATATATATATATACTCATTATGTATCAAAAAGAATGTAAGTCCACCAGGTGTGGTGATGCATGTCTTGACGTGGGATGCCCCTCTGTATGCTGCAAATATGTTTTATTACCATTGGTTAATAAAGAAGCTGCTGTGGCCTATTGCAGGGAAGAATAGAGCTAAGTGGGAAAGCCAAACTGAATACAAGGAGAAAGAAGGTGGAGTCAAAGGAGATGCAAGCAGCTGCTGGAGAAGCAAGATGTGAGGTAATAAGCCACAAGCATCACGGTAAAATATAAACTAATAGAAATGGTTTAATTTAAGTTTCAAAAGCTTGTTAAGGGGGCTGGAGAGATGGCTCAGAGGTTAAGAGCACTGGCTGCTCTTCCAGAGGTCCTGAGTTCAATTCCCAGCAACCACATGGTGGCTCACAACCATCTGTACTGAGATCTGGCACCCTCCTCTGGCGTGCAGGCATACATCGAGGCAGAATGTTGTATACATAATAAATAAATCTAAAAAAAAAAAGCTTGTTAATAATAAGCATGAGCTAATAGACCAAATAGTATGTAATTAAAATTAAGCCTCTGAGTTTTAAAAGTGGCTGTGGGACAAGGTGGGACAAGAAACCTCCAGTTACAAAAGGCATCCCAGGGCTGGAGAGATGGCTCAGTGGTTAAGAGCATTGCCTGCTCTTCCAAAGGTCCTGAGTTCAATTCCCAGCAACCACATGGTGGCTCACAACCATCTGTAATGAGGTCTGGTGCCCTCTTCTGGCCTGCAGGCATACACACAAACAGAATATTGTATATATAATAAATAAGTAAATATTAAAAAAAGAAAAGTATTGTCTTACTTATAAAAAAAAAAAAAAAGGCATCCCAATGTGGTACAAGAATTTCCACATAAAACCAGAAAAAGCTTTTTTTTTTTTTTAAAAAAATATTCTAAACACACAAAAACAGAGTCAAGTCTGCTTCATTTTCCTAGGTGGGCTCTGTTTACTGGCAGTGAACAGAGGCGTGGTTCCTTTAAGAGCCAGCTTCCTGGCTCACTGCTAGTAACAAAGACATGTGGCTCTTTCAAGAGGTCCTGCTGGCATACACTGATTTGGTGTTTATTAGCACACTACTCGGTGGCAGCGTGGATCTAGAAACTCCTCAGAGTTGGGATGGTGAGCATGACCCTCACTGTTACCTCTTTCATGAGACTATATGGTCAGGGAACCGAGGGGAAGGAGCCATGAACTAGTGCTATTCACTAAGCTGAACAGTACAGCTAACATAGCAGTTTTAACATTTGTCCCATGCGACCATAAAACAATACAGATACACAATACTGATAAATTCAGACAAAAAGGCCTCTAAACAAGTCACAGTGTGTTTGACAAATGTGCTTAGGCTTGGGAGAGAATAAAGGTAAACATAGTCATAGAGTAAAAGAGTAATTTAAAGATAATGAGGTACTTAAAAAGGGAATAGAATAATAAAAACATTATAGTAAGCCACGTAAAGATGGAAAATACACAGAGAGTCTGGATTATGTATACTATTTTTGACTGTTAATGAGCATTTGATTGTGGAGAGACATTTGATTGTGGGCGCTACTAAAGTAAACCAACATAAAGTTATCTTGGTTTCAAAATTTGGGTTTAAGGATATGTGGCTTTAGGAAAGAAGTTCTGCTTTTGTTTCCAAAAATAATGAGACGCTGTGGATTTCTTCCAGACTAGTATTGTTTGATCAAGTAAGACCCCCTGAGAGGTCTCCACTGGCAGCATTGACTTAGGTGATCCAACATCCAGAACAGCTTCAAGACAATTGTCTGAGATGATGCCTACCTCATAGCCTACCACAGTCAAGATTTAACCATAATTCTAAATTTTCTCAGGATCCCCATAAGATTACCAACACCCCAATCAATAAAAAGTAACACAGAAAACTATGCCCAAATTCTAAAAATATTGTTTATAAGTAGTTGTATTCATGAAAAGGGGGTTGGTCATAAATGGTTAATGGTCATAGTCCATCTCTTAATAAAAGAAGAAAAGGGGTTGTGATATAGAAATGAGGAAAAAGGATAGATTATTGGATCTAAATCCTTAAACCAAAAAAACAACTGTTAATCTGAAAATACTTTATATTAGTATGGATTTTGGTTTATTGGTACAAATTTAAGGTCATTTTTGTTAACTATAAATATATTTCTACTCTTTTTTAAAGGTATTATGTTTATGCAGCTCATTTAAAAATGTAGTGTATAGTTAATAAATACAAATTAATAGTTATCTTTAATAGTCAAACGTATAGTCTTGTTACTTATCTTTTCTAGATATTAAGAGATACATTTCAAATAGGTAATCTTCAAACACTTCAAAGACCTACAGAATATTGCATTTAAAATGTTTTAAGGACTCATACTTTTCTTGACAATGATACACATCTGCTTCTGGCAGCACCAATTACTTAAAGAGGTTGCTTGGCATCAAAAAAGCTCTTTAGGGAGTTTGCTTTCAATATGATGAGACTAGCCATTTGGGTAAGAAACTGCTCTTGCCTGGTGTGCTTGACAATATGCTGTATAAACTGGACATGCAGGGCGACAGTCCTTCAGGGTTCTAGCTTAATAGAAGAGTCTGTCAGACATTCTGCAGTGCACAGAAGAAAGCAACTGATGGATTTTGCCAAGATAGGCAGGACAGTCCATCAGATTTACTACTTCACTGAGAAATCTGCAGGACACTCTAGGCCTATAGGCTGAAGATGGATGTCCCAACATTGCAGAAGAACTTTGGTGACTGTCCAGACAGCCAGATATCGCTGTCATTTCTAGAGTTTTGAAAGTTGCTTACAATGCATTTCCTTTATACTTAGATAATAGTATGTCCTTCTGGGGTCTTTGATGGAGTTAAAGACTAGATAGTTATAATCATAGTTTTCCTTAGTTATGTTGAAAGATAAATTATGTATGAAACTTTAGACTTGCAAAGATAGGTATTTTCTTTAATTTTTTTCAAATACAACTAGACTAAATATTGTCTGTAATTCTTTCTTGATAATGTTTTTTATATGTGATTTTACTATGCTAAAGTTAAAACCTTTCTTTTTAATTAGACAGAAAAGGGGAGAAGATGTAGGGTTCCCCTCTGTATGCATGAATATGTTTTATTACCACTGGTTAATAAAGAAACTGCTTTGGCCTTTGGCAGGACAGAATAGTGATAGGTGGGAAATCCAAACATAGAGACTGGGTGGTGGGGGGAAGAAGGCAGAGTCCGAACAAGATGCCAGCAGTCACTGTAAATACAAGATGTGAGGTAACAAGTCACTAACCTCGTGGTAAAATATAAAATAGTAGAAATGGGTTAATTATGTTGTAAGAGTTAATTAATAATAAACCTGAGCTAATAGGCCAAACAGTATGTAATTAATATTAAGTCTCTGCGTGGTTATTTTAAAAGCAGCTGCAGGACCGGGTGGGACAATAAAACCTTCAGTTTCTTACACTCAGGCTTTTCCTTTCTTTCTTTATTTTTAAGATGTATTTTATTTTTATTCATTTGTGTGTGTGTGTGTGCATGCCCTTGAATGTCCACAGATGCACATGTGTGTAGGAGCCACCCTTCATTTATGTCTGATATGTGTATTATCGAAGTTCAGCTTTGTACCTCTGCTGCTTTTGCCTTGGAAATTTCTAATATCCTTCAACCAAGAAATCATGAAGTAGCAAGCATTCAAATGACCAATGAAACATAAATATTCACTTAGCTTTTTTCAGTTTCTCATTCTGTTCCTGCCTCTCTCCCCATCTATGAAGAAGTTACATTGATCGTTTCTGATTCCTTCATTTATTAACCCATGAATTAATTTATACCTACATTCCTTCTGTTTGTTTGTTTTTTGAGACAGGCTCTCTTTATACAGCCCTGACAGTACTAGAACTCACTGTGTAGACCAGACTGGCCTCAAACTCACAGAATTCAAAATCCATGCATTTACCTCAGGTGCTGGGATTAAAAGCATAATAACTGGAGATTTCTCATCCCACCTGGCCCCACAACTGCTTTTAAAATAACCACTCAGAGGCTTAATGTTAATTAATACTGTTTGGTCTATTAGCTCAGGCTTACTATTAACTACCTCTTACAACTTACATTAGCCTGTTTCTATTAGTTTACGTCTTACAACAGTTCTCGTTACTTATTACTTCACATCTTGCTCCTCCGGAAGCTGCTTGCCTCTCCCTTGATTCTACCTTCTTTCTCCTTATACACAGTTTAGCTTTCTTGTCTAGCTCTATTCTTCCCCGCCTTAGGCCAAAGCAGCTTCTTTCTTAACCAATGGTAATAAAGTATATCCACAGTGTACAGAGGGGCTTCCTACATCACCTGAGTGCTGAGAGTCAGTGGATGTGTCAAATGTTTCACTTAAGAAGGCAGCACCTTCCGTTGGGTGATCTGAGTGAAGGAGACTCCCCTTTCTAGAAAAACCTGTCTAGGGATACGATAATTTTAAGGTTTGGCAACTTCCACTCACTGACTTATAAAAATAAGCTATTAAGTTTTGTGGGGGGGGGGAGAAAATAAAGTATTTCTAAAAAAGGCAGGGACACCTAGCCATTCTGTTAGATGTCTAACCTCGACACGCACCCGCTGGGACAATTTTCTGCTAAAGTCAGTTAGGAAAATGTGATTCTTTTCCTTTCCTTTCCCATGATCAGACTGACATTTTGATGCGGCATTTGACAAGATGATCTGGGACCATGGTCTATATTCTGTCAATTATATTTTAAATAAACGCTGATTGGCCAGTAGCCAGGCAGGAAGTCTAGATGGGTCAATGAGAACAGGAGAATTCTGGGAAGAAGGAAGTTCCTTCTGCAGTTGTGAGCCTGCCACAGAAGAAGCAAAATGTGACTGCCTCGCTGAAAAAGGTACTGAGCCATGTGGCTAACACAGATAAGAATAATGGGCTATTAGAAGTTATAAGAGTTAATAAGAAGCCTGAGCTAATGGGCCAATCAGTTTATAACTAATGTAGACCTCTGTGTGATTTCTTTGGGACTTAACGATTGCGGGAACTGGGCAGGACAGAAACACAGGCAACAATGATCTAAAAATCAGCTATGTCTGCTTGATGGGAAAGAAGAAGAGCCATCACTCAGTGGAACATCTAGATTGAAATTATTTCTCTGCTAGTGGTGATCAGGGCATCACATATTTCCTCCACAAACTGACAAGACCGGAAAGATGTGTTTCCTGGCTCCAAGTTCAAGTAGAACTCTGTACTGTGTGTTTTCCAAAGGAGGCTCATCTAAAAGTAAGGAGAGACGTGAGCTTTGGCAAGGCAAGGGCAGATCCAAGTCTTTCTAGATCAGCTTGAAGGCAGAAGACTTGGAATGGTTGAAAACCCTGATAAGGTAAGAGGAGGGTCTACCTAGGGAGACAATTTAGAGCTAGAGGTAGGGAGATGTGGGCCAGGTGCATTGTGTTTGCTGTTGGTTTTCTGGCTGTACAGAGAGAAAGCTGGACAGATGTGAGCACCAGTGAACCTCCTCCTCACCTCACTTTCATTCCTGAGCTCCCCACTCCCACAGGACGCTGAAGGACCCATTTGTCTAGTCCTTCCCAATTTGTCCCAGAGTGTCCGGGAGGAGAGGGTGTAGTAGGTGAAGGCTACCAGAGCTACTGAGGGTACTGAGAAGAGGCCCAGCGACTGTGTGGAATATCTATGCCACACACAGCCTGCCTCCTGGGATTCTAGACTATGTGAATCCCTAGGATGAAGGCAGAAGGACAAACAGACAAGACTGAGTTAGGAGAGAAAGTCTTACAGGGCTCTCTCCTGGAATGGGAATTAGGAACCTGGTTACTGTTGGATGAGACTGTGGAGGTCACCAGGAGCCTGATTCTGGGAGACACAAGAATAGCCGCAGTCAGGGAATCAGGAATGAGCAAAGGAGGCCTTTAAATCTGCTTGAGGCGGGCTTTTCCTTTCTGTAGTTTGCTCTTCACTAAGATGAAAAGAGCTGGCGCTCTGTTTCCCTCAAACATTGGTGTAAGCCAACGTTCCACTCTGTCCATATGACAAATGGTTGACCCTGGTACCTGGTCAGACATCCGCGTGATTTCCTAACATTACATCAGTAAACAAGTCACCAGGGTAGCACCTGATAGAGTTACTCTAGCCAGCATTCGGGGTGAGTTAGAAGTAGGGTAAAGTTCATGGCAGGCTCTCAACTGGGTAACTTCTGCACAAAGCTCTGGGAAGTGAGCCAACAGCAGGATTAGCAGGAAAATGTCTTTGCACCCAGGCAGACAGTGGCTGTGTGGAAAATCATACCTTCCATTTATGCTAACCTCTCTGAATGGCAGTGTCCTCCTCTAAGGACAAGGGATGTAAAGAAGGAGATAGGACTCCAATGCCTTCAGCAGGACAGTGCTTCTCCCATGTTCCAAACCTTAGATGTTATCTTAGTTAGGGTTTCTATTGCTGTGAAGAGACACTGTGACCATGGCAACTCTTATAAAGAAAACATTTAACAGGAGTGACTCACTTCCAGTTTCAGAGGTTCAGCCCATTGTCATCATGACGAGGAGCATGGCGGTGTGAAAGCAGACATGTTGCTGGAGTAGAAGCTGAGAGTCCTGTGTTTGCAGGCAACAGGAAGCCAACTGAGGTACTGGATGGTACCCTGAGCATAGGAAACCTCAAGGCCCACTGCTACAGGGACACACTTCCTCCAATGAGGCCACACCTCCTGATAGTGCCACTCCCTTTGGGGGGGCCATTTTCTTCCAAACCACCACAACTGCCAACCCACTCCCAGGGAGGC
Source organism: Microtus pennsylvanicus (assembly GCF_037038515.1). NCBI lineage: Eukaryota > Metazoa > Chordata > Mammalia > Rodentia > Cricetidae > Microtus > Microtus pennsylvanicus. The sequence continues at coordinate 31,805,302 of NC_134592.1, read as the reverse complement.
AAGTCTGAGGTCCTAAGCAGATGCCCTCCACTATTAAAACAGCAGGGAGGAAAAGCACGTTTGCAGGCACCACACCTGTACAGGTCCTTGTGTGGGCTATGTTGGCACGCTGCCAGATTGTTTATATCTAGGAAGACTTGTGATAAGGGCTGTGGAAGGGAGTGACGCTGGTAAGACAATGTGGAGGGATTCTTTTCTGGTTGTGTTTATTTGGGGTTCCAAGTGCCACCTCTACCTGGGGACCTCTGTCTTTCCCAAGCTTTGAGAACTTCCCCTCTGTTGTTTCAGTGAATCAATTTTTCTATGACCTCAGCCTGATATTCTTCCTTGGGTATGCCAATCAGTCACCTGATCATTTAACTGTTTTACTCTTATTATTTATTATTATTGTGTATATATGTGTATGGCATGCATATATATAACTTGGGCATGCAAGCCATGATGCTTGTGTGAAGGTCAGAAGACAATGTTTGGGAGTTTGTTCTCCCTTTCCACTGTGGATTCAGGTGTAAATGGAAGTTTTTGTCCTGACTGCCCAATTCCAAATAAACACACAGAAGCTAATATTAATTATAAAATGCTTGGCCAATCGCTCAGGCTTATTACTAACTGGCTCTTACAACTTAACCCATTTCTATTAATCCATGTACTACTCTGAGGCTGGTGGCCTTTACCTCTATCCCATTTTGTATGTCTGACTCATTCTCTGTCTGTCTTCCTACTCCTCCAAGTCTCCCCTTCTTTATTCAATCATTCTGAGTTTAGTTTTCCTGCCTAATTTTATTCTGCCTTGCTATAGGACAATCAGCTTTATTATTAACCAATAAGAGTAAACTATATTCACAGAATACATAGGGATTATCCCACGGCATTCAAGGATTGAATTTAAGACACCAGGCTTGTGCAGAAGTGCCTTACCGTAGTCATTCAGCCGGCACTATTTATTTTCTTGAGACAGGGTCTCACTCTATATCAGAGCCGGTCTAAAATGCCCCATATAGCATAGACTGACCTTGAACTCACAGAACTCCTCTTAACTCAGCCTCCCAAGTTCTAGGATTACAGAAGTAACTTACTACAAGAAACTTGATGCTGATCATTTAGTGCTGTCTTAGAGATCTTGAGTATTTTCTTGCTGCCTTCTCATTTTTCCTTTGCTTTTGTCTGCAAGCAAAATTTTCAAGGCCTCTCTTCAAGTTCTGGTAGTCTCTCTTTTTCTAAATCTGGCTTGTTGTTGTTTGTTGAAAGTTGTAACTAAGTTATTCTTTTATCCAAGTTAGTGAATGTTTCCTTTCCAGGACAAGGGAAGAGTATTCAACTCTTCACCACAGAAAGCTCAATCACAGTTAAAGCCGTTAGACTGACGCATATTTTAGAGAATAAACTGTAAGCCTCTAAGGCATTTTCTTAATTAGTGATCAATGGGGAAGGGCCCAGCCCATTGTGGGTGGTACCATCCCTGGGCTGTTGATCCAATTTTCTATAAGAAAGCAGACAGAGCAAGCCAGTAAACAGTCTCCCTCCTGGCCTCTGCATCAGTCAGCTTCAGCCTCCCCTCCAGGTTCCCATGCTGCTTAAGTTCCTGTCCTGACTTCCTTTGATGATGAACAGTGGTGTGGAAGAGTAAACTAAATTGTAACATGAATAATAGAAACCAGGAGACAAATATTTGGGTTCAACCTGAAGATCAGAAAAGAAAAGCAGCTAAGCCACTAGAGAGTACCTACCTCTATGAAATCTTCAGACTGAAAGAGAGAGAGATAGAGAGTTCCTTTCTCATCCCCTTTTATATTCCTCTCTAGTGCTGGGATTAAAGGCATGCACCATACTGGGCGGTGGTGGCACATGCCTTTAATCCCAGCACCTGGAAGGCAGAGGCAGGCAGACCTCTGTGGGTTCAAGGCCAGCCTGGTCTACAAGATCTAGTTCCAGGAAAGCTAGGACTGTTACACAGAGAAACCCTGTCTCAAAAAAACAAAACCCCAACAAAAACAAATAAACAAAAAAACAAAGGCAGGCATCATCACCGCCTGGTCTCTATGGCTAACTAGTGTGGCTGCTGGGATTAAAGGTGTGTGCCACCACTGCCTGGCCTGTATGACTGACTAGGGTGATTGTTTTGTGTTCTGGTCTTCAGGCAAGCTTTATTTATTAAAAAACACAAATAATATACCACTATACCCAATAAACCCTTTCCGCCCCATTGTGCTTTAGTCATGGTGATTCTTCACAGCAATGGTAGCTCTCACTACAACACGGGGGTTTAGGAAACCCCCAAACGTGCCGGGATATTGATAGACCCAGTCTTCAGCAGGTCTTGTGTGCCAGTGACCATGAGTTCATAGGTGCAGTACCCATGTCACATCTAGACGCCAGTCTTTCACGGAACTCCTTCCCAACTCTGGGTCTTACTTTCTTCTGCTGTCTCTTCCATCACGTCCCCTGAGCCTTGAAGGGGCTTTATACAGATGCCCAGTTTAGGACTGAGCTCTCCACAGGCATTTAGTCTCGGCTCTCTGGCCAGTGACGAATCTGGGTTGCCTGCCACCCTCTCCAAAGTGAAGCTACTCTGCCTGAGACCGAGAGGAGCATTAGTCTACAGACAGAAACACAAACATTCAGGAGGCAGTTTGACATCATGTTCCTATAGCAGAACGGCAGCGGCAGGTTCTCCCCCAGGGCTTACGACCTCTCCAGCCACAGACTTTTCACCGAGTTTGTGGTACCAGTCATCAATTCCTCCTGTGGGGGCAAGCCTAGAATCCAATCAGAAAGCAGAAGGTTATTTTCAAACTAGTCATACCACTGTTGCTTCATCAATGCCGATTGCTGCCAAGCTGATGATGTGGCTTGCAGGGTTCACCGTTGTGTGACTGTTGGTGACTTCTCTCCCCAAACAGCCCATGTAGTACTTTCCAATATGCTGGATGCTAGCCAGCACTGAAGAAACTCCCGGCTCAGTTCCAGCTAGGTATCTATACGTCCTTCAGCCAAACTGTGTGGTCTCTTCAGGACTATCTAACATCTAGTTCTGGTAGGGAACCGAGAGCAATGGCAACAGCCTGTGTTGTTTTAGGGGCCCCTGTGCCTCTGTGGCCGACAGGTCATGAGGAGGTATCCTAGACGTGGCCTTGGAATTTCTATTATGGCTTTTAGAAGTATCATTATCCACATACAGGTAACCTCCCTTCAGACCCTTGTTAAAAACATATTCGCCAGGCGGTGGTGGCGCATGCCTTTAATCCCAGCACTCGGGAGGCAGAGGCAGGCTGATTTCTGTGAGTTCGAGGCCAGCCTGGTCTACAAGAGCTAGTTCCAGGACAGGCTCCAAAGCTACAGACAAACCCTGTCTCAAAAAACCTAAAACAAAACAAAACAAAACAAAAAACAAACCCATCCCCCCCCCAAAAATAACCAAGAATCATATATTTTAAAATTGACTTAGAAACTACCTTTCCATGTGGACTTTTCATGTATCATTAGTTTACTTCCTGTTGTGTGATACTTTGATTACATTCTGACAATAAACTTTGCTTTGAGTCAGACGGTAGAGCTAACCACTAGCTGACCAAAATTAAGCATAGAGGTTTTGGAGGACAGATAGAGAGACAGGAAGTAGTAACGCAGGGCTTAGAGAGGATCTCAGTCCTTTTCAAATGGATGAGACAGAGATAGGAGGTCACTGGTTGCTTCTTTGATCATTCAGGTTCTTACCTCAATATCTGACTCCCGAGTTTTGATTGGTAAAGAATAATTAGGTAAATGCCTCAACTCCCTCTTCTTGCCCATCGTCCCTACCCCCAAGCCAAGGTAAACCTTTCTGCCCCCAGTAAATGCTTTGGTATCACATGTGACCCAACATACCCCTCTCTTAGGCCACTTCTTCCAATCCTTAATGGCCATTTTCTAGCTTCCCAGTCTCTACAGGTGCTCCAAGTTGAACACTGACCTCTAACAATTCAAAGCTAAACTTAGATCCACATAGGAGAAAGACTATGTGGCATTTGTCTTTCTGGGCTTGGGTTACCCTACTCAGTATAATATTTTCTAGACCCATCTATTTACCTGAAAGTTTCATTTTTCCTTAGACAAATTTCACTGTGTAAACGTATCAAATTTTCATCTCAGTCGTGAGTTGGTGAACATTTAGGTTGGTTCCATGTCCTACCTGTCGTAAACAGAAGAGTAGTGAGCGTGGACATACAGGTATCCCTGTTGCAGGACATACAGTCTTTTGGGTATATGCCCAGGAATGATAAAGTTGGGAATATGGTGGCTTTATTTTTAGCTTTTCGAGAAACCCCTGCATGGATTTTCGAAGTGACTGCAACAGTTTTACGGTCCGACCAATGTGGAATAAAAGCTCCCCCTTCTCCACATCCTCATCAGCGTTTGTTTCCTGGATGACAGCTATCCTGACAGCCTGAAACGGAACCTCAGAAGTATTGCTTTTCTCTGGTAGTTAAAGCCGCTGAACAGTGTTTTAGATATCTACCGGCCACTTGCGTTTATTCTTTTGAGAACTCTGTTTAGTTCCACAGGCCATTTTCTGGACTGCGTTGTGAATACAAAATTCTTATGCACCAAATGAGACACCCTCAGTTTTATAAAACACTTGCGTTTGTTAGTTTTCTCTCACTTCAATAAAGCACCTCATCAAAACAAAAACAAAACCAAACAACAAGCAAGCTGGGTGGAGGCAGAGAAGGGAGGATCTCTGAGTGTGAGTGAGGCCAGTGAATTCAGGACAGTCAGTGCTACAGAGAGAAATCCTGTCTTGAAAAACAAACCAACAACAATAACAACAACAAAATGGGTCTGGAGAGATGGCTCAATGGATAAGAATACTTGTTTCTCTTGCAGAAGACCTGGATTCTGATTCCCAGCACCCACACTGTGGTTCACAACCATCTATACAGTTCTAGGGTGCCGGAAGCAAAGGCCTGTATTTTGAGATCTGCATTTTGGTTACAGCCATCTTAAGCTCATAAGTTAAGAAAAATATTTACCTCTATCCCCTCTGCAGGGTCTAGAAATCAACCTGGTATCTTATCTCCTAGCAGAGACCCGCAGGCACCAGGCTCTGGAACCTATTAGCTTTTTCCTTGATTAGTTAACAATTACAGACCCTCAGTATTTACTAATCAGCTGGGGATGTCTCTGGATCTGAATTACAGCAGACCTGAGCTTCCTGACACCCTTCCCTTCCCCCTGACACCTTTCCTTTCCCCCCTTTTCCTGTTTGCTATATAACAGCTTCTGAGGAAATAATAAACAGAACGGTTTGATCAGAAATCCTGTCTTGCCGTCATTTCTCGTGTCTCCTTTCATTCCTCTCCAGGTTTATCAGGGACCCCCGTTCGTATCCCGTGGGTCGGGATATAGGGAATTGTATGCCCTCTTCTGAATTCTGCAGGCACCAAGCATACACACGGTGCATATTCATACATGCGGTGCATATTCATACATGCGGTGCATATTCATACATGCAGGCAAATCACTCAGTAACAGGCTTTCTTTGGGGCCCCCAACCAGCTCCCAAATCTTGACATGAAGACTTATTCTTAATTATGAATGCTTAGCCTTATTGCAGCTCTTATTTTAACCTGCTTCTCTTTATCTATATTTTGCCATGGGGCTTCTTACCTTTCTTTCTGTCTGTCCCACTTTCCTGTTTCTCATGTCTGTCTGTCTGTCTGCAGGCTTCTGGCCCTAGGCATGTTCCTCTGTTTCTCCCTCCTTTTCTTTTCTTTTCTTTTTTGTTTTTGTTTTTGTTTTTTGAGACAGGGTTTCTCTGTGGTTTTGGAGCCTGTCTTGGAACTAGCTCTTGTAGACCAGGCTGGTCTCGAACTCACAGAGATCCGTCTGCCTCTGCCTCCCGAGTGCTGGGATTAAAGGCGTGTGCCACCACCGCCTGGCTCTCCCTCCTTTTCTTCTCTCTTCTCTCGAGCATAGATTTTTCCTCCTATTTATACTTTCTGCCTGCCAGCCCTGCCTATCTCTCTTCTTCCTAGCTGTTGACCGTTCAGCTTCTTATAACACCAATGAGGTGCCTTAGACAGGCAAGGTGAAACCAAAGAAACTCATCTTTACATAACTAAACAAAGGCAGCAGAAACACGTGACACACCTTTACCCAGTCAAAGTAATATTCCGCAGCATAAACGAGTATAACACACCTTTACATAATTACAACTAAAAAAACATTCCACAACAACACTCAGACATAAACTAAATCTAATAAAAATACAATTTAAGGAAAGGAAGGGTGTATTTTTGCTCACAGCTTCTTCAGTCCCACCTGGCTGGCCCCAGTGCTTTGGGCCTGAGTAAGGCAGACCATCATGACAGCAGGAGGCAGGGAGACAGGAAGGAGACAGCAACAAGATGTACTCTTCAAACACACGGCTCCACTTCCTTCAGCTAAGCTCCCTACTGAAGAGTTCATTCACCTAAGACTTCATCAGTGGGTCAATTCACTGAAGGTCGAGCCCTCATGACTCACTTCCCAATAACACCATCAGCATGTGTTGCCATTTTGGGGAGCCCTTTAAGGGAAAGTGAACCTGAACTATAGCAACAGTGGGACCCCAAGGCTCACTCTGATGAGTAGATGGATACTTAGAACGCAAAGTGGAACAGAATTAAAGCTCTTCCCTTAAATTATCTTATTGGCCAAATGGATTTAGCAGGTGTACAGGATACTTCTGCCTTGAGCCAAGGACCTGCTCCCCCTGAGCTATGTTCCCAGCCTTCCTTTTACATTTTGTTTTGCGACCAAGTCTCACCTGTGCTTAAACTCACCCTTTAGTACAGCCTGGTCTACAAACCAAGTTTCAGGACAGCCAGAGCTGTTACACAGAGAAACCCTGTCTCAGTGGGGGGTGGGGGTGGGGGGGGGAGGAAGGGGAGAGAAGTTCAAGGTCATCCTTGGTTATGTAGTAAGCTTGAGGAAAGCCTGGGTTACTTGAGACTCTGCCCCCCCCAATACCAAGCAAACACACACTCACAAACAAATGTAACCAAGGACAAACTAAACTCTTAGTCAGTAAAAGGGAAGAAATAACAAGATCAGAGCAGAAAGAAAGAAGACTAAAAATAATCAATTAAAAGAGAACCGATGAAACAAAAAATTGGTAAACCTAGATCTTAAGCAACCAACTGAGGGGGGACATAGAATGGGAGAGAGGACTCTGATATATAAAACAATGCATTGTAATTGGTACCACAGAAGTGAAAAGGATCGTTGGGAATGGTTTTTATAGCTACATGCAAATAAGTTTTAAAAAAAATATCTAAAAGAAACAGGCAAATTTCTGGACACAAATGACCTACTAAAATTAAACCAAGAGGTTACAAAACTTTTAATAGTCAGTGAGCAAGGAGATTGAATCAGTCTTCCATCAAACAGAAGTGGGGCAGTGTGGCTTCCCAGCAGTGTGGCTTCATGATGAACTGTGCCGACAGTTTAAGGGAGGATGAGCGTTGAAGGAAGGAAGGAAGGAAGGAAGGAAGGAAGGAAGGAAGGAAGGAAGGAAGGAAGGAGAGAAAACAACAAACCAGGCCACTGAACTTTTGGTTTTTGTCTAGCAATGACCCTCTTCTACCCTCAGAAGGGCTTCCCCCTCAATAAACAACCTATCTATGATAGGAGAACTAGAAGGAGGAAAGGAAGGCTTGATTCACTTCAGGCATGCAAGAATGGCCAAATGCCATTTGAAAATTATTGGGTACAAGGCAGCACAAAATTAATCAAGGGCAAAAATCGCACCATCATTTTTTCTTTAGTGTAAAAAATGTGAATTTGTGCTTAGAAAATCCTAAGCACCTACACTAAGACTCTCAAACCAATAAACAAATTCAGCAGAACAGCAAGGTATAAAAACAAAGTACAAAAATTAGTGCTGTTTCTTTTTCGATACAAGGCATCAACCAGGTAGTCCAGGCTAGCCCCAAACTCTCCTCCTCTTGCCTCCTCTCCTTTGCATTGTGATTATGGCTGTGCTCTATCCTGCTCATTAGTCTGTAGCTTTTTAAAAATAACAATGAACTTGCTGGGAGAAAAATTAGGAAACTATTCCATTCATAAACTTGTGAGACTAATTCAGGAGTAAAGCTAAGCAAGAGGAGGAAGGACTTCTACAATAAACATTACAAAACACACTAAAGATAAAAGTTAAGGACACACGGAGACAGAAAAACCTGTATGTCCATGGGTTGGGGAGTTGCTACTGCTGCAATAGCTAGTGGAGAAAGAAATCTATAGATTTGGTGCCATCTGCATCAAAATGATAATGACTCTATTCATACGACTAGGAAAGAATCCTAAAATTCATATAGAAGTACAAAAGGTCTCAAGTAGTCAAAACAATCATGCAGAAAAGGAAATCTTGGCAGCAACACAATACAGGGTTATAGAATATGTTGTGGAGGGACCGAAGAGCCCAAAAGCACCAGAAACTTTGGAAAGAGGACCTGGCTTAGACTCCAGCGCCCACCAGGCAGCTCATAACCATCTGTTACTCTAGTTGTGGAGAATCCAATGCTTTCTTCTGGCGTCCTTGGGCACCAGACATGCATGTGGTGCACAGATATACATACAGGCAAAGCAGTCTCACACACAGGGAAAAATCAGCCAAACAAACAAAACCACCCATACACATAAGATATATACATTTTTTAAATGGACACACTGCCATAGACGCAGCCATGCCGGCCGGTGGAGCGGTACCTAAGGGAGACACTTGTCTGAAAAATAGATTCCTACAGTTTCAATCTCACGACTTCCATTGCTCCTACCAGTGTGCTCTTTCTGGTCTCCACACGGTTTTCTACAGCAGTTGGCTTCACTTGGCAGTCAGTGTTTGACCTTATAGTTTAGCCTCAAAACGTTTTCAGTTACTGCCAGGTACATCTCTGTAATCCCAGGGAGTGGGAGGTGGAATCAGGAGTCCAAGGTTATGTCTGCACGCGTAAACTTTCAGACCTAGATAAACAAGAGAGGCAGAGAAAGATAAAGAGAGATAAGGAGATATTTCGCGTCGCTTCGTACGTACCATAATCTGTCCAAGTAAGATATAAGCAAGCGTCTGAAACCCAGTTGAGGGTAGGGATGGTGCAGACCCAGATGCCACAATTTCTATACTTCAACATTTCCATATTGAACTCATTGAACTCTGTGTCACTTAATTGCGGACAAATTCGGGAGATTTCAGAGGGAAATCTGTCAGGGAGTGTCCTTAATCTGAAATAGAGAAATTCAGTGCTAGGTCAAGCAAAGGATGTTTTCTTTCCTGTGAAATCCAACTGCACAGGGGACAGAAAACAATGCTTCGGTTTAATTCTGGACACAGTGTGTCATCCACTGGGGTAGAAAGCACAGCTACCTCCAGTCAGTGAACTACCCTAGAATTTTCATATCCCATAGAATTTTCTGATCTGTCATGGGCACAGAGAACTTTGAGTGGCCCCTAAGTTCTTCATAGATATGGTACTCTCAACACTGGGACTGCGAAGCCGCTGCATCTTCCAGCTTTGAGGAAGGGGACCTCCCCGTGAAGCTGCTTTCAGTAGCCAGTCCCAGGCCACCGCCTTGTGTTCTTTTCCCTCACACTTTAGAGAATCATCTGCACCCTCCCCACACCCTCTGGGGCATCATGGGAAGAGAAGAGAAGCTGCTTTCTCTATTCTGCCCGCATATTTTAAGGTCTATGTTGGGGGTTGGGGTAGCCAAGCAAGGTTTTTTGTTTGTTTGTTTTTGATTTTTGATTTTTTTTCAAGATGCACTGTCCCAGAATGAAAGGTCACTGTAGGAACAGGTATTCCAAATACCCAGCAGCAGTTGCTTCATTAGCAGGAATGGGGAGAAAGGTCAGTACAACCTGAACGTGGGGTCCAGGACGATAACTTCTTTCTCAGTTTGCAAATATTTATTGAGCTTCTGTTGGTCGGATACCTCCCACCTGCATATCCTTGCTTCTCCACGCTGCTCACTCTACTGGTATGCAGAGCTGAGCTGCGGGAGCGCGCGCGCTGCTGATGGTGTTCAGCCAAGCAGAGGCACTGGCGACACGCCAACAAAAGAAGACTGGAATCAAAGTATTCCATTTACCAGCGCCTGCATACCATCTAAGGTCACTTGACTCTGGCTCAGAGCGCTGCAGTTCCAGTCAGGCAGCCCTCTTCCCTTTAGGCGGGGAGGGCGGGGGGCGCAGTTCTGCACCAAAGACCGTCGTATCCTTTTGCTCCCAAACCTTCCCACGCCTTTTTAAAAGGCTGTAATCCCTTTGTGAAACTTCCTCCTGTTGCCAAGTTTGTGTGGACCACTTGCTTCGGGACAGAACTCAGACTGAAAGAACCCTAGTGGTGGAAACCCAACTTGACATGGATAGCAGCTAGATATGTGTGTGTGTGTGTGGGGGGGGGACACGATGACACGGGACACAACGGCCCTTCCCCAAGTGAAACCCAGGCTACCAGCAGTGCATCCCCTTCTTATATACTAGTCCTACCATGCCTTTGCCTTTCAGATAAGAGAAGTACATCTAGAAACTGTGTGCCTTTCTAAAGTGCCTCAATATTTAACAACAGTCGAACTCCATAAACACCGAGCTGACCAGGAACTTTCGAGGGAAATTCTTGGTCAGAGACTAGGGATTAAGAGGGAACTGGGCCATGCATGTTTCTTGGGAACCACTTGAATTTCAGTGTGGAGCTGAAGCTTCTAATCTTTTCAGCTTGTCTGTCATTGTGCTTTGACTTCAGACACACTTTGGATTCCCAGGCGAATCTTTGTTCTTAGCAAACATTCTCCTTTTCTATCGGGAATCTTGAATTTGCACAAAGAAGTCTCAGAGATTGGAGGATGCGTCCGAGGCCAACCAATGGGAATGGACCGAGTCATCCCGCCCGCGACTACTACTCCTGGAGTCCAGTCCACCCGCTCCAACTCGTCCAGCTCGAGATGATGGCGACGCTGAACCTGGAGCCCGCGGGCCGCAGCTGCTGGGACGAGCCGCTGAGCATCTCCGTGCGCGGCCTGGCCCCCGAGCAGCCCGTCACGCTGCGCGCTGCCCTGCGCGACGAGAAAGGCGCGCTCTTCCGCGCCCACGCGCGCTACCGCGCCGACCCCCACGGTGAGCTGGACCTGGCGCGCGCGCCCGCGCTGGGCGGCAGCTTCGCGGGGCTCGAGCCCATGGGGCTGCTCTGGGCCATGGAGCCCGACCGGCCTTTCTGGCGCCTGATCAAGCGCGACGTGCAGACGCCCTTCGTGGTGGAGCTGGAGGTGCTGGACGGCCACGAGCCCGACGGCGGGCGGCTGCTGGCGCGGGCGGTGCACGAGCGTCACTTCATGGCTCCCGGTGTGCGGCGGGTGCCCGTGCGCGAGGGCCGTGTGCGCGCCACGCTCTTCCTGCCTCCAGGTGAGCAACTCTCCACCTTCCCTTGCTCAAAGTTTCTCTGTGATTTTAAATGAAGAAAAAGGTAGCTCCCAATGACTTAGGACTCAGAGGAAAGGAGACTGGACCCAGCTGGAAGGGGCCTGTTATGATGATGCTGTTAGGACAAGACACCTGTAATATAAAATTAAAACTAGTGGTAATAAACGGGGCTGAGGTGGCACACTCCTTTAATCCCAGCACTTGAGAGGCAGAGGCAGAACCGTGTTTTTTTTTATAAAGATTTATTTATTTATTATGTATACAGCATTCTGTCAGCATGTATACCTGCACACCAGAAGAGGGCACCAGATTTCATCATAGATGGTTGTGAGCCACCATGTGATTGCTGGGAATTGAACTCAGGACCTCTGGAAGAGCAGCCAGTGCTCTTAACCTCTGAGCCATCTCTCCAGCCCAGACCTGTTTTTAAGTTTGAGGCCAACCTGGTTTACAGAGTGTGTTCCAGGACAGCCAGGCTACATAGATAAGCCCTGTCTCAAAAAACCATAGCCAATTTTAAATATTAAATGTTAAATCTGTTTTGAGCTGTGCATCATAGCACGGCAGGTTGGGACACCAAAGCAAGAGGCTGTCTTGAGCTTTGGAGCTCAGGCTAGTCTGGTCAAACCCTTTTCAAAACAAGGAATGCTTCTTCTTTTCTTTCATTTCCTTTTCTTCTCTTTTCGTTTTGTTTCTTTTCTCCTTCCTTCCTTCTTCCTTCTTCCTCCTCCTCCTCCTTCTCCTTCTCCTCCTATTCTTTTTTCTAATACAGGGTTTCTCTGTCCTGGAACTCACTCTGTAGGCCAGGCTGGCCTTAAACTCAGAGACCCACCTGTCTCTGCCTTCTGAATGCTGGGATTAAAGGTGTGGACCACCGCCGACTGGCCAAGAGACATTTCTTGCTTCTGCTGTTTTTAAGAAGCATACTACATTAAGATTTCGGTCAACTAGCAGTTAGAGGGAGGCCTTTTCTGTCGACTGACAATCTAAGATCATTTCATAGTCATACATATAATGATGCTTACTTAGCCTCTTTAGTAACTGACAAAATGCAAAATAAAGCTACAGACTATATAGCATAGCTTCAAGAGTAACAAAGCTTTCAAAGTCTAACATTTCCAATTCTTGTTAAATGCTTGGAGGAAGGGTCACTCAGTACATAGCTAGAGAGAGTGTGGGTGTTCATCCTGGTATTCTTGGAAGCAATTGCTTTTTAACTACGTAGATCAATATGTAATTCTACCATTGTATGCACATGTGTACTGGAAAGCTTGTTGCTTGGAAATAGTCTAAGTGCCCCACCCACCAATAATGAAGTTGATGAATAAATGGAGGCATAGTTGTAGAAGTCAAAGTAATTGTCCCTCGGCTTCTTGTGCTCAACCCAAATGAAATCATAGGGAGGCAAGCTCTCTAGTTGCTGCTCATTGCCCCTGTTGTTCAGTAGCAAGGAGCCATAGCAGTAGGAAGCAGGAGCAACCATTAGTGGCATCCTCTAGTGTCACAGTCCTGCAGGCCTTGGGTATCAGGTCCTCTTGCTTCTGGCCAAGGCCAATGTTACATCCTTAGGTGCAAGACCCTGCACCTCTGTAGCTTGACAGCTTTCTGGAATCCTGGAATATTCTGGTGACCAGCAACGCCCCGCCCCCCTGCCCAGCTTTTGTTCTTCTTTAGTCTTGGCTCACTACTCTCTCTTGTTATCTCTCTATTTCCATATTTCCGATCCTTTCCCTGGCTACTCTTAAGTCATTTGGCTGCTTCTTCGGCCAGCTGCCTGAATCCTCCCCAGCACAGTGACGGCTGCCATGACAACTCAGGAAGCCTGCCCCTTGCCAGAGGATGGAGTTCCAGGCTGACACACTTGCCAGCTGCTTAGAAGTTGCAGTATCCATTCAGGAGCTGGGTGCCAAGTGCTGGGCATACACCAACACACAGGACTGCCGAGGGGTGAGAGCAGCCACCTGCATTAATGGTTTCACAACTTGCTCTATTAAATGCTGAACTTTCCTGACCACTGCTGATACACTGGCTCTGCCTCATGCTCCCTGTGGTCTTTATGTTCCCAGCTTAGCCTACATTGAAAGTAGGCAAGAAAAGACCACTCCAGAGAAGCCTTTGTCCAATGTTGCTGCACCAGGGGAGGCAGGATTAAAAAGAATATCTCTCCGAGGACTTGCTGAATAGCCTGTTTGCATTTGTTAGAGAAGGATCATGGGATCAATTACAGTCTATCCTCTTAGCACCCATCACAATAACTCCCAATAACTGAGATTGGTGTTTAGACCAAGCATAGATTTACCTTCAGGTACAACGACCAGACTAGCTGGGGAAATGTCCCCTTCCACACACACACCAAGGTGGAAATGGTTATAACAGAAAATCTGGTACAACTTGTTTCTAAGGGCCCTGGCAATAGCTACACTGATGGTGGAAGATACAAAATAATCCCACACTAGTTCAGAATTACATACAATAAAGGGTTATTTATTTAGGGGAGACTTACAGATCACTGTCCTAGATCACAGTCCTCTGCACGAGCAGGGAACAGGAACAGAGTCTAGCAGCCGGAAGTGAGAGCTGTAAGCAAGAGAGTGAGCACAGGCTTTACAGCTGCATTTATAGTGTAAGAGACCACACCCAAGTGGGCTGGTATCTTAAAGGCTATTGGATGAAGGAGCAGAAGGAGCTCCCACAGCACCTCCCCCTTTTATTTAAACAAGAGAGTTCCAAACCCAATACAAAACTATATACACTAAGAACAGATATCAAATATGGGATTAGAATTACAACGAGCATAAACAATATTAAGCAAGGAAGTATGCTAAATGTTTTAATAAATATTCTATCCTGAGGAGTCTAAGTCTTGTATTGGAAATGACTTGGCTAGATCATAAGAGGATGGTAACTACGACTATCTAATTTCCAACCCCATCAAAGGACTGAGAAGGAAAATATTACTTGAGTAGGCAGGAAGTGTAATCAAGCAGCTTCCAAAATGTGCAGTAGATGACAGAGACAACTGTCTACTTGGACAATCACCCAAAGTCTCATTTGCAGTGTTGAAGCAACCAACTTTGTCTATGGCCTAGAGTAACTGACAGACCATTTTTAGAGGCAGGAAATATTTCAAAACCATCTTACCCAGTCTTGGCAAGATTTGGCAGTCTTTTTTCTTGTATGTTCCTTGTCCAGTCTGGACATCGTGCACTTTGTCAGTGGTCGAGCCATGGGCAGTTTCTTGCCCAAAGGTCAGTCGTACCGAGAAGAAGACAAACTCTGAGTGGAGTGCCTTTGGTGCTCAACACTCTCTCAGGAATGGATCAGTGCTGAGGGAGCAACTGTGTCTCACATCAACAGAATCCTAAGTTATTTAAGTCTATGTTCTACAGATCTTTGAAGTGGTTACCTATCTATGCAGAATACAATCTCTATGTATATAAAGAACCTAATTAGTCTGACTAAAAGTATAACAAACATGAATGGCTATGGACCTATAATATTTAATACCTACGTATATATTAAAGATTAAAACTTCATATCAGAATATTAAACAATCTTTTAAAAACTGTGCAGTAAAGGAGGACAATGACATCAAAACGTAAACAATGTATAAATATCTTAATCAGAGATAAAAATATATAGTGCAATATGATAAATATATCCTAAAATTGTATCAATGTCCAAAATGTCTTAAACAGAGGTATGAATATGTATGCGTACAATATGACAAAATAGCTGTGCATAAGTGTACAAGTATTGTAAATAGAAATAACAAATATAATTTGAACTTGTATCAATATACAAGAAACTATACCAATGGAAATTGTCCATAAATAATAGCTCACAAGTATTCACTCTATTACTCACTATTATTATTATTAGTGTGAATAATTTCACACTAAATTATCTATTATCCCATTCAAGCTTCCGTTTTTATTTATTTATTTTTTTGAGATCTCTAGGCCTACATAATTTCCACTCCAACCCCCAACCCTATGCAAGTAGTAATCAACCCCTAAATGGTGTCTCTAACCGTGAGGACAAACTTTGTTGGGAGAGGGGACATCGCTTTCTAGAATTGCTTTTATTGTCCAACTCCAAAGCCAGCTCTTATTTTTGAGTAGATATGTATACATGTCCAAGTAATCAAATTTTACCATGCAGATAATACAGCATCATAAGGCAGATTTCTCTTTGCTTGTTGAGGATAGCTATCTTTTTATCTTTAGGCATCTAGATGTCCAAGGTCTCTCCACTCTTTGAAGATGAATATTTTCCTGCAAAGACAAGAACAGAACCCTGCCCCAACCCTTATGAGGTTTTCTTACCACTTATATGATTGTCACCTATGTGGATGAGCCATTATTTCTCTTTATCAAGAGGTTTCTCTTTTTCAAACCGAATCTTTATCAATTTTGATGGTATCCATAGCTTTTCATCTCCTGTGGAA
The DNA here is from genome assembly GCF_037038515.1 of Microtus pennsylvanicus. NCBI lineage: Eukaryota > Metazoa > Chordata > Mammalia > Rodentia > Cricetidae > Microtus > Microtus pennsylvanicus. The sequence goes on along the minus strand of NC_134592.1, from coordinate 31,789,415 downwards.
ACAAGAGTAAAATCCCTTCCCTAACAGCACATCTCCTGGTTTCCATTGTGAGGTCAGCACATCTTTGAAATATACAGGCTGATTTAATTCAGAAGTTTTTTTCTATTATCCAATATCTCTGCTGCTGTTGTTCCTTTCTCATTAGCATTAAGACAATTCAAGGTTAATAAAGCATTATGCAATCTATTTCTGGGGGTATTTTCCATTCCTTTCTGTTTGTTTAGCATATCCTTTATAGTTCAATTTGATCTTTTTATAACTGTGTGGCCTGCAGGATTGCTTGGTATACCTGTAATATGCTTTATATTATAATAAGCAAAAAACTGTTTCATTTTCTTAGACACATATGCTGGACCATTGTCTGTCTTTATTTGTGCAGGGCTCCCCATGATGGCCATAACTTCTAATAAATGAATGATTACTGATTCAGCCACTTCTGAGGTCAAAGAAGTTGCCCATTGAAAACCTGAATAAGCATCAATGATGTGGTGTACATATTTTAATTTTCCAAATTCTGTAAAGTGGAACACATCTATCTGCCAGATCTCATTCCTTTGAATACCCTTTGGGTTACTCCCTGCTGGTTAATGGTGTTTGGCTATAGAAAGAGCAAGTGGGACATCTCTTTATAATCTCCTTAGCTTGTTGCCATGTAATAGAAAACTCTTTAAACCTTTGCTACTGACATGATGTTTCTTATGAAATTCTGAGGCCTAGAGCACACTTTCAATCAATAATCGATCAATTTTCACATTACCTTGTGGGATTATATATTGAACCTATATGAATAATGAAGTCAATTCTGTATCATCTGGTATAAATTCAGCAGTTTCAATATGCAAGACAATTCTTTCTGCATATTGTGAATCAGTAACTATATTGAGAGGTTCTTTAAAATCCCTTAGTACCATGAGAATACCATATAGTTCTGCCTTTTGAACAAAATTATAAGGGCTTTGTTCCACCTTACTTAATTCTTCTGATTTGTAACCTGTCTTTCCTGATTTATTTGCATCTGTATAAAATGTACAGGCTCCAGTTATTGGTACATCATGTATAATTTGGGGAAGAATTCAAGTAGTTCTCTTTATAAGGTTAATTCTATTATTTTTGGGATAATTGCTATTAATGTCTCTCAAAAAATTAGCACAAGCTCTTTACCAAGTTTCATTGTCTTCCCATAATTTTTTAAATTCATCAGCAGTAAAAGGAACTATAATCTCTGCTGAGTCTATACCTGCTAGTTGATGAAGTCTCAATTTTCCTTTTATAATTAATTCAGAGATTTTTTCCACATAAGTTTTTAATTTTTTTACTTGGTTTATGTGGTAAAAAGATCCATTCTAAGATAATATCTTCCCTCTGCATTAAAATTCCTGTAGGGGAAATTCTGGAAGGCAATATGACTAGAATACAATTAAGATTTGGATTCACTCCATCTACATGTGCCTCCTGTAATTTCTCTTCAATGACCATCAATTCTTTTCCCGGTTGAGCTGTTAATTCTCTGGGACTATTTAAGTCTTCGTAACCAGCTAAGGTTTGGTTTAAATGAACTGTTAGGTCAGGTGTTATCCCATCAGCTGGTCTTAGATTGGAAATATCTCCTAACAATCTTTGAAAGTCATTAGGAGTCCACAATTGGTCTCTCCTAATTTGTGCCTTTTGTGCTCTAATTTTCTGTAAACCTATTTTGTAACCTAGGTAATTGACAGAATCTCCTTTTTGTATTTTTTCAGGAGCAATTTGTAATTCCCATTTAGGCAAAACTTTTTTTTAGTTCTTCAAACATTTTTTTTTTCCTAAAGTATTGGCATTTGAGTCAGATAACAAAATGTCGTCCATGTAATGGTAAATTATAAACTTAGGAAATTACTTGCATATTATTTCCAATGGCTGATTTACAAAGTATTGACACAAGGTGGTACTATGGAGCATTCCCTTTGGGAGGATGGTTCACTGGTGTCTCCTAGTAGACTGAGAATTATTATAAGTAGGCACTGTGAAAGCAAATTTTTCTCTATCCTTTTCTTGTAAAGGTATAGTGAAGAAACAGTCTTTCAAATCAATAACTATAAGAGGTCATCCTTTTGGTAATAGAGGAGGCAGAGGAATTCCAGACTGTGGAGGACCCATAGGTAGGATAACCTTGTTGATAGCTCTTAAATCTGTCTCCATTCTCCATTTTCCAGGTTTCTTTTTATCAACAAATACAGGAGAATTCCAAGGGCTGGTTGATTCTTCAATATGGTGAGCATCTAATTGCTCCTGTACCAACTGTTCTAAAGTCTGCAGTTTGTCTTCCATTAAAGGCCATTGTTTAAACCATATGAGTTTCTCAGTTAAACATTTTAAAGGCATGGCCCTTAGTACCTCTGAAGGTTTGCTAGTTGCTTTGTATTCTTGTACAGCTTGAATGGCTGGTGACCTTTTTTATATAATATTTTATAATATCTTTCCCAGAAGCATGAGTTTTGGGGACTGCAGGAATGTTAACCTGGGTATTCCATTGCTGCAATAGGTCACAGTCCCATAAATTCACTGCAATATTAGCTACATATGGCCTCAGCCTTCCTTTCCATCCTTCTGGTCCTATGTAGTCAACCCACCTCATGCTTTGTTTTACTTGAGATAGGGTTCCAATTCCTAGGAACTGAATATCTGTCTTTTGAAGAGGCCAATCCGGATGCCAAGATTCTGGAGTAATGATAGTCACATCTGCACCGGTGTCTTGTAATCCCTCAATTATAATGTCATTTATAAGCACTCTTAGATTTGATCTTTGATCATTTATAAAAGTCTGCTAAAATGTATGTTTCCTATTTCCTACTGGAGTTTTTGACTCATCCTCCAGGTCTATTCCATCATCCAGAACAGTATGGGTTTTGTTGTTGTTGTTTTTTCAGTAGGCACTGGATTGTTTAATTTTCATGGTGAGACATGTTCTCCACAGTGATTGGGAATGACTGGTCCTTGTTTGACATTGGGGCCTTTGAAAGGCCCCCAAGGAATTTCCCCGTGGTATCGGGTTGATTTATCTGTCTCTTGTCGACCTACATTGATTAGTCCAGTGTCTGCCTTTGCCACACCTCCTACATATACCAGAACGTTGACTCCTCCTGTTCTTCCTATTCCTAGAAGATACATTATTCCTTCTTAGATGTTCTATTCTTCCACAATTAAAACATTTGGCATTTCGGTGTCTCCTCATACCACTGGAAATTGCTTCTCCTACCCAAGCTTCAGTAGTATAGTCAAATGTTTCAACATTCATTGTATACAAGATCCATTCATCTATGGGTACTGATCTAACCTTTAAAGACCAGAGGATCCTCTTACATTCTAAGCCGGCATTTTCAGTTAGTACACATCTAGCTTCAGGGTCTGTCACTCCTAATTGTACATCCTTAGTTAATCTTTGTAAGAAATCAGTAAAGGGTTCTCTCTGGTCCTGTTTAACCCTAATATATTACTCAGTCCTTTTCCTGGTTCCTGAATCCTGTCCCAAGCATTTAAAGCTGCTGTGCTACATAGGGACAAGGTATATTCATTTTAGTGAGCCTGTTCCTGAGGATCAGAGTAATGACTGTTGCCAAGAATTTGATCTTGGGAAGTTTCAAATCCTTTTGATTTCCCTGTTGCTCTAAAATTTTTGCCTCTTCTCTCCAATAACACTTCCAAAGCAGCCAAGGTCCATTTTCTAAACCACAGAGATTAATTGAAGCCAGTCGTGTGGGGTAGCCTTAGTGCTTGAGGCCCACATTTTCACCATTTCCCTGACAAATGGTGAATGTAGCCCATAAGAAACTATTGCTTGTTTTATTTCTTTTAGATTGCTCATATGTATTGGTTCCCATGCATATTCTTTGACTACCTTAGAGTACTTTGTGCCAGATGATCTTTCCAAGGAAATTACTGGATATGCAGTTGCAACTCTGTGTAAGTCATCCAGGGGTCTGGTACGTACTGATGAGGCTAAATCCTGTCCTTGTACCTTCTGTCCCTGCTCATCAGTTTCAACAAATTCCTCAATCTTTTCAAATCATTTTAGTACTGCCTTTTTAAAAGTCTGAAACTCCTGTAATGTCTCATCCTTGGACATAGCATAACTTTTTAACAGATTTTGATAGTTAGATCCAACAGCATAAATTCTTTGAGATAATCTTGTCAAATTGATGCTATCCCTCTCCATGGTATTGAACCATTTCTTAAAATGAGATAATATTGAAAACAAAGCTAATTCTTAGAATCAAATAATAGGAAGGAAAATAGTGTAAGTCTTGCCCAATACCTTCCATAATAGAAGCAAAATAATTATTGAACTCCTGGATGTTATCAGTCATTTTTTTGTAGTTTTTCAGATCTTACCTGTCATAAAGTAATTTCAGTGAATTGGAGTAGGTATAATAATCGTTATCAGACAGCAGGTGACACAGCTGCAGTCACGTGACAGAGAAGCTGGCGGCAGCTAACAGCATATATTGCTTACTTAGGTGCTGAAAAATATGCTTTGTTTAACAAATTAAGAGCAGTTATTAAGGTGGTCAAACAATTCCAAGAGTTGGGGCCCAGGATAAAGAGAAAACCCAAGTTTTCCATCAATGCAGGTTGCAGACTGTGTGTACCACAGGTATTGCAGGCAGCAGTGTGTGGGTTGCGAGCTGGGGAGCGGTGAGCAGCAACCTGCTGTATCCGAGGGTCAGCTAAAGCTTCAGGTGGGAGAATATGCCATGCAGCTGGCGGGCCAATCCAAAAAGTGTGGACTGGTCCCCATGTTCGGGTGCCAAATAATGGGAGAAGATACAAGATAATCCCACACTAGTTCAGAATCATGTATAATAAAGGGTTATTTATTTAGGGGAGACTTACAGATCACTGTCCTGGAATGCAATCTCTGCATGAGCGGGGAACAGGAATAAAGTCTAGCAACCAGAAGCAAGAGAGCAAGCACAGGCTTTACAGATGAATTTATAGTATAAGAGACCACGCCCAAGTGGGCTGGCAGCTTAAAGGCTATTGGCTGAAGGAGCTCCACATCACTACACTGTCTGGCACCATAATGTATTTTGTTTTGTTTTTATTCTTTGTTATTTTGCGGGAGCCCACCACCTCCCAAGTAAATGCATTGAGTCTTATTCTTATTATGAATAAGTAATGCCTGGCCTTAGCCTGACTTGTTTCTAGCCTGATTTTCATAACTTAAATTCTCCCATGTACCTTTTGTCTCTGGGCTTTTACCTTTCTATATACTTTTCTTTCCTTTTTACTTGGTGACTTGCTGTGTAGCTGGGTGGCTGCCCCTGAAGTCCTCCTTTCCTCCTTTTCTCATTCCTCTTTCTTTTCTTTTTCTCCTTCTATTTATTCTATCTGCATGCCAGGACCACCTCTCCTTTCTCCTGCCAAGTTATTGGTTGTCCAACTCATTATTAGACCAATCAGGTGTTTTAGACAGAGTAACACAGCTATGCAAAGATAAACAAATGTAACATAAAATAATGTAACACATCTTTGTATCACTAAACAAATGTTCCACAGTACAGACAAATGTAACACATCTTTAACTCATATTACGCAACAATAACACCCAGCCATGGTCTTTGTGTGGTTATCTCATGGAGTGTTGAAGATGGCTGGTGCTGGCACAAGAGAGCAGGTGAGCTCTTGGACCATTGTTCCTTTTGTGTAAGGTGGCCAAGACTGCGAAGAAGAGTTAATAACCGTTGATTATTAAATACTTCTTACTAATGCTTAGTTCTGTTTCTTCCCCAGAACCTGGGCCCTATCCTGGGATCGTGGACCTTTTCGGAGTTGGAGGTGGCCTTCTGGAGTATCGAGCAAGTCTTCTGGCTGGGAGGGGTTTTGCTGTCTTGGCTCTGGCTTATTATAACTACGATGACCTCCCCAAAAGCATGGATGCCATGCGCATGGAGTACTTTGAAGAAGCCGTGAACTACCTGCTCAGTCACCCTGAGGTTAGATCTCTCTTTTTCCAGTTTTGTACAGCCTAGGGCCTGGCTCTAGAAATAACACCACCTACATTCAAAGTAGGTATTCCCACCTTAGTTAGTGAAATTAAGAAATTCCCTTAAGGAGCTGGAGATATGGCTCAGGGGTTAAGAATACTGACTGCTCTTCCTGAAGTCCTGAATTCAATTCCCAACAACCACATGGTGGCTCACAACCATTTATAATGGGATCTGATGCCTTCTTCTAACATGCAGAGCACACATACATAAAATATAAATAAAAAAGAGAAAGAATCCCTTTAAAGGCATGTCTATAGGTCAACCCAGCGTAGGTTCCTTGATTTAACTCCCTCCCCAGGTATGTCTAGATTGTGTCAAGTTGACAATTAAAAATTTCATAGTAGGGTAATTAAAACATATTTGATCATGTAATTATTAGTATTTTAGTGGGGGATTACATTTTAAAGTGGTCAAGGATATTGTTGCCAGAGGGGAGGGGTAGGAAGAGGAGAAAGAAAAAGTGATTGATTGATTGATTGATTGATTGATTATTTCTATGAGAGGTCAGCCAAATAGCCATTTGCTTATAGCACAGAGGCTTCTGGGATTCAGGACAGGGGCAGTCCTTGTGGGATGGGGCCCAGAAGGCACAGAGTAGGGACTGGAAGAAAGGAAAGTACAACAGACATCTTCCCACAGGTTCAGCAGGGAACCAGGAAGAGAACAAAGTCATAACTAGCATGTGCAGGGCCGTGAGGACATAGAAGAGGCCCAGAGCAGAGAGGACCTGGAGGACCAGCAGAGGGAAGTCAGGAGGAGAGGAGGCCGGAAGTGAGTGTGGGAGGCCAACCCTGGAGTAAGATAGTGGACAGCATCCCAAACACAAGGAGAGGTGGCTCCTTGTGGGACGTCTGAGAGCATGAGCAGCCGTGGGAATAGGTAGAGTGGGGAGTGAGGAAATGAGACGTTCCTCCTGATGGCTTCTGTTCTCTCACTGCCGTATGAAAAGCTGAAGGGGGGAGGGACGCATGTGGGGCTCAAGAGGCTGAGGAGGTAGGAGAGGGTGTGAGGTGGTCCTCTGGAGTAGTGGGAAGCCAAACACCAGTGATGCGTGGCAGGGCTGACGGCACATCGGTGCTCGTATCAAATGAAAGGTCAGCTGGCCGGAATGTTTGTTTTCATTAGTTTCTTGGGGTCCATTGTCTCAATATTCTAATGACCACAGGGAGGGGTGCAGTGTCTTCTTAGAGAATCTTCATTCCTGCTAGGATGGTTTAAAAAAATAAATTCCAAATGTTGGCTGGGGTCGATGTACTTTTCCAGCTGGGCCTACTCACTGTCTGATACTGTTCCTGGACTAAATTCTCTCTTTTTTTAAAAATATTTTTCTCAGGTGAAAGGTCCAGGAATTGGGCTGCTTGGGATTTCCAAAGGGGGTGAACTTGGCCTTGCTATGGCCTCCTTCCTGAAGGGCATCAAGGCTGCTGTCTTCATCAATGGCTCTGTGGGCGCTGTTGGGAACACCATAAACTACAAGGATGAGACTATCCCTCCTTTGTCTCTTCTGAGAGATCGAATCAAAGTGACCAAAGATGGCCTCTTGGATGTTGTGGAAGGACTTCAAAGCCCTTTGGTAGACACGAAGAGCTTCATCCCTGTGGAAAGATCTGACACCACCTTCCTGCTCCTTGTGGGTCAGGATGACCGCAACTGGAAGAGCGAGTTCTATGCCAATGAGATCTCCAAACGCTTACAGGCCCATGGGAAAGAGAAGCCCCAGATCATCTTATACCCAGAAGCAGGGCACTATATTGAGCCCCCTTACTTCCCCCTGTACAAGGCTGGCATGCATGTCCTGGTGGGTACTAATATCATCTTTGGAGGGGAGCCTAAGCCTCATGCCATGGCCCAGGTGGATGCATGGCAGCAACTCCAGACTTTCTTCCACGAACACCTGGGTAGTAAGAATTAGGGGTGTACAGGCTGGAGAGATGGCTCAGCCATTAAAGGCTAGGCTCACAAACAAAAATATAAGATTTAGGGGGTGACTCCTCAAATATTATCCATTGTCTGATGGTTTGGGGGGGAAAGTTCAAACACATTGTAAGAACATCAGTTAAGATTACTTTATCTATGCTGGGCGGTGGTACCACACACCTTTAATCCCAGCACTCGGGAGGCAGAGGCAGGCGGATCTCTGTGAGTTCGAGGCCAGCCTGGTCTACAAGAGCTAGTCCAGGACAGGCTCCAAAGCGACAGAGAAACCCTGTCTCAAAAAATAAAACAAAAAAATTACTTTATCTAAACAGTGCTGAACATAGTGCTTATGCAAGGCTAGAAATGTGGTTCAGTGGTAGAGTACCCGACTGTCTTGTGAAGTCTCTGGGTTCAATCCCAAGTACTGTAGGAAAACAGGCAAACGTTTTATGGAGACTGTACATATTCAAGAAATTGTGCTCAGAATAAAAAGAACACCATGAGTAGCCACACTGTTGTGTCATTAAAAATTACCTCCTTTAATTCTTCGGGTGGTGTTGCTGTTATCATCTTCCTCCCAAGAAGTGACTTTGGGGGCCCCTTTTCAGATGCTAAACACATTACAAGCAGCAGTGGAAAGAAGGCTTTTGTTGCACACATATACAACAAGAACACCTGTTGTTTTTAACAAAAATCTCAATCATTTAATTTTTATCTGGGAGCCAGATGCTGGGGTGAAACCCCGCTAGCTCAGAAAGGCACAGAAAGCACCCAGATGACCTTCCTCCTCTGGAATTGTCCCAGATAGGCCTTTCTCCTATGCCATCTCAAACAAAACTCCTCAAACCAGATGTCCTTCCCTTCTTCTCTCTCTCTCTCTCTCTCTCTCTCTCTCTCTCTCTCTCTCTCTCTCTCCATTCTCCTGACTTCCTGCTCTGTATGTTTTTTTTCCTGTCAACTTGCTCCTTGCTCTCCCTCTTGACCTATTGTTGATTTTATTTAATCCTAATGTTTATAGTATTCAAGCAGACAGCTCTTGGTTAAAGGTGTGTGCTAGGGCTGAGACACACCACAACTAGAAGCAGGTTTTTGCAGTAAATAATGCAATCGATCTTGGGGTTCACTGTGTGATCGAATAGCTTGCAACAAACATCGGTTTTACAAGGCAAACCAGCAATGGGAAAAGAATCCCCTTCATACGAGGAGCTCTGTGCCATGACAACACTTGGGGATGCTGAGCATTCAGTCCAGGAAGCCAAAGAGCAGCTGGGGGAGGAAATGGAGAGCCTAGGATCCATGTTGTGTCAGCCTTCAGACTGTCTGAGGCAGGGAAGAGAATGTGTGAGCAAGCGCTCTCGTCCCCACGCATTTAGGCCACAACCCACTAGTCAGCTATTGGTCTTGTTAGGAAGGGAAGAATGATTTCTTTACCCAGTGCTAGGTTCACGGTTGAGCCCTGCCCTTATAACACAAGACAGGTTGTCAGGAGAAAAGTGCATAAACTTAATTAATAAAGGTGAAGCCTTCAGACACATAGTCTCAAAGCAGTATTGTCAGGAGAAGAGTCGTTTGTTCGTCCCGGCTGCCCAGCCACGAAATAACCACTCAAAAATCCATATTAATTGCAATACTGTTTGACCAATAGCTTAAGTGTATTTCTGGCTAAACTCATATCCAAAACTAACCCATCTATATTATTCTGTATATCACCATGTGGCTGTAGCTTACCAGCTAAAGTTCCCAGCTTCTGTCTCAGGTGGTGGATCATGGCTTCTCTCTCCTTTTTCCTCCCAGCATTCAGTTCCATCTTCTCTGCCTATCTAAGTTCTGCCCTGCTAAAGGTCCAAAGCAGTTTTTTTTTTATTCATTAACCAATAAAAGCAACACATAGACAGAAGGACCTCCCACACCACAGTATGGAATCCTGTGTGTTTTGCCACTCAGAGTGATGGAAAATGCATAGCTTAGAAGCATTCTTGGGAAAGAAGTATGACCTGATGGCAATTAGCTGGAGATGAGGAGCGTAGGAAGGTGTGTCCTTTGGCTTCTATCGCCGTGATAAAAACGCCATGACCAAAAGCAGCTCGGGGAGGAAAGGGTTTACTTGGCTCACAGCTCCACCTCACTGTTCATCATTAAAGAAGTCAGGCCAGGAACCCAGGGCAAGAATCTGGCTGGAGGCAGGAACTGAAGCAGAAGCCGTGGAGGGTACGGTTATGGGATTCCTGTTCCTCCCTCCTTCAGCCTGCTTTCTTAAACAGCCCAGGATCACCTGGCCAGTAGTGGCACCACCCAAAGTATTGGGCTCCTCCCCTACCAGTTATTAATAAAAGACAAATGCCCCCAGACTTGCCTATGGCATCTGTTGCAGGCATTTTCTCCACCGAGGTTCTTTTTTTCCCAGATAACCCTGGTTCCTCTCAAACAAACAAAAGTACAAGCAGTACAGCATTCATGTTCAAATTCTTTTCTGTTTCCTTGTCTGAGTAAGGACGCTTCCTTCTTTCCTCTCTCTCTCGCTGCCACCCCCACCCCTGCACCTCCCTTATGGAGGGCCACACTATGCTATTGGACTGGAACTTGATACCCTCATGCCTCAGCTTCACGAGTCCTGAAATGACAGTGTTGTACTGCCACCCCTGACAAGAGGTCCCTTTCTTTGGGCTGGGTTTTTTTTTCTGAATGATATTCCTTTGGAATAGGGAGGGAACTTTGAAGCAAGGTCTTATGGAGTGCATAGGGAGAAGTAGGAGAGACAGTCACAGTAAAATATCTGCTATCCCATCACCTATCTGGCCAAGGAAGAACAGTCCACTCAGCTTCTGAGACCAGAGCACAGTCGTTGGGTTCTCAGGAGCATTGGGCAGAGAGAGGCAGCCAGCGCAACCCCGTGAGATTCTCCTGATTGTGGCTGGCATTTGCAGAGTACTCCACACATAACCAGTACAAACATTTTCCATACAGATTTCTCTAAAATATGCCTCAAGCTTTTTCGGCTTCAGGCTGCAGGGATTTGGGGGAAATAGCAGTTTTTGTTTTCAGTATTTTTTTTTAATGACAGAAGAGTGTGAGAGAAAAATAAATTGGATATATTAGAATCCTAGCCAGGTTTTGGGGTTGGGGACTAGTGGAAGCTAGAGATAAGATTTGGTTTATTAGGATAGGTAGCCTAGTGTCTGATGTCCATTGGGTTCTGCTACAGTCTTCCCCCTCCCTCCCTTCTCTCCTTCCACTTGAAATCCTCTTGCCTCAGCCTTCTGAGTACTAGGAACAATAAGGTTGAGAGGTTCCTTAGTGAGTCTCCCACCTTTGTTTAGTTCTTACTCAGCAATCAAGATTCAATCGTACATGAGGTTTTCGTGAGACACTCAAGAAAGCTAGAGTTTGTTTGTTGAAATAGCTGGGAAAGTATCTATCTTATCAAAGCCGTAGAAAAAGATGCCTGCTAGACATCCACATGAAGATGGTACATGAGCCTCTGAGGGTACATCAGGGCTGTCAACAGACTGCAAGGTGACGGATAAGAGAATGGGGCAGTCATTTTCACATTCATTTTGTATTAATCAACAGCATAAACTGAGCTAGAGAAATTTAATTGAAACCCATAAAAGACAAGTATATAAAATGTGCAGGCTTCCTCTTCTGGGTCAGGTATCTTTATTGATTCTCTTGAGGGAAAACAAGGCGAAGGGTCTTAAAGAATTTGATGATCTGGGAGGGATAAAGTGAAGTTCTCGGGGTGGGGTGTGAGTGATGCAGAGGCAGTAGATTGCCACCGCAGCCAGCTTGTCGTCAGCAGGACCCGAAACTCAGAATGACAGCCCTGATACATCTCACAACAGGCATCATGTTCACATTCACTGATATTCATGCATGATCTCATTAAGGGAAAAATACTGACAACAGGCATCATGTTCACATTCACTGATATTCATGCATGATCTCATTAAGGGAAAAATACTGACATCATTAAAGAAAAACAAAACAAAAAAAACCCAAAACTACAGCAAAAAACCAAAAAACAAAATAAAAATCAAAAACATCCAGGCCGTGGTGGCTCATGCCTTTAGTCTGAGTACTTGGGAGGCAGAGACAGGTGGATCTCGATGAGTCCAGGGCCAGTCTGGTCTACAGAGTGAGTTCCAGGATAGCCAGGGCTACACAGAGAAACCATGTCTTGAAGGAAAAAAGATAAAAGAAAGAAAAAAAGGAAGAAAGGAAGGAGGGAGGGAGGAAGGAAAGAAGGAGGAAGGGAGGAAGAAAGGAAGGAAGGAAGGCAGGAAGGAACTAGCATACATATCAGAAGCTATGAAGCCATGAAAGATCTCCTAAATTCTAATTTTCCCCTGAAATCTCAGATTCATCACTGGTAACAAAGCTGTTTTCCTTTAAGTACCAGGCTGATAGGGCTCTCTTTTGAGAAATTGTCTACCTAATACCTAAATCTTCATGTCAATCATTCTGTCAAGTAGACTAAAACCCTGATATGTATATCACAGTATTGTATTGGAGAAATTTTATCGCTTGTCTGGGAAGATGGATCATCAGGTAACGTGCTGCCATGCAAGCCTGGTGGCCTGAGTTCAATCCCAGAAAATCATGAAAACTGGAAGGAGGGAACCAATTCCACAAAACTGTCCTCTACCTCTCTACCCATGATGCAACATGCCCTGTCTGTCTGTCTGTCTGTCTCTCTCTCACCCTCTCTCATTCTCCCTCTCTCCTTCTCCCCCTCTTACACACATATCTTTCTTAAAGTTTTGTTTTATTTATTATTTTATGTATATGGGTGTTTAACCTACATATACATCTATGCACCAAGTGTGCAGTGCCCACAGAAGCCAGAAGAGGGCATCGGGTCCAATGGAACTGGAGTTACAGATGTTTATCGGTGCTGGAAATTGAACCCAGATCATCTGGAAGAGGAGACCCATGCTTTTAGCCACTGAGTCATTATCCTAGCCCCCATAAAATAAAAGGGTTAAAAGAATAATAGAATTCTTACAGGGGAACAATGAAAAGACAAAGAATCCGCACTTGCTGTCAATGGGATCTAGTGTCGTTCTCCAAGGTTAAATTTAGCTTTGTTACACCACCCAGCTATTCCAGTCCTAATATAAACGCAAGAGAATCGAGAGCATATGGACATACAAAAGCTTACAAACAAGTATTCATAATAGCTACACAATAGGTCAACCCAAATAGATAGTACACTCCAGGTCAGTCATAGCTACACAAACAGCGAGACCCTGTCTTCCCCTCAATACCACAAAAGGAGTAGTTGCATATCCAGGGGCTGGGAAGGATATAGATCCCCGGCACCTATGTAAGTCACAGGAGCCAGATAAAAAAAATTATATATTATATTATTGTTTTTATAATAAATATACAGAAAAAAAACAAGTATAGAGAAAAAACAAATAAATGGTTTTCTGCGTCTGGATACAGAGAGAATTTTGGGTGAATGGGAAATGACTAGTATTAGGCAGGGTTTCTTCCTGAATAATAAAAAATGCTGAAAACTAGTTAATATTGGTCGTGAGGAGCTTCAGGTCTATCTCCCAAATACTGAATTGTACAGAGAAACAAATTACGTTGTATAGATTATATCATATAGAAATGGTACCTTTTATTTTTTAAGATTTATTTGCTTTTGTGTGCACGAGTGTTTTGTACGTGTGTATGTGCACCATTTGTGTACCTGGTGCCCTTGGTGGGTCAGAAGAGGACATTGGATCCCCTGGGGCTGGAGTTAATAGTTGATATGAGCCACCATGTGGATTTTGGGAACCAAACCCAGGTCTTCTGCAAGAACAACAAGTGCTCTTAGCTGTGGAGTCATCTCTCCAGCCCCTTGCTGCTATTATTTTTTAAATTAGACATATTCATAAAATTCAAATTCCTGTAAATGTAAACTGGTTAAGTTAAGGGGGAGTCTTCTCTCTGTAAATTTTAACCATTGGCAAAAAAAAAAAGTCAAGGGTCAGGCACAATAATACTATAAAGATAATTAAGGGGTTAGGAATTTATTTTAAAATTTTTGCATGAGGTGTGTGTGTGTGTGTGTGTGTGTGTGTGTGTGTGTGTGCTTGTGGAGGCAAGAAGAGGGCATCAGATTTGTCCCATGGAGATGGGCTTACAGGTGGTTGTCAGCCATCTAACGGGCTCTGAAAACTAAACTCTAGTCCTCTGCAAGAGCAGCATGTGCCCTTAACCACTGAACCATCCCCCAGACACCCCATCCCCCTAGTCACCCCATCCCCTCAGCCACCACATCCCCCTAGTCACCCCATCCCCTCAGCCACCACATCTCTCCAGGTACCCCATCCCTCCAGCCACCCCATCCCCCCCAGCCACCCCACCCCTCGAGCCACCCCATCCCCCTAGTCACCCCATCCCCCTAGTCACCTCATCCTCTCAGCCACCACATCTCTCCAGGTACCCCATCCCTCCAGCCATTCCATCCCCCCAGCCACCCCCAAATTGAAAGCCCCAAATGAGTACACATTTGAAGATGGTTCTTCTGAGTGTGATGAGAATGGAGCGCATCATTCAGAGATGGGTACCATACCCTAACACCACATGTCAATCATATTATTGTTCTTCAAAGTCTCATATGTTGGGCTGGAGAGATGGCTCAGTGGTTAAGAGCATTGCCTGCTCTTCCAAAGGTCCTGAGTTCAATTCCCGGCAACCACATGGTGGCTCACAACCATCTGTAATGAGGTCTGATGCCCTCTTCTGACCTGCAGGCATACACGCAGACAGAATATTGTATACATAATAAATAAATATTTAAAAAAAAAGTCTCATATGTTTTACAATTATTTGTTTAATTTCACTGGTTAATGTTTATGAAAAGTAACAACATTCTTAAGAGGCAGAGTCTCACTTCATAGTCCTGCCTATTCTGGAATTTACTATGTAGACCAGGCCTGGCCTTGAACTCACAGAGATCTGCTTGCCTCTACCTTCAAGTGCTGGGATTAAAGGCACCTGTGATAACACACCTGGTCAGCAGCAAAAAATTTAAAAGAGAAGGGAAAGAAAGGAGAGGAAAAGGAAGGAAGAGATGGAGAGAGGGAGAGCAGCCACAGGCCGAAAACAACAGCAAGATAAGTATGTAACTAAAGACATAATCTATAACAGATAATTAACTCTTAAAACCCGACAGAAAAGAGAGTCTGATTGGAAATTGGGTACAGGTGTAGGCAGATGCCTCACAAATAAGGTCATAGAGATGGCAGATGAGCATATGAAAAATGCTGAGCATCACATGATCAACAATTTACAAATTAAAACGGGCTATGCAGCTATGCGAATAGCGGAAATGTAAAACGCAGACAACAAACACCAACAGCCATGAACTCTATACACTGTCCTTGCTGGTGGGAAGGCAGCTGGGTACAACCTTTTCAGAAGTGGGATTGTCACTGCCACCGCCTGATCAGCAAACGCAATCCTGGGTGTTTACCCAAAGTCATGTCCACACAAATGCAAACTAATGTTTATAGGAGTTTCTGAGAGCTTAGTTTGCTGGGAGAGGGGGTGTTGGTAGTGAGCCCAGAACTAGAGTAAGCCAACGTTCCACTCCGTTCACATAAACAGATGCTTGACCTGGCCAGACGTCCTCGTGATTTCCTAACCTTCCATCAGTGAAAAAAGTCACCAGCTCAGCACCTGACAGAGTTACTGTCCCCAACGGTCCGGGTGAGTTAGAAGTAGGGTAAAGTTCATGGCGGGCTCTCAACTGGGTATCTTCTACACAAAGCTCTGGGCAGTGAGCCAACAGCAGGATTAGCAGGAAAATGTCTTTGCACCCAGGCAGACAGTGGCTGTGTGGAAAATCATACCTTCCATTTATGCTAACCTCTCTGAATGGCAGTGTCCTCCTCTAAGGACAAAGGATGAGACTGTGTAAAGGGAGAGACAGAACTGCAATTTTATATCCAGTATCAGATTCCTGGGAAGACACTGGATGCCCAAGTCTACAGGCCTGGAATAAAAACATCATTATGAATTTCAGGGTCATTTAGACACAAGGTCATGACTATGCAAATTTCTAGAAGCCTCTATCTTCTGGGCAAGTCAGGATTGAGGATGAGGAGGAGGAAGGATCTGAAGTGGACAGGCTGTGACAACCCTGTAACACGGACGGACAGTGCCGAAAATCCCCTGCGGTGACGTCGCTCCTGTCAAAGTCGAGATGTCCGATCCCTTGAGCGCTCTGGCCTCCCCACAGTGCTGTGGTACCTGCCTGCCCCCCACTTCAAACATACAGAACAAAACACACATATGTTTCTCAGTTGGCACCTTTTCTCCCCATTCTCACCGTAGGTTTAGGTTTGTGTTGATAAGCAGTTACGGTAGGAGACACTCCCACTAGGAAATCTCATAAGATTTTTGGGTATTCATATATGAAGAGCTAGTAACCAGTGGAGGGGGCCAGTACTCATTAGCCTCTTTAGTGATCAAGGAATCATGTGATAAATCATGTGATAAATCAAGAGCATGGAGAGTGACAAAGACGCAGAGACCCAACCGTCCCATTTGTTGTCAGGCCTGGGAGAAAGGCACTGCCAGAGGACGGCAGAGTGTTCGGTTGTCCAGGAAGTGATCAGACTTCTAATCTAATCTAAGGGAGATGGAAGCAGCCCAAGCGGCCACCAGCAATGGAGTGGAACAAAGGGAGGTGGATTTCCAGCAGTCTAAGGAAGCTCTAAGAAGAAGGAGTCTCCAAAGCAGCGTTGGAGGAAACATTCAAATCCCAAGACTGCACTTCCATTATAATGATTTGAAATTCACAATGTAGGCGAAAGAAAGAAAGTGTTTAAAGTCTGTCTGTAAATGCCGACACAGTAAAGAAAGCCAAGAGACAGCCACACACACTCCAGACAGGGCCGAGGGAGAACAGGACACAGGCTGTCCACCTTGTGCACCTTGGGATATTCTTTTTGTTGTTGTTTTGTTTTTGTTTTTCAAGTCAGAGTTTCACTGTGTAGTCCTCGCTCTCCTGGAACTCGCTCTGTAGACCAGGCTGGCCTCGAACTCACAGAGGTTCACCTGCCTCTGCCTCCCAAGTGCTGGGATTAAAGGCATGCACCACCGCCCTGCCGTGTCTATGAAAGTCTAAGGACAGTGCCAGGAATCATTTATTGGTCTTCTACCTTATTCTTTGAGGCATGGCCTCTCAATCAAACCCATTGTTCATCAGTAGGGCTCTCCCTAGGCAACTTGCTCCTGGGATCCCTCGTCTCCGCCTTCCTAGGCTGGAATTGCAGTCTGGCTGGCATGACATAGGTTTAGGGGTCCAAACACCTGCAGCTTTGCTTGTGGCCATAGGTATCTCTAGCAAATATTTATCACTATATTTCATATTAGCAAAGACACTGTGAGTTGATACAGAAGTCTAAGTTCCACGATGTTACAGTATTTCATAATACACTCAAACACTCTTGAGGATCTTGAGTCCAATGGTAGGACTAAGAAAAAGAAACAGGTCTGTAGAGCGTGCCTGTTTAAGGTTTGTGTTCGACACACCTCTCTTCCTCTGAGGAAGCACGGGTTAACTTTAGAGGAGAACTTGGTCACCAATAATGACATTTGGGTAATGTTTTAATGTTTCTAGGGAACTAGGGCAGTAACTAGAATGGCTCTGGATTCATTAAGTCAGGACTTAACAAGAAATTAGAAGATTAAAACATTAAGGGGGGACTGGAGAGATGACTCAGTGGTTGAGAGCACTGGCTGTTCTTGCAGAGGGCCTAAGTTCAATTCCCAGCAACCGTTCACAGCCATCTGTAATGAGATCGGGTGCCCTCTTCTGGTTTGTAGGTATATATGCAGAGAGAACCCTGTATACATAATAAATAAATAAATCTTTTTTAAAAAATTAAGGGCAAAAGAGTACAAGATACATTTTATTTATTTTTTTATGTGAAAAAAAAAAAAACCCAAATGTGACTAAGAGATTGTGGCCTCCACAAGTCTCATTGGGCTCAGGAGTGTGACAGTGGATAGACTTATTAGTTCTCCTCTACATTGCTGTGAAGCACCTTTAAAAGGGATTTATTTGGGACTGCGGTATGGGAGGGTGCAGTCTCCCAGTGCATTTTCTACAAGTGTGCAGAAAACACAGCAGCAGAACCCACAGTGCAGCTTGCTTGCACCTCATGCATTGGGACATGAACAACTTAGGCTAGAAGGAGGTGGGCCATGAGCCTACCCACTCCACCCCAGTGGTCTACTTCTTTTAGGCAAGCTCCTCTTCCCAGAGATTCTACAACCTCTTCCAACAGCTGGGTACCAAGTTTTCAAACACAGGAGCCTATAGAGGACCATTCGCATTAAAGCATAACGTTTGGCCCCCCACCCATACTCAGGGCTGTCTCATGACGCAAGTCCAGTTGCTCCAACTTCAAAAGTCCTCACAATCTTAACAGAAGTATCATTGTTTAAAGATTCAAACTCTCTACTGAAACTCAAGGTAACTGAGCCCCTATAAACCAAAAACAACAACAACAAAAACAACAAAAAACCAACAAAACAAAAACCAAGTTATTTGCAATATAAAATGATACAGTTCCATTCTAAAGGAACTATTCCATGCCATGGTGCATTGCGGTGATATTTTGTTTGAGATCTAACAAATAAAGCTTGCCTGAAGATCAGAGTGTGGAGCTAGTCACACTAGTTAACCACAGAGGCCGGGTGATAGTGGCCTTTAATCCTAGCACTGGGAGACAGAGGCAGAGGGATCTCTGTGAGTTCAATCAAGGCCACCCTGGGCTAGACAAAATTGATCCGGTCTAAAAGAGAAACAGAGCCAAGCAGTGGGGGCTCACACCTTTAATCCCAGCACTAGGGAAGTGGAGACAGGAAGTGATATGGTTGGGCAGAAAGAGGAATATAAAAGGGGGAGGAAACCGGAGCTCAGGGCATTCAGTCTGAGGTTTCATAGAGAGGGCGTTCAGTCTGAGGACTTGTAGAGACAGGATCACCCATTCGGTCTGAGGATTTCATAGAGGTAAGAACCAGGGGCTGCTGCTCTGCTTCTCTGATCTTTCAGCTTTTACCCCAAATATCTGACTCCGGGTTTTTATTATTAAAACCACTTAGAATTTGTGCTATAGTGCATGCCCGTGAAGGTCAGACAACTTGTGCGGGTTGGGTCTCTCTACCACACGGGTTTCAGGGATGGGACTCAGGCCATCAGGTTTGGCACATTTCCAGTGCCATTTCTATCCACTCTCTCTGAGGGTTTTAATTGCCCACCTGTAGGCTAATCCCTCCTAAGTTATCCT
Organism: Microtus pennsylvanicus; assembly: GCF_037038515.1. NCBI lineage: Eukaryota > Metazoa > Chordata > Mammalia > Rodentia > Cricetidae > Microtus > Microtus pennsylvanicus. Next base: position 31,770,169 of record NC_134592.1, on the reverse strand, counting down.
GGGTTCCTCCAATCTTTTCTTCTCTGACAAGAGCTAACAGAAGGGATTGCTCCTTCCTAAAGCATCATAAGCCAGAGTTAGAAACCGGGAGCAGAGCTTGAAGGAAAAGTCTCACAGGTGTAGGTTAAGAAATGTCCTGGAGGCCTGCGCTGGTGGTGCATGCCTTTAATCTCACCACTCCATAGGCGGAGGCAGGACGGCCTCTGAGTTTGAGGTCAACCTGGATTACATAGGGAGTTCCAGGACAGCCAGGACTATACAGAAAGGAGGAAAAATGAAGAAGGAGAAGAAGAAGAGAAGGAGGAGGAGGAGGAGGAGGAGAAGCTCTCTGATGCCATAAACAGAGACAATTAAATCACCAATGGGATGAGGAGCTGGTATCACATGACCCACAGCACAGAGACACACCCTTTTACTCTTTTCTGCCTATATTGTTATCTTTTGTTCACATGTTGGTCACTAGCTGCTGCAGGTAACTCCACGGACCCACGGAATCCTTTACTCTGCCATCTAGTGGGCAGCACTGACAACACCCCAGATACACTTGCTGTTGCCATCTCTCCATAGCACATTCACAGGCCTGATGGGACAGCGGAAGCTAAACAGCCTCCACATCAGTTCTTGGGAGATAAGGGGACTCCGTGCTGTTGAATCCGGGAACTGTCAACTGCGTAGATAAGAGCACAGCCCGAGTGTTCACAACCGAACTCACCCTATTCCTGGTAGTTTTACTTGGTTTGTAACCTTCACACTGAGTTCTCAAGTAAAATGTGTGACGCAAGGCAGATTTGGTGTGGTCTTCTTGGCTTTGTTCACGTATACTAAACGCCTGTGAACACAGAAAATAACACTGGTCCGGCTTTAGAAGTTGTAGCAATTACTTTCTATTGCTGGACAAAACGGCACGGCCAAGGCGTCTTGCGGAAGGAATGGGTTGTGTGGGCTTATCGTGCCAGACGAGGAAGGGTCCACTGTGGCGGCAAGAGACAGGCATAGTGGCAGGAACTGAATGCTGAAACCTCACATCTTGAACCACGGGCATGAAGCAGAAAGACCCTAGAAGTGGTACAAGGTTTGAAACCTCAAGGACCACGCAGTGACATAATTCTTCCAGCAAGGTTACACACCAGACCGCCCCCAAACAGCGCCACCAACAGGGAACAAGAGTGCAAATACATAGAAGCCTATGGGGAAGACCTCATTCAAACCACCCGAGATGGCATTACCTAAAGAACAGACAAAGTTGAATTTACAAAGAGATCCAGATCAACTGGACAGTGGTGGTGCATGCCTTTAATTCAAGCACTCAGGAGGCAATGCAAGTTACAGGACAGTCGGAGCTACACAAAGAAACCCTATCTCAAAATGAGAAAAAAGAAAAGAAGCAATATTCAATTGACCACTGCTTGCAAATCGATACAGATAAATTTGGCTGCAGAACCATTCCTAAAGCTTTTTGCTCCTAATGAAGCTGTATAGGTTTTTACATTTACCGTCAGTCACCGGTCACCTCACCTGACCTGAGAACAGAGTGAACCGGAGAGGTCCATCCTGCACACAAGAGGCAGTCAAACCCTGACAAACAACCACATGGTTGATCACTGGTGTTTTCATAGAAAGAGCTCGATCAACAGGGGAATGTGGAAATGCTCCGAACCCAGGTAGAGTTGCTTTTGTTAATTCTAGCAAAACAAAATGTATGTTTACACGGAATTGGGGGTCACAAAGAAAGGACTCTCACACACAACAGCCTGATACTAGCCTAAGAGTTGGTTAGAACTTTGAGGCCTCTGTAAATGCAGATAGAATAATTCCAGAATAAATGCTACTATGACCAACAATAATAACTTGATAAGAATACCTGTCAAGCAACTTTCCATTTGACTCTCCTTGACCCCTGACCCTTCCTTTGCTATTAGTCTGTGTGGGTAAGAATAATTGTTTCAAATCATCTCATATAATTTATCTCTCCATTTCCCCTAAGAACCTGATCTTGTCGTGGAATGTATTCATACATGAATCCACATTTCAGTCCTGCTTGGTTGCCAAAGCAAACATTACGCTTTGTAGAATCTCTCAGACTTTTATTCATGCAGACACTTGCTACTGTGTAACGTTTCTCCCAGCATTCCTTTTCACTACTGCAAGAGAAAGGGGAGAAGTTGCATTAGGGCATCACGGGTAGCGGGAGCGGACATGTTGAATATCAAGACGTGGATCATGGCAAGGGACAGGCAGCTGTCGAGGAACTCACAAAGCCCTGTGTATTCCTAGAACTATGGTGAGGGTGTGGATGGGCTCTTTGAATTTTACCTTGAAGTGTTCCACAACATTTCAACTTTTAAGGAAAATATTAAATACTCAGAAATCACAGGGAACAAGAATAAACTGGGGATTTTGTAACAAAGATTTTGCAAGCAAATTTTACAGAAGCACATAGCCTATTTGATTATTCAACAGATCATCTTGGCAGAATGTGTCAAGGTTCCTGGTCAGAACTCCTTATCTCCTCAGGGTAGAGTCCCAGTGCCTCAAACTTGAATTTTGTAGCAAACAAAAACAGCATATTTTGGACTTTTAGCAAAGTGTCTTTTTACCCTACGATGGAATCAGGCTGCTCCATGAATAGTTTCAAAGACATTCATTATGTTCATTCCTAATTTGTAGTCCCCGGGACAGAACCCAGAGCTTTGTACTTGCTAGCTTGGGTTCTACTGTTGATCCACACTCCAAGCCCTTGAACGTGATATTACAGATTAGACGCTCTGTTTCTGTGCTTGATGAATATGGGTATTTTTATGACCCTAGATTATAGGATTTTGTAGACATGGAGACACATAGACAAGATAGATAATCCAGCGAATAGAACATTTTTATGTCAGTGCTTTGTTCTGATTATAATACAGATTCGTGGTCAGGCTGTGTAGCAATGTTTATTGGCTATCCAATAAAATTGCATAAGTAATCAATGGTCCGTGTAACATTTACTCTCTTAACCTGTGTAACGGCCGAAACAGGGACAAAGGTCTTGACAAGCTCTCAACTAGGTGACTTAAAGATCAAGGTTCTGGAAAGAGAGTCAGAGGGGTCCCGTTAGGATAATGACAAGACTTTTGTACCCAGACTGCCAGTGGGTTGTTTTGTTTTGTTTTAAAATTCCTATTTTGATTAATTGTCCTTCACAGAAGCAACCTTGCTATTGTGTTTAATGTTTTTTATTTTATGTTTGGGTTTTTGAGACAGGGTTTCTCTGTGTAGCTTTGGAGCCTGTCCTGGAACTAGCTCTGTAGACTAGGCTGGCCTCTAACTCACAGAGATCCGCTTCCTCTGCCTCCCAAGTGCTGGGATTTAAGATGTGTGCTATCACCACTTGGCTATATTACTAAACTGTGTAACTCAGGTGGTTTGTCACAGGCAGGCAAACCTGATTCATGTATCTCCCTTAAAGAATAAGTGTGAGGGTTGGATAACTCAGTGGTCGAGCCTTGCCTAGCTAGCATGCTTGAGGCCATAGGTTCAAGCTCCAAAACCACAAAGAAAAAAAAAAAACAAGAAACCTGGCTGTGGTGGTGCACACCTTTAATCCCAGTAGCCACTCAGGAGGCGGAAGCAGGCGGATCTCTGTGAGTTCAAGGCCAGCCTGGTCTACAGGTTGAGTTCCTGGATGTCCTGTACTACACAGAGAAACACTGTTTCACTGTAGAAAAAACAAAACTAAAAAAAGAAAAGAAGCAACAAAAATGAGGATGGGGAGCTGAGGGACCTGCCTAACTCCTTTTTGATGAGGAGCTGAGGACCTGCCTGACTCCATTTTGAAGGCAGGAGCCATTATGCTGCATTAAAAATAAGTTTCTATTTACTGCAAGAGTTGAGTTGCCCTCTTTCCTGGAACCTGGCCTTGCCCATCCCATGACCTTGACTTGATTTTTATTACCCTCCCTAACCAAACGGTGACCACATAGTTATAAAAAGATTTTTTCTGTATTTTCTGATTGCCTCATTGTCTCTCTTCTGTAAAACTGCTCGTGATTTTACTCCTTAAAAAGGGCCTAAGAAATGGATTCAGGGCTGTTCTCTTTAACCCAACTTAGGAGGCAATCACTGGCCAGCTCTTAGGTGCAATCCAATAAAAAAAAAATCAAGTTTGCTTCAAATTTGACTAAAATTGTGGTAATGGTCTTATTCTCACTGTTGAGATTAACAGAGCCTCAAAGAAAAAGACTCAAATAATAAATGTACCCCTACTGTATGTCCAGTGGCTTGGATCTAGAAAGCCCCATCTTTTTTTTTTTTTTTAACAGAACTTGCCTCAAGTTTATTTGTAAAAACAGCATAAGGTCCTGAACATCTGCAAATACTGTGTAGGTGTTCACACCAGTCCATCTGTCTTCACATTGGCAGACTGAGACCTTTTTTATGGGGCCTTCACAGGGGCCTGGGCACCTTTGGGAGCCTGAGCTGCAGCTGAGGCCTCTGCCTTGGCTTGAACCTTGGGCTTTGTTTTTTGGAGCCTACGACCCCTGGCCATGTAGCTTCTAATCCGCTTCCCAAGCTTGGGGTGAGCAATTAAAGCCAGACGGGTGCGTTTGCGGGTGGGGCCCTTTGGCACCTTGGGCTTCACCACCTGGGGCTTCACCAGGGCCTTCATGGCCTCCGCACGTGCGCTCATGGCCTTTGCATTATTTGCCTGCATCTTCTTCAGGCCTTTCTTGTTGTGCTTCTTGGCAAAGCGCATGTTCCTCAGGAACTTGGGGTCAACCCCCTTGAGAGATTCGTATCTTTGTGACCGGGGTTTCTTGATGCCGTTTCTGTGCCATTTCCGGGACTGGTTGTGTGTGGTGTGGTTCTTGGACTTGGCCATGGTTGGACGGTAATCGGCGGCTCCCGAAGAGCCTGCGACCGGAAGAGAGAAATCCCCATCTTTTAAAGAGCTGTCTTTGAGGGTACAGAGGAGAAAGGACCACACTAATCCTACGAGTTTAAGGGCCCTCTAGGGTACGGCCATCACCTGTAGAGAGCATTGTATTTTCCTGTTCTTGTCACCTTCTTATTTTGACAATATTTTTCAGCCTCTCAAATCTTGCACACATGGTAGAGATCTCTCTGACTCTGATCAGACTTCCCACGATGCTAAGGTCTTCCACACCACAGAACAAAGATCCACACCCGGGATTACCATTGACAGAGAACTGACGGTGAGTCTCTTTGAGAGGAAAGCATTTATCAAAGTGTAATCCACTGGCTGCTAAAAAGGAGCCGTGCTGAGCTCTTCTGTGTCATTCATGCTACAGAGTTATGAAGCAGGACAAGGCCTGGGCCCTTCTCTAGCCGCTCCTCTTTACTCTCCATTGGCTTATCACAAAATCTGAATACCCTAGAGTTATCTCAGAGTCACAGAAAAGTTAACGGTCTTGACTTAAAAAATGGCTGACAGGGCCGGATCATACCCTGCAGTGAGAGCTTGAGGCCTGGAACTCGGATGCCTAGCACTCGTGGAGGGCCCAGTGAGCTGTCAGCCCACCTGCAATCCAAGCAGGCGGTCCCAGAGGAAGCTGGCCAGACCTCAGGTTCAGTGAGGGGACTTGTCACGGTAAAGTGGAGCACTCTAAGAAACAGCGACACCAACCTCTGGCCTCTGCACACGCAAGTGAACACACGTACGGACACTCACACATATGACCCCCCATAAACACGCGAGGGGTAGCATAACATTGTGCATTTATAAGAGCAATCAGAATCACTCCGATAGTAGCCTTTTTTGCCACAGAACAGCTTATATCAATTGAAAGACTTTACTCTCTAGAACCAGGGCACCCTTCATTCTTTCCTGTGTTCCTTCCCGTCGGCTGGGTAGAAGAGGTGGGTTTTCATCGGTAGTCTAGTAAAAGCAAAGCTAAAGAATGAGAACAGGATTTGTTGTTTTACAGGTCTTTTCTTAGGTAGAGTCAGGGGGACAGAAGAAAAAGTACTGGAATGCTTACCTTTAGATTACTTACCATGAAGATAACAGGATTAACCGGGTAAGGAGAAAGCACACGATTTCATTGGATGCCACCTGCTTCCCCTTTAGGGACTCTGGTGGCCATCTCTCCGGTTTCTCAAGAAACAATTCAGTTCAGCTTGATGGGCTCTCAATGCAGAGAACCATTTCTACACTTGGTTTGGTCTGTGAGTGCCCAGCACAGAGACTTGTGAGAAACAATGGTTCCCATCATTTCCCTCTAACGCTTCACTGATGCTACAAAGACAGACATTCGTTTCACTCCCAGTACATTCTCCACATGGACGTTGCCTCGGTGGGCAGCCAGGGGCTTACCTTTGCACTTTTGCTTCAGAATGTTTCAATTCAAACATCTTACTAGGCATCTAGTGGGATGTCCTAAACCCAAGCCAGATCGCTCCACAACTCACTCATCAACCATCTGAATATTTTAAATATTTATTTATTATGTATTCAGTGTTCTGCCTGCATGTATCCCTGCAGGCCAGAAGAGGGCACCAAATCTCATTACAGCTGGTTGTGAGCCATCACGTGGTTACTGGGAATTGAACTCAGGACCTTTGGAAGAGCAGGCAGAGCTCTTAACCACCGAGCCATCTCTCCACCCCCAACCATCTGAATATTAAGCTGTGCCATTTTATCAGGTCACTGGACTTTGGAAGAAGCCAACTTGACCTCGGAGAACTTCCTATGGCTCCCTGGACACCTGCTTGGTCTCTAGATCTCCCAAGTCACTTTTAATAGTATCCCTTAGCAAAGGGGGGCCCAGGCAATCACCTCAGTGGCGTCTCCCTCCTGAACCAGAGTCATTTGTATGCCCTTGTAACTGGGCACCAGGGCAAGGAGAGAGAAAGCAGCTGTTGGGCTAATCTTGGCTGTCAAGGTGACTGTATCTGGAATCAACAAAACCCCAAGCAACTGGGCACACCTGTGAGGGATTTTTCTTTTTCTTTTTTCTTTAAAAAAAATATTTATTTAGTTAGTTAGTTAGTTATTATGTTTACAATGTTCTGTCTGTATGCCTGCAGGCCAGAAGAGGGCACCAGACCTCATTACAGATGGTTGTGAGCCACCATGTGGTTGCTGGGAATTGAACTCAGGACCTTTGGAAGAGCAGGCAATGCTCTCAACCACTGAGCCATCTCTCCAGCCCCTGAGGGATTTTTCTTGATTGGATTATTTGACTTGGGAGATGCAGCCTGAATCCAGATCTTTTGGGGTTAGAAGACTCACCCTAAATCTGGGCCACACCCCCTGGTGGCAGCCCACATAAAAGGACATGGAGCAGGGAGCTTTTGCTTTTTGGCTGCTTCTCCTCACTCTCACTGGCAAGTTTATCTATCCTGTCCCTGAGCCACTCCTTCCCTGGAGTTAGAACCAACTTCTTCAGGATTCTACCGTGGACTGAAATGGCCGCTCTCTAGACCTTCCCTAGGACTCCAGCACCAGACTGGGACAGCTGAGACATCCAGTCTTGTGGACTGAACAACTACCAGATCCTTTCCATGGGAGACAGTCACTGCTGGACTACTTAGAACACAGCCCGCAAGTCACTCTAATACATCCCCCGTGTGTCCGTCTGTCCGCGCTCTCGTGTGTGTCCATCCCTTCAGTTCTGCTCATTTAGAGAACCCTAACGGATACGGCTGCCTTTCTCAGTTTCCATACTTTCTCTCCTGGGGCTGGAGTATCCACGGAGGACTTTTGCAAGCTCAGTATCTGAAGACTGAAATGGTATAAAGTTATAATTTATTACAAAGTTTTCGCTGTTGGTTTTGTTTTATATTTTAGAAAGCTGCTGAGTCCACGGAAGGATCGGACTTTGTCTTGATTCATTCACTTGATGTCATGACCAGTCATTTTCACCACACCACGTGGGAGCGGGGAAAAGCAGAATCCTTTGGCCTCCCTGTGGTGACCCAAACCGCTGACAGATCTTTGTTCCTGCCCCCTCCCTTGTCTGGGTCCTAGAGACCGACCAGGTCGGCTCCAGACTCAAGCCTCCTGCTCAGCTCCAAGCTCCCCATGGCGGCTACACTGAGCCTGGAGCCCGCGGGCCGCAGCTGCTGGGACGAGCCGCTGAGCATCTCCGTGCGCGGCCTGGCCCCCGAGCAGCCCGTCACGCTGCGCGCCGCCCTGCGCGACGAGAAAGGCGCGCTCTTCCGCGCCCACGCGCGCTACCGCGCCGACCCCCACGGCGAGCTGGACCTGGCGCGCGCGCCCGCGCTGGGCGGCAGCTTCGCGGGGCTCGAGCCCATGGGGCTGCTCTGGGCCATGGAGCCCGACCGGCCGCTCTGGCGTCTGATCAAGCGCGACGTGCAGACGCCCTTCGTGGTGGAGCTGGAGGTGCTGGACGGCCACGAGCCCGACGGCGGGCGGCTGCTGGCGCGGGCGGTGCACGAGCGTCACTTCATGGCTCCCGGAGTGCGGCGCGTGCCCGTGCGCGAGGGCCATGTGCGCGCCACGCTCTTCCTGCCTCCAGGTGGGTGAGTCCGGTGTAGAGGGGCGCGAGCGCCAGGCCTGTGTCTCCAGCGGGGCCGGATTTGGTACAGTTCACTACCCCACAGATCTCCCCAGGCAGCATGGTTAGGAAAAATAATAAACAAGGAGGGAGACTGCTACATTACCTTTCTCTCTCTTGTCCTTGATCCACGCAGTCACTTCTTCTTCTCCAGTTCCACAGCAGATCGCAGATCACACTTCAAACTTCAGTGCCTTCCTTCCAAGAATCAGCGCTCTCTCTCCCTCTTTCTCTTTCTCTCTCTCTCTCTCTCTCTCTCTCTCTCTCTCTCTCTCTCTCTCTCTCTCTCTCTCTCTCTCTCTCTCTCTCTCTCTCTCTCTCTCTCTCTCTCTCTCTCTCTCTCTCTAATGCCACAGGACATTACACTGGTGTGTATGCTTTGTGTGTGCTATGCTCATGGGTGGTCACAAGAGGGCGTCAGATCCCCAGTCCTGGGCCCTGGGAAATGAACTCCAGTCCTCTTCACTCTGCAGGCACAGGGAGTTCTCACAACCACTGTGCCATCTCTCAGGCCCCTACTTTCGGTCCTCTGCAGCCCTCCAACAGAGCTCTAGGAGTGGACAGTCTAAACCTTGCCAGTCTTCCTTCCAATACATATTCTTTACCCAAAGGCTTACCACTTTCCACTCCAACAACACCCGATTTGTACAAGTGTGCAAATAGCTTATCACAGAATCAGCCTCTGGAATGGTGTTATTTATAGCATTAATCCTCTAGAACTGTGCAATTGCTTTACAAACAAAACACACACACACAAACCACACCTTTCAGTGTTCCTTGGAAATTTATGATTTTGTGTTGGGCTACACTCATAACTATCTTGTGGTTCTTGGGCCACAGTTTGGAATCCATAAGAGAATGAAGTCATCTATGAAACTACTTAGATTTTTCTAACTCTAAGCTCTTGTGTGTGTTGTAGTAGTGACACGGGGATCTGTTTTAATGGATCCACAGAAACCAACTAAAAACAATTTAGAAAGGTTTTTCAAAAGAGAAACACATTCTCTGCACTGTGCAATGATTTTGCCATGTCGTTTCCCCCTCTGTAGGAGAAGGACCCTTTCCAGGGATTATCGATGTCTACGGTGTTGGCGGGGGCCTGTTGGAATACCGAGCCAGCCTTATGGCTAGCCATGGATTTGCTACACTGGCTCTGGCTTTTTATGACTTTGAAGATCTCCCTAAGGAATTCACCATCGTGGAAGTGGACTACTTCAAGGAAGCAGTGTGCTACATGCTCCAACACCCCAAGGTTCTCCTCGCGCCCTCTATTTAGCCAGGCTCCCTGGGAATATCTGCAGAGCTGGTCGCCTGCTTCAGGGGTGCGGAAGACTCTCTCTGCTCTTTGTTCATGGCCCAAGTGTCTTTGGGAGACTTCCTTGACTTTGAGCATCTAGCATTTCCCCTTTCTCCGTCACATAGCTTCCTGGTGTGGAATTCTTCATAAGAATCATGGGAAATTTCATTTCATAATAGTAAAATCCCTCTTGTCATGAAGATTAGGCTTCTCATTGTTATAACCTTTCATCTTCCTCTCAAATTTAGTCCCAACTTGCCCACCTTTTTCAGAGGTTATGAACTTCTAGTTGGACTTTGAAGTTCATGAAATTAATTATTTTCCAGTATTAGTTGGACAAAAGATTCAAATCTTGGGCCAGAGCATCATCGCTTCATCCATGACGCAATACACAGCCAAATAAAGGCTTGGTTCAGGCTCACTGTGAATGAGGTTTTGAACCTGACAGGCTCCCATGTCTCAGGATTTATAGCCAATTCTTCAACGTGACTGTGTAGGCTTGTCTGCCTTGGGTTCAGCAGATATTCAATATCTAGAAAGACCCTTGTGCCCTCATGGTGGCACCTACTGTATTCCTAGCCCTCAGGAGACCGAGGCAGGAGGATTGAGACTTTAACAGCCTAGACATATAACAAAAATCCATCTTAAAAAGGAATAGTATTTTAAAAAGAAAAAGAGGTTCCCTGTGAGCTGATGTTGAGTGGAGCTGGCAGCCTTTCCAGGTGCAGTGAAAACTTTGTTTTTATTTTTTGTGTGTGGGTGTATTCCCTCTATTTGTGTCTGTCACCACATGTGTGTGGTGATCACAGAGTCCGGGAGAGGGCAATGGATCCCCTGGAACTGGAGTCAGAGATGGTTGTTAGCTGCCATGTGGGTGCTAGGAATCAGACCAAAATCTTCTGGAAGAAAAACCAGTACTCTTGACCACTGAGCCATCTCTCCAGCCTTTCTAGTTGCATTTTAGGGTGCTTGGTAAGTTTTTTTTTCAGTAACATTTTGGGGATGTGCATGTTCCACAGCACATAGGTAGAACGAGGATCACTTGGAAGAATCAGTTCTCTTCTTCCACTTTGGAGTCCCAGGATTTGAACTTGGGCCATCAGATTTGGCAGCAAGCACCTCTACCCTCCAAGTCATCCCCTCAGGTCTTGAACTCCCTATGTAGCTGACTGACTTCAGACTCCTGATCCTCCTGCCTCCACTTACAGTGCTGAGATCCTAGACATTTTCATCATACTTGACTAGATACATTTCTGACTCTTACATCTTCTTCTTTTTTCCCTAGGTAAAGGGCCCAGACATTGGGCTTCTGGGTCTTTCTCTGGGAGCTGATATTTGCCTCACCATGGCTTCATTCTTGAAGAATGTCTCAGCCACAGTTTCCATCAATGGCTCTGCATTCAGCGGAAACAGACACATACTCTACCAGCAGACCGTGATTCCACCGCTGGGCCATGACCTGAGGAGAGTGAAGGTGGCTTTCTCTGGCATTCTGGACATTGTGGATATACGGAACGATCCTGTGGGCGGCTGTGAGAACCCCAGTATGATCCCGATAGAGCAGGCCAAGGGGCCCATCCTCTTCATCGCTGGGCAGGACGATCATTGCTGGAGGAGCGAGCTGTACGCTCAGATAGCCTTGCAACGGCTGCAGGCTCGCGGAAAGGAGAGGCCGCAGGTAATCTCCTACCCTGGGGCTGGCCATTACATTGAGCCTCCTTACTTCCCCATGTGCCCAGCTTCTCTGCACAAAATAGTGAACAGAGCTGTTCACTGGGGAGGGGAGGTCAGGGCTCACTCCAGAGCCCAGATAGATACGTGGAAGCAGATTCTGGCCTTCTTTGGCAGACACCTGGAGAGTACCCAGAGCAGAGCTTCCTCTAGATTGTAGTGCGTTTGTCTGTTAGTGGACATGGTAGGTTCAAGGTCACACTTTGATGTTCAGTAACTTCATGTGAACCAGTTTTCTGATGGGTAACATTAAATTCATGTTTGGGGCATTCATGGTTTATAGGTCACTTTACTGAATAAGTTTTTAGTCAATGCAGTATTTTGCTAACATAACATGTGCTTGCGAAAGATTCAGATGCATGTGATACAATGAATAAAGTTTTTAAAAAGCAACCCCTTATTAAAATGTATGCTTTCTCCTAAGTTTAGGATTTTGGTGGTGGTTGTTTTGCTTCATTGTATTGTTTTTTGTTTTTGTTTTTATTATTATTATTATTATTTTTTGAGACAGGACCTCTTTATGTGGCTCTGGCTGGCCTGGAACTTGCTATGCAGAGGAAGCTGGCCTCAAACTGACAGAGATTGTCCAGAATTAGAGGCATGAAAGCCGCACATAGCATTCATTTCCCTCTTCAGCTAATGCTTTGGCTCGTCGTTCAGTTTTAAAGACAGTGACTGGCCCGGCTAGTTTCATGTCAACCTGACACAAGCTAGAGTCATCTGGAAGGAGGGAACCTCAACTGAGAATGCCCCATTAGATCCAGCTGTAGGGCATTTTCTTAGTACCATTGCGGGTGGTGCAACCCCTGGGCTAGTGGCCCTGGGTTCTATAAGAAAGCAGGTTGAGCCAGCCAGTAAGGAGCACCTCTCCATGGCCCCTGCATCAGCTTCTGCCTCCAGGTTCCTGCCCTGTTTGAGTTCCTGTCCTGACTTCCTTCGATGATGGACGTGTAAGCAGAGTAAGCCCTCTCTCCTCCCCAGGTTGCTTTGGTCGGATGTTTCATTCATCACAGCAGCCCTACTAAGGCAGTGACTTGTTTGTCACAGTGAGAGAATAGTCATCTGATGCTCCAGCTATGAGCAACAGGGTAGAAGGTTTGCCAGAGCATTGCCTTTTTTATTATACAAATCAGAAGAATCCTTTGAGAAGATGAGACCAGAGCCTCTGCCCACGGGACAGTTAAGGAAACTCTTTCTGTCCCACTCTGAGGTTCTAAGTCGGATGTGGGGAAGTTACACTGCCAGTCCAAGGGGATTATTCCTGACTTCCCTCAACATCAGGGCTGTGCAGCACCGTACACATGTACTGGAAGAGACAGTATCTGTGAGTTTGATGCCAAAGACACTGAGCCCCGTATTAGGAACACAATAACCCTCTCCAGGATAAAAACAAAGAAAATGGTCCCTACCACATCACAGTTACTCACTGTAAGCCCATATTTCTACATTGAATAGCGGCCAGACTTCCAGGCCATAGCTTGCACCTACACAGGAGATAGTCACCTCCCTAACAAAGAGTCAGGATATGCTAATGTTGTTCTGCTCCTTCTTTGTCATTTGGAAGATGCCTGGGATAGAGAAGCTCATTCAGGCCTACTTGATAGAGCTGGCACACAAAGCAGGAAGATAGACCTGACAGAGCAGACATAGGCAGATGTGTAGACATGACCACAGCCTGGTTACCTAGGAAACAGGATGCTTATGAATTTCCTCCTCAGTTTATGTTTTGGTATATAAGGCTGTTTGGAGAATAAACGCAGAGGAATTTTCATGATGTGAACTCAGGATTGCATGAGGGATCACTGAGAATCTCTCTCCCGAAAGGCATGTGAGTTGTGTCTTTAATCCCACACCTCCCCTCTGGTCCGGAGAAATAATTTAGGGGCCAAACTGGCACGGGACCCCGACATAATGGCGCCCAGACATGGGCTGATCGGTGAATCCCCCCAAAAAGCCGGAGAAGTGACCAGACGTACAGAGGAAAATGTGAGGAACCCAGGAGAAAACACTGCACCACAGGTGGGTATGTGAGTAATGAGTGCTCAAAAACAGAAGAGAATTTCAAGAAGTATAGAGAAGTGGGGAAATTAAATTGGGAGTAAAAAATTTGTAAATAATAAGTTATATATATGGGATAAGGAAACAGTATTCAAATACATATGTTGATAGCTGAAGGATGTTAAAGTGGAACAGAAACAAAGGCAGAGATATTTAGAATCTGTAAGCGTGATAGACACAGAGATACAACTTTTGTCGCTTGCTAAACGGGTAGAAAAAATGAAGGAAATATGGCATTTGTCCCAAGAATCGCCCAGGTTACCACTGAGATTGAGGCGCAGGTGCAGGAGTCTGCTGAATCTAACCCACCTGCCGTGGGGGGGCGGGGGGGGGGGGCTAGCAGGAGACTGAATAACTTTAGACTGAGTAACTTTAGAGAACAAATTTGACCACACAGTCAGCAGCCCAGAGCCGGCCAATAGAACAGAGGAGAGGATTCAGGAATTCTCCTAATTTTATGATTACAAGTTAAAATAAAAAAAGATAGTTTAAAATCGGCGTGGCTACCCTCGCCAGAGCTTGTGACGGCAGGCTGGCAGGAGGAGGAAGCCTGCGTCCTGCCCCCTCCCTCCCGCTGTGTGGCCTGGCTTCAGCAGGGAGCTGAAAGGCAGGTTTGGAGAAAAGGCAGCCTCAGAGACCTGCAGCTTCAGGACAATTAAAAATAAACAAGCAGGTTAAATATGCTTCTTTTTCCATTTCACAATTTTTGCTTCTTTGTCAAAAACCTGCTGTTTGTAGGCATGTGGGTTCATATCCCAGACGGATTGATAATCAGTTCCTTTGATCCTCATTTCCGTGTTCAAGCTGTTTTCAGTCCTGAGGCTCTGTGGTGAAGTTTGAAGTCAGAGATTGTGGTGCATTCAGAAGTTCCTCATTGTACAGGATTTTAGGATTGTTTAGGCTAACCTGAGTTTTTGTTTTCCTTATGAAGTTGAGGATTGTTCTTTTGAGGTCTGTGAAGGATTATGCTATAATTTTAATGGGCATTTGCATTGAATCTGTAGATTGATTTCAGTAAGATGGTCATTTTTTGCTTGTTGGTTCTACTTTCACAAAAGAATAGGAGATCTTTCCATTTTCTGATGTCTTCATTTTCTTCAAAGATTTAAAGTTCTTGTCCTAAAGGTTTTCCCACTTGTTTGGTTAGAGTTACTCCAAGATATTTTATGGTATTTATGGCTATTGTAAAGGGTGATGTTTCTCGTTTATCATATGTGTAGAAGAGGTGCACTTTGGGTTTGTTTTCAGATTCTGCTTTGAACATAGTTGAGCATGTGTCCTTATGGTATGGTTGAGCATCTTTTTTGTATAGGCCCAAAACTGGTATTGCTGAGTTTTAAGGTAAATGGTTGCCTAATTTTCTGAGAAATCCCCATACTAGGATCCAAAGCGGCTGCTCCAGTTTGCACTTCCACCAGCAGTGGAGGAGTGTTTTCTTTACCCAACGTTCTCTTCAGCATAAATTGTCAGCAGTGTTTTTAATCCTGGTCATTCTTACAGCGATAAGATGGAATCTCAGAGTTTTGATTTGCATTTCTCTAATGGCCAAGGACGTTTTGCTTGAGCATTTTTTAAAGTTATTTTAGTTATTTTGGGTTCATCTGTTGAGAGTTTTGGTTTAGGCTTGTACCATATATTTTTATTGGAAGAAGCTTCTCCGTTTCAGGCGATCTCATTTATTAATTGTTTCTCTCAATGTCTGTGCCACTGAGGCTGTGTTTGAATGCACCAATGCATTCAAATGTACTTCTAACTTTTTCTTCTATGAGGTTCAGTGTGGTTGGTTTTATATTGAGGTCTTTGCTTTATTTAAAGTTGAGTTTTGTGCATAGAGATAAATATGGATCTATTTTCATTCTTCGACGTGTTGATTGTCCAGTTATGCCAGCACCATTAGTAGAATATGCTTTTTTCATTTTCTCATCAGCTAGGCAAACTTGCAACTTAAGAGGAGGATGGTTTACAAACGTTTACTTCACCTTTCCTCCTTCCTTCATTCTCAGTTCATGTCGAGGTCCAGCCCCAACATAAATTATTTCTTGAACCAGCATGGAGGTGTGGGAATAATCGAGACACAACTCACATGACTTTATTGGGAGGGAGTTTTCAGGGATCCCTCATAAAATTCTGAGTTCACATCCTGAAAATCCACCTGTGTTCATTCTCCAAACAGCTTTTATACCAAAACATAAACTGAGGGGGAAATTCATTAGCATTCTGTTTCCTAGGTAACCGGGAGAATGACTGCGGCCACGTCCACACCTTTCTGTGTCCATTTTGTCACGTCTTCCTATCTATGCCTGCTCTGTATGCCTGCTCTGTCACATAGACTGGTAGATGAATTAACACCTCTTTCCCAGGCATCCTCCCAAATTACAATAGAAGGAACAGAACACCATTAGCCTCTCCTGACCCCTTGCTTTGGCTGGTGTCAATTTGTCTCACTATCAAAGGGCTAGGTGACACCTTCTGTGTGACAGGTGCAAATTGCACCTTCCCAGGTTGCTCAGAATTCTGACTGCCATACCGTGTAGAAATATGGGCCTGCATAATACGGCCCCTATAAATTCGGCTTTCCCTCCTAACTTTATCTTGTTCTGCTATTAGCCAATCAGTTTGTTTATTAAACCAATCATAGCAACATATATTCATACAGAATATATGTACAGAAGGGTTATTCCACAGCATATTCAAATTAATACATCTTTGTCCAGTTAAAATAATATTCTATAACAGGCTACCTTATATTCTCTTTTGTACAACTTATTGTTTGCATGAGTAGCATGCTCTACTTCAAACATAATGGGCCTGGTTTAGTATTACAAATATGTTGAACCTTAATATATATAATAGGGGTGTGACAGTCAGCCCTAACCTGCTGACACTGTGTTTTTGCCTGCCCAGAAATGAACTGCTCTGTCCCAGCCAGTAGAGTGCTCAGACCGGAGTAATAATTTACACAGGTTCCCATTCTTTTTTTTTTTTAATTTTATTTTTGAGACAGGGTTTCTCCGTAGCTTTTGGTTCCTGTCCTGCAACTAGCTCTTGTAGACCTGGCTGGCCTCGAACTCACAGAGATCCGCTTGCCTCTGCCTCCCGAGTGCTGGGATTAAAAGCATGTGCCACCACCGCCCGGCAGGTTCCCATTCTTTACGGGATGTTGAGCTTTGCTCTGGAATGCCAGGAGATCCTAGGGACCTGTGGATGAGATAAGAATAGGACAATGGGCTGCAAGGTATTATTAACAGCTGCCTTTGCTTCCCGCTTATCGCCTGAGAAAGGGGTGAAATTGTCTCCTTATGACTTCATAACGGGAAAGCAAACAACGAAGGGGAGTAAAACACTGTTCCTGCCCAGCTGTGGGTTCCATGGACGGCTGGAATGCACACCTTTCTGGTGTCCGCCTTAGAAACCATATCCTCACAGCCCTGCACCCTAGGTCATGCTAGTTTTGACTTTGTTCTCTTCCTGGTTCCCTGATGAACCTGTGGGAAGATGTCTGTTGTACTTTCCTTTCTTACAGTCCCTACTCCGCACCTCTGGGCACTGCAGAGAAGGCCACGCCAGCTGCCTGAATAACTAACAGAAGGACTTTGGAATTTAGACTAGGAAAGAGGTTGAACACTGCAGGAAGAGCTTAGTGGGTCATCCTAGCAGGAGCCTGGAAGCCTGTGTACTGAGAACAGTGTGGGCTGTAGCAACAACTCAAGAGGCTGCAGAAGACAGCATTCTTGTGATATTTTGGCAACTAATCTGACCGCTGTCTGCCTTTGTCCTAAGAACTTGTTATAGGTTAAATTCTAAAAAAAACAGACTGTATTTTTTAATATAAAGTATTAAAGATTAGATATTGTGTTTTTTTGGTGTTGTTGTTTTGTTTTGTTTAATGTATTATTTACCATTCCTTAGGAATGTCCTTATACTTGAAGGTACAGCGATAAGGCAAATTATTCAAAGGCTCCTGTTTGGTTACTCATTAGATCCTGTCTGCTTTGTTTAAAGGTAATTCTACATTTCTGTGCACTCTAGGCGTGAAAGCATGTACGTTTTGGTGTGTTTTCATTTCTGAAAACTCTCATGTCAGAAAACCTTTGCTAGACTGGCAAGATGTCTCAGTAGGTAAAAAATGTTTGGGTGCAAGCCCGAAGACCTAAATCCTGGAGACCTACAGTGGGAGGAGAAATCTGACTCGATATTAACTTCTGACTTCCTCATGTGCACATGTGCTGTGCCCTCCCCCACACACACACAGAGGGAGAGAGAGGGAGGGAGGAAGAAAAAGAGGTATGTGCACACACAGGTACTAATACACCTTTCTGGGGGAAGGAACTGCCGCTCAGACTCTGGGCCACAGTCGCCATGGGTTAGTGCTCTATCAGTGAGCTATGCCCCTTGCCATCATCTAGTAAATAGCTCTGCGTGCTTTTATTTTATCAACCCACCCTTCATTAAATAGCCATGAGCATAGCAATGAATGAAAATGAAATCTTTTCATCTTATGCTTTCTATGTTGGATTGATAATCCCAGTGGGCTGTCACTCTCTCTACAGAACAAACTTGGCCTAGTGAGGCTGGAGAGATGGCTCAGCAGGTATATGGTGCTTTCTAAGCAATCACAATGGCCAGAGTTCAGATCTGAGGACTCACATAACAGTCCACGCACCCTGCCCGCTCTTGTAACCCAAGGGACAGGAGGATCACCGGTCGCTAGCTTCTGGCCTAGTCAAGAAAAGGCAAGCGTCAGGTTCAAAGAGAGACGGTGCTTCAAAGGAATATGTGAAGAGTGATGGAGGAGGTCAGCTAGCCTAGTCTTGTCCGTGAGCATGCATAGGCTTGTGTACCTGAATTTACATGTGTGCATATGCCACACTCTCACACACGTTGGGGAATGTTATTTTAAGGTGTGTGACTTTTGTTTATGCTGCATTTGCTTAACTCTGTGAAGCTGTGTTACTGTGCCTGTCTAAAGCACCTGATGGTCTAATAAAGAGCAGAATGGCCAATGGCGAGGCAGGAGCAAGGATAGGCGGGGCTGGCAGGCAGAGAGAATAAATAGGAGAAATCTGGGAGAAAAAAGAGCAAGAGAACAAGGAGAGGAGGACATCAGGGGCCAGAGAACAAGGAGAGGAGGACATCAGGGGCCAGAGAACAAGGAGAGGAGGACATCAGGGGTCAGAGAACAAGGAGAGGAGGACATCAGGGGCCAGAGAACAAGGAGAGGAGGACATCAGGGGCCAGAGAACAAGGAGAGGAGGTCATCAGTGGCCAGAGAACAAGGAGAGGAGGACATCAGGGGTCAGAGAACAAGGAGAGGACATCAGGGGCCAGAGAACAAGGAGAGGAGGTCATCAGGGGCCAGAGAACAAGGAGAGGAGGACATCAGGGGTCAGAGAACAAGGAGAGGAGGACATCAGGGGCCAGAGAGCAAGGAGAGGAGGTCAGGGGCCAGAGAACAAGGAGAGGAGGACATCAGGGGCCAGAGAACAAGGAGAGGAGGACATCAGGGGTCAGAGAACAAGGAGAGGAGGTCAGGGGTCAGAGAACAAGGAGAGGAGGACATCAGGGGTCAGAGAACAAGGAGAGGAGGTCAGGGGTCAGAGAACAAGGAGAGGAGGACATCAGGGGCCAGAGAACAAGGAGAGGAGGACATCAGGGGTCAGAGAACAAGGAGAAGAGGACATCAGGGGCCAGAGAACAAGGAGAGGAGGACATCAGGGGCCAGCCATAGAGTAAGAAGGAAAGTCAGATATACAGAAGAAAGAAAAAGGTAAAAGCCCAGAGGGAAAAGGTAGATGGGTTAATTTAAGATAAGAAAAGCTGGCAAGAAACAAGCCAAGCTAAGGCAGAGCACTCATAACTAAGATTAAGTCTCTGCTGTGATTTATTTGGGAGCTGGGTGGTGGGCCCTTCAAAGAGCAGAAGCGCAAAAGACATCACACATACCTGCACGCACACACAAAACGAAAACACAAAATGTGATTATTTTGCCATCCCAATGGAGTAGAGAGAGTCTTTAAACAATTTTCCAAATAACATTTCTGAAAATGCTTCTTGTTCATGTTGACTAAACTAGCAAAGAAACAAGCAGAAATTTTTATTTTTCTATTCAAGGTCACTTGAAGCCTTGTGATTTTGTCCCATTCAGGCTAACAGGTAAACATCTAAGTTATGCCCTAAACTTGAGTCTGGAAAAAGGTAATAACGACAGGAAAAGAAACTTATTAGAACTAAATTACTATGGAGATTGTTTAACTTAAAAATTGGTCCACAGCCTCCAGAAGATTATTTTAGATGCTCATTTGTCTCGTTTTGTAAGAAATACAGGGCATTAGATTCTCTTTAATGAACTCATAAATTTAATTGTGTGTGTGTGTGTGTGTGTGTGTCTGTGTGTCTGTGTGTGGTCAGAGGACAGCATTTGCGAGTCCGTTCTCTCCTATCATGGATTCCAGTGATGGCCTCTGTTGTCAGGATTGTATATTCAGTGCTTTTACCCACTGAGCCAACTCATCGGCCCCTCCTCTAGTGACTAGAATTTTAAAATAAAAGCTATGTATCTTTTGGAATATGTGTTTGTGTGCGTGTGTCCACATGGTAAAAATCCCCTAAGGAATTCTGTCCTAACTGGCTTATGAATAAAGGGACACTCATATAAATAAATTTTGGAAAGTAACCCGAATCACATCTAGTTCACACAACCTAAGTAGACCTTTGCGGAGCAGCAAAAATGAAGACATTCTCAAAACTGTTAGCACACGTTTATTTACAAGTGCATTTTTTCATTGCATTGTGTGTGTGTGTGTGTGTGTGTGTGTAGGTCAGAAACTAACTTGTGGAATCAGCTCTGTCCTTCAACCATGCGGGCTGTGGGGGTTGAACTCAGGTCGGCAGGCCATCTCCCTGGACCTCTCCATTGGGCAGGCAGATAGCGCTACGCGTATTTTATGTGCACGTGAGTTGCTTTTTGCCTTGGGGTGACAGCGCACCTGTAGAACAATGTGGAAAGGGTCTATTCGGGAATGCACGGTGTTCATGGGAGCAGCAGCTGTGACTTCTCACTCCGCAGGACGTGGTGGTGCATGCCTTTAGTCCCAGTGCTCAGTGGGCAGAGGCAGGTGGATCTCTGTGGGTCTGAAGACAGCCTGGTCTACAAAATGAATTCCAGGACAGCCAGGGCAATACAGAGAAACCCTATCTTGAAAACAAACAAACAAAAAACAACAGCATTAAAGACACTTCATGGTAGATCAGGAAGCAGGAAGAGCTAGACTGGAGCCAGGTGGTCCTCTCCAGGGTCTCCTGGCCTCCTTCTCCCCCTCTCCTCTTCTTTTATTTCTCCTTCCTTCCTCCTCTCATTCCTAATCTTGAGACAGTGCAGCCCTGGCCAGCCTGGGACTTAGTATGTAGACCCTGAGTGCTGGGATTAAAGGTGTGCCCACACAACACCACTGGAGGCCGGTGATCTCTCAATAAAATTTTCTTCTAGTAAAAAAATTGCAGTGGTTCAGTGGTAAAGCAGACTCCAGAGACTATTAAACTTTCCTAAATGCATGGTCCAGTAACTTTAATTACTGCACTATTAAACTGTTTATTAATGTTTTTTGTACCTCTGACAATGATTTTTAAGTTACAGTAATTGTCAAATAGTCTTATTAAAAATGAAACTAAATGTTGAAATAAATTTGATACATTCTTATAAAGAGAAAAGAATTGCAATGGTTTTGATAGTCAGTCATGAAGTCTGATTTTGTTCTGAAGTGTTTTCCTGAGTTACGCTCTTCACTACCTGACCTCTGTCTGTCTCTGTCTCTCTGAGACAAGTCTCTTTATTAGCCCTAGCTGTCCTGAAACTTACTGTGTAGACCAGGCTGGCCTCTGCAGACTCAGTGCAGGGCCTAAAGGCACGCACCACCACACCTGTGTCCTGTTTAAACAACAGCTCCGTGCCCCGGCTCTGTGGCAATGCTTATTGGCTATCCCATAAAATTATAAAAGGGATCAAGGGTCAAGGGATCAAGGGTCTAAGAAACATTTCATTTCTCAACTTGAGTTATCGGCTGCAATGAGGGGAAAGGTCTTTGCAAATACTCAAGTAGGTGACTTACAGATAAGCGTTTTGAGGAGTCAAGAGAGGTGGACATCAGGCTGTCACCAGGATGACAAGACTTTGCACACAGTGGCAGTGGTCATTTTGAAAACTGTGCCTTCCATTTCAATCAATTAACCTTCCTATTGTGTTCGGCTCTCAAATGTCCTCCAAAGGCCACGTGCTAAAGACTTAGTTTCTTAGTCTGAGGCACCTTTGGGAGGTGCTGCAACCTTCAGGCGGCAGGAGCCTGAGGGAAGGAAGAAGAGACACCACAGGGAGCACGCCCCTGAGGGAGATTTGCCCCTCTCACTCTGCTGCCCTGCCAGGGGCAGCTCTGATCTGCCCCAGTCCTGCAGTGGTGTTCGGTATAAACATCCCTGCTGTCTTTTTGAGAAACTGTGTAGCTGTAAAACGTTTTCGAAATTAAAAGTTCAGATCCTCTGTGGCAGTTTACTCTTAGAGCTGGCCGACTTTTATTCTGTCTCTCTATGTTTCGTAGAGGCGGCTTCAAGGTAGACAGCTTGTGGTGGTCTAGCTCCTCCTCTATCTACTGAAATACAGCTTTTTAAAAGGTGGAGGTTTCGAAGTCCTCACACTTAGCTTTAAGTATAGTCAGCTTCGCACGCCTGTGACAAACCCACCTGAGCTACTCAGTTTATTAGTACAGGGAGAAAGGGAGAAAGGTGATTTTAGCTCCTGGCTTCAGAGGTCTCATTCCTAGGTAGTTTGGCTCTGGGTCTGTGGTAAGGCAGAACGCCACCTAAGTTTCAATTCCATGACCGGAATTTTCACACAGGTGACTGAATTTTACATTTAGTTCAATCTTCTGTAGGAACTATTCTAAACAACGCCACCACCTGGTCTCTTTCAGTCGGCTGCCTTTGATTGACGTTTCTAACCACGCCTCTCTTGACAAGTGCCCAGCCCTTTGGCCCACTTGGCAGCTAGGAGCTGACCTCTCCCTTGTGCTTCAAGAAATTTCACTTCTCCAATGCTTTTCCTCATGTGTACCTAGCGGGAAAGCGGGAAATAAATGTCTCAATCCCAGTTCAGACAATGAAGTTTCTCTCCCTTGGCGGCTTGAGTTCGGACCCAGATGCCAGATTCGGCAGCTCAGCCTTTCCCACACGGAGAGTTCAGAACCCCGTGTCGCTTAGTCATGGTGACTTGCAGAGACAGAGAAAAGCCCTCTGGGAGTGTCCTGACCAAAAGTAGCCAGAGAAATGCTGTTCTACATCAGAAAACCTATTCTGTCTATTCATGAAGCCCTGGCCCTAGTTAGGGACCCAGAAATTCTCGCTCGGGGTTAATTCGGGAGGCAGCCTGTCTGTCATCTGGGTAGTCCGGCCATGTCACTGGGTACCTGGAATCGGTGGACTAGAATTTGTGTGAGGCCAATTCCTCTCACGTCTGTCTGTGGAAAGGCGTGGGTGATACCTGCACAACACACTTACCTTTCCTGCAGCTCCTAGAACCAGCACTCCCCTGCGAAGATGTATGAAGGGCAAGACCTGGGTCACCTCCTCAGCTGCTTCTCTCTCAGGTACAAGCAGCCATATGTGTCTTCACGGCATGGAAAGTCACAGGCAAGGACGGGAGAAGGTGGCTTTCTGCGTTCTGCCCAGCTATATATTTCTGCCTCCGTGTTGGAGACATACTAACCAGGAAAGCTCTTTGCAAGCCAAGTTCCTCCATCTGGCAGCAGCTACCTTTTTTTTGTTTGTTTGTTTTTTTGTTTTTTCGAGACGGGGTGTGGAGCCTGTCCTGAAACTCCCTTTGTAGACCAGGTTGGCCTCGAACTCACAGAGATCCGCCTGCCTCTGCCTCCCAAGTGCTGGGATTACAGGTGTGCGCCACCACCGCCCGGTTAGCAGCTACCTTTTAGAGCAAACTCTCAGACCCGGGGCCTAGTTGTACAATAATCATAAGCTGTTCGTGCACTTCTTGCCTGGTCAGGGGTGGTTGAAGCCCTTCTCTGTCCATCTCTGGCTTCTACAGTGTTAGCTCTTGACCTTGTCTGTCTGCTGGTCAGTATTGCTCCTTGCAAGGTCTTGCAGGTCTTAGACCTTGGTGGGGTCGGCTAGCCACTTAACCTATGCTCTCTTTGTTTCTAGGTTATGTGGTTAGCTCATAGACTTACCGTGGGCCTTTTCCTTTACTGTCTGCCGAGAGTCAACAGTTACCATGGATACCCACACAGCCGTGTTCTCCTTGGTCACCTCCTATTTAGCTCAGAGTGGGGACAGACTGCAATAGGTCATTTTTTTTTTTTTTTTTTTTTTAGAATTCACGCTTAGAATTTAGTCAGTTACAGCTAGCTTCATTAGAAGCATCACATACCAGCCGGCGGCGACAATGCCTTGCCTGTGTGGCCCCAGGGAAGGAGTCTCAGGGGAAGCCAGCATGCCTGCCAACGCTGGCCAAGCTCAGCTGTCTCATGGCCAGCTACAAACCCTTTTATTTCTCTATTCCCAACTTCATAATTTAGACTCTAACCTTTTAACTTTGGTCTCTGTTTCTGCATAGCAGTTGCTCATGCTTTTGTAATAAGTTCATTTACAAAAGCCTTTTAAATATCCCTCTTTGCTTCAACTGTCTTCTTGCTGAACTCTGATCCAGCCTCAAACTGACATTCAGCTGAGTTGGAAGACACCAATTCCCTGCTTGGTGTTAGGACAGATTTAACCTGTTAGCCTGTTGAATCATCCTGAGAAAACTTTTCCGTTAAGGACAATTAATTTCATATCTTGATAGGGAACTGGAAGAGGGCAGAGCGGTGGCCCAGATCTGTGTTCCCAGCATTTGGAAGGTGGACGCAGGAGGATCAGGAGTTCTAGACCATCCTCAATAACATAGCAAGATCAAGGTCAGCTTGAGCCAGGTGGAACACTCTGGAAACAACCACCACCCGGGACTTGATCTTTTGGGGGCGAGGCCCTGGCAGTGGCACCAGGACCTCTCCCGGGTGCATGAACTGCCTCTTTGGAGCCCATTCCCTACCTGGTGGGATACTTTGCTCAGGCTTGATGCAGGGGGGAGGGGTTTGGTCTCGCCTCATCTTTGTTGATTCCCCAAGGAAGGCTCTACCCACTCTGAGGAGTGGATGGGGGAGAGGGTGGAAAGGGGGGAAGTGAGAGGTGGGGAGAGTCAAGAGATGGGGAACTAGACTTGGTATGAAAAATTAAATTAAAAAAAAAAAACCCACCACCACCATCATCACCGCCCCCGCCCCCACTACCTGGAAGGTGATTAAGGGGCAGAATCAGTCTACCCCAGAAGGTCTGATTTCCACAGAAGTAGCTCCAGGTTCCCCAACAAGTAGAGAAAGGCTGAGTCTGGAAAAGGCTTGGTGTGGGCATAAAAAAGAGAAAGGGCTCCAAAAAAAAAAAAAAAAAAAAAAAAAAGCTGGGCGGTGGTGGCACACGCCTTTAATCCCAGCCCTCAGGAGGCAGAGGTAGGCAGATCTCTGTGAGTTCGAGGCCAGCCTGGTCTACAAGAGCTAGTTCCAGAACAGGAACCAAAAAGCTATGGAAAAACCCTATCTCGAAAATAAAAAAAAAAAAAAAAAAAAAAAAGGAAGGGCTTGTGGTCCTGTTTCTCATGGATTACTAGAATTACAGTTTCCTGGGATGCTTTGACACAATCCGGATTTTTGGAACGGTATCTTTTTCAGTCTTTCTTTTATACATTATTTCAGCTCTCACCAGGGTGTAACAAGATTAATCATTACTCATCTCCCGCACTGTAGTATCTAACACCGCTAGGGGGCATGGCATAGAGGCTGCCATCAAAGAACTCCGAAGAGTTTGAAGCTGTCACAGCAGGTCCTGGAAGGCCAGAAGCACCAAGACAAAGACAGAATCTGAAGCAACACACGATTTTGCCGCCCAGAACCTGATGGCTCCTATAATTATCCTGGAGCCTGCGGGTGGTTGCCTCTGCGACCAGCCAGTGCACATCGCCGTGCGCGGCTTGGCCCCCGAACAGCCCGTCACGCTGCGCGCCGCCCTGCGCGACGAGAAAGGCGCGCTCTTCCGCGCCCACGCGCGCTACCGCGCCGACCCCCACGGCGAGCTGGACCTGGCGCGCGCGCCCGCGCTGGGCGGCAGCTTCGCGGGGCTCGAGCCCATGGGGCTGCTCTGGGCCATGGAGCCCGACCGGCCTTTCTGGCGCCTGATAAAGCGCGACGTGCAGACGCCCTTCGTGGTGGAGCTGGAGGTGCTGGACGGCCACGAGCCCGACGGCGGGCGGCTGCTGGCGCGGGTGGTGCACGAGCGTCACTTCATGGCTCCCGGAGTACGGCGCGTGCCCGTGCGCGAGGGCCGTGTGCGCGCCACGCTCTTCCTGCCTCCAGGTGAGCAGCCCTCCCTCGGGGAGCCCGGGATGCTTCAGAGGTGCTTTGTCTGGGTGCCTTCTTCTTTCCGCACTCTCCACGGGGCCCTTAGAGATCAGTGGCCCCTGGAAAAGCCTTTCTGACTTGGCACTCAGGCTGGGGTGAGTTCTGAACTGAAGGTCACTTCAGGAGCAGCATCTCAAGTTTTTTTGGGCAAGCAGAGACCCATGAACTGGAAATCCTCTCTGTGATAATAAGACCCGCGGGGGGTTGAGCACCGGTTCACGTTTGGCACTGACTGCCCTGGAACAGTCTTTCAGACAAGCTTGGCCTTCGCAAGCACTGGCCAACTTTCTAACTTGCAGAACTCGAGTTCTATTCCGAGTCTGGAATCTGAAAGCGTGAACGTGCAGGGCCATGGAGCTTTGTTTCTTGGGTGATGCTGAGGTAACTCTTTCCTAGAGGGAAAGAAAAACAGATTTGAGAGGGACTTCAGTTCAGCAACTCACAGAGAGCTGCCCTAGGGGATTTGGTGAATTGTTTCTCATCCCTTTGAAATGTGGACAGAGATGGCAGGTCTGAGGATAAGGACATGGCACTTCCTATACAACAGTTAAAACTTAGGTTTGCAAGTTCCAGTGGTTTGGAAGTGATGTTGAAAACAGAAAAAGTGCTTCCTTAGGTAAAAATCTTTACATATTTAAGTAGTAATAAGCAAACATCCAAGAACTCAAAGTTTTCCATAATAAAAGGTCTCTTTCCTGGGAGGTTATTATCACTGGCCTCATGGCCAATTGTGTTTCCCTCCCAATCAGAACTCTGGTTTTAAAGTTCAGATTTTCCTGAGGACCATGGGATGCTTCCTTCTGAGTGAGCTTCACAACCATTGTAAAAATGCCTCTTCTGCTTCTGTATACTTCTGACAGCTTGTCATCGGTTAGGCTGTCCTCATTCTCCCCATTGCCTGACAGTCCCCGGAGATTGCCCACCATCCCTGTCATACTGGATTCTGACCTTGATTGGTGAACCCATATCTGTATCTGTGAACCACCACAAGCCCCCGAGTAGAGCTCCACTTTGGAAAACTGCCAGAATGCCCTTTGATTGTGGCAGTTTCACCTCCAGGGTACTGTGTGGCTGAAATCATTGAGTGTGTTTGTGGCATCTAAGAAAACAGCTCAGGCAAGGCGGTGGTGGCACACGCCTTTAATGTCTGTACTATAGAGGCAGAGGCAGGCGGATCTCTGTGAGTCTGAGGCCAGCCTATTTTACAAGAGCTAGTTTGAGCGAGGCCCCAAAGCTACAGAAAAACCCTGTCTTGAAAAAACCAAAATAAAATAAAATAAAATAAAAAAGATATCAAGACATCTGAACACTAAATCTGCAAAGAAGGGTTGTTTTTGTTTTTCTTTCTAAGGAAATGGACCCTTTCCTGGGATCATAGACCTTTTCGGACTTGGAGGTGGCCTTCTGGAGTATCGGGCTAGTCTGCTCGCTGGGAAGGGCTTTGCTGTCCTGGCTCTGGCTTATTATAACTACGATGATCTCCCCAAGAGCTTGCGCACTATCCACCTGGAATACTTTGAGGAAGCTGTGAACTACCTGCTCAGTCACCCTCAGGTTTGCTGTTAGAGTATTTCCATTTAAAATTTGGTGTTCTAAATGCCTCCTTGAGTCAAAGATGGATTTGCGACCCAGTAGCTTGAACCTTTATAACAAGCAATATTTTGTCTTGTCCAAATCCACAGTGCAAAGTATGTTTCACTGGCATGATCTCAGGGGACATAAAAAAGTTGGTACAAGGAAGTTTGTACCATCTCTCATAGGGTGACCCGTCATCTCAGATTGCCGAGGGGAGAGGGTTACCGCCAGCAATGTCCATTTCCCACTGAAACTGAGGTAGTCAAGACAAATCATGAGTGTTCATCACCTTAGCCATGTCATGGTCTTATGCCTGTGATTTTGTGTCCAGCCTCCAGAGTGTTATGAGCATTAAATAACTAGTACTTGAGAAGCTCTGGGAATATGCTGATAAGTTTATATCCAACTAAGTAGGGTAAACACAGTGCAGACAGGCAGAGGAGACAAGGCCATGTCTGTACATGAACACGGATGACATGGGGACAGGAATGGAGAGCTAGGGAGACGGTAAAGCAACTGCAAAAGTCTGTGACTGTGAAGTCGCAGAACGGATAGGGAACGGTTGTAACGAAATAAAGGGGACAAGCCTCATTCTGAAGACTCAAACATTATCTGCTGTTAATTGTCTAGATCGGTCTAGCAATTGTGATGTTGTAGACACGTCAGTACCCATCACTGCTTAGGAGCCTGAACTTAAATACAGAGAGAAATTAATACGGATCCAGAAGCTTCCAAAGCACCTTATGTTGATTCTGTTTTGTTTATATACACCTGAATATGATTTTATACACACAAAAATACCAGGCAAAGAGCAAAACAGCTATTTAATAATCGCAAACAAGACATGACCTCTGACTTCTCACTGGAGAAGCATGTAGACTCTGAGCTTCCCAGATGCCCAGTGACCCTACCAAAGTCAGGATGGTAAAGGCACAGTCAGGCTCAGGGCCACTGTCCGACATTTATGTGGGCTCAGTTTCCTTCTTTTCTGTCTGTGTTTTTCTCAGGTAAAAGGTCCAGGAATTGGGCTGCTTGGAATTTCCAAAGGGGGTGAACTTGGCCTTGCTATGGCCTCCTTCCTGAAGGGCATCAAAGCTGCTGTCTTCATCAATGGCTCTGTGGCCGCTGTTGGGAACAGCATAAACTACAAGGATGAGACTATCCCTCCTTTGTCTTCTTTGAGAGGTCGAGCCAAAATGACCAAAGATGGCCTTTTGGATGTTGTGGAAGGACTTCAAAGCCCTTTGGTAGAGACGAAGAGCATCATCCCTGTGGAAAGGTCTGACACCACCTTCCTGCTCCTTGTGGGTCAGGATGACCACAACTGGAAGAGCGAGTTCTATGCCAATGAGATCTCCAAACGCTTACAGGCCCATGGGAAAGAGAAGCCCCAGATCATCTTATACCCAGAAGCAGGGCACTATATTGAGCCCCCTTACTTCCCCCTGTACAAGGCTGGCATGCATGTCCTGGTGGGTACTAATATCACCTTTGGAGGGGAGCCTAAGCCTCATGCCATGGCCCAAGTGGATGCATGGCAGCAACTCCAGACTTTCTTCCACAAACACTTGGGTGCTGAAGAGAAGACGATTCCAGCAAAACTGTGATTTTTATTTAAGTTTTATTTAACATCTCTAAGGCAGGTTTCTCCTGGGAATAGCCTCCACTCTATGTGTGTGTGTTTATCTTTTATATACATGTAGAGGTTCTTCCCCATTTTTTTTATTAGTCTGGGAGGAGAGTGATTATGCAGAAAATGTAAGGTGTGAAAAAGCTGATCTCTTTCCTTGGCTCAGTCTGCAGGTCACAAGAGCTATAGCTCTGAAAGAAAGGCTGAGTCACGGTTGCAGTCCTGGAGTTCAGTAATCATTTGTTAAAGGGCTGGTTAAAAAATAAATGATTACCTACTGTTTAAACAAGCATCAACAGGGGCTGGAAAGATGTTTCAGCAGTAAAGAGCACATACTGCTTTTATAGGGCCTAAGTTTGGTTCCCAGCGCCCGAAACAAGCAGCTCACAACTGACTGTATCTCCAGCTCCAAGAGACCCAGAGCTCTCTTCTGATCTCCTGGAGGACCCGAGGACATGTACACACACACACACACACACACACAAATAAAAATACATGGTTTTGAAAGCGTAAACAATTATCGTAGTCTGTGTTGGAATATCGTGTGGATCCCACTGACTGCAGATTTATACATGCGGACCTTTTCATGTCGTCACCTCTGCACAGTACTCCACAATTACCAAGACAGCATTCATGCTCTAGTGCACATTCTATGTAATCTACAAGTAGATTAAGTTATGTGTATGTCATCGGAAAGTCCTATTCTGTATGAGACCTGTTATCCAGTGCAGACTTGGCATCTGTAGTGATCCCAGCAATTCCTTATGAATACCTGTGGATATCTCTCACATCAAATGTGTTCTGATATCAGATGTGTGTTTCTTCTTTTAGGATGTAAGTACTGCTGTGGTCCTGCCGCAGCCTGGGCTCAGGTCCTGAGATGGGGAAGGGGCGTCGGCACAAAGAAATCAAATGTCCAACTACCAAGTTTCACACAAGTGCCCGGCCCGTAACGCTCACGCTATCTTTATTTATAGTTCAAAAACAAACATGTTTTCCCACCCTCCATGATTCACCTCCAGAAAAGCATCCAAATAAGTTTTCCATCTTTTACATCGAAACAGCTTGTAAGCCAGAAAACAATGCTCAGCATTTTGTTAGCTTGGCCAAATATTGAGTCAGACGCATGTTGTCCTTACAAAGCTAAAAGGACACAGGCACACATTGTCAGGAACTACAGTATCATTCAAAGCTTAACCAAGCATATTACAGAAATCTGGGTGCTTTGCCATTAGCTGCTTGCACCCAGTAGCTTGTCTTTCTCTGACTGTTCCCTTGGCCTACAAAATGGTCCTGCATGCCTAAGCCTCTCTATAAGAAACCTGAGAAGCATCAGTTCTCACAGAATTTTAGGAGAAAATGTTGGAGAAAAGAAATGGGTTTCCAGGACTGATCACACCTGTCCTAGGCATGGCTGATAAAGTGAGACTATATACCGCCAAGAAAGTCGCTAATATTAGAGAAAAGGGTGTGCGGTTGGCAGGGACCCAGCAGTACTGTGCGGTGTCCCAGGGTCTTGCCTTGAAGAAACCCATTGAACAAGCATTTGTTCATATGCTGATCCAAACCCAGACCACACAGCTCCCGACAGAGTACTGCCTTAGCTATTAACTATTAAGAAACTAAAATAATCAAAGGAAATTCACTTTACATCTTTTCTTTCTTTTGGATAAATGACGATCCTTTATCTGAGAAACAAATTTTTTCTGAGAAAAAGGTTCCTGTTTATACACTGAACACTTAAGATTTTGTTGCTTCAAAATTTCATAAAGTATTATTTAGCTTAATTACACCACTAATTTTAACAATGACAAATATGTTTATAATAATGATATCACTAGATACAAATAGTTCCTATATAATAAGCAATTCTTGAGCCCTTGTATTCATGATTCTCCTATTCTCCAGTCTCTGGAGTGCTGGGATTGTTGTCCCATGCCACCATGTCTACCTTCTCTAATTCTGTTCCCGCCCCACACCAACAGATTTTTCTCTAAGAGTATGTGTGTGTCTGGTACCCTCAGAGGCAGACTAGAACATCAGATACCTTGGAACAGGAGTTACAGGCAGCTGTAAGCTGTCTGTAGACACTGGGAAGTGAATCTAGGTCCTCAGCAAGCGCTCTTAACTACTTAGCCACCTCTCCGGCGCCACCTAGTGTACTTTTTAATTAATTTACTTTTTTATGTATGAGTGTTGTGCCTGCATGAATGTCTGCACCATGTGCCTCTGGAGGCAAGAAAAAGGCATTGGACAGAGGAGCACGGGACAGAAATCTCAAGGTCCAAATCAGGAGCAGAAGGAGACGGAGCACGAGCAAGGAACTCAGGACCGCGAGGGGTGCACCCACTCACTGAGACAATGGGGATGTTCTATCGGGAACTCACCAAGGCCAGCTGGCCTGGGTCTGAAAAAGCATGGGACAAATCCGGACTAGCTGAACATAGAGGACAATGAGGAATACTGAGAACTCAAGAACAATCACAGTGGGTTTTTGATCCTACTGCACGTACTGGCTTTGGGGGAGCCTAGGCAGTTTGGATGCTCACCTTAGGAGACCTGGATAGAGGTGGGCGGTCCTTGGGCTTCCCACAGGTCAGGGAACCCTTATTGCTCTTTGAGCAGATGAGGGAGGGTGACTTGATTGGGGGAGGGGGAGGGAAATGGGAGGCGGTTGCGGGGAGGAGGCAGAAATCCTTAATAAATAAATAAATAAATAAAGAAAGAAAGAAAGAAAGAAAGAAAGAAAAAAAATAAAACCAAAAAAAAAAAATAAATAAATAAATAAAAGGCATTGGAGCGTTTGCAACTAGAGCTGCTACATAGGTCCTGGGAATCAAACCAGGGTCCCCTGAAAGAGCAGCCGATGCTCTTAACCGTTGAACCATCTCTCCAACCCTGGTCATCTTTGGTTTGTTTGGTTGACACAGGCTCTCTCTATGTAGTCCTGAGTGTTCTGGAACTCTCTATGTAGACTAGTCTGGAAATCACAGAGATCCACCTTCCTCTGTCTCCTGAGAGCTGGGGTTCGAGGTGTGTGCCACCATCCCTGGCTCCTGGTGACCCATTGTAAGTAAGCAGTTCCTGATGGTTTTTCCCATCAAAACTAAAAAACAGGGGCTGGAGAGATGGATCAGGGATTAAGAGCACTTCCTGCTTTTCCAAAAAATGGGAGTTTGGTTCCCAGCACCCATGTTGGGGGCTCTGTGAGTTCAAGGCCGGACTGATCTACATAGTGAGTTCTAGGCCAGCCAGGGCTACATACTGAGGCCCTGTCTCAAAAAAATAAATAAATAAACAAACAAAAAATTGGAAAAGGTAGACTCAGAGACTCTGTTGTGGGAACACTCAAGTGTGTTCTAATAAGGAATATGCCATATGAGAAAAGGCATTGTTATGATTGTTCTGTCTCTTTAAGAGACAAGCCACGCCCATTCCATGCAGCCTCTCCCCCCCCTTGCCATCTTGGCTCTCTCTCTGGTCCCTTCTCTTTCCCCCCTCTCCTTTCTCTCTCTCTCTCTTTCTCTCTCTCTCACCCCCTTCTCCCCTTTTTCCCTTCCACCTCCATAACCCACCTAATAAATATTTAATTCTATTTTGTACGATGTGCTTGTCTGTGTGCCTCCCACCCGCCGCCTGCTCACATAGCTCGCCGGGGCTTGCTGGGACCCAGCCCGCCGACACATGGTCACCTTGGTTTGTGGACCTGCCACCACCAGGACCCCGCAGCAAGCTGCCATGACCCACAGCAACACCATAACAGGCATTACATTGGCATTAAATGTATGTCATTGGACAGAAGAGGATGCACCTTCAAGGTCTGTGGGAAAAGGGTGACATGACTTATATTTGCATACATTAGAAGACTGATACCTTGTAAAAGACCCACATGTATACCTGGAGAAAGCAAAGAGCTCCGCTGCAAAGGTCGTGTCCACCCCTGTCACTTCATGGCACTTTCTATCACCCACGATGTGAGGAGGTAAGAGTCCAGAAAGGCTGTCTTCTGCACAGCTCTTGGGGTCCCTTCTTCATGGACATGAGGATGGAGCAGCCGCTGAGCAAACCCACGGAGCAATCCTCTCTATGGGAGAATCAGGAAAGGGGCTAGAAGTCCACTGTCCCAAAAACCATTCTGAAAAATTAGCTGGATCTTGTGGAGGCATTCTCGCAATTGAGGTTTCCTCCTCTCCCATGACCTTAGCTTGTGTCAAGTTGATAGAAGACATCCCATGTCTTCCTCCATCACTCTTCACATTGCTTAGTGAGGCGGTGTCTCTGATGAACGCAGAGCACATTGAATGCAGCTGGTCTAGCTGACCAGCCCGACTTTATACAAGATCTAAGGATCTGGACTCCATTCCTCAGGCTCGCTCATGACCTTAGCTTGTGTCAAGTTGATAGAAGACATCCCATGTCTTCCTCCATCACTCTTCACATTGCTTAGTGAGGCGGTGTCTCTGATGAACGCAGAGCACATTGAATGCAGCTGGTCTAGCTGACCAGCCTGACTTTATACAAGATCTAAGGATCTGGACTCCATTCCTCAGGCTCGCTCAGCATTGCTTTCCCCGCTCAGCCACCTCTTCAGCCCCTCGGGAATTCTCTGTGGTCTATGGTGCAGTCTGTGACAAGGCAGCACCGTGGAGATGCTGGGCAGCATCCCCTCTCCTTGCTGACATGCTCAGCCAAGCAGAGGCAAGACTGTGGGATGAGAAGAGTTAAGCAGAAGTGCTCCTTATCTCCTGAACTAAACTTCCCGGAACTAGCCACACTGAAGTTATTGATGCTCATTCAAACTCCTGCAATCGTTGGATGCGCAGAGCCAAAAAGATCTTGCACTACCTTTAGCCTCCTTTAAACACCTCCCTGTTTAACCTAATATCTAGCCTGTGACTGTTAGATGAATCCTTTGGCAACATACAGACCCCCCCAGCTTCTACCCACCACATGTGGCGAGAACACCATCGGGCAGCACCTGAGGCCAACAGTAGCTAATTCCCTGATGTCAGGTAACCTGCCCACTGAAGCCTGCATCAGACTATCTTAAAGAGGCCTTGGTCCATGACGTTCTTTTGTTAGCATAAGAACTTAACGGAACTGCTACCATGTTGGCGCAAGGTTTGCAGACAACCTGAGTCTGCATTCTGGGGAGGGATTAATCTTAGGGTTCAGGAAAACAAACAACTACAAAGCCTTCCTTTTTGAAGTGAGGGCTGACTGTCTGCATGGACACTAGTTGCAGCTGCGACTATTCCTCTACCCCTTGAGGATCTCAGTGAAGCACCAAGCCTTTTTAGCCACCCCTCCCCACACCCTTTTAAATGTTACTACAGTATCTACAAACTTCTTAAGTGGCCCAGTCCCTTAAACACCTATTTCCTGCCAAGACTGATAAAACCCAAGACCTATGTCTCAGTTGAGTTGGAAAATCTCTGTCTTTCTAGGCTGGGGGCGCTCTGGCTGGGTGTTATCTCAAGTTAGCCCATTGAGCTGTCCTTACAATTCTTTTTCAGATAAGGTCCCTGCCTTCAGTTACTTACCATGCCAGGCCATTCATTGACTTCAGGCTGGGCAGTCTGACCCCATAGGCTTGGCTCCAGCATGCGGAAAGTCTACCAGTCTACCCAGGTAAGGAAGGTTCAAGGCTCAGATTCTGATAATAATCATTTTAAAGTATCCTGGGGGTACTTTTGCAAAACTATTGTTATGGGAACAGTGACCTTTTCAAATCACTATCTGTACCTGTATTTCAACATCATCTCAGAAAACATAACCATTACTATTGGTTAGTTATTCTGCCTACAGGCCACAGTATCCCAAAAAAAGTACAGAGTTTCGCACCCCGATTGCCAGAGCTCACAAGCAGGACGAAGGGTTCCCTCATTATCACCGACTCCAGAGGCTGAGAGACTGTATTCATCACACAGCATTATCATTTTTCACGGTGTGAGGAAGATGCCAACTATAAGCCTGGAGCCCGCGGGCCACAGCTGCTGGGACGAGCCGCTGAGCATCTCCGTGCGCGGCCTGGCCCCCGAGCAGCCCGTCACGCTGCGCGCCGCCTTGCGCGACGAGAAAGGCGCGCTCTTCCGCGCCCATGCGCGCTACCGCGCCGACCCCCACGGCGAGCTGGACCTGGCGCGCGTCCCCGCGCTGGGCGGCAGCTTCGCGGGGCTCGAGCCCATGGGGCTGCTCTGGGCCATGGAGCCCGACCGGCCTTTCTGGCGCCTGATCAAGCGCGACGTGCAGACGCCCTTCGTGGTGGAGCTGGAGGTGCTGGACGGCCACGATCCCGACGGCAGGCGGCTGCTGGCGCGGGTGGTGCACGAGCGTCACTTCATGGCTCCCGGAGTGCGGCGCGTGCCCGTGCGCGAGGGCCGTGTGCGCGCCACCCTCTTCCTGCCTCCAGGTGAGCAGCCCTCCCTCGGGGAGCCCGGGATGCTTCAGAGGTGCTTTGTCTGGGTGCCTTCTTCTTTCGGCACTCTCCACGGGGCCCTTAGAGATCAGTGGCCCCTGGAAAAGCCTTTCTGACTTGGCACTCAGGCTGGGGTGAGTTCTGAACTGAAGGTCACTTCAGGAGCAGCATCTCAAGTTATTTTAGGCAAGCAGAGACCCATGAACTGGAAATCCTCTCTGTGATAATAAGACCCGCGGGTGGTTGAGCACCGGTTCACGTTTGGCACTGATTGCCCTGGAACAGTCTTTCAGACAAGCTTGGCCTTCCCATGCACTGGCCAACTTTCTAACTTGCAGAACTCGAGTTCTATTCCGAGTCTGGAATCTGAAAGCGTGAACGTGCAGAGCCATGGAGCTTTGTTTCTTGGGTGATGCTGAGGTAACTCTTTCCTAGAGGGAAAGAAAAACAGATTTGAGAGGGACTTCAGTTCAGCAACTCACAGAGAGCTGCCCTAGGGGATTTGGTCAATTGTTTCTCATCCCTTTGAAATGTGGACAGAGATGGCAGGTCTGAGGATAAGGACATGGCACTTCCTATACAACAGTTAGAACTTAGGTTTGCAAGTTCCAGTGGCTTGGAAGTGATGTTGAAAACAGAGAAAGTGCTTCCTTAGGTAAAAATCTTTACATATTTAAGTAGTAATAAGCAAACATCCAAGAACTCAAAGTTTTCCATAATAAAAGGTCTCTTTCGTGGGAGGTTATTGTCACTGGCCTCATGGCCAATTGTGTTTCCCTCCCAATCAGAACTCTGGTTTTAAAGTTCAGATTTTCCTGAGGACCATGGATGCTTCCTTCTGAGTGAGCTTCACAACCATTGTAAAAATGCCTCTTCTTCCTTCTGTATACTTCTGACAGCTTGTCATCGGTTAGGCTGTCCTCATTCTCCCCATTGCCTGACAGTCCCCTGAGATTGCCCACCATCCCTGTCATACTGGATTCTGACCTTGATTGGTGAACCCATATCTGTATCTGTGAACCACCACAAGCCCCCGAGTAGAGCTCCACTTTGGAAAACTGCCAGAATGCCCTTTGATTGTGGCAGTTTCACCTCCAGGGTACTGTGTGGCTCAAATCACTGAGTGTGTTTGTGGCATCTAAGAAAACAGCTCAGGCAAGGCGGTGGTGGCGCACGCCTTTAATGTCTGTACTACAGGGGCAGAGGCAGGCGGATCTCTGTGAGTCTGAGGCCAGCCTATTCTACAAAAGCTAGTTTGAACGAGGCCCCAAAGCTACAGAGAAACCCTGTCTTGAAAAAACCAAAATAAAATAAAATAAAAAAGATATCAAGACATCTGAACACTAAATCTGCAAAGAAGGGTTGTTTTTGTTTTTCTTTCTAAGGAAATGGACCCTTTCCTGGGATCATAGACCTTTTCGGAGTTGGAGGTGGCCTTCTGGAGTATCGAGCAAGTCTGCTGGCTGGGAAGGGCTTT
The DNA here is from genome assembly GCF_037038515.1 of Microtus pennsylvanicus. Classification (NCBI taxonomy): domain Eukaryota; kingdom Metazoa; phylum Chordata; class Mammalia; order Rodentia; family Cricetidae; genus Microtus; species Microtus pennsylvanicus. Next base: position 31,732,973 of record NC_134592.1, on the reverse strand, counting down.
GCTGTCATGGCTCTGGCTTATTATAACTACGATGATCTCCCCAAGAGCTTGCGCACTGTCCACATGGAGTACTTTGAGGAAGCTGTGAACTGCCTGCTCAGTCACCCTCAGGTTTGCTGTTAGAGTATTTCAATTTAAATTTGGGGTCCTAAATGCCTCCTTGAGTCAAAGATGAATTTGCGACCCAGTAGCTTGGAGAGCTAGGAAAACGGTAAAGCAACTGCGAAAGTCCGTGACTGTGAAGTCGCAGAACGGATAGGGAACGGTTTTAACGAAAAAAAGGGGACAAGCCTCATTCTGAAGACTCAAACATTATCTGCTGTTAATTGTCTAGATCGGTCTAGCAATTGTGATGTTGTAGACACGTCAGTACCCATCACTGCTTAGGAGCCAGAACATAAATACAGAGAGAAATTAATACGGATCCAGAAGCTTCCAAAGCACCTTCTGTTTTGTTTATATACACCTGAACATGATTTTATACACACAAAAATACCAGGCAAAGAGCAAAGCAGCTATTTAATAATCGCAAACAAGGCATGACCTCTGACTTCTCACTGGAGAAGCATGTAGACTCTGAGCTTCCCAGATGCCCAGTGACCCTACCAAAGTCAGGATGGTAAAGTCACAGTCAGGATCAGGGCCACTGTCCGACGTTTATGTGGGCTCAGTCTCCTTCTTTTCTGTCTGTGTTTTTCTCAGGTAAAAGGTCCAGGAGTTGGGCTGCTTGGAATTTCCAAAGGGGGTGAACTTGGCCTTGCTATGGCCTCCTTCCTGAAGGGCATCAAAGCAGCTGTCTTCATCAATGGCTCTGTGGTCGCTGCTGGGAGCACCATAAACTACAAGGATGAGACTATCCCTTCCGTGTCTTTTCTGCCAGATCGAATGAAAATGACCAAAGATGGCCTTTTGGATGTTGTGGAAGGACTTCAAAGCCCTTTGGTAGACACGAAGAGCATCATCCCTGTGGAAAGGTCTGACACCACATTCCTGTTCCTTGTGGGTCAGGATGACCACAACTGGAAGAGCGAGTTCTATGCCAATGAGATCTCCAAACGCTTACAGGCCCATGGGAAAGAGAAGCCCCAGATCATCTGCTACCCAGAAGCAGGACACTTTATTGAGCCCCCTTACTTCCCTCTGTACAAGGCTGGCATGCATATCATTGTGGGTACTAATATCACCTTTGGGGGGGAGGCCAAGCCTCATGCCATGGCCCAAGTGGATGCATGGCAGCAACTCCAGACTTTCTTCCACAAACACTTGGGTGCTGAAGAGAGGACGATCCCAGCAAAACTGTGACTTTTATTTAAGTGTTATTTAACATCTCTAAGGCAGGTTTCTTCTGGGAATAGCCTCCACTCTATGTGTGTATGTGTTTATCTTTTATATAAATGTAGAGGTTCTCCCCCCAGTTTCTTTTAACAAGCTGGGAGGGGAGTGATTGTGCAGAAAATGTAAGGTGTGAAAAAGCTGATCTCTTGCCTTGGCTCAGTCTGCAGGTGACAAGAGCTATAGCTCTGAAAGAAAGGCTGAGTCACCATTTCTGGAGTTCAGTAATTATTTGCTAAAGGGCTGATTAAAAAATAAATGATTACCCACTGTTTAAACAAGCATCGACAGGGGCTGGAAAGATGGCTCAGCAGTAAAGAGCACATACTGCTTTTATAGGACTTAAGTTTGGTTCCCAGCGCCCGAAGCAAGCAGCTCACAACTGACTGTAACTCCAGCTCCAAGAGACCCAGAGCTCTCTTCTGATCTCCTGGAGGACCCGAGGACCTGTACACACACACACACACACACACACACACACACTCATAAATAAAAATACATGGTTTTGAAAGCGTAAACAATTATCGTAGTCTGTGTTGGAATATCGTGTGGATCCCACTGACTGCAGATTTATACATGCGGACCTTTTCATGTCGTCACCTCTGCACAGTACTCCACAATTACCAAGACAGCATTCATGCTCTAGTGCACATTCTATGTGATCTACAAGTAGATTAAGTTATGTGTATGTCATCGGAAAGTCCTATTCTGTATGAGACCTGTTAGCCAGTGCAGACTTGGCATCTGTAGTGATCCCAGCAATTCCTTATGAATACCTGTGGATATCTCTCACATCAAATGTGTTCTGATATCAGATGTGTGTTTCTTCTTTTAGGATGTAAGTACTGCTGTGGTCCTGCCGCAGCCTGGGCTCAGGTCCTGAGATGGGGAAGGGGCGTCGGCACAAAGAAATCAAATGTCCAACTACCAAGTTTCACACAAGTGGCTGGCCCGTAACGCTCACGCTATCTTTATTTATAGTTCAAAAACAAACATGTTTTCCCACCCTCCATGATTCACCTCCAGAAAAACATCCAAATAAGTTTTCCATCTTTTACATCGAAACAACTTTTAAGCCAGAAAACAATGTTCAGCATTTTGTTAGCTTGGCCAGATATTGAGCCAGACGCATGTTGTCCTTACAAAGCTAAAAGGACACAGGCACACATTGTCAAGAACTACAGTATCATTCAAAGCTTAACCAAGCATATTACAGAAATAGGGGTGCTTTGCCATAAGCTGTTCGCATCCAGGATCTTGTCTTTCTACTCCCTGATGGCTAAGCGTTCAAACTAATATGGGGGGCTTTTTTCATCACACCAGCATATCAGACTCTTCTCTGACTTGTCCCTGAGTTCCTTCTACAAATAGGTTATATGTCGGTGTGTAGTGTGTGTTTGAGCATTTGCACACGTGTTCATGCATGGAGATGAATACCTGGGTGCGTCGTGGTGCATGTGCATATATACACACGTCCATGCGTCCATGTGGAGCCCTGGAATCGACATCCCATGTCTTCCTCCATCTCTCTTCACATTGCTTAGTGAGGTGGTGTCTCTGATGAACGCAGAGCGCATTGATTGCAGCTGGTCTAGCTGAACAGCCCGACTTTATACAAGATCTAAGGATCTGGACTCTATTCCTCAGGCTCGCTCAGCATCGCTTTCCCTGCTCAGCCACCTCTTCAGCCCCTCGGGAATTCTCTGTGGTCTATGGTGCAGTCTGTGACAAGGCAGCACCGTGGAGATGCTGGGCAGCATCCCCCCTCCTTGCTGACATGCTCAGCCAAGCAGAGGCAAGACTGCGGGATGAGAAGAGTTAAGCAGAAGTGCTCCTTATCTCCTGAACTAAACTTCCCGGAACTAGCCACACTGGAGTTATTGATGCTCATTCAAACTCCTGCAATCGTTGGATGCGCAGAGCCAAAAAGATCTTGCACTACCTTTAGCCTCCTTTAAACACCTCCCTGTTTAACCTAATGTTCAGTGTAACAGGAAGGCTGCTCATTTTTCCCAGCCTTTTAGCCCCAAAATAACCACACAGAAACTGTATTAATTAAATCACTGCTTGGTCCATTAGCTCTAGCTTTTTATTTGCTAAGTCTTACATCTTAATTTAACTCATTTCCCTTAATCTGTGCATCACCACCAAGAGGTGGCCTATCAGGAAAGTTTCAGTATGTCTATCTCCACTGGCACCATGGCATCTCCTCTGATCCACCTTTCTTTCTCCCAGCATTCAGTCCAGTTCTCACTGTCTACCTAAGTTCTGTCCTGTCAACAGGCCAAGGCAGTTTTCTTTATTCATTAATGGTAATCACAGCACAGAAGGGGGACTCACAAATCACCTACTCTTTTCTGTTTAAATAAAAAGGAAGGTTTTAACTTTAACATAGTAAAATTACATATAACAAGTATCAAGAAAGAATTTTAGTTACAATATTTATATATTCTTTATCTTTTATATTAACTAAAGAAAACTATAACTATAAATTCTTCAACTCTATCAAACACTCCAGAAGGATATGATATTACCTAAGTAAACAGGAAGTGCATTGTAAGCAACTTCCAAAACTCTAGAATTGACAGAGACATCTCACTGCCTGGACAGTCACCCAAAGTTCCTCTGTACCATTGGGACATCCATCTTCAGCGTACTGTCCCAAATTATCCAGCAGACTTTTCCATGAGGCAGAAATTTTCAAGGACAGGTCTGCCTTTATTGGCAGTTTGCCAGTTACTTTCTTCTGTATCCTGAAGAATGTCTCGCAGATTCTTTTATGACACAGGAACCCTAAAGGATCATCTCATCTTTAGGCAAGTTCAGCAGTCATTTCTCTGTAGATCCTGCATATCCAGTTCATCTAACAAACTCCATAAGGAGTCTCCTTGATGGCCATCTTCCTCTTGAATTAGATTTGTGCTGCCAGGAACAGATGTGTCTTACTGTCATGAAAAGTCCTAATTTTTTTAAAACAATTAAATGCCATATACTGAAGGTCTCTAAAAGATTTAAATAATACCCAACTAACTAAATTATATCTCTATATATCTAGAAAACCTAACTAACATGATTACAGTCTTGACTATTATAGATGACTATTAATTAACCTATATTTCTCAAATATACATTACATTTTAAAATGAACTATACAAAAAATACCTTAATCAAGGGCAGAAATATACATTTACAGTATAACAAAATTTACCTTAAATTTGTATCAACAAACCAAGATCCATACCAAAGCAAATTATTCATATCTATATCATATCCCCCTTAAAATGTAAACAAACATTTGAAAACAATATTTGGGAATATGGGCATAGTTTTGTCTATACTGCTTTCTGCTGATTGGATGCACTGTTAATCAGGTCTTTTTTTTTTAATTGATTTTTATTGAGCTCTACGTTTTTCTCTGCTCCCATCCCTGCCTCTCCCCTCTCACAGTCAACCTTCCTCCAAGGAACCCATGCTCCCAATTTATGCAGGAGATCTTGTTTTTTCTACTTCCCATGTAGATTAGATCTATGTAAGTGTCTCTCAGTGTCCTCATTCTTGTCTAAATTCTCTGGGATTGTGGATTGTAGGCTGGTTTTCTTTGCTTTACGTTTAAAAACCACCTATGAGTGAGTACCTGTGATAATTGTCTTTCTGTGTCTGGGTTACCTCACTCAGAATAATGTTTTCTAGCTCCATCCATTTTCCTGCAAAATTAAAGCTGTCATAAGTCCCTGCAACAGGACCTACCATGAACTGATAAATGTCATTTACTTAGGAAACAATACAGGAGTTATAGGAGGCTAAAAGTGAGGAAAACCAAGGCAGGGATGGCTGTGGAAGAAAGAAAATCATTCAGTGTGAACAAGGATATAAGAGGCCATGCCTGAAGAGCAGCAGAAGCGAGTGTTGGCGGGAAGAGCCTGCCTGTGCATGGGGCAAAGCCTGCCTGCCTGTTAGAGGCAGAAGAGCAGCTGTCTGGGAGCTTATGGTGTTGTAAACATTACAATGAAACCCTCCTCACTGGTCCCACATAGAGCCATGGCCTGGCTCTACAATCATGAAATTGTGTAACTTCAGTAACCCTGTCTCCACTCTCCGAAGCCCGTCAGTGTTGTTTTGTTTGTTTGTTTGTTTTGTTTTTTTTGGGTGGTATTTTCGAGACAGGGTTTCTCTGTAGCTTTGGTGCCGGTTCCGGAACTAGCTCTGTAGACCAGGCTAGCCTCGAACTCCCAGAGATCCGCCTGCCTCTGCCTCCCGAGTGCTGGGATTAAAGGCGTGTGCCACCACCGCCTGGCATGTCAGTGGTTTTGAATAAACTGTTTTTCCCCTAAACACCCTCTTTTAGAAAACAATTCTTAATTTGAATAATAAATTTTTTGTTTGAAGCATCTCCCTCTTCTCCAGTACATGCATCTTGAACTCTTACTCATAACCAGAATCTTACCTCAGTTTACTGTGATGCTTGCTGGATGATCTAAACCCATGTGAATGTAGTGCCCAGCACTGTAAATACATCACAGATGAAAAGAAAACATTTTCCTTAAATGTCCACATTCTTCCATTGACAAACTCATGCTCAGGAATGTACCTATTATTTTTCATTTCAAGCTTCATGTAGACCACGGTGTTGAGAAATACTCCTTTACACTGTGTGAAGATGTGATAATGTGACTGGTTTAATAAAAAGTGGAATGGCCAATAATCTAGACAGGAAGAGCCTTGGTGGTACTCTGGGACAGAGAAGTCTGGGGGAAGAGGAAAGGCAAGAGTTGCCAGTCAGACACAGAGGAAGCAGGTATCCAAGCACAGAATACAGGTATCCAAGTCACGTAAAAGAATGTGGATTAAAAGATGTGGCTTCCTGTAAGTTATAAGAACTAGTTAGGAAGGAACAAGCTTAAGCTGAGGCTAAGCATTTATAACGACTGAGAAATCTCTGTGTGGTTATTTGGGAGCTGGCAGGTGGGACAGAGAAAGACTACTTACACTGTGGGACTTAGCACTGAGTCTCATCTCACCACTAAGGATTTGAAGAGACCTAATCACCTTTCAAAACCCGGATGGTGCAGAGTGAGAGTCAGGCTCAGGGCCACCCTCCATCCCTAGGTTGGCACCACTAACTGCCCTACCCTCTAGATGCACTCGTTCCCTTTCTTTTCTCTCTCTTTCTTAGGTCAAGGGACCAGGAATTGGCCTGCTTGGGATTTCCAAAGGGGCTGACCTCTGCCTCTCCATGGCCTCTTTCCTGAAAGGCATTACAGCGGCTGTCATAATCAATGGCTCTATGGCCAACGTTGCTGGAACATTGCACTACAAGGATGAGACCCTGCCCCCTTTGAGTATGAATGTAAATTGAATCAGAGTGACCGAAGATGGCCTTCGAGATATTTTGGAAGCCCTGAATTGCCCTTTAAAAGGCCCTGATCAGAAGAGCATCATCCCTGTGGAAAGGTCTGACTCCACCTTCCTGCTCCTTGTGGGTCAGGATGACCGCAACTGGAAGAGCGAGTTCTATGCCAATGAGATCTCCAAACGCTTGCAGGCCCATGGGAAGGAGAAGCCCCAGATCATCTGCTACCCAGAAGCGGGGCACCGTATTGAGCCCCCTTACTTCCCTTGGTTTAAGGCTTCCTTACGTGTCACTTTTAACATGCCTGTCGTCTTTGGCGGGAGCCCAGGGCTCATTCCATGGCCCCGGTGGATGCATGGCAGAAACTCCAGAGTTCCTTCTATAAACATTTGGGTTCTGAAGAGAGGACAATCCCAGAAAAACTGTGATTTTCTGTGAGTAGTGACACTTCTTATGTTGATCCCTCCTGAGAATGACTGCCCCTTTAGGATGTGCATCTGTTTTTTGTCTCCTTTGAATAAAGTCTTGAGTTTCCCCACCCCCCAAAGGTTTTATGGACTGTGTCCTCATTGGTTTGAGGTCACAGAGGCTCCTACCTTATGGCACTGAAGATTGAGCCCAGGGCTTACCCACGGTAGGCTAGCCACTGAGCTATCCCTCTCTACCTTAGAGAGTAGCAATTAATTTTCTTTTAATTTTTATATATAATATATTGATCATGTTTTCTCTTCCTGCAACTCCTTCTAGAGTCTTTCTACCCAATTCTGTTCTTTCTTTCTCTCTCTCTCTCTCTCTCTCTCTCTCTCTCTCTCTGTCTCTCACTCTCTCTCAAAACAAATCAAAAATTGTAAAAACTAAAAATCAAAACAAGTACACAAATGAAGAGTAAGAGAAAATATGCCAAAACTAAACAAAACACACACACACACTCACAAGAAACAAACAAAAAACCATGGGGTTCATTTGTGTTAGCCAACTATGCATGGGACCTGCCCTGGAGTGTAGTCGATTTATACAATGACACTCCGTTTGAGAAAACTGATTTCTGCTTGTCAGTGCGTGTCAATTCTAAATAGCTTCTTGGCTAGGAGTGGGACTCCATGTCTGCTTCCCCCCCTCATGGCTACGATCCCATCTGGCTTGAACCTGTGCAGGTCTTGTTCATGCTGCCCCAGTCTCTGTGAGTACATTTCATATTGTATGAACATATGATCTATGTAGCGAGGAGGCCTAACTTAACACCAGTGCAGCCGTGACAGGCTGTGGAATAACAATACTGAAACGAAACCTCACTCTTACAATGGCCAGGAAAACCACAGGACTGTACCTTATGGGGTACCAGTCAGAAATGAGACAAGAACATTAAGAATAGCTTATCTAACTTTTAGGTAGGTTGCCAGTTTCCTTACAACAAAGCCAGTACCAATCCCTGATTGAAAAGACTTCTGCTGCCTCACTCCTACCCAATCAGGAATTCAACCCCTCTTGCATTGAGAATTCCTCTACCCACCCCCCATCTTTTACTTCTTAACTGCCCCCCACCTGCCATAGCTGAGCTCAGTGCCCTCCCTGATCCAACCGCTGTGTTGGAAGGGATGGAGAGCCCCAGCTGGAGCTTGCAATAAAGGCTCTTTGCTTTGCATACAAACTCGGACTCCTGGTGGTCTTTCGGGGGCTCCTGATGCGGGCATAACATGTAACAGTCCTGCCTCATCTGGAGAACACTGTTTCCTTGGCGTCATCTAACACATTTGGCATTTACAATGCTTTTCTTTAAAAAAATTTGTTTGAGACAGGGTTTCTCTGTGTAAACCCAGCTACCCTCAGACTCACAGAGATCCAGTTGCCTCTCGAGTGCTGGGATTAAAGGTGTGCACCCCACAGGCTGACTGTCTCTTGCAATCTTTCTGCCTCCTCTTCTCTAAAGACCCTGAGCCCTGATGGGAGGGTTTTGCTGGAGACGTTCCTTTTAGGGCTGAGTGCTCCGAAGTCTCTCACTCTGCACATTGTTCCCTTCTGGGGTCCTGTGTTAATTCCCATCTACTGACGAAGGCCAAGTGAGGCCCTGCTGCTGTATGGCATTGGGAACCTTTTATTGCTATTTTCCTTTAGCAGAGCAATAGTGTTAGGTCTTTGCCCAGGCACAATTTTTAAGAAACTTCGGAGGTTGAAAAGTGTTTACCACTAGAATGGAGCCTCAAAATGGGACAGGCTAAAGTCTCACGCAATGACCAACCTTATTCAGAGCACTGGACAGTTTATACTCTGGGGTTAAGAGGAGTCACGCGAGGAAAGTGTGACAGGGGCAAGCCACAGTGGCACAGAGACGCTTTTTCCAAAGAGGCATATAAAGAAATGGCAATAGCTGCTTGTAATGAGCAGTCTGAAGTCAACTCACTCCTGTCTGTTTTACCTGGGAGGGGCACAAAAGCACATTTCAAGAACAAGTCGGTGTTTTTGAGGAAACTGAGATCACAAGACTCATGGGGGCTTCTGTGGAGTTTTCTCACGAGCCCCCAGAATTCCCCTCACAATGACTCCGTTCTTGGGCTATGTTCCAACAGAAGAGGTGCATCTCCTACCTGGCACGGCATCCCACTTACAGCACTTCAGTTCTGTAGGAAAATTGAGTAATATGGTCTGGCAGTGCCTGCTGTACGATACAGTTCAATAAGTACTCGCTAAATGGTAAATAAATCTTGCTGGGCATGCTGGCATGAGACAGAGACAGATGAATCTCTGAGTTCAAGCCAGCCTGGTCTACAAAGCAAGTCCCATGACAGCCAGGGCCACACAGAGAAATCCTGTCTTAAAAAACTACAGAAAGAGAGGGAGGGAGGGAGGGAGGGAGGGAGGGAGGGAGGGAGGGAGGAAGGAAGGAAGGAAGGAAGGATAAGGCAGGTTAGACTCTAACAAATTGGTGAGGTAGGTCAGTGTGTCAGGCATGGACTGTCAAGCCTGACTGAATTCTGCAAACTGACCTCTGACCTCTGTAGTAGGAATAATAAAAACCCACTGACAGATATTGGGGTTCAACCTGAAGATCAGAAAAGCAAAGTAGCCAGTCACCAGCTCTTACCTCTACCTCAGACTGAAAATGGGCAGCTGCTACAGCTTCATAGTCTGAGACTGCTCCCTTCAGAGGCCTCCTACAGAGACTAGCTAAGCCCTCCCCTTCTGTTGTACCTATCAAATACTCTGGTCCTAGTTTCTGGGTTAGTGGTAGCATTGGAGAACTCCACCTCATCCCAGAGTCGTTGTAAGTCTGTTGTGATGATGAGCATTGTGTTTAGAGGGTAACTGGTCGTGCTAGAAAAGCTTCTAAAAGCAAAATTGTTCTTAGCTTGTTAGCCATGAGGAAGTTTCCCCTATCTTGACTGTACTTGCCCAAGATGGCTGACTTCCTAGTACAGTTGTACTGTTCTCAAAAACTGCTAATTGTTATAAAATATCTCACTGCCTTCACTATTCTTACAAGGTAATGGGTCACAGATTAAACAGGCTAAGTGCTAAGTTCTGGTTTTGTCTGAAATGCTTGCTTGCTTGGATGGTTGAGGCATCCGCTAGTTGTTGGTTACAAAATAAATCCCTGTCTGTACCCAGACAGGATATGAATTAATTTGACTCCTCAAAATTATAACTTTGTGGGGTTTGCCCTTATAATCCTTGGACTAACAGTAGCTGAGACCTTACCTAGAGAAATCTCTCTGGTTTGGTCCTGGCCAGTTTTAGGACTCCTCTGTGGTGCCTAAAGAAATCTAACATGGTTCCAGGCACCCCTTAAGGGCTGTTGAGCTTCACCCTGGAATGCTTGTGGGACCCTGGTGTAGGAGGTCCTTCTGTTTATGTGTTGCTTTCATTGGTTATTGAATAAAGAAACTGCCTTGGCCTTTTGATAGGGCAGAACTTAGGTAGGTGGGAAAAACAGAACTGAATGCTGGGAGGAAGAAGGCCAGAGTCAGAGAAGCCATGGATCCTCCGCCTGAGATGGACGCTGGTTAGAATCTCACCGGTAAGCCACAGCCACATGGTGATACACAGATTAATAGAAATGGGTTAGATTTAGATGTAAGAATTAGCCAATATGCAACTAGAGCTAATGGGCAAGCAGTGTTTTAATGAATAAAGTTTCTGTGTGGTTATTTCAGTGTAAGCTAGCCGGGCAGACGAGACGAACCAGTGGGCCCTCTCTCTGGCAACAGCACACTAGTGATCTATAGGTGAGATAAGAATAGGATACTGCTGCTCCTGCTTGGAGATATTTAACCACCTGCTTTCTGCCTTTATAAATGGGCTTACTGGTGTGGGACTGGACTGCAATGGTCTTTTTGTTACTGTACAGTGGGAAAGGGAATCACTGAGGGGAGAGAAACGATTGCTTTACCCAGCTGTGGATCCCATAGATCACTATACTGCCCCTTTGATGTCCACCTTATAAACCTGCCTTTAGCCCCCTTTGGCAGGGCTTGCTGTTTGGCTCTAAGGATGCCATCCTTTCGCTAGGAGAAAAATGAAATTCATTTAATGTGAATTTGAATTGAGTCCAAGTCTTTGATCTTTCCAATGGTTTCAAACAACACGACATAGACTCCGGGGCTATGGGGAACTCACACTGAACCTTGCATCCAGTCGACAAGGGAAAGATAGCAAGAGGAGTGAGCATATGAAGAACAAAGGTAAAGAAAGGGACTGCCATTAATTATCTTAGTTATGTTTCTATTGTTGTGAAGAGACACCGTGACATGGCAACTCTTACAAAGGAAAAGCATTTAATTGGGGTGGCTTACAATTCAGAGGTTCAGTTCATTATCATCATGGTGAGATATGGCTGTGTGCAGGCAGACATAATATTGGAGAAGAAGCTGAGAGTCCTACACCTTGTAGACAACAGGAAGTTGTCTATGTATCACACTGAGTGAAGCTTGAGCATATATGAGACCTCAAATTCTGCCTCCACAGTGACACTCTTTCAACAAGGACATACCTGCTACAACAAAGCCACACCTGCTATTAGTGCCACTTCCTTCAAGGGCCATTTTCTTTCAAATGACAGCAATTATTTCTCTATCAGATAAAACTTGGGACCAATAGATCCAAAAGATGGATGTTAATACTTTATAAGAGTATTTGGGGCAAATAAAATTTAGAGATAGGATGTAATATGTTGGTGCTTTGAAGGAGATTTTGAGGAACTTGGAATGGTAAGAAGCATTGCACCATGAGGCATGCCCCTGGACTCTGTGGAGCCCACAAGTGACCAACACACAATAATGGAACACTGTGCCCACAAGGAGCCTACCTAGATGGCCACGCTATATAAGGGAGTAAAAGACTCAGCATATTGAACTTTCCAATAGCCTACATTATCAAGCCCAAGTCCATGGACAGGGCTTATGGGAGAAGGCCCTGGGACAGAGAAATGTTAGCATGCATCCCAATCTTAATAGTGCCAAGTACTATGGTCACTGTCAGCAACTAGCCAGGTGGGGCAGGAGCATTCAGATGCTGCTTGTTGTAGCTAATAGGTTTTCTGTCCCTGCCCCCACAATAGATTTTCCTACTGACACAGTAAGCCAGATCAAACTGAACTGAAAAAGTCAACAGCAGGTATATTTGAGCAGAGCAACACCCAGGCAGGTTCTGTCGCAGGGATCGAGACCAGGGATGTCTCACCCCTAAACTAAAGAGGGGAGGTTTTATGGGCCGTAGATGAGAGGTGATGATGTGTCCACCACAAGCTGGATTTGTGCCCAAGTGTTTTCAAAAGCTGAGAGCTTAGGTGGGGACTTGAACAGCTGATAACTTCAGGGGAGGAAGTTGTGGTAACCACCAAGAATTTGGAACTGGATTTTTGGCAGGGTTTGGAGAGAGAGACAGGAATGGGGCCTTCTGGAACATGGAGGGGTGCGTGGGAGGTTCCGATCGAACAGTAGCCTTCCTCTTAACAGTAGCACTGAGAGACATACAAAGAAAAATTCTTGGCAGTTTTAGATGCTGTGTTCTGGCTTTTGAACTACCTGCCTTAAGTAACTCTAGTGATTTGAACAGGAATGTTCCCATAGACTTATGATCTCAAATTCTTGGCCTATAGGAAGTGGTCCTACTAGGAGGTATAGCCTTGTTGGAGTGGATCTAGCCTTGTTGGAGGAAGTGTGTCACTGTGGGGGCTTTGAGGTCTGATATGCTCAAGCTATGCCCAGTGTGGTACAAAGTTCACTTCCTGTTGCTTTGGGGTCAAGATGTAGAACTCTCAGCTCTTTCTCCAATTCATGGTGCATGATGATAATGGACTAAACATCTGATACTGTGAGCCAGCCCCAATTAAATGTTTTTCTTTATAAGAGTTGCTGTGGTCATGGTGTCTCTACAGTAACAGAAACCCCAACTAAGACAATACTCAGCAATTTTACTCTAATAAACAAAAAAATCACAACAAAAAAATCCTTGTCATTAACTGAGTTAACTTACTAAAGATTCCTTAACTGAGATTACCAGAGCCTGAAAACTTGGAATTCAGACTTTGTAGCCTGGCTCTTAGGAACTACAGGGCACTTGACAGCTGACCTTGAGGCAGAAAACATCTTTACAAAGCAACTGGTTAAAAAAATACAAGACTTGTAAAGGACACGATGCTTAACCTTATAAAAACAAAACAAAACAAACCCAAAAGAACACAAACCCCATTCATGATGTGGCTTGCACTGCAACTTTTGAGGGGGTGGTGGTGGAGATGGGTGGTCATGGTACCTGCTGTGCATGTGGGAAAAATCTGCCTTTGCCATGATGGGTATCCACAGTGCCTCAAGACAGGCAATGCCCTCTTCGGACCTCTCGAGTATTCAAAAACTTTTATGATGAGCACAAAATAGTTGACAGCATGGGCATTTCCTACAACTCACAATCCTAGGCTATGGCCAAATGTCCCCACAGATGTCTTAAACAATTAGAAAAACAAAAAGGGGAGAATTCCCTACTCCTACAAATCTGTAAATAAGGCTTTATATATATGACAAAATATGACCTCACTGCCACAAAATGGGACTGGTTGCAGTAAAACTTAAGATGCCAATACAAAGATGTCATGATAAAAAAAAACATGGTTGCTGAGTGTGGTGGCACATGCCTTTAATCCCAGCACTCAGGAGGCAGAGACAGGTGGATCTCTGAGTTTGAGGCCAGCCTGGTTTACAGAGTGAGTTCAAGGACAGCCAGGGCTACACAGAGAAACCCTGTCATGAAAAAAAAAAACACAATAACAGCAAAAAAAATTTAGTTCAACCCAATGTCTGTGCTAAGGTGGAGCAAGAGTATGCTTGTGTCTTCCCTAAAGCTGTGGGATAGCTGTCAGACCAGGGTGAGTGGGAAGGAGGCAAGAGCCCAAGTCCAACCTCAGCAGGATCAGATCGTCCCTTTATTTAGAAGAATGAGTACAGCAATCTCTCTGTGGGAGTGGAGGCTGTGCACCTTGGCACAGGGGCTGGAGGCTGTACAGAGTTTGAAGGGGGAGTGCTTACCAGGTGGGGAGTCCAGTGGGAAACATACTGGCCTTGGTACCAGCTCCGCAGTTTCAGAAGAGTAGCGTTTGTGTTGACCAATATCCCCGGAGTCCTCATGAGCCATCTGAATGTTTGCAGCAGGCTGTAGCCCTGCCTTAAATAAAATGGACTATGTCACGTGGATTACCGATGTTAGATAGGGAGTGGACCAGGATGACCCAGAAAAGCAATACTAGCACAGCTCTGACTTTGACAGAAGACTACCCTGTAGAGCAGGCTGACATCAAACTCAGAGATCTGCCTGCCTCTGCCTCCCGAGTGCTGGATTAAAGGCACGTGCCACCACTACCTGGATGAGAGTTTGCATTCTTTGCTATAACAGAATAGAGAAAAGTTTTAGAATTGAGTGCTGTGGGATAATCCTTCTGTGCACTGTGAATATGTGTCACTCTCATTGGTTGATAATCAAAGCTGATTTGGTCTATAGCCAATCAGAATAAGGCTCGGTGGGAAAGCTAAATGGAGATACAGGAAGAAGGTAGGGCAGAGTCAGAGGAGACACAAGTCAGCCGCTGGAGAAGCAAGATGCCTGCAGACCAGTAAAGTCACAGCCATGTGGCAATACCTACATTAACAGGAATTGGTTAATTTAAATGTAAGAGCTAGTTAGTAATAAGCCTGAATTATAGGTCAAACATTCTGTAGTTAATATTAAGCTTCTGGGTGGTTATTTAGAAGTGGTTGTGGGACAAGACGTGACCAAGAAACCTCCATTTACAATGGAGGGTCAGAAAATAAGGGCCAATGTCATCATAATGATGGGTCCAATAAGGGGTGTTAATCAGGATCTGTAGGTGCCCCACAAACCTCTCCAGCAAGAAGGGGATATTCTAGCTCAAGATTTTATTCCCTCTTGCAGCTGTCTGGTGTTATCCCATGACACTGGAGAACTTTATGTAAAAGCAGCACCCTTCCCGATCAACATGTTCCTCCCTTTTGTGCTGTTATAGGAGCTAATCCTTTACTGGTTTGCAACACCATGGCTCCCCAAGGAATCTCACTTCGTTTGGAGTTTTTCAATACTGTCTTCGATGAGAGCAAGGTCACATTTATTGGGTAAGTCGACTGTGTTTTATTTATTGGAATCTGGTGAACATCCTTTCCAGTCCCATGGTTCCTGCTATTGTCGTGCCAATCAAAGTGGGAATAGCATCAGCTCAAGTGGGAGCAGGCTGGACTTAATTCATTCCCAGGGATGACTCTGAGACCAGGGACTAGGTGGACTACCTGACACAGTGGTTGGTTGGTGGGATACAAGAGGAGATGCCAGTGGGGCGCGTGAAATGGTCCAGATGTACTAACCAAAATAATAATGTTGCAAACAAAACACAAACTGAAATAACTGATAAAGGTACAAATCAAAACTGTCCTGCTATGTCTGAAATAACCGCTACGTTCTGTCGAAACAGTTGCTCCATCTCTTCTGTCCCTCATCTAAGATGGGTGTAAATATTATCTGTTTGAACTTTGCCTTTAAAAGCTGCTGTTCTCTTGAGTTTTGGCACCAAGAGTCTTTCTGAGGCACTAGCCTGCTCTTGATTGCCAGGCAAAAAAATATTCTTAATTGGCTTAGTGTTATAGCACTGTTATGAAGGTACATCCTAAAATGCAAAAGGCTTGTGATCAGACTGTTTCTCTGGTTATTATTGGGAAAATTATCTTCTAGATGCTTCAAGAATGTGTGTGTGTGTGTGTGTGTGTGTGTGTGTGTGTGTGTGTGTGTGTGTTTAAAACACCCTGAGAGGCTCAGGGCTACAATGGAATCCCCAATGTCCAGTGTAGAATACCCAGTGTAGTTGCCCATTGGCTAATAACGACTTCCTATTGCAGTGGTTCTCAAACTTTCTAATTCTGTGACCCTTAATACAGTTCTTCATGTGACCCCAGATATAAAATTATTTTTATTGCTACTTCATAACTATGACTTTGCTACTATGATTAATCATAGTGTAAATAGCCAATACCGGCTATTTCATAAGCAACTTCTGTGAAATAGTAGTTCAACGTCCTTTACAGGGGTCACAACCCACAAGTTGAGAACTGTTTCTGGGTCCTAATGGCTCCTTTGGGGGAGGGGGTGAGAAGGCGCGGCCTCAAGGGCATAAAGTTCGGGAGTCAGGTGAAAGGCAAGCAGCAGACTTGTTTATTCAGTAATTGGGAACACTTATATAACCTCCTCCCAGCACCCAAGCTGTGTTCTGATTCGTTGACATCACATGATCACCTTTCATTGGCACTATCAGGACCTCTGACAGCACCTGTTGTTAGGCCCTCTGGCAGACTCCAGATTGGCTCATTGCTCAGCCTTGTAGGCCTTATCTTCTTATATATCTACCCCTTTTTTTATTTATTACATGGGTGCTGAGCAGGAGCCAGAGTACTTTGCTCAGGCCTTGTTGATTCTACCTCAGGAGGGCTCAGCAACTGGACTGTGCCTCTCATAGACTGGCTGCGGAACAAGCTCATACCCACCATTGACTACCATCCCTTGAAAAGCATTCATTCCGGGAGAGCTGCCAGGGTTGGGGGATAAGGCAGTAGCCTTTTGAATTTCAGATAACCAGGCATGTATACCCTGCAGAGGACTGTGGGAGGGATGCCTGAGAGCCTTTACCACCTGAGGAGTCACCTCAGTTGCTGCCTGCTGCTGTTGAATACGCTGCAGGAGACATTTAAAAAGAATAAGGATTAACAATAAATACCACTCTGCCAGTTAAGGCATATGTGAGCATCCAGAAGGATCAATGTCCTTTTTATAATTGTTTTTATTGAGCTATATATTTTCCTCTGTCCCCCTTCCTTCCTCTCCCCTCTCCTTCTACCAACTCCCATGGTCCCCATGTTCCCAATTTACTCAGGAGATCTTGCCTTTTTTATTTCCCATGTAGACTAGATCCATGGATGTCTCTCATAGGGTCCTCTTTGTTGTCTAGGTTCCCTGGGATTGTGATTTGTAGGCTGGTTTTTCTTTGCTTTATTTCTAAAAGCCACTTATGAGTGAGTACATATTATGTTTGTCTTTCTGGGTCTGGGTTACCTCACTCAATATGATATTTTCTAGATCCATCCATTTGCCTGCAAATTTCAAGATGTCATAATTTTTTCCATTGTGTAGTACTCTATTGTGCAAATGTACCACATTTAATTTATCCATTCGGTTGAGGGGCATTTAGGTTGTTTTCAGGTTCTGGCTATGACAAACAACGCTTGCTGCTATGAACATGTCCTTGTGGTATGATTGAGCACCCTTTGTGTATATATCCAAAAGTGGTATTGCTGGGTCTTGAGGCAGGTTGTCAAATAGCCTTTTTATATTATGCCAAACTTTTTCAAAAAACGAAGAGTCAAAGGCCATAACGTCTCCCCTTGTCTGATCTAATTGAAAAATAAAACCCTGTATGCTAGCTGTAATGAATAATATAGAGACTTAACTGACCATGGGCCTTACTATAGTTAGCCAGCTCCTGGGGTGCTGAACTAACATCCCTCATCTCAAAAGGCATCATACAAAATGAGGGGAAGGGAGGACCACAATTGAGTCTCATCAAGGTAATTAAAGTGCAAATCTCTTCCTCTAATAACAAATCACTTTGTTTGGGGGACAATTAGAGCAAGACAGGGGAGGAGGTACATCAGCTATCCTGGGTTATTCCTTCCTTGGTGGCAGCAGACAGCTCTTACTGGGACCTATATTGGCATCTTGGCTTGGAAAAACACAAGCATCCTCCCTTCACCCACAGGTTAGCAGGCAAAGCAGGCTATGGTCTGCAGTCCTTTGCCTAATGAAATCCCTTATTGCATCCGGGGCATCGGGTCCTAGGTTTTGCCTCAGATGGCCTGGTTTGCCGCACCCCCCAGCAAGATCTATCAACTTGGGGGCCCTTGGGTGTGTCATTGGCAGGCTGCCTGTCTGCAAAGAGGGCATCCAGGGAAGCAGTGAGGGCAGCAATGGGACTATTACTGAGGTCAAGATCTCTTGTGGCTGTACCCACTTGTAAATGTCTTCATTGCAGGTGGGGGCATTAAGCCCTTCTCAAACCAATTGTTTGATTATCATTTCCTTAATGGGGCCCCGTTCTCCTCTCTACTCCATTGCCTCATTGACACATGAGAGAAAATCAATAAAAATTTCCCCTGGCTGTACAGACTAGCGACTGTAGCATCTTCTTCCCACATATTTACAGCCTGAGACTGCACTCCTACAAGACCAGCTAACCCCTCCCCTGTGCTGTACCTAATAACCCCACAGAGCTTCTGGCTTCCTGGCAGTGGTAGCATTAGAAAACTCCACCGGACCCCAGTGTCACTATACGTGTGTCTATGTGTCTGTTTCTCCTTCATTCCCTCACTTCCCCTAGCCAGGGATCCAGAACCCAAGCCCAATGGGAGACGGTACTCAGGGACCCGAAATTAAACCAAATATCAACATGCATGAGCCCCGCACAGTTACACAAAGCTGATCCGGTTGCCTTTCAGCCAGGAGTGAAGCTTTTTAGTGAGAAAGGGAAAAGGGGCTTCAATAACTGCCTAGAACCCGTAACTGATGTTCCTGATCCCTTACAACCCGTCACTCAGGGCATCCAAGAGGCAGATGCAGGAGAGCTGGCAACCTGAGAGGATGGTGGACGGGCATCCTAAGCTGTCTTCCCCTCATCTGCAGCCATCAGATGATACAGGGATGGGGAACCAAGGCAGCCGATCTCAAAAGCTCATCTTGTCCTCTGGCCAGGGCATTGCCTTTTCTCTCAGACTCTATGTTTCCGTCACTACCTTTGCTCTGTGCAGCAGGGCAGGGTTCACATACACCAAAGTCACTGAGTCCTGCATTCCCCAGGTCAGTGTGTGGGTGATGAGATTTAAGGTTAACTCAGATGCAACGAGCCAACAGAAGTCTATCCGTGATGGGCTGCACTGCAGGTGTGCAGATCCCTCTGACAGAATGAAGGGCAAATGTCTCTGTAAGAGAGAATATGAAGTGTCTAGAAGAGTCCCATGCAAACCAACACCTGAAAATTGAGTCTTTGTTTACAGGGATAAAAGACTATCAGGAAAGGCAACACGTGAATCTGAAAAATGTGTGGCAATCAGAGCCACAGACTCAATGGTTCTAAGAACAAGGAGGTTACAATTTATTGGGGACTTTCTCTCTCTCTCTCTCTCTCTCTCTCTCTCTCTCTCTCTCTCTCTCTCTCTCACACACACACACACACACACACACACACACAAATGTATCTTGAGCAACAAGAAGACAGGTGGGCCATGATTATAATAATGTCCAGTGAGTTCCCGAATTTCAAGCAAATCCTTGCACGAGGAGGTAGTTTTGGGAAAGTTCTGTAGTTTGTCACTGGAGTCAAGCGATCCTGTTCCCGTGTGAACATTGTCCTCTCTTGATCTGCGTGTCACCTCAGTTTCTCACGGCACTCCTACTAAACTGGATTTTAATTAATTAACGCTTGGGTTATTTTTTTTCTTTTCCGAGATACGGTATCATTATATAGCCCTGGCTATCCTGGAACTCACTCTGTAGATCAGCCTGGACTCCAATTCAGAGATCCACCCGCATCTGCCTCCCAGTGCTGGGATCAATGGCATGCGCCACTAAGCCCAGTCTTTTTAAATTTTTGTTAAAGACTGGATCTATGTAGCCATGACTGGCCGGAAATTCACGGAGATATGCCTACCATTGTCTCAGGAGGGATAGGATTATAGCCACACCACATGGTTCCTACTTCTACACACACACCCTACAAACAGATAACTTAAGACCAACGGTGGCTCCTCCCACTAGGACTTCTCAAGGCTCCCAAACTGTACTCCTTTATTAATTTTTCCTTTCATTCTTTCTCTCGTTTTCTTTTTCCTTGCTCCTCCTCCTCCTCCTTCTCCTCCTCCTCCTTCTTCTTCTTCTTCTTCTTCTTCTTCTTCTCTCTCTCTCTCTCTCTCTCTCTCTTAAAATAGTTAAGTGGTCTTCAGTATTCTTTTTCTTAACTTATTTTACACACATGATTTTCGTGTTACCACCAATCATTCACCCAACTTTCACAACACCAGGTAAGAGTGTATAGAGGCCAAATCCTCCAGTCTGGCTCAGCCTCACAATTACTCTGACCTCAGCAGCCCAACTGTGTCCTTGTCTTCTCTGAGGCTTGAGACCAACCAGAGTAGCTCCACAGCAGGCCAGGCTACACTCAGACTCGCGCGTGCACTCCAAGGCCTCCTGTTCCAGCTCCAGCCGTAGCATGACAGCAACGCTGAGCCTGGAGCCCGCGGGCCTCAGCTGCTGGGACGAGCCGCTGAGCATCTCCGTGCGCGGCCTGGCCCCCGAGCAGCCCGTCACGCTGCGCGCCGCCCTGCGAGACGAGAGAGGCGCGCTCTTCCGCGCCCACGCGCGCTATCGCGCCGACCCCCACGGAGAGCTGGACCTGGCGTGCGCGCCCGCGCTGGGCGGCAGCTTCGCGGGGCTCGAGCCCATGGGGCTGCTCTGGGCCATGGAGCCCGATCGGCCGCTCTGGCGCCTGATCAAGCGCGACGTGCAGACGCCCTTCGTGGTGGAGCTGGAGGTGATGGACGGCCACGAGCCCGACAGCGGGCGGCTGCTGGCGCGGGCCGTGCACGAGCGGCACTTCATGGCTCCCGGAGTGCGGCGCGTGCCCGTGCGCGAGGGCCATGTGCGCGCCACCCTCTTCCTGCCTCCAGGTGAGCAGCCCTCCCTTGGGGAGCCAGGTTCAGGGCCTGGCCCTTTCTAACCCTGTCTACCATTTGTCTCTGGGCTTTCTCCTTTTCTTACTTCTGTATATCTTACTTTCACTCTTACTGTGGTGGATGGCAATGTGGCTGTCCCTCAAAGTCCTCTTCTACTTCTTGCTTCCTCATGGGCATCAGCGTTTCCTTCCAATTCTAATATCAGGTGTGGTAGCTTGAATGTAATTGGCCCCATAATCTCAGAGGGAGTGGCAATATTAGGAGGTGTGACTTTCTTGGAGTGGGTCTGGCCTTGTTGGAGGAAGTGGGAGTGGGCTTTGAAGTTTCCAGTGCTCAGGATACTGCCTAGTAACTCAGTCCACTTCCTGTTGCCTGTAAGATGTTGTAGCACATCTCAGTTGGGTGTGGTGGCACATGTGCTTAATCCCGCACAAAAGAAGCAGGAAGAGCTCTGTAAATTCAAAGCCAGCTTGGTCTACAGAGTGAGTTCTAGGACAGACAAAGATACACAGAGAAACTATGTTTCCATGGTGGAGGGGAGGGGAAATGTGGTAGCACAGCTCAGCTCAGCTTGCTGCCTGCACGCCACCATGCTCCCCGTCATAATGATAATGGATTGAGCCTCTGAAACTGTAAAGGGGCCACCCAATTAAATGTTTTCTTTTTAGGAGTTGCCATGGCCACAGTGTCTCTTCATAGCAGTAGAAACGAGAACTAAGACAGGCGCCTACCTGAAAATTACAAGCTTTTAACTAGAGAGATACCTCAGTGGTTAAAAGCATAGGTTGCTCTTGAAGGGACTATGAGTTCAATTCCCAGCACCCACGTGGCAGTTCACAACTATCTGTAACTCCAGTTCTCGGTATCTGACTATCTCTTCTGGCATCCTTGGGTTCCAGGCACACAAGTACTATATATAAGCATGCAAGCAAAACATTATTTCACATAAGAAACCTTTTAAAATAATTTTATAAAAAATTGCAACCCTTGGAAAAGAATTTACAGACATTACATAAGATGTAGAATTCATTTAAAGATTTTTTACAGGTATACCAATGGAGGACTTTCATTTCATAATACCTGAGATATCAAATGATCATATTTTTATTTTTATTTTTTTTATAGGCTCAATGTCCTTTATTTATGGCTAGAAACCAATTATGAATGAGTACATCCCATGTTCATCTTTTGGGGTCTGGGATACCTCATTCAGGATAGTGTTTTCTTTTTTTTTTTTAATTTATTTATTTATTAAAGATTTCTGTCTCTTCCCCGCCACCGCCTCCCATTTCCCTCCCCCTCCCCCAATTAAGTCTCCCCCCAGCCCGAAAAGCAATCAGGGTTCCCTGTCCTGTGGGAATTCCAAGGAACCCCCACCTCCATCCAGGTCTAGTAAGGCGAGCATCCAAACTGCCTAGGCTCCCACAAAGCCAGTGCGTGCAGTAGGATCAGAAACCCATTGCCATTGTTCTTGAGTTCTCAGTAGTCCTCACTGTCCGCTATGTTCAGAGAGTCCGGTTTTATCCCAGGCTTTTCCAGACCCAGGCCAGCTGGCCTTGGTGAGTTCCCGATAGAACATCCCCATTGTCTCAGTGTGTGGGTGCACCCCTCGTGGTCCTGAGTTCCATGCTCGTGCTCTCTCTCCTTCTGCTCCTGATTTGGACCTTGAGATTTCAGTCCTGTGCTCCAATTTGGGTCTCTGTCTCTGTCTCCTTTCATCGCTTGCTGAAGGTTAATATTCAGGAGGATGCCTATATGTTTTTCTTTGGGTTCTCCTTATTTAGCTTCTCTAGGATCACTAATTATAAGCTCAATGTCCTTGGTTTATGGCTAGAAACCAAATATGAGTGAGTACATCCCATGTTCCTCTTTTTGGGTCTGGCTTACCTCACTCAGGATAGTGTTTTCTATTTCCATCCATTTGTATGCAAAATTCATGAAGTCCTTGTTTTTTATTGCTGAGTAGTACTCTAATATGTATAAATTCCATACTTTCTTCATCCATTCTTCCATTGAAGGGCATCTAGGTTGTTTCCAGGTTCTGGCTATCACAAACAATGCTGCTATGAACATTGTAGAGCATATACTTTTGTTGTATGATAAGGCCTCTCTTGGGTATATTCCCAAGAGTGGTATTGCTGGGTCCAGGGGTAAGTTGATCCCGAATTTCCTGAGAAACCGCCATACTGCCTTCCAAAGTGGTTGCACAAGTTTGCATTCCCACCAGCAATGGATGAGTGTACCCCTTTCTCCACAACCTCTCCAACAAAGGCTATCATTGGTATTTTTGATTTTAGCCATTCTGACAGGTGTAAGATGGTATCTTAAAGTTGTCTTGATTTGCATTTCCCTGTCAAATGATCATATTTTTATTACAAGCATCAAAGAGATTTGGGGTGACTTAAGTAAAGGAACATATTTGCAGGTCATAGATGTGAGAAAACAATCGATAAGGATATCAGAAAACAGTAAACTACCTCTCCCTCTCCTGTCACTCAGAAGCTATGGGCCCCTCTGTTGTGATATAAAATGAGGTCTTCTCTCAGAGTAGGAGAGGAGGTTTGGATTCCTATAACTTCTCTTCCTTGCTCCCATGTACATGAAAAAAAACAAATTCTTAAATTCATTTGAGGACTACTGGCTTTGTTTTTTATTTTTCCTAAGGAAATGGAACTTTTCCTGGGATCATAGACATTTTCGGAGTTGGAGGTGGCCTTCTGGAGTATCGGGCTAGTCTGTTGGCTGGGAAAGGCTTTGCTGTCATGGCTCTGGCTTATTATAACTATGATGACCTCCCCAAGAGCATGCACACATTCCAACTGGAGTACTTTGAGGAAGCTGTGAACTACCTGCTCAGTCACCCTCAGGTTGGTTGTTATTTTTGTCTTTTGGATTAGAAACTATGTTCCTAAAACATCCACCCACCAAGATAAGATTTTCAACTCAGTTCCTGAGGTGTTGTGAGACAATCAAATCTTCATTTTCAAAGTATAAATCAAAGTAAATTTGTGAAATGAATGATATTTCAGGGCAATGATCTGGTCAGGCATTCTGATGATGAAATACATCAGATAGAAGTAAGGTCTGTGGTATGCTAAAAGAAGCCTGCTGGGACACGGGCACATTCAGCACATAGTGGAAGATACCAGGTTGAACAGGTAACTCAGCCATTAAGATCACTTGCTGATCTTCCAGAGGACAGAGTTGGGTTGCCAGCACCCAGGTCAAGTGGCTCCTAATTGCCTGTTCTTCAAGCTCCAGAAAGTAGGAGCCAATCTTCTGGCTTCTGAGTGTAGCTGTGCACACACAGACATAGCCAGGGAAACACACACACACACACACACACACACAAACACACACGATCTAAAACAATCTTACTTGACTCAGGACCCACAGAAGAGGTGGGTCCCTTAGCAGCATTATTGTTTTGCATGAGTGTGTCTCCACCCTTGGTTTTGTTCTGAGCACTAAATGATTCATAAGTCCCTGCAACAGGACCTACCATGAACTGATAAATGTCATTCACTTGGGAAACAATACAGGAGTTATAGGGGGCTAAAAGTGAGGAAGACCAGGGCCAAGGCAGGGATGGCTGTGGAAGAAAGAAAATCATTCAGTGTGAACAAGGATATAAGAGGTCATGCCTGAAGAACAGCAGAAGCAAGTGTTGGCAGGAAAAGCCTGCCTGAGCATGGGGCAAAGCCTGCCTGCCTGTTAGAGACAGAAGAGCTGCTCTCTGGGAGCTTAGGTTGTTGTAAAAATGACAATGAAAGCCTCCTCACTGGTCCCACATAGACCCATGGCCTGGCTCTACAATCATGAAATTGTGTAACTTCAGTAACCCTGTCCCCACTCTCCAAAGCCTGTCAGTGGTTTTGAATAAATTGTTTTATTCCCCTAAACACCCACTTTTAGAAAACAATTCTTAATTTGAATAAGAAATTTTTTTGTTTAAAGCATCTCCCTCTTCTCCAGTACATGCATCCTGAACTCTTACTCATAACCAGAATCTTACCTCAGTTTACTGTGATGCTTGCTGGATGATCATAAACCCATGTGAATGTAGTGCCCACCACTGTAAATACATCACAGATGAAAAGAAGAGTTTTGTGGGGAGGGGGAGGGAAATGGGAGGAGGGGAGGAGATGGACATTTTATTTTTAAGTAAAAATAAAAATAAAATAAAGAAAGAAAGAAAAGGTTTTCCTGACTTGTCCACATTCTTCCTTTGACAAATTCATGCTCAGGAATGTACCTATTATTTTTCATTACAAGCTTCATGTAGACCACGGTGTTGAGAAATACTCCTTTACACTGTGTGAAGATGTGTTTATGTGACTGGTTTAATAAAAAGTGGGATGGCCAATAGCTAGACAGGAAGAGGCTAGGTGGTACTCTGGGACAGAGAAGTCTGGGGGAAGAGGAAAGGCAAGAGTTGCCAGTCAGACACAGAGGAAGGCATGGTCATCACCAAGCCATGTAAAAGAATGTGGATTAAAAGATGTGGCTTCCTGTAAGTTTTAACAACTAGTTAGGAAGGAACAAGCTTAAGCTGAGGCTAAGCATTTATAACGACTGAGAAATCTCTGTGTGGTTATGTGGGAGCTGGCAGGTGGGACAGAGAAAGACTAGTTACACTGTGGGACTTAGCACTGAGTCTCATCTCACCACTAAGGATTTGAAGAGACCTAATCACCTTTCAAAACCCGGATGGTGCAGAGTGAGAGTCAGGCTCAGGGCCACCCTCCATCCCTAGGTTGGCACCACTAACTGCCCTACCCTCTAGATGCACTCGTTCCCTTTCTTTTCTCTCTCTTTCTTAGGTCAAGGGACCAGGAATTGGCCTGCTGGGGATTTCCAAAGGGGCTGACCTCTGCCTATCCATGGCCTCTTTCCTGAAAGGCATTACAGCGGCTGTCATAATCAATGGCTCTATGGCCAACGTTGCTGGAACATTGCACTACAAGGATGAGACCCTGCCCCCTTTGAGCATTAACATGAATCGAATCAGAGTGACCGAAGATGGCCTTCGAGATATTTTGGAAGCCCTGAATTGCCCTTTAGAAGGCCCTGACCAGAAGAGCATCATCCCTGTGGAAAGGTCTGACACCACCTTCCTGCTCCTTGTGGGTCAGGATGACCGCAACTGGAAGAGCGAGTTCTATGCCAATGAGATCTCCAAACGCTTACAGGCCCATGGGAAGGAGAAGCCCCAGATCATCTGCTACCCAGAAGCAGGGCACTACATTGAGCCCCCTTACTTCCCTTGGTGCAAGGCTTCCTTACATGCATATATTAATATGCCTGTCATCTTTGGTGGGGAGCCTAGGGCTCATGCCATGGCCCAGGTGGACGCATGGCAGAAACTCCAGACTTTCTTCCACAAACATTTGGGTTCTGAAGTGAGAACAATCCCAGCAAAACTGTGATTTTTTTTTTTTGTGAGTAGTGACACTTCTGTTGTTGATCCCTCCTGAGAAGGCTGCCACTGTTAGGATGTGCATGTATTTTTCTCTCCTTTAATAAAGTCTTGAGTTCCACACCCCCAAAGGTTTTATGGACTGTGTCCTCATTGGTTTGAGTACACAGTGGTTCCTACCTTCTTATGGCAATGAAGATTGAGCCCAAGTTTTGTGCATGGTGGGCTAGCTCTCAGCTGCTGAGCTATCCCACTCTCCCTTAGAGGACAGTGGTTTTAAAGAAACTTGAGAGTTTGAGGAGCATTTCTGCTCCCCGGCACAGCATGTGACTGACAACTCCAGTTATAGGAGGAGAAGTGAGCAACATGGACTGGCCGTGCCTGCTACATAACGCGGTCCAGTAACTATGTGCTAGATGACTGTAAATAAATCTGTAACTGCTGCACAAGAAAGCATGTGCAGTGGCCCCTTGTGTCGGTGAGATCCACATGGCAGACTCTACAGCTGCCCATGGGTTGAATTATTTGAAACTTATTCCGGCCATTATTCCTTAGACACTATGTAACGATTTAAGCGCTATTTATACAGTGCTTGTGTTACTCTTAGGGACATAAGTATTCTGGATGTGATCATAATGTTTTAAAGATTTTCAGACTACATGCTACTTCCACACCATTTTATATCAAGTACGTAAATCATAGCAGTTTGGGGGTCCAGCAAATGACTGTAATATCAAAATCGTTATAATACCATGGCTGAGCTCCCCTTCTTAGAATGTAAGTCGTAGCACTTTAGTTATAAACTATTTACTGATCAAATCTAAAACTGATAAAATATTTAAAGCTAAAACACATCTAACTTTCTGATATTTTTTCAGATAAATGAGGATTCTTCTAGTAAAGAAACTATATTTGGGTTTCTGTTAATATGATAGGCACACAGCTTTAGTGTTTCAAAGTTGATAAAATAGTTACATTGGGACTATAATTTTTAACAATGATAATCATAGAAATATGTAAAAATGAGACCACCTGTTATAAATAGTTCAATAAACTTACATTTCTTAAGCCCTTAACTGTATTTAAAATAAAGTACCTTAATTTAGTATTGTTGTGTTCTGACTCTTTATTTATTTTATTTTGTTTTTTCGAGACAGGGTTTCTCTGTGTGACTGTCCCAGAACTCACTCTATAGACTAGGCTTGGCTCGAACTCATAGACATCCGCCTGCCTCTACCTCCTGGCAAAGGTAGGCCAAGCGAACCAGAATGTAGCTAGTCCTCTCTGTGTTATCTCTTTCAGTTAAAAAACAACCTGAGCAGCAGCAGCAGATGGCACAGTGTACTTAGCTGACTGTCTCAATGACTCTGCTCGTCCTAAGTTCTTGGGGTATGTGATAGAGTAAACCTATACAAGATAGCAGTTATAACCAAGGTACCAAAAATAATGTCAAGAGGAGTCCCCACATTCACAAATGATGCCTCTGATATGTACAGAAAATTTTAGATTAAAAGCCTTCACAATAAGATGAAAAGACACATTCAGATATTCCTAGTGGAAGCTGGGCAGTGGTGGCAGCAAATGCCCTTAATCTCAGGACTTGGGAGGCAGACAGAGAGAGAGAGAGACAGAGACAGAGACAGAGATAGAGACAGAGATCTTTGAAAGGTGGTGACTTCTAGAAGATCTTTAGGCCACTGGGAGTGTGCCCATGAATGGAGTTGTGGAATCCTAATGTCTTTCTTTCTAACTTGCAATGTAGACATAGGTGGACCTCATTTTGCCATCTGGTATACCCGGATCTTGAACTGGATTAGAGAAACGTTAAACATTTTCTCCTCATAAATTAATATCCTGGATATCTCATTGCTATAATGTACACCTGACTAAAACAATTATCTTTTGGAAACAAAAAAATGTCTGTAGCAAAAGAGTGGCTCCTGGCGTCTTGTAGTGAGTGATCCATTTTTGGATCTTGTCCTTTTCTTTTCTTTTTCTTTTTCTTTTTGTTTTTCAAGAGAGGGTTTCTCTGTGTAACAGTCCTGGCTGTCCTGGAATTTGCTCTGCAGACCAGACTGACCTCTGCCTCACAGAGATCTGCCTGCCTCTGCCTCGTGAGTGCCGGGACTAAAGGTGTGTGCCACCATCACGGCCCAGCCTGGATCTTGTCTTTGTAAGGATATAGCCACACAATGTGTGTATAAACTCTCTACACAATCGACCTGTTCTCATATGTAGCTTGCTATGTTTCAAAGTGTCTCTCAAAGCTTGTGTGGTAGAAACTTAACCACTGGTAGGTAGAAACTTAGAGAGGACTCTGTGCTGGTAAACAGAGTGGGTTATAGCAGGTGTGGGTTATCTTTAGTTTTCTTTTTGAAGGCTGAGTTTGACCTTTTTTTTTTTCTTGTATGCTTTGTCTGTGGGTTTGTTTAAAACGGGACCTCTCTATGTATCCCAGGCTGGCTTTGAATTATAATGATCCTCCTGTTTCTGGGTCATTACACCCAAATTTGAGTGCTGTTTGCTTTCTGCTAGCGAATGACATGTGACCAAATACTGCCTTCCCACTTCAATTTGGACTTTCCAGAACGCAAAACTACCAGAATTTTTTTATTGCCAGGCGTTAGTGGCACATGCCTTTAATCCCAGCACTTAGGAAGCAGAGTCAGGCGGATCTATGTGAGTTTGAGGCCAGCATGGTCTACAAGAGCTAGTTCCAGGACAGGTTCTAAAGCTACAGAGAAACGCAGTCTTGAAAAAAAAAAAAACAAAAGCATACAACAACAACAACAACAACAAAATCTGTTATAAATTATCCAACGTTACATATTTCCCTAGAGTAGCAAAAGTAGCCTAAAATGAAAGTAGGAGTTGTTTGTTTGCTTTTACAAAAAAACTGCTACCTAATCTACGCAAGGACCAGACTTTGCCTTCTTCACCTATTGTCACTACCAATCCACGTGGGCAGAATCTCGTGACCTGACTTGACCCCACTGCTACTCTGACTTCCCCTGTCAGTCTGCAGACACCAGCCCGTTTTCTGTCTCTGTTTTCCCTGAGAAACGCGACCGACGGCTCGGGACCTCCCAGAGACCGACCAAGACGGCTCCACAGCAGGCCAGGCTCCGCTCCAGACTCGCGTGGAGCTCCCCAAGGCGTCTGGCTCCAGCTCCAGTCCTGGCATAATGGCGACGCTGAGCCTGGAGCCCGCGGGCCGCAGCTGCTGGGACGAGCCGCTGAGCATCTCCGTGCGCGGCCTGGCCCCCGAACAGCCCGTCACGCTGCGCGCCGCCCTGCGAGACGAGAGAGGCGCGCTCTTCCGCGCCCACGCGCGCTACCGCGCCGACCCCCACGGCGAGCTGGACCTGGCGCGCGCGCCCGCGCTGGGCGGCAGCTTCGCGGGGCTCGAGCCCATGGGGCTGCTCTGGGCCATGGAGCCCGACCGGCCGCTCTGGCGTCTGATCAAGCGCGACGTGCAGACGCCCTTCGTGGTGGAGCTGGAGGTGATGGACGGCCACGAGCCCGACAGCGGGCGGCTGCTGGCGCGGGCCGTGCACGAGCGGCACTTCATGGCTCCCGGAGTGCGGCGCGTGCCCGTGCGCGAGGGCCGTGTGCGCGCCACCCTCTTCCTGCCTCCAGGTGAGCAGCCCTCCTTCGGGGAGCCAGGTTCAGGGCCTGGCCCTTTCTAACCCTGTCTACCATTTGTCTCTGGGCTTTCTCCTTTTCTTACTTCTGTATATCTTACTTTCACTCTTACTGTGGTGGATGGCAATGTGGCTGTCCCTCAAAGTCCTCTTCTACTTCTTGCTTCCTCATGGGCATCAGTGTTTCCTTCCAATTCTAATATCAGGTGTGGTAGCTTGAATGTAATTGGCCCCATAATCTCAGAGGGAGTGGCAATATTAGGAGGTGTGACTTTCTTGGAGTGGGTCTGGCCTTGTTGGAGGAAGTGGGAGTGGGCTTTGAAGTTTCCAGTGCTCAGGATACTGCCTAGTAACTCAGTCCACTTCCTGTTGCCTGTGAGATGTTGTAGCACATCTCAGTTGGGTGTGGTGGCACATGTGCTTAATCCCGCACACAAGAAGCAGGCAGATCTCTGTATATTCAAGGCCAGCTTGGTCTACAGAGTGAGTTCTAGGACAACCAAAGATACACAGAGAAATTATGTTTCTGGAAAGATGGCTCAGGGGTTAAAAGCATGGGTTGTTCTTGTAGGGACTATGGCTTCAATTCCCAGCACCCACTGGCAGTTCACAACTATCTGTAACTCCAGTTCTCGGTATCTGACTATGTCTTCTGGCATCCTTGGGTTCCAGGCACACAAGTACTATACATAAGCATGCAAGAAAAAAACATTGTTTCACATAAAATAAGAAACCTTTAAAATAATGTTATAAAAAATTACAAACTTGGGACAGAATTTACAGACATTATATAAGATGTAGAATTCCTTTAAAGATTTTTTACAGGTATACCAATGGAGGACTTTCATTTCATAATAGCTGAGAGATCAAATGATCATATTTTTACTACAGGCATCAAAAACAGATTTGGGATGATTTATGTAAGAACATATTTACAAGCCGGGCGGTGGTGGCGCACGCCTTTAATCCCAGCACTTGGGAGGCAGAGGCAGGCGGATCTCTGGGAGTTCGAGGCCAGCCTGGTCTACAAGAGCTAGTTCCAGGACAGGCACCAAAGCTACAGAGAAAACCTGTCTCGAAAAACAAAAAAAAAACAAAACAAAAAAAAAACATATTTACAAGTCATAGATGTGAGAAAGCAATCGATAAAGATATCAGAAAATAGTTCTCCCTCTCCTGTCACTCAGAAGCTATGGGCCCCTCTGTTGTAATATCCAATGAGGTCTTCCCTGAGTAGGAGAGGAGGTTTGGATTCCTTTAACTTCTCTTCCTTGCTCCCGTTTACATGAAAAAAAACAAATTCTTAAATTCATTTGAGGACTACTGGCTTTGTTTTTTATTTTTCCTAAGGAAATGGACCCTTTCCTGGGATCATAGACCTTTTTGGAGTTGGAGGTGGCCTTCTGGAGTATCGGGCTAGTCTGCTGGCTGGGAAGGGCTTTGCTGTCCTGGCTCTGGCCTATTATAAGTACGATGACCTCCCCAAGAGCATGCACACATTCCACCTGGAGTACTTTGAGGAAGCTGTGAACTACCTGCTCAGTCACCCTCAGGTTGGTTGTTATTTTTGTCTTTTGGTTTAGAAACTATGGTCCTAAAACATCCACCCACCAAGAAGCATTGTGAGACAATCAAATCTTCATTTTCAAAGTATAAATCAAAGTAAATTTGTGAACTGGATGATATTTCAGGGCATTGATCTGGTCAAGCAGTCTGAGGATGAAATATATCAGATCAAAGCGAGGTCTTGTGGTATGCTAGAAAGGGAGCCTGCTGGGACACAGGCACATTCAGCACATAGTGGAAGATACCAGGTTGAACAGGTGACTCAGCCATTAAGATCACTTGCTGATCTTCCAGAGGACCAGAGTTGGGTTGCCAGCACCCAGGTCAAGTGGCTCCTAATTGCCTGTTCTTCCAGCTCCAGGAAGTAGGAGTCAATCTTCTGGCTTCTGAGTGTAGCTTTGCACACACAGACATAGTCAGGGAAAAACACACACACACACACACACACACACACACACACACACACACACACACACACACACACACACAATCTAAAACAATCTTACTTGACTCAGGACCACAGAAAAGGTGGGTCCCTTAGCAGCATTATTGTTTTGCATGAGTGTGTCTCCACCCTTGGTTTTGTTCTGAGCACTAAATGATTCATAAGTCCCTGCAACAGGACCTACCATGAACTGATAAATGTCATTCACTTGGGAAACAATACAGGAGTTATAGGGGGCTAAAAGTGAGGAAGACCAGGGCCAAGGCAGGGATGGCTGTGGAAGAAAGAAAATCATTCAGTGTGAACAAGGATATAAGAGGCCATGCCTGAAGAACAGCAGAAGCAAGTGTTGGCAGGAAGAGCCTGCCTGTGCATGGGGCAAAGCCTGCCTGCCTGTTAGAGGCAGAAGAGCTGCTGTCTGGGAGCTTAGGGTGTTGTAAACATTACAATGAAAGCCTTCTCACTGGTCCCACATAGACCCATGGCCTGGCTCTACAACATGAAATTGTGTAACTTCAATAACCCTGTCCCCACTCTCCAAAGCCTGTCAGTGGTTTTGAATAAACTGTTTTATTTCCCTAAACACCCTCTTTTAAAAAACAATTCTTAATTTGAATAAGAAATTTTTTTGTTTGAAGCATCTCCCTCTTCTCCAGTACATGCATCTTGAACTCTTACACATAACCAGAATCTTACCTCAGTTTACTGTGATGCTTGCTGAATGATCATAAACTCATGGGAATGTAGTGCCCAGCACTGTAAATACATCACAGATGAAAAGAAGAGTTTTGGGGGGAGGGGGAGGGAAATGAGAGGAGGAGAGGAGATGGACATTTTATTTTTAAGTAAAAATAAAAATAAAATAAATAAATAAAGAAAGAAAAGGCTTTCCTGACTTGTCCACATTCTTCCTTTGACAAATTCATGCTCAGGAATGTACCTGTTATTTTTTTTATTTCAAGCTTCATGTAGACTATGGTGTTACAAAATATGCCTTTACACTGTGTGAAGATTTGTTTATGTGACTGGTTTAAGAAAAAGTGGGATGGCCAATAGCTAGACAGGAAGAGGCTAGGTGGGACTCTGGGACGGTGACATCTATAGGATCAGAGGAAAGGCAGAGTCGCCAGTCAGACACAGAGGAAGCAGGTATCCAAGCACAGAATACAGGTATCCAAGTCACGTAAAAGAATGTGGATTAAAAGATGTGGCTTCCTGTAAGTTATAACAACTAGTTAGGAAGGAACAAGCTTAAGCTGAGGCTAAGCATTTATAATGAACGAGAAATCTCTGTGTGGTTATTTGGGAGCTGGCAGGTGGGACAGAGAAAGACTAGTTACACTGTGGGACTTAGCACTGAGTCTCACCACTTAGCACTCATCTCACCACTAAGGATTTGAAGAGACCTAATCACCTTTCAAAACCCGGATGGTGCAGAGTGAGAGTCAGGCTCAGGGCCACCCTCCATCCCTAGGTTGGCACCACTAACTGCCCTACCCTCTAGATGCACTTATTCCCTTTCTTTTCTCTCTCTTTCTTAGGTCAAGGGACCAGGAATTGGCCTGCTGGGGATTTCCAAAGGGGCTGACCTCTGCCTATCCATGGCCTCTTTCCTGAAAGGCATTACAGCGGCTGTCATAATCAATGGCTCTATGGCCAACGTTGCTGGAACATTGCACTACAAGAATGAGACCCTGCCCCCTTTGAGCATTAACATGAATCGAATCAGAGTGACCGAAGATGGCCTTAGAGATATTTTGGAAGCCCTGAATTGCCCTTTAGAAGGCCCTGACCAGAAGAGCATCATCCCTGTGGAAAGGTCTGACTCCACCTTCTTGTTCCTTGTGGGTCAAGATGACCGCAACTGGAAGAGTGAATTCTTTGCGAATGAGATCTCCAAACGCTTACAGGCCCATGGGAAGGAGAAGCCCCAGATCATCTGCTACCCAGAAGCAGGGCACTACATTGAGCCCCCTTACTTTCCTTGGTGCAAGGCTTCCTTACATGCCAATTTTAACATGCCTGTCCTCTTTGGGGGAGAGCCCAGGGCTCATTCCATGGCCCAGGTGGATGCATGGCAGCACCTCCAGACTTTCTTCCACAAACATTTGGGTTCTGAAGTGAGAACAATCCCAGCAAAACTGTGATTTTTTTTTTTTGTGAGTAGTGACACTTGTGATGTTGATCCCTCCTGAGAAGTCTGCCACTGTTAGGATGTGCATGTATTTTTCTCTCCTTTAATAAAGTCTTGAGTTTCCCCACCCCCAAAGGTTTTATGGACTGAGTCCTCATTGATTTGAGGACACAGTGGTTCCTACCTTCTTATGGCAATGAAGATTGAGCCCAGGGCATATGCATGGTAGGCTAGCTCTCAGCTGCTGAGCTCTCCCACTCTCCCTTAGAGGACAGTGGTTTTAAAGAAACTTGAGAAGTTGAGGAGCATTTCTGCTCCCCGGCACAGCATGTGACTGACAACTCCAGTTATAGGAGGAGAAGTGAGCAACATGGCCTGGCCGTGCCTGCTACATAACGCGGTCCAGTAACTATGTGCTAGATGACTGTAAATAAATCTGTAACTGCTGCACAAGAAAGCATGTGCAGTGGCCCCTTGTGTCTGTGTTGGTGAGATCCACATGGCAGACTCTATCACTGCCCATGGGTTGAATTATTTGAAACTTATTCCGGCCATTGTTCCTTAGACACTATGTAACAGTTTAGGAGCTATTTGTGCAGAGCTAGTGTTACACTTAGGGACATAAATATTCTGGATGTGATCATATTGTTTTAAAGATTTTTCAGACTACATGCCACTTCCACACCATTTTATATCAAGTACATAAATCATAGCAGTTTGGAGGTCCAGGTAGGCAACCCCCAGTGAATGCCTTGGAGCAGCTATAATGAACACAGTAGAAGTAAATCTTTCAGTTTTTGGAAGTTGGAGCAAAATCTACATGGGAAGTAGAAAAAGACAAGATCTCCTGAGTAAATTGGGAGCATGGGAATCATGGGAGAGGATTGAAGGGGAGGGGAGAGGAAAGGAGTGGAGCAGAGAAAGATGCATAGCTCAATAAAATCAATAAAAAAAATATTCTCACTAGCATGCTCACACTTGGTATCTGAGAATACTGTATATCAATTTAGAAAAAAGAAATAAGATGATCTTAGGATTTTTTCCTAATGATTACCATGCAGAAAATATATTGTAAAAATCGAGGCATGGACGATTACAAAGCACACCCTGTTTTCCTTACAGATCTGTGGTAGCTGAGGTGGACAAACTCTGAGACACTGTAAGGTTCACTTCACTTGAATTTAGGATAACGGAAATAATGAAAAGGAAATGTCCCACCAAAGCTTCCAAGTCATTTGCACTCAGAAGGCATGTAGTGTGTTTCAACAAACCTGTCTCTGATGTACCAGAACTGAAGCCAAACAGGGTAGATGCCAGGAGACCAAAGAAAGAAAGAGACGGTTCCAGAAGTAAATCGGATAAAATTTCCTAGGGACTTACAGACAGAAACATGTCTTGAGCAGAAACATGACAGGAAGATGTTTTGCATCCAATCATAGGATAAAGGTTTTATGCCCTACGTTTGGCAAAGGTAGGCCATGAGAACTGGAATGGAGCTAGTCTTCTCTGTGTTATCTCTTTCAGTTAAAAAAGAACCTGAGCCGGGCGATGGTGGCGCACGCCTTTAATCCCAGCACTCGGGAGGCAGAGGTAGGCGGATCTCTGTGAGTTCGAGACCAGCCTGGTCTACAGAGCTAGTTCCAGGACAGGCTCCAAAGCCACAGAGAAACCCTGTCTCGAAAAACCAAAAAAAAAAAACCAAAAAAAAAAAAAAAAAAAAAAAAAAAGAACCTGAGCAGCAGCAGATGGCACAGCGTGCTTAGCTGACTGTCTCAATGACTCTGCTCGTCCTAAGTTCTTGGGGTATGTGATAGAGTAAACCTATATGAGATAGCAGTAATACCCAAGGCACCAATAATAACGTCAAGTGGACAGTGTCACAAATGATGCCTTTGATATGTAGAGAAAATTTTAGATTAAAAGGCTTCACAATGAGATGAAAAGAAAAATTCAAATATTCCTAGTTGAAGCTGGGTGGGGGTGGCAGCACATGCCCTTAATCTCAAGACTTGGGAGGCAGAGAGAGATAGAGAGAGAGAGAGAGAGAGAGAGAGAGAGAGAGAGAGAGATATCTTTGAAAGGTGGTGACTTCTAGAAGATCTTTAGGCCACTGGGAGTGTGCCCATGAGTGGAGTTGTGGAATCCTAATGTCTTTCTTTCTAATCTGCGATGTAGATGTAGACATAGGTGGACCTCACTTTGCCATTTGGTATACCCAGACCTTGGACTGGATTAGAGAAACGTTAAACATTTTCTCCTCATAAATTACTATCCTGGATATCTCAGTGCTGTAATGTAAACCTGACTAAAATAATTATCATTTAGAAAGAAAAAAATGTCTGTAGCAAAAGAGTGGCTCCTGGCGTCTGGTAGTGAGTGATCCATTTTTGGATCTTGTCCTTTTCTTTTCTTTTTCTTTTTTTGTTTTTGTTTTTCAAGAGAGGGTTTCTCTGTGTAACAGTCCTGGCTGTCCTGGAACTTGCTCTGCAGACCAGGCTGACCTCTGCCTCACAGAGATCTGCCTGCCTCTGCCTCGTGAGTGCTGGGACTAAAGGTGTGCGCCACCATCACGGCCCAGCCTGGATCTTGTTTTATAAGGACATGACCACACGATTGTGTGTATAAGTTCTCTTTACACAATCGACCTGTTCTCGTATGTAGTTTGCTATGTTTCAAAGTGTCTCTCAAAGCTTGTGTGGTAGAAAATTAACCACTGGTAGGTAGAAACTTAGAGAGGACTCTGTGCTGGTAAACAGAGTGGATTATAGCAGGTGTGGGTTATCTTTAGTTTTTCTCTTTGAAGGCTGAGTTTAGCCATTTTGTTTTTTTGCATGCTTTGTCTGTGGGTTTGTTTAAAATGGGACTTCTCTATGTATCCCAGGCTGGCTTTGAATTATAATGATCCTCCTGTCTCTGGGTCATTACACCCAAATTTGAGTGCTGTTTGCTTTTCGCTAGCGAATGACATGTGACTAAATACTGTCTTCCCACTTCAATTTGGACTTTCCAGAACTCAAAACTATCAGAAATATCTTTATTGCCAGGCGTTAGTGTTAGGCTGGGAGCCTAGGCCCCAGTCCCTGGCATCTATCTCAGCCCCCAGGCCTGGTCTGGACTTCAAATCCCAGCAGGCCAGTCCTGACCCTTCCCTGAGAGTGGGGTCGGGACCGCTCCCCAGGGTACTTAAGTGATCCCCCAAAAGAAGAACACGTGGTCCCCCTTTCTTCCTCCCGGGGTCTCTCTCGTTCCTGTGGCTTCCTGGTTTCCCCCTCGGGGCCATCCGAGAGCGCAGATCTCCCATTAAACCTGGATATTTCTTAATTTGGCTTGTTTTGATTGGGAATTTTTGCGTCGTCAGAGAGCTCGCTTAGGAAATATTCCTAACATTTTTAGGAAATATTCCTAACAGTTAGTGGCACACGCTTTTAATCCCAGCACTCGGGAAGCAGAGGCAGGCCGATCTCTGTGAGTTTGAGGCCAGCCTGGTCTACAAGAGCTAGTTCCAAGTCAGGTTTTAAAGCTACAGAGAAACCCTGTCTTGAAACCACCCCCCCCCCCCAAAAAAATCTGTTATAAATTA
Organism: Microtus pennsylvanicus; assembly: GCF_037038515.1. Lineage (NCBI taxonomy): Eukaryota > Metazoa > Chordata > Mammalia > Rodentia > Cricetidae > Microtus > Microtus pennsylvanicus. The sequence goes on along the minus strand of NC_134592.1, from coordinate 31,695,242 downwards.
TCCAACGTTACATATTTCCCTAGAGTAGCAAAAGTAGCCTAAAATGAAAGTAGGAGTTGTTTGTTTGCTTTTACAAAAAACTGCTACCTAATCTACGCAAGGACCGGACTTTGCCTTCTTCACCTCCTGTCACTACCAATCCACGTGAGCACAATCTCGTGGCCTGACTTGGCCCCACCGCTACTCTGACCACCCCTGTCAGTCTGCAAACACCAGCCCGTTTTCTGTCTCTGTTTTCCCTGAGCAACGCGACCGACGGCTTGGGACCTCCCAGAGACCGACCAAGACGGCTCCACAGCAGGCCAGGCTCCGCTCCGGACTCGCGTGGAGCTCCCCAAGGCGTCTGGCTCCAGCTCCAGTCCTGGCATAATGGCGACGCTGAGCCTGGAGCCCGCGGGCCGCAGCTGCTGGGACGAGCCGCTGAGCATCTCCGTGCGCGGCCTGGCCCCCGAGCAGCCCGTCACGCTGCGCGCCGCCCTGCGCGACGAGAAAGGCGGGCTCTTCCGCGCCCACGCGCGCTACCGCGCCGACCCCCACGGCGAGCTGGACCTGGCGCGCGCGCCCGCGCTGGGCGGCAGCTTCGCGGGGCTCGAGCCCATGGGGCTGCTCTGGGCCATGGAGCCCGACCGGCCGCTCTGGCGTCTGATCAAGCGCGACGTGCAGACGCCCTTCGTGGTGGAGCTGGAGGTGCTGGACGGCCACGAGCCCGACGGCGGGCGGCTGCTGGCGCGGACTGTGCACGAGCGTCACTTCATGGCTCCCGGAGTGCGGCGCGTGCCCGTGCGCGAGGGCCGTGTGCGCGCCACGCTCTTCCTGCCTCCAGGTGAGCAGCCCCCCAGGTCTGTGCTCTCAGCCTAGACTGATCTCTGTTCCTGCATAAACCTGGTGGAACAGTCACATAATTATGGTACTTCCGCATTCCAAAGCCTGCCAGTCGTTTTAAATGGAAAATTTTGTAGCAAGTCTCATCCCTTAAGGCACCGTGAATACCTCAGCTTTATGCTGAAGAGGGCATTCAACTTTAGAGTATTGAAATCCACTAAATGCTGCAGTGCGGGTGCATTTGAAGTACCGATGTAATCAATAACTTATGCCTGTCGTAATAGTGACTTTGGTCTCCTTTCACATCGAACTTTCAAAGATCCTTACACCCACAAATGAAGACAATGTACCCTAATCATTAAAACGCATATGAATGTCCCTGGCAGTCCTCCCCAACTGTAAACAAGCTGAAGATGCTTCTCAGCCTAGGGTGACTTTTGCCCGTCCATGAAGACATTTAGCAATATCTGCAGAGATTTTTGTTTGTCAAAAATGAAGGCAGGAAACGCTGTTCCCATCTAGCTGGTAGGGTCCAAATACTGAACAGCCTCAGAACAAACTATCTTGTTCCAAATGGATACAGTGGGCTAGGGAGATCGCTTAATTGGCAAAGTGCTTGTTTGGCAACCATGAAGACTCGAGTTCAGGTACTCAGCCCCTCAGGACCCATGTTAAAAGCGGGGCCCCATATTCCATGCCTATAACCGCAGCCTGGAAGAACAGACAGAATTCCTGCAGCTTGTTAGCATACCATTCCGGCCTGCCGGTGAGCTCCAGGTTTAGAACTAGTCTCCAAAAGTAAGGTGAAGAACCATTGAAGCTGGGCAGTAGTGGCGTATGCCTTTAATCCCAGCACTTGGGAGGCAGGGGCAAGTGGATCTCTATGAGTTCAAGGCCAGCCTGTTTTACACAGCTAGTTCCAGGACAGCTAGAGCTGTTACACAGAGAAATCCTGATTCAAAACAACAACAACAAAAGAACTATTGAGGAAGATACCCAATATTGATCTTTGACACACACACACACACACACACACACATTTGCCTAGGGGTGCCCTAGTGAAAAGGAGATGGGTGTGCTGGGCTAAGGTCCATCTGGTGATCCTATCTGCAACAATTGGAACATTAGGTATTTCTTTTGTATAGTCTGTTCCTGGGTGGTACCTGAGTAGTCTCTGATGAGCCTGTCATAGCTAGGCCCTACAACACATACATCAGGGCACACTCACATTCACACACACGCTCAAATACTCACATGCACGTCACATACATACACAAGTGGATTACGGTGATTGGAATAAAAATGGCTGCCATAAATAAGAGGTGTGGTCTTATTGGAGTAGGTGTGGCTTTGTTAGAGGAAGTGCATCACTAGGGAGTGACTTCAAGCTCTCAGAAGCTCAAGCCAGGCCTCGTGACTCCGCGTCTCTTTCTGATGACTGTGGGTCCAGATGTAGAACTGTCGGCTCCTTCTCCAGCACCATGTCTACCTGCATGCCACATGCTTCCCACCGTGACAATAATGGGCTAATTTGAACTGTAACCCACCTGGTTAAGTGTTTTCCTTTAAAAGAGCTGCTATGGTCAGGGTGTCTCTTCACAGCAATGGAAAGCCTAACTAAGACATGGATGCTGTTCTGATGCTGACAAACCCTGGTCTGAGAGAATAGGGTGCAGTCCATGTAAACAGTGGAAAGGCAGTCACTGGCATACCCCTCCAATCACAGAAAAGGGCTAGAGTCACGGCGGTACACAGAATTTTGAAACTGAATGTGGTGGTGGTTGTACAAAGGAAGAGAATGTGCCTCCTTCTTACAGCACTTTCTAACCTGAACTAGAGACTGCTTGGTACAACGGGAACTCTGCAACCTGAACGGAGTCCTACTCCATTTCTCTGTCTCCGTTTCTGGAGACTTCCACACGACTTTAGAAGGAGCTCTGTAAATCACCCTGACTGATTCAGTCATCCTAGTCACCTTGCTGCTGCTGTGAAGAGACACCGTGACCGAAGCAGTTCTTCTGAAAGAAAGCATTGAATTGGGGGCTTGATTACCTTTTCTGGGGTTTAGTCCATCATCATGGTGAGGATCATGGCAGCGTGTAGGCAGGAGCTGGAGCAGTAGGTGAGAGCTACATCCTGGTCCATAGGCAGAGAGGGCAACACTGGGCCTTGTGTGGGCTTTGGAAACCTCAAAGCCCACTCCCAGTGATATGCTTCCCCCAATAAGGCCACGCCTCCTAATCCTTCTCAAATAGTGCTACCCCCTAATGACAAAGCATTCAAGTTTATGGACCTCTGGGGCCCATCCTATTCAAACCACCACAGTGTTATAAAGTCTTTCAGTAAGGACAAGTAAACAACATGATTTCCAAGTAAATTATTTAAATAGTGTGTTGGCATACATTTGAAATTCCAGCACCCCAGAGGCAGGGGCAGGAGGATCAGGAGCTCAAGATCCTGGGTTACGGGGCTGGAGAGATGGCTCAGCGGTTAAGAGCATTGCCTGCTCTTCCAAAGGTCCTGAGTTCAATTCCCAACCATCTGTAATGAGGTCTAGTGCCCTCTTCTGGCCTGTAGGCATACATGTAGACAGAATATTGTATACATAATAAATAAATAAATAAAAATATTTAAAAAGAAAAAAAGATCCTGGGTTACCAAGCAAGTTTGAGGCAAGCATGCGCTGCATGAGACTTAAAGAACAAGAGGGAAATGAAGAAAAAAGAGAATGAGAAAAGAAAAACAAAAAGAAAATTTCATTGTTTACTGTGTGACCTGAGCTGGTTTGAATGAGCATGGCCTCCATGGGCTTCTATATTTGAATGCCTTGTCCCCAGTTGATAGAGCTGTTTGGAAAGGATTAAGAGGTGTGGCCTTGTTGAGGGAGGTGTGCCACTGCGGTGGCTTTTGAGGCTGCAAAAGGCAACAATATTCTCCGTTCTCTCCACATTGTGCTTGTGGATCAAGAAAAGAGCTGTCAGCTACTGCTCCAGTACTGCTGCCACGCTCCCGTATCAGCCCCTCCCACGATTATCATATATTCCAACCCTCTGTAATTGTGAGCATCAAACTAGATCCTTTCTTTTATTAGTTGCCTTGGTCATCGTGATTTTATCACAGCAATGAAAAAGAAACTAAGACAGGATCTACCAAAATTTGGGGCAAAATTTATAGCATAATAGAAATTACTCTTATCCAGAGAATCCAGTGTGGCAGGTACTCAGAGAAGGACATGCAGGCTAAGGCACCAGGGAGAACACATCTGACACAATCTAATCCAACTCAGCCTTGCGGACACATTGGAAAGACTGTCTGGAAGGGGTCGAACCTAAAGTGAAGTCGGCAAACTGAGAAGTTGAGCAGGTCAAAGTCAGGAGAGAGAGAAAAATAGCACAATCAGCAAAAGAAACAGTAGATATAAATATTCAGGGGTCAAAACAACTTGGCAGGTGCAGGGTGCCCTTCTTTAAAAGTAGAAAAGATGACAAGGAGAGGAGAAGACCCTTTAGTAACCCCGGGTGAACATATAGAGCATTCGCAGATACTCTCCGAGGAAACTGAAAAAAGTGGTTGGCAGACATGTGCTATTTTTAAACTTTATTTGTTATTATTTATGACAAATTCTGGGGGGGAAACATTTTGTTCCACTTTTCTCTGCAGATTATTAAAAACAGCCAGCCAGACACAGTGGTGTACACCTTTAATCCCAGGAGGCAGAGGCAGGCAAATCTCTGTGAGTTTGAGGCCAGTCTGTTTATATAGTGACTTACAAGCTAGCCAGAGCTACACAATGAGACCCTGTCAAAAAAAAAAGCCAGATGTGGTGCCACACATCTGTAATTCCCCTGTTGAGAGGCAGAGGCAGGAGGGTCAAGGCCACTGTATACAATGTAGTAAGATCATGTCTCCAAATAAATAAAGTAGGAGGTTTCCTGATTCTCAAATATTCCCAGCCACTGCATCCCTGACTTCAAAGACTTTTTCTTGTTAATTGCCAAAATCTGAATCCCCAAATCTCTTTTGAGCAGCTAAGTCGTTTTGTGATGTGCTGTGTTGTGCTCTGCAGGCAAGGGGAGGTTCCCTGGGATCATCGATTTATTTGGAACCGGCGGTGGGCTGTGTGAATACCGAGCCAGCCTCCTGGCTGGGCACGGTTTTGCTGTACTTGCTCTGGCTTACTTCAGATTTGAAGACCTCCCTGAATATTTGAGTGATGTGCACCTGGAGTACTTTGAAGAAGCCGTGGCCTTTCTGCTGCAGCATCCAAAGGTGAGGCCCAGTGCTGTCCTTAATACAAAGGAGGAGAGGGGAGGGGACTCAAGGCCAGAGCCAAAAGCCTTGTCAGGACGCTGGGCGTTAGAGAGGCAAAGGGAGAGCCAAGCAGTTTCTCAGCAGTGGCTAAGACTATTCCTGTCTCTACCCATCTTTCCTATCTCTTAAGATTTGACTGTTTAGCTTCTTTCCTAACTACCATAACTCTAAAGCACTGCACTAAGAAACCACTAGCCATGGGCTGGATAGATGGCTCAGTGGTTAAGAGCACTGCCTACTCTTCCAAAGGTCCTGAGTTCAATTAACAGCAACCACATGGTGGCTCACAACCATCTGTAATGGGATCTGGTGCCCTCTTCTATATAGCAGGCAGGTAGGCATACATACATACAGGCAGAACACTGTATACATGCTATGTGATGAATATTATTGTACAAGCTAGTTTTATGTCAACTTGACACAAGCTAGAGTCATCAGAGAGGAGGGAACCTCAACTGAGAAAATGCCTACCTAAGATTGGGCTGTCGTTAAACTTGTAGGACATTTTCTTAATTAGTGACTGATGGGGGAGGGCCCAGCCACTTGTGGGTGGTTCCATCCCTGGACGGATGGTCCTGGGTTCTATAAGAAAGCAGGCTGAGCAAGCCGTGAGCAGCACTCCTCCATGGCCTCTGCATCAGCTCCTGCCTCCAGGTTCCTGTCCTGTTTGGGTTCCTGTCCTGACTTCTTCTATGATGGACTGTGATGTGGGAATGTAAGCCAAATAAACCTTTTCCTCTGCAAGTTGCTTTTGGTCATAGCGTTTTATCACAGGAGTTATAACCCTGCCTGACTAAGACAATTATTATGCTTTTATAAAGTATCCGATAGCAGAAAATTTATTGTAGATATTTTCCGTGAACATAAGTGGAATGGAACAAACCTTTGCTGCCATCTAAACTGAGAGTACGGAACGTTCTAATGTTAAGGGTTAGGATGTTTTGTAAAGACTTCAGATACTCTCATTTTGCTGGAGTTCAGGGACAACTCTAGGCAGAGCTATTAAAACCTAAATGAGCTGGGCAGAGTAGCAGGAGGACCTCTGTGAGTTCTGGGCCAGCCAGGTGATCTGGGATTGTGATGGTTTTATTAAGGGGAAATAAGGCCCTAGAAAAATAAGAGATCAAGAGTGGTTCCTGGCCTAGGACCTTTGTTTTACATTACCATGCAATGGCCTTCCTTTGGCTGGATTCTTTCCCACGGGGTGAGGAGCCTGAAGAGCCAAGGAAACTTGTCTGCTTGGAACTCATATGCTCTTAACCACACTCTGGGGGTGTGGAACTCCCACATCCTCTGGCTGGCATCTCTGACCATGTGTCTAAGCCTTGCCTCTTCCCTTTGTTGACCAGAACACATGCACCTAACTTTAAACATGTAAGCTGTGTGTCCACACATAATGGAGGCCCTTTAAGGTGCACAGAAGAAGCAGTGATGGGAAGAGAAGGAAGGTGGGCTGGGATTCAGGATCTGGGGTCCATGGCTGACTCTTCTTGCTACATCAATATAGAACTATGAGTGAGATTGTTTTGTTTTGTTTTGATACAGGGTTTCTCTGTGTAGCCCTGGCTATCCTGGAACTCTCTCTGTAGACCAGGCTGGCCTCAAACTTCAGTTATCCACCTGCCTCTGCCTCCCAAGTGCTGGGATTAAAAGCGTGCACCATCACCGCCCAGCAAGTTCTAAGAGTTTAAATTTAACTTGATCATCCATACATAAACATATATAAACATACAGCCAAGATCAGGAACAACGAGATCTTTGTAATACAGAGGATGTATTACAAAATTAGAGCATCCTAAGTAATACCTGTGTTAGCAACACAGGCGTTGATAAGGACAGTGGCCGTGATGTTCCTTAGGAAAGCAGCCATCGAGAGGCACGGGTCACCGCCTTTGGAGAAGCCAAGAAGGCTGACAATCGGGCCTTTCATCTGATGAGGAGAGAGAACGAGTTGTGGTCTATTCATCAAGATAGAGAAAATATGTAACAGTTTGTTCGTTAGTTTAGTTGATAAGGGCCTTTATGTGTGCTCTTAACCTGCTCTTTATAAACTTCAGATGGTGCGTATAACTCAGAAATCAATTCATTTGTTTATAACGGGCACGTTTCAATTTTGTAGAGTATTGAATAAGGAGGACAAAGAAGTTATGGCCGAGACAGGTACTCGGGGAATATAAACTCACTGCACACTTTCCACTCATGAACCCTGTACTCTTCTCTCCTCAGGTGAAAGGCCCGAATGTCGGCCTTCTTGGTTTCTCTAAAGGTGGTGACCTGTGCCTCTCGATGGCCGCTTTCCTAAGGAACATCACGGCCACCGTCCTTATCAACGCCTGTGTGGCCAACACAATAGCTCCTCTGTATTACAAAGATCTCGTTGTTCCTGATCTCGGCTGTGACATAACAAAACAAAAGACCATGGAGTCAGGCCTTTTGGATTTGGGGGATATTTGGAACAACCCCCTGGAGGAACCTCACCACCGAAGTCTTATTCCACTGGAAAGGGCCCAGGGACCCCTCCTGTTCATTGTGGGCTTGGATGATCATAACTGGAAGAGTGAATCCTATGCTCATATAGCCTGTGGACGGCTACAAGCCCATGGAAAAGGCAAGCCCCAGATAATCTGCTATCCACAAACTGGCCACTGCATCGACCCACCTTACTTCCCTCTTCTCAGAGCTTCTGTGCATGCAGCGTTGGGTGAAGCAGTGTTCTATGGAGGTGAGGCAAGGGCTCACTCAAGGGCACAGGTGGATGCCTGGCAGCAAATCCAGACTTTCTTCCACAAATATCTCAATCGTGAAATACCTGAGAAGCGCAGCAAAATATAACATTGCAACTTTAAACCAAAAGCCATGCGTGAAAGCTCTAGTCATGCAAATTCCTTTGGACTTCCAGAGTACTGAGGAGGCTTTTTTTTGTAGTCTCATATTCACATCCTTGTGTAGACAAGGATGACCTCGAACTTCTGATCCTCCTGCTTCCATCTCTTCAGTGCTGATACTATAACCATACACTTACACTATCATGGTTTTCTGGGTATACACAAAACCTCTCACCAAGCCAATTCTAACTAATAAAAAAAAAGTTTCCTCAGAGATAACAGTGAGAGTCAACTGTAAAACCTTGAGTAATCATCCACCTTGTATTCTAGCTTCCTGTGATGTGAACTCTGGGAGTTTCTGCTTCAACTCATTCCTAGGCAGGCCTGCTGCTGGAGAGACACTAGGGATGTCTAACCTGAACAGGTAAACAAGATTCCAACATCTGTAAAATAAGTGCAAAACTTAGAAATCCATTCTCCCGAATTCTTAGTCATATTAAAAGCATCAAGTGATATAAAAGTCATCTCTTCAAAGATGCCTCCATAGTAACAAGTAGATCTCCACCTCAGGCTCTGCCGGTCACTATGCGGTTGCTCTTGAATAAGCTTTAATCTCTCTAACCCTCCATTTCTTTATCTGTATAGTGGGAAAATAACAAATACTGCATTGAGATGTTATGATTAAACCAGACAATCCCCATGAGAAACTTAAAGAGTTGACCTGAAAGTATTTGCTGCTTTTTTTTTTTTCTGATGAGGATATTGGAAGCAAGAAGTGTTGAGAAGCTCGTCTGAAGGTAAAGGTGTTTGCTGCTCGGTAAATAAACCTGATGACCTGAGTTCAATCACCAGACCCCATGGAAAGGGGACAGGAGAGAAATGGTTCTACAAAGCTGTCCTTCGACCTCTATAAACACATGTACATCACACACACACATACACATACACAATTTTTTTTTTTTTTACAAAATCTGGTTGGTGGAAGAACTAAATCAACCTACCCCAAAACCCATGGATTTCATTGATTATTTGACTCTACTTGTCCTGAGATTTTACCTTCTACTAAAGCTGAATTACATTGTGTGAAGTTCAAGCCAACGGACAGCCACAGAATGAAAGCTCCGAAAGCCAAGTTGGAGAGCTTAGATTCAAACATTTTAAAAATGATTTAAAAAAAAAAAGAAGCCGGGCAGTGGTGGCGCACGCCTTTAATCCCAGCACTCGGGAGGCAGAGGCAGGCGGATCTTTGTGAGTTCGAGACCAGCCTGGTCTACAAGAGCTAGTTCCAGGACAGACTCTAAAACCACGGAGAAACCCTGTCTCGAAAAACCAAAAAAAAAAAAAGAAAGAAAAAAAAAGAAAAAGCTAATAATTTTCCCTAACACTTAGTGGCATGCAGCAGAGGTGATAAACCTGAAATGAGTTCAGTGAGACTTCAAAAGGAAAACGACAAACAAGTCGGAGTGTAAGAAGTCGAGACTATGGTTAACAGACTCTGGAGAGAGGAGAGAAGAGGGCAGGGAGAAAGGGTGATGAACGGGTCTAAGTTCCAGTGAGATGACAGGAAGAGGTGTGCATCCTTCACGGCAGGGTGCTAGGGATAGTGATCACGTTCTGTGTGTTTTCAAAAGTTAGAAGAAAAGATTTTGAATGTATTTTTTTTTTACCATAGGCATGATAAATATTTGTGGAGCTATGGTTAACCTGGCTTAAACATTGTACGATGTATTTATGTATCAAAGCTTCACACATCAGTCCCTTTCTGTTGCTGTGACAAAATACAGTGGCCAACTTCTGGCTTCCAGTCCCACAGGGCTAGAGTCCATAATGACAGGAAGGGCACGAGAGCAGGGGGCTGAAGCAGGAAGCTGCTAGCTAATCACCTTTCTATCCACATGGAGGAAACACACATGCACAAAGACAGAGACACAGAGACGGAGAGAAAAGGAGGGTGCTGGGAGTGGGGAGGCTACAGACTCTCAAAGCCTGTCCCCAGTACATTCTTACTCCATCACGCCTTCATATCCTATAAGTTCCACAACATCCCCCAAAACAGCAACTGGTGACCAAGTATTCAAATATGTGACTCTACGGGGGACCTTTTCCCATCCACATTATCACAGCATGGTACCCCCAAATATGTACAAATTCTTGTTTTTAGACACTTTAAAATAAATTTTTAAATAATAAAACATAACCAAATCCAACCTATTGTCACCTTTTCCTTGATAAACGCAATATTCTTGCATGCACGTCTGGCTGGCTGAAAAAGGCTAATGAATAACCCGAAAAGTAAATACATGTCTGGGTTAACCACCGGCTATTTCAAAAGATTTGTGCAGCTGCACTTGGTGTTCCTTTAATCCCAGCCTCTTGGAAGGCTGAGGCAAGACTGCAAGTTCACAGTCTTCCTGGGTTACAGAGCTAGTTGAAGTCCAACCTGGGTACTTAATTGAAACCTAGACTCAAAATGTCAGAATAAAGGAAAGTGGCTGCAGATGTAGCTCGGTGGTAGAGCACTTGCTTTGGTCTAAGTCACTATACATTCTAGACAACTGAAAATGCAGACTTCTTTTTTTCTTCTGTATTATGTATACAATATTCTGCATGTATGAATATTCTGCATGTATGCCTGAAGACCAGAAGAAGGCACCAGATCTCTTTTTGGATGGTTGTGAGCCCCCATGTGGTTTCTGGGAATTGAACTCAGGACCTCTGGAAGAGGAGTCAGCTGAGCCATCTCTCCAGCCCCCAAAATGCAGACTTCTTATATCTTCTAAAGTATCATTACTTAAGTTAGGCTATTTTATATGCTCACTTTATTTAATTTTTTTTTAGATTTATTTTTTATGTGTTTGGGGTAGAAGCATCACTCCAGCCCCTGGCATCCATATACCCAAAGAGTCTGGGATATTCAAGTTGTGACTCCAACCCAAGCCTACTCCCCTGGAGTTGCTTCTGTCCATACTCTGACTTCAGCAGCAGGAGATTCCCATTAACCAAGAATTAAACTTAACAATATGTATGAGTGTTTTTGCCTGCGTGTGTGTGTGTACACAATGTGGGTCCACATTTTATTCAAAACTTATTAGAAAACACAGATTATGTATATAATAGGCACATTCTTCACTGTATGAGATTCAAGAAGTGCAGAAAAAGTAGCATTTCTCTCAGCTCATTTCCCAATCGCAGCTCTCTTCCAAGACGGCATACTGTGAAGTGACTGTCTTGCCCTAACTTCTCTTTGTACCCACTTAAGTGCTTTTCAGCCCCTGATCATTCTGAGCAGTCACGTCCACTTTGGCAATACATCCGGGACTTTCCATGACCCTTACCATGACCCTTACCATGACCCTTACCATGACCCAGATGTATAACCAAAATGACTTCTGAATGTATAGCCTCAGCAAATGTTACCATGCTCCCCCGACCTACTCCTGATAATGATGTGACGGTTCTTCTGGGTTTTGTCTTTTGTTGTCATTGTTTTGTTTTTTGCCTCCATAAAAGCTGTGCCCTGAGCTTTGAGCTCAAGAGTTCTTTGTGGCAATCGCCCACTCCCAGTCACTAGCTAAAACAAAGGCCTCATATTTGGCCTGAAGTGCATGGTGGTCTGTAACTTTTTCAACTGACAATACTGTTGCTAACTTGATAAAAACCCCTTCTAGAACCATTTTTATACACATAAGAGAATAATAGGACATGTAGTTTTTTTTTGAGGGTTCAATGCCTCTCAAAAACAAAATCTATTACAGTCATATACCATAAGTATTTGGGTCTTCTTACATATACAAAACAATGCACTAATACTTGTCCCTGGCAACAAGAAGACAGAGTTTATTTTTTCAGAATAGCCAAAGTTGAGCCATGCAGATGTCTCAGAGATGATGGCCGGGTTTGACCCCCAGGACTCACATGGTGGAAGGAGAGAACAGACTCCCACAGGTTCTCCTCTGACATCCACACATGGCACCCACATACCCACACACCCCTAAACAAATGAAAGTAATCAAACTTTAAAAACCACCCTGTCAACTGAAACAGCCCACCAGAGTTTGTGCCTTCCTCAGCTAGACCAGTTTGGAAACTTCATGGCTTTCAAGCCAGAGGACTTCCTCTGTATGTTTCTGTTATCTCACCCCGCTACCTGACCGCTCAATTCCGTGTCTCATCGAACTGTTTTGATGTGAACTGTGATGGTCTTTCTTGGACATAACTTGTCCTAGCGCCTGGGTGCTTCCACTGAGCACGCTTAGGGAACAGTGTCCCCTGGTGGCCAGAGAGAGATTTTAGAGACTGTGGCCTGCGAATATTTTCTGTCAGAAATCACTGCTTCCCTTCCCCACCTCTTCTCTCTGAACAGCAGGCTGGGTGTGAGATCTTGAATCTCGCATGCTGTCCCGCCGTTAGGTAAAACATAAACACGGCCATTCAAGCCTCGCTGCTGTTTGCGCAGCCTGTCAAACTTGGAAACCCTAGCCTCAGCTTTCATGAGAAAAACTCAGTTTTAAAAGCAACCCCAAGACAACAAATTATCTTAGTGGATAATTGTGCGATCAGTCGTGGTCCTTGAGCTGTCTCCGAAGGCGTGAGCTGCGAGGTAGCCAAGCAAGCTACAGTTCCATCTGAGAGTTTGTTCTCGCTTTCTACTGTGTGGGTTCCATCATTTAACATTTTAGCCATGCTAATCAGAGTCCAGATTTTCTGAACTTCGGGAAACTATTTCAGTACTATTTTAAAATTTTCTCTCAAATTCCTTTTACCCACTGAATAATTACAAACCAACACAAGCCACATTTTCTGATGAACAACTTTTAGGGTCTAGTTAGTGATTTTGATGGATAAAAAAAGACAAGAAAGAAGAGAAAGGAAAAGGGAAAGAAAAGCTCTATTGTATAATTCTTTTGTTTCTTAGGGGGGGGATGTGTTTAGCCTCAGAAAATCTGAAACCCGAAGCATTTTTTATAGTTTTTTTTTTTTTTCGTTTTTGAGACAGGGCCTCTCTGTGTACTCTTGGCTTTCCTGCAGCTCGCTGTATGAGCAGTAATGAAATCACTGGCACAGCTCTTCCATGATTAAGGGGAAGGTTTTGTATTGTAGATAAGAGGAAGAGAATAGCCAGAGGCATCTGAGGGAGTCTGCCTTGGCTACCTCTCAGGACAGAGAGAGAAGCAGAGAGAAAGGACAGGGAGAGGAGCAGACGGCAGTTGCTAGGGCTACGGGAGCAGAGAAGATAGGAAAAATGGTGGGAGGGTCCTGCTTGTTATAAGGGGTTCCGTGGAGGCAGAGGAGGGCAGACTAGCTGGCACGGCCTGGGAACCAGAATGGGCTCTGATCTGTTGGAGGCTTGTCTGAACTACAGGCCCTTTCCAGAGGTTGGGAACCTGTAGGACCAAATAAGAAAGTAATGTCTTTTCCTGGCAAACAGACGGCCATTTTACAAGGTTTCTGAGGAATGAGCAGTGTTTATAGGGTCAGAGTCCAGCCTGAGCTGAGCCCAGACTGCCATTCTGGGGCTTAGGATCTGACACTTGCTATTGTTGACCAGGCTGGCCTCAGACTCACAGAGATTCCTCCTTCCTCTGCCTCCCCAGTGCCGGGGTTAGAGGCATAGGCTTTCCACACACCTAGCTCACAGTGTTCTTGATATGAAATGTGTCAGATATGCTGAGTTAATTTGCAGAGACACGCACATGTCTGGCAATATGACGTTGGCACAGCGGTAAATGTTTGGAGGGGAGGGTTCAGCACAGATGTACAAAGTGAGGACCTGGTGGCTGTTCCAAGAGATCGTTGACGAGAGGTTTGGTTTTTGTTGTTGTTTGGTTGGGTGTTTTTCTTTTCTTTTTCTTTTTGGACAGGGTTTCTGTGTAGCCCTGCTGTCCCAGAACTCACTCTGTAGACCATGCTGGCTTACGAGCTCAGAGATCTGCCTGACTCTGCCTCCTAAGTGCTGGGGTCAAAGGCGTGCGCCGCCACCACCCGGCTGAGGAGAAGGCCTTTATTGTAGGTATGAGGGAGAATACAGACAGAGGCATCTACAAGAGTCCAGAGAAGGGAGAGAAGGTAGTAGACTAGATATAACCTGCATATTGAACCAGACTATGAGAGCAGAGAGAAGAGGGAGAGAGGAATATTCTGCTGGCCATCTAGTAGGTTTGAGGACTGGATTCTCACACGAACAAAGTTGGTAAGGGATTTTTGACAGGCAAGGGGGAAGTCTAGTTAGTAGGATGGGTCTTTGGAAAAACAGAGGTTGGATATGTTACAAAGATATGTTTTTATTTTATTTAATGGATATTTTATCATTCCTTATTTTAAATGTGATTGCATTATCTTTCTCACGCTGAAATTTGTTATTTTGAAATTTAAAAAAACACATCACAGAGCAATCAGAAACACACAAGCAGTAACATTGTATTAGTCAGTCTGAGCTGGCATAATAAGCGTCCATAAATTAAGTGGCTTCAAGAACAGGAATTTATTTTCTCACACTCTGGAACCTTGAGCTAAAGATCAAGGTACTAGCCAAGAGTTCCTGCACGGCCTTTTGTATTTTGCTGCTGATTCTCCTAGTGTCTCTTACTCTTTATTTTGTATTTTATTTTAGTTTGGTTTTCTGAGACAGGGTTTCTCTGCATAGCCCTGGCTGTCCTGGAACTCACTCCATAAACTAGGCTATCCTGGAACTCACAGAGATCCTCCTGCATCTGCCTCCCAAGTGCTGGGATTAAAGGTGTGCACCACTGCTGGGCTGTGTCTCTTATGTCTCTTACTCTTACAAGGACATGTAATTATAATCCCATTCAATCTTAAAATCCCTGTTTCTAGACACTGTGACATGGACATTAAGACTTCAGCATATGAATTTTGAAGAGACACAATTCTCTGGATAACAACTATTACACCTTTATAATACCCTTTTAAAAATGTGTTTCCACACCTTCATGTGCACTATATAGGTTTTAAAGAGAATCCTATCATTTATTTTGCCTGGCAACTTGAATTTTCACTTAAAATACCAATACCTGTCTGGCCATGAGGACTGAATCAAGCTGTACTGGCCCCTGGCCATAAAGAATGGCTTAGCCCCTACTTGACCATTCCACTCCACCTGCAGAATCAATAGGCCCTGATAGCGACCCTGCTCCCAGTATAACAGAAAAAAAAACAGCTGTAACTTCCCAGTGGCTACTCACGTTTTCATATGAATAGATGTATTTTCACACCATTTTAATAGAACCGTTATCCCATCATTTGTATGTTTAGTACTACTTACCTCACAAATTCTCTTTTGTGAACATTTGGGTTTTCCTTTTCCGATTTAAGACTTGGAACATGTGTGTGTGCTGGGGTGTTTACACATACACTTCGTTGACAGATCTGGATGAAGATAAACTTCTGACTTGGTCACAAAGATACAGAAGGTTTTTTGGTTTGGTTGAGTTGGGTTTGGTTTTTTTCGAGACAGGGTTTCTCTGTAGCTTTGGAGCCTGTCCTGGAACTAGCTCTTGTAGACCAGGCTGGTCTCAAACTCACAGAGATCTGCCTGCCTCTGCCTCTCGAGTGCTGGGATTAAAGGCGTCCGGCTGGTACAGTTTTTAAACTTTTAAATACACATCACCAACAGCCTTCCCAGAAGGTGGCATAAAATGTTCGCAGCTGTGTATTTGTGCAACTCTATTCTCCATGCCCCTAACAACTCTATTAAAATATGTCTTTAAATTTTTTGACTTCTTAGTGAAGAAAAAAGATACCCCGGTTGCACAAAACCAACATTTTGGAATACTTTTAAGTGTGCAGCTGAGATTTCAGGCGCCTGAGTTTTCCTCGGAGGATCTAACGTAAGAAAAAGAGAAGTTCAGAATGTAGCTCTAGGTATACTGAGTTAGATGGCAAAGCAAATTGCCGAAGACAGCTGAACCTTTCCTGTCGGTTTTCCAGGGAAGGACTTAAAAAAAACAGTTCTTTTATATCAGAAATGCCAACGCTATCAGGAGGTTTGAAAGTTCAAGCTTAAGGCATATTGGCACTGGAAAAGCAAGTCGACTACTCCCCTGGTAGTCGAGTTCTGGTCTACACCAGCAGCGGCGCAGCAGAACAGGATTGGAGGACCCGGGGGGTCCGCCAGCCGTCCCACAATGCCCCGCTCGCACCACCCTAAGGGCGGAGAGAAAGGACCGCTGCCAGTGCGGCCGACTGAGCGCTCCTGGGGTGCGCCTGCGCACTGACCCCGGCGGGCCCTAGCAACCAGAGCAGTGACGGTAGCAACCGCCGGAATGGTGAGTACCCTCCAGGCCTCGCAGCCAAACCCGGGAGGAGATTGGGAGTGGAAAGAGGGGCAGCTGTGGGGTGTGGAGGGTGGCGGGGCGCTGGCACCACAGATGGGAGTTAAAAGGGAATGCTAGCTCGGTGAAGCCGCAGGCCCGGGGCCGGAGCAGCCGGGGCAGGCGGTGGTCTGAGGAGAGGGAGGCCAGAGGCTGACAGGAAGTTGGGATAAGCTGGAGGGACTCTGACAGAAGAAAAGGAAAGACAGCTGGAAATTCTCCGGAAAGAGGACTGGAGTGGGAAAGGTGATAGGATGGGGGCTGTGGTAAAGAAATCTCTTCGTGTAGCCGTGATTTTAGCTCTGCTCACCCCCTGGCGGGATGGAGGGGCAGGGGCTGATTCCTGAGGGCTCCTGCTGCAGCAGCGTTGGTAAGCTGTGGTGTGCCCGGTTGCTCTGTTGGCTTGGGTGTGAGTCCTGTTACGAGGTGACGCTGTTAAAACTCTCTCTGATGCATATATTAGGCCAATGTTCCTCCAATTCCAATATGAATAATTATGAATTCGATGAAATGCAGATTATTGGTTTTTCATATGTCAAGCGTTTTTAGGAATGTTCAACCATGCACCCCAAGTAATTCAGACTTTGGGGAGCACTCGCCACGCTTTGAGAAACGCTGCTGGTTTAGGTTTGCAGTCTACCAGTGGTCCGGGCAAAGTTCTCATGAAGCCACGATTTTAACTAGAGATGCTTGTCAACATAGAAAACACGCGCTCTTTTGCTTACATGCTTGGTATTTCAAACTATTAGTTTGAAAACGATTTCACATCCAGCCCAGCCAAAACTATTTTGCAAAGTACGAGGTTGCTTTCCGACTGGAGCTATTGATAAAGGGTGAGTACTGGGGTCTGAAGATGTAGCTACGTTGTTAAGAGAGTTTGCCTAGCATGCGTGAAGCTACAGCATCAACCCCCAGCGCCGCATGTATAAGGCATAGTGGCACGTATCTGTTATCACTGCACTCAGAAGGTGGAGGCCGGAGGTCATCCTCGGTCTGAGATAAATACATTGTTTGGGGGAGGGGTGTGGGGAGTAGGACTATACCTCGCTGGTGGAACTAGACCCTACGGGTTGGATCTCTAGCACTGCACGAGAAAAGAAAATAGCAAAACAGTATAGGTGTGTGTGTGTGTGTGTGTGTGTGTGTGTGTGTGTGTGTGTTTCCAGGACTATATCAATGCACAGAAATTAAGCCCAGGATGTGAAAATCATGAAGTCGTGTACTCCCTCATACTGACTGCATAGCGGTAGGCCTGGTCCCTTCAGAAATGCAGGCCCACATAGGACTTGAACTTTTTAAGTATGTGCCACCATATCCTGGGACCCACATGCTGGAGGACGAGAACCAATTCTCAGAAATTGTCCTCTGACTTCCATACACTGTTACTCACGTGTGCTTGTATACACATATTTGCATGCACACACACGCTCGCGCGTGCACACACACACACACAATTAAAAACAGGTTTCTGGTCTTTCTGGAAAATAAGAAGTGCCATGTTTCACTATGGACATAATTTTTGTTCACATTTAATATTATTGAAATATACTTTTAGATAATTGATGCCATTTTTTGTTTTCTGTTTTTGAAGACAGTGTCTTTCTGGGTAGTTTAGGTTTGCCTTGAATTTGTCATGTATTCTTGGCTGGTCTCAAACTTTTGATCCACTGCCTCCTGAGTGCTAGGATCATGGGCATATGTCACCATGCTTGGCAACTCTTCTTTCTTAATGGTTTATGAAATAAGGGTATTATTTAATTAGTGGAGTTTTTAATATTTGGGGAAATGTAGTATTAGGATACCTCTTTTTCTGCAAGTTCCACCAGCCAGAAATTGTCTGGAGCTGAGTGGGAATTATATTCTTTACCTGAGCTCCACTCACCTGGCCAGCTCCACCCTTATAATGTCCACTTGATTCCTCAGGAATCTTCAGCTCCTGTCCGTAAGAGGAACCAGTATCCTATAGATCCTATAGCAACTTATATTGTAATAAGTAGCCAGATTGCCTCCCATTCTGTTCTAGCAGTGTTGTGAAAGTGTTCTTTTATGTGTCCCTTTTGTATGGGTCCAGGAACAGACTTCACCAGGAAACAAAAACAAGAGTGTGCAGTCAAAGAGTCTGTGTGTACTTCATTTCCACGTGCAGAATGAGTAGAGCAGGTTTCACTTCCCCCGTCACTGCATACCAGTTCCTCTTTCTATATAATCTGGGCAACTTTTTTTTTTTTTTTTGGTTTTTCGAGACAGGGTTTCTCTGTGGCTTTGGAGCCTGTCCTGGAACTAGCTCTGTAGACCAGGCTGGTCTCTAACTCACAGAGATCCGCCTACCTCTGCCTCCCGAGTGCTGGGATTAAAGGCGTGCGCCACCATCGCCCGGCTCTGGGCAACTTTTGCTAATCTAAAAATGCATATGTAGGGCTGGAGAGATGGCTCAGAGGTTAAGAGCACTGGCTGCTCTTCCAGAGGTCCTGAGTTCAATTCCCAGCAACCATATGGTGGCTCACAACCATTATGATGAAATCTGGTGCCCTCTTCTGGTGTGCAGGCATACATGCAGGCAGAATGTTGTATACATAATAAATAAATTAAAAAATGCATATGTATAATATATTATATATATGCTATATATACACTTTTAGATTGGTATAATGTGCATATATGATATTCTTTTGTTTTACTTTGAATTTTTCTGATTTTCAATGAATACAGTTTTTCATAGTTATATTAGTTACCTGGGTTTGGCTATTTATGTCTTGTTAATTCAGAGTTTAGTTTTGCTAATTAAAATTTTTTATTTGTGAATTTTGGTAGTTTCTTGTATATAGTAGATGCTGTCATAGTCTTTTTATTGGTTTCAAGTGGAAACATCTTCTCCCGATTTGTACTAACAGTGATTCATTCTTTTGGGTTTCCACATAGACCGCCATCTGCACCTGGTGACGGTTTAGTTTCCTCTTCAGATCATTCCGATTTGTACTTCTTTTATTACAGCATTGACAGAGCAGTGATAATGGGCATCCTTGACGTGTTTGGGAGCCTAGAGAAGAGTATTTTAATGTTACTGTCCAGGTTAGTCTACATGGACCATCTTATTTAAAATAAATGTCCTCTACACATAGATGCCTATAACCTGAAACCATTTACAACCTCAGTGTCCCAGTTTTTTAAATAACTTTTACCTTCTGTTACATTATTTACTTTGCTTATTTACTTATCCTTTTATAGTTGTTTATTTTACATGCATATAGTATACCTATGGTTATATATATCAGATTTATGCATATTTTATATATCAGATTTGTGCATATTTTATATACATACATCTATATCTACTTGTTTTAATAGATGTAAGTTCTAGAAAGACAGAAATCTGTTTGCCCAATAATTTGCCAAAAACAAACAGAAAGCCAGGCATGATGGTGCATGCCTGTCATCTCAGTGTTCAACATAGAAGGATGCTTCGTACATCGTAGACACACAGTGAACAGTTGTTAAACTAAATGAATTCCCCCAGTATGGTATTTGTTTAAGCTTCTTTTTGTTGTTGTTGTTTTTGTTTTGGCTTTTATCAAGTGGGGATTTTCCTTTAACTCTTAACTGAGAGCTTTTAGTATCCAGTGTAGACATTTATATTTTCCTGCCCTTACTCAGATAAATGTGCCCCCCCACATACACGCTTTAATCCATTAGTTAATGATTGACAAAACAGATTGATATGTTTTGCTCCTTGCATTGTTGGGATAAACTTTAGGGGAGGGCAGCCCCTGAGACAGTTTCTCTGTGTAGAAACATAACTGTCCTAGAACTCACTCTGTAGACCATGCTGGCCTAGAAATCACAGAGATCCACCTGCCTCTGCCTCACGAGTGCTGGGATTAAAGGTGTGCACCACCACCGCCCAGCAGGATAAACTATTCTTGATCATGGTCATTATACATCACTAGCTGATGTTGTCTCCAGAATCAAATCTGTATTGAAAAATAAAGAGGGCTTGGTGATGTGGTTATGACACCGGTTTAAAATAGCCTCATAGATGTGCAGCTTTCCCACATTTTTCTGGTTTTTGAAACAGCTTGTAAACAAAGACTACCTGTTCTCAAGAGGATGTTAGGACTCACCTGTAAACTGTTTGGTCTTGGAGCTTTGGGAGGAGAACAGGCTAAAACCTCTGATTAGCATTTGAATGCTTTAAATATTGGAGTCTGTTCAGAGGGTTTGATAGTTGGGGCCCTGTTTTTCTAGGAATACATATCTTGTTTAGGTCTTAAAACTATTGCCATATTTTGCTCCTAAATATTTTAATTTTAGAATCTCTGTAGTATGTAGTTATTAATACTTCTTTTTTTTATTTGTATATCTTTCATTTTTGCCCAGTCAAGCTTGCAAAATATTTAAGAACCACCTTTTAGTGTTATTAACCTTTTCTGGGTTTGACTTCTTTTTTGTTTTTTCTGCCTTTTTTTGAGTTTTCACTGATATCTTTAAAGTATGTCGAATGCTTACCTCATTTCTTTCTTATTCTGTATTTTCTGGCTATACACATGAAGATAGCAGTTTCTTCCTATCAGATTTTGCCCTCCCCATCCGTCCACTGGGCTCACCATGGAGGGGCGTCACAGCATTTTCTTTTTTCCTAAGAGTTATTAGTACAGTATTCTACTTTCTAGATACAGTCGTAACTGGTTTTTTTCTTTTTGCTCTTGTTTATGGTTTGTTTCTCTTTTAAAAAAATAAGCCCCAATAGTAATTCATAAGGACATCTTCCTTTGTGTTCATTCAAAGCTGTAAGTATATGAAATTGAATCAAAGATGCTATTTTCTTGTAAGATGAAACCTTTTATGTTCTACTATGAAAGAAAAACAAATTGGAATTAAATTATACCAGATTCTCTTTTATCACTTAGAATTTTTATTTTGTACTGTATTGATATTTTATATTTTAATAAATAAAACTTGCCTAAGGACATCCTACGTTATTGCACTTAATTTTTATTATGTTTAGTGTGTGTGTGTGTGTGTGTGTGTGTGTAAGTGGTCAGGGATACAGATCCCCTGGAGCTGGAGTTACAGGTGGTTGTGAACTGCTTTGCATGGATATGGATGCTGGGCACCAAATTCAGGTTCTCTGATCACTGAGCAGTCTCTCCAGCCCTCTTGTACTTAACACAGCTCTTTACTGACGACCATTTTACAAATATTTACACATAATAGTTTTTTGTCAGGTTATCCTTTGCAGACATGAAAAAGGAATATATATTAAATAAAATTAATACTTTTCTAAAATGTTACCACAGTTATCATGCCACAGCAACTATAAATTGTTCCTAATTAGAATATACATTCATTTTTCAATGTTAAGATATAAAAAAAAGGCTGGGTGGTGGTGGCGGCTCTCACCTTTAATCCCAGCACTCGGGAGGCAGAGGCAGGCAGATCTCTGTGAGTTTGAGGCCATCTTGGTCTACAGAGTTCTAGGATAGCCAAGGCTATACAGAGAAACCATGTCTCAAAAAACAAAGAAGATATTTTTAAAAAGGTATAGATTCAGTGAAATAAATTTATTTTAATATTAAGTACTGAAAGCACTTTATAAACTAAGTTGGAGTGAAATGTTTGGCCATCATACAGTAATTTCTGTATTTTCTCTGAGAGGTATTTAAAGAAATCATTTGGCTCTCGGGAGGTTAATCGTGCTTGTATCTTAGAGTTTCAGAGAAAGAATTGAATGCTTTATGGTAGAAGCCGAGGCCGGGAATTACTGCAGTAAAAGTGAATCAACAAATCACAGCCTTTCCCTTTTTTTCTCTTCTTTTTTAGGCAAAAGCAACAACAATTAAAGAAGCTCTGTCCAGATGGGTGAGTACACGGGTTTTTCCTCCTTTTAGAAACTACAGGGAAAAATCTGAGCTGTTGTTTACGTCTATTCATCACAAGAGATTCTTTTGATCTGGAGATTGTCTGTGGTGATAGATGCCTGAGCCTACACAAGTGATGAAATTATATAGAAGTTAACATATAAAAGATGCACACACACACACGCACATCTCACGCAGCAGACTGGAGAAGTCTGGATAAAGTGACAAGTGTTGTAAATAGCAGTACCCTGGTTGTGCTATGTTACAGTTCTGCTGAACATTACCACTGGGGAAAATTGGACAAATGATCTCTGGGGATTGTGGTGCTGGGGGTGGACGGAGCCCAGGGCTTTACACATGCTAGGCAAGTGCCCTGCCATGACACACACACCTAACTCATGAATCGCTGTTCTCACCCCTGAACCAGGCGTCTCTCCTGCTCTATAGCTAGAATTTGAATAAAAGGCTTTCAGTAGCCTGGGCATCTGAGAAAATAGACAAAAGTGAGTAGAGTAATGAGGTACTTGAATTTTTATTCTAGTGCCTGTAAGTTTCTCTATTCCTTCTAACTGCCTTTTAGAGTCCTTCTTGGGGCTGGGGAGCTGCTCAGTTGTAAAGTGCTCACTGCACAAGCACGAGGACCTGAGTTCAGATCCCTGGGGCCCACAAACAACACCGGGTGCAGTAGCACCTGTAAATCCCAGTGCTGAGGATATGGAGACAGGAGATTCCGGGGATTGCCTCCAATCTAGCTGCATCTGTGAGCTCCAGGTTCAATGAAGGTAGATGCTGGGGATGAAACTAAACTGGTAATGTAGGATATGTAGGATACTACTCGTCTACGAAGCCTTAGATCTGATCCGCAGCACCACATTAAATGGTGCACCGTGGTACATGTCTATAGTCTCGGCACTCGGGTGAAGGCAGGATGACCAAAAGTTCAAGAAGATCCTGCCTCAAAAAAAACAAAAAACAAAAAACAAAAAAAACCTAAGTAGATATATAATAAGAGAGCAATTGAGGAGGACACCCAGCATCAATCTCTGACTTTCACAGGCACAATCATACACGCATACCAACACACACACACACACATATTTCTGCTGGGTTAAATATTTCACAAAGTTTGTTAAAGAGTATAGACTAGACTCAGATTTAATCTTCCTTAAATTGCATTTTAGGAAAATACCTTTTATTCATAATAGCTAGTATTTGGTTTTATTTTGTTTTTACTTCACTTGGTTTTGGTTCATAGATTTTATTTCTAGTTACATTATGGCCAACAGTCCTTAAGATCTTTGAAGACATTAAACATATTCTTTTTTTTAAAAAAGATTCTATTTATTATGTATACAGTGTTCTGTCTGCATGTACACCTGTAGGTCAGAACCAGATCTCATAAATGGTTGTTAGCCACCATGTGGTTGCTGGGTCTCGAACTCAGGACCTCTGGAAGAGCAGACACTGCTCTTAACCTCTGAGCCATCTCTCCAGCCCCCTAAACATATTTTCATTAATTTAACCCATCATTCTCTTTTTAACATATAAAAGTCTTAATTGGCATATAATTGTAGAGATATATGGAGTACAGTGTGACATTTTGATACATATTTAAAGCAGATAATTATTATATCAAGGTAATTATCATATCTCTGATCTCAAAATTTTTATTACCTATTTGTGGTGAGACCATTCATAGAATCTCCTTTTATAGTTCTTTTGAAATATATACCTAATCATACCACCCTGATTGAACACAATCTCATTTGAAATATACAGATTTATCATAACCACTCTCCTATGCCAGAGAACACTTCAGCTTGCTCCTCCTATCTGACTCATTTTGTCTTTCCTTCATCCTGTTCTTCCCAGCCTCTGATAGCCATTATTCTACTCTTGACTTCAAAAAGATAAGGTCAAGTCTTAGAGCCTCCGTGCATGGGTTAGAGCATGAAATATTTGTCCTTCTGGGCCTTTTGCACTAATGAATCCTCTAGGGCCATCATGTTGGCACAAATAACCCAACACTTACTGAAGACCTACTAAGTGTCAGTTTCCAATGACCTAACCTATAAATGTAATGAAAATAAGCACAGAAAAGCTGGGGAGATTACTTGATTGGTAAAGTGTTTGCTGCCCAAGCACAGGGACCTGAGTTCAAATCCCCAGAAGCCATGCAGATGGCTGGGCCCAGCTCTTGGGGTTGAAGGGTGAAGACATGAAGATGCCAGCAGATCCTCCCGCCTCTGCCTCCTGCGTGTTGGGATTAAAGGCGTGCACCACCACTTCTCAGCTATTATTTAAGAGACTCTTAAAGAATTTAAAATATTACAAATGGGAGGTCTTTTCTGCTTATTGTCATTTGTGAGGACTTTAGAGTTGTCTGGCCTGGGTGTGTAGGAACATGGTTACTAAGGCCAACAAGTACAAATGCCAGTGAGTGAGCGGTGAATAATAACCGGAGTTATAAAGCATAATAATTATTCTAAGACAAACACTAAAAGGCCTCGTGAAATTCTGACCTCTTTTGTCCCACGTTATAACCAAGGATGATTTTGTGCCTCATTAATTTTTTCCATAGGAAGAAAAGACTGGTCAAAAGCCGTCTGAGGCCAGAGAGATAAAACTGTATGCCCAGATCCCCCCGATAGAGAAGATGGATGCGTCTCTGTCCACACTTGCCAACTGCGAGTAAGGCCCCTCTCATCCTCCTAGTATTGCTACGTTTTCCTTCCTTTTCGTACACAAACTTGTTTGCTTTCTGGGGTCTTTATTGTTATTGTTTATTGTAGTTTTTCCTGACAAAGCAAAATGTGAAAAGTTATTGGTTTATGGGATTATTGATTGAGTGATACCAAACAGTACATTTTACACAGTTTTTATACAGTGTTTGTAGATAGAAGTTACCTAGTCTTTTGCAAAAGCTAAATAACACAGTAACTTATTGATTTGTTGTACAGTCTGCTTCCTAAGCAGGGGGATGATATGAAAGTTAACCTGGGAAACTTATCAAGTCTTTCAAAATAAAAAAAATAAAAACAAAAAGGGCTGGGGAAGGAGACTGGAGAGATGGGGCAGTGATTAAATTAACATCAGCCTACATTTCCAAACATTGATAACTGGAGTTCAGACCTCCAGAACCCACATCAGTGCTGGCGAATTCCAACCTCAAGGAATCCCCAGAGCAAGCTTTCAAATCAGTGAGCTCTGAGTTTGATTGAGAGACCCTGCCTCAATGGATAAGGTGGAAGAGTGATGGAGAATGATTCAGAAGCATGATTCCTCAACATTAGGCCTCTACCTGTGTGTACACATGTGCACACCAAATGCATACACAAATGGTAAAAAGAAAAAAAGTGGGCTGGGGGTCATCAAACTCACTAGAAGAGTACTTGCCTAGCTCTTGTACGTGGGAGGCCTTGAGTCCCGTCCCCAAACAGCAGTAACATAATGAAACAAAATTTAACAGTCTACTGCATTGTCTTGTAAAGTTACCTACCAAAATCAAAGTCATGTCTCTTACTAGATACATAAGACATGCCTCTTAAAGAAAAAAAGAACCTTAATACAGTTCAAAGTACCTAGAAAATACAATGAATATGAAAAAAGGAATTAACGTCAACCTAAATTGCAGTACATTGTGGGACTAGTATTAGCACTTTAAGAGTAATCCTGGTTAGGCTGGGCATGGTGGCGTATGCCTGTAGCCTCACCCTCTGGAAGGCTGAGGCAGGAGGATCATTAGCACAGGGTCAGATAATGAGATACTATTTCATAAAAACAAACGAAAAGCTCAAATTGTTATCAAATTATACTCACTTTGTAATCTTATTTCCCAGGACTTTAAATATCAGGTTGATACTAATTCTTATTTTCTAAACGTTCTGTACAGTTTTTAGCAGGGTTCTGTGGGTAACTTGGAAATTGTACTCTGATGCATCATATCCATGTTTTCACACTTCCTGTCTCTTGTCGGGACTGGAGAATACTCCATAGTTCTTGGGGTTCCTTCACCCTGCGCTTACCTAATTGTGACCCCTTTACTTGCCCTTTCTGTAGGAGATTAACCCAATCCCAGTTTCACAGAAGCAGAAGGTCTGCTAATGAAACCTTAGTGTCTTATTTACAGTAAACAAACTGGACCCTTCTTGGACACATATCTGCAAAGCTATTAGACTAATATCTTTGGATCAAAAGGAAAAGCAAACATGTTTAGTTACCGAGTGCAACTTGTTCCATGTGATGAAAGCACAGAACAAAATTGTTTTGCTTCAACTATGACTTCAAAGTAATCAAATATGTTTTATCCTAAAACTATCTGAATCAACATGTTTGAGGCCTCTGAGCTACATAAGCACCTCAGAAACCACTTAGAAAGAGCCAGGCTGTTCATATTTTTTGCAGGCATCTTGGGACAGATTGCCTAAAGAGAAATTAAAGAATTCTTTCCCAGCCATAGCCTTCGACTTAAAGGCATCCCTTTTCTGTTGGCAGTGCTCAGGAGTGGGCGGGTGAATAGGAGGCACACAGAGTTGGCCCTTTACTTACCAAGTGTTTATATAGTAATTGCCTTTGCTTTTTCAAGCAGATTAAAAATGAATAATTCCTCTTCAACTCAAATCATGAGGGTAAGATACATGTTCTAGGGTTTTAATTTTGGCCCTACCATTTTGTAACTATGTAATAGTGGGAAAATCGCTTAACAGCTTTGCACTTCAATTTCATTCATAAAATGCAATAAAAGTAATATCTCAGAAGACTATGAAATATTCAATCAAAGACTACATGTACTAAAAATTTGATAGATAACACCAAATTTCCCTTTAAAAGTTTGTTGTTAATTCTCTATAATGAGTGTATATTAACTTTTATAATCATTTGGGGGTAAAATTTCAAAATGAAAGAATAAATTCTGTGAGTGAAGGGGAAAATGTATTAAGTATAAAAAGAAACATGAATTAAAAATCTTCCATGGACTATTACTATTAAGAAATAATTTCTGACATTGCACTTGGGTTTTTCAAAGTAATTAAAGTTTTTGTTTGTTTTCTTAAAGGAAGCTTTCCCTGTCTACAAACTGCATTGAAAAAATTGCCAACCTGAACGGCTTAAGTAAGTGATCCCCAAGAACAGATGGTGCTTGGGTTTCTAGTTACTGGAGCAAACATTCCAGAAACATGTGTCATTCCAGATGCTGGCACCTGTTTTAGCTGTAGTACGTGTCAGATGACGGAGACTATATAACCATGTCTTGAGTTTGGTTATCCTAAAAGAATGAGAGATAGCGTGAGACCTGAATATTTTTAAGTCCCTTTAAAACTTTTATGGAGTTGAAGTTGAGGTGACTGGGACAGCCAGATTTTCTGTTGTCTTTTGTTGTGGTAGTGTTCAGATTTGGCTTGTCTATGTCTTGAACTTGCTGTATTTAGATTTTAAGTCCCTGCTGTCCCATGTCCTCTATGCTCCGCCCTCCCTGCGTCTGCTTCTTACTTTCTCAGTTAGTTTCCAACGACAGAAGTGTATTCTCTACAGTTTTAGAAGCTGCAAATATGAGCAAAAAATCAAGCCTCCCTCTGAGTCTTTTCGGAAGACTCTTTCTCCTGCTCCTTCCGTTTTGTGGTGGCTGCCACATCCATTGGCTTCTGACTGCATGATGCCAACTTCTGCTTTTGAGGTCAAAGTAGCTCCTGTTCTTTCTGTGCTAAGTCCCTGCCTCTCTCCCTTCAGGACATGTGGACACTTGGCACACCAGATAGGAAGGTTGATCCCCTGTCTGAAGATCTTTCCTTTCTTTTTTTTTCTTTTTCTTTTTTTTTTTTTGCGGGGGGGTGGGTTGAGACAGGGTTTTTCTATAGCTTTGGAGCCTGTCCTGGAACTAGCTCTTGTAGACCAGGCTGGCCTCAAGCTCACAGAGATCCACCTGCCTCTGCCTCCCGAGTGCTGGGATTGAAGGCGTGCGCCACCACCCTGCTTCCTTTCTTTTTCCTTATTTGTTGTTGTTTTCCAAGACAGAGTTTTCCTATGTATCCCTGTCTTAGACAGAATGTAGATCAAACTGGCCTTGAACTCACAGAGATCTGCCTATCTCTGCCTTTGGGTGCTGGCTCTATCACAAGATCTTTGGACCCTTCTACAAAGGATTTTTATTCCATACGAAGTCACAGGCTCCAGGGATTAGCATGTAGGTATCTTTGGAGGAGCTATTACTTAATCTGTGGCACTGCCTGCCCCACCAAGCCCTGCTCCAAGTCCACCACTGAGCCCTGTTTCCTGTCTTC
The DNA here is from genome assembly GCF_037038515.1 of Microtus pennsylvanicus. Taxonomy (NCBI): domain Eukaryota; kingdom Metazoa; phylum Chordata; class Mammalia; order Rodentia; family Cricetidae; genus Microtus; species Microtus pennsylvanicus. Next base: position 31,666,824 of record NC_134592.1, on the reverse strand, counting down.
TGTGAAGGTCCTCTCAGATGACTGCTGCTTCCCATTGCCAGGAGCAGACCCCTTCTGTAGAGCCTCATTAGTTCCCCCTTAAGTCTTGCAGAGAAAAATACATTTGAACTTATTTTTCTTTTCTATAAATATACAAATCAAATGTACACACATAAACTGGGATAGTTTGGAAAACAGCATATGCCCTGTAGTAGAAGTTCTAGTGTGAATTTTAAAATGTGGAGTCTTTCTTTAATGTCAGTCCTAACACGCTGAGTTTGTACACCTGTGTATGTTTTGGTCAGAGGCCAACATTGGATATCATTCTTCAAAAGCCATCTTCCTTTTACTGGCCTGGGGCTGGCCAAGTAGGCTAGGCTAGCCAGCCAGCCCCAGGGGTCTGCCGGTCTTCGCCTCACTGGACCTGGGGCTACAAGTGCACAACACACCAGCTGTGCTTCATGGGTTTTTGGAGTCAGGTTCAGGTCTTCATGCTAGCACTTAAATACCCACCCAGCCCATAACATACTACACTGATTTCATGACCTAGGAAAGGCCTTTGATTCTTGTAACAGCATCCACAGTGATCTTTTCTGTCTATCTGTTCTTAACTGTCCTCACTGACACCAGAGTTCTCGTGCTGATAATACCATTCTCCCAGATCAGAAACCTTTTAATCATTCATCTTTGCCTAATAGAAATTTAGTGCCTAATGTTGCAGTCAGAGTCATCTAAAATCCTGTACTGTCCTAGTCATTCTCAGACATAAGCATACCATGCTTTTGTTGGTTGGTTGGTTTTCTTTGTTTGATTTTTTGCTTGTTTGTTTGTTCTTATTGTTTGAGACAGGGTCTAACTATGTAGCCCTGGCTAGCCTAGAATTCGTTGTGTAGACCCATCTGGTCTCAAACTCATAGAGATCCACCTGCCTCTGCTTCCAGGGTGCTGGGATTAAAAGTGTGCACCACCATGCCTGGCTGTACCATTCTTTTTTGTGCATTTGCTTAGACAGTGCTTCTCATTGAGTACAACAGGCTCATCATCTCCCAAGAGAAACCCTGTAAGAAATTAAGGTCAGGATTAAGAATGCCACATTTAAATGCCCCCCTCCTCTTTAGGACTTCCCAGAACTCCACCATCATGATCATAAATTGAGAATGTTTATAATAATTTACCTTAGATTTTAATAACATTCACCTACTAATACAGTTAAAGGTCAAGTGAGTCAATATATATAAAGTATAGAATTGTATATGGTACGTCTACAATGAAGGCTAAAGCTATGTGTGGTAGTATACAATAGAATTTGAGCTATTTGGGAAGCTGTGGAAAGAGCTTTGAGTTTGAGGACAGCATGAGCAACCTTTGCAGGACCTTGTCCCAAGAATAGAACCTTTTTTAAAGGGGGAAAGACTGAAGGCATAGTGGTGCATAATATATAATCTCAGTACTTGGGAGGCTCAGGCAGAATGATTACTACAAGTTCAAGGCCAGCCTAGGCTACAGAATGAATTCTAGGCCAGCCTGGGCTACAGAATGAACCCTTGTTTCAAAATGGGAGGAGTCTGGTGATAAACTTCAATGGTGAAATGCTGGCCTGACATACATAAAGCCCTAGGTTCAGTCTCCAGCACTAAAAACAAAGCAAAGCAACCGAGTAAAGATTAGCAATGGCTATAGCTGGGAACATGTATTCTTTGGAGCTCTCAAGAGGAATCATTGCAGCCTGGAAGCTTTCCTATCTTCATGTCGGTCAGACTCCTTACCCCATGGTGAATGCCAAGAGAAACTATAGCAAGGAGGAATTTTTGTGACTAATGGGTTCAGAATTTCAGTCAGGCTCATCTAATTGTTGCTTTGGGCCTGAGGCAAGGTGGACACCAAGGCAGGATGTCACTGCAGAGGAAAGTTGGTTATGCTTCCCAAAAGAGAGAGAGAAAGTGGCCAGGAACAAGGCATATCTTCCCAGGGCGTACCCACATTGGCCCGCTTCTTCCCCTTGGTTCCCACTTCCTATTTCCTGCCACTTCCTGTTAATGCCATGTATTATGAGTCCATCATTGAATTAATCTATTAATAAGATCAAAGCCACCATGCCCTAGTCAGTTCCCCAAAGTTCCACCTCTGAACACTGTTGATGTGGAACCAAGCCTTTAACACATGAGCCTTTTAGGGGGATGTCTCATATCCTAGCCTTAGTGTCCATCCCAGTCCACTCTGCACCCCTGTTCTTCACTGCCATTGAATGTACAGGGGATGTGTTAGCTACTGCTAGACTTGTGTCTAAGAGGGCACCTGGTTCCCATTTCTGCTGACTCATTAACAATTTAGGCTATTTTGGGTTTTTCCTCTGTAACTGAAGTAACCTGAACGACTGTGGAGGTGAGAGGAACTGCTTGTGGGGTCCACTCCAGTGTGGGTCCTGAGCAGTGACCTCAAGTCGTCAAACTTGGCAGCAAGCGTCCACTAAGCCATCTTGCCAGCTCCATTACCTATTTGGTAGTAGAGCCTTTGTAACTCACTGTGTAGAGGTATTAATTCTATACCATTTCTTAGGGCGTTGTTCTACTAGACTAAGGATAGTTGCATGTATATTTCTCACAAACAACATGCCTTTTTTCCACAACAGAAAACTTGAGGATTTTGTCCTTAGGAAGAAACAACATAAAGAACCTCAATGGACTGGTAGGTTATTGTTTTACTTTTGAAAAAGTATATATTTTTTTCTTATAAAATAATGGTTTTCTATTGCAAAACCTTTACAGTTATAAAACCAAATAGGACAAGTACCAACAAACCACGGACAGTTTGAAACTGCTCGCGTTGGCTTGGCTGCTTGAGGAGTTTGTAAAGTGGAATTGTACTGTGCATGCTGCTTTGTATCTTTATTTTATTCATTTATTTTTACATTATATTTATTTTGTATTGTGTGTTTATGCTTGTGCCATGGCTTGAATGTGAATGTCGGAAGACAACTTGAGGGGATCAAGTCCTTCCACATCTGGGTCCTGGGAATTTAACTCAGGTCATCAGACGGGGAAGAAATGTTTGTGCCCTGAGCTGTCTCACTAGCTCCTTTTAAAATTTAATATACAGATTTTTTTCATGTAATCCACTAAGTGAATCCATTGGCATGTTTCCTGAAGGCCTACATTTGTTTGTACGTGTGTTCACCATGGCATGCTATGGAGGTCAGAGGAGATTGTTTGGGACTCAGGTCTCTTCTATCATGTGGGCTTTGGGATTAAACTCAGGTTATCAGGCGTGGCAGTAAACCCTTTCACCCTTTTTCCTGCTGAGTCATCTCACTGGCCTACGTGTGTATGTGTGTGTGTGTGTGTGTGTGTATGTGTGTGTGTGTGTGTGTGTGTACGTGTGTGTACAAAGTTATACATGGCAAAGTCAGAGTGCAACTTGCAAGTCACTTCTTTCTTCCACCATGTGGGTCCCAGGGATTGAACTCAGGTCCTCAGCAAATGTTGCTGGATGTACCATCTCTAGGTAGATGAATACTGCTCTGGTGAAGCAAAGCTTCTTCTTGAACATGAAGCTTGAATCTGGATTTAGCTAGACTAGAAAGAAGCCAGCAAGACTCCAGATCCTTCTGTCTCTGTGCCCTCAGATCTGGACATTTGCAGGGATGCCTGGCTTTGTTCGTAGGTGTTGGGATCCAAACTGCTTCTCAGGTGGGGGTCCTGGTTACAGAACAAACACTTTTAACTGTTTTTAACCTCTCTAACCCTGTGAATACCTGCTTTAAGCAGGGACTGGTCTAAACACTAGATACATGACAGAATTAAAATCTTTTTTGAGCCAGGTGTGATGGCGCACACCTTTAATCCCAACACTTGGGAAGTGGAGGCAGGTGGATCTCTGAGATCAAGGCCAGCCTAGTCTACAGAATGAGTTCTAGGACAACCAGGGCTACACGGAGAAGCACTGTCTTGAAAAACCAGAAAAAGGGCTGGAGAGATGGCTCAGCGGTTAAGAGCACTGACTGCTCACAAGCACCTGTAATGAGATCTCGTGCCCTCTTCTGGCTTGCAAGCATACATGCAGAAAGAACACTATACATAATAAATCAATCTAAAAAAAAAAGAAAAAGAAAAGAAAAAACAGAAAAAAAAAATAAAACAGGCTTTGCTCTCATTGAACTCACCTTATGGTCCTGAGAGAAATACTAAAGGATAACTATGCGTCAGGTGTTAATGAATGCAGTGAGGCAAACTGAGGCAAGACCTCTGTAACCTAGGTTGGCTTTGAACTTACAGCAGTCCTCCTGCCTCAGCCTCCTGAATGCTAGGAATACAGACATGAGGCATCACACCTATCTACAGTGTTCAGAAATTTATACTAGAGCCCAGGAGGTGGCTTAGTGAGTGAAGGATCCAAGTCTGGACCCCAGCTTGTGAAGAAACCAGACGCAGGACGCACTTGTAGTCTGAGAGCTCGGCAATAGAGGCAGGAAGATTCTGAGGATTCACTCGCCAGCCTAGCTTAATGGTGTTTCAAAAAATTAGGCGGAGACTAATAGACACTCAACTTGACCTCTGGCCTCTGCACACATACACGCACGTGCACATAAACCAAATGCATAAAGTTCAGTCTAATCCATCTAGAGTTTATTTTATGTGTATCTAAGGATCAGATAGTATTTCCTTCTGTTTCTCTAAATGACTAGCCATTTACAGAAACGTCTCTTTGGGGACTGGAGAGATGGCTCAGTGGTTAAGAGCACTGGCTGCTCTTCCAGAGAACCTGGGTTTGATCTCCATTCCCACATGTTAGCTCACAACAGTCTGTAACTTTAGTCCCAGGGATCTGACACACTCTTCTGTCCGCTGCAAGAACTGCATGCTTGCAGGGAAATGACAAAGGAGTGACATTACACATCAACAGGGAACTTGCATATAGAATATGGGGGACTTAGCATCTTTCAGGGCAACGAACTGGACCTTGCAAGCAAGGGTTTACTCATGGCCAAAGACTCTGAAATGCCCCACTTGGATTATGACCACCAAGTTACCAAAAGGCAAAAATTAACCAGTGACCACAAATTAAACAAAGACAGTGAATATTAATGGCTATCACAACTTGCAACAATAAATAATACAGAGAAAGTGAAAAAAAAGCAGCATGCTTATGGTGCACAAGTACACATGCTGACAGTATACATAAATAAAGATGAGGGTTTGTTCAAGCCCTCTTCCCAAGGTTTGGAAATGCTGCCCACCAAACTCTTGTACATGTGAGTGTGCTCCCACTTGGCTAGAGTCTTCTCATTCCCTTCATAAAGTCCTGCTACCTGTCTGCTGCCTTCTTTCTTTAGCTTTATATTATTTGGGATATCTACTAGGACAAGTCTTCTCTCCTTTGTAAAATATTTATGACTTTTCCTGTGTGTTTTCTCTGGAGAAATTTGAGAATCACTTTGTCATAATCCTGTGCATAAATCCCTTTGGAAATTGTACTGGAAATGCATTAAATAGATGGATTGAAAGAATTGATGGCTTTGTAACAATAAAATTTTTACAGGAAGATTTGTGCATTTTATTGTTCTTCAGTAAAGTTAAATAAGTTTACATTCTATAAGACCTGCTACATTTCTTGAGCAGTATTCCTGGGAGTTTATAGTTTTCATTGCTGCAGTGAATGGTGCGACTTTTCTTCCGTAAGTCATGGTAATGAGGTAACCGGCTGTTTGTTTCAGGTGGGGCTGTAACTCATGGTAGAGCACTAACCTGCCCATGTAAGGCTCAGTGCAAGCCCCAGAGCCGCCTGGTGGGGACTATTTGTTTTGTATTCCTGAGTAGTAAGTCACAAACAATCCTCAGTATTTAGAAATCATGTATTCTAAAGTCTTATAAGCAACATTATATTATCTGAATTCTTTATACTAATCAAACAGTAACGATCTGTCACTGTATGGTCCAAAATCAAAGTCTTAACGACAGCCAATAAAACCTTCCTACTCCCAGAAGCTCTGACATACTCTCACAAGGGGAGACCCTTAGTTGTTCTGTTTCAGTACTCACAAGGGGATACTGAGGATCGAACCCCGAGCATGATGCATGCTCAGCCACATCCCACCCTGGCTACAACTCAGCTGGGCCTAAGTCTTCTCAGTATTTAATGTGTGGTTTCTGCTACCTCATCACCCTTAATGGAGACACGAGAAAGACAGGAGTCCAAGGCAGTAAAATTGTATAGATTGAAATATAAGTTATCTGAAGACTAATTCTTTTGCTCTAAAAGTTTTGTGTGATATTGTAATTAGATTCTTTTGGAGATGTCAGAACATTAATTTAGAAAACTTAGTTAAGTCCCAATTTCTTATATAGGAGTGCCAAGATAGAGTGGTTAAAAGTATTCCTGTACTTTTTAGTTGGGAAGTTAAAACTGAGATGAGATATGGGGGTTGAGATGGTAGAGTTAGCACAGGCTACCCTGTTCTCACCTTTCCTCCCTGGTTGACCATTATGGAAAATGCATTAAGGATCTTACTCTGTCCATAGTCTTTTAAGGGACAATTACACAGAGTTGACCTGGGCCCACCAGACATTACCATGTGAGTGCGTGTAAACTGTAAGAGGCAAGGGAGACACAGCAGAAACAGAGTGAGTCCTGCCTAGTACTTTGTTTTAAAGGAAAAGATCATTGCATTTGTCTAATGTCTACTGAAATCTTTGTGCAACATTTAAAAGACAGTATAATATAACTTTTATTCTGTAATAGAAAGACTAAGTGTTTAAAACTGAATTTCATATACCAAAATAAGATGAGGTTGAAGAGACAGCTCAGATGGTAAAATATTTGCTCCACAAGCATAAGAAGGTTGTATTTGACCCTCAGAACCCACTTAAAAAGAGTAACTATATATGATTGTAATCCCAGAGATGGGGGCACAGAGATGGGATCCCCGAGGCTTGCTGGCCAGCCAGCCCAGTCAAATCGGTGATCCCCAGGCCAATGAGAGACCTTGTCTCAAAGAACAAGGTAGGCAGCTCCTCGGGAATGATGCCCGTGCACACAGTGATGATGGGTAGATAGGGTAGCAATAGCAAAATGCTCGTGCTATGTTCTGGATCTGTGAGCTCATAGAATGTAAAATTCTCTTAATGTTTTAATAATTAATCTTGGGAAAAGTCTAAATTTTAGAGCAAGTTCTGGGACTTAATGTAAATGAGATCTGAGATAGTGCCTTATATAATACAGAAACTAAATCGGTTTGTCTACTTTTAAGTTTTCTTAGGACCAAATATTATAGCCTGTAAGAAAGTAATTTGAAACTACTATTCAGTAAACATGACGGAATCGTGCCGTTACTTCTCCTTTTGGTGATTTCAGTAGCTATTCTTGAGTGTTTGTGAAGCAATCGGAGAACAGAGTTCAGAGCCACTTAATAGGTAGGGAATGTTCTGTTTCGTCCCCTTCGTGAACTGGAACTTCCAGAGTGTCAGCTCTTCAGCAAGTGGGCAGACAGCTCTCAGATCTCTTTAGAAGCCATTCCATATGTTTGTAAGGAAAGAGGCACAACGGGGTAAAAAATGAGAATGTCAATCAGATGCTGTCTTTTCCAGGAAGCAGTAGGAGACACGTTAGAAGAACTGTGGATCTCCTACAATTTCATTGAGAAGCTGAAAGGGATCCATGTGATGAAGAAACTGAAGATTCTCTACATGTCTAATAACCTGGTAAAAGACTGGGGTAAGCTGAGAGCAGCTCTTGCTAGTCTCCTGTGTCCTGCCCAACTCATAGAAAACAGTCAGCAGAGCTGGGCTTGCGTGTGATGTACCCCACACGCGGGATGCCGAGGCAGGACAGAGCTTGAGGTAGTGAGACTTACCTCACAGCACACTAATAAAAAGAGAAAGCACCCAATTAAGGGAAAATACATAAAACAGGAACCTTTTTTTTTGTAAAGATTTTTTTTTATTATGTATAGTGTTCTTCCTGCATGTATGCCTGCATGCCAGAAGAGGGCACCAGACCTCATTACAGATGGTTGTGAGCCACGTGTGGTTGCTGGGAATTGAACTCAGGACCTCTGGAAGAGCAACCAGTGCTTTTAATCTCTGAGCCATCTCTCCAACCCCAAGAACTTTTATTTTTAAATGCAGAGAAAAACAGCTTTGGGAATAACTCTAGGAATTCCCCAATTTTAAATATAAGAAGTATATGGAAATGTATATTTAGCTATTTACTTAGGCCTAGGAAAATGGCTTCGTGTCTCACAAACATGAGGACCTGAGTTCAGATCCCCAGGACCCATGTAAAAGCTGGGAATAGACAATGGGCATCTGTAATCCAAGTGTAGTGGGGAGGTGGAGACAGAATCCTAGGCTTGTGAACAGTCCGGCAAGCTGGATCAGTGAGCCCAGGTTCAGTGAGAGACCCTGCCTCAAAAAATAAGGTAAAGAGGATTTGAGGAAGACACCGAAATACCAACCTCAGTCTCCACATCCATGCACATGTCCATGCGAGTGCGCACACACACGCACACACACACACTGACTTTATGGTTGCATAGGTCCTGGCCATGAACAAAGTGTATTATCCAAAGCTAAAGAAAGTCATTTAAATTTAATAAACTTGAAAGACTGATTTGCTGCCTACGTGGCTTTGCCTCTTTTCGTATGTTATTCTTTCAGCATGTTCTAATGCCATGCTATATACAACATGAACTATGCCAGATGCTTGAAAAACATGTGGGATGTGGACATTATTCCAGCTGCTCGGTTCACAGCTGAGAGGGAAGAGAGGAAGATAATATTTCTAAACTGTTGTAGGTTCTGTAATATGGATTTGAATGAGTTACTCAAGAACTCGGAGACAAAGGCAGGCTGACGCATCCTCCACGGATGCAGTACCTCTGAAGTTAATTTACTGTTATTTTCAACACTGACCTTCTCTGTTTATCCCATCATTAGAAAGGTAGAAGAGATAGTTCCTCATTCCCTCCCTATAATATCCTCACATGATGACTTTATATAATAAAGTTTCCCATATTCTTCAAAATCTTAAACCACAGTCCCGCATAGTCACAAATGGAGTCTGTGACCAAAACTGTCTGAGTATGACCCCAGTTTACCAACGTGGACGGTGTTCTGTGTGCTTGCAGCTGAATTCGTGAAACTGGCAGATCTGCCATGCCTGGAAGACCTGGTGTTCGTAGGCAATCCGCTGGAGGAGAAGCATTCTGCAGAGGGCAACTGGATCGATGAAGCAACCAAGAGGGTGCCGAAGCTGAAAAAGCTGGATGGTGAGTGGCTCGGGCTCGCTGAGAAGTGTTTCCTGGGTGTAAAACCTGAAATTCTGGAGGGAATTATGAGAAAGAGCAAAACTGGAGAAAAGGAAGGTTGTCTCTCATTGTTAAGGCCATTTCTGTTCTGTGATTTGATCATCCAGTTTTAGGCCAAGTACAATGAGAAATTCCTAGGAACTTTAGACTGGTACAAGGACCACCCTGGGCTTAAATCCTGTAAGAAACTAGGCTTATTCCCAAGTTCTAAGACCGTTATTTTGTGGGATAGTTGGGCATAAATGACAAATAGTTGCCCTTCACAATTTAATCAGAATTATATTGTTCCCCTTACTTTCTCCCCTGTGACTTTAGTTTCCCAATCCCTGAGATCCATGTTATGTCAGTAGATATCCCTAACCAACTGGACCAAGTCCCAGCTCGAAAATTATGCTTGCTAATGAAGTTTATCAAGCCTTGTTCATTTGTAATAGAAAAGCTAGAGACAATAATACCATTAGTAATCATATTAAAGGGTATATCATAGTGTTGTTATGAGGATTAAGAGAAATAATCTGTTAAGTATTGTCCTTAGCACAAAATATTAAATAATACATTGTAATTATCTAGAAATATTTAAATAATCCAGAAACTCAAGCATATAAAAAATATCTCAGTATAAATTTATTTTGGCTTTGAACTCCACCTTCCAATTTAATTCAGCTGGGCTATCAAGAAACTTAGTATGACATTTTTGGTTTTTGGGTTTTTGTTTGTCTTTTGAGACAGGGTCTTACTATATAGTCTAGGCAGGTCTAGAACTCCTGATGTAGTCCAGGCTGACCCAAACTCACAAGTTCTGGGATTAAAGGTACCACAATCAGCTATAGTTAAGACATTCTTAATATCTCTCTGGATGATGCCATCATTATAGAGCAGGTCATGAGGAAAAGTTGTAGGTCAGCAGTCCCCAACAAGTATAACAGAAGCATCGATTGTCCCCATTCCCGAAACTCCTGTCATGCTGTCCACCTGCGTTGTGGAAGTGGCCTTCCTGTTTGCTTGGTTGGTTTTTGTTTTTGAATGAGGTCTATGATGACCACAGGATTCTCTCCTCAGATAAAGCACAGGCATTCATTCCCTCCCAGTAGTGTTAAAAACCAGGGCCAGGGGTCCCCTGTTCTAGAACTTCTCTCCTGCCGTCCTCGGGAAGTACCTTCCTAATTTGGGAGGCCTCTTCACGCTCCTTCCCACTAACAGATTCTTCTCAGCCTTCTGACATTTTTCACAGACAAAGCAAGTCTGTGGTCTCTTTCTGCTTTCATTTCTATTCCTAAAACAATCCTGCACATAACTGACAAGCCTGACTGACTGAATGGGAGAAAGGATGCACCCAGTGCTGGTGACGTGACTGCTGCGCCGTCCCAAAGGCGCATTTCCATGTTGTCCTCATCGGTGCTCACACTGTCGGTCGCGCAAAATAAAGGGCCACCCTTGCTTCACCCTGCTCCACTCTCGCATCCTGGGCTGTGACTCCTCATCCCTCCTTTATAACCACTAACGCCCTACAGTCAAACCTTTCATCCGCAGCAGGTAGCTACAGCATTTGTTAAGTGGGGCTCCAGAAGTGGTTCTCAACCTGTGGGTCACGGCCCCTTTGGCAAACTTTTGTCCCCAAAAATATTTACATTATGATTCATAACAGCAGCAAAATTAGTTATGAAGTCGTGACAAAAATAATTTCCTGGTTTGGGTCACCACAACATGAGGAACTGTATTAAAGGGTCGCAGCGCTAGGAAGGTTGAGAACCACTGCACTAGAGGAACCCTGCAGAATCTCTGAGGAGAGTAAGAAGATGTATGTAGTTAAAAAATTATGCACAGGTTATTCTCATATGTCTCCCTAATCAAGAGAAGTGTTCTCTGTTCTTGTGATGGGAATTAGAGCCCCCACAAGGCCCTCAAGTATCTGCTTTTTGTACCCAAAACAAGAAACAACTTAATTAGGGTATAATTAGCACAATTAACTTGACATATCCAAAGTATAGAGTTTGATAAGTTTCAACATGTATAATCATCACCATTGTCAAAAAAAAACAAACATGGACTGGTGTGATGCCTCAGTTGGTCACGTGCTCGCCTTACAAATATAAAGCAAGTATAAATCCTTACCTAAGGACTTGCATTTGATTTCCAAACCCTTGTGAAAAAGCTAGGTGCTTGTAGCCTAAGCTTGTGGTTCCAGTACTCCAGGCTAATGAAGGATCCTCTGTCTCTTTTTCTCACACACACACACACACACACACACACACACACACACACACAGAGAGAGAGAGAGAGGGAGAGAGAGAGAGAGAGAGAGAGAGAGAGAGCGCAGATGGAAGGACTGGAAAGGCAGCTCAGTGGTTAAGAAAACTTGCTATATAATCATGACAGCTGGGTTCAGATCCAGGCACCCATGTTAGCTAGGCATCCCACAAACACATATAACTCCAGTTCTGAGAGGTGTGACACTTTTGGTCTCCAGGACACTATACTCATGCTCACAAACCCACAGGGTCTATGTTAGATTAGGGGTTCTGTTTCATTCTTTTATTTATTTTTTGAGACAGAATTTTGCCATGTAAAAATAAAAATATTCGGTAAATAGCCAGACATGATGGCGCATGCCTTTAATCCCAGCACTCAGGGAGGCAGAGGCAGGCTGATCTTTGAGTTCAAGGCCAGCTTAGTCTAGAGAGACCAGCACATCCAAGGTTAGAAAGAGAGAGAGACAGAGAGAGAAAGGGCCTGGTCTACATAGCAAGTTCCAGAACAGCCAAGACTGCATAGAGAATCCTGTCTCAAAAAACAGAAAAGAAAGAGACAAGAAATAATATTTTCTTTCTCATTTTAGGTACTCCAGTAATTAAGCAGGAAGAGGAAGATGAAAACTAAGGCCGTACTTTACACTTTGTGTTAATTTATTTAAATGTTATGAAAACAATAGATATGTTTTTTATAATTGTCTATTTTAAAGATTATGTGAGAGCAGAGTTCTGAAGATAAAACACATCTCTCACTCCCATCCTAAAATCCTGTTCAGTGTTTCCCCTCAGACCAGCAGCGCCTGCTCCGGTGCAGCCCACCTTCGGAAACTGCAAATCCCCAGCTGTGTCCAGTTATGGACCACACCACCTGTCCCCTAAAATGTACATGCCAATCGTTTCAACAGCAAAGGGACCTCTTATCTGTTCTCAGTTGCTTAGTATCGGGGTGGGGGAAGCATTTTAAAGGTATACTTTCAAGTCTGTAAAGGTTCATGTCTTTATAACTCCAAAGCACAAAAGCATCTATCTCCCCACGGACTCGGAAGGCAGCACGCTGATGGGAAGTGTTCCTATTAGAACACAGCTGGACCTAGAACCAAGGGCCCAGTGTCTATTGGGAAACACTGGTGAGAAAAGGAAGACTGACTGGCTTGGAGTCTCCTTAGCTCCTGTTATATTTACTTATTCTTTTTCCAAAACTGTGTGCCCTGTCAACTGGAATTTAGGTTGTGGTCCATGGATGCCCACTGGAATCATGTACAACCAGACACCCCTGACCCCCATCAGTGACTAATGCAGCTGGCATGATCACCCCTTTGATAGTCATGTGACCACATCAGCTCTTGTGGACCTTGCCTTATGCAGATTTTAAGACATAATTTCTCATCTGTTTAAAGCAGTAGTCAATAGTTCTAACTACCTACCATTGAGATTGGTAAAAACTTTTCCCTAATAAGTTATCCCAGTGCCCTTTGCATTATGGCTATAAGGGTACAAACTTAAAGACTGAATTTGGTAGCTCTAAATAAATGAAATAGTTTTTCAAAATATATTTTTGAGACGATCTAAGTTAAGCAGCTTGAAGTGTATCATGTAAGTGGTATAGAGGGAAGGGAGATGTTGTGGGATGGATCCCAGGCAAATGGCAATGTCTGGAGATGTCTCCTGTGGATCCCTGGAGGTGTCCTAGCCTCCAGTCTGCAAAGCAATAGTTAGCTGTGGAGATTATCATTTCTCATGTAAGAAAAATATCCTGAAAATGTAAAAGGTCATCAACACCAGACGAAGTCTTCAGTGGGCAGTGATAAAGCATTGACTGCAGAAAAGAAGTCAGGACCCCCTACCAAATTGTGCCTAAAGTCTCAAAAGAGGCTCCCAATTCCTGTTCCCGTCTCCACGTGATTCTCCTTATTTTAATAATCGCATTAGTCTTGATTTGAGAAATTTAATAGCTATCGTTTCAATAAGAATGACTTTAGTCCTCCAAGAGTCAAACTGATCAAAAGGGACCACTGCTTTGACAATCATCAAGAACGCCTCGTCTTGGGCTGGAGACAGCTGAGGCTGAGACCGCTTGCTCAGGACCTGAGTTTGCTCCCCGGCACCCTATGGAGGTCACAGCCGCCTGCATCTCCAGGGGATCTGACACTGTTTTGGCCTCCTGGGGTACCAGACACACAAGTTACACAGACATACATGGAGACATACTCATGAAACAATACATTTTTCAAAAGAACACCTAGTCTAATACCTTATATACTTCTTTGAAGTTGTTCTGATGGGAAGAAACTACCCTGCCAGGCTTAACCATTCAAAACCATTGACATTGCTATTGTGAGCCACAGGGTGAGATTTCATTCTCCTTGGTGATGCCAAAGGCCCACAGCTGAGAGGGACACTGTTGTTACTGTAGTTTACACTGTTTCTATGCATGGGAGTGAGCATGGGAAGTGAATGGCTTCATACTGGATCTGTGAAATGACTTACAGTATATGTGGGTTTTTTTTTCTCAAATTCTGTAATTGGGAATGCCCCTCCCCCATTTCTTAATGTCTTTTAATCAGAGGTGGTTCTCAGAGATATGTAAGGTGCTTTTCTGTCATTTCACACAAGCATCATTTTCGGCTCTTATCCACAAATATTGGAATGATCTTGATGCATCTCTGTTTCTGGAATTAAAGCCAAATGCACTCAATTAGGAAGTGGAATGAAAGGCTGGATATATGAAAACATTAAGGATATCCTGTCAGATTATTCCTTAAGCCATCTTTTCTGCTAAAACTGTAGTGGATATAGGATGCTCTTGGCTTATGCCATTCAGATTGGAGACTGGAGCACCTTGGAGTAGATGCTGTCTGCATTCACGTGAACTTCTGCTGGTCTTAGAGTGGGAGAGTGCTAAAATCAGCCCAGTATTTTAATTTTTCACAGTCGGTATGATGTTGGTAGATCAGCATTCTGCTTTCTGGGTTTCTTAATTCTGAGCTATGGCCATATTATCTAGCCAGGCCTTGGGAGGCTCTTGTGCTCTCTGCTCACTGCATCAGAGGTCTCTGTATCCCCGCTGTTTGCATTTCGGACTGTGTAACTCACTGTTGTGGGCTATTCAGCCACAGCCCTGTCTCCTATACCCTAGATGCCAGTAGCTCCTCATCTCCAGTTATGACAACAAAAGATGGCTTCAAACATTGCACACTATGCCCTGGAGCAGGGGAGAGCACCAAATTCTCCCCTAGGTAAGAACCAGTGTTTGTTGTCCCAGCATGCCTCTGTCTGTTGGCCACTTTAGCTCTGCAGTGGGCCCACCAGAGTTATGGTGAGAAGGTAGCATCTTGACCACGGTGGCTGGAGATGGTCGGTAGTCGTGCCCCTTGTGCAGTGCCCAGTTTCATGTTCCACACAGTCCTAGAAACTCGGCTGGGACGCTCCAACCTCTGTGTGAAGGATTTCAGCTTCAGTAACGTGATGAGCGGGTGCTCATCTTAGGACGGTGACTGATGACTTAGCCTGTCTCTCTTACCGAAAACAAAATCCAACTTTATATTTTGTTTTGTCTCTAAAGCTTAATATTTGGAATATACTTTATTTTTTTTTATTTTTTATTTTTTTGGTTTTTCGAGACAGGGTTTCTCTGTGGCTTTGGAGCCTGTCCTGGAACTAACTCTTGTAGACCAGGCTGGTCTCGAACTCACAGAGATCCGCCTGCCTCTGCCTCCCTAGTGCTGGGATTAAAGGCGTGCGCCACCACTGCCCGGCTGGAATATACTTTAGAAAATGTATCATCATGCACAATTTTTTTGTAGACTGTCTTTAATTGCTCGTGCAGGGAAATTAGCCGGGGCAGACTTCTGGTGCGACTGTGGGCACAAGGATGCCGTCCCTAACTGATCAGTAACTCGGCATGCTTCCCGGAGCTGCCCTGCATGCAGCCCTAGCTCTGCAGTGGAAATAGGTGTTGTAGGTGTTTCTTCTGATACCTTTGCCAGTGGTCTGAAAGCAAAATAAGGAACAATAAGACCTAAATCTGTCATTGGCTGAGAACTGGGGACATGGAAAACAGGATTGGAATCTTTTACCCAAGTTTTCCTTAAGGTTAGCATGAAAAAGCCCAGAAAGTTTGGATTTCATCATTCACTTTGAAAAGTGGGTGGGGGGAGTATCATGAGGAGCCATGGTCTCTGGCTGAACTTGTAGTTCACAGAGGCTGTGAACGGTGAAGCCGTGGTAAAGGAAGAAAACCAGATTGCAAGCCTTCCCCACAGTAGCCTCGGACACACACTCTCTGTGTGAGCCAATGATCTGAGAGTAAGGACTGACTTGTCCATGTTCCTTATCTATACCTAGTGTGGCTTACTCACCCATCCCATGAAAGTAGAAAAGGGGAAATTTTAAAACCTAAGGTTACATTGAGAAACGCTAAACTTTTAGAATTCCGTGTTTATGTATCTATCCCTGCCTTTATTCATCATGTGTAGTAAGAAAGGAAACCGAAAAGGAAAAACTAGACTTCTAGCCTGATATAAGTTGGTTCACTTGACATGTGGAGAAATTGTAATCATATCCTCATTAATTTCCCATATTGGGCAGATTAGAAAGACAACCAAATTATGATCTAACAAATTTAGCAAGGAGGTAGAGAAAATAAACTATTTTTCTAGTAGATTTGCACTTTAAAATTGTGAGTGTGGCTGATGGTGAAACTACTTCCAGAGGGGAGGTGGGTGCGAGCCTGCTGCACACAGGCGGGCCAGACTCAGAGACTCCAGCCCTTGCCACTCCGATGATATTGCTGTCTGTCTTCAGGTCCAAGGTCATCCCTCTGGGAGGTGCAAAATAGCATTCCTATTCAGAATAGAAACTGTGGGTATTTCCTTTCCATATCTATGTTTCTTTTTTCTTTTGGTTTTTCGAGGCAGAGTTTCCCTGGTTGCCCTGGAACTCACTCTGAGGACCAGGCTGCCCTTGAACTCATATCTGCCTGCCTCTGTCAGTGCTGGAGTTAAAGGCTTGTGCCACCATGCCCAGCCCCTATCTAGATTTTAAAAATTCATGTTGGTGTTGACTACATTACATGGGTAGGAGTTTAGCTTCTGGGTCACTGGGAGACCCTGTGGGAGGAGAGCACTGCGATGCTGCCACCCAGTGGGACCACTCCTGTCAAAGGCCTGTGAGCGGAGAGCAGGAGACAACACACAGTCCAGCTGCTTCTCCCAGGTGCCCGTAATGGCCAGGAGCATCATTCTAGAACCATGTTCATTTTGAAGACGATTTGAATATCTGTACTGCTTTGGTAATAGTCTTTTCTACACAGGACTTTTGTAGCATGACTTTATGACTAAACTTTGTGTGTTAAATTATTTAGTAATATTGAGTTTCTGAATGTTATTTTGTGAAACTTGTTTTAAAATAGTAATAAATCATGTTATTTTATAAAAAAAAGTCCTTTGGTTATTGTGTTTGAGTTAACAGAGTGACTCCCATGATATCTGATTAACATGTGACAGGGTCAGGGAGGAGAGAGAGAAAGCAATGGGGTGGGGTGAGGAGACATTTAACTCGCTTTTATTTGTTTTTTGAAACAAGATCTGTGTGCAGTAGTCCTGTGTCTTAGAATATGTATACTCATTATATAGACCAGGCTGATCTCAAACTCAGGTCTGCCTACCTACCAAGTGTCAGGATTAAAGGTGTGCAACACCCGGCTGAGCTAATTTGCTTTCTTACTTCCTACCAGTAAACACATCCTTTCCCGACTTTGACTCTCCACCAATACATGTCCACTTCCAGGAACGGCAAGTCCCTCCTACACTTGGCCATCCCTAGAGAAGGAGAGCCGAGAGGCCCCTGAGAATCGGGGAAAGCCAGCAGTATCGATGGTATCATACACTTCGCCGGAATATAATCTGTGCCATCCGCCAAAACATAACAGAATAGAACTTCCATGCAGTGTCTACTATCCCACAGCTCTTTGAATATACCTTTCTGAAAAAAAGCAGAATTTAAAAATTCCTGAACTTATAATGAGAAAACCTCAAATCAGGTCATGGTTACTTTGAATTCACTGATTTTTCCTAGCTCAATGGTGTGGTGACTGAGGCAGGAATTCAAGGATAGCCTATGCTCCAGACAAAGCTCAGCTTAGAAAGACTGGGGAGGGGGGTGTGAGATGAGCATCTGGGATCCTGACATTGCTTTATGTGTTGTATTAACCGTGGATGTATGCTCATGTGGGCATGCACAGATGTTATATATGGTCACATAGTAAAACTACCTTTCCTCATAGGATATAATCAGTTCTTCAACTATAAAAAGAAAGTATAGGCTAAGCATGGTGGAACAAGCCTATGATCCCAGCACTGAAAAGGACGAGGCAGGAGATTCTAAGTTCAAAGTCAGCCTTAGCTATAGAGCAAGTTGTAGGACAGCTTGCTTCCTCTATTCAATGTAAAACTATTTTTATAATAAATGGATGAGGCTGTGGTGCAGCGTAGAGTGCTTGACCAGCACACCAGATCTTAGATTCAGTCCTTGCTGCTGAACAAAACGATGTAGCGACCATTGATTGAGGTTCCGTTGGCAGGATGAGGTGGGCTGTGAGAGGGCACAGCCTTTACCACCAAGACTGCCAACCTGAGTTTAATCCCTCAGATCTACATGGTGGAGGGAACTGACTCCTGCATGTTGTCCTACGTCCTCCACATGTAAGTGCCCACCCACAAAATGTGTACTCTGTCCCTATGTGAGCCCAAGGACGCTGACAACACGAGGTATGCAGAATCCATGTTTGTTTTTAAGAATGTATATCTAAGTATAGGAGTTGGGAGTGTGGTGGGTTAGCACGCGGTAGCAACGTGTGTGCACGTATAAAGTTTAATAGAATCTTCTGTTGAGGACCCACATGGTAGGGGATAATGGACCTCCACATGCATACCATGGCATGCACAGCCACATACATACACACACTATATTTTTTTAAATCCCCATTCTCTGCTTGAGTTATCCCAGCAGAGCCTCAGGGACAGTCATGTGGTTTACAGTGTTACACCAGCTCCACTCCTAAACCCTAAGAGAAAGTGTGGCCGTACTTCCAGATTTATGCCGCTCAGGGTCTCTAGAGTCAAGTAAAGATGGTTTTAAGCCGGTCGTTCCCTTTACTCATCCTGGCATACAATGACCGCAGTGAAGCAAACCCTCATGTTGCACATGCGTGACTTTGCCATATTTCTTTATTGAAACAAAGCCTTAACGTTAAGTCACAATGTGTAAAAGGCTGCTAGAAACCTAAGCCCCATTTCAAATTCTGTCAGTTTCATAGAAATATATTTTTACCTCTTCAACCATCATCACATGCCTTGAGGAAGTCATGTGAAACTGAGCCCCCTAACAGGTACTGCAAAGGCTGGATGTGATGGCCCCGGGAGGAGGAGGCAGGGGGACCACAAGTTCAAGACTAGCCTGTGCTGCAAAGTGAGCCTCTATCTAAAGGAAATAGTTGGGTGTAGTCCTCATACCTGTGACCATGGCACTGCGGGGGGAGGGGGGGTATGGACAGGAGGCTGTTACAAGTTTGAGGCCAGCCTGGGCTACAGAGTGAATTCCAAGCCAGTTCCAGCTACATAGTGGGACTGTGATAAAGAAAACAACCAAGGAACCAGCAACACAAGAATGTGTAGACAATGTTACGATTTAAGCTCATAGCAAGGGGGTTAAATTTTTTTTTGACATGAGCAAAAATCTTTGTAATAGAAAAATGTACAGAGCTGAATTACACTGAATAATTTTATATATGTCAGGAAAAACAAGATGAGAATTTTCAAATTTTTATTTGTATACATCTATTTAAACTCCAAATTTAGAACACTTAGCATCAACATGACCAATAACTAAATGACAACTATTTCAAGTGGGGGGAACGTAGCTTGTTTATGGAGCTTCCCCCTATGACCTCTGTCGCTATTTTACACCATGAAAAGTTGACTGTGCGGCTCCATAAAAGCGCATTTTTCCAACACGCCATTTTCAGTCCTAGAACACTGAGCAGGAAAACTGATTCTGATGCTGAGCCGAGAGAAATTAGAAATGTGAATTTTCAAGATGAGTAGCATCATCCAGTAGGCTCACATTCCTTCCAGCTATATAAATTAGGAACAATGTACAGTAAAACTATCCACAATATTAGTAACAAATAGAACAGTTTGTGCCCTACAGCCTGTGAGGCAGGCTTGCACTAAGCCTCTGAACTTGCCTAAGCGTCTGAACTTGCAATTTCCCAAGCATCTTGACAGGAAGTGTCGCAGCTTTAATTTTTTCACCGCTGTCAAAGCTGTCACCAGGAGGGCTCCTGTCAAGCATCTGACCCACCTCTAGCATTAGTTACAGCTCCTGCCAATCACACAGTTCTGTGGCTGTGAGGCGAATAAGCAGGTCCAACTCCTCTGGCCCATCCCTCAGAAAACAAAACAAAAACAGGGGCTTAGGTCTATACTATGGGAGGCAAGCTTGTAAAACCGCACAGGGATAACAAAAGCAGCCAGGCCAATCCAGAGACTCAGAAATGCCCCTCCAGGCCTAGCTGCAAGAGGGCTGCCTCAGCCTCCTCCTCCTCCTCTTTGGCTTCCTCCTCTCGAATCTGCACCAGCAACTGGTAGAGGTTGGGTGCCGGTCGGTTGCCAGCCCTGGTCAGCCACAACTGCCTTCGGATAGCCCCACTGTGGTTGGCCCCAGCGATGACCTGCTCCAGGCGAGCCTGGTTCACGTTATCTTTATCAATGGCCCCCTTTTCCACTACCTTCTGCAGCAGAGGCTCCAGGCGAAGGACGTAAGACGACAACTTTTCTCCTGGGTTCTGGTAAGTGTTCAGAAATCTGACCTGTGTATCTCTAGAGGTCTCCACGCTCCCAAATACCTGCTCCAGAGCCTTCAGGCATTCTGCGGTGGTTATGGCAGGGTTGTTGGTCTTGAGGATGCGAATGACATCAGCAGCTGGGCCTCTCAAACTCTCCATCAACCGCCGTCTCTTTTCCATATCAGACACCTGCCATTCTTCTATGACCTCCTTAGAGTGCTCCAGCCAGGCATCAAAGGTCTCCTCGCCAGGCCCGGGAATGTCCCTCCCAGAGAACAGCGTCAGCTTCTTATACCATACGGACTCAACAAGAGGTTGAATAACATTATCCAAAATATAGTTGAGCATCTCTGCTGGCATTTCTGGGCCTGGAGCGGGAGCAGGGTTCTGAAACCCAAGCACACGAGCAACATCTTGCACAGCCCACCCTTCCCTAGCTAGGAAGAGGCGCAACCTTTCCAAAAACTCAGCATCGGAAGTGGGGGGCTTAAAGAGCACTTTCCAGAGCCCCCCTTTCCCTGGCAGCTCTCTAGGGATCAGGGAGTAATCCACTGCTCCGGTGAGCTCTAACAAGGCTGCTTTCGCATTTTCTTCCCTCCAGAACATTCTCCCCAGTACTCGATAGGGCACCTGGGGCATCGCAGCGTGGAGGGTCTCTTCGATTTCAGCCTCATCGCAGTTCACAGGGATCCCCCAGACCAGCAGAGCTCGCTGTGCGTTCACGTCCATTCCCCTGCACCAGTCTTCCAATAGTGCCATAGCCATTTCTACTAAAGGTGCCAGTTCTACAAACACCGCTTGGACCGGCTCACGGTGCTATAGGACCTAGAACAATACAACATAACATGCCTCCCTCCCCCGGGTAGGCCTGGAGGCGACAAGCTTCAAGCAACCACGATTACCAAATGACACTAGAGTCCCGTCTTGTCCCTTCTGGACCCCAAAATGAGCGCTGCCAGCTTCGGGGGTCGCTCCGCCTGTCACGCGAATGTCGCCCTCTCTGGTCCGAGCAGGCGTGGGCTGGCTGCAGCTGTGCGTGGCGTCACCGCGTGGAGGAGAGAAACAAGGCTGGTGGAAGGAGGAAGGCGGTGGGCTCCGAGCGGTAGACGGCTGGGTGCGGTCGCGGGGCGTGGCAGCTCCTCCCGCCGCTCCCGGGCCGGCCGGTGGTAGGCACGGGCATAGGGTCGCCCGAGGCGGTGACTTGGAAGACGCGGGGAGAGGCGGTACTCAGGTCCGGAGGCTGCAGCGGCTGGGAGGTATCTGGGACCTAGGCCGCAGGAGGCGCGGAAGCCGGGAGGCCGCTGGACACAGCTCTGCTCAGCTTCTACAGCAGCGCGCTCCCGCAAGGGCCGCCGCGCAGCTGCAGTGCAGGGCGGTACCGGCCCGCGCGCCAGTGTCGCCATGGCAACCGTGTCCATGACGACGCGAGATGCGCGGGCTCCAGAGGATCTGGCGGTTGCTATGGTACCTAGGGGTTTGAGGCTTCTATTCTGTGATGGCGCATTTCTTCCCCCGCCCCCTGTATTTCCTAGATTCTTTCTTAACAATAAATATTGTTAAGCATCTTTTTGTTTTGTTTTTCGAGACAGGGTAAGCATATTTTTGTTGTTGTTGTGTTTAAATCTAATCTTGCTGTGAATTTAAGTTGGCGTTACTGATATGCATCCACCATGACGGACTTGTTTCAAGATGCTCATCCCGTCTGTGCCTATGGACACATCCGGCGCTCTGACTTCTGTGTACCATCCGATCACACTCTGCCGAGGCTCTGCTCTTCCCCATGAAAGCAGGAGGGAGAATGCCATCTATAGGCTCCTGTGAGAGACTGACTATGCATTCTTGTCTAAATTTTGTATATATATATATATATATAAAAAAAACCCTGTTACTACTTCTTTGTAGCCAGGCAAACTGCAAACATTTTCTTTCCCCGGCCTTATTGAGTATATATGATAACAAAATAAAATTGCTTAAGCCCCAGAAACAGTGGGGTAAATTCCCTTGTCAATCCCAACTGGTAAAAACACCCCATAAGAATATAGCATTCAACAATGAATTTTTTAAAACCTTATTTAATAAAAGGTCTTAAGATACAGAACATTCAAAAGTAAATAAGTTACATAGGTACATTACAATCACATCAGCAAGATTCTCTTTAGTGTATTAATTTTTTTATAAAAAGCACACAAAAAATAAAATTTTCAGTCTGGTCTATCACAACTGTACAGCAAAAGAGGTAATATTTATATATATGTACACTATTTAATATGTAACAGTCTTTTTTAAAAAGAGTGCCACAGGCAACAAACACACGAAAGGCAGTGTCTGATCATTTTGTTTCAAAATAAAAGGAATATACTTATTATATGCTATTAAAATATTTGTACAGTAATTACAGTCTATCAAGGCTGTCCTGGGCTCTGTCCTCTCCAACAAGGCCTTTGACTTAAGAGACAAATGAGGAAAAGTTCCAACAGCTGCAATTTTTTTTTTGAGGCAACAAAACACAGCCAAATGTGGGTTAGACACAACTGTTTTATAAAAATATGCATACTTCCCATAAAAACCTAAGGAGTTAGGCTTTGCCAGGCTAGTAATAAATAAACCAGAAAAGAGAGGCCCAATAAAAACATTTAAACAGCTGAGGCTTGAACGTGTTGTATTCCTCCTTCATCTTTAACAACTGGCACGTGAGAAGAAAGAGGTCAGGTCACTGAGGCAGTTAAATAAAGGCAATCCCTTTAGACACGAGCAGCACAGGACCAGGGTCGGAGGTGGGGGCAAGAGGGTAGGTACCTTAGCTGGGGGCGGGGGCTGAAGGCGTGGAGGACAGTAGTTAACGGCACTGTCCCCTCGGATGGGCGAGAGACCCCAGAAACGGTCCAGATCGCAGGCACTATGTCAGTTTCATGCCCTTCGCTGAATGCAGGTGGAGCTGAGAGACAGGTAAGGTGAGATGGTCTAGGCAGGCTAATGGCAAGCTGAAGTCGTTACTTATTCTTAAAGCAAAAAGCTCCGAATAGGAAGGAAGAACAACAAAAACCAAGCCCAGTGTGTTCATCTGAAAAAGCACCAGTAAGGATGGGCCTGCGCCAGCCTCTGTGGCTTCTTGCCACAGTGCATCTGCCCTCGAAACAGTGCAGGTTGCACACTGCATCCTGGAGCATGGGCTCTCCTTAAAGTGTCTCACGAGATCGCCACCAAAAGGTAGCATCTTGATTTTTTTTTTCCTGGCTATATTCATCTGGTCTGGTCTCTGTGAACTTAGCAAAGTAGAATCACTTTTTATTAAGATTTTCCAGGACTGGTTGGTCTCATGTGGCTGAAGATGTCTGATATCACATGTCCAAGGGGCCTGAGCCAAATATGGTTTAAATAGAAAAAAACCTTGGGAACCATAAGTAGCACTTTGGGGCTAAGCTGTGAAGGCACTCGTTATACAAGTGATTTAGAGGAAAGCCTAAATGTGTTGCCCTCTTGCTTCTAGAGGGTACCAGGTTTTCATAATCTCAAGACTTGTGAGACTGTAGGAACCTATGAAAGAAAGATGCTAACAGGGAAGCTGGAGGTTTAGGTAACCATCCAGGTATCTAGGGGGACATTTGTGTTACTTCCATAGGCAGCTCTCATAGAACCATACTAATGTATAAATGAATATAAAAAAGGCCAAAAAAAAAACCCACCCAATAGTGCATAGCTTAAAAACACGTCTATTTTCGATTTCCAGCAGGGCTGAGGCTACTTTCTGCAGAACTGTGGAGGACCCCTTCTCAGCTCTTTCCTCAGACTCACGTTCACTTAGACTTCCTTCTGCACAACCAAAGTCGAGTAATGATCAGAAAAATAACTTAGGGCCCCTATGGAACTGGCAAGCGAAGGGGCCTCCAGAACATTCCAGCCCTTCAGTAATTTCATGCCAAACATGGTTTCTTCAAGCCAGAATCCAGGCTGATAAACAAAACTAGAATTCTGGCCTCCTGCCAGCTCCCTCAGGCATTTTGAAAGTATGGAAAGGGCAAGCCAGAGATCTGCTCCCTTCCTGTGACTCTGATGACACGCCCCACCTTCCCAGCCCATTCTGTACCACTACCATTCCTACTGGCAAGAGCAACAAGCTAAGGGACCAAGAGCCTTGGAACTGGGGGTGGGGGTGGGGATGCCTTATTTTGGGATAAATGCACTTGAACCTCTGGAAAGCAAGAGGCCCCTGGTCCCTGAGGATGTTAAAAATTAAATATTAAGAATAAATAAATAGTTCCCAAATGACACAGGTCAAGGAATGAAGGCTCCTGTCTTACCTACTTAGGAGACATCCCCTCCCAGGGAAGGATCCAGAAATCTCCAGCATGCAGGATGGGGGGGGGCTATGAATATCAACACTGAGTGGGGTGCAGTGGGGTCAGGTGGCAGCTACTGAGAGCAGGGACAAGCAAGAAGGGAGCTGGCACCCAGGAGCAGGCCAGGCCTGCCCAGGACCTGCTTGAGGCTCCCTCAGCAGCCCCCAGGACCCAAAAGTATAAAACGGTAGGCAGCAGGAAGAGTCACCAGACTTGTCACAAGACCCCTCGAGCCTGACTCTGCTTCCTCTGGCCTTCCCTGTAGCAGGATGACAGCGGGACACGAACACCGTGCGAGAAAACTTTCCCAGCCCCAGACGGGCTGTTAACAAGCAGCAAAGAGGTTGAAACTGCCCTCCGAGATCCTCCTAGGGAGGTGGTGACCTGAAGCCAGGTCACTGGAGCAGCTCTGGCCTGGACGCAGTTGTGATAAGGCCACCATTCTCTAAGGAGTCCCTTTGTTTGGGGCTTCGAGCAAGGTTTGCACAGCCTTCCAGGTCCAAGAGGAATAACCTGCCCTGCGGGGAGCTTGTGCTTGGCTTGCCATCGGCTTGCTAGGGCCCTGGGATGACAAAGGCAGAGATGCTAAGAGACTGGCAGATCTGAGAGGCAGCTGCGGAACCCTTCCCCCCTCCCAGGGGCCTGACCTCTCAAGGCTCCAGGGAAGCAGAACACTGGACAGACCAGATCCTCAGAACTGGATCCTGCAGCCCCTAATACTGTCCTCTGCCTCTGTACATAGAAGAGCCTGTTTATTTTTCATTATCGGATTTGTTTTGCAGAGCAAAGTCCACATGACCCTCTCTCCTGGCTCCCTCTAGGGGTTCCCGGGTGCAGGGTGCAGGGGGAGGCCGTGAGAGGGTCCAGCAGAATCTCAGCCCTTCTCTCCCTCGCCGCTCTCTTCCCTCAGTGTCTGCTGGTGCGCAGCAGCGGCAGCTGCAGCCTCCTTCTCCTTCAGCCTCAGAGCCGCGGCCTTCTTCTCCTGCTCTGCGTGACTCTTCATGTGAGCGCTGCGGCTCTTCACCTTGAAAAACACCCTGCAGAGGGCAGGAGGGGCTCAGGTGAGAGCGAGCCACACCACAGTGGGGTGTGGCACCCTTCACTCAATATTCCCTCAAACTCTAACCTGCCCACCTAGCCCCTATCTTCCCCCCTCTCACTAGTAATGGTGCTGCTCCCCTCCCTTCAAACCATGCCTGCCCCATGATGTCATTACCCTGGAAACCCACTGAGCCAATCAAAAGCCAGACCCACGGTGCCCCAATCCCAGCAGCACCTATACCTCACATGGTGTCCAGGTCCCCGTGGAGACAAGGCTGGGACATCCTACCTGCCGCATTTTTTACAAGGAAAAGTGTTCTCCTGGTTTTGGGTTTTATTAAACGCCTCAGGTTTCTTCTTCTTCTCTGTGAAAGGCAGTGCCCTTCTTGACTTCCCTGGCCCCTCCCTCGGCTTCTCTGAGGGCTGAGCACCTGCAGGCCCCGGGGCATTGGGTTCATGGCTCCGGAGGATGAGGACATCATTGGCCTGTGGGCAGTCAACAAAGAGGGTGTGTTTTAGAGGGGAGTGTGGACTCAGAATTCTGGCACCTCAATGGCCAGGGGGTCCTAGACACTCATACATTCCTGCCAAATGGTCACCTAGTATCCCCCTTCCCATGACAGGG
Organism: Microtus pennsylvanicus; assembly: GCF_037038515.1. Classification (NCBI taxonomy): domain Eukaryota; kingdom Metazoa; phylum Chordata; class Mammalia; order Rodentia; family Cricetidae; genus Microtus; species Microtus pennsylvanicus. The sequence continues at coordinate 31,640,447 of NC_134592.1, read as the reverse complement.
CCCCCTTGGCTGCCTCCAGGAGGCAGCTGCTGATGTGGGAGTGACATCTTTTTATCTGTTGTTTCATTGGTTAAGTAATAAAGAAACTGCTCGGCCCTCTGATAGGGTGGAATTTAGATAGGCGGAGTAAACAAAACAAAATGCTGAGAGAAAGAAGCAGATTCAAGGCAGTCGCCATAATTCTCCCACCAGACACAGCCGCAGGTTAAGATCTTCCCTGGTAAGCCACCTCGTGGGCTACACAGATTATTAGAAATGGGTTAGATCAGTATGTAAGAGCTAGCCAATAAGAGGCTGGAACTAATGGGCCAGGCAGTGTTTAAAAGAATACAGTTTCCGTGTAATTACTTTGGTTAAAGCTAGCCAGGTGGCGGGAAGCACCCCCTCCGCTCTTATTTCTACAAGCTGCAGCTTGGGCTGGCTCTAGTTCTATCACAAAGTGGCTGGCACAGTTATTCCAGCCACACCTTGGCAGCTATAGGCCTGAAGACTTCTGGCTCTGCGCTCGTGGTTTCTGGTGTTTCGTCCAATCATGGATGTGCCAGGTGGAAGGGAGACAGGTCCTGGGGGGGGGGGGGAGCCCAGTCTCCAGAAAGTTCCTAGTGTAATGATAGGGACACATGGGATGGCCACTTGCTGAGGAAATGCTGGTAGGGAAAACCAGAAGAGAAAGAAGGTCCTAACGCTGCACGCCCCAAGGAGGTTACTGCTTTGGCCTCAGGCCAGGAACCCCACATGGCCTGAGTCACCCCTCAAAGTGTTCACAAAGACAGCACGGACACTGCACAGCCCCGACAGAAGAGCAGCCCAGCGGAGGGAGAGCAAGCAGCTGTGTTTAGCAAACAGGTGCTCTGCGGGCATTAACACATTCCAGCCCTCCTGATAGGGCCACAGGGAGACGCCTTGCTTAGCCTGGGAAGGGCACAGAGCCCTCCACTCAGTACAAAGACCTGGGGTGTGCCTTCAGGCAAGTGAAACGGTATCTCTGGACCCAACCCCCATCTGCTGAGTGGAAGTCAGCACTCAGCCCAGTTGTTGTAAGAAATTAGCGAGATAATGGACATCTAACACTCAGCAGAGAACATAAAGGGCCATTATTGGCGGTGTCATAGGCCCAGCTCTATCTCAGACATTCTTGTCAAGTGCATGCTCCAGGATAGCCGTGACTGACCTACAGCTTTTGAGTGCTTCCCCCACGTGCACACATCTATTGGTTTCTCAAAAGGCTTTTCCCTCTGACTATGAGACACAGAAATGTGTGTGTGTGTGTGTGTAATATATATGTATATACACGTATATTGCAGACTAGCTGCATCACCTTCAACCTCAGTTTCCTTATCTATAAAATGAGGTTCATAATAACCCATACCACACACGGTTGAGACCCAAATAAGTTAAGAGCACAAAGTACTTGGTCCATTTCCTGAACTATAACCACAAGAACCACTAGGGTCTTGCTCTGTACCCCCACCCACATCCCCTAGCTCCACCTTCCTGGCCCTGCTGGGAGATGAAGGTGAGGGTCACTTACCGCCTCATTGGCCTGTAGTGTCTGTGTGGCTTTGACAGCAGCCGCCCGGCGGCTGCGCTCTCGGCCCTCTTCCTGCTCTCCCTTCTCCTGGGGTTCTGGCACCTCCTCCTCCCCCTCCTCTTTGGGCTCTTTCACGTCCCTCTTGGGCTCCAGTCTCTCTTCACTTGGGGGCTCTCTGCTGGAAGGAGGCACCCTTGGGAACTTCTGAGATGTCTATAGGAGACGAAAATGAGCCCAGTCAATCCAGAGCGTGGACTCTGAATCCAGTCAAGGCTCTGAAGCACCTGCTGGTCCCGCAGCCCTGTCTGGGCCCTGTCCTAAGTCACAGCCCTCCCATGGCCAGTTGGCCTGGAAACAAGGTAGTCTTGACCCTGGGCACCCTCAGGATGAGACAGAGCCAGGGCTAGGGAGGGAGCATGCCAAGACCCACAAACCACCTGGCCTTCTGGATAGATGCCCAGAATCTTCTGGGCACCCTTTGGGCAGAGTGACCTCAGGGTGTGCCAGACAGGAGCTCTGAGCTCCTGTTTAACTATCTATGACATTTTCTGTATCTCTACTTCCCATTCGCAATACGGGGACCAAACTACAGCCTGATCTCAACGGAGCACGCTGCCAAGTATGGACTTGTGACTTAGAGACGATATCGAGGGGATACGTGGCAAGGAATGAGATCACAGCATCTTTCAAGGACGAGGTCGGGGTTGCTGTTATTGTGTCCCTTCTGCTTCCCGAGACCTGGCGATCTGTTTACGAGAGACATCGGCCCTGTGTCTCAGAGCCCTAGCAGGCCATTACAGCATGTAGCTGGCATTCAGTAACAGTGGCTTTCATACGTACTGATTTTTCCCAGTAACTCCTATTGACAGGAAACAATACTGGTTACCTATTTATGATTGTAATACAAGGCTTCCCTTTTGAGAAAAAAAAAATGAGTTGACTTAAAAAAAATTAACAAAAGTAGTATGGGACATGAAAGAAATAGTAACAGTGGCGCGTGCTAAGGCACGGACAGAGCAGAAACCATAATGGCGGAGCAAGGGCGAGAGCCGGGGAGGCAGGGCGGTGAAGCTGGAGCTGCTGACTCTCCAGTGTTCTGCATTGGCACCATCTACCGATCCCAGCCGTGGATGAGGGAGACCGCAAAGGGCCAGGGCCTGGGCTACCAGCCCCTGGGGACTGTCAGGGACCCTCTTTTCCTCTGTCTACCCTCTATAAACGCCAGGAGTCTGGCCTCGAGCTTCCGGCTAGGTCCTGGCCCCAAGTGCTACCAAGCATGAGGCAGGCAGAGGCCGCAAAGGACTCACCTTAATGTCCACTTCAACTTCCTCCTGGGCCGACTTCTCATCGCTCGTGTCCACATCGCCAAAGGTGAGCGTCCCGTTGCGGCCAATTTTCACCTGTTTCTTGTAGGTGTAGTAGAACTCCACACACTGAGCCACAGTCTTGGTCTGGATCTGAAGCAAAGCCAAAACTGAGGTCAGAGGGAGCCGCTATGGCTCACTGTTCTCATCTCTGCATCTTCCCTTTAGCCTTAGGCAAAAAAAAAACTAAACCCAAAACCCCACTTCTCAATGCCTGCTCCTCAACAAAGTCCTGACCAGCGCAATCAATGGCGGCTTCTGCACCGTTTCAATGAGTAACACCTGAAGGATCATAGCAGAATTTCTGGGGAGATTTGACTGTGGACTAGACACTAAAGGGCTGTGCCATGAGAGGCCACACTGGGCCAGCAGGGTCAGTAGGGGCTTAGGTCAGCTGGGTCACAATCGGCACCCTGCAGTATGATTGATATGATTGAGCTTTCTTATCCCTCATAAACTTCTCAGAAGTTCGCACGGCTCCTCTCCCGGGTGAGATGGGGCTCACCACCCTGACCTCTGCTTTTTCACTTGTGAATATTAGTGAAGGATGCGGGAGCCACTAGCTCATCTCCGTGGGCCTCTTAATATCCAGTTTAAACTGACTGCCATTGCTTAGGGCAGTTTTATTTAAAAATAATCGCCCTGCCCCTGTACTGGGGATTGAACATAGCACCTTGAACAGGCTAGGCAAATGGTCTACAATTAAATAGTACTCTCATTCCTCCCGGGTTTGTTTTGTTTTTTTTTTGAATTCTGAGTCTCACTTAGGTAACTAGGCTGGCCTTGAACTCTGAATTTATGACCCTCCTGCTACACCCTCCCAGACAGCTGCAATTACAGGCCGATTACCCTCCAGACCCAGCTGTAGCTAACTTTCAATGATTAGCTGAGGCAGAGGGAGGATGAAGAGGTAGGTGTGTGTCCTTCACTGGTTCGTGTTTAGATGCAGACAGAGAAAGAGAAGATAAAGGGACAAACAATAAACCTGGTCAACCTCAACAAGGCGTTTTTAATGGGTGCTTGTGGAACTGCTCTTCTCCATTTGGTCACTTTCAAGCTAAAGTAAAGAGTCTCTGGGTAACCCTCCACATACAAAGCTGGATGAAATACAGCAGTGCAAACTTCCCTCATCAACCTGAGGAATGCTTTTACTCCTCTCCCGGAGCGGAGCCAAGTAAAGAAGAGCAATGTCACGTCGGGGAAGATTCAGGGAGGCTCTCCTAGCCTTGCTACCAACTGCCAACAAAGGGCCACGCGTCCTAAGGCCAATCACGTGTGAAGGGCAAACAGTATTGATGTCAGAACCATGAGATCACCTCCATGGTCCTCTTGGACTCTGACATCTGCCCTCCCATTTTCAAAGATCTATTTGACCACTGGGTTTGGGTCGAGCAATACATTCCCACACATTTTCTCCGACACTTCCCTGCTTGTCCCCCAGGTTTGGCCACATCTAGCCTTAAAGTCCTGTCTGGAGAGCTCAGAGGTCAGCAGAGGATTCTCTGAGCCAGCTGTGGTTGACCAAGCTGTTTCTGAAGCTACCTGATGGCAGCGATGGGGCCGAACTCAGGGACACGAGGCAAGCACCCTGCCACCTGGGCACTGGGCGAGTGACCACAGAACCCTCGGCTTGCCCCTGCTCACCAGCTTCTGCACCAGGAAGAAGTCTTTCTTATAGATGGCAATGCCCTTGTTGAACAGCTTCCTCTCAGCCATCTTCCACTGGTCAGAGCCTGAAAAGCAAAGACGGTACCAGGTTGTGAGTCAGGGAGGAACACGAGCATCTGTACCGTGAGCATCTCTGACCCACTGAAGGTGGGAGGTCATCCACATCTGTTTGGCCACTCATTACCAGCTTCCTGAAGCCTCACTCCCCTTGCTTGTCAAACGGGAATGAACGCTAGAACCTGTCTTTCCAGATGCTGTACGGCAGAATGACCTTTTGGGGCTCTGCCTGGAGATGTGGGTCTAAAGGAGACTGAACAACAGTAGTTACTGGGATTACACGATTGTATCAATGCCCCTCTTACAGGACAGCATCTAGAATAAGACATGCACTCCAAGGTCCACGTTGCAGGTACATGGAATCAGTTGATTGCACTCCCTAGCTGCTGGCCTTTCTACCTATGACTTGGGAGTTTTTTTGGCTTGGATTCCAGCCTACCCATCTGATGCTTTCCCTATAAAGTCATGGAGAGCCCCCACTTGGCCTTCATATTAGTTTCCTTGCTCTGACTTTTGGCTGGCTCTCTCTGTCCCCACTCCCAATCAGGGCTGTGACTAAGCACTGAGCAGGGCCCCACCTCTGCAGGAGACCCCTAAGGTTCTGGACCACAGGACCACCCCAGTCAGGCCCACCTGTGTAGTGATAAGTTGCCAGCGGATGATTGTGGGGCCGCACTGGCTTCTTCAGTAGCAGCTTATTCAGTGTTTCCTGGAGGGGAAGAAAGAGCTGTCAGGAAGCTAGCAACAAGTCGCAGTGAAGGATGAAGTATCCCGGGCCTGGGCAACATGCAAAGGACCTCTGCAAGCTCTGGAGAGAGCAAGCACGCACGCACTCTTGCCTTAACTGCTGTGAGACAGGGCATATGGGGGAAGTGGGGTTGCTGAGGATTCCAGCCACGAGACCACTGCAGGAATGCTCAACCAGAAAGCAAGCAGTATGGACAGAGAATGCCCCTGGTGACAATGCGGGGAGGCGGAGCTACTGACCCAGAAGCCGGGACTGGATTCAACAGCAGAATCTTGCATACCCAGGTAGGGTCTGCAACTAAAGTTCCCTTAGGCCAAACTCCAATACCCTCTACCTTGATAAAACCCTTGCAGCTACCTCAGATCACCATGCCAAGTCACCTGAGTGCTCAGGAAGCCAAGGCAAGGTGGGCGGGCAATCGTGATTGTGAGGAGAAAGAGAAAATACCCCCCATCAGAACATACGCAGAAGAGCAAATATAAATCAACGAAATTTTACACCACTAGGCCTGGTCCTGGCAGCAGACAGGGAGGGATCAGTACCTGTTTTCCTAAGGGACCCCCCCCAAATTAACAAGGCTTACTTACCAGGATGTCTCCCCGAGACTCATGCAGATAGTGCAGGGCCAGTTCCTGATTGGTGCCAGCACCAGGGAAAATGCTCGAACAGGCAGCTGTCAGCAGGTCATCCACTGGATTCGCCAGAGCATCGGGAGGGCAGCAGGAAATCACGTTCAGTGCTGGGCCTTGTGGGACCCAGCCTGCCCATCTGCCCACCAGTCTGCCATGCCCGGTCACTGGAGACCTCTCCTTACCTTGCCTCTGCTTCTCCCAGCTATTCTCAAGATGCTCCCATGGCTGCCACACCAAGTCAGCCTTATGGGGGTCTGCAGCTGCCAGGGCACGGTCTCTCATCATGGGGATTTCTGCTTGGAACCGGGTACCAACGTTGATCCGTCTGCAGGGGCAGAGAGGCAAGGAGTGAGGGCTCACCTTGTGAGGTCAGGGAACCTGACTCTGTCCTTAGGATGTGAAAGAAACTGCAGCTGGCAGGTGCTGAATGCAACAAGGCCTTGGCTGGGTGCCGGGAATCTGGCATCTGGTGTGATCAGAAGGGCAGGACTTAGAGGCTGAAGAGTGGACAAGCAACTCCACATCTGACAGACAGAGAGTCTCTTGGACACCCGCCCCGACCTAGCTCTCCCTAGTGGCAGATTCAAGCCAACCTGCTCCTTACCTTTCCTCTCCCTGCAACTTCCACACAAAAGCTGGCAGAAGACAGCACAGAGCCCAGGGCTGAATACAGAAGCCCAAGGAGACTGTCTCTGTGCAGGCCCCATGGGACCCTCCTCCTGCTCCCAACGCTAACCTGCCACACACTAGGCCCACCTGGCCACCCACACACACGGCCTGGGGCAGGGCTGCACTTACGGTTCGATGCTCACGGGGGTGGCCTCCCCCATCACAGAGAGGACGGGCGGGGTGACTTCAGAACTATCTATGGGCAAAGAACATATCGGTAAATGGCCCCTTCAGGAAAACACTCCCATCCTAGGCGGCTGTCCTGCATGCATAAGAGTCACCATGGTGACTCACTAAGAACACTTGGAACTCAGGCATCCTCTGTCCCTGCTCTGCAACCTGATGACGGTGCACCTCGGGGCCTTTATTAACTATGCGGGCAACTCAGTTTTCCCATCTGCAAAAAGGGGTTATTTCTTTGTCTCCTGGGGGGGAGGGCATGAGAATTCTGAATTAAATAAGAGCCTGGTACTGCATGACCACCAAGCCCAGCTCCTGCTCCTGGAAGCCCCCATTCCCCACAGGCTTCAGTTTACAAAGAGGTTTAGGCTGGAGGCACAGCAGGGATGATGGGAAGGGAGGGTCCTCTTTTATAATTGTCTTCTCATTTCCTCTCCGGACTTTTCTGCCTCACTCTTGTTCAAGTTCATCTTAAAGTAGGACTAGATCAAGGCACTCACTCGCTCAAAACAAAACAATACACAAAACCTCTGCAGCGTGAGACAAAACCTGAAACCCTCAGCTCTCAAGGCGGTTCCACCTCCCAGTGCTCAGCCCCACTCCACGCTCGCAGCACCCTGCCCGCCCCTCCCTCTCTCCAACTTAGCCACTTCCCAAATTCTTTCCTTATCTAAGCAGGCCAGAGCCTGAGGTCAGCCCCATTCACAGGGTGCAGGGCCCACCCTGCTAGGAACCACAGCTTTTCTGTCTCTCAAGCTTTCTTGTCAATTCCCTAATGATCCTGCCCTGTACTTTCCTTAGACTGGATAAGGGCTTCTGGAGCCTGCAGGATCCAAGTTCAAGGTCTTACACCCAACGTGGTGGGCAGACTGACACTTCCTTGGCTCTTTTCTGTGACTTCCAGCACAAACTGAGCCAGGGAGAGAAACTTCCCCGGGGAAGCAAAGCCTATGTCTGTCAGCAGAGGGCAATTTCCACCCACAGACAGCAGGAGGCACCAGAGAGCCACACCATGGTGAGCTGTGGGGTGGAGGTTAACTGCACCTGTGAGACTCAACTGTGGGCGATCAGGTGATTCCGTTTTCCAAGGGAAAAGAACCCCTTCTCTCCGTGAAATGTGAAATGGTCAGTTTTAGGCCTCGCTGTTTGTGAAGCCTGCTCTTGACCAAAATGACCGCTCAAACAGGCCCAGGAGACCAGGTCAGTCACCTAATAAAAACAATGCTAACCTATGTGATCTCTACCACAACCTAGGGAGGTAGCTATTAGGCTGACCCAGAGGAAACTGCTGTTTGTGGATCTAATAGATGAATATCACGGTAACTCCACCATCAGCCAAGCATGACCAATCGAATCCCTGCTGAATAATGAAAAAACTGAGTGTTTGGGCAGTTAGACACGCCCAAGGCATGTGACAGTAAACAGTAGAACCATGCCTCACACCACCCGCCCGCTCTGGAGGAGACAGGAGAGTTCTTCTTCCAGCCTCCAGCCGCACAACCACCCAGAGACTGCACGGCCTTTCCCCTGCATTCCCCACCAGCACAGCCACCAGGTCACTTACTAGAACGGAGCAGGGTACGGTGGGCACTCTTTGGCGTGATAGGAGGGGCTGGGATGCTGTTGGTCGATATGATGGCATTGAAGTAGAGGCCGGACCCTTCCCGAACAGGGCTGAGAATGGGGGGCGGTGTGTAGGGGGGCAGCTCAAAGCTGCGCTCAGAGGGGTGGTCAGCTAGGCGGACAGGAGAACGCAGGTGGCTCTGGTAGGGGGTGATGTTGGAGTAGACAGGGGGCGCGATGAAAGTGCCCGCCTTGGTGGGGATGATGAGGGGCTCCGGCCGCGGCCGCTGCTTTGGTTTCCTCATGGAAGGCTCCCCCTCCAACTTGGCGTTTGGGTCTTCAGCCTAGACACGGAAACAGAAGCTCAGCCTTCTGTGTGTCCCCAGAAACCTGTAGTCTTGACTGGAGCCTGCCGCTGTCATCTCTGAAATTATCTGCCCGCTGTACCCACCCAGACGGCCTGAAAGAGGAGAAGGCCCAAAAGCCCAGCCTAGTGTCTCCTCCCGGCAGATTCCGGCCAGAGCGGTGTAGGTCTTGGGAGCCACCTGTTTCACATCTGAGAAACGGGGAGGGATCCTGTCAAACCCTAAAAATTATTCTCAGTTCTAAATCTGGGTCCCGGGCCATAGCTCCCATCAATGCTGCGATGTATGCACTAGGGAAAGAGTCCAGTTAGGAAGGGCCCGGATGCTCACTACACTGCTCGGACAGGATCTATCACCCTTGCTGGCTATTTACAATGGCGGATTGCCCGTGCGCATCTTCCCTTTTTTATACATATATAGAAGACTGAATTTGTTTTTACTTATGTGTACACATACGTCTGTGTGAGTGTCTGCCATATGTGTGTGGGTACCCAAGGAGTTCATGAGGGAGTAGGAGCCCCCGGAGCTGGAAGTACAGGTGGTTACGAGTTGCCCCAGTAGCGCCAGAAACCCATCTCCTGTCTGAGGAAGAGCAGCAAGCGCTCTTAGCTGCTGAGCCATTATGCCAACCCACTGTGAATGAGGAAAAGGAGGAGACACTACCAGACCTGGCAGCAGTGAAGATCCAATAAGTTAGCATGTGGAAATGAACAAGCCTGCTTGCCTTTGTGGCAACGGAGACCGAATCCAGGGTCCCACGTGTGCGAGCCAAGCACCCTACACTGAGCGCCACCTCCCACCCACAGGATTTCTCCCTCTAAACTGACATTCAGACCCTCAGCCTGGAGAGGGCAGCAGAACAAGGATGGCTCAGCCTGTAGAGTACTGTGAGCTAATCTGTGGAAATCGATCCTCTGCAGCTGGAGCAGCATTCCTGTTCTAACGAAGGGCCAGGCTCTGCATGGGATAGAAGCCTGCACCGTGTGCCAGAACCCGAGCTGGGAAGGAACCCACAGGATGCAACAGGAGTCTTTTCCTGCAGAACGTTAACTTGGATTAGGTCTGCTACTGTCAGAGGATAGCCCACCCATGTTGTCAGGGGCTGGCCTTCCTAGCTCACACTTCGCCCATGTGGTACACCTGTAGCATGGTTAATAAAAAAAAAAAAACCCAGAGACAGATATCAGGGCTCAACCTGAAGGTCAGAAAAGCAAAACAGCCAGCTACTGGCTCTTACCTCGACCTCAGTCTGAAACAGCAATCCTGCCTCTAGGAATCTCAGAATGAGACTGTGCCTGAGAGCTGTCTCCTCCTGTCTTATATTCCTCTCTAGTGCTGGGATTAAAGGCGTGCACCACCACCTCCTGGTTTCTATGACAAACTAGCATGGCCACTGGGATTAAAGGTGTGTGACCACTGCCTGGTCTGTAAGGCTGGCCACCGAGGCCATTTTACTCTTTGATCGTCAGGCAAGCTTTATTTATTAAAATACAAATAAAATATGCTCTATGGGCTTCTATACAGAATAAAAAGCAGGGCCAACAAGAAATAGCCTAACCCTCTCAAAGGGGAAACAAACAGCTGTCGTGGGTAAACAGCTCCTAAGCTATCTCTGGGCACACAATAAACCAAGCCAGCCAAGGGGGCTCTCTGCTTCTGAGGCCCTGGCATGACCTTTACTCTGTCCTGTGTGCCCTCGTTTCCCTTCTACTAATTAGGATGAACTGAGACCATTCATTCTTCCGCCTTTAGGGGAACAGTCTAACTACATAGGAAAGAAAAGAAAAGAAAAAACCACAGTTGACCTATGCTCGCTGTCAACTTGAAGCAAACCAAACATATCTAGAAAGAGAGATTCTCAGCTGAGGAACTGCCTCCACGGATTGGGCATCTGCGAATCTCAGCTGAGGAACTGCCTCCACGGATTGGGCATTTGCTAATTGATGTGGAAGGGCCCAGGCTACTGTGGGCAATCCACCCCTGGCCGGGCAGTGTAGCACCAAAAATAAAAACCCAGAGTCAGATATTGGGGTTCAACCTGAAAACCAGAAAAGCAGCCAAGCCACTAGAGAAGTCTTACCTCTACCAAAGTTGAGTGATTGCAGACTAGGCAGTCAGAGCCTTTCTCTCCTCCCATTTTATATTCCTTTTAGTGCTGGGATTAAGGGTGTATGACTCCCTAGGACTGCGATTAAAATGTGAGCTACCAGCACTTGGATTTGTTTCTGCATTCATCTTGTGTAGCCCAGGGTGGCATTGAACTCACAGAGATCTACCTGCCACTGTCTCCCAAATCCTGGGATTAAAGATGTATGCCACCACTGCCTGACCTCTAGTGGCTTAGCTTTGCCCTTCTGATCATCAGGCAAGCTTTATTTATTAAAATATAAATAAAATATCACTATGGGGTGGTCCTGGGTTCTTTAAGAAAGCAGGCTGAGCAAGTCAGAGGGAGTAAGCCAGTAAGCAGCGCCCCTCCATGGTCTCTGCACAGGCTCCAGCCTCCAGGCTCCGGCCTTGAGTTCTGTCCTGACTTCCCTTCACATTGGACTGTAAACTCTAAGATGAAACAAACTCTTTCCTCCTCAAGTTGCTTTTGATCTGTGTGTTTATTACAGCAGCAGAAAACTGATTAGAGCAGGAGCTAAATGCCTCCCCGAGGTGCTAGGCAATCCCATACAAAACCAGTCCAACTATTTGTAGGGAAGAGACTTAAACTGTTACGAATATTTCTGACTTTTAAGATGTGATAATGCTACTGAGACTATTTTAAAAAGGAAGGAGGGTGACAGGGAAGGGCGGAAGGAGGGAAGGAAGGAAAACAGACTGTATGTATGAATTCAGATATAACCTAAAAATATTTGTGGGTAAGATGATACAATGTGTTAAATGTGCCTCAATATAATTCAGGGTCATGAAAGTATTGCTGAAATAAGACTGGCTGTATTTTGATGCAACTGAAAACGGGGTCACGATTAAGCATTCTTTCACTGGACCCCTCTCTGTTTTTATGCATGATTGGAAATGTCAATATTACAATGAAACATACAAAAGAAATATAAACAAAAGATAAACACAAAATGAGACCCCAGAAAGCAGACAGCCTTGGGCTGACTATCCTGCAGTATCTCACGGTAATCTTGGAGCCCGCTGGTTTAACGGAAACCCTCACAGGCAGGAACCCAGAAGATGCAATCCAGGGTCAGCTCTGCCATTACCTGGTCAGTGCCCAGGCTCCTTCCTACGCACTCTCAAGACAAGCTGCCAGGCCTCAACGTCCAGCCTCTAACACAAACTGAAGATGGGCAAGGAACCTGGGGCCTGCACATGTCAGGCAAGTGCCCTACCACTAGGCTGTACCAAGTCACCAGCACTAAGGTTGAGAGTAATTGGCACCCCAAGAACACACTCATATGGGGATTTAATCCTCAAAGCCTGATGTCAACAGTATTAAGCAGGTGGAAACTGAATTCCAGATGGTATGTAGAGGCAGGGAGGTGACTGATTAGGTTTAGATACGGTCATGACAGCGGAGCCACCGCTGTTGACTCCTGGGTGGCCTCACAAGAATGCAATCAGAGACCAGAGACAGACACATGTGTTCCCTATCTTTTTCTCCGTGGGGCTCTGCAATTATCTCGAAACTCTGCCTGCAAGATGATTATCACCAGAAAAGGCCCCTGGACTTTGCGGCTCTGGATCAACAAGCCAAACTAAAGCTGTTCATTCTGTGAGCCTGCCTTGGGTGTTTGGTCGGATTAATACAGTCTCTGGACTTTTCTGGACCTGTTGCTTCACATATGAAGCGGAGGTGCTGACTAGGTAGCTGCTCCTTCTTACCCACTCTCGACACAAGCTGCCAGGCCTCAACTTCCAGGCTCTAACACCAACTTTCCCCCAACCACAGCACAAGACCTTAGAGAGCTGATAAGCTTGAATTAATTACCTCACAATAATCCTGAAGGCCCTGCCTCTTGTTCCTATTATGGAGAACAGGCGTGCAGGCATGCAGGCTAGCTCTCCAACCAAACAGACAGGAAATCTGAACTGAGTAGAAAAGACATTCCTGAAGATGTCAGAACAAACAGCTTGACAAAAAATTAAAGAACCAAGATCTGGGGTGGGTGTGGGGTCAAAAAGGATGACATCCAAGGTGGGGAGATGTAAACTGAGCAATATTGAAGGAAAAAAGATTTCATAGAAAAAATAAATACAGGAGGGCTGGGGAGATGGTTCAGCAAGGAAAGTGCTTGACACGCAAACATGAGGACCTGAGTTTGGATCCCCAGAACCCACATAAAAAAAGCCAGATGTAGTGACAAACATCCGTAATCCCCAGACGTGGAAGGGGGAGACAGGAGGATCACTGGGGCCTGCTAGCAGCCAGTTTACCTGAAGCATCAAGGTCCCGGTTCAGTAAGAGACCCCATCTCAGAAACTACGGTGAAAAGTAACTGGGAAAGACATCCCTCTGGCCATCACAGGTGCACACAGGCAAGCATGCACATTCGCACACGTGTGCACATGTACACACTCTAACACACAAGCGCTCAGGTAGTTATCCATTTTCAAGATATTCAGTGCTAAGGGTCTGGAGAGATGGCTCAGCAGTTAAGAAAGAGCACTGGCTGCTCTTCCAGAGGACCCAGCTTCAATTCCCAGCTCCCTCATGGTGGCTCACAATTAACTGTAACTCCAGTCCCAAGGGAACCTGACATTGTCTTCTGGCTTCCACGGGCATCAGGCCCATACACCTTACATTACATAGACATACATACAGGCAAAACACCCGTTCACATATAAACAACAAATGGGGAAGAAGAGGCAGCAGCAGAAGTATCAGGAGTAGCTGGGTCAAAGAGCTCCTGAGCTAGCCTGCATTGCACAGCCTTTGCTTTGTCTAAGCCGTGGCTGGGTCACTATGCAGAAATCCAAATAAGAAGCCCTACGAAAGTAACCACTGAAAGAGAAATAATTATACATAGTTAACAAAGGGGAGATAGGAGCGACAACCCCAGTCAATTTAAAGCATGGGGGTTGGGGGGGGGCAGATCACGGCAAAGACAGGATGATGTAAACAGCGTTAACAGCGGGTGATAGAGTTCAACCACGGAATATCAGTAATTACATTAAGCAGAGATTCTATCAGTGGAGTCTAGAAAAGTAGAGCTCCATGCAGACAGTAGAATGGCTGCTGTCAAGGGCTAGAGCAGGAGTGAGGCCTGGGAAGAGGATTAAAGGAACAGTTTCAGAGGCCTACTGTACCTCAACGGCTTTCACACTCACCGTATTTCACTCAGAAACACTGCTAAGAGACCAGATCCTACATGCTCCCACCACAAAAAAATAAAGACGTTAGTTAATAATTATGCTAATTAGCTTGGTTTAGCAGGTCTACTACTACATACATACACACACATATTGACTACATACATACACATTGACTACACACACACACACACATATATAAAGCATCATATTGCAGACCATGCACACAATTTTTATTAGTAAGTGAACAGAAGAATAGAAGTTGTATTGATGTTCTTATTAAAAAGGTTGTTAGGCTAGAAAATGGCAAACCGCGATTGTATATGACTTGAAAATATTTCTGAAGGACACAGAGAAGATGAAAGCGGAAGGATAGAAAGATACGTGCTGCCAACACTCATCAAAGACATGCTAAACACCAAACGATGAGAAAGATGAAGAGAAACTTCTCACACTCTCATCCAGGTCTGAACATGTACACACTCAGAACAGCCTATCAGAACGCACAAGGACAGAAAAGACCAAAGACGACTGCAGTCTTAGTGGGAGGCTCCAAGGTGCTCAGCTCAGAACGGAACAGAACAAGCAAACACTCTGCACCTCAGGAGCTAGCTCAGGGCCTTCTCGAGGAGCCAACAACAAAAAGATTCACATCCTAGATTCTCTGCAGTGATCACAATTTCAGGTATGAAACGGTCTCATGCCCTCTGTGTTCCTTAGTACAGTTTGATTTGGAAAAGAAAAATAGTATCTCCCTGACAACTGGAAAGATGGATTCGTGGTTAAGAGCCCTTGGATGCTCTTCCAGAGGACCAGCATTGCACTCCAGGTACCCACATGGTGGCTCCTACTGTCCACAACTACAGTTCTCCTGGATATTGCATGCATGTGATAAACAGACATAAAATAAAGAAAAATAGTATCTCCCCGGATACTCGAAGCATCTACTGCTTCCCTTGGAGTCTTTGTAGCTAGAAGCTCCGGGCACTGGGGAGGATACCTGAGCTGGAGCATCCGTCCCGGGAACTCGGGTGGACCGCCTGCGGGTAACGATGACCGATGGCTTGTGCTCAGGGGGGTACTGTTCAAGACCCTTCCCGTCCTCATCACCACTTCCCACTTGGGCCACCTCAGCTGGACCCACCGTCCGCACAGGGACCGACACCGGGATGATGAGGGGCACCATTCCACTCTCCTCTCGAGCTCGCTTGGCAGCTAAGGCAGGCTCAGAAAACTCCACCCCACACTTGGCAGTGGAGGCCAGCACACTTTTCCGCTTCTCCTCTGAGCCGTTGGCATCCTGGAGAAGAGGGAGATTAGATTAGTGGGAGGCAATGAGGTTCAGAAGATGAGACCCCATTTGACTCCCATGCCCATTCATTTCAGCAACGCTACCACCCACTCCCTGGTCTTTGACAACCTGGCATTTCTGGACCACCCCTCTTCCTCGACATTTCAGATACTCTCCACGCCCCCCTTCTGCCTGGCTGTGCCACCCTGGCCTGAAGCAGGTGATTCCAAGGGGTCACTTCAGCCCACAAACAGCTTCAGCTGCTTAGCATCCAGCGTACAGGGTGCGACACACAAGAAAGGGCCTTGCTGTGGCAAGCTAAAGGGAGGTCTCTGAAGCTCTTTTCTCATGGCTACCTGACCGGAGGGAAGGCCCTAAAACTCTGCAGCCTCCTATGTGTCTACCTGGACCTAAAGACAACATTAGCTGCAACTTCTAAGGAAGAAAAGAGTAAATACTGGTCAAATACGAGGTGTCTATGCAGACTACACCATCCTGCAAGTTCCTAACTGGCTCAACTTCTTTACAGGAACCTGGGACAGGAGATCTACCCTTGCTGTTGTGTTTGATGAGAAGTTACATTTGAGCAAGTAGAAAATAAAACTGAAACCCCAAGTTAACACAAGTGCTCAAATTCTGTTTGGTTTTCCTCCCTTTAAAAAAATGACCTTTACTGCAGCGTGATTTACAGCCAACCAAGCAAACCTACTTTAGGTCCCATTTAATGACTTTGACATGCACCATCTCTGTAACCATCTGCACACTCTTGAAACTTAGAATACTGGCTCTCGGCACCCCCTACTGCCAATCCTCATTTCACGTGAAGAAGCCAACAAGGACTTTCCTGTCCACCAACCTCCCTGTGTAGAACGCTCAGCATCCCTGCAGGTTGTTCGGGTGCCTCCTGCAGAGGTTTTCGGGATGCGGAACTTTCACTTCCTTTAAATAGCTGAGAAAACTGCCCAATAAGTCTAGCATCGTTTATTTCCCACTCCACCCCAGCCCTGCCTGATGGGATGCCAGGTGCAGCCCTCATTCTCACCTGCAGTGAGGCCAGCTCCACCGCCTTCTGGGCCAGTGTCAGCAAATTAGCCTCCTGGGACGCCCTGCGCCTCCGTCTTGTGCTGTGGATCACCCCACCTCGCAGCATCTGTCCGCAGTCTCCTAGGCCCCCCGCCCTCATGACCTCCTCATTACCCACGGCAGGAGCCTCCCGCTCCCGACCGTTGGGTGCCAGTCTCTCCCCATCGGCCAGTAGCTGAGACTCCCTTAGTTCTAATGAGAATCCCAGGGCTTCAGAATGGGGCTGCCCCAGGGAGCCCGGTGGTGGCTGCTGAAGAGGCCAGTGATGTAGAAACAGATTGCCTGTGGGCTCCTGCCCAGGTTGGGTGCCAGCTCCTCCGTCGAGGGAGTTGGAAGGCAGAATCCCCTCCTTGGAGAGACGGCGGGAGCGCCGTGGGAAGGCCATCTGGGGCTGAGGTAGCACAGGCTGTGGGGCGGAGTCCTGCAGGAGGGCCTTGCGTAGTTCGGGGTTCATATCTGGATTGTGAGGAAAGGGGTAGGGGGCCATGCTGTGGTGAGCCAGGTGGGTCTGTCCCAGTGGCCCACCCGGTGCTAGGCCAAAGTCCTGGGGTTGCTGGGAAGGCGGCTGATGCATGGAGTAATAGTTCTCAAACAGCTGCATCTGGGGCAGGGCTGCCGGCTGCTGCTGCTGCTGCTGCTGCTGCTTCTGAGGCGGGAAGGAGGTGGTGGGGTTAGAGGGTTGCGGGCCCTGTCGGAAGACCTGGCGGTTCATCTGGTGGCCAAATGCCAGCTGGAAGGGTTGCAAGGGCAGTGTCTGGTTTGGGGGTTTCTTGGCTGCATGGAAAGAGTTCAAGGGTGCCTGGGGCCTCCCCACGTCCAGCTGCATCTTCTGGGGCACCATGGGCTGCACTGCATTTCCATAGTGATCCAGCTGTGGACCCCCAGGTTTGTTCCCCTTCAGTGCCTCGGGGTGGTTATAGTAGGGGGAGACCCCTACGCCTGGATGAGGGCTCCCTTTGGGCCCACTGTAGAGGGACAGGTGGTTCCATGCGGCGTGGGGTGGAGGCTGGCCCGGTTGTTGCTGCCAGCCACTGTCACTAATGCCTCCACCTCCTGCGCGCTCCAGGCCCCGCCCCGGGGCCATCACAGAGTTGGGCCACTTCACTGAGCCTACTTGAGCTTGCTGGGACAACATGGCCGCTGTGGTTCGCTCAGATCCATAGACCACAGAGTTCAGCAGAGCCAGGTTGTTGGAAGGAGGCAGCTCCACAGGCTGGGTGGTGGAGGCAACCCCCGCTGGGCCTTCGTGCGTCTCGAACTGTTGTTCCTCCTTCGCTCTGAGGGACTGTGGTGGAGCCTTCAGGGGTGGTGGCTGTTCCTTGGAAGCTGGGTCCTGGTCCCCAAAAGGGCAACGCTTGCGCTTATTCTGAGCCTTGGGCTGGGCCTGGAGGTTCATGGTGTGGCCAACAAAGCCCTGGCAGAGACGTCCTTCAGCAGCAGCCCATCCCTCGGGAGAAGGTCCTGCTGGAAGACTGGCCACAGTCCCAGGCCGGTAGCCAGTGAGGGCAGAAGAGGGGCAGAGGAAAACACAGGAGCCAAGTAATGTCCGCAGGTCCTTCCTCTTCTGGAGCGGTTCTTGGGCTCGGCTACACGTCCCCAATCATGTTGCTGCACCAGATCCTGGAGCCTGAGGAGGAAAAAGGGATGAGAGCCATCAGCCACAGGATCCTTGGAGATCAGCACCAGTGTCCCCCTGCCCCAGGTCACACGGGGGCCAGGAACCAGGGGGAAGCTGCCGGGAAGGCAGCAGGAACAGCTGTCTCCTCAGGTGTACCGTCGCTCTCCCTTGTCCCACCTTCTGGCTAGGCTCCATGCATGCGGCATTTGAGTGTGTAATTTGTGCCCTGTAAAAACAGACATGCTGAGGGGCCAAGGGGAGCTGCCCTGCAGTCCAAGCCCGAAGGCAAACCGAGAAAAGGGAAAACAGAAAAAGACCCTTGTCCTATTAAACCTGGTTCAGGCACCGGACAGGCCGGGTCTGGTCCTCCTTACACATCTGTCTACACAAAAGCCCCTGACCCACAGGCCACCACCACCTCCAACACTCCACTTGAAGACAAAGGAAGTTAGGGGGACAGGGACTATTTATTCCCAGTATGGCCACCCATCCTTTGTAGCTATACCAGGCTGTTGCAAAGCCCAGGACCCAGACAGAGTTAGGCCTGTAGCCTTTTATGCTGAGGCATGTAGGTGAGGCCCCACCCCTGGGAAGAGCTGCTGGGTGGGGCTCTGGCTGCCAGAGTCTTTCTCAAACTAGCACAGAACCTGTTTTGCAACCCTGGCTGGATGGAGGCCCAATTTAGTCTAGTGGCTGGTCAGCCAGCAGCAGCTGCAGGGCGGCTGCCACCTCCTTCCCCTCCACTGCTCAAGAGTGGCTGGCTAAAGCTGAATTGAACTAAGAAAGGGTTCAGAGTTGCAGAACTTAGGCCCCCAACATGTCCCATGATGAAAAGTGCTCAGCTTTCCTGCTTTACCATAGTTTTAGGGATGGGGTTGCTGGGATGGGAGCTTCCTATATGTTAAGCACATGTTAGACACATGAGCCAGACCAGACTCCCCCAAGTCCTCTAACTTGATGTTCAAGATGATTGGTATATGGACATTGCTACAGAACAGAATCCAGGCCTATATTTTACAACATGCATAGCCGCTTGCTAGATAATTTTTTGTTCTTTCTTCAGAAAAAAATTGTGTTCGTTTCTTTGTTTGTTTTCTCCCTGGGAAATGGGTAGGAGTGGGAAGTACAGCAGCCCACTTCTTTCCCCAAGGCTCTGGCCTTGGGTCTCTCAGGAGGGCTAGAGGCAGGCAAAGGAGAATCTGCAGATCCCCAGAAGCTCTGAAAGCAACAGACACCACGTTAGCAGGTGGGGCAGTTCCCAGAAAACCAGCAGGGAACAGACCGGGCGTCACAAGTCCTGCCCACAAGAAGCCATGCCTGCACCTCCCCGGTTCCCCTCCCAGACACGCGGCGCTATCGCGACTCTGCACGTTTCCGCCGCAGCCCAGGCTCCCGGCTCCCGGACCGGCCTGCCAGCCAGCTTGGCTGCCTGACTCACTGGAGGCCCCCCTCTCGCTCTTTCACTTTCACCCAGCACCCAGAAGGGGAGTAACTTCCTCCTCCATTTCCTTCCTCGGCTCCTGAGCCCCGAAGACAGTGCGAGCCCCTAGCCTGGACGCCTCTTTTGTTTTCATTTGCTTATAAATTTCAGGGAAGGAGGGACAGAGAGGGCTCTGAGGCACCCTAGCCACAGCAGGAAGGGGAAAATTTGGACAAGAACTCAGAGCTAACCAGAGTAACAAGGTTTTTGAAGAAAACTCTATTGCTTTTTTAACCCCCTTTCTTGAGCAGCCAGACCAATTCACAGCAGAGAACCAAAAGCCAGCCAGAGAGGGAAAATCCCCCTGGGGCCTCCATGAAGCTGAAGGGTGGGACTGAGGAGTTCCACCTCTCTGAGGGAGACCCGAGCCCCTGTGTGTCTGTAGAGGAAGAGAGGGGGGAGAGAGAGACAGTGGAGACAGGTCAGAGGGAAGCCCAGCAGGCCACGTGCCTCTAGGGGGCTGCAAGCTCAGGGAGGTTCACATTCATTTGTGGGAGCCACAGCATGGGCTTTGGGGGCCTGAAAAGGGGGAGGCCCACATGGGTGCCCACGCAGAGGGGGCCTAGGCAGGGGAATGGCTATTCAGAGCCTGGTGCAGGGTTGGGAGGGGGAGGGGGAGGGAGCTCCAGGGTTTGGTTGCTCTTGCCCACGAGTCTGAGGGGGAGCAGGGGAGATGTAAGTCAGAAGGTGAGATCAGCTCTGTCCTGCTTCCTACCCTGCACACTAGGCAGAACCCACCATTCGGCAAACCACAACAGGAGAGACAGGGACAAACTAGGGGAGAGGCTGGTTTGGGGAAAGACAGAATCACCCCCATAAGCTTCTTGCTGCAGAGATCTCTACCGCGAGGCCCTTTCTGCCCTGCAAGAGGGCCACAGACACAGGCCGAGGAGAAGAGGGGCCTATGGGGAAGTAGGAAGGGCCACCTGGGCAGCCTGAACAGTAATAATGTGTCCTGCCTATGCCAGGAGGGTCCAAAGTACTTTGTATTTTTTAAGATTCCTGTTATCAAGCATAGATATTTTAACCCCCATTTTGTAGGTAAGCTGGTAAGGCTTACAGGAAAAAGGTAATTTGCCTATGGTCACACATGATTACGTCACCAGGACTTGAAGCCAGGCATGTCAGACTCCAGATGAAGTCCTCAACACACACCGCTCTGATCTTGGGCCCTGTATGCTCACCTTTCCTTGGGCCCAGGGCAAGGGCTTGCTGGATACAGACAGCCTCTTCTCTAGCTCCGGGGAGTGTTTGTCTATTCCTATGTGAGCTACGGCAGGTAACCCCTCTTACACTCTCCTCAAACATAACCGAGACCCTCAATCTTTTTATTTGTTGGTTTGTTTGTTTTCTGAGACGGGGTTTCTCTGTGTCACAGTCCTGGCTGTCCTAGAACTCGCTTTGTAGACCAGGCTGGCCTTGAACTCACTGAGATCCGCCTGCCTCTGCCTCCCGAGTGCTGGGATTAAAGCCGTGCACCATCACCAGCCAGCTGAGACCCTCAATCTTAAGAGAAGCTACAAGAGTCATGACGCCTGTACTGGCCACACACTGGCCCTCTCACACAGGCACCCCTGGCCCTGGTTCAGTCTTGGTTGCTGTTGTGGGGCTTTCAGCTCTTAGAGTACCCAGGCACCTCCCACCCTCTCAGCTCTAACAGGCCTGAGCCACTTCCTCTGTTTTTCCTGTCACGCCCTCGTTTCCTTAGCCCTTCAGGTGTAGGTCAGCCTGACCTTCCTCACAGTGAGGAAGAAGGAAGCCACCTCCTCCAAAAGTTGCCAGTCAATGGGCCAAATCCCCAAGGTTCAAAAAGAGGGTGTGAGCAGGAACCCCGGCTGGCAGGTCACCCCTGGGACCAGCTGCAGGGCCTCTGACAACGGTTGCAAGAACACAGAAGGAGGAAACCCGCAGCCAACAAGAGGCCCAGACATTGCAACCACTTTGTCAGTCTCTGCAACTGTCATGCTCCCTTCCGTGGTCCCTTCCTCTAGAAGCTTTCTCTGCTGCCACCAATCTCTGGCCAGAGCGCCACAGGTCTGCCTATGCTGAACACAAAGCATTGTCAGGGGCCTGGGCCCAGGGAGGCTCTCAGAAAGCTCTATGGTGAAAAGCACTGTCTACAGAAGGGGAGGGGGGAGTGCACCAAGAAAAAGAAAGCTGTGCTGAACCTATGTGTGGGTTTCACACACATGAGAAAGTTCTGGAAGTCCTTGGGGTGCTCTGTGCTAATGGTCACTCTACTCGAAAGGGAGAGCAGCGCCTCAGGTAGCATAGTAGCCCACCTACATGCCCAGCTGTGACTGGCCCATCCAGGAGAATCTATTGGGCCCTTCAATGCAGGGGAGAGGGACCAGTTACGGCCACTGAGAGGGGATTGGGCCACTCATCAGCCACCTGGACCATTCGATTTGTTCATCTGACACACAAGACTGCCGTGAGTCACAGAGACCAGGGAGGAAGTGCCCGGCTTGGTCCAGGGTCACAGGGGTCAACTCTGAAATGAAGGCAAGAACCAGCTAGAAAGCCCTCCTAGCCCTTAGAGAGCAAACGATTTATTTTTTTTGAGCTCACTAGGAAGCTCAGGCTAGCTTTGAACTCTAGACCCTCCTACCTTAGCCACCTGAGTACTGACATTATGAATATGAGCTGCCACCCCAGTCCTGCAAGCCCAGCTCAAGAAAGCAAGGGAATATGGCCTGGGGTCTCCCACCCAAGAATAAACAGCAACAGGGTGGTACTACAAGACCCTAACCTCCACGCAAGTCTTATTTCTGAGCGCTGAAGAGGTTGCCTTGGGGCAAAGTCTGAGCTACCTACCCTGCCGAAAAAGTCCCCAGACTCTGGCTCCTGCCGTCTCTCCTAGCACTTCATGCATGAAGGATATGATCAGGTCTCATCAACCAGCTTTCCCATTGTGAGAGGCTGCATCCCTGCATTTCCACCCTTCACACTGACACGATCCTTTAGCCACTGCTTCCTCTGAGAAGCTCTCTAACCCCAAGGCCGGGAGAGGGACCACACAGGGAGCTCATCCCATCGCCTGACTCCACCACACACCTATTTGCCTGCTTCCTCCTCGTCTCTGGTGCAGACCCCTGTGCCTTGACACTCAATCCGGACCTGCCTAGTGGGGAGTTCATTCAAGACTGTTCCCAAGATTTACACTTTAGAACTTAACCAAGCAAAAGGGCTCACAGCCAGGTGTCCAGACTGGGGTCCTGCCTAGTTCCGAGGCCTGTTTTATCTCCCTGATAGATAACAGAGCTCCCCAGACTGCTGAGGCGATTACAAAGGATCCACGTTAGCTCTCCCAACAAGACACACAGAGCCCGTGTCCTCTCCAACAAAGCTGACACAAGTCCACCTCCAGTGGCAGCCCATGAGTCATCTGCTCCTGCACCATCATTCACGGCTCCGTTCTACACTCGAGTCACCTGGAAAAGTACCAGCTCGCCTGCCCCTGAGGCTGCTCACCCCTGCCTGGGCCATGGCCAGGAACACGAGCCTTTAAGTCTGTTTACCTCATGTCCTGACATGGTTGGACTGGGTCTCAAGACACCAGATCTGTCTAAAACATTAAAAGCTCCATGCCAAGGGGTCCAGCATGGTCTAGCTGGCCTCCTAGCCCAGGTTCACTCTCTGAATGGCTCTTCTCAGATAACTGAGGTCTCTGGCTACAGCCAGACTCGGTAAGTGTTCTGGAAATGCCATCTTGGGGCCAGTCAGAGTTGTGAGGTCTTGGATAAACCTTCCCTCTAGATGCAAAGTAGCCATCAAATTGCCATTTGTTCCCCACTCCAGGGCAACAAGGAGTTCACAGTCAGGCCAGAGAGGCAATTTCTCCAGCCCACTGGACACAGAAGCTCTGTTCTCAGGGGGTTGCATGACGGTGAGTAAAGAGGCTTTGATCGGAAGGTGCTGACCTGCCGGCCACAGGGACCAGGGAGAGCAGAGCAGGCAGGACGGCTGTGGCAGGCCTATTCCTCATCCAGAGCCCCTGGGTCACCTTTTCCCCAGACTAAACTTCAGCTCAGAGATGCAGAACCTAGGTCGACAGGCTGGGGGTGTGGTGGGGTGGGGGGGAGTCCCCAGGGTCTCAGTTATGAAGTTGGCCAGGCTCAGAAACTTGGCCAAGGTTCAAGCTGAATACAGTATGAGCTTTGACAGAAAAAAAAAAAGTCAACAGCTCTTAAGTGTGAGCGGGGAATCCTCAACCTGATAAGACATCTTAACTGTCTCCCTCTCCCATTACCCCACAAACACCAGCAAGCTGTCCGTTGGGGGACCAGGATGACCAGTTTCCTTTTATGGGAGGAAACTCGTGCAGAGAGAAGGGCTATTGGGGCCAAGCAGAGAACCAAGCATCCACACTCAGCACAACCTCCAGTGAGGAAGTGACTGGCTGCGTGCCTACTAGACAAGGGTCACCACCTTGTCTATAAAACTCTCCTCAAAGAACAAGGACCAGAAGCCAGGGGTGACGGTGGCAGTGACACACTCTGTAAGAAAAGACAGAGTGGTTCCATGAAGTGCTTGCCACTCAAGTAGGAATATCTCCACTTGCATCCCCAGTGCCCTTATCAGAAGCTAGTCACTGACAGGGCGCCCATAATCCCAGCATTGGGAGCTGGAGACAGGAAGACTTCTAGGACATACCGGGAAGCCGGTCTAGTCAATGTC